>NC_136073.1:47083922-48283922 GCF_964261635.1 Lissotriton helveticus
GCAAACGCTTACATTTACCCAATTAAGATCCTAGCCCTTGGCAATTAATCTGAATTGGTTGCACACAGGACTGGCACTTGTCATCTAACCCTCTTAACTTTTCCTGGCATGACATGTACGCTTCTTGGAATTCTGGTCTGCTCCAAGATAAGTGACCTTACTGTACCTAGACATTCTTGGCCTAGCTGTGGTCTGAAAAGGAAAACATTACCTCTCGAAAGACGCAAACATAAGGTTTGACTACCATTCCACATGTGGCTTCAGTTGCTTTCTCTGAACATGAGGAAGGGTTACTGTCTTTACCCAGGAAGGAAAGGCCTTATTTAAGAATCAATGACTGACATCTCTTCCTACAAGATTTGTCATGCTTGAAGCAAAGACTTGAGATGTGGCATTAAAATAATCGCAAAAAATGTTAATAGCTTCAAATCCCAAGTTAAGTAGTGCCATGGAAAATACATCTATGTCATCACCACTTGCCTCCTATGGTAGTCAGCACATTGAGGAATCTTTGAAATGCTGGATCCACTGTTGGCAGAGATGGGTAAGTGCTATAGAAAAACATCCAGTCTGGCACCTAGGAAGGCGATTCAAGTGAACATGCAGCTGGACTTATTAATTAGAATTTCTTGTGCCTACAGCCGGCAGAAAACTGTTCTATAATATGCCCACGATAAAAGATTTTGGTGTGAAGGCAGGCCTTAGTACTAAACTGTCTTTTAACCTAGTTCTAAAAAGATATAAAGCATTATGGGAGGGAACTAAAGTTGACATTAAGGGCTATCCAGGACTTAACTGCACTCCAGGAGCGACTTGCTAGGCAGTCAGTTTGTCCCTTTTACTCATGAGTAAAGATTCCCTCATGTTAACATGAAATATTATGTAGTACCATGAGGACATGTAAAATATGTTGACCAAGTCAACAACGAAACATTTTTAAAAAGTAAAGGTTGTTTTCCCAAAGCCATCAGAAAAGGCAAAACAATGAAAGCTACCAAGTGAAAAAGACTTCTTCGGGGCTCACCTTCTCGCCTTCAACAACGTCAAACTCCACCACCTCACCATCCCCTACACTGCGCA
The DNA here is from genome assembly GCF_964261635.1 of Lissotriton helveticus. NCBI lineage: Eukaryota > Metazoa > Chordata > Amphibia > Caudata > Salamandridae > Lissotriton > Lissotriton helveticus. Next base: position 47,085,003 of record NC_136073.1, read on the forward strand.
GAAACTTCCGAGGATTGTTTTTCTTGATGGCTGTCTGAAGACAAACAATTGAACGGTGTCAGAAAACTGTAGACATTCAAGGCAGTTGAAAATGTTTTACATGTTAAAAACAAAGGTTTTATCATACAAAATATGATAAAACATAAAATTGCAAAATTCTACAATCCATGACAATACAATACATGTCCTTAGCCCCCAGATGCTTTACAGAAACCATGCAGACGTTTCAGAAAAATGACATATTAACCCCTCCAGCAAAAATCCCAATTGAAATCGCAACTACCTCAGGACAAACTAAATTTTAGAAACCTCCACGTCTGATTTGACCTGTGCATTACATTATACCTGTATGCTGAACCCAATTCAGCAGGGTTCTGTCATTTCAGCACTTGTTAAATAAACCTATAGAACCATTTCCCAGATTGCCAAGTAGTATTTCATATTTTAAGTGAAGCAACTTGCCATGACTCTTACCCCAGAATGCAGGTTTTAGATTTAACGGTCTTCAACCTCTTAGCTGATAATTGTACATGTTGTCTGAGCATTTAAAGGATTGATGCAACCCAGCTCAGGGTTTCTGTGACGATACATTTGTACGAACTGAACTACTGTAAATGGCTTAAGTAGGCTTCAGTTACTGGAAATAATGACAGTCAAGAAGCGATTCAAATCTGAGACGGGTAAGGAATGGGTTCTACACGAATTGAGGGAGGGTGTTCCAGATTTTAAAGGACTGTACAAGCTTTTCAAGATCTGTCTTAGCAAATTTCAGTTAACACGTCAGTTTTCAGAGGGACTAAATACACCGGAAGGTTATCTATCAAAGAGGGGGGACCAGGAGCCAGTTAAGGTCCAATGCCCGTGATCCTAGAGTAGCGTTTTAATCAAACAGGGGTACTGTTCCAGAAGAGGTGTACAGGTAGTCACCCACTCAATACAGAGTAAGAGAAAGGTGTAAGTAGTTCTAGGATAGGAGGCCCACTTGTGAGAGGAAAGAGCAATGATGAGGCATGACATACTTCGGGGTGTATAAGGGTATTAAAAGACCAGACTTGATCTTTCCTCTCACAAGTGGGCCTCAAAAATCCTAGGACTACTTACACCTTTCTCTTACTCTGTATTGAGTGGGTGACTACCTCTACCCCTCATCTGGAACAGTGCCCCCTGTTGGATTAATACGCTTCACGGTAGGCGCACAGGCACTGGACCTTAACTTAATTTGATATCTATTATGTGTTCCAGTGCCAGAGGAGTTAGAAGACCCTGGGTGATTCAGTTAACAGATGGCAGTGGCTAAACGTTGTACATCATTTCCCATAGTACCTCACTAAGTTAGTAAAGATGGTTGCTTAAGTTCTTCTGTTAATGTGTAGCCCTATTTATATACTTGCAGAATGTCCCGATGTCGTTTTTAAAAGTCTGGTCACCGTACATATGAAGTAGTTTAATTAGCCAGAGAAACAAAGAGTGGAAAAAGGAGGCCATTGTAGTAAGGGTTGCTGCGGCACTACATATAAAAAAAACTATGTGGTCGTGGTATGCAGCAGTGACTACTGCATCAGGGTTCTTGTTCCCCGTACTGTTTTCGATTCTTTGAGGAATGAATGCACAATTTATAACTGTACAGATAGGCTACACTAAACTCGAGCATGATAGTTTATTACAGTAGTGTTTTGCTGAAAATGACAGTATACATTTTAAAAATAAATACAAGAAAAGGTTGAAAATTGAGGGGTAGTATGTTTGCATTCCAGAAAATTGACAGAATTCCAATTGTTGAGAACATTTTATATAAATATTGCAACACGTACCAGCTGCGCCAATCAGATTGACGTTCAGTGAGAAACCCGAATAGAAGTAGAACGAGCAGCATATGTTTTCGTGATACCACTGCCTGGCAGACTACGGTATACTGCATGCCTAAACTACAATTCTTTCCAAAGTACACAATGTATCATATTGGTCCTGTGTGCTGCTGGCTGCACACATCTTGCTGCAGGAACACGCCGCAGATGCTGAAAATGGCCCAGGAAGCATATTCGGCGCTACAATGTGCTACACCTTAACACTTCAGAGAGCCTAGAACTGCCACTGCGTTATCTAGAGTGGCTACCAAGCGGCAAATGCCTGAGATTTACAAAGTAAAAACGTAACACTAACTAAATCACGTGACAAACTCAGGCCACTCAGAAAGGTCAAGTATCAGATTAAACGCCCCGGTAGTCATGCAAACATTTTATCTGCCCAGTTTTGATTCTCAGTGCAAAATTTCATCCCATTCTAAAAACTAAATACATTTCAGCACATGGGGTGCATCTCTTATCCAAAAAGATGCCTTTCTACAGCGTACTGGTTAGCACTCCTAGGTAAGACACTGGTACCTACCCTGATTTATTGCAGGCACTTTTAAGCCCGGCTGTACCGTTTCCTAAATTTTCCCTGCCTCAAGTCAGCAAACTTACTATACAAAATATTCGTCCGATGTTAACCTGGCAGCAAAGACCACCCAGACCGCACAAGCCCGACTATTGCTCAATGACCCTGTGCTGGGGATAGTTTATTCAATTGTGGTTATAAAAACCCTAACCAAAGTAAGTAGAATCGAATAATACTACCTGCAGATGCTACAATGAGAAAGCTGGGTATGGGAGACTTATTATAAGCCAGGAGCAGATCAGCCAACATAAACCTATACCAAGTTAATTCTCTTGCCTTCAATTGCATCGACAAAAGAACATTCCCTATGAGACATCACAGAACAAAAGTGTACTTATTCAAAGCACTCAAAGGATGATAAGTAGCCCGCAAAATAGAACGCTTGTTGAGACAACAATGAGAAAAAAAAGTAAAGATGCTCACCTGGTGCACAAAGACATCTTCTTTGGTGTCATTCCTGTGGAAATTAAAAGACATTAGAATCATGTGGCGAGAATCCATGTAACACATGCAACCACATACAGGCACTGTCTGTAGACTGCGCAACTTGTTACAAACTAACCAACTAGCAATCAGCAATGTCCTTCTCTGCTTCAACAATAAAATATAAATAATTGTTCTCGCCTAAGTTTCACAATCATTTCAAAGTTGGTTATGTTAATTGACTTTAAAAAAGTGACTAAGTTCTATCACATAAAAAAGTGGTCAGCGCTCATTCCACAGGCGTTGTTGCCATAGAGCAGCCACTAATCACTTCAACTACAAACTCCCCGCATTCCAACTTCGGCTACCCAAATTCTCATCCTAGCTACCAGCAATTTCACCAGAGTAAATATTTCACTTCGTCCCATCAACATATTAAGTACCTGTTTATGAATCCGTAGCCATTGCGGACATTGAACCATTTCACTGTGCCCTGCACCTGTGTTGCTAATAGGACAGAAATTAGTCAGTTAAAGGCGTGTTACCATTCGACGAGGCACATAACACTTAATACTTCAATTTATCTCGCGTAAACTGCTTACACCATTCATATGTTCAGCATTGTCACAGTCTGCACCCTCCAACCACCTTCACTATGAGCTTTTTCGTACCTTGTCTGCCTCCCAACCATTGCCATCCATTAATACATCACCTAACTTAGCATCTATGTACTGCTGCCACAATGTTCTCCCACACAAAACATGCCCCCTCATCACTTTCTACTTCATAACTACCCTAAAACTCACCAAAAAAAGCCTTAACTACATTTTAGGCACCTCTACTCCACAAACTGTTAGAAAACCTCTATCCCCACCATACATCTCATACGCAACCCAGGGAGATGCTTTTCACACCCTGCATTATCGTACTACTGTTATCACTCATTACTGCCTATAGTTTGCACCATGACAGTCTATTCCGAATCCTGTACGGTCATGTAATAACATGGTGCATTCTGGATATTGTGGTTTTATTGTGCCTTCTTGGAGTTCGACCTCACCCAACTACCAAAGAGTAGTAGTTTAAAAGTTAAGGGCTTGAAACCATGCATGTTAAGACCTGGAAATCCGATTAAGACCCTAACCAACACCCAGACCTGTAGCAACAAACGCTTAACCATTAACAGCATGCCCCGTTTCGATACTCACTAGTACAGACACTGCCTAAGCACACTCAATCCAGGCAAAGGTCATACCCCAAACTGTCCCTCGCACTCTACATTATCCTGCTACTTTTCACATCATCCTACTCGACATCCCAGTCTGCAACTTAACTAGTACCCCTCTATTTACCTTACACCTCAATTTAAAGACCTTATTTGCCAAACACCCTTTTCTCTACTCCGCTCACCGCTGCCCCCTCCACCAAAACTTTTTTGCCCCCCAACCCTTAGTAAAACTGGCCATCAGGCCTGCTTGTTGCCCCACCCAAAACACCCCACGGCTACTCCCATCAGACACTTGGGCCTTGCTGCCCGGCGAATGACCCCCAGCCAATGGCTGCTGCCCTCGCACCGACGTCTCTTCCGCCGGCACCACTCGCGCCCCCCCACGGCCCATGGCCCCTACCCAGCACCCTCTTGTCCGCCTGCCCCCGGACTGCGGCCGGTTTCTGCGCCGCAGGCTCGGCTTGGGTGGGCTCGGGGGGCCCGCGGGTCTCCACGTCGCACATGCTCCACCCGCTTCCGCGATCCCTTGGTTCTTTTCGGGTCCGGCCCGGTTCCCCCGGCGACGAAAACCAGCGCGAGAGCCGGTGCGCGACCGCGCGCCCCGCCCTTTATCAGCTCTGCCGCTTCATTGGTCGCCGGCGCCCATTGGCCGCGCGCCGGACCCATCCGCTCCTTCCCGATTGGCTGCGTGCCGCGCGGGCGGGAAGACAGCACAAACGGCACCAAACCGGCCAAGCTCAGCCTGGCCGGACGTGAAGTCAGATAGTCGGTGTTCCTGCACGTGCGGATGGAGCGCGCCTCTAGTTTGAAGTCTGTAGCCATAGCAACGCCAAGACGCGGGTGCAAGGCCTGGCTTTTAAACAGTATAAAAGAGCAAAAATGATAGTTACGGTATAGGTCTTCCCCCAATTTTTATTTTTTATTTAAGTCTGCCTTTCCCAAGGCGTAAAACAGACGAGGCCTAGGCCCGACCTCTCGAAAGTACACAAATTAGATTTAAGCCAGTCTTATCAACAGAAAAACAAAGTCTACTTCTATGAGCTAGCTATACATAAACTAGACCACATCTATGTTCAAGGTAAGCAGTGTGACGCAGCTTAGGTAAAATACAGTACTTTAAATGGGCAGGTGCTGGCAGGTACTGAGTACCTGCACTGTTTTAATTTGAATGGAGAGTACCTGCATTTCTCATCGCTGCTGGAGTACATTTAATAGGTGAGTACCTGCATTTGTCAGGAGCACTATGGCAGTTAGTACCTGTACCTTTATATTTACAGCACTGGGTACCAAAGGTGCAACAAGAGCCAAATTTCGGAGGGTGGGGAAGGGGGATGGGTTTGGCGCTAAGAAAAAAATTCGGGGGAGGCTGAATTTTTAAGCAACATGCAGAGTGGAGCTGCAGGGGCTCTTAGAAGGGGTGAAACAACAGCGAGGCCTCATTAACATGCAAATGGTCTTTTAAAGACCTGTGAATTGCTCGGGTGCGGCTGTGTGTGAGCCTGGGAAGCTGTCTCATCCGGGCTGCCACACACGACGATGGGGGGGGGGGGGGAGAGGTGGGGCGGAAGCCCTTTGAGTCCAATGGGTGTTGCACGCCAGCTGGGTACGTAACTTTGTTATGTACGCTGTAACAGACTAATATTCTATCTTACAAAAGAAAACACAGAACAGTTGTTGGCCCTGGTCAGCTGATCCACAGTACAACATATGTATCTGCATTATTAATGTGTGACTCAGCACATTACAGTAGATGTTGAGGCAAAGTCTGGAACTAAGGTCTAACCAAAGGAAAAAAGTCTCAGGTAAACATAAGAGTCCATTACAGACACTATGAAGTCACATGATGATCCAAGGTGGAGGTTAAAAAATTGGATGCAACAAATGGTTAAATCATGTTTGGATATAACAATTTAAGAAATATGAAGAAAATTGTGAAATAAAGATGATCTTTTAACCTCTACATCGGATCGTGTGACTTCATAAAGCCTGTAATGGACTCTTATGTTTACCTAAGGGTTTTGTCTTTGGTTAGATCTTTTGTCCAGACATTGCCTGGACATCTATTGTTGGGTTCCACTGCTGAGTCACACATTAATAATTTTGTTAGAGACAACTTTGCTTATCTTATTTTAGGCAATAGTGGACTCAATTCAGTTTATTGTTTGATTGATGAAAATCATTACAATAACATACAAGTACCAAAACATGTATCAATTGATGGTTGTGATGTTTATACACAATAGAAAGAGTAAAAATGAAATTCACTGATTTCTAAATTCATGCTACATGATTTCCACACAATCTATAAAATCCCAAGTACGGCCGTTGGCCCATTAAAGGTATCACGTATGATAGCTGTTAATAGAAGCTTATGATATTCAGCAGTAATAATTGCATAAAACCTGATCAGCACCTATTAAAATCTTGTAGGCTCTCTTAAGTTCATTCTACTTCAAATGAGACTGTGTCACAGGTTAGTTCTAAACCAAAAACCACTTCAATTACGTTACAGTCAAAAGACAATAATAATTTGTTGATGTTGGTCTTGGCCCTTTTTGCAGAGTTATCCCCAAGATTTTGGCTTCTTCCTCCTATTTTTCCCTGACCTGTTGTTGTTGGCTATAGGACTCTGGGCACTTTTACCACTTATAATCAGTGCTAAAGTGCATATGCTCTCTGTATAAATTGTGATCATAATTGGTTATGCATGATTGTCATATTTGAAGTACTGGTAAGCTCCCAGTAAAGTGACCTGTGTGTGCCAGTGTCAGGAACCAGCTGGTGCGCCCGCCTAGATCGAGAATATGAAGACCAAAGAACTAGGGACTACAGATCCCAGAATGCTTAGGGGCAGAGGAGGAGATTACTTAGGCAACGCGATAGCAAGCAGCAGTGCGCGTAATTTTGGAACTGAGGTCCACGGCGGTCCAGGTGGAAGACGCCGGTCTCAGGAGTGTGCCATTCGGGAGTTTCGAGGCGGCTGAGCGAGAGGAACGCTTTCCAGTCAGCGAAGGAGAACTCGACGGAGATTCGCCGACAGGTAGTAGAGCGGAACGGCTGCTCTGACTCTATCAGTAATTCATTGCCGCGCAGCCAGCAGAGCAGCTGTGGGCTTTCCGTGAAGAAACGGAAGGAGGGGCTGCCGTGTTACTGTGAAGCCACGCTGTCAGCGGAACGGATAGAAACTGCTTCGTGAGGGCAACGGAGAGTTTCAGTGTCCGGTTGAACACTGTTTTCAGAGACTTTCCCTAGTCAAAGCGTGTTGATCTCCCAGAGTGGAGGAGCGCTTGGATATAGGTCGGAGTGCAGTACAACTCATTGGAATGCGTGTTGATTCCCTTAGAGGAGGAGCGCCAACGTTTGGTTATTTTGGAAACAAGTAGTGTCAGTGGAAACTTTGTACTCTGGGTTGCCGATTGAGAAGTTCCACTGTGAGAACTTGCTGTTCACTGGTTGGTGATAAAGTCTAAAGGCTGCTTGTTTCAAACTTAAGGAAGGGAAAAAACATTGTCTTCTCTGATGAAGTAATCAGAGAGCAGAGGGGGCAGGCAATCAGAAACTCAGTTGTGAACCTGTTGGGTGCTGCATTATTTGGCAGAGGATCTGCGGTTAAGGTACCCTATTCTAGCGAGAAAATATGAATAGCATTTGGTGGTGGAAGGAGATGTGTGTGCTAATTGTGTTCTGCTTGTGTTTTGCAGATCCTTTGTCCCTGCTGTCCCTTCCCGTCCTTTTGTCCCCTGCCCGATCCGACCCGAACAGAGTTCGGAACGATCGGGAAGTGGAATCATTATAGCATTGCGTCGATCCTGAGGAGCCAGAAGAGCATAACAGAATTACGCGCCCACGATATATCTGCTCCTCCTGGTCGTGTGATAGCTATAATGACGACACTTGATGACGTGATGCAGGCCTTAGAGTTAATGCAGCAAGAATTAGCGTCCTCCCGGTTAGAGACAGCGGCCTTAAGAGAAAGAATGGATAGAACCACAGGTAACCCTTTTGATGTCGGTTCAGCTGCCCTACCCCCCATACAGGTTTCAGTAGCACCCCCTATACCACTGGCGACCCCTGAAAGATATACGGGGGACCCGCACAAAGTACAGGTGTTTATCACACAACTGTTGATGCACTTCTCGTGTCGGCCTTCCTCTTTTCCTACCAATCACTCAAGGGTGGCATTCGCAATCTCCTATCTTAGTGGGGATGCCGCTAATTGGGCGGTGCCACTAGTGAGAAATAACGACGCTGTTTTGTCGGATTGGGACGAATTTAGAAGCGCCTTTGAAGGGGTTTTCGACAGGCGAACCACGTCCTTGGATCTAGCCCTGATCTTTTGACTGGGTGAGAGTATTCTGCTTAATTCAGAGACTCTGTCCCTCACCACCCCTTGTTGTAAATATTTTTGTCCACCCTAAGCGTGGAAGGGTATACTCAGACATGAGTCCCTTGCTCATTGCACCATCAGGATTCAAGCAAGCCGGGCCGAAGACGGCTGTAATGCCAGAAACCGGTCCCCGGAAGCTTGTTTCCTTCCCAGTGTAAGAATTGGCTTTTGTAGTTTGGTTTGCCCTGTTCCCATCATGCACTGGGACAGGAACAGACTAATTTGCATACAGCCAGGTTCTGAAACTGGGATGGTGCAATGAGCTAAAAAACGGTGTTGGATCTAGCCCTGATCTTTTGACTGGGTGAGAGTATTCTGCTTAATTCAGAGACTCTGTCCCTCACCACCCCTTGTTGTAAATATTTTTGTCCACCCTAAGCGTGGAAGGGTATACTCAGACATGAGTCCCTTGCTCATTGCACCATCAGGATTCAAGCAAGCCGGGCCGAAGACGGCTGTAATGCCAGAAACCGGTCCCCGGAAGCTTGTTTCCTTCCCAGTGTAAGAATTGGCTTTTGTAGTTTGGTTTGCCCTGTTCCCATCATGCACTGGGACAGGAACAGACTAATTTGCATACAGCCAGGTTCTGAAACTGGGATGGTGCAATGAGCTAAAAAACGGTGTTGGATCTAGCCCTGATCTTTTGACTGGGTGAGAGTATTCTGCTTAATTCAGAGACTCTGTCCCTCACCACCCCTTGTTGTAAATATTTTTGTCCACCCTAAGCGTGGAAGGGTATACTCAGACATGAGTCCCTTGCTCATTGCACCATCAGGATTCAAGCAAGCCAGGCCGAAGACGGCTGTAATGCCAGAAACCGGTCCCCGGAAGCTTGTTTCCTTCCCAGTGTAAGAATTGGCTTTTGTAGTTTGGTTTGCCCTGTTCCCATCATGCACTGGGACAGGAACAGACTAATTTGCATACAGCCAGGTTCTGAAACTGGGATGGTGCAATGAGCTAAAAAACGGTGTTGGATCTAGCCCTGATCTTTTGACTGGGTGAGAGTATTCTGCTTAATTCAGAGACTCTGTCCCTCACCACCCCTTGTTGTAAATATTTTTGTCCACCCTAAGCGTGGAAGGGTATACTCAGACATGAGTCCCTTGCTCATTGCACCATCAGGATTCAAGCAAGCCGGGCCGAAGACGGCTGTAATGCCAGAAACCGGTCCCCGGAAGCTTGTTTCCTTCCCAGTGTAAGAATTGGCTTTTGTAGTTTGGTTTGCCCTGTTCCCATCATGCACTGGGACAGGAACAGACTAATTTGCATACAGCCAGGTTCTGAAACTGGGAGGGTGCAATGAGCTAAAAAACGGTGTTGGATCTAGCCCTGATCTTTTGACTGGGTGAGAGTATTCTGCTTAATTCAGAGACTCTGTCCCTCACCACCCCTTGTTGTAAATATTTTTGTCCACCCTAAGCGTGGAAGGGTATACTCAGACATGAGTCCCTTGCTCATTGCACCATCAGGATTCAAGCAAGCCGGGCCGAAGACGGCTGTAATGCCAGTAACCGGTCCCCGGAAGCTTGTTTCCTTCCCAGTGTAAGAATTGGCTTTTGTAGTTTGGTTTGCCCTGTTCCCATCATGCACTGGGACAGGAACAGACTAATTTGCATACAGCCAGGTTCTGAAACTGGGATGGTGCAATGAGCTAAAAAACGGTGTTGGATCTAGCCCTGATCTTTTGACTGGGTGAGAGTATTCTGCTTAATTTAGAGACTCTGTCCCTCACCACCCCTTGTTGTAAATGCTTTTCTACCAGGGCCTATGTGGAGAGCTTAAGGATGTGATAGCCAGAATCGACCCCCAGCCTCGCACTTGTGCTGATTTAGTCAGCCTTGCGTTGCGTCTTGACGGGCGTATTCATGATAGAGGTACCGACAGAGGGAATAAGAAAGAGACACCCACTAGTGAAGCGGGACTCGAGCCCATGGAGTTGGGTGCAATAAGGGCACCGCTATCACGCACAGAAAAGGAGAACAGGCGAGCACAGGGATTGTGCATGTATTGCGGAAAAAGGGGGCACTATGTGCGGGAATGCCCTTCCAAACCTAAGCCACAGAAACCTTCAGGGAGATTCAAAAGAGCCGCGGTCTCCATTGTGGGAGCAGAGGTGGAAGACCCTGAGAAAGCTCGCTCAGCAGAAAGGACAGCCATGAAGTTACCTTCCTTAGCTTCCGAGCTTCCGTCACCCACTGAGGCACACATAGTGTTGCAAGGAAGTCTGGGGGTAGGATCCCAGGTCTATGAAGTCCTGGCTATGTTAGACTCAGGGGCTACATGCAATTTTATAGATAGTGGGTTGGTCAGGGCGCTGTCTTTGGGGATATTAGACCGGAAGTTTCCAGAGGAGGTGGTGGCGGTAGACGGCAAACCACTTAAATCAGGCCTGATCACTACACAAACGGAGGTTTTGGAATGGACACTAGCAGGGGACATAAGTGCCCATGTTGAAGAGATTGTACTGAATATCATAGACGCCCCCCAATACGAACTGATTCTGGGTATGCCCTAGTTTTGTAAGCATAACCCGGAAATTAACTGGGCAGAAAGAAAAGTGATATTCACCTCAGAGCTCTGCAGGGTACAGTGCCTTAGGGAAGGAGGAACAGCAGCGAGCGCTTTGGCGTCCTCTTGGTGTGTGGCTACAGTGGTAGAACAGGAGGTAACGCTACCAGAGGAATACAGGAGATTTGCGGAGGTCTTTAGCAAGACCAAGGCAGAAGTGCTTCCCCCACATCGGAGATACGATTGTAGGATAGATCTGATAGACGACAGCGTTCTTCCTTCGTGTGGAGTGTATGCTCTCTCTGAACCTGAAACGCAACACCTCAGGGCTTACTTAGAGGAATATGTTAAATTGGGGTTTATCCGTCCCTCCAGGTCCCCGGCAGCATCCCCCTTGTTTTTCATCTCAAAGGCGAATGGAGATCTTAGAGCGTGCTGTGACTATAGGAAGTTAAATAAAAACACTGTCAGGAATAGGTATCCCCTGCCCCTCATTAGTGTCTTGTTAGACCAGGTCAGAGAAGCAGTAATTTACACCAGGTTGGACCTGAGGGGTGCTTACCATTTGGTAAGGATAAGGCAGGGGGACGAGTGGAAGACAGCCTTCAAGACCAGGTATGGTCTGTATGAGTATCTGGTAATGCCGTTCGGGCTCTGTAATGCCCCAGCGGCATTCCAGTTCTTTCTGAATGAAGTGTTGTCGGAGCTCGTAGATGTCTCTGTTATCGTGTATCTAGATGATATACTCATTTATTCTCACAGAATACAAGATCATCATAGACATGTGTGTGAGGTGCTTGAGAGGCTTCAACAACAGGCCCCTTTTTGCAAACTGAGCAAGTGTGAATTCGGAGTTCAAGAAGTAGAGTTTCTAGGGGTTAACCTTAGTCCATCGGGTCTGTGCATGACTGGACGCAAAGTAAAGGCTGTGCTTGACTGGCCCCAGCCCAAGAATGTTCGCGATGTCCAGAGTTTCCTGGGGTTCGCGAACTTTTACCGAAGATTCATTGGGGGGTTTTCCTCAAAGGCGGTCCCCATCACACGTCTGTTAAGGAAAGGAGTGGAATTCAACTGGGACCTTGAGGCAGACAAGGCGTTCAGTGAATTGAAGGAAGCGTTCACTTCAGCCCCGATTCTTAGACACCCAGACCTGGAAGCCCCCTTGGTGGTGGAAGCAGACGCGTCGGACATGGCTGTTGGCGCGGTTCTCTCACAAAGGGACAAAGAAACAGGTCGTCTGCACACAGTGGCATATCTTTCAAAGAAACTGGACTCTGCTGAGTGCAACTACACCATAGCGGAGAAAGAGCTCCTTTCCATCAAAAAGGCGTTCCAGGAATGGAGGCCTTATCTGTTAGGGGCACGCCACCGGATCACTGTGTATACTGATCACCGGAACCTCCAGTACATGCAGTCGTCTAGGCATCTCACCCAGAGGCAGATGCGGTGGACATTGTTCTTCGCTGAGTATGACTTTTACATCACGTTCCGTCCAGGAGTGGACAACCGCAAAGCGGATGCCCTGTCTCATCAGGAAAGTACTGAAAACACGAACAAACATGCGCCCATGTCCATTATACCTACAGAAAGAGTGGTCAGTGTGGTGAGAAGTGAAGAATTCCTCAACGACATCCGTAAGAACCGTTCACCGGAACAGTGGGCATGCTGGGTAAAAGTAGGTGAAGGAAGGAAGTTACGAGACGGGTTGCCATTCATCAAGGATAAACTGTACATTCCCACTCCAGGGTTAAGGAAGAAGGCGTTTCGTTGGTGTCACCACTCTCCGTTAGCCGGTCATCCGGGGGTCAAGAAGACCACCGAACTGTTGCAAAGACATTTCTGGTGGGAAGCTATGACGGTATCGGCCAGGAAGTGGGTGTCGGATTGTGAGACTTGTGCGCGGGGTAAAGCGGATCACACAAGAGCTAGAGGAAAGCTCATTCCTCTGCCCACACCACCGTTCCCCTGGCACACCATTAGTCTTGACTTTATCACAGGATTACCAGTGGAAAAAGGGAATTCGGCTATACTGGTGGTGGTGGACAGCCTGACTAAGATGGGACACTTCCTGCCTTGCAGAAACGTACCCACTGCTGGTCAGACCGCACAGCTTTTGTTGGAGGAGGTAGTTCGTCTACATGGGCTGCCGAAGGTGATCGTGTCGGACAGGGGTCCACAGTTTGTGGCAAGCTTCTGGAGAACATGGTGCAAAGCCTTGCAGATCGAAGCGGCCACTTCTACCTCGTTCCATCCGCAAACGGATGGGCAAACTGAGAGGCTCAATCAGTCCCTGAAGAAATATCTGCGGTGTTACTCGGAGGAGGCCCAGGAGTCCTGGACATCTATGCTTTGGCTGGCAGAGCTTTCATACAATAACGCGGTGCATAGTTCCATCGGGGTTTCTCCTTTTATGGCTAATTACGGCTACGCAGCCAAGACGCTGCCTGTATCAATGCCGGTAGAAGTGAAGAATCAGCCTACGGTGCATGAACGCATGAAATCTCTGTTGCTGCTTCATAAGACAGTGGCTAAGAACCTACAGAAAGCGAAGGGAGTGTACAAAACCTGGGCAGATCGACGGAGGGTGGATGGACCAGAGTACAATGTGGGTGACAGAGTGTGGCTTTCAACCAAGAACATTAAGTTCAAACTGCGGAGCGTTTTTCATCCCAGGTTCATCGGCCCGTATGAAGTGTTGAGAAAAGTGAACCCAGTGTCATACAAACTCCGACTGCCGGGTAGTCTGAAGATTCACCCGGTCTTCCATTGCGAGTTGCTAAAGCCGGCGGGTTCAGTAAGAAGCAAGACGGTTCCTCCTGTTGATACGCCGAGAGGGTTTGGAATATGAGGTGTGGAAGATCCGTGATTCACAGTATCGCCATGGGAAGCTGTGGTTTCTTGTTACGTGGAAAGGTTACACAGCAGAGGAAGATTCGTGGGAACCTTGCAGTGGTGTGCATGCCCCTCAGGCGGTTCGTTCCTTTTACCACAGGTACCCGGGGAAACCCGGATGTAGAAAGGCGCTGGGAAGGGGGGCCTACTGTCAGGAACCAGCTGGTGCGCCTGCCTAGATCGAGAATATGAAGACCAAAGAACTAGGGACTACAGATCCCAGAATGCTTAGGGGTAGAGGAGGAGATTACTTAGGCAACGCGATAGCAAGCAGCAGTGCGCGTAATTTTGGAACTGAGGTCCACGGCGGTCCAGGTGGAAGACGCCGGTCTCAGGAGTGTGCCATTCGGGAGTTTCGAGGCGGCTGAGCGAGAGGAACGCTTTCCAGTCAGCGAAGGAGAACTCGACAGAGATTCGCCGACAGGTAGTAGAGCGGAACGGCTGCTCTGACTCTATCAGTAATTCATTGCCGCGCAGCCAGCAGAGCAGCTGTGGGCTTTCCGTGAAGAAACGGAAGGAGGGGCTGCCGTGTTACTGTGAAGCCGCGCTGTCAGCGGAACGGATAGAAACTGCTTCGTGAGGGCAACGGAGAGTTTCAGTGTCCGGTTGAACACTGTTTTCATAGACTTTCCCTAGTTAAAGCGTGTTGATCTCCCAGAGTGGAGGAGCGCTTGGATATAGGTCGGAGTGCAGTACAACTCATTGGAATGCGTGTTGATTCCCTTAGAGGAGGAGCGCCAACGTTTGGTTATTTTGGAAACAAGTAGTGTCAGTGGAAACTTTGTACTCTGGGTTGCCGATTGAGAAGTTCCACTGTGAGAACTTGCTGTACACTGGTTGGTGATAAAGTCTAAAGGCTGCTTGTTTCAAACTTAAGGAAGGGAAAAAACATTGTCTTCTCTGATGAAGTAATCAGAGAGCAGAGGGGGCAGGCAAACAGAAACTCAGTTGTGAACCTGTTGGGTGCTGTATTATTTGGCAGAGGATCTGCGGTTAAGGTACCCTATTCTAGCGAGAAAATATGAGAGTAGCATTTGGTGGTGGAAGGAGATGTGTGTGCTAATTGTGTTCTGCTTGTGTTTTGCAGATCCTTTGTCCCTGCTGTCCCTTCCCGTCCTTTTGTCCCCTGCCCGATCCGACCTGAACTCAGTGTCATTCGAAATGAGTTCGGAACGATCGGGAAGTGGAATCATTATAGCATCGCGTCGATCCTGAGGAGCCATAAGAGCATAACAGCCAGGGCCTGTAAATCAAATGCTACTAGTGGGCCTGCAGCACTGATTGTGCCACCCACACGAGTAGCTCTGCAAAGAAATCTCAGACCTGCCACTATGGTGTCTGTGCGCTGTTTGGTAACTGCCATGTCAACCTGGCAAGTATACCCACTTGCAGGTCCTAACCTTTCCTTTTCTTGCATCTAAGGCACCCCTATGGTAGGCCCAAGGTACCCTCCTGGGCAGTGTGCAGTGTATGTGAAAGGTAGGACATGTACTGTTGTGTGTGACATGTCCCGATAGTGAAATACTGCCAATTTTGTTTTTCACCATTGCTGGACTATCTTGCCCAATAGGATAACATGGGAGTTAACGTGTAAGATCTTATAAATATAACTTCCCATTGGGACAAGATAGGTTGATGAAGTTTAGTATGTCTGAACTCAGAATATAAAGATGCATCTTTTAGTAAATATGATTTTTATATTGTGTGTTTAAAAATACCACTTTTAGAAAGTGGGTATTTTCTTGCCTAGCCATCCTGTGTGCCTCTGCTGATTTGTGAATTGACTGCCTGGCTTTTGAATGACAGGGTCTAGGGATGTACATTCTCTCAGACGTCCACGGGGGGGAGGGAGGAGTTTCATGAGTGTCCTACCTTTCTTGAATGAGTCAGGGCTGGGCTGAATCGACCTGGGCTACATTCAGAGTAGTGGGAGGAGTTAACACCTGAATAGGCCTGGTCTGCATTTGACACTAGACGTCACTCTACTGAGATTGAGACTAACTATGTTGCGAGAACTGGTAAGCCCGTTTATATTGCATTTCATTAGCGCTACGATAATCTTGGACGATAAATGTAGGCACGTTAGTTGATACTATTGTGAGCATCGTTCGTGCTTCATTTGGAATATAAACGCTGCATTGCATTATATGGTATATAACATCTGCCCGTTTTCCGATGGAATAAGGCGCCATATGCAATGTATTATTATCATTAGGTGTTGTATAACCTTTAATTACACTGTACCATAATGTGAAAATGTAGTTATTGATCAGTTTTAGAATGCTTTCCGGTTTTCCGTTTTGACGCCTTTTCACACTGTGGTTCCTGTTTGAGTTTTCTATTTTCGATTACTTTGGTCGACTATGTGATATTTAAAAATGACATCGTAACAAAATATAATAATGTTATAGCTGCAGATGATGTTTTATGAGCTTTGTCCGGGGATATGGGGACTTTCACTAAAGTGTTCATAATAAACAGATAGATAGACATGTTAATTAGGTGTTACCCTGCGCTTTATTAGTGTTTATTTATAATTCCGACACGAAGATGCATGATGTTTCAGGTTACATAGAAGCTGTTGTTTATTCTATTTCATATATTATGGAACCGTGGATCTTAAAAGATTAACTGCTTATGCACTAATCGTAACTTTAGCATATGAGAAACAGATTAAGTGATAGTGTTTTTTATAGGTTCACTGATATATGCCTGACTACTGGGACGGACTTTTGGAAGAGAATAAACACCTTCGTCCGGTTTTGGCATAAGACAGAAGTGAGTTATACGTATTTGCACCTACATAATTAGGTTGGGTAAAAGATGGATAGTTTTTTAATTATCTGTATTTATGTTGTGACTTCTTTCAGACTATTGGATGCTTGAAAGACCTAATTCTGATTAAACGGTATTTATGTTGAATAGGTGAGTTTTGATATTGATTACAAGTAGTGGACCTCAATATGGGCTATATACGCACTTGAGATGTGGGATTTTGCTTTAGAGATTGTCCACGGTTTTTTTAGATATTTTTTGAGATGCTTTATATATTTCTCATAGGACCCTCCTTCTTTTTTCGTATTTCTTTTCTTATATTCAAACTCTTTAACTTTTGTTTTTCTTTCAACCATGGGTGGTGTGTTTTTCACTTTATGCCTATTTAGGTGTGGTGCTTGGCTCTTTTCCTTACGAAATTTTAGGCATCTCTTAACAACAGGGATACTCTAACAAGAAATAAGGTTTCTTCTTGGCACTCATCTGACTTTGTGATCACTTTGCCTGGTCCTTTGCATACGTTCCTTCATAATATTACACAACAATGTTGTTGATGTATGTGATATTGTCATATCTCATAAATCAATTTTGTGTTTTTCTTGGAACAGTAATTAGACTCTTATTCATTGGAATTTCTAGCCCTGAGGAAGTCCTTGGCATACTCTACATGGGACGAAATACGTGTTGGCGACTAGAGCTCTTGTTCTGAAGAAATACCTTGAAAATAAAGAAGACGTCTGGGAAGATCAACTTGTCTTTATTAACTTTTTACTGGAAATTTGAGCTCAGGATGTATCTTGTGTCTCGTCTGCATTTAGAGTGGTCGGAGGAGATTTTCCTTGCGTCTAAATAGGGCCTGTCTCCCTTGCACAATGCGGTCTCCACTTGCTGCCGTCATGCTGCACCAGTGAGGACAGAACTGGTTTGGATTGGGCTCAGAGACACTTGCACAAAGAGAACAAAGACATTTGTGGAATAAGTATTAGACATAAACCCCTGCAGTTTAGACTACTTCTGGAATCAAGAGGAATCTTTGCCAAGGAGAAGAACTGGAGAAAATGGAGGAGTACTGCCCCTTTGCTGTGTGCTGTCTGGGGTTGGCCTGCAGTAGCTGTTTGTGCCAAGGAAAGGACAAGAACTTTGCTGTGTCCCCCTGCTTGAGATCTCCAACGGCTTGAGTAGAGCTTGCCTCCTGTTCTGAAGTCTCAGGGACACAAAGATGTCACCCCCAGCTCCCCTGAACTTCCTTGCTGGGAGTTCTGACCTGCCAACAACAGCTGCCTGTGACTATGTTGGGCCTCTGTAGGTTGTCCCTGCTGTTGGGAGCTGGAAATGCAACTACAAGAAAATAGACGTATCGCTCTTCTTGCAGCAGTTTTCCCGAAGCAGCACCGCAGTGTGAGAAGAATCACCACACATCTACGCTGCCGAAACCAATGCAGCGCCTGTCGGTGCTGCAAGAACCGACGCATCAAGGGATCTTGTCTGGAGAAACCGACACAGCGCCGCTCGACGTCGCCGCATGGATTGCCGGCGCATCCTGGATTTCCACACATAGTACCTGTGCTGCACGTTTTCCCAATGCATCACCCGCGGACCAGAATCATCTTGGAGTCGACGCATCACTTCCCCCTACAGACCAGACACGATGCATCACTTCTCCTGTGTGCAGCAGAACTGTCGCATCGCCTCCCCGGTCTCAGGAACTGATAAATCTCTTTGTGTTCTTGACGCTTCCCATCTCTGCGGATGTTTGGCCTTGTGAATTTTGTCACAACTACATGTACTTTGAGAGAAATCAGGCATCCTTTGATTTCTATGGGCCAAGTTGTTTGAAATCTTTTTAAAGTCATATTCTTATTACATGGATGTTGGATTTTTGTCGTTTTGGTCTTGTTGAGTTTAGATAAAGATACTTTATTTTTTCTAAACTGGTCGGGTGTCCATTTGTTGTGTTATCACTGTATTATGGTGTGTTTTAAGTACAAATACTTTACACATTGCCTTTGGGATAGGCCTGGCTGCTCATGCCAAGCTACCCAAGGGGTGAGCAGGGGTAATCTAAAGTGTGTATCTCCCTTACCCTGACTAGAAGTAAGGGTCCCCATTTGGACAAAGGTACCTACCTCTGCCAAATATAGATCCCCATTTCTAACAGTTGAACTTTAACATTCATTCTAAAAAGATGGCGACAGTACTCTATTCTTTACTCCACTTACATTATACTGATCAACTTCAAAGGGTACAGAAGAATGTGCAAGTTAGCATATTTATAAAATTAGAACGGGCCAGTGCTAGTAAGTAATTATTGGCTCACTGGCTCTCACATAGAGTATACCTGTTTACTGCTCTTGTAACAAACTTGGTGAACCGGATGTTAAGCATCTGGTTCTCTGGGTTCATAGATGTAAGGATAGCTTGTTGACAGGGGCGAACGCCAAGCTTGTTCCATTCGCCCAGTAGCAATATTTTTCTGTCATTAAGAAATACAGGGCAAAGACAAACCACGTGCTCAATTGATTCCTTGCTACTCCAGCACCCCCTGCACATTGTATTATCATCTGTACGGCGCCAACCGGGAAGGTGATGCAGGAGGGTCCATTTCCCCATTCTAAGAGCCAAAAATCTTTTTTCCAATACACTGCATAGGTATACGACAGGTATCGGGCCTCAACCCCTGGCTTAAACCCTGATATGACCATCCAAGCATGTTTACGATGTGCTAGTTGTGCTCTGTATGAATGAAAAGTCCAGGAATTAACGTTTTTTTAAATGAACATTTTGAAGACTTGTTGAGATGGATTGGCGTCCCAAATTTCTTTTACCTCTAGAAGTTGTAAGGAATCATCTAGGTAGCGTCGATATGATCATCCTTGTTGACTAAGTGATATTTCCTGCCACAGCATAGCCTCCAGGCTTGATTCTCTGGACGAAAATAGCTTGTTGCACAACTTGATAAATGCTCCGGCCCCAGCTGCTCGATGATCTTGGAGGCCAAACTCAAGTTGTATCTGTGCCGGGAATGAAGATTTTGGTAAGCTAAACACTGGCCTAAAAATCCTTGTTGTTATTTTGTCACCAAACTGTTGTCCTTCCCTAACATAATCTCCTGACCTTAAGTAAGGTAATTGGAGATTTTGGCCTTCAAAACAGTTATTAGAGAGGACAGGCTTGGGCCGGATAACTGCTTTGTCAGCTTCGCGAGTACTACTTGGATGGTCAGTGCTTTGACTCCGACCTCTTCCCTATGTTTAGAGAAGGTGCACCTTCTGTCCATGTGGACCCCTGAATATATGTATGCTGTGGCCCTTTCGATGCTTTTTTCATTAAACTGCCATCTGATTCCTTGATATTTCCTTAACCCATAGCTAAGTACCCTTGTCTGTGATAGATTTAATTCCAAATCATTTGAAGTGGTATAAAAGAACAACTGATCAAGCATCCTCTGCAAGGCGACCCTGGTGTACTGAGCAGGGCGAGTCATCTGCATACATAAGGTTATTGACCCTGGTTCCTCCGAGTTTTGAAGGATGGGAGTTAACATCTTCAAGTAACTGCAATAGATCAGAGATGAAGAGGTTGAAAAGAAGGGGCGCCAACACAACCTTGTTTTACTCCGCGTGTTGTTTGTATTTTTCTAGAGATGTGGGAACCGTCATCCAATTTTATACAAATCCATTTATTTGTATGTAACTGGATTATGGCCTTTAAAAGGGCAGGTGGAATCCCTCATCTCTGCAGTTTTGACCACATGATCGAAAGCTGCCTTGAAGTCAATGCAGCAGCCATGAATTTTAGTCGACTCGTGCACTCTAAAGAACCGTACAAGGTTGTATTATTAGTTATGAGTACTGATAAGTGTGGCTGTGTGTTAGTGCCTCATTACCAGATTGTGAATTATTTGTAGGAATCCACGTTTGCTACAAAACACATTGGCCCAGGCATCCATTATCATATAACACACCAATGCTGCCAATTAAGACCAAGACTCACAATTTATACAGCCAAAATTGCTTTATTTTATTATTTCCAATGTAAAATTTCATCCACTTCCAATGCCAGTTCATAGTGAAATTAAGTTCCCCCCTTTATCGTTCTCAATCGTGCTGTTTTCCCAAATGTATGATTGTAAGCAGCAATGAATACAACTCACCTGACGTGTTAAAACTTCCTTGTTTGATTCCATAAAAAAAAAACAGAGAGGTAAATGTCCAACTTTCAGCAGTTTGTTCAAATACAGCCGTTCTTTCAAAATCCTGGCAAATCAGCTCAACCCATAGAAAAATGGCATCATTCTTTTGAAAAAGTCCTGGTGGTAGTAAATGCAGAGAAGTTTAGTTTAAAGGAAAAAGGCAATCACCTACAGCAATCTAGGTATTGAAGGACAGTAAGTTTTTGACAGTTTACCGCTTATAACCCCATCAGGAGAAGGCGAAGGCTGGAATGAATATGTAGAGGCAATTACAAGATTGAAGAACATGTTCACAGAACTTCAACAGGAGGAAACAATCAACAGATGAGACTGTGGAAGAGTACATCTCTTTTAGCAGCTAAATGTAATTTTGGTTTAACTGTCAAGGTTTCAATCAGAGATCAATTTGTCTTTGGATGGCATTCAAAGAAAATTCAAGAACGCCTTTTTTCATTCAGGGATCCAACATTGATGGAAGTCATTGACATGGCAAAAGCAATTGAACGATCTATTGTATAGAGTAGATGTATTTCTTCTGATATTTTGACTCAACCCATTAATGCTGTTCAGGTTCCTGAATCTATTAATGCTTTGTCTTTCAGGTCTAAAAATAACAAGTTTCATGGTAAGAAAAGTGCTTCTTGCTATAGGTGTGGGTCTATGACAGACCTTAGCAACAGCCCTGTATGTCCTGCTGTTGGTAAGAAGTGCACCAAGTGTCAAAAGATAGGTCATTTTCAGGGTGTCTGCAGGAGTGGTGGGGATGCCGCGAGGATGGGTTCTGTTAACATTAGCTCCATCACAGAGAATTGCTTGCAGGATCTATCCAGAATTTTCCTCACACCTCTGATAGATGCAATTGATGCTAGACCAGCCAAAGAACCCATTTGTGATGTCTACATCGGTGCCACTAAGCTAGATATGATGGCAGATTCAGGTGCACCCATCACAATTATTTCAGATACCTCGTACGAATAACTTTGGTCAACAACCAAACTTTTCGAAAGACCAGTTGTATTTCCAAAAGCATACAGTGATCAAGACATCGGTATGCTTGGGCTTTTTATGGAAAATGTAAATTGTTTAGGGATGAAATCTTACACCTAAGTTTATGTTGCTAAGAAAGGTAAATTTATTTTAGGGTGGCAAGACTTAGCAAAGTTAGGTTTAAAGCTGGCCACTGGGTCACTCAACCCAGTCAGAATATGTAATGTGAACATAGCGTCTACACAAGATTCTGGAGATGATCTAGTTTCTGAGGTGATAAAAAATGTTCCTGGAGTGTTTTCCAATAGAATTGGTATGATACAGAAATTTGAACACAAATTCAAATTAAAGAAAATTGCTATTCCTATTTCAGACAAAGTCAGGTCTGTACCTTTATCACTTAGAAGTGAACTTAAAACCTTTCTGGGTAATCTTGTAAAAGATCAGGTAATTACCCAGACTGACTCTTCTAAATGGGCCAGTCCGATTGAAATAGTTCTAAAAAAGGATGGCAATATTAGGTAATGTGCAGATTTGCTCACTTAAACAAAAATCTGGTTGTTGAATGTCATCATTTGCCTAAAATCAATGATTTGCTGTAAAATATCAGAGCAGCTAAATGTTTCTCATTATTGGATCTTTGCTGTGCCTATCACCAGATACCACTGTCTGCAGAATTCCAAGACCTTACAACTTTTATCACTCCTTTTGGGGCGTACACATTTTTAAGGCTTCCATTTGGTCTGGCTTCTGCAGCAAGTGTGTTTCAAAATCTCATGGATTCCATTTTAGCTGGAATTCCTGGAACACAAGCCTATTAGGATGATGTCCTCATTTTTTTCAAGCAAAAAATGGGAGAATAAACACATATTATCAAGGGTACTAGCAGTTTTTAAAAGCATGGTTACACTCTTAAACCTGACAAGTGTAAACGAATAAAACGTATTTAGACCGTCTCAGACATTGGATTTCTGATACTGGAATACATCCAAAATTTTCGTTAGTACAAGCTATGAAAGAAGTTCCCCCTCCTAAAGATAAAGATTCACTCAAGTTCTTTCTGGGGATGAGTGAATACTATGCAAAATTCATTCAAGGTCACGCCATCATTGTACAACCCCATAGGAATCTATTGAAAAAGAATGCTCAGTTTCTTTGGGATGAGGTTACTGACCAGGCGTTTAATACAGTAAAAATTGTTATTACTAATGCACCTGCCTTATCGGCATTTAAACTTGGAGCAAAATGTTTGGTCACTGTTAATTCCAGTCAAATTGGTATAGGGGCAGAACTTTCACAATGCTACGATAACAATGAGCACACATTTGCTTTTGCTTCCCACTCTCTCAGAATCTCACTATAATACTATTGAGAGAGAAGCTATGGCCTGGTCCTGGGCCATTGAGACATTTAAAACCTTCCTGTGAAGAATGAGTTTTATTCTTTTTGCAAATCACTAGCCATTAATTCATCTACTTGACAGAAATGGGTCAGGCAAGATGTCTGCTAGGTTGGTCAGACATTTGTCACGATTGCAAGAGTACAATTAAATAGCAAAAATCCCAGGGCAATTTTTTTGTCCAGGATGCCTTATCCAGATGTTAATTGGGTTGAGGAACAGGAAAAAGTTGAGTCAGTCATGGCTACATTGGATGATGTTTCAAGTACTTATGATTTTGTTTCTCGCAATGATTGGATGTCCGCTATATAAGATGATAACATTTTACTCCGGATCATGGAGTTTGTCAATAAAGGATGGCCCAGGAAGAGGTGTTTATCTGCTCCACTCAGGCATTTTTCACAAGTATCAAGTGAGTTGTCCGTGGTGGATGGTCTACTCTTTCCAAATTACCTAATTGCTCCACCGGCTGCAGTTAGATCTAAATTATTTTAAGCTGCTCATTGTGGGCATTGAGGTGTTGGAGCCACGTCCAAGAATTTAAAATAATACTTTTGGTGGCCCTCCCTATATGCCCAGGTAGCCGATTGGATCTCATCTTGCTGTACTTGTTTGTTGTCAGACAAACATTGGGTTACACACAACACTCCTTTACATGTAGTTCCCCTCCCAGTGGAGCCTTGGGCTAAAGGTGCACTTGATTTTGCAGGTCCATTTCACTTTTACCATCTGACAACAAGTTTTCAATAGTTCTAGTTTATTATTTCTTAAAATTGATTTTCTTTGTTCCTTTTGCTAACTCTGTCAGTTATAACATTTTGTAAGCAATATCTTTGATTGTGAAGGACCCCCCCCAGGGATCTTGTAACTGACAATGATGCACACTTTGGGGGTCATTAGGATGACAGGCGGACTTTGTCCGCCCGCCATCCTGTCGGTATTCAGGACCGCCCACCATAAGGGCGGGGGTCCCGTGGGGGATATTAGGATGTGCCCGCCACAGTGGCGGGCACATCCTGCATTTTTAGCATTGCTAAAAATGCATTTCAGCATTTTCAGCATTTTCATTTACAAAGCGCCAGGCACCGCGCGGTGCCTGCCGCTTTGTAAATGCAAATGAAGGGTGGTACCACAGGTACCCCCCGTGTGCATTCCCCACCTATACTTCACTCTGGGGGCCAGCAGGGGGCCCCCAGAGTGAAGACCGCATGCCTTTCCGTGGCGGCATCGCCGCCGCGGAAAGGCACCTTAATACAACCATCATAATATGGCTGGCGGTGTATGATAGACATCGCCACCATATTATTCCTTTTCCGCCCCGGCCGCAAGGTGACCGGGCGGAAATGCGGCGGACGGTCTTTCCGTCCGCCGAGGTCCCCCCCGCCATATTAATATGGCGGGGGGTGGAAACGAGTGCGGATGTCAGGCGGATTGACTCCGCCAGGCTGGCGGTGGCTACCGCCAGCCTGGCTGGGGCAATCCGCCCGACAT
The DNA here is from genome assembly GCF_964261635.1 of Lissotriton helveticus. Classification (NCBI taxonomy): domain Eukaryota; kingdom Metazoa; phylum Chordata; class Amphibia; order Caudata; family Salamandridae; genus Lissotriton; species Lissotriton helveticus. The sequence continues at coordinate 47,109,721 of NC_136073.1, forward strand.
CCTAATGGACCCTTTGTCTCTGTACAAATGAAAGAGTTTGTTGAGAAACACCATATTAGGCATCGTAAAGTGACACTATATTCTCTAATCTCTAATGGTTTAGTTGAGCGAGTAAACAAGTTCTTGAAAGAGGGTGTACAATCCACTTTGGCAGTTGATATTTTCCGTAAAACAAAAGGTTTGGGCCTTTCATCTCACCCCTCACTCCACTACGGGTGTGTCTCCTTTTCTCCTGTTAAGGAAAAGAAAACCAAAGTCAGATGTGTGTCCTGATTGGTTAACTTTGCCATTGTGCCATTGCCAAGATGGTTAATCACAGAGTGGAGGCTGCACAGGTGAAACAGAAATCATATTATGATGCAATTCATGGTGTTAAGTGTTTTGGTTTTAATAGAATACTGGGGACTTATCAGACTGCCTAAGAAGGTAAAACATGGTGAATCTATATTTTCAGAACCAATTCAGATTGAGAACGTTTCTAAAGGTGCTTGCAAAATAACGGGTGGTGGAGTAAAAGAGATGCAGTCAAATTAACACCTGAGCAAGCACGTGACATTTGTAAATATAAAAAATTGGAAACGGAAAGCTGGTTCAACTTGGGAAATAATGACTTGTCTTCAGACATGGTGCAACCACAAGTCTCCTCAAATAATACCAATGTTGATGTTGCAGGAGGAATTTCTACTGATGTAACACATGATGGTGTTTCTACGGAATTTCCTATTGATTCTACTTCTTTCCCACCTGATACCCGTGTGCAGATAAACGGAGTGGCATCAGTGGTGAACTTTTTGGGAGGCCTAGGATTTTTCTAAGGAAGGAATTTTCGTTCCTAGTGAAGGAGTCAAATGACTGATGGCCCAAAATGTCTGCCCCATATAAGGATGCCCCCCTTGCTTGTGTCTTGTAAATTTTCATGGCCGGCCAACCATTTTGTGGGTGTTTTTCTTGTGCATCTTCGCCAGTCCCCCCGAAGTTTGAGCTAGTCATAAGGTAGCCTTCTTAATTTGTGCATGCCACTGCATTTTATCAGTGAGGGTTAATCCTAGATAGTCAAAGACTGTGAGCTTTTCCAGAAGATTCCCATCTAGGCAGGGGTTTGGGCGTGTGGAATCACCTGCGTTAAAAACCATATTTTTGTTCTGTAGGGAGTTTATCTCCAATCCCCTACTTTTACAAAATGACTGAAAGATGTCTAGGGCCCGCTGGATTCCCATCAGGGATTTAGATAATAGCAGAGTTTCATCGGCGAACATCAGGGCCGGAACCCTATGTTTTCGACAACCTGGGGGCATCTACGTCCCTCCCACCAATCCAGTCCTCCACAAGGCCGTTAATATATAGACAGAAGAGGGTTGGGGCCAGAACACACCCCTGCTTCTTTTAAGAATAAATACTTGTTCCTCTTACCTGGAGAAGTCTATTCGCTGTCCTTCAACGCACCTTAAAACTGTCCTATCCACAATGTAGCAATAATCATTGCCTGACATGCATATTGACAGTATTACGCTGACTTGGCCTGCCCTCTAAGCCAAACAATGCCTACATTGTAGTGGAGGCCCAGGTCTGCCTTGCTGCAATACAAAACAAACAGGTGCAGGTCTGCCTTGTTTTCAACACATAGCACAGAGCTGTTCTGTATAAAGTAACCCCATATATGCAAACACACTCAACTCAGGCGGAATACTCTAGAGATTTTTTAGGCCATTAAGGATTTATTTAAACTGCTTCCTACCTACATTTGCATCCAATTCAATGCACCTCGATAGGGAAAATAAAGTCTCTTCCAATTTTCTGTTTCCAAATGTTGGCATGTACATAACACAGAACAGCAACAGATCAGCTAGCTATGACGTAAGTACACTACAGACCCTCTCAGCTCCAAGGGCTGTATGATGCTGGAAAAGTACAAACCGGGTCTGATTTGGTCACAGTAGAACACAGACCACACCCAGGGATGCAGTTTCTTCTATCGAGCTCAGATTAGGCCTGCACTATCCACAATAAAACACTGGCCTGCTCTGCCACTTGTATAACACAGAGCAGGCCTCACCTATGTTATAATACTGCTATTCTTCCTTAGTCCTTCTTGCAGAGTTTGTGAATGCCTGTAGTGACCAGGTCCCAGAAGCGAACCTAGATTTGGAGAGGAAGTGCGTCATGGGCACCTGACCTATGTTGGCCAATAGGAGACAGAGCACAGCCTAGAGGCGGAGGGGCGTTCCGTAGGGTCCGCATTGGACAAGAAGGGAGCAGGTGGAGTAAGACCAATGCCGGAATGGGTAATAGCTCAAACCCAGTAGCTCCTCACAAGCCCACGTAACAAGTGGGCTAAAGGCCCAACCCATAACCGGTCAAATTGAACAGTAGGATTTTTGAAGATAGTTTGAAATTTTAATGTAAAGCATTGTAGTGTTGCCGTGTGTGGACGCAACCACTACGGCCCACGGCCGAGACAGCCTCAATGCTCCGCCCCCCCCACAGGCGTGGGGTAGTTGGTTTAGCCCGACGTTTGCACGGAGGGCATGCACAGTAATGAATAAAGGGCCCAGGACCCTGGGCGTGGCAGGCAGTGTACTGACCACCAGCACAAGCAATGTGTGGTCTCTAGTTGTTATTCCTAGGCCCAGACTAGGATTTACATTGGCGACGAGGTGGTCTCGCCACCCCATCGCGTGCCACGCACCGCCGCTCCTTTGCTCACGGAGCCCACGGCTGCAGTCCCTGCAGTTTGTCCCCCACGGCATGCCCATCGTGCCCCTGCCGGAAGAGTGATCCCTGCACCCCGGCGTGGAAGCCTTACCAGACGGCGGCCCAGCCGCGCGACGCCAGTGTCCCCGTCCATCGGGACCCACCGCTGCCCCATAGCGCTCCGACGGGCAGGTGCATCCTGCGACAGTGGCCCCGCTTCTCCATCCTGGCAAGCGGCCTCGTTGGCCTCAGGTGCGTGTTTGCGGCCCTCGGCGCCTCAGCCGCCTCCTCCGCGCACCCGCTCTCGTCTCCGGCCAAGCGCCAGCCTCCTACGCCGCTAGGCCTACCACGTGCGCCGAGCGTGCGTTTCCTCACGCTTCCCGCGTGCAACGCTGCGGTCCCAGACTATTCCCACGCATCTCGCGTGCGGCGACCCTGCTATTCCTCACGCATCTTGCGTGTGACGCTGGTTGGACGTTCCCAGGCCCCACGAAGCCACCCCCAGCGTGCTCCAGTGCTCCTGACCCTCTGGTGAACGAGCGAATCCTGCTGACGACTCCTGCCACTACCCTCAATGGCCATGGCCACCGTGCCCCCGCTAGAGCCATTCGCAGTCACTGGCACGCCTCCGTCGCAAGCGGCTCAGTGGAGGAAATGGGTGGAACGCCTGGAGAACTACTTCGTGGCGGCAGACATCGCGGTTGAGCGGCGGCGTGCGATGCTACTGCACCTAGGAGGTGAGGCGATCCACGACATTTAGAAGGACGTGGTGGAGGGAGGCCCGCCCCGGAACTACACCACACTACGCGACGCCATAACGGAGTACTTTGAGCCATTCGCCAGTGTGGACTATGAGAGATTCCTGCTCCGCCAGCTCCCAGAAGAGTCGGTGGACGTTTTTTACGCGAGACTAAAAAAGCTGGCCAGCACGTGCACCCTCCCGGATGTCGACGACGAGATCCGCGCCCAGTTCATTTAGGGCTGCGCTTCCTCAAAACTGCGCGAAAGAGTCCTGGAAACGGACAACATGCCCATGCGCGACATCCTGGCGTTAGGGCGGTCCAAAGAATTGTCGAAGGCCAGAGCCGCACACATGGAGCCAAAACCAGCAGTCGCAGTCAAGGTAGAACCAGTGTGCGCCATCAAAACCAGTGCCACCGAGATCCGCACGAAACAACCCCGACGAGGAAGGCTAGGCCCAACTCATTGCTCCCACGACCGCGCCTGCGCATGGTGCGGAGGAGCAACGCCCCACAACGGAGCATGTCCGGCACAAGGCAAGATCTGCAGCGCCTGTGGGAAAGCCAACCACTTCGCAAGTGTGTGTCTATCGACACAGAGGAAAAAGCATGGTGGCCCGCCCCGGAGAGTGAGACAGCTAGAACCACTGCCAAACGCCTCTACCAGCAGCGACATGGACGATGACGAAGCAGACGCGACCTCCGTTCACGTTGTGCGAATGCTCAACACCCTAGCAGCCACACCATCCGCAGAACCCATGTGCACGGTCAACGTGCAGGATCAAGCTGTGGCGGCCCTGATTGACACCGGAGCGACGATCAATCTAATGGCGGCCAGCGTATACCGGACATTAGACAATCCACCAGTGCTCCATCCCACGAGAGTACAGGTATATGCCTATGGCACCAGTCGCCCACTACGCTTGTGTGGGGTCTTCCGGACAGCACTGTCACACGACTCCACTCACCTGCACACCAAAATCTACGTGTCGCAAGAGGGATCTGGATTCCTACTTGGGTGCAGAACGGCCCAAGACCTAGGGCTGATACACTTCGCACTCACAGTCCAAGCCCACAGCCTCGACCATCTCGTGCTAGAACGCACCTCACTGTTTGAGGGGATTGGCTGCTTGAAAGGACCCGCCATCCATCTCCACATAGACCAATCGGTCGCCCCAGTGGCCCTCCGGCACCGACGTATCGCGTTCCACCTACGACCCAAGGTAGAAGCAGAACTGCGGGTACTCGAGAGAGCTGGAATCATCGAAAGGGTAAGCGGGCCCACTCCATGGGTGTCGCCCATCGTGGTAACCAAGAAACCGAAGCAACCCGACGCTGTGCGGATCTGCGTTGACATGCGCATCCCCAACCTCGCTCTCAAGCGAGAGCGCCATCTGACGCCAACCGTAGACAACATCATTGGAGAGTTATCAGGCTCAAAGTGGTTCTCGAAGATGGACCTGAGGTCAGGGTACCACCAAATTCCACTACACCCAGACTCACGCCCGTTTACCACCTTCTCCACCCACGCAGGCCTGTGGAGGTATACCCGGCTCAACTTTGGGATATCAAGCGCAGCAGAGGTGTTTCAGAACATCATTCAGAATGTCCTGCAAGGGTTAGACGGCGTGCTAAATGTAAGCGACGACATTTTGGTCCACGCGCCGACCCTGGATGAGCACATCCGGCGCCTCCAAGCCGTTTTTGCCAGACTACAGGAGCGGGGTCTAACCCTCCACAGGGAGAAGTGCGAGTTCCTACGAAAGGACATTAGCTTCTTTGGCTACAGATTCTCTGACCAGGGTGTAGGACCAGACCCTGAAAAGGTCAAAGACATCCACGAAGCTCCCGCCCCAACATCTGTGACCGCCGTCCGTAGTTTTCTCGGAATGGTTACATACTGCGGGCCGTTCATCAAAGATCTGTCAGACCTCACCGGCCCTCTCCGTGATCTCACGAAGTCCACAGCCACTTGGGAGTGGGGGCCAGAACAGCAAGAATCATTCCAGAAAACCAAAGCGGCGCTCTCAGCAGACACGACCCTGGCCTACTTCGACCCTCGTAACGAATCACAGCTCGTGGTGGACGCCAGCCCGACAGGCCTGGGAGCCGTCCTGACTCAACAACAAGCATGCGGGGAATGGGCCCCCGTTGCGTATGCCAGTAGAACCCTCACGGCAACGGAACAACGATACTCGCAGATTGAAAGGGAGGCCATCGCCATCTTGTGGGGATGCTAGCATTTCCACATCTACTTGTACGGGCACCCGTTTGTAGTAATTACAGATCACAAACCCCTCGTCCCACTCTTCCAGGGGTCATCTTCACTACCCCCCCCCCCCCCTCGTATTGAGAAGTGGGTACTCCAGCTCCAGGAATTCCAATTCACCGTGGAGTATCGGCCCGGCACTCGAAACCCTGTCGAGGCACGCCCGCCCGGTCACTGAAGCGGAAGCTGCTGAAGCCGATGCCACTGAAGAATACGTCAGGATGATCGTCGAAAGATCCAGGCCCCGGCCGATCTCCCTGGAAGATGTGGCGCAAGCCACCAAGGACGACGACTGCCTGCAGATCGCCATCCAGGCTATCAAGTCGGGAAACTTGAAGCCACTCCAGAGTCCAGCATCCTTCCGCACCCCGGATGCCCAAGCGACGCTGAGAGCACTCCACCAAGTCCGAAGCGAACTATCTATCTCTCCGGAAGGATGTCTCCTGAGGGGCCCTCGTCTGGTACTGCCTGACAGTCTCACCCAGCAAGCAGCCCTCCTGGCCCATGGCGCACACCAGGGCATTGTAAAATAAAAAAACCGCCTTCGGAGCAAACTCTGGTTCCCAGGCCTCGACAAGATAGTAGAAGAAGTCGTCCAGCGATGCCCCGCGTGCCTAGCGACCAGCCTGCCCAAGCCCCCAGCGCCAGTGATCACAGAGGAGGGACCAACGTCTCCATGGGTCCGTGCTAGTGCAGACTTTGGCAGCCTTCCCGGTGGGAAGTACATGTTTGTGGTGGTGGATGATTTCTCAAGATACCCCGAAATTGAGATCCTGCCCTCCACCGCAGCCTCCGAGGTAATTCCCAAGCTGGAGAAGATAATTGCCACCCATGGCCTCATGGAGGAACTACGCACAGACAATGGCCCCCCCTTCAACAGCTGTGAGCTAGCAGAATACCTACAGTCACACCGCAGCAAACACCGTAAGATAACCCCAAGATGGCCTCAAGCCAACGGGGAAGTTGAGAGGCTGATGAGGACTCTGAACAAGACTATCCAAATCGCAATGACAGACGGCCAAAGCCTGGAGCTGGCCCTCTACCAGTTCCTACGGAAATACAGGCTGACACCCCACTGCACCATGGGGGTTCCTCCAAGCCGCCTATGTTTCAACAGGGCAGTCATGGACACTATCCCACACCACCCCATGTGGGCATCGTCTCCAACTCCTTGCAACCGATCCACGGAATAGCGAACAAAGACTAACAGAGAGGTGTCCCAGAGAAGAAGAGCTGCGGACAGCCCCATCCAAGTAGGCGACCGAGTTCTCGTGAAAGACCGCCACCCAGGCGGGAAGTTCCGCCTCCCATTCGAGCTAGACCCATGGACTGTCACCAACATCAATGGCACCATGATCACGGCGGCAAGAGGTAGGGAGAGAGTCACAAGAAACGTGTCGTTCTTTAAGAAAATCACGAGTGGAGAAGAAGACGAGTTCCCCGACCCTGCAGAGCCCTGCCCAGGACCGACCCAAGGCCCAAGAGAAGCAGCGGAAGGAGATAACCCCAGCGAAGAGGAACGCCCAGGAAAAGACTCGGCCACACCGGCCCGAAGTGGACTCGAGTCGCAAGAGGCCCAGAGCTACCCAGGTGCTGCAGAGGCAAATGACTCTGAAGAACTATTTCAAACCCCATCAGGCGAGCGCAGCCAAAGCAGGTACAATCTGCGCCCTTGCCCAAAGCCATCCCAGAGGTACCGAGACTTTGTGGCCCGATGCAGACGTTGAAGGAGTTCGAGCTGTACCTCTGCCTACATAAAAGTAAGACTGTTCCTTTTTGCATTTTTTGCAGTTTCCAGAGACTTTGTTCTGAAATGTTGATAAGCTATGTTATGTTTGTTTTGATTTTCACTTCGGGGTAAAGGAGGAATGTAGTGTTGCCGTGTGTGGACGCAACCACTACGGCCCACGGCCGAGACAGCCTCAATGCTCGGCCCCCCCCACAGGCGTGGGGTAGTTGGTTTAGCCCGACGTTTGCATGGAGGGCACGCACAGTAATGAATAAAGGGCCCAGGACCCTGGGCGTCGCAGGCAGTGTACTGACCACCAGCACAAGCAACGTGTGGTCTCTAGTTGTTATTCCTAGGCCCAGACTAGGACTTTACAAGCATTGCATTTCTTATTTAAATGTTTTTTATTTTTCCATTCACAATCAGATACAAGGACGACTGCGGCTAGCTCTTATCATACAGCCGTTGTTTTTCTAGGTACATTTGCACTTCAACACGGCAAGGTTAACCTAACATCCTTTGATTAACTTTGCCGCTCGATTTGCCTCAAACAGTGAATGCAGACGGCTTCTGTCTCTGAATCCTCATAATGGTATTTTTCACTCGATAGACCTTTTGCAGTTGTCTAGGAAACATCACAATCATGTATACTAAAATAATACATGCCTGTGGCTTAGTACTTGGACTTTAGTTAACTTCTTATGTGCATCATCAATGCTGTTTAGATTTTAATAACCGTATGTTCTTTTGTTATTGGGTTGCAACCTTGATTTGGCGCCCTTTTTTTTGTTTGTGTATGTTATGACATTTTTTATATTTTTGTAAATTGTAACGATTTTAAGTAATCATATACAATAAACTATGACTGACTGTCTACTGATACTGGGCTATCGGTGAGCATGGCGTTTGAGTGTAATTAGACAAGAAACGAGGAGAGAGTACATGAACTCAGTCCGAGGATAGACTAGTCGAATGTTTGGCTTGGTCTGATGAAGGAATGCATGTTGTAAGGACCACCCAGCGCTGGAGCTGGCCCTAGGGAGGGGGTCCCAAGATGCTGGAAATGCAAGGTTGAAGGCAGAAAGAGGGCAACATCATGAGGGGCGGAGTCATGAGGCATGAAGTCAGTAACAACCAGCCTATCCAATGCTAGTATAAATGCATTCATTTTGGATTACTTTATCAGAACAAAGAGACACAGTTTTAAGATGAGGGTGATAAGGTACCTGATGCAGAGATCTCTGTGTATCCAACAAGTCCAATGGCATAATATTGGTGTATTAGCTCAGGGGGTCAATACAGTTGCTGTCTAGATATGCTTTCAAAGGTATCGACTGGTATTAAATAGTTTAACGCTTTAATGAGAGTGTTGAAATGCGCTTTGTATAACTAGTAAGTCAGAGTCTTGTATGCTTATAAGGTAGCTGTAGGAAGGTGGCTACCTGACTATGGTTACCCCAGATTTTTTGCCTGTGTTTAGCTGGTTTTTTGACTTAGTTGACCTGGTTCCCTGCTAATCAGGGCCCCAGGCCATCTGCTCTCTCTGTAAAATGGATTCCATGTACCCTAGGTACATACCAATTGGAAATGGACTCCTTGTCAGCCCCTGTAGAATGCACTATAGGTGCACAGGGCACAGGAGCCACTAAGGCCTACCAGGGGCTGCAGCATATCTTTTGCCACCCCTGGCTGGTTCTTAAATTGACACAACTGGCTGATCACTCAGCTGGGGTAAGGTGGTGTACACACCCCTTGCTTAGATATAGTATACCTATGTCTAAACCTATATCTGGACACATGTAAACCTGTGAGCCACTCCTATAGAAAGGCCTCATCAATCCTGGAGGCTGAGTGCGTGGTTTTATGTGAGATGGAGCTCTAGCATGAGCTGAGCCTGTCTGCAGCCGTCGGGAACAAATCCCTAAGCTGTTTCAGGATAATGCCATACCATATACTATTAAGTGCCTTATAATCCTCGCGGTTATTTAGCAACTCTGGTTTGGCTTTATCAAAACATGTCGTGTAAGGTGTCATACGCTTTGGAATACCATCCCCTCGCCAGTTCTGGCGACGGGGATGGCATTCCACCCCTCTAGAGGGGTAAGACATGTTACTTCACTTTAATGCGGTTGATTTCTCCAAAGGCCTTAAGATCCACAAAATGGATGCCTCTGCCACAGACAAATGTCTGGACCCCTGGAGCTGACCGAAACCCAGTCAAGGGGGTCCTGGACAAAGGGTTTCCTGCCACAGGAGGGTGTCACCGCCCTCCAGACAGGAGATAGTGTATTGTAGCAGGGAGGTTTGAAAGAAACCAGACACTGCCTGGGGCGCACAAGGCTGCCCCTTGCATAATCCGGCCAAACCGGTTCTGGGGCACTCCAGCCCTCGTGCCAGGGCGGCCTGGATCAAAGGAAGGGGGTGTATCCACCCACTTCCTGGGTCCCACCCATAGGAGGGGACCTAGCAGGTAATCACGCCCACCAGATTCGAATAAGAGTGGGAGCAGTGCCAATGCACATCAGATTTCCTGGAAGAAACATTTGAAACGATATTCTGGACCCTTCGCCCTCCATCTCAACGTGGAAGCCCGAAGAATCTCCCTTGTGGTCAAGGAGTGACCACCCTGCAGCAGCAGGCACCATCCAGCCCTCGACGTCTACTTAGTTGCAGTTCCCGCCGGAACTCGAGCGACTGAGATCGACGAGATCAAGCCTGCCCAGCTTCTAACAGCCCGATCCACAGTCCCTGCAAAGCTGAGACCCGTGGAGGCGACCGGAAGCGTGGGGCACGCCATCTTGAAGTGACCACGAGACGCTGACCGTGCAGCCCACGAGTGACCCTCGAAGCTGTACACCGGGGTTTGAGAAGCCCCCACCCTGAGCTACTCCTGAGCCGAAGTTCAGCCCTCCACACTCGACGAGTGCTGCGTGGGGCCCTTTGGCACGATTTGGCTCAACGCGTTGGCCCGGTCACTTGCCAGCTGGCTTGTGGTCCCTGTGCCGACGAACTACAAAAGAAGACTCGTGATTCTGGTTGCTCCAGATCCACACCAGCTCCCCTGAAAGGGAGCCCCGACTCTGACCTTCCTGGTCCGAGTGAGACGCCATCTTCCAATCCCGCGTGGATTGCTCTTACCAAGGCTTGTTTGCTCCAAACCGGAAGCCGACTGCACCGACGGTGAGAGCCTGCGTGGGACAGATCGTGACCTGCTCCTGGACATCGCAGATGCCCCAGAGCCCACGTGACAGCGAAGAGAAGCGCCTCGACGACCACCTGATTGCGCCCGACATTGCCTGGTTCCGTCCTGGTTCCACCCTGGTCACTGCTGAGTGACCCAGACTCTGTCCCCTCTGCTTTCAGGTACTCTACAACTTGAGTCCACCCTTGGACTCCACCGGACACTTCGTCTTCACCCTGCCTGCAGCCCTTTCAGCTTCAAGCACCAAGAGCCTGCGTGTCAAAACCCGACGCCACTTCGACCCTGTGCACCCACTTCCTGTGGGTGAGGTAACTTTGCTCCGCCGGTGTTCCCACACTGGTGCACACCTCTAGGGTCTGTGTGTTAAGTTTTGTTCCTCTAGGTTCAGCGGAAGTGTCCTTAAACTTTAACTATTTGACTTTTACGCACCATTGGTTAACATTGGTGCATGCGTGCGCTTTCCGCACATCTCCCGAATCCCGAGGGCCATTCCCGACTTCAGCATTGCTTGTCCTGACTGCTCCCAGCGATTCCCTAGGCCCTAGGCCTAACCACTGTTCGAGTGGCCTCTCTTATACCACTTGTTTAGTATATGGTTTGAGTGGCCCCCTGCCCTCATCCATAATTGTGCAACTTGTATGTTTAAACAGTGCTTTTTGATTTAACGCTTGTGCCCCTTTATTCATAAAGAATACTGGGGATTGTTTTTAGTAATAAACACATATATTTTTATAATATATACTTGTGTGGTGTCCTTTCATTTGGTATTACAGGATTGTATGTGGTAAAACAGCTCGCTTAACACGACCTCTTAAGTTAAGCCTTTAGGCTGCTTAGTCCATGCTACCCCTAGGATAGCTTGTCTAATAAGGTTGACTTACAACCAGACACCATAAGGGGATTGTTTGGTCAGGTAGTAGGTGGTTCCAGAATTGGAAACATCCCCTACCAGGCCAACTTCTCACATTGGTGAGCAGCGGTGCGGATTTGAGCTTGCTGTTGTTTTACCATTGCAATCTTTATATCAAATTGAAAGATCACATCAAGTACCTCTAGGTACATATAAAATCAAAAGCTTAGCATATTAAGTTCTACTGAACTTAGTAGTTGTAGGTTGAAGGGATTAGCACACCCCTGACTACAACTCACTAGCAAGGTCCAGTAGGAAAACACTTAGTGTAGGTAAGTGCACCACTTACACCTCACTAGTAACCATGTCTGACACAGGAAAGGCCTCAGGGTCTAGTCCTGTGACAGTTGACCCTACCCAGGCAACTTTTGGATATGACAAACTAACCCGCAGAGACTTGATTGCCTTGTGCAAAGCAAGAGGGTTAAAAAGGGGCAGAAGCCCCACCTGCCTAATCCTGGTAGAAATCCTAGAACAGGATGACTTAGAGAAGGCAAAAGCAGCTTCCCTAGATACAGGAACTGGAGGGAACCCCCCTGCAGTTGATCCCCTTGAAGAGGAGGATGATGATGACTTGGATGAGGACTCAGATGTTGAGGACTTAGGAGTACAGGATCAGGGTAGCCAGGTTCCAGTTGGTAGGCTTAGCCAGGCCAACTTGGACCTACTGGGGAATGGAGAGGGCCAGCACCTCCCCAGAACCCAACATGTGGTTCTCCCAGGCAACAGAAGAGTGAGATCTCCCTCAGGGGACTCTCATCTTTCTAGTGCCTCCAGAGAATCAGAGAGAGGCATGAGTGCTTCTCAGAAAGCTGAGCATAGGGCTAGAATGAGGGCTGTCAGACTCCAGATAGAGAGAGAGGAGGTAGCCCTGAGTCAAGCTAAGCTTACCTTAGCTCAAGCTAAACTTGCCTTGGCAAGAGAGCAGAAATTGTGTGGCTTAGATGCCACTGGTGGCAGCAATATTCCTAAAGAGAAACCCAGGTCCTATGATAGCAGAAACCTGACAAAGATTGTGCCCCCCTACAAGGAAGGGGATGATATCCACAAATGGATAACTGCTCTTGAGAGAGCCTGCATGGTACAGCAGGTTCCTGAGGAACAGTGGGCAGCAATCTTATGGTACTCCTTTTCAGAGAAAGGGAGAGATAAGCTCCTCACTGTTAGACATGAGGATGCAAACAATTACAAAGTCCTGAAGAGTGTTCTGATAGATGGGTTTGGCTTAACCACTGAACAGTACAGGTTGAAGTTCAGAGACACCCAGAAGACACAGACTCAGGACTGGACTGATTTTGTTGATTGTGCAACTAAGGCTCTGGAGGGTTGGCTACATGGCAGCAAAGTACATGACTTTACAGGATTGTATAATTTGATTATGAGGGAGCAGATCCTAAGTAATTGTCAGAACCAGCTCTTACACCAGCACCTGGTAGACTCTGATCTGACCTCTCCCCAAGAATTGGGAAAGAAGGCAGACAAATGGGTCAGAACCAGGATTAGGCCTAAGAATCAGGACAATAACCAGAAGAAGGAGTCTACCAAGCCTCAAGATAAGGGTGGGGATAAAAGTAAAGAAAAGACTTCCCCAGGGCCCCAAAACTCCAAGGATGGGGGTGGGTCCCAAGACACTTCTTCAACTGAGAAAAAACCCTATTGTTATCCCTGTAAACAGGTGGGGCATTACAAAACAGACAGCTGTTGTCCCAAGAATAACAATAAAGAAAATATACCTCCAAAGCCAGCTTCAACACCTCCTGTTACTGTCAGCAGTAATCCCCCAGGAAGTGGAAGCACACCCAGGAATCTGGGTGGGTTTACTTTTGGAAATCAGGTGGACCCTGGCCTATCCAGGTCCCCATCACCCAATGATCTTGTTTATGAGGCTGGCATGGGGTTTGCCAACTTCTCTGCTTGCCCAAATACTTTGAGCAAGTATAGACAAGAACCCATCATCAATGGTTTAAGAGTTGAAGCTTTTAGAGACACAGGGGCTAGCATCACCATGGTGGCTGATGGCATAGTCCCCTCTAAGCAACTTTTACCTGGTGCCACATACCAGGTAATAAACATTGATGGCATCCAAACAAATCATCCCATGGCAGTAGTAAGTCTCAGCTGGGGAGGTGTCACTGGCCCAAAGAGAGTGGCAGTGTCACCAAACTTGCCTGTGGACTGTCTACTGGGTAATGATTTAGAAATCTCAGCCTGGGCTGAGGTTGAACAGGAAACCCATTCTAGAATGGTGAATTCCCATGGAAAGGTTAGTGAGGCTGTACTGGCTACAGCCCCAATCCAAGATGTCCTTCCTGAAAAGGTTGGTAGGGCTGAGAAACTCTCTGCCCCATCTTTAGTAAAAGCTCTTCCTGAACAGAATAGCAAAGCTGTTATGATAACAGCAGAAACCCAAACTGAGTCTCCTCCTGAAAAGGTTGGGGGGGCTGTGATGGCCACAGCCCAAACTCAAACTGACATGTGTGTTGTGAAACCTGAAATGATGGATAACTCCACACAAACTGAGAGCATGGAGGAGGAAGAGAAATCTCCCCCTCACCAGACTTTAGGACAGGATCAGCCTCCTCAGGGAACTGATCTTACCCCTGATGAAGGAGCTGCCCCAGAGGTGGTTGGGCCTAGCCTGACAGAACCTCTGATGTCAGTGGACCCTTCTCAGGTGGGACCCAGTCTGGAGCAGGTAACCTGCCCCTCTCTACCTTGCCTTAGCCAGCCCAGGGCTGCAGAGGACAAGAAGGACAGTGAGACCCAGAGGGCCCCCTGTCAAATAAAGCACCTCCATCAAAAGATTAGGTGCCCCAAAACTAGTAGCCCTAGTAAGGTGAAAACTTTAAAAACTCCTGAGGGAGCCCCCTTAAAAACAGTTAGGGACCTCCCACAGATGGATTCTGTTGGGCACAGCCAAACCTGGGACCCAAAGGGCCCAAACCTGAACTGTCCCTCCAGCAAGCCAAACAGAGGGACCCAGCCTCCAGCTTTAGGTAGCCAGAGGTTGACCCTGAGAGCACAGTGCAACTCAGTTAAAGAAAGAAAGGCACACCTGGTGGAAGATAATTGGAGGAAGCCAAGCCCTAACTTAGTAGAGCCTAACTTCAATACTCCATATCCAAACCAGCCTTTAACTTTGCATAAACACACCCAAGGTAGTGATTCCCTATGGTGGAGACCCTCTAATACCCAAAGGGTGAGGGACTGCTTAGTGGACCATGAGACAGGGGGTACCCATGCTAGTGCAGGTACTTCCTTATATGGCCACTCAGGCAATATAGGCTTACCTGGCCAAGGATAGCCTTATCTCCTTTCGTTTGGGGGGGGGTTATGTAGGAAGGTGGCTACCTGACTATGGTTACCCCAGATTTTTTGCCTGTGTTTAGCTGGTTTTTTGACTTAGTTGACCTGGTTCCCTGCTAATCAGGGCCCCAGGCCATCTGCTCTCTCTGTAAAATGGATTCCATGTACCCTAGGTACATACCAATTGGAAATGGACTCCTTGTCAGCCCCTGTAGAATGCACTATAGGTGCACAGGGCACAGGAGCCACTAAGGCCTACCAGGGGCTGCAGCATATCTTTTGCCACCCCTGGCTGGTTCTTAAATTGACACAACTGGCTGATCACTCAGCTGGGGTAAGGTGGTGTACACACCCCTTGCTTAGATATAGTATACCTATGTCTAAACCTATATCTGGACACATGTAAACCTGTGAGCCACTCCTATAGAAAGGCCTCATCAATCCTGGAGGCTGAGTGCGTGGTTTTATGTGAGATGGAGCTCTAGCATGAGCTGAGCCTGTCTGCAGCCGTCGGGAACAAATCCCTAAGCTGTTTCAGGATAATGCCATACCATATACTATTAAGTGCCTTATAATCCTCGCGGTTATTTAGCAACTCTGGTTTGGCTTTATCAAAACATGTCGTGTAAGGTGTCATACGCTTTGGAATACCATCCCCTCGCCAGTTCTGGCGACGGGGATGGCATTCCACCCCTCTAGAGGGGTAAGACATGTTACTTCACTTTAATGCGGTTGATTTCTCCAAAGGCCTTAAGATCCACAAAATGGATGCCTCTGCCACAGACAAATGTCTGGACCCCTGGAGCTGACCGAAACCCAGTCAAGGGGGTCCTGGACAAAGGGTTTCCTGCCACAGGAGGGTGTCACCGCCCTCCAGACAGGAGATAGTGTATTGTAGCAGGGAGGTTTGAAAGAAACCAGACACTGCCTGGGGCGCACAAGGCTGCCCCTTGCATAATCCGGCCAAACCGGTTCTGGGGCACTCCAGCCCTCGTGCCAGGGCGGCCTGGATCAAAGGAAGGGGGTGTATCCACCCACTTCCTGGGTCCCACCCATAGGAGGGGACCTAGCAGGTAATCACGCCCACCAGATTCGAATAAGAGTGGGAGCAGTGCCAATGCACATCAGATTTCCTGGAAGAAACATTTGAAACGATATTCTGGACCCTTCGCCCTCCATCTCAACGTGGAAGCCCGAAGAATCTCCCTTGTGGTCAAGGAGTGACCACCCTGCAGCAGCAGGCACCATCCAGCCCTCGACGTCTACTTAGTTGCAGTTCCCGCCGGAACTCGAGCGACTGAGATCGACGAGATCAAGCCTGCCCAGCTTCTAACAGCCCGATCCACAGTCCCTGCAAAGCTGAGACCCGTGGAGGCGACCGGAAGCGTGGGGCACGCCATCTTGAAGTGACCACGAGACGCTGACCGTGCAGCCCACGAGTGACCCTCGAAGCTGTACACCGGGGTTTGAGAAGCCCCCACCCTGAGCTACTCCTGAGCCGAAGTTCAGCCCTCCACACTCGACGAGTGCTGCGTGGGGCCCTTTGGCACGATTTGGCTCAACGCGTTGGCCCGGTCACTTGCCAGCTGGCTTGTGGTCCCTGTGCCGACGAACTACAAAAGAAGACTCGTGATTCTGGTTGCTCCAGATCCACACCAGCTCCCCTGAAAGGGAGCCCCGACTCTGACCTTCCTGGTCCGAGTGAGACGCCATCTTCCAATCCCGCGTGGATTGCTCTTACCAAGGCTTGTTTGCTCCAAACCGGAAGCCGACTGCACCGACGGTGAGAGCCTGCGTGGGACAGATCGTGACCTGCTCCTGGACATCGCAGATGCCCCAGAGCCCACGTGACAGCGAAGAGAAGCGCCTCGACGACCACCTGATTGCGCCCGACATTGCCTGGTTCCGTCCTGGTTCCACCCTGGTCACTGCTGAGTGACCCAGACTCTGTCCCCTCTGCTTTCAGGTACTCTACAACTTGAGTCCACCCTTGGACTCCACCGGACACTTCGTCTTCACCCTGCCTGCAGCCCTTTCAGCTTCAAGCACCAAGAGCCTGCGTGTCAAAACCCGACGCCACTTCGACCCTGTGCACCCACTTCCTGTGGGTGAGGTAACTTTGCTCCGCCGGTGTTCCCACACTGGTGCACACCTCTAGGGTCTGTGTGTTAAGTTTTGTTCCTCTAGGTTCAGCGGAAGTGTCCTTAAACTTTAACTATTTGACTTTTACGCACCATTGGTTAACATTGGTGCATGCGTGCGCTTTCCGCACATCTCCCGAATCCCGAGGGCCATTCCCGACTTCAGCATTGCTTGTCCTGACTGCTCCCAGCGATTCCCTAGGCCCTAGGCCTAACCACTGTTCGAGTGGCCTCTCTTATACCACTTGTTTAGTATATGGTTTGAGTGGCCCCCTGCCCTCATCCATAATTGTGCAACTTGTATGTTTAAACAGTGCTTTTTGATTTAACGCTTGTGCCCCTTTATTCATAAAGAATACTGGGGATTGTTTTTAGTAATAAACACATATATTTTTATAATATATACTTGTGTGGTGTCCTTTCATTTGGTATTACAGGATTGTATGTGGTAAAACAGCTCGCTTAACACGACCTCTTAAGTTAAGCCTTTAGGCTGCTTAGTCCATGCTACCCCTAGGATAGCTTGTCTAATAAGGTTGACTTACAACCAGACACCATAAGGGGATTGTTTGGTCAGGTAGTAGGTGGTTCCAGAATTGGAAACATCCCCTACCAGGCCAACTTCTCACAGTAGCTATGTGGATTCATGCATTTGTTGTAGTCCAAATGTAATCAGCTGGTCATGTGTTCCAACCTCAGTAAAATAAGTGCAAGTGATTTGCAAAGGCATAAGGTTAAATCATTTAAGGTTTTAACTCGACCTGTAGTTCTTCTAACTTTGATATAATCTTAGATTTCTTTAGCACTAAACATGCAATCCCTAGTAACACCAAATATTAAGGGCCCCTTTAGGATAGCGGGGCGATCTGCCCGCCATCCGTGCCGAAATGACCCCCGCCATATTATTATGTCTGGGGGGTCCGAGGCGGACGGAAAGACCGTCCGCCGCTTTTCCGCCCGGTCGACATGTCAACCGGGCGGAAAAGGGTTCTATATGGTGGCGGTGCCTATCAGACAACGCCAGCCATATTAGTATGTGCTAATGTGAGTCTGCTTTGGGGGCCCCCTGCGGGCCCCCATGGACTCCGGGGGGGGTGGGCGGTGCACATGGGGGGTACCTATGCAGTACCCAGCAGTTCCATGCACAACATGGCAGGCACCGCGCGGTGCCTGCCATGTTGTGCATGGAAGTGCACAACATGCCTTCCTGGCAACCGCCCGCCACAATGTCATGAATGCTTGATGCACCTGCCACTGTGGCGGGCGCATCCTAATAGCAGGCACAGGACCACCGCCCTTATGACGGGCGGTCCCTCTGTAGGACGGGATGATGGGCGGACAAAGTCCGCCCGCCATCCTAATGTGCCCCTAAATGTAGAAAAAATTCAGGTTTGTATTGCTTGGTACTTATACACAGGGGCGGTTTCTCCATTAGGGCTCAGGGGCTGCGCCCCTCTGAAATTCCTACACATTTACATAAAAACATATTTAATAGTTCGATTTATTTAGAGATATGATTGTATCACTAAATAAATTGATGTAATTAAGCCTGGGCTGTCTGTTTCAAACTGCCTGTCCCGGCGTGCTCTGAAGCGGGAGATGGAAGCCTGGCAGCAAATCAACTTTCTGAACAACTTTCAGAAATGTGATGCACGACACAGGGCTTTCTGTTTTAAAGCCCTTCATTGCCACTGTGGTCTATGATTGTATGCACTCTGTAGGTCAGTGACTCAATCAGCGTCACAGTTTTGGACGTCAGAGACTCCATCCCTGTGTGAATTCAGACATTAGTTAAAGCATAAATCCCACCCTTTCGTCTTACGTGAGAGTGGATGCAAGCACGTCTAATGTTGTGTTATGTATATTGTGCTGTAAGCCTTCATCACGCTAACCTCCCCCACTGTGACAGCCGAGGCCCTCTTTACAGATCACCCACTCCTTTAGAAGTGAAGTTGCTGTATTTGTTCCCCCGTGAAATGAATCTAAATAACGTGCAGGGTTCTATTCCCTTGCAAAGTTGATCCAAATATCAGAGCCAAGCACAAGGCCAGGGATATGTGCTTACTGTGGAATATGTGCTTACAGTGGACAGTTCCCTGGGTGCAGCGCAGGAATATTGACGGAGAAATATCGTGGGACCTAAATATCGCCACAAAAATATCGTGGGGAAGAAATATCGACAACAAAAATATAGTTGACAAGAATATCGACTGACAGGTAAGTAATATCGATTACAAAAATATCTTTGTAGTAAATATCGTTTACAAAAATCTAGTTTACAAAAATATTGATTTATTAATAATGTTATGTATTTTTGTGTTTTTAATGAGAATTGTTTGTCATTTTATTATATGTTTTAGAATGTTACTAGTTATTAATTTATTTTAAGTTTAATTCCGCATTTTTAGTTCCGTAGCGTTTTGTGGATTTATAGGGGAATAGAGTGCGAAGTAATTTAATTATATAGATTTAAATTAAAATTTATAGTAGCTAATTTCTTTTTTTTATTAGAATACTGCGTTTTCAGTTCCTTAGCGGGTTGTGGGTTTATTGGGGAATAGGGTGGGAAGTAATTTAATTATATAACATTTATTGAATAATTAATGTGGTAATTGATTAATTAATAATAGTTTAATAATTAGTTGTTAATTAATTTAAATTAGTCAATTAATAATTAATAATGTTAATTGATTAATTAAATGTAGGTGTGTGTTGTGTATATGTGTAGATGGTGTGAAGGGTGGTAAGTAATTCAATTTTAATTGATTAATTATTAACATTTTTAAAATTGATTACCATTAATTAATTAGTAATTATTAATTGCAATTGTGTAATTAATTGTAGGTGTGTGTTGTGGTGTTTATATGTGTAAATGGTGTGAAGGGTGGTAAGTATTTACATTTTATGAGGGGCGTGGCTAGCAGCCGATGAGAACGGTCGCAGCCTAACGAGGCTCCTGACCCTCCGCCCGGCGATCCTGATTTCCTCCTGCCCTTGGCCCGGGATCCCCGCGCAACTCGGGTGGATCCCGAGAGCTCACCTTGTGATCGCTCCGTTCTGCAGCCCGGACCTGCGGGGCTCCTCTGAAGGCGGCCGCGAGCGGAGACGAAGCTGGATCTCCGACAGCCAAGATGGCGACCCCAGAGTAGCTGAGCGCTACGCGACTTCGAGGGCGCCCTCCCCAGCGGCCGCCAGCGTTGAGTGCGGCCGGCGGACCCTCGCCGGAGAGATAGGCACCCCCTGGGGGGTTGTTGGCCCCCGCCTGCGGAGCGACCTGTGGCGGAGGACGACCGGCGAAGAGACTGGTAGGGCCTCACCCCCGCCGGGAGAGCCAAAATCGACGCCCCGGCTTTGGGGCCTACGATCCGAGAGAAGTCGGCTCGTCCGAGCGGGAGAGGAGACCTGGTGGAGACTGCAGCGGCGGGACACAGAGGACAGCGGTGATCCCGCCGGCTCGGCCGCTGCGACTGAGGAGGAGCGGCGGAGCCCCGCCCCTGCCGGGAGAGGTGGTCGGAGCCCCGGTGCGGGGGCCTGCCCGGCGAGTGCTGGCGGTGTCGTTCCTGTTGCTGGCTGCCCCCCCTGGGCGGACCTACTGGGATCCGTATCGCGGAGGGAGCCTAGTGAGTGCTCCACTGCGGCGCCTGGAGGACGGCGGCCCTGCAGGGGGGCCTGCCCCATCGACCGCCTGTGACCGGGCCCCCTGGCTGTTGTGGGGAGCGGCGGAGACCAGAAACCACACACACTAAGAGGGGGTTTCCCCCCCATCACCTGCCCAAGACTGAGCGGTACAACCTCCTATTGACCTGGGGGGTCTGTCGGCAATAACTCCGTGCCATGGGGCTTGGTTGGTGCCTGGAGTGGACTGCGTCCTACGGGGGACCTAAAGCGACCTCCGCAGGGGGCCCTGCGGACCCGACGACCCTGTTACCCGATCTGGTGCGCCCACCCAAGGGAGAATGTGCCTGCCTCGGTGAGGGCGCAGCTAAGGCCCACCAGGAGCCGAATTTGCGTGAGGACCCCGGCTACGTCACCTACGGAAATTTTGAATTTGTGGTTAGGGCTTGAGAGAGAGACTTTCACGACCCCAGGCCAACGCACGGAGTCCAACTCGGTACCCCTGGGACCTCGGCCGGACGACGCGGGTGAGACATGGGTAAGCCTAAAGGCTCCAAGGAAGACGGAAACTCTGCCCCAGACGCGCCTGAGGATCCCACACAACCTGCAACGGACCTACAGCAAATGCAGGACAGGATCCTAGAGGCCATAGCCGCTACGAAAGATGCCTTGCACCACGACATAGCGCAGGTGTCGGCGGGGCTGGGGCTCCTGCGGGCTGACTACGCAAAACTTGCGGACAGAGTCAGGGAAACGGAAACAACCCTCAAGGACTTGGTGCCGGCGCAGAAATTGCTCGATGGGAAGCTCACAGACGCGCTGGATCGGATTCGGGCGCTGGAGAGGAGAGCCGAGGATGCAGAAAACGGTAGCCGGAGGAACAACGTGCGCCTCGTGGGCCTGCCGGAAAAAACGGAGGGGGCGGACATGGTGAGCTTCCTGCAGGAATGGCTGCAATCAGTAGTGGCCCCGGAGGGTCTATCCCCCTTTTTCACTCTGGAGAGAGCGCACCGAGTCCCGTCGAGACCCCCGAAGCCGGGTCTCCCCCCGCGCCCGGTAATCATTAAGCTGCTGCACTACAAGGACAGAGACTGGCTATTGCAGAGAGCAAGGGAAGCGGGCCCATTCCAGGTCGCTAACAGCAAAGTGACGCTATTCCCGGACTATACGTTTGAGACACAGAAACAGCGCGCCTCCTTCCTGTCTATCAAGAAAGAGCTCAGAGCGGAAGGTCTACAATACTCGCTATTATTTCCGGCCAGACTTCGCGTGGTGGTGGACGAGAGTTCTCTGTTTTTCCCAACGTCGGCGGATGCTTGGGCCTGGTGGGAAACCTACAAAGCTGGCACAGACGGGGCTTGATTTCGAGCGGAGGAAGAGCGCCAGGGGCAATCACTCAGGTGCTCGCGACGCCACAGGGGGCGCGGACAGAGCTCCAAAAGGCCGACGGACTTCCAAACGGCAGACGAACGGAGAGCGGCGTTACAGGCGGTGAAGGAAGTATCGGGAACGGCGCTGCTTCATTCGGAGAAGGGATCGGGTTCGGAGGACCATGGAACGGGCTCGGACACTGAACTATTAGAACTGGGCGGAGCCAGAGGCCCGAAGGTCACACCGCAGACATCAGGGGAGATCATCGAAGGCTAAATCCTTGACAAGGTACTGAGTGGAACTGGAGGGGCTTTTTGCTAATCCTAGGAACTTTGGAGCAGTCGGTTATGCAACTGGACTGGTATGGGAATTGCCATGTGTGACAGGGCGGGGGAGTAGGAGAAAGCACCTAGAGGGTCCGGTAGCTAGTGTGCGCACCCCGAGGCCCATAAGGCCAGCGTAGCTTGGACTACGTACTAGGAATTTAGAGAGCACGTTGCTCAACTGTTTGGATGGGAGCGACTCTTTTGAAGTTAGGTCCTGTTCTGGGGGAGGGAGGGCCTAGAGAGATTGGGGCGACTCTAGGGGCGGAGGGGAGCGGAGGGAAAGGGGGACGGTTGGGGAGGGTGGGGGGAGGGGTCAAGTCAGTGTCCACGATGTTGAATGTCAGTGATTCGTTTGTTCTCCAATGGGACAATGGCTAATGTTGGACCGTTGAAATGTGTGTCCTGGAATGTGAGAGGGTTAAATACAATGGAGAAGAGACACAAGATCCACTCATACTTGACACGTAGAGGAGTACATATAGCATTCTTACAGGAGACCCATTTGACCAAAAAAGAGGGTATTGCGCTCCAGCGTAGGTGGAGGGGCCACTTGTACTACACTGTATATTCTGCATTTGCTAGGGGGGTACTCATTTGGGTTAGAGCGGGACTACCCCTTCAGGTGACTAGGCACACGATCGACCCGAACGGGAGGTATGTGGCAGTTGAAGGGCTCCTTCGAGGCCGACATATAGTGCTCTGTAGTATATATGCACCGAATACGGAACAGGCGGCATACTTTGCGGGCCTCCCCAGGGGGCTTGCCAGCTATCTTGCAGGCCCGGTGCTGATGGGAGGAGACTTCAACTCCGTAGAGAATGTTACATTAGACAGATCGCACCCACCACTACACACCTCCCCTGTGCACCGACTGGCGAAATATCGATCGGAATGGCACAACACATGGAACCTGACTGACTGTTGGCGCGCACAACACCCCACAGAGCGGGATTACTCATTCTACTCTAGTATACACGACCTACATGTACGCCTAGACTCCTTCCTATGCTCCCCCTCGGTGGTCACTACGGTGGCCCGGACGGAATACCTAGCACGTACATTGTCTGACCATAATCCACTCCTCCTGGCGCTGGACTGGATGACTGAACCTCCCAAGATCCCGACATGGCAACTGCGGCCTGATCCGCTGGATGATCCGCCCTTCCGAGCTGAGCTGGGGGAGCGAATAGCCCAGTATTTCGTGGATAATGAGGGTACTGCCTCGTCTAGGGCCATCGAGTGGGACACATTTAAAGTAGTGGTGAGGGGTCACTGTATAGGGAAATACGCAGGGGTACGCAAGACGCTCATTGACGACCTGGACAAGGCTGAGCGCACTCTTCGTGAGGTAGAATTGGATCGACCGAATCGTCCTGACCTACAGGAGACACTGAGGGGAGGCGGTGGCAGTGGAGATGGAGCGCCTTCGTAGTTTTGATTACAAAGCATACCTCACTCTGGCTGAGGGAGACAAAACGGGAACACTCTTGGCCTGGCTGGCGAACCCTAATCGGAATAGTCAGCCGATTTTAGCTTTAAGGGGCAATGGGGACCACGTCCATACCACGCAATCTGCAATACTAAACTGCTTCAGATCGTACTACGAGAGACTGTATAGAGCGGAGCTGCTTGACCACACTGAGGCGCTGGACGCTTTTCTGTCTGACCTGCAGCTGCCGCGACTGGAGCAGGAACAAGCAGATGCTCTAGGAAGCCCAATTGCATTGGCCGAAATTAGGGGGGCAGTGAAGCGAATGGCGCGTAATAAGACGCCGGGGATCGACGGGTTGCCCATTGAGTTTTATGGGAAATACTTAGATCTACTAGCCCCGAGACTCCAAACGATATATAATGAGGCCAAAAACGTAGGCAAACTCCCCCGATCGATGAGTGAAGCTGTCATGATCCCATTGTTAAAGCCACGTAGGGAAGGTACGGACCCTGCGTCCTACAGACCGCTGTCTATGCTGACAACCGACTACAAGATACTGAGCACAGTGCTGGCCACTAGGCTGATAGCCCATATGCAAGACTTGGTCCATAAAGACCAATCAGGTTTTATTCCCACGAGAAACACCACGCACAACATTCGTAGATTACTTAGGTTGGTGGACACTCCGCCCTCCGGGGCACGATCCCCCCTAGTGCTGGCGGTCGACATTGAAAAGGCCTTTGACAGCCTAGAATGGCCCTACCTATACAAAGTAATGCATACGTTCGGCCTCGGAGAGGGATACATACAATGGACGAGGGTACTCTACTCCTCAGCGAGAGCGAGGGTACGAGTCGGGTCGTTGGTATCGGACCAATACGAAGTGGCTCGGGGGACCAGACAGGGATGCGCACTGTCCCCCCTACTGTTTGCGCTTGCAGTAGAGCCTCTGGCGGCTCAGGTGAGAAAGGGGGAATATTACACCGGGCTGCATCTCAGGGGAGAGCAGCACTACATCTCCCTATACGCAGACGACCTCCTCCTTTTTTTGGACAACGCTGGGGCAGCGGTAGAGGGTGCCGAGAGCCTATTGGAGCATTTCGGCAATATCTCGGGCCTGCGGGTGAATTGGTCTAAAACCTGTCTCTTCCCACTGCGGAAGGAGGAGGAATGCCCTCCTCTTCACCGGAATCTACGCTGGGAACCCCATTGCCTGAGCTACCTCGGAGTACACGTCTACCACGACCAGACGGATCTCCTCGGCGGTAATGTCGGCCGCTGCATCCGCTCATTGAGGGGTTGTATGTCCTTTTGGGCCATCCTGCCGCTGTCAACGGCGGGCCGAGTTGCACTCCTGAAAATGGTAGCACTGCCGCGTCTATTGTATTTCTTCCGGACCCTCCCGGTGTGGATACCCGGAGCAATCTTCAAACGACTGAGCTCAATGTTGGTGTCCTTCTTGTGGGGACCGGGTAGACGCAGAGTAGCACTGACAACGCTGATCCGCCCTAAGGACGAGGGGGGCCTCGCAGTCCCGGACTTTGAGCTCTATTACTTAGCAGCTCAGTTGCAATTCTTTACGCAGGAAGTAGCGAGAGTGTACCGCGGACCGGAGCAGGGGAGGGACTTCGGCACGCCCCGCCATGTCCTAGCATATATTACTCTACACCAGAAACTGCTTCTGCGGGAGCTCTCCCAGGAGGAGCAGACCCTTCGCCTGTGCTGGAACCGCTTGCAGAGACGGACCGGCACTAGACACCCATACGCTCCGGAGATCCCGTTGGGTATGGTGACGGCGCTCCCACATGGCGGCGACTGGTCGGGACTGCATCTTTGGGAAGAGGCGGGGTTGCAGATGATAGGTGATCTCTACGAAGATGGGATATTGTCCCCGTACCAGACCTTGCAGGAGCAAAATGATCTTCCGAGGGGGGACTACTTACTGCATGCGGCGGTGGTGGGTGCCATACAGAAACACTGGGAGGGGGGCCTGGCGGAGCCTGCAACGTCGTTAGCTTGCCAGTATACCATGATGGCAGCAGGGACGTTTAAGGCTGTAACGTGCCTTTATCGTAGAATGCACACGGAAACCCTACAGCCTCTTACGTCACTTAAGAATAAATGGGAGGCGGACCTGCACTTAGACATCCCGGACACTGTATGGTCGCAGTTAGTGCGGAGGGCCAGGAAGAGCACTAGAAATGCGCGATTTCAATTGATACACTTTTTTATCCTCCACCGTGCTTACCTCACCCCGAGTAAAATCGCGGTGTACTTCCGCGTAGCGGACGCAGCATGCCCAAGATGTAGCCTAGAGGGAGCTGACCTGGTCCACATGTTAAGGAGTTGTCCGAGACTGCAAGA
Source organism: Lissotriton helveticus (assembly GCF_964261635.1). NCBI lineage: Eukaryota > Metazoa > Chordata > Amphibia > Caudata > Salamandridae > Lissotriton > Lissotriton helveticus. The sequence continues at coordinate 47,135,817 of NC_136073.1, forward strand.
CTATTGGGCGGAAATTGAAGAGACCTTGAATGCAGTTACTGACAGGGACATACACTATGATGGTGCAGTATCCATCTTACATTGGTTTCCCCACACGAAAAGGAACAAGCTGACAAGTAAATTTATAGACATGGGTTTAATCATAGCGAAGAGAGAGCTGACTAAAGGGTGGAAATCGAAGGCAGCACCGACACATAGAAGATGGTTGAATGAATTCCTGAAATGGGCAACTGCAGAGAGCACGATCCGCTACCAGATGGCTCGCCGTAGGTCGGATGACAGGGCACAAGAAGCGGCAATGCTTTGGGAAACACTAGTGCAGGCACTGAGGGACAGCACGTTAGAGGAGGATGAAGAGGAAGTACCGCAAGATGAGACGCCACACACGGGGACAAGCATGCCAGCAGCGATTCCCTAGGACACACACATGCATTGAGATATATTAACTCCGTGTTCCCACGTTTTCGTTATATATGGTCACACTGGGCACTGACTTGGACACAGGGAAGCAAGGGTGGGGGGGGGGAATACGATTGCAGATCCCACTGTTGACCACGCACAGCGTTACAGGCTAGCAGTGTGGGACGCCACGTTATACGGTTGAAAAGCGGGGAGAAGTGCTCCTGTAGAAATAACAGTGTTGTCGGGCCCGGCCCGAGGAATATCCATTGTAGGAAACTAGCGCCGCCCAGCCTCCGGGATGTGGGCTGAATGGCTGTGTTCGACATGATTGGAAGACATTCGCTATATAATGCAACATTGGCCTGTATATTGGGCATTGTGTCACTGATTGTTCTCCATCTCCCCGCAATAAAAATTGTTTAAAAAAAAAAAAAAGTATTTACATTTTATTTGATTAATTATAAAATATTTTTAAATTGATTACCATTAATTAATTAGTAATTATTAATTGCAATTGTGTAATTAATATTAGGAGTGTGTTGTGGTGTTTACATGTGTAAATGGTGTGAAAGGTGGTAAGTAATTAATTTTTAGGGGATAAATTAATACATAATAATACATTACTTTTTATTAATTAATTAGTAATTATTAAATGTAATTGTGTAATTAATTGTAGGTGTATGTTGTTGATATAGTGTTGAATAATGTTTCATTAAATATGTTGTATCATCTTTGTTAATAATAATATATTTACATTTATATATTAATTATGTTAATATTGGAAATTAAATTTAATGAAAATGTTGATGGTTTTGTTTTTTATTGTTTTGTGATCCAGCGCTTTCCCTACTGTTGCACTCACTTTATTGGGAATAGTAATTGTTACCCCTCCTCTATCCAGCGCTTTCCCTTCTGTTGCACTCACTGGAGTGGGAATAGAATTTGTTACCCCTACACTATCCAACGCTTTCCCTACTGTTGCACTCATTGGAGTGGGAATAGTCATTTTTACCCCTCCTCTATCCAGCGCTTTCCCTAATGTTGAACTCACTGGAGTGGAAACAGTAATTTTTACCTGTAGGCTATCCAACGCTTTCCCTATTGTTTCACTCATTGGAGTTGGAATAGTAATTTTTTATCCCTCTGCTATCCAACGCTTTCCCTGCTGTTGCACTCACTGGAGTGGGAATAGTAAATTTTACCCCTCTGCTATCCAGTGCTTACCCTACTGTTACACTCATTGGAGTGGGAAAAGTAATTTTTACCCCCTCGCTATCCAACATTTTAACTACTAATTTTTTAATTTTCTTATTAAATGTATGTATTTTATTTTAGTTTAACGTGTTAACTATAGAATAGTTTATTTTATTTTAAATTATTTATATATGTGTTTATTATATTTTTATATAATTAAAAACGTTTATAAATTAAATAAAGATAATAGTTAATACAATGTATTTAAGTAAATATATGTATATGTGTTTATATTTATTAAATTAAGTTTATTTATTATAATTAGTTAAAATATATATTAAATGTAATTAATTTTGTTAATAATATTAATATTATTTAATTAATTTAAGTTATGTTATTTTTCTAAGTCAATATTTTTTACATCTATATTTTTTAGATCAATATTTTTGAGTCGATATTATTGTACTTACCTGTTTAAATATAGGGAGTCGATATTTTTGTAATCGATATTTTTACATTGATATTTTTTTCATCTATATTTGTTTAATCGATATTTAAACATGGAACCACTTCTCTGATGTATGGCATTAAAACTGACCCTGTCTTCATGCCCCCAAGTTAACACTGATGCAAAAAACATGGATTGATTTGCAAACAATGAAAGTTAAAAACGTTAAAGGAATTCATTTAAGCAATTTAGTTCCTCTCTTATTTCACATGCTTTATTTAATCTTGTATTCTCCAAGAGTTAGCTATTTTATAATTTTGTTTTTTATCAGTAGTTTTTTCTGTGAATACTTTGAGACTTGTTCCATTCCAGGTGTTTATGAGGGGCTTTGATTGAGCATGCAGGCGCTAAGGCAGAAGCCAAACAAAATGCCTGTCGGTGGGTTAGCCTCTCTGCAGAGCACACAGACCAATGTTTATGTATTCCATTTGCAAATGAAATTCTGTGGATGTGTGTGTGAAAGGGGTTCACAGATGTCAAAATATTTGAAAGGCAATAGTAAGAGAAATTAAAGTGCTTAAATTTAAGAGAGTGCAGTGCATGTTTGGGGGCGGTGAAGTGACTGAGAGGCGAGGAAGTGCATTCGGGTAAGAGTGAAAAGAGAATGCTGAACAGGGAAGGGATGTGGTTGAAGATGTGCATATAGACAAGATATGCAGAGAAAAAGAAGATACATATCTAACATAAAGCACGCATAACTGAAGGCCAAAACTCCTTCCACAGGCCTCAATGCTATTTAATTCACAGACTCATTACTTCAGAATTTAAACATTTCCAATGTTAATTATTTATAACAATTCATTGTTGTTACACATTTATCTTAAACATCTAACTCCCACTGGTGAAGCCAATCATACCGACATGCTTTAGGTATATGTCAGTTGTTGTGTCATTTATCTGGATACAACTACATCTCTGAGAAAAAACAAAATACCGGTCAGGTGGCACACTATGGGAATCACATACATTTATTTGACATGTTCCTTTATAGAGAGCCCCCACTTTTTTCACCCCACTTAAAGACCCGTCTGCACATATTTTTATATGACTGGTTGTAGCCAGCAGCTGTGGGTGCTTGTCGAAGTCTGGTTAGAGCATATTTTTCCAAAGTTAATGCTGCATGCTGTGCAAGACACTGGGCAAGCATACATTTTAAAGGGCTAAAGTTGTCATGTAGAACAATTTACATATTACAGTAACTGTTGCACATATTAATGCAAGAAGGTATGAGACAGTTTTTAATGTGTTTAATATTTCAAGACTATAAGCCTTGCTTTATCGCTACATTAATTTGCTTTAAAATACACCATTTGCTAATCTTTTTTTGCATTTCTTCCTCGGGAGAGGTACTCACCCTGGACCCCAGGTTTGTCCATTGAACTTGTTCACATCGCTCGCTATATAAAAGTCATGCCCAACATTTACGATCCACCACTTTCAAATGTCACCAGACGACACTGCTCATACACAAACCCTCATAGTTCTAAGACATGAATCTATTGCGGAATTGAACACTTGCATATCCTGGCAAAGCAGAATTCAGAGTTTATCTCTGTTTCCTCCGGTCTGCCGTTGAATATGGAGGGAGCTCGGCACGGCCCAGCACTGCTGCCAGGGCTTTCTGACACCTACTCCTAGCCATGAGATAACTCATTCAAAGTGAATCCATGAAGTGAGGCTTTTGGAGTCAGGCAGGGTGACAGTGGAAGAGCCTTTAGGACCCAAGCCCCTTGCAGAATGATGTTCTGCAAGGCATAGCAAAAACACCCTGGGCATATGACTCTGATTACCAATGGGGTTATGTTTTCCTACCCCTATGAAAACCCCTGTTTGTGTAGGAATTGAAATTATGAGCAGGTTGACATTAGACACATCCGGTAATTACCAGGTGCATTAAAAATCTCACCCTCTGTTAAATTTCAGCAGGTCAAATCTGCCTGAATTTAACAGGGGAAACATACACAGTGTTTATTGACCATGCAGAATTAAGTGTTTACTGTCTATATATACAGTGCACGTTTTTGACCAAGCCACCTTGTCCCGTCAACATGGTCAAGAATCTAGGTTTCCGATTTGACAAATGTTTTCTACCAGAAAAACAAGCAGATTCAGTGGTGGCTGCATGTTTCTTCCATTTAAAGATCCTCCCCCTGATTATGCATAAAATCAAAGCCATATTTAAAGGTACACCAGTCTTGTTTATGATCCACCCTCCAATCCCGGTTACCTAGGTCTTCCTGGTAATATGACTGCAAAGCTACATTTAATGCAGAACATGCCAGTGAGACTGGTCTACGGGTTGCACAGGTTTGACCATGTAATTGAAGACCAGCGCAAAGCACTATGGGTGCCTATGGAACAGAGAACTGCATGTAAGCCTCTATGCCTAGATCATGGGTACTCACAAAAATGTTCCCAAGGGCCACAAAGTACGGTCTGTGGTGTGAACAAGGGCCGCACTGATGCCAGCATGGTGGTGGTATATTAGTGCTCAGCAGCTGGTGCTGCTGTTCACCAGGGGGGACCACATGTAAAATGGGCCGCACTTTGAGTATCACTGATCTAGATCATCAGCCTTTCCATGGCACTAACACCATGGCTATTCAGCCAGAATCTCATGGCACGTGCCCACGCTGCTACTCTGTTCAGCTCTTCCTCTCACTCAATGGTCTTTTGCTTATGCTCAAGTAGAAGGCAGAGGCCATGGAACCGCCTACTCACTTTCCTCCACAAGGTCACTAACCAAACATATTTTTGTATAGTTCTGAAAACCCACCTGTTTTAGTAACACTGCACTGTCCTTCACATTCAGCCTTACATATACCGTCCCCGCGCCAAGATGCCTGAAGGTGAGTATGTGGATTACAAATGTTTTCATTCATTCATTCATTCACCCAGAAGCTGAGCCCCTACCCAATGATAATGCACTCATGCCTCAGGGTGTCCAACGTTCAAGGGGCTGGAGATGGCACACTTTTGGCAGTTGAGAGGTGTCCACTACCAAATGGAGACTGATCAGATATGTGATATGGCTAAAAATAATTGTGAGATTACACTTTGTCTGATCATGCTTGGGTATGTGTTTGCATCTGGAGGATTTCTAGAGCCATAGAAGGCTCACTGTGAAAAAGTGGATTATTAGTTAGGGTGGATTGTAGTCCACCGCAAGTAATAATCCACTATCTCACATTGGTGTTAAGCGGTGGGATCCAGAACCTGCGTTGAGCAGTACCACTCAGCTATCAAGTTGGAAATTAAACATTTCTAAATTGATCTGAAAGCAACAATTGATTTTTGATTTTTAATTGGCATGAAGATCTTTGATTGGGTCATTATTTATTTTTCTAAATTATTTTTGATTCACATTTTTGCACCTTTTAAAAAGTCTAAGGGAATGTGGAATTGGAAATGGCTAGCCTGACAACTCTCACAGTGGTGAAGATGAAAGCTCTATGCAGAGAAGGAAAATTGAAGCTGGGCCACAATACCAAGGAGACAGATTTTGAGAAGGACCACATGTTTTGGAGGAAGCCCACAAAGCACAAATCCCTTCTGAGTAAGAGGCAGTTCCAGAGAATGGGACAACTTGTCCTAACATGGCTTTTTTGGTGTGCAATCCAGGGCTGGAACTGAAGTGGGCTCTGTCGACAGAAGCCCTTATGAACTGGTCATCAGCAATTTAAGGCTAAGTGTCAGTCAATTAGCAAGCGAGCTGCAGGCCAAACTGGCAGCCATTGTCCTAGAGGAGAATAAACGGGCACTAGAAAAAAAATAATTTGCCTTGGAGGAAAAGAAGGCCAAGCTGGGCTTGATGCCCAGTGAAAACGATGGTAGCAACATTAAAGTATATGCAGGGAGGCCAAACACACTTCACTTTCCCAAGGGTGCTGTGCCTAGCTTTGTGGTGGGGGACAACACTGAGAAATGGTTTGCCTCCCATGAAAGAGCATTGATGCGCTTGCGGGTCAACCGCACTCTGGAGCTTTGCTGTGGGAGTTAATAGCAACGCTGGGGAGTGATACACTCCTGACTGTAGAAGAGGGGTAGCTGACTCCATCACTCACATGAAGGATGCCCATGTACAGAAGTTGTGGCAGAAGAAGTTCCGGGATACACACAAAGACACATATCAATCCTGAGATGACTTTGTAGATGCCTCACTAAAAGCACCAGAGAGCTGGATAAAAGGCAATACAGTCACTACATATGATGGGCAATATAATCTGATCACTAAGGAGCTGTAATGTAAGACTTTATGCTACATGCACAAGTGTCTTGCTAATATAGGAATGATGAATGTGAGACCTTTGGTGTCTGGATATATTCTAAACTATACACTCCAATCTAGCCATCAGGATCAAATAATGGTTCCTAGTATTAAGAAGTCTCAGTGGCTGGGCATTTGCGTATCTGGGCCCTAAGCTTTGGAATGACCATCCACATTCGCTGAGAGCCTGTAAATCACTCACAGTCTTTTGGGAGCAGCTTAAGACTTGACTGTTTCCACCACTTTGATTGCCCTTGGCTTAGTTAGGGGGCTAGCGCTGGGAAACCTTTTCTAAGAGCCCACACGCTCTACAAGTCACTAATAATAAAAAATAATTAATGAGCACATCCTGTGTAACTGTCACTCACAGTCACACCAGCATCTAGTAGATTCCAAGTTGTGTGACCCCAGACAGATTGGGAAGTCAGCTAATGTGTGGGTGATCACAGGGGTGTCTAAAAAGTCTGGGGTGATCCCAAAAAGGGGGTTCAGTCCCCCTCAGAGGAAGGAGTGGAGCAACAAGGATAAAAAGGAGTTTACATAAGGGCCCCAAACATCTACTCAAGAGGGGAAGTCCCGTGCCTTTTCCAAATGCAAGTGGGGAAGTGTAGGACCTGGGGTCACCAGATCCCCGGGGGTAGCCTGGCACGAGCAGGTAGGCACCGAAAGCATAGGTGTTGAGCGACTACACAGCACACGCATCCACTGAGACAACAAAATGCACGCAATGACAGAGACCACACCTTTAGGTTTGATTCAAATAAATACGTTTTTATCTAAGATCAAGTTCAGGGCAGTCAAAAATCACAGTAGTAAAAACTCATTACCTTTCCTTAAAACGCATATCTTTCATTACGTAGCCATAAATACATAGACAAATAAATATTAAATAGTAAATAATGGTAGGCCTGACATCAGCCTTGCTCCTAGTTAGCACCTGCAAGGAATTCCTAATAGAGACATTCAAATAGCATTGCATAACTTAGCAGTAAACATTCCTCCGCTGTAGGAATCAGCATGTCATTAACTGGGGGCAAAACATTTCCTAGCTGCAAAGATAGTACTGAAAGGAAGGGGTCTCAGTGAGAGAACAAATATAATTATAACTTTGCAAAAAGATTTAAACAATACTAAATGAATTCAACATTGTTTTAATTCACAATGAGGAACAATGTATCGAATACATTAACATTTTGATGCATAGAGTAGGTTGTACGGTGCTCAAAAGGGGGGGAGGGAGGAAGTGACAGTGTGAGGATGGCGTGATAGAAAATTGTGACAATAAAAACAAGAAATATCCAAAAGTCTTTGCTACAATCGTGTTTTCATTTCATTGCACAAAGAATGAGTCACTTTGGCGATATATACATGAACAATGTCATACTCCAATACAGCAATTACTGGCAAAAATGTGGGGAAGGAGTTGACTATATGGATGATGTCGACGTTTCGACCCTCTGAATGGCGCAGGGTTGGTTGAGCCCTTGCAGTGGGGTCTTCTTCAGGACAGGGAAACGGGCAGGCAACCTGATAGATACGTATATATAGAGGATATTATTAATAATGACAAGGCGGAATGTATCTGTTAATACAAAGGCAGTATTTAAAATCACTAACGCACACATGGAAGAGCATACCGTTGTACTTGGCGCTCTATCTGATCTCTGCAATCGTCTTCCAAGAGGTTTGACGAACTGCAGATATGAGAGAGAAAGAGGGAGCTTGACTTAGACTGGAATGTAGGTGCATAAGGCACTACAAGGAAATCATGGTAATTATGATCAAATCTCACCGTTAGGATAAGCAGTCCATAATTCATTCGAGATACATAGTAGAGAGTTGGAGAGCGCGGCCGACCGCGGGGCGGTGACACGGTTAAATTCTGAAAAGACGATATGCAAGTGTTTAGGATAGTAGGTACTGTGCATACAGTCAGTAATACACTGTAATACACTGTAATACACTGAAAAAGGGGGTTTCGGCTTACCGGTGTCCAAATCGGATTATTAGGTAATGGTGCGTCCCCTCTGTGTCAGTAAAAATCTGAAAAACGGGTAAGGACGGGCTTAGACAATAGCAAGTGCCACAAATGGTTACATTGCAATATTAACCGGGCATACGGGATTGAACATGCATCATTAAATTGCCAGATTAACCGGGCATACGGACTCACCGAATTGTTCACCTTGGTCGGTGTGGTGTAAGGCGCAACCTGGGTTTGGTGGTTGACCTGGGAAGGGAAATTACACACAGTCAGCCCTAGGTCAACGGAGCATATCTGGTGAAGGATCGCATACAATATAGAGGCATTTGCAGCCTGACCTGCTAAGGCTTACCTCAAATGCCGACTGAATCGGACCACGGGGAACGCTGGCGTCTAGCAAGACGTGGCCGATTTCCTGGTTACTAACATAACCATGGAAACGGGTCGCGTGACCCGCGCGCTTGCAAATGGAGCGCGAGGACAGACTACGGTGGAACTGGGTGAAAACCTGAGTGGGCACTTCTGATGAAATTAAATTCCGTCTGGGCTGGAAAGACATTTAATGGCCGTTTACGGGCATTGGCCTAAATTGCAACCATGCTTCTATTATTAGTATGGACTTAACGCACAAAACTGTATCCTTTTGCGGTTGCCATGGAGACCGACGCTGTGTTGGGCGAGTAGGTGTGGAATGACTGGTGGCAACCCGCACATCGTGGAGATACGATTTTAGGTGGACATATCATGATACACCTCTAGGGCAGACATTTCATTAACACTACAGTGCTTCAGTTGGGATACAACATACTATTACTGGCGGCATCTTATAGCACTGGTTCATAGCACCGGATGTTGGCATTTATACATTACTATTACTTAAGGGAGTACCTCTCTGCAAGAGGGTATAGTCCCACTCAATATACATAAGACTCGTTGAGAAAGTACATCTAGACATTACTAGTAACTAGGGGAGTACCTCTCTGCAAGAGGGTATAGTCCCCTTGAGTATACATTGGACTCGTTTGGCCCCGGCCAGGATATTACCATAAGCCACACCACGATATCAATCCCTCAAAAAGTGCGCTGTTTATCAATGAGCAATACACGTCAATGAAGGGCGTACCTCTCACAAGAGGGTAAAGGCCTTTCATATTTACAGGAATCTTAATACCAAGGGTTAGTGACTGCATATCAAGTCATTGTTGCTAGCTGCGAGAATGAACTGTCGAATTCGTTCAACCCATTCGCAATCGAATCAAAGTGAAACATCCATTTGATTTCCCGGACATTTAGAATGTTGGTGATGTTACCACCCCGGGGACCCAGTGTTGCCTTCTCCAAAATCACCCATTTTAGACTTTCAGGGGAGTGGGCTGCGGACTTGAAGTGATCTACTAAGGGCGCCCCTTTTTGCAGAGATCAGATAGAGCGCCAAGTACAACGGTATGCTCTTCCATGTGTGCGTTAGTGATTTTAAATACTGCCTTTGTATTAACAGATACATTCCGCCTTGTCATTATTAATAATATCCTCTATATATACGTATCTATCAGGTTGCCTGCCCGTTTCCCTGTCCTGAAGAAGACCCCACTGCAAGGGCTCAACCAACCCTGCGCCATTCAGAGGGTCGAAACGTCGACATCATCCATATAGTCAACTCCTTCCCCACATTTTTGCCAGTAATTGCTGTATTGGAGTATGACATTGTTCATGTATATATCGCCAAAGTGACTCATTCTTTGTGCAATGAAATGAAAACACGATTGTAGCAAAGACTTTTGGATATTTCTTGTTTTTATTGTCACAATTTTCTATCACGCCATCCTCACACTGTCACTTCCTCCCTCCCCCCCTTTTGGGCACCGTACAACCTACTCTATGCATCAAAATGTTAATGTATTCGATACATTGTTCCTCATTGTGAATTAAAACAATGTTGAATTCATTTAGTATTGTTTAAATCTTTTTGCAAAGTTATAATTATATTTGTTCTCTCACTGAGACCCCTTCCTTTCAGTACTTCGAATACCCAGGTCTCAGTGACTTATTATGGGTTAACCCTGTTCTAATACCCTAGCTGCAAAGATAAGCAGTTCAACAACAGATGTAGCACGTTTCACAAGGCTGGAATAAAGCAATTCATGAACTAGAAATAACCCTTACAGTAGGTGAGGTCCACCATTTCAACAGGAACTCATAACTATTTCATTAAGTAAAAGAAGTCAGTCCATTAGATAAGCATCGGGCATATAAAACATTTCCCAGTGGTCACTGTAACAATCTACATCTCTTTCATGGCCTTCCCGATAAGAAGGGGGTCTCTGTGACCGTTCAATAGGGCCTAATTCCTATCCTGGCCCAGTTCAGAAGAGTTTGTGACCACCATTCGGGCCAACGGGGCCCAATCCTAGTTCTCCTGGGGGGGAGGGGCAATCTCGGGGCCTCCTACTGTCTCCAGGGAGGCCCCACGTTCACTCCGGGTGCCGCCCTCCTCCCCATGGGGTTACCTTTGGATCTTCGGCCTGCTCGGGGCCCTTGCGTAGGCTTCCAGTGAAGGCTCATGCTCTTGTCCGAGCCCTCCAGTGCGGTGTTCGGCAAAAGTCCCGGGCCTCCAGACGCTTCCCAGGCTCCGGGACCACTGAGGTGAGAGGGAGCAAAGTGAACGTGCCGGCCGCAATTTGCAGCACGGCCGGCTAGAGAGGTACGGCTGGGATGGCCAATCACAGTCAGCAAGGGAGGGGGCGCGGCCTGTGACGCGGCCAGGCACCCCGTCACGTGATGCGAGTGCAGGCGCCTCGCTGGACCTAGTGAGGCCTACTTTACGATGCGGCAGCCCTCTCCTGGCTCTGAGGGCCACCGGGACAGTACCAGAGGCCGCAGCAGGATGAGGCGGCCGTAATCCTTTGGGCCCACACAGCACCAGAGGAGTGGGGCCGCGGCTGTGAGTGCTCTCGCCGGATAGCGCTTCAGGCCTAGCGGACTACGGGGCCGGTCGGCGTTTGTAGCGCCTCAAGGAACGCAGCGCTCAGGAGACACGGCACCGGGGCACAGGGCAGCACAGTGCCTGAGGGACAGTAGTGCTTCTAGGACACAGTGCGATGTCAGTCAGGAAGGCGCTCGACGTTGATGGTGCCTTGGGGGCAATTTGACAGCGGTGGGAGGCCTCGCCGTTCTGAGGTAGTGCTTAGAGGTACACAGCGCAATGTCAGTCCTTGGGGGGCACAGAAAGGGGGTCTTCTCGGCGCCTGTTGGTTTCTTTCACCCTTCTGGAACAGGTTCTAGGTTTCCTGAGGAGGGGGCGGGTTTGAGTAGAAGGCTTCCCTCAGCAGGTCACTTCAGATGGTTCCTGGGTTCCCCTCCCGCCGGGCCAGATCAGTGGGCTAGTTCAGTGTTCCTCACACAACTTGGTGGGCAGCGCCTAAACCCTGTCACCCCCAGTGGTATAGGTTCCTGATTAGGCCCTACCGCCTAAGTCTCCTGCGTAGGGTCCCCCAGGTCAGTGATGCCCCACCTGACTAGAAAGTTTCCCTCCCTTTTCTTTTTTAGTGGCAGTTGGCAGTTGGCAGTGAGCAGTTGGTGAACACTCCCCTATTCTGGAAGGTTCCAGGAGCTTCCTCACTCTAGCTAAGGGCAGGCAGGCAGGCTGGTATTGCTACAATGTTTAGGGGTTCCAGCCAGCTCCTGGCTACTAGAGCGCGCCTAACAAGACCACGCTGCGGTAGCAGGGGTCAGTGGCAGCCATGTTGGGGGAAGAGAGCACCTGCACCTTAGCATTGATTAGCAATGGGAAGGTGCCCATAGACCTAAGGCCAACAAAAAGAAGGTGGGAAAAATGAGGCAAGGGTGAAAAAAAATAGGGAAAGACCACCCTAGGGCTGACAGGTCTAACATGCGTCCCCCCCCCAGCTGAAAGTGGGGAGAGCTACCCAACCTCTAGTTCTCGTCACTAAGGCGGAAAAACCGGGAGAGACCGTCAGCATTGGCGTGGTCAACTCCGGGCCGATGTTCCACCCTAAAGTCCATCCCCTGTAGGAAAAGGGACCACCTTAGCAACTTGGGGTTTTCGCCTCTCATCTGCATGAGCCAGCGAAGGGGACGGTGGTCGGTTTGAATTAGGAAGTGAGAACCAAAAAGGTATGGCCTCAACTTCTCCAAGGCTCAGACCACAGCGAAGGCTTCTCGCTCGATGGTACTCCATCGCCGTTCCCGAGGGAGGAGTCTTCTGGAGATGAAGGCCACAGGTTGGTCTTGGCCTTCGGTGTTGAGTTGCGACAGCACAGCGCCTACGCCGTGCTCAGAGGCGTCCGTCTGCACGATGAATTCCTTCGAGAAGTCAGGTGTTGCAAGCACCGGAGCGGTGCACATCGCGTGCTTCAGTGTCTTGAATGCCTCTTGGCAAGCAGCCGTCCAGATCACTTTTCGTGGCTGCTTCTTGGACGTCAACTCAGTCAAGGGGGCTACGATGGCACCATATCCCTTGACGAACCGGCGGTAATAGCCAGTGAGACCGAGGAAAGCTCGGACCTCAGTCTGGGTTTTGGGGGGCTCCCAGGCCAAGATGGTCTCAATTTTGGCCTGGAGGGGCTGCACCTTACCCCCGCCCACCAGGTGTCCCAGGTAGACGACAGATCCCTGTCCAATCTGGCACTTGCTAGCCTTGATGGTCAAGCCAGCACGTTGCAAAGCCTGCAGCACCTCCTGGAGATGCTGCAGATGGTCCTCCCAGGTGCTACTGAAGACAGCTATGTCATCCAGGTACGCCGCTAAGAAGGACTCCAGGCGAGACAGCACCTGGTTCACCAACCGCTGGAAGGTGGCCGGAGCATTCTTGAGCCCGAAGGGCATCACTTTAAATTGAAAGTGGCCCTCGGGGTGGAGAACGCTGTTTTCTCCTTTGCTCCATCAGCCATGGCAATCTGTCAGTACCCTGATGTTAGATCAATGGTGCTGAGGTACCGGGCTGCTCCCAGCTGGTCAATCAGCTCATCTGCCCGTGGGATCAGGTGAGCATCTGTCTTGGTGACAGAGTTCAATCCCCGATAGTCCACACAGAACCGAAGTTCTGGTGTGATGCCCGGTGGGGCCGCTTTCGGCACCAACACAACCGGACTAGCCCAAGGGCTGCTGGAAGGTTCGATCACCCCCAGCTCCAGCATTTTGACCACCTCACCCTTGATGCTTTTCTTAACTTTATCAGACAGCCGGTAAGACTTGGCTTTTACAGGCGCACTGTCCCCTGTGTCCACATCATGGGTACACAGATGTGTAACTCCAGGCGTGAGGGAGAACAACGAGGCGTACTGCTCCAACACCTGGCGGCAGTCCCTCTGTTGTTCTGGGGTCAAGGATGGGGAGAGGACAACTCCCTCCACTGAACCATCCTTCTCCTGGGCCGCCAGAAGGTCAGGAAGAGGCTCACTCACTTCCTCCTCGCTCCCATCCTTCACCATGAGGGGAGCAAGCTCAGATCGCTCATGGTGAGGCTTCAGGTTCTTGACGTGGAGCACCCGATGGGGCTGATGGGGGGTCTTTAAGTCAACGACATAGGTAGACTGGCCTCAACGCTCCACAATTTCGTACAGACCAGTCCACCGGTCCTGGAGGGCGCTAAGCTCTGTAGCTGCGGTAGCAGGGGTCAGTGGCAGCCATGTTGGGGGAAGAGAGCACCTGCACCTTAGCATTGATTAGCAATGGGAAGGTGCCCGGAGACCTAAGACCAACAAAAAGAAGGTGGGAAAAATGAGGCAAGGGCGAAAAAAATAGGGAAAGACCACCCTAGGGCTGACAGGTCTAACAGGAAGATACAAGGGGGATGAAACATTTTGAACCCATGAAGGCTGGGGTGTGCCTGGACTGTCACAAAACAGGACATAAACAGGGAGTTCCAAGAAGCCTCCCATAGGTGCACAGTCCCAAGGAATAGCAAGTGTAGAAATTCAGATGGAACATTGCCAAGGGAACACCACTGGGTGGACTGAAGTCACCTTAGGCTCTGTGGGTGGGGTAGATGTTGAAGCCCTGCCTCCCAGCATGGTGAGGTGTACATAATGGCCAATCCTCAACAGGATCAAGAGAGAGGTTCTCAGATTATCACAGAGTCTCTCCTTAGGGTAGTCAACTCTGAAAATGAAGTGAAGTTTCATCCCACCGCAATTGTCACCTTTGAATGGGGAGGGGTTACTGGCCTAAAGAAGGTAGCTGTGAGCCCTGCCATCCTAATAGAGTGTTTATTGGGAAACGGCGTAGAAACCTATGCTTGGGTTGCAGTGGGAAATTAAGACTCATGCAAGCATGTTGGGTCTGCCAGAGTGGGTATGTGTGGTCTTAAGAGCCCAAACAGCCCAGCAGAAAAGTCACTGGCACCTGCAACAATGGCCCAGGTTCCCACAACTAAGAGGAAGGGCAAGAGGCATGGCAAACCAGCCTCAAAACTTCCCATGGCCCAGAACGAATCTGACCGCCATGGAGAGCCTAAAGGGGAAGAACCTATCCTGACAGACCTGTAAGAACTCGATGAGTTGTATGGGGCACAATGACCCTCCAGGGAGGAATTCTGTCAAGCACAAAGAACATGTCCATCCTTGAAGGCCTTCAGCACCTGGCTGAAATCCAGGAACAGAGGAATAACAGTGGAATGTATAGGATCTACTTAGAGGGTGGTGTCCTATACTGTGAGGCTAGGTGTACAAAGCCTGGGGCAACCCGTTGATTGGTGGTCCCCCAACAGTAATGGGCTTGCCTCTTAAACTTTGCTCATGATATACCCTCGGCTTGACATTTTGAGGGTGGACCAAAATCTGGGACAGGTTGGTCGACCACTTTTACTGGCTCCAGATGTCTGAGAAGAAGAAGGAGTTCTGTTGCTCCTGTACTACCTACCAAGACTGTGGCAAGACAGGAAGACATCTTTAGGTTCCCCTCATCCCACTACTTGATGTGAGGACACATTTTGAGAAGGTGAGATTTGACACTGTTGGGCCTCTATACCCTAAAACAGCTTCAGAGAACAGGTTAATCTTGGTGGTGGTAGACCATGCCACTAATTACCCTGAAGCCATACCCCTGACGACGTCAACTTAGCCCGTGGTGGCCATGGTCATACTTGGTAGGTGTGGGGGTGGGACTTCATGTCTGCATACCTGAAGGCTATGTGGGATCAGTGGGAGGTGATTTATAAGTTCACTGCCCTCATCATCCCCAAACCAATGGTCTTGCGGAGAGATTCAACATGACTTTGAAAGGTATGATGATGGGGTTGTTTGAGAAACTATGTCGGAATTAGGATGCCCTACTACCTTGCTTGTATTTGCCTACGGGGAGGTACCACAAAAGGAGTGGGCTTCAACCTCTTTGAACTATTGTATGGGCACACTCTCAGAGGTCCCTTAAATTTTGTCCGAGAAGGGTGGGAGAAACTGCTCAAGCAGCCCTACTAGGATATCGCTTACTATGTGCTGGGCCTGCATTCCCATATGTACATAAAATACATAAAGAGGGCTAACAAGAACGTGGATGCCAGCCAGGAGCTTAGCAAGCACTGGTAAGACCAAAAAGCAAAAAGCGTGGGTTGTTGGGCCTGTGGCTCCCAGGGCCTTCCAGGACAAATGGACTACGCACTAAATGGTACTGGAAAAGATGGTTGAGGTCACCTACCTGGTACACCTTCGTACCCAGAGACACACCCACAGGGTGATCCAGACGGATCACTGACAAAATCTCGACCAAGGAAATATCGACCTACAGAAATATCGATGCAGAAATATCGAAGGCAAGAATATTGACATCCTATCTACAACATGGTAAGTACAAAAATATAGAAAAAAATACATAGATGTTAAAAATAACGATGTTAAAAATATCGTTTTTTTCTCTAAAAATATGAATGTAAAATAAAGTAAATAACACTAATAAATAAAATAAACAGTTAAAAATATCTAATAATGTTTAAAATTAATAAATAATACATATATAATAATAATACATTAATTAAACACAGAAAATATATAATATATACATACTTAACAATAAGTTGTAATAATTATTTTAATAATTTATAAATACAAAATATAAATTACAAATACATTTACAAACATAAAACAAAAACATAAATAACATATAAAGAATTATGTTTAATAAATAAAAAAATTAAATATACTTTCAATATTTCTAAAATTAATTATATACTACATTATCTAAATTTATTTAAAAAAAATAGCTAAATAAATAAAAATACTATTCAAAATCCATAAGTTAAAAAAAATACAGTAATAAAAATGTTGGATAGCATAGAACTTAAAATTACCATTCCCACTCCACAGAGTGCAACAGTATAGAAACCGTTGGATAGCGTAGGGGTGAAAATTACTATTTCAACTCCAGAGAGTGCAACAGTAGGGAAAACGTTGGATAGCGTAGAAGTAAAAATTACTATTCCAACTCCAAAAAGTGCAACAGTAGGGAAAGCGTTGGATAGCGTAGGGCTAAAAATTACTATTCCAAATCCAGAGAGTGCAACAGTAGGGAAAACGATGGATAGCGTAGAGGAAAAAATTACTATTCCCACTCCAGAGAGTACAACAGTAGGGAAAGCGTTGGATAGCGTAGCAGTAAAAATTACTATACCAAATCCAGAGAGTGCAACAGTAGGGAAAATGTTTGATAGCGGGAGGGTAAAAATTACTATTCCCACTCCAGAGAGTGCAAAAGTAGGTAAAGCGTTGGATAGCGTAGGGGTAAAAATTACTATTCCCACTCCAGAGAGTGCAACAGTAGGAAAAACGTTGGATAGCGTAAGGGTAAAAATTACTATTCCAACTCCAAACAGTGCAACAGTAGGGAAAGCGTTGGATAGCGTAGAGGTAAAAATTACTATTCCCACTCCAGAGAGTGCAACAGTAGGGAAAGCGTTGGATAGCGGGAGGGTAAAATTACTATTCCCACTCCAGAGAGTGCAACAGTAGGGAAAGCGTTGGATAGCGTAGAGGTAAAAATTACTATTCCCACTCCAGAGAGTGCAAAAGTAGGGAAAGCGTTGGATAGCGCCGGGGTAAAAATTACTATTCCCACTCCAGAGAGTGCAACAGTAGGGAAAGCATTGGATAGCGGGAGGGTAAAAATTACTATTCCCACTCCAGAGAGTGCAACAGTAGGGAAAGCGTTGGATAGCGTAGAGGTAAAAATTACTATTCCCACTCCAGAGAGTGCAACAGTAGGGAAAGCGTTGGATAGCGTTGAGGTAAAAATTACTATTCCCACTCCAGAGAGTGCAACAGTAGGGAAAGCGTTGGATAGCGTAGAGGTAAAAATAACTATTCCCACTCCAGAGAGTGCAAAAGTAGGGAAAGCGTTGGATAGCGTAGGGGTAAAAATTACTATTCCCACTCCAGAGAGTGCAACAGTAGGGAAAGCATTGGATAGTGCAGAAGTTAAATATAACATACTTATAAATAATTGTTGTAATTAAAATAATTACAAATTTAATTTTTAAATAACTCTACATCATTTGCAAATACCCATTAATATTTACTAAAATCATAATTACAATTAAATAATTAATTAACAATAAAATAACAATAAATACCAATAAATAGTAATTAATAAATATGAATTACCAAATAATTAACTATTAAAAATATCAATTACCAATTTAAAAAAATTAATTACCAATCAAAAAAATTAATTACCAATTAAAAAATGTAATTGTCAATTACAAACCTTAATTACCAATTAAAATATTTAATTACCAATTAATTAGAAATAAATTAATTATCAATACCAATAACAAATAATTAAGTACTTAATACAATTTAAAAAAAATTCTTACCAATAAAAAAAATATATTACCAATTAAAAAATGTAATTGCCAATTACAAACCTTAATTCCAATTAAAAAAATTAATTACCAACTGAAATAATTAATTACCAATTAAAATAATTAATTACCAATTAATTAGAAATAAAATAATTATCAATACCAATAACAAATAATTAAGTACTTAATTACAAATAAATTACTTCCCACCCAATTCCCCTATAAACCCACAACCCGCTACAAAACTTTAACGCAAAAATTAATTAAAATTAATTTACAGTTTCTAAAAAGTTATAATTAATTTACTATATTTAAATTACTTCCCACCCTATTCCCCTATAAACCCACAACCCGCTCCAGTACTAAAACATAAAATTCTATTAAAAATAAAAATTTTAATATATAAAATATAGTACACATATAATTTAAAACAAATAACATTTAACACATACATATAAAATACATAATAAAATACATAACAACAAACTAATATCGATATTAGTAACATCGGAATTAGTGACAACCATATATTTGATATCGATATTACTAACTTCGATATTACTTACATCGATATAATAA
Organism: Lissotriton helveticus; assembly: GCF_964261635.1. Taxonomy (NCBI): domain Eukaryota; kingdom Metazoa; phylum Chordata; class Amphibia; order Caudata; family Salamandridae; genus Lissotriton; species Lissotriton helveticus. The sequence goes on from NC_136073.1 coordinate 47,154,562, forward strand.
AAATCGATATTACTTACCTTAGGTTCGATATTCTGTCCAACGATATTCTTCACCTCGATATTCTTCCCCTTCGATATTTTTGACTCGATATTACTGTTGGTCGATGTTAGGGAATCGATATTTTGACTGTGCACCGATCCAGACAACTGTCTCAAGCCCACTTTGACATGGGTGACATGACCATGCCCATGAGCACAGCTGGAGGAGAGGAGGAGGAGAGTGTACTTCTCCTTGATCTCCTGACTCACAGCACTAGGGATGGTTAAGTGGAGGGAATAGTGCTCACAGTTACACTCACAGAGTAGCAACAGGGGCACTGTTCTCACTGACACTTGGACTGACCCAGTGGTATGTACATGACATTGACACTGGTGACAACGTACCTGTCAAAAGCAAAATCTACAGGTTGTCAGACAAAGTAAGGGCCAACATCAAGGAAGACGTTGTCCAAAATGTTGTCCCTGGGGTTGATCGAGCCCTCTAGTACTAGTCTAGTGGTACTGGTTCCCAAGGTCAACCCAAAAGGGGACCCTCCAGAACTCAAGTTCTGCGAGAACTACAAAGGACTGAATGCCGTCACCAAGGCTGATATTCATTCCTTTCTCAGAACTGATGAGCTCCTTGACTGGTTAGGAGCTGCCAAGTATCTCACCACATTTAATCAGAATTCCGCGTACTGGCAGATTGCCCTGACTGATGGAGCATAGGAGAGATCAGCATTCTTACTCCAGAGGGCCACTTTCAGTTTAGAATAATGGCCTTTGAATTCAAGAATGCCCTTTCCACCTTCCAGAGCCTGACGAACAGTGTTTGGCAGAAATATAAATTTAAAAATATCGGGAGACATAAATATCGGAAATAAAATATTGTGACACAAAAATAATATGATGTACAAATATTGTTGACAAGAATATTGTTTTTTAAGGTAAAACATATTGTTGTAAGTAATATTGATGTTTTAAATATTATTTTCACTAATATAGTGGTTAAAAATAGAGGGACCTGTTAGGATCGCTCCCGCCGGCCCGGTGGTAGCCACCGCCGGCATTGCGGGGGCGATCCACCCGCCATCCTTCCATGATTGACCCCCTGCCACATTGGGATGGCTGGGGGTCTGCGGCGGATGGGAAGAGTGTCCGCCGCTTTTCCGCCGGTGACCGGGCGCAAAACCGGGTGGAAAACTGCCACAATATGGTGACGGTGTCTGTAAGACACCGCCAACCATATCAGGATGCCGGCGGAGAGCAGCCTTTCCATGGCCACGTTGCCGCCATGAAAAGGCATGCGTTTTTCGCTGTTGGGGGCCTGTAGCGGGCCCCTAGGATGTTGGGGGAGTGGGAGGTGCATATGGGGGGTTCCTATGGTACCCCCTGCATTTGCATGCACAAGGTGGCAGGTACCATGCAGTGCCTGTCATGTTGTGCATGCACATGCACTACATGCATTTTTTACATTGCGGCGGGTGCTGCTTACAGCACCGCCCGTGGCAATGTAAAAAATGCGGGATGCACCCGCCAGTGTGGCAGGCGCATTCTAATTTGAATGACGGGACCGCTACACCTATGGCGGACGGTCCCTTTTGCCGTTGCGGCGCCATCATAATAGATCCCTTTGTTTTTTAAATATTTGAATGTGTTTTAGTTGATATATTAATTTTATGTTTTACAATTGTTTATATAAATGTAATTAATTGTTTTTAAAATAATACCTTTAATTTTAAGTGATTTCGGAATTTTTATTAATTTTTATAGTAATTTATAGTGTTGTAGCGGGTTGTTGGGTTTGTAGGGGATAGGGTGGAGAGTTAATTTGGTAATAATTAATTAATAATTATTTAATACATTTTATTTAATTATATGATTGTTTTTTTTGGGGGGCGTGGCTTGCAGCCGGCAATGGTGGCTGCTTGAAAGGGGAGCTCCGTGATTGAGCCCCAATTATCCTGCTAAGACGAGGCCCGGTACCCCCCACTTCCCGCATGACGATCGGAGTGGGGATGCCCCCCCACTGTGCCCCTGAATCGTGGATAGCGGTGGGCTGAGGGACCTGCTGGGGTGCTTTTGCGGAGTACTTGAGAAGCCGGGAGGAAGCAGCCAGGATGGCGACCGTGTCGCGATGCGAGACCTCTTCGGCACGGGAGAGCGGATCGTGGCTGGGACGGAGTGAGGCCCTTCTGTGAGCGACGGCGACCGGCGGACGGGCTCGCAGGGACCCACATAAGACGTGAGGAGTTGGCAGTGTGGTGAGACCGGGCTGAAGGAGTGCAGCTGGAGGGGAGACGACGACGACTATTTGCACCCCCTGCGTTTGCAGAACTTCTGATTACCGGGAGCAAGGGTGGCGTCTTGGTCTACGGTGGGGACCGCCTGGGAGTGCTGAGTGGCCATTGGTCATGGGGACGGAGCCAAACGAGATCGCCGTGGAAGGAGGAACGGCGAGGACCCCCGGATTGTCCCGAGCATTCTCCCTGGACGGGTCCATGCGCTGCACGCTGCGGACTGGTGCGGCACCTACGGCGGCTCCATTGCCTTCTTGGGGGCCGCCACGAGAATAGCGGTGGCGGAGACACAGACCAGTGATGGCGGGGCGGCGTTGGCCGACCGGACCCGGAGTGCCTGCGCACCGAGTTGCGGTGGAAGAGCTGGAGTGACGCAGTGAGGGACCCCTGAGCGGCGGAGCGGAGAAGCGGCGCGGAGGACTGAGCCAGCTCTTCATATTGGCTCTGCAGGGCGAGATCGAGGGCACTGAGCACTTCCCCTGACTCCGCTGGGCATTGCGCTTGGCGGTTGTTGCCGCAGAAGTGCCTGGGCCCGACTTGGGGCCGCCCTTGACCCTGAGGAGACCATGGGCCGATTGTGCTGAAGAGGGGGCAGAGAGGAGTCACTTAGCGGACACATGCCGCCCTGTGAAGAGCGGAGAGCTCAGTTGCTGAGGCTGCAACCACCCGCTAGCGCTTGCTAGGGGGCCCTTCTTTGGCGGACCCGTAGGAGGAGCTGTAGTGCAGGACGGGCCATGCATTCTACTGCTGAGACACTAGGGGCAGAAGCCTGACACGAGGCACGCCGGTCATCTTCAAATAGCTGGGAAACGGTCCATAAGCGTCTGCGAGCGGACGCTACCCGCTGAGTGTGGCGAGTCCTCTCCCTGGGCTTCAGCCTGGTGCGTATACCTCGTCTTCGGCTGTGTCGCGAGCTGCTGCAGGCCGTGCTCTGAGCCCGGTGATCCCCCGAGATCTCGGAGAGACTAAACCAGCTAGCAGATATTGTTTCATCCTGGTGGCAGGGAGGAATAGGAGACCTGTTGCTGGTGGCCGGAGGGGGAGCTACTTGGGGAGACACATTGTTACCATTTCATATCCAGTGGCTGGAACTGCGCACTGCTGGCTCGCTGAGAGGGCGGGAGAGAGACCACCACTCTGTGAGAGGACCACCGGGGGTCACCCCCTGAGGCCTGCCTGCGGATCGCGCCTGCAAGGTACACGGCGATCTAGACTGTTTTGGAGCTACCGGATGATGGGGAAACCAAAAGGAACTAGGGGTGGGGCCCAGCAGCCCGCGGACGGAGAGACGCCGGAACGAGAAGACCTGGGGGAGCCTGAACTAGTGAGGGACCCCCACTTGCAGCAACAATTTGACAAAATCCTGACGGCAATCACGGACACCCATACGGCGCTCCAGCGGGACATAGCCAGGTGACCACGGGATTGGGTTTACTACGGGCCGACCATGGGAAACTGTCCGATAGTGTCACGACAGCGGAGGGCCGGCTCCAAACCATCGAACCACTACAAAAGGACTTCAAGGCTACATTGACCTCTGTGCTAGAACGAGTGGATGTCTTGGAGAGGCGAGACGAGGATGCAGAAGGTCGCAATCGCCGAAGCAACATACATGTGGTGGGTTTGCCGGAGAAAATTGAGGGGTCAGATATGGTGCAGTACCTGGAATCCTGGGTCAAAACTGTGGTAGCACCAGAGGGCTTATCTACATTCTACACGCTGGAGCGAGCGCACAGGGTGCCGGCTCGCCCAACCCAGCAGGGTCGGCATCCGCGACCAGTGGTGGCCAGGTTGCTGCACTTTTGAGACTGGGACTTGATTCTCCAGAAGGCAAGAGTGGACGGTCCTTTTCAGGTGGAGAATAGTACGGTCAACATATTCCCCGATTACACTTACGAAACCCAGCGCCGCCGAACCTCCTTCTTAACCGTCAAGATAGAACTACGCACCGAGGGGCTTCAGTATTCGCTCCTTTTCCGAGCCAAACTGAGGGTCATCGTTGATTACAAAACGTATTTCTTTGCCACTCCGGACGACGCCTGTGCTTGGCTGGAGCTATACAAGGCTGGGACGGATGACGGCGCAAGCGGCCTGCGGACCACCGCTGAGGGCTTACCACCGCGGAAATCACGATGGCTCCGGAACAGACAGCGGGGACTGCGGAGGCCCTCCTCATCACAGACAGAGGCAGAACGGCGTGATGTGCTGCAAGCGGTGTCCACGCTGTCGACTGCCCAACGGCCTTCGTCGATAAATGGCACGGAATCAGAAAAGGATACCATCCGGTCTGACTCTGACCACTCTGAGGCGGACAGTGCACACTTACCGAAAGTTACCCCAGAAACGGCAGAGGGGATGCTGGATGGAGTGTAAAAGGGCCCGCAAAGCCAATTGGATTGTGGACTTGGAGCTGTAACGAACTTCCTGAGATGACTTAACGTGGGAGGTCGGTCATGTGAGTGATGATGGGAGGTGGGGGGGGCGTCAGAGGTCAGAGGTCAGAGGTTTTGTTGGGGCTCAATGGGGTAGGGAGAACACTCAGAGTAGGTGTTCAATCAATCAATCAATCATGCCATTTGTATAGCGCACTACTCACCCGGGAGGGTCTCAAGGCGCTTGGGGGGAGGGGTATGCTACTGCTCGAACAGCCAGGTCTTGAGTTGTTTCCTGAAGGCGAGATGGTCCTGGGTCAGCCGAAGGTGGATGGGGAGGGAGTTCCAAGTCTTGGCAGCCAGGTAAGAGAAGGATCTTCCTCCGGCGGTGGCTCTTCGGATGCATGGTACGGCTGCGAGGGCGAGGCTGGTGGACCGTAGCTGGCGGGTGGGCGTGTAGAAGGTCAGGCGGTCGTTGAGGTACTTGGGGCCCAGGTCGTGGAGAGACTTGTGTGCGTGGGTGAGGAGCCGGAACGTGGAGATGTGGCTGCGTCGGGGGACATCCAGGATGAGTCGGGCGGAGGCGTTCTGGATGCGCTGGAGTCTTTTCTGTAGCTTGGCTGTGGTTCCGGCATAGAGGGCGTTTCCGTAGTCCAGTCGGCTGGTGACGAGTGCCTGGGTGACAGTCTTCCTGGTCTCGGTCGGGATCCAGCGGAAGATCTTGCGAATCATACGCAGGGTGTTGAAGCACGATGAGGAGACGGCGTTGACTTGTCTGGTCATCGAGAGGGAGGGGTCCAGGATGAAGCCCAGGTTGCGTGCGTGGTCGGTTGGCTTGGGTGCGGTGCCCAGGGCTGGGGGGTCACCAGGAGTCGTCCCAGGCGGAGGGCGAAGATCCCACGATGAGGACTTCCGTCTTGTCCGAGTTCAGTTTCAGGCGGCTGTCCTTCATCCACTCGGCGACGTCTTTCATCCCTTCGTGTAGGCAGGTTCTGGCGGTGTCGGGGTCTCTGGTGAGGGAGAGGATCAGCTGGGTGTCATCGGCGTAAGAGATGATGTTGAGGTTGTGCTGGCGTGCGATGGCTGCGAGAGGTTTTATGTAGATGTTGAAGAGGGTGGGGCTGAGTGAAGATCCTTGCGGGACGCCGCAGATGACTTCGGTGGCCTCGGAGCAAAACGGGGGGAGGCGGACTCTTTGTGTTCTTCCGGCGAGGAACGAGATGATCCACTCCAGTGCCTTCTCTTGGATACCGATGTTGCTGAGGCGCTGGACTAGGGTGCGGTGGCAGACCGTGTCGAACGCAGCGGAGTGGTCCAGGAGGATGAGGGCCACTGTTTCCCCCTTGTCGAGCAGGGTCCGTATGTCGTCGGTGGCTGCGATGAGGGCGGTCTCGGTGCTGTGGTTGGCTCTGAAGCCGGACTGCGAGGGGTCGAGGGATCCGTTCGTCTCGAGGAAGGCGGTCAGCTGTCTGTTGACGATCTTCTCGATGACTTTAGCAGTAAAAAGGGAGGAGCGAGATGGGGCGGAAGTTTTTAAGATTGGTGGGGTCCGCTGTAGGTTTCTTCAGGAGGGCGCTGATCTCTGCGTGCTTCCAGCTCTCCGGGAAGGTGGCGGTGTTGAAGGAGGCGTTGATGATGTTCCGGAGTTGGGGTGCGATGGTGGAGTCGGCCTTGTTGAAGACGTGGTGTGGGCAGGGGTCGGTCGGTGATCCGGAGTGGATGGTGTTCATCGTGCGGGCTGTGTCTTCGGTGGTCACCGTGGTCCAGGTGCGAAGGGTGGCGGTGGGGGGCGTTGGTTCGACGGTTGGGTGCGTGGGTGGGGCGCCGAAGCTGTTGTGGATGTCGGCGATCTTGCGGTGGAAGAACGAGGCGAGGGAGTCGCAGAGGTCTTGTGACGGAGTGATGTCGTTGGTGCCGGTGCTGGGGTTGGAGAACTCCTTGACGATAGTGAAGAGCTCTTTGCTGTCGTGGGCGTTGTTGTCCAGTCGTTCCTTCAGGGATTTCTTCTTGGTGGTGCGGATGAGCTGGTGGTGCTTGCGGGTAGCGTGTTTGAGGGCGGTCATGTTGTCGGTGGTCCGGTCGAGGAGCCAGGCTTTCTCGAGGGTGCGGCAGGTCTTGTTGGAGTCCTTGAGGTCCTTGTTCACCAATTGGCTGCCAGTCCCCCCCCTCATTGTCCTTAAGGCATGCCCGCAGTATCTACTGAAGGGCTTAGCAGAAAGTTGAGAGTTAAATTGGTTTGGATGGGAACTAGGTGGTTGTTGCTAGGTCCTGTTCTTGGGGGAAGGGGGGGTAGGGGTTGTTTGAGTAGATGTATGGGAGGGTTAGCCACCGACGCAGATTCAGAGAAGGCATTCGGGGAGGAGAGGAGAGTGTTGCGATGCATCACCTGGAATGTGAGGGGACTACACACCATGGCGCGCCGGCATAAGATCCACGCATATCTAGTTCGGAGAGGGATACATGTTGCACTACTCCTGGAAACACACTTAACGAAGGCTGAGCGAATAGCGCTGCAGTGTAGGTGGAGAGGCCAAGTGTATAATAACACATACTCTGCATTGGCCAGGGGGGCGCTGATTTGGATAAGGGCGGAGGTCCCTTTCCAGGTTATTAAACAGACGGTAGACCCCGAGGGTCGATATGTGGCCATTACAGGGAGACTAAGGGGCAGGGATGTTGCCTTCTGTAGTGTCCATGCACCTAACATTGACCAGCTGAGCTTTCTAGCGAGGATTTCTGGACCTCTAGCGAACTATCTTGCAGGCCCATTGGTGATGGGGGGCGATTTTAACTCCATAACGGACGTCTCCCTAGATAGGTCGCATCCACCCTTGGCTGATTCCCCGGTACACCGATTAACCAAGGGGAGACTGGACTGGCAGTCGAGATGGGGGCTGGTGGACGCTTGGCCTGCGCAGCACCCCCGGGACCGGGACTACTCGTATTTTTCGGGTATGCATGAGCTACACGTGAGACTAGACGCGGTGCTGTGCTCCCCGGTAGTGCTGCCGACTATTGTAGGCACTGAATATTTGACTATTACGTTATCGGATCATAACCCTTTTGTTGCATCCTGCTTTCATTTCTTCTCTGTCCTTCTTTAGTGTTTGTCATTACTTGCTCAGCAGACATCTATGATGTCACTTAGTGTTCCAATTGTGTATGCTTGAAAGCAGGGACAGTTACATCTGAGGCTGAGCTGGAGTCCATCTGCTCCTGGTGGGATTTCTATTATTGGATCTATTTTATTCTATTTTATCTACATGACCTGAATTTTATCTTCAATAAACCTAATCTGTTTCATATACTGGACTTAAAGACTTCAATTTGTTACAATTTTGGCGACGAGGTACAGAGCCTATGCGTGAAGAAAAGACTGAATTACTGCAACTAAGAACTTGGGACTACTGCAACTGGAGAACTTTTTGAACCCAAAGAGGAAAAGGTATTTAATGAAAGCACCCTGGTTAACCCCACCAGTGTCCTTTGGGATCTGGACAGCCTGTTTCCCCAGTATACAACCTTTACAATGCAACTTTTACAACGCACTACCATTACAACGAAACTTTTACAACGCAAAATCTATTACAACGCATGCATTTACAACGCAGTCATTACAACGCATGACACTACAACGCACACTACTACAACGCATACCATTACAACGCAAAACTTACCATCCAACACTTACCCTACTTGTAATGGTATGCGTTGTAAATGTAGTATGCGTTGTAGTGGAATGCGTTGTAAAGGTAGTTTCTAAGAATTCGTTGTAATGTTATGCGTTGTAATGGTGTGCGTTGTAATGGATGTTGCGGTGTAAAAAATGCGTTGTAAAGGTATGCGTTGTAAAAGTGTGCATTGTAACGTCATACATCCGTTTCCCCAGGGTGTTGGAGTTTTGCTGCATGATTTACACTACATTGGCCTGAAATTTGATTTTCATTTTAGTTTCCGTATTTTAGAGGGAGCATTTTGCTTGGCAACGTTGGATTTAAAGAGATCTACATTCAAGTCTTATTTACCTATGATAAACTGTGCTTGTGTGACTACCAGTACATATTCGAGTTTGAAAAGAAAGACGTGTCTACCTTCATTTACCATCAAAATGTGCAACATGAGGGAAAAAGATACTGTTTTATTTGTTTGAGGCCCTGCGAGAGAAACAATTGCATTCATGTACTGAGCACATCGTAAAAGGACGTGCTGTTTCATTTTGAGGCTGCGATAGTGGCGATATTCAATTTCGATTCTGAAGCCGCGTGTCCATCAGCCCATCAGCTGTGAAGAGATGGATGTGTACGATGCTACAGGGGAGTAAACAGCGTTATTTTATTTAACCAAAAAAAAAAGATACTGGCAGTAATTGTGTAAGGAGCACAATGTACAGTGTTTTGCCGTGACGTCGGTGGGGGACTATTTATTAAATTTGATTGAGGATGACAGTACTTTATTTTAAAGTAACAGTGGCGGAGACATTTAAAATGTACATTTTTGTTGTAAAAGTAACGAGTGCGCTTACATTTGAAATTCAAAGGGTACACGCGCTACTCACTTTGCCACGCGCTACTCCCAAGTTATCTTCTGTGACTTTGTACAATACTGCTGATGCACGTTTATTTGCTACTGCGTGCGGAGAGCCACACGGTACAGCGTCAGCTGCGTGCCACCATTTTAAATGCATTGCTTCTTCTATAGGTAAAAGATGTTTCCGGTTTCGATGGACATTACCATACGTTTATTGCTTCTCTCGGACGTTGATATCACCGTGAGGAAGATGGTGAGGAACCAATATGCGTTTATTGTGTGCCCAGATGAAATATTCAGCGCTGAACTCACTGACTGTATCCAGAAGGGAATTTGCTGTGCCCATGGTGAGAAGAACCTTGGGTGAGGAATCGCTCACCGGAGTTTGTTGGTTCAATTTTATTGTAAAAAATGAAACACTTTTATTGTAACCTGTTTATGAAATAAGTGGTGGAGTTTCATATTGGTGTTCTTGGGAGAGGAGTGCACATTTTTATATTGGTTGCATGTGTGTACTGGAACTGATAATACTACAGTGAGATAGTATCTTTAATGGTTGAGGTGTTCAGTTGTTTTAATGTATGTACTGGAACTGATAATACTACAGTGAGATAGTATCTTTAATGGTTGAGGTGTTTAGTCGTTTTAATTTTGCATGTGTGTATTGGAGCTTATAATACTACAGTTAGATAGTATCTTTAATGGAGCGAGCCATTTTTATGCTCAACGTTGGTTGAGGTGCTCAGTTTTCATTTTAAGATGTGTGTTTGCAGTTACATTCTTTTAGTTGTTCAGGGGACTTATTGAATGTGTACGTTGTGAGGAGTTCTAGGTGCTTCTCGGTTTTATATGTTTAAGGTTTGCATCTATTGATGAACCTGGTTTTAAAGATTTCAATGTTTTGAAGGATTTAGTGCTTTTCTGGACCACTTATGTGCTCTAATGTTTTTAGAGGAGTTCAGTTTGTTGAATGTTTAATAAACCACAAGTGTTCGCTATATTTGATTTGTAGAACCACAGGTGTTCGCTATCTTTTATGTTTAGAGAGACGCAAGTTGCTCATTGGTAGAACCACAGGGGTTCGCTATCTTTTATGCTTAGAGAGCCGCAGGTTGCTCATTTGTAGAACCACAGGGGTTCGCTATCTTTTATGCTTAGAGAGCCGCAGGTTGCTCATTTGTAGAACCACTCGTGTTCGCTATCTTTTATCTATTTATTGAACCACAAAGTGCTCTAAGGTTTAGAGGTGTTCAAATTGTTGGGTGTTTAAAGAGCCGTGATTGCTCATTGATATGAATTATTTTTATGCTCTAATGTTTTAGAGAAATTCGCATTTATTTTGTCAAATCCACTCTTTTCCATTCTGATGGATTTTGTACCTTGTGGGTGACTGTATTTTCTTTCATACTTTCACCATTTGATGTTCTATCTCTTTCTTTTACTTTACCAGTATTTTTTACTGTGTATATGCTGTATGTTCTATTATCAATTTTTCTTCTCTCTTTTGTTTTCTTATCTTCTTTTTTTTGTCAAGGGGGAAGATGTGTTGCATCCTGCTTTCATTTCTTCTCTGTCCTTCTTTAGTGTTTGTCATTACTTGCTCAGCAGACATCTATGATGTCACTTAGTGTTCCAATTGTGTATGCTTGAAAGCAGGGACAGTTACATCTGAGGCTGAGCTGGAGTCCATCTGCTCCTGGTGGGATTTCTATTATTGGATCTATTTTATTCTATTTTATCTACATGACCTGAATTTTATCTTCAATAAACCTAATCTCATATACTGGACTTAAAGACTTCAATTTGTTACAATTTTACTGGTTACTATGCAGTGGATGCCTGGAATTTCGAGCATCCCCACCTGGAAACTGCGCCCGAGACATTGGACGATCCGCTATTTCATGCCGCACTGGAAGAAGGGATTACTCAGTATTTTGCTGAAAATGCTGGTACGACCGCGACGAGAGCGACAGAATGGGACGCCTTCAAGGTGGTTATTAAGGGACTCTGCATAGGGAAGCACGCGGGAATACGGAAAGTACTCTTAAGCGACCTGGACAAGGCTGATGGCGCACTGCGGGAGGTAGAGCTCTTGCAACCTGGTCACCCCAAACTCCAGGGAAGGGTTAACGTGGCGAAGGAAGCGGTAGCAGCGGAAGTGGAGCGCCTCCGTAGTTTTTACTATAAAGCCTACACAGTGAGAACCCACGCGGAGGGCGACAGAGCGGGGACTCTGCTGGCATGGCTGGCATAACCCTACGAAAAGAAGCTCCCCCGTGGTAGCCTTAAACACAGCGGAAGGAGTGGAGGTACACACCCAAAATGAGATTCTGCAGTGCTTCACGCGCTACTATGAGGCTCTCTATAAAGGCAGGCTAACAACAGGAGATCCGGCTATAGATGCTTTCTTGAAAGGCCTTCACATACCTGAGCTAGATCAGGAGCAGGCGGAAGATTTGGGAAAGGACATAGAGCTGGGAGAAATCCGCTGTCAGGGACTGTCTGGGACTATGTGGGGAACACAGTCAGGGACGTGGACAGGAACTGGGAACTGGATAGAAGACGTACACAGAAAGGAGGAGTACAGTGCTGCCCAGGATCATACAGGGAGTCAGAGGAGAAAGAGGGATCCAAAGGGGAAGCCTGTACAAGTGAACAAGATGGGTAAGACTCAGAAAGGAAGGGCACTCACAAGGCAATTTAGCATTCAGACTAACTACACCCAGGATGGACGTGCAAGACATATATATAATACAACATTAACAATAAAGGGGGGTGTGGGGAAAGCACTCAGGAGCTCCACATGGTAAGACTGAAGATCAGTAAGTTTCTTACCCGCAATTGCTGTTACAGATACTGACTGCAAATACCCACATGTAGGATATGCATGCAAAGGCAGGGTCTGTGGAGCTTATACCTATAGTGATGTTATAAATGTAACTCAAAGACAAAACTCACAGTGAACAAGAAACACCACCTAGGTAGTCAGCTGAGCCCACGGATCCTTGCGATCAAACAGGAACGCGCAAGGCAGTAACAGCAAAGGGGTAGAACTAAACACAAGCACAATAGACAAGGAGCTAGCAAGGAGGAGTGCTTAACAGGAAAGGAAGGAAATGACAGGGCACCCTTGGCAGAAAGCAGGTAACAAACATACAAGGTAACAGAAGTAAGACAGCAGAATAGAAAGGCAGCAAACTAGAACTGGAACCAAGGAAATGGGAAGCAAGGCAGGGACTGGAAATGGATATACAGAAGGGGAGGCTACAAGGGTATACTAGAATAGTGCAGGTTAAGGAATCAAGAAAACAAAGTAGCAGAGAAGTCAGTGCTGGGGCAGGAACAAGAAGTAAGCTAAGGCTCGGGAGTCAAGACAGCACTGTAGACAGTGCTGGTTCAGGAACAGGGAACTACCAAAGCTTCAGGAGTCAAGGTAGCACTGCACGCAGTGCTAGTTCAGGAACAGGGAAATTACTAGAGCTTAGGAGTCAAGGTAGCACTGCAGGCAATACTGGTTCAAGGAAGCAGGACATAGCTACAGCTCAGGAAACAAGGAGTCAAGAGAGCACTGCAAGCAGTGCAAATCAGGAACAAGAAATAGCTAAGCCCAGGAACAAAGAATAACTATAGCTCAGGAACTCAGGAAACAAGGTAGCACTGCAGGCAGTGCTAATTCAGGTACAGGGAATAGCTATAGCTCAGGAACTCAGGAGACAAGGTAGCACTGCAAGCAGTGCTAATTCAGGAGAAAGGAAACTGCTGCAGTTCAGGAACAAGGAATACTAAGGCTATGGGGGTCAGGGTAGCACTGCAGGCAGTGCTAATTCAGGAACAGGGAAAACAGCAGCAGGTCAGGAACAAGGCTTAATTAAAGCTCAGGAAACACTGGAAACAAGAATAGCAAAAGCTCAGGGAACTCTGGAAACAAGGATTGGTCTCACCGGTAAACAGCTACAATGACCAACCTTTGCCTGAAGGGAGCTGGGGCTTAAAAGAGCTCACAGTAATCACATGCAGCTGGTGTGAGCAGGCTAGGAGCAGCCAGCCACAGGTGAGCTGAATTCCTCCACCCATCCTTGGCCTGCAGGGGTGGAGACAAAGCAGTAAGCAGGGAATTCTGGGTAATGGAGTTTCAGGCATGAGTAGGCTGGCTTTAAGTCTAAGCAGGCTGGCTTTCACAAAACCCGACATGGATTGGGAATGGATGTCAATTCCCAAATAGTTTCCAAATGGCTGGAAGTCAAGATATTCATGCAGGGGAGTGTCAGGAAGCATATTAGAACACTGGAGAGTCCCACAGTTCAGCCCCCTGGTGGTGGACACGAGAACATAGGGAGCGAATCGTGACATCCGCGGTGCTATTAAGAGTATGGCCCGCAATAAAACTCCGGGACTGGATGGGCTGCCCATAGAATTTTATGGGAAATATGTTGACCTCCTAGCTCCAAGACTCCAAGAAATATATAGGGAGGCGAAAGAACTGGGACACTTACCACAGTCTATGCGTGAGGCGCTAGTGATTCCGTTGTTGAAACCAGAAAGAGAGGACAGGGACACAGCCTCCTATAGGCCGCTGTCGATGCTCACCACCGACTACAAAATATTAAGCAGCATTTTAGCGACCCGACTCTTGCAATATATGACCACGTTAGTTCACGAAGACCAAGCTGGTTTCATACCTACAAGAAACACGACCGCGAATGTCCGACATTTGGTGCGCCTGCTGGATGAAGACCATTCGGAGGCGCAACACCCAATGATACTGTCGGTGGATATTGAGAAAGCTTTCGATAGCTTGGAATGGGAGTATTTATACAAAGTCTTAGGACGCTTTGGCTTGGGAGAAGGTTATTCACAATGGACGAAAGTTCTGTACACGTCGGCTATGGCTAGAGTTAGAGGAGGCACGCTGATATCCTCGCAGTATCCGGTGGAAAGAGGGACAAGACAGGGATGCTCGCTTTCCCCTTTGCTCTTTGCCTTGGCAGTGGAACCCCTCGCGATCTCGATTCGGACGGGAAGCCACTATGGGGGCTTGAGAAGTTGGAACGGTCAACAATATATTTCGCTATACGCGGACAACCTGCTGCTCTTCCTTGAAAACGCTACCAGTGCTATGGCGGGAGCTGAAAGCTTGCTTTCAGACTTTGGGGAATTCTCAGGACTGCGGGTCAATTGGTCCAAGACATGTTTGTTCCCGGTTCGACGGGGGGAGACCCATCCCAGCACGATCCGAGCAGTGCAGTGGGAACCCGCCTGCCTGAAATATCTGGGAGTGCATGTTTATCACGCGGCGGCAGACCTACTAGAGGGGAATATCGGCCGCGCTGTGAGGGCCCTAAAGAGCAGCATGGCCTTTTGGCCCACCCTTCCGCTATCAGCAATGGGCCGCATAGCCCTGTTAAAAATGGTAGCGCTCCCTAGATTTTTATACTTTTTCAGAACGTTGCCAGTGTGGATACCTAGCTCTATCTTTCAATTATTGAAATCGATGATAGTCTCTTTCCTCTGGGGAACGGGAAGGCGCAGAGTGGCACAAGCAACGCTCATAAGACCTAAGGCTGAGGGAGGTCTGGCGGTCCCGGACTTTGAGTTGTACTACTTAGCAGCCCAACTGCAACTGTTCACGCAAGAAATAGCGCGAGCATTTCGAGGACCAGAACACAGAAGGAAGGAGGTGTGCCTCGCCACGTCCTCTCGTTCATAGCGTTACAACAGAAATTGGACCTTAAAGATCTCACACTAGAAGAGAGAACGCTCAGACTATGTTGGAACCGCTCCCAACGTAAGGCGGGTGTATTACACCCGTACGCGCCCGAAATTCCCCTTAGGATGGTGACGGCGTTGCCTCACGGCAGCGACTGGTCACATCTACAGCTTTGGGAGGAGGCAGGAGTTCAGATGTTGGGCGACCTGTACGAGGATGGGGCGATGCTATCCTACCAAACACTCCAAGAAAGATTTGATTTACCGAGATCGGGCTTCCTACTACATGCCGCATTACCAAGAGCGATACAGGCACACTGGCGAGAAGGTCTGATGGAACCTAAGACAACATTAGCCTGCCAGTATACCATGATGGCGGCAGGGACCTTCAAGGCGGTCACATGCCCATATTCCAGAATGCTTAACAAAGGGTTGGCGCCTTTAGACACCCTGAAAGGAAAATGGGAGGTGGATCTGGGGAAAGACATCCCTGAGAAAGCGTGGGGGCAGATAGTGCGCAGAGCCTGGAAAAGCACGAGAAACGCGAGATTCCAGCTGGTGCACTTCTATATCCTTCACAGAGCGTACCTGACCCCAGGAAAGATCAAGAAATATTTTAACCCCTTCCATGCTCATGACGGAATGGTTCCGTCATGAGTATTGGTGCTCCTGTGCTGATGACGGAACCATTCCATCATGAGGCCAGGGGCACGAAATCCCTCTCCTGCAGACACTGAGGGATTTCCTTTTCACCCCTCTGACCTTGGGAGCTGGGGAAGAGCTTCCCCAGCTCCCGAGGCCCCCTCCCTGGTTTCTGTTCAATGACGATCAGCGCGCACGTCGCGCTGTCGTCATTGAACACAAACCGAAACTAAAATGAGCCTTTAGGCTCATTTCAGTTTCACTTTCTACATGCTCAGTGGGCTATCTCTGCCCCCTGAGCACGTAGAAAGACGGGAGAGGTATCATTGGAAAGGGGGAATCTCCCCTTTCCAATGGTACCCCTCCCGAGTGGATCCCTGCTTGGGGATCGCCCCAGGAGGGCGATCCCCAAGCAGGGATCCACCCACTAGACACCAGGGAGGGGGGAGCGGCCCCTTGGGCAAGGGCCTTCACTCCCCCATAAATACATTTATAGTATTTAGTCTTTCTGCCCCCCCTGGGGGGCAGATGGGGCAAAAGCCCCCCAATCTGCCCCCCCCGGGGGGCAGAAAGCCCACTATACACCAGGGAATACTTTTGGTGGCACTTTTTTTAGGGTGGGGGCTGCCCGAAATGGGAGCGCCAATGTCCCCACCCCCCCAGCACCATTACAGCCTCTCTGCCCCCCCTGGGGGGCAAATGGGAGCAGTAGCCCCCTATTTGCCCCCCGGGGGGGCAGAAAGCCCACTATGCACCAGGGATTTTATTTTGTGCACTTTTTTTTAGGGTGGGGGCTGCCCGAAACTGGCACGCCAATGCCCCCACCCCCACCACCATTACAGACTTTCTGCCCCCCCTGGGGGACAGATGGGGGCAGTAGCCCCCAATTTGCCCCCCCGGGGGGGCACAAAGCCCACTAGATGCCAGGGATTTTTTTGCGGGCAAATTTGAATTTGGATGGGCTGCCCAAAACGGGCATGCCTATGCCCCAGCCCCAGCCCCCTCCCCCACAAAAATAACAGCCTTCCTGGCCCCCCTGGGGGCTGATGGGGCAGTAGCCTCCAATCTGCCCCCCCTGGGGGGGCAAAAAGCCCCCTAGACACCAGGGATTTTTTTAGGCAAATTTTTATTATTAATCAAAATTTGCCCCAAAAACTCCCTTGCGTCTAGTGGACTTTCTGACCCCCCTGGGGGTAGATGGGGGCATTACCCCCCAATCTGCCCTGCCGGGGGGGTAAAAAGCCTACTAGACGCAAGGGATTTTTTGGGGGGGCAAATTTGAAATAGGGTGGGGCTGCCCAAAACTGACATGCCCATGCCCACCCCCTCCCCCGCTAAAATTTTAGCCTTCCTGCCCCTCCCGGGGACAGATAGGGCAGTAGCCCCAATCTGCCCCCCCCCCCAAAAAAACCCACCAGACACACAGGATTTTTGGGCACATTTGTCTTAGGTTGGAGGCTGCCCAAAATGGGCATGCCAATGCCCCCACCCCCCACCCGCAACAATGACAGCCTTTCTACCCCCCCTGGAGGTAGAACAAGGGGAACACTGGGCTATAGGACATTTGTGCAGGCACGGAGATCCCATGCACAAATGTATGAAAAAGTGTTTTTTTAACCTAATTTTAAGGTTTGCAGGGAATTCAGGGTAGGCAAACCTTGGGGGACCCATGCATGCCATACCTCGCTGGACTCCGCCAGGTATCTAGTTTCCAGAAATGTGTGGGTTAGGTAAGTTTCCCTACATGGCCGCCGAGCCCCGGGCCAAAAACTCATGGGAACCCCCTTGCAAAACCAGGTTGGTTAGTGATAGGTTATTTTGATGTCGCCTCCTTAGGTTTGGGGCCCTTGCCTGTCGCGGGTCCTTGAGCCACCCACGCAAGTGAGGTACCATTTTTATCGGGAGACCTGGGGGGACACTGGGCGGGAGGAAATTTGTGATCCCAGTGGTGCCACGCATTCCCACACATAAAGGTGTGATAAAAACGTTTTTTTTCAGCAAAAAACGAGGTTGTGTGGGTGGGCCAAAGGCCTGTGACTAAGGTGAGGTGCTTAATTTGTCAATCCTAAATACTACAATTTTTAAAAATTCATTTTTAGCCTGTTCTGCTTTGGGGCACGCACACAAGTGAGGTATCATTTTACTCGGGAGAACAAGGGGAACGCTGGGTGGTAGGACATTTTTGCCGGCACCGAAATCCCACGCAAAAAAGTTTGGAAAAGTGATTTTTTGTACCTAATTTTAAGGTTTTAAGGTTTGCAAGGAATTCTGGGTAGAAAGACATTGGGGGACTCATGCATGCCATACCTCCCTGGACTCCCCCGGGTGTCTAGTTTTCAGAACTGTTTGGGTTAGGTAGTTTCCAAAGATGGCCGACGAGCCCCGGGCCAAAACTCAGGTGCCCCCCCCAATAAACAAGGTAGTTTTGCTATAGGTTATTTTGTACGATTTGGACCTTTTCCTGTTGCAGCCACTATGCCTACCCACGCAAGTGAGGTACCATTGTTTTCGGGAGACCTGGGGGAACGCTGGGTGGGTGGAAATTTGTTGATCCACGCAGGTTCCAGAACTTTCCACCACAGAAATGTCAGGAAAATGCATTTTTTTTGTCAATTTCTTAGCTTTGCAAGGGATTCTGGGTAACAGGACCTGGTGGTAGGCAGTCGAGTCACCCCATCCTGAATTCCTCTGGGTGTCTAGTTTTCAAAAATGTATAGGAGTGCTAGGTTTCCCTAGGTGCCGGCAGAGCTAGGGTTCAAAAACGAAAGGTAGGCTCTTTGCCAAAAAAGGGCACATTTTCACTGCGAAATTGCGGTGCGACCACGTTGTGTTTTGCGCTGTTTCCTGTCGCAGGCACTAGGCAGACCCAGGCAAGTGAGGTACCATTTTTTTCGGGAGACCTGGGGGGAACGCTGGGTGGGTGGAAATTTGTTGATCCACGCAGATTCCGGAACTTTCCACCACAGAAACATGAGGAAAATGCATTTTTGTTCACAATTTTTTAGCTTTGCAAGGGATTCTGGGTAACAGAACCTGTTGGTAGGCAGTCAAGTCACCCCATCCTGAATTCCCCTGGGTGTCTAGTTTTCAAAAATGTATAGGTTTGCTAGGTTTCCCTAGGTGCCGGCAGAGCTAGGGTTCAAAAACAAAAGGTAGGCTCTTTGCCAAAAAAGGGCACGATTTCACTGCGAAATTGAGTTGCGACCACGTTGCGTTTTGCGCTGTTTCCTGTCGCAGGCACTAGGCAGACCCAGGCACGTGAGGTACCATTTTTTTGGGGAGACCCGGGGAAACGCTGGGTGGGTGGAAATTTGTTGATCCACGCAGATTCCAGAACTTTCCACCACAGAAATGTGAGGAAAATGCGTTTTTTTTTGTCAATTTCTAAGCTTTGCCAGGGATTCTGGGTAACAGAACCTGGTGGTAGGCAGTCGAGTCACCCCATCCTGAATTTCCCTGGGTGTCTAGTTTTCGAAAATGTATAGGTTTGCTAGGTTTCCCTAGGTGCCGGCAGAGCTAGGGTTCAAAAACAAAAGGTAGGCTCTTTGCCAAAAAAGGGCACGATTTCAGTGCGAAATTGAGGTGCAACCACGTTGCGTTTTGCGCTGTTTCCTGTCGCAGCCACTAGGCAGACTCAGGCAAGTGAGGTACCATTTTTTTCAGGAGACCCGGGGGAACGCTGGGTGGGTGGAAATTTGTTGATCCACGCAGATTCCAGAACTTTCCATCACAGAAATGTGAGGGAAATGCGTTTTTTGTCAATTCCTTAGATTTGCAAGGGATTCTCTGTAACAGAACCTGGTGGTAGGCAGTCAAGGCACCCCATCCTGAATTCCCCTGGGTGTCTAGTTTTCAAAAATGTATAGGTTTGCTAGGTTTCCCTAGGTGCCGGCAGAGCTAGGGTTCAAAAACAAAAGGTAGGGTCTTGGCCAAATAAGGGCACGATTTAACTGCGAAATTGAGGTGCGACCACGTTGCGTTTTGTGCTGTTTCCTGTCGCAGCCACTAGGCAGACCCAGGCAAGTGAGGTACCATTTTTTTTGGGAGACCCGGAGGAACGCTGGGTGGGTGGAAATTTGTTGAGCCACGCAGATTCCAGAACTTTCCACCACAGAAATGTGAGGGAAATGCATTTTTTTGTAAATTGTTTAGCTTTGCAAGGGATTCTCGGTAACAGAACCTGGTGGTAGGCAGTCGAGTCACCCCATCCTGAATTCCCCTGGGTGTCTAGTTTTAAAAAATGTATAGGTTTGCTAGGTTTCCCTAGGTGCCGGCTGGGCTAGGGGTCAAAAACTAAAGGTAGGCTCTTTGCCAAAAAAGGGCACGATTTCACTGCGAAATTGAGGTGTGACCACTTTGCGTTTTGCGCTGTTTCCTGTCGCAGCCACTAGGCAGACCCAGGCAAGTGAGGTACCATTTTTTTCGAGAGACCCGGGGGAACGCTGGGTGCGTGGAAATTTGTTGATCCACACAGATTCCAGAACTTTCCACCACAGAAATGTGAGGAAAATGCGTTTTTTAAGTCAATTTCTTAGCTTTGCAAGGGATTCTGGGTAACAGAACCTGGTGGTAGGCATTCGAATCACCCCATCCTGAATTCCCCTGGGTGTCTAGCTTTCAAAAATGTATAGGTTTGCTAGGTTTCCCTAGGTGCCGGCAGAGCTAGGGTTCAAAAACAAAAGGTGGGCTCATTGCCAAAAAAGGGCACAATTTCACTGCGAAATTGAGGTGCGACCACGTTGCGTTTTGCGCTGTTTCCTGTCGCAGCCACTAGGCAGACCCAGGCAAGTGAGGTACCATTTTTTTCAGGAGACCCGGGGGAACGCTGGGTGGGTGGAAATTTGTTGATCCACGCAGATTCCGGAACTTTCCACCACAGAAATGTGAGGAAAATGCATTTTTTTTGACAATTTCTTAGCTTTGCAAGGGATTCTGGGTAACCGAACCTGGTGGTAGGCAGTCAAGTCACCCCATCCTGAATTTCCCTGGGTGTCTAGTTTTCAAAAATGTATAGGTTTGCTAGGTTTCCCTAGGTGCTGGCAGAGCTAGGGTTCAAAAACAAAAGGTAGGCTCTTTGCCAAAAAAGGGCACAATTTCACTGCGAAATTGAGGTGCGACCACGTTGCGTTTTGCGCTGTTTCCTGTCGCAGGCACTAGGCAGACCCAGGCACCTGAGGTACCATTTTTTTGGGGAGACCCGGGGGAATGCTGGGTGGGTGGAAATTTGTTGATCCACACAGATTCCCGAACTTTCCACCACAGAAATGTGAGGAAAATGCGTTTTTTTTGGTCAATTTCTTAGCTTTGCAAGGGTTTCTGGGTAACAGAACCTGGTGGTAGGCAGTCGAGTCACCCCATCCTGAATTCCCCAGGGTGTCTACTTTTCAAAAATGTATAGGTTTGCTAGGTTTCCCTAGGTGCCGGCAGAGCTAGGGTGCAAAATCTACAGCTAGGCACTTTGCCATAAAAAGGGTCAATTTTTAACTGCAAAATTGAGGTGTGACCACGTTGCATTTTGCGCCGTTTCCTGTCGCAGGCACAAGGCCGACCCACACAAGTGAGGTACCGTTTTTATCGGGAGACTTAGGGTAATTCAGATTGGTAAATCAGCTGTTACCAATTGAGTTTTCATGCATTTCTCCCTTCCCAATGAAAGACATTGTGTAAAAAAAAATCTTTTTCAAAAAGACCAATAATTCTCATGCTAGTATGAGTATTCCCAATTTTGAAAATGTGCAAATATATACTGTTTCTAAACTCTATAATTTGTACCCAATTCAGAAATACATAGGTGTCTTTCATACAGATTTTTCCATGTATACATTTTCCAAGAATAAGTGCTCTATACCCAGTAAATAATAAAATTGCTGCTCAGTTTTTGGATCTGGGGTCGCCGGGTTCTTGGTGAAACTACAAGTCCTATATATCCCCACAACCAGGAAGGTCTAAAGAATGTAACGTTAAATTGCTTTTCAAGAGCTGTCAAAATTACAAGAAGTTATAGGTGAAAACGTTGAGACAAAAGGCTGTTTTTTCCAACAAATTTTCAATTAATCCAATATTTAACTGTTAGTTTCTATAAAGAAACCTTAATGGATTTAGACAAATGACCCCTTTCTGAATTCAGAATGTTGTCTACTTTGTGCAAATGCATAGCTTTCCAGGATCCATTATTGCTTTCAAACTCATTTCTACCATTAACTGGAAGGAGGTTGAAAGCTCTAAAAATAGCAAAAATAGGCTATGTCCCAGAAAAATGCCAAAACTGTGTGAAAAATGTTGGTTCTCTGACAAAAGACTGCCATTCCCTAAAAGCTGAGAAAATGGAGATTTTAGCCCCATGAACCCTTTTTTGATAACATTTGCAGGGAAAAACCCAGAGGCTTTCATTTGCAGCCCGTTTTTCGCATTTTTCTGGAAAAAACTAAAATTTCACTGTATTTTGGTTAATTTCTGGGACCCCTCCAAGGGAATCCACAAACCCTGGGCACCTTTAGAATCCACATGATGTTGGAAGAAAAGGGCGCAAATTTGGCGTGGATACCTTATGTGGTCAAAAAGTTACAGGGGCCTAAGCGCGCACTACCCCAAATCGCCAAAAAAAAGCTTAGCACAAGAGGGGAAAAGGCCTAGCAGCGAAGGGGTTAAAGTAGAGGATGCAGCATGCCCTAGATGCACGAGAACTGGAGTGGAAATAGCACACATGCTATGGTCCTGCCCAGAACTAGGCCTCTATTGGAAGGCGGTGGGAGATGCCCTAAACTAAATAACAGACCGGCGACTAGGGTTAGATATGGCCGTGAGCGTTCTTCACTGGTTTCCTCACACATCCAAAAATAAGATCACTAGTAAGTTTGTGGACATGGGGCTCATATTGGCGAAGAGGGAAATTACCAAGCACTGGAAGGCAACAATAGGTCCCAGCAGTAATAGGTGGCAGAGTGAGTTCATCAAGTGGGCTAGCAGCGAAAGCGAATTACGATATCAGCTGGCGCGTAGACAGCAAAATGAAAAGGCGCTGGAATCAGCGACGGCGTGGGAAACGCTGGTGCAGGCACTGCGCGAATATGGGACGCAGGATGATAGAGTGGAGTAGGTTATTGATTGAGAAATGACCCCAAAGCATGACAGGTGCATAGTATGGAGCAATACACGTTTATTCCTGTGCACACAGATTAAGGAGATCGGACACAACTCTGCGCGTCGTGACGGGGGTCTGGGGAGGAGGGAGGGACAAAAGGGGTATGCTAGAATTTAGTAGTGGGGCACTGTTACAAACCCGTATTTAAATTGGTATATTGATTATTAGAGTCGCTATGTTCCCACGATCCGTAGTATATAACAGATGGGAGGGGGGTAATCTTTGCTCCTTTTTCGAATGACACTATGGGATAGAGATGGCGAGTGTTATGTACTAGTATATGTATGCTTTGTGCAGAAAACCAATAAAGTACGTTTAAAAAAAAGAAATGATTGATATTTTTATGTCACTTATGTAATACAGATTTATATGTTATTTGCCAGCTGTTAGGTGTGTAGGAGTATAGGGTGGGACGTTAATTAGATAATTAATAACAATTAATTATTCATGTTTAATTAGTCATGTAATTGATTTTAACTATGCAATATATGGAATACTTATTTATTTTACTTCTATTTTAGTGGTGGGATGCTAGGTGTGTAGGGGTTTAGGTTGGGATGTTAATTAAGTAATAATTAATTAACTATAAATTATTATTTGTATATTCATTATTTAATTGAATTTTAAATATGTAAGTTGTGGAATACTTATTTATTTTCATTTTATATTAGTTGCCAGATGCCAAGTTTGTAGGGGTCTATGTTAGGAAGTTGATTAAGTAATAATTAATTAACAATTATTTATTAATTGTTAATTAATCATTTAATTTGTTTTAAATATGTAAATTATGTAAGTAATTCTTTTGTTAGATTTTAGGTGTGGGCTGCTAGGTTTGTAAAGGTACTGGGTGGGAAGTTAATTAGTTGCATAACAATTATTTATTAATCAATAATTTTTTGTGTGAATAGTAATTATATAAATTGATTAATTGTTTTTAGTTTTTTTATACACATATATTTTATGTTAATTAATCACTTTTTATTAAGAATTTACAATTTTTTCTACATTAGTGGGGTTTCTCATGTGTTTGAAGGTAATGTGTTTGAAGGAAAGTATTTTCTCTACTGTTCCTTAGACTACAGTAGGAATAGTAAAATTAACATCTGTGCAGTTCCACACTTTCCCTACTGTGGTGGTGTATGGAGTGGGAATAGTAAATTTAACCCCTCAGATGTTTTTCCTACTTTTGCCCTGTTTGAAGTGAGAATAGTAAATTTCATTCCTCCGTAAATGAACACTTGCTCTATTGTTGCACAGACTTGGAATAGTAAATTTAACCCCTCCTAAGTCCAAAACTTTCCTTACTGTGGCGTAAACTGGAGTGTGAATATTACATTTCACCCCTCCAAAACTCTTTCCCCTTCTGTTGAACTAGTAAATCTAACCCCTCAGACATTTTCATAATATTGGTTAAACAGACTTTATAGCATGGATTGTTTCGTATTTATATATTTTATATTATTTGTTTTTATTTTTAAATGTATTTTAATGTTGATAGATTTTTTCTTAAATGTGTTATTTTGATTTTTAATATTTTTATTGTCTACATTAATATTTTTTTTAATTCAATAGTTTATATTTATTATGTTTTTATTGAGTAGATGTGTAATATATATAGTGAAACATAATTAATAACATTTCTTTTACATTGTATTATTCTATTCATATTTTTAATTTATACTACAAATAGATATATTTTCATATTAATACATTTAAAATATTTAAAAAGTAATATATTGTTAAATGCTATTTTTAATAATTATGTTACACTATAATTTACCCAGTCGCCACTGGGTAGTTATAGTTGGATCGTGTTTTCATTGGAAATGCCTTTTTTGTGTTGCTAATAACTTTGATGAATCTCCACAAAGCTTTCAAAAAAAGTGATCTTTTTTTAGTTTTATGCACATTGAAAGTTTCTGGGTGATCTGTCAAGTGGGAGCCAACGCGTTTTCACCATTCATTTTTCCATAGAAACTTAAGACACAACTAAAGCCCAAACTGCTGAACGGATTTTGAGCTAATTTGGCAGAATGCTATATCTTGCTCCAGAAAGAGTACTTTTTTGTGATTTGGTGTAATCCGTTGAATAGTTTTTGAGCAATTAATGCTCATAAACCTTTTATATCTAAGGACACGGACACTCTGCAGAACCGACAGATCTCCTGCTGAGATCTGATTGGCTGCCACTACATCAACCATGAAGTGTGCTCAGTTCTCGGTTCAGAGTCCTGAAAAAAGACATAGGTGGAACGGTAGGGATACCCTGACCCCTTGGGCCTGGTGTTGGGATCCCTGAGTTTTTAAAATGTTGCTACAAATATATGGATCAGTGAATCCTTGGCAACGTTTTTTTAAAAGCTCTGTCTTCTGTGCCTTTCCAAAAAATACCCCTGTGTGGGCCAGAGCCAGGGGTGGTGACACACATAGCAGTTAAGGGGAGGGAGGCCATAAGCCCCCCTCCTATAGAGGCCCTGGGACCCCATTCCCGAGGGCTGATACGTTATAATAGAGGATGTGGGCGCATGGCTAAAAAGAACCCAGGGAACCCCCATCCCTCAAAACATCCCTTTTAATTAAAGGGAGGAGGTGGAGCAGCCCAGTTTTCCCAAGCCTAATAAGACCCCGGGTGCCCTGGTCCCTGTGTTAAAATGCTTTAAAAAGGGGAGGAGGGCCACATGGCCTCCTCGCCAAGACTAAGAAGGCCCCCAGGAACCCAATCCCCGGAGGCATGAACCAAAAGGGAGGGGGTGCGTGGTTGCCCTCCCTAAGCTTTTAAAGGCCCTGGGGACCTCACACCCAGGGCCTTCTCAGTGACAGTGTCTCAGGGAGCCAACCTAGGGACAGAGTAGTTTCCCTGCCTGCACTAGAGTGGTCAGGGAGCCATGGGTTTGCTCCCCTAGGGCGGAAACATTTTTAAATCTCCCGCCAAATGGGAGCTAACATGGAAGTCTGCTTCCAGCTGGCAGTAGATTTAAAGATGCTCCTGTCGGCTGGGAGCAGACTTGTGTTTTAAACACATATTGCTCCCAACTAGAGAGCAATCCATATGCGGGGAGCCAGCAGGGGGTCTAGGTATCTCCCTGTGCCCCCCAACGTGGTACTTAATGGGTCCTCAGGGTGAGCACCGGGACATCCACCCATATTTAAGGCAGGCCACAGGGATTGGGGTCCCCGGGCCATAATGTGAAGCCCACCTCCCCTTTTAAATATGGTAAGGTCCTGTGGATGTGGTTCCTGGGGCCTCTGAAAGCTCAGGGAGGGGCCATTTGCCCCCCTTTTTAATAGCATGCAGCCGGTTAGATGGGGTCCCTGGTGCCTAATAAGGTTCAGGAAGGATGGCCCTGTACCCCCATACCCTTTATGATGTCATGCAGCACCAGGGGATGGGTTCCCGTGGCCATAATAGGCTTGGAAAGGAGGCCGTGAAGACCTCTCCCTTTTTAAGAAAGGTATGGCCCATGAACAGGTTCCCAGGCCTAAGAAGGGTCAGGGTGGGCATGCACCACACTTTTAATAAACTACAGCCCCATTGGCAGTCTTGGGCTCATTCTAGGGCACACAAGTGGACTCCGACTCCGTTGGTGGAGTTGAAGATATTTTTGGGCCTTGCACTCAAAATGGGGGTAATGCATAAACCAACCTTGCTGTCCTCACGGTCAACTTGCATGGTTTGGGTAACCGCCATCTTCGCATCATACATGAGCAGAGATCTTTTTTTGCTATTGCAGCACATGCTTAATTTCAATGACAATTCTGCTGCATAGCCCAGGGTCCATTCAAACCATAACATGTTGTTAAAAATTCAGCCTGTTTTGGAACATTTGTCTGCTAGATTTCCAGATCTTTATACTCCTGGAAAGAATATAGCCTTTGATGAGTCCTTGATCCTGTATAAAGGGCGGGTTCTGCTGTTCAGGCAGTGCATTGCGAGTCAACGAGCTCACTATGGCATTAAGCTGTACATGCTGTGTGAGAGCTCCACTGGCTATGTTTGCAGCTTGAGAATGTATACAGGGAAGGACTCAACTGTAAACCCCGAAGGTTGCCCTCCCACACTGGGGGCCACAAGAAAGATTGCATAGGAGCTTGTCCAGCCACTCCTTCACAAAGGTTATAACCTTTATGTGGACAGCTTCTATACAAGAGTAAAGCTGGTCAGTGAGCTCTACAAAGCTGGCACTGTGGTCCGCAGTTCAATTTGTTGTTGTCGCAAAGGATTCCCACCGGAGCTTGTTTGCAAGAAGCTCCAGAAATCCCAGAGCACTGATTTTTGTTCCAATGAACTGCTCGCCATCAAGTTCTCAGATAGGCATGATGTGTATGTGCTCACTACAATTCATGATGAGAGCACTTGCCCCATCACGGTTTGGGGTCAGATGGCGGAAATCCAAAAGCCCACCTATATACTTGATTACAACAAGTACATGGGCAGAGTGAAAAAGAACGAATAGGTTCTTCAGCCACACAATGTGAGTCATAAAACTCGCACTTGGTATAAGAAACAGTTTAGCCACCTGATCCAGATGGCAACATACAATACGTTTGTTGTTTATGATCAGACAACCACAGGAAGACTCGTCTTTCCTTGACTTTCAGTTGTCTGTGATTAAATGTCTCACTGCTACAAAAGCAGCAGCCTCCACTTCATATGTTCTGGAGGATGTGGCAAGGCTGCAGGAGCAACACTTTGCTGATAAACTTCCTTCAACACCCAAAAAAGGAGCGACCGTGTTGTCGTTGTAAAATGTGCTTGAAGCCGAGAAAGAGGCAGGAGAGTCATGTTTACTGCCCCCCAGTGCTCATCTCAATCAGCCTTGTCTTTTCCTACTTGCTTTATGTTGTATCATACTAAAGCAAAGTACTGGCAAATTGACTGAGGTGGAGCTGCCATTAGGTAAACCTTTCAATTGCTATGAATAGATACCTACTGTCTGTGGGCCACTACTTCCCAAGGCAAGCAGTCACAGAATTTCAGCTCCTCTACTTCAGAAAATCATGGACTTCTCAACATCTTTATCTGCTCTGAGAATATGGTAGGTCTTCTGTTCGCCGATTGACAAGTGCATTGTAGTCCCCACACTGCACATACTGGTGGACAGATCATGTGCCACGTTGTCACGGAGTAAATTTTTTGGCAAAATGCTAAAGGCTTGACTAGATTTTGAAGTGCTTGTTAGGGAACTTATGTATACTACACACGGACTACCCTGATTGCCATTGAGAACCGGAGTAAGCATATTAGGTCAAACAAATATCCAATGGGACTTATTCACCATCATTTATACTTGCTTTGAAAGTGTGCAAACCCAATTAGTAACTTGTATCATAACCATAATATTGAAAAGGGATACAGGACACAATATCTTGTATGAAGATTGTTTTCAAATTTTAATTTAAGATGTGAAAAGAGTCATCATACAAGATATTGTGTCCTGTACCCGTTTTAAATAACATTGGGAATGAGGCAATTTATTTGTTACGTTTTCACACTGTCACAAGTAAAAGTGTCATAGAATGAGTCCCACAGGACATTTGCTTGGCGTATTACGTTAGGTAACTTAGAGAATAGTCCCCAGCAGGTTTGCCTTATTTTCAAAGGCATCCACAAACTGAAAGCAGTTGGATTTAGCACAGTGGTTGCATTGATGGCGCATGACAGCTTCAAGTAGCTAGGTACAGAAGGCATGAGTAGCAGTTTATTTGGCAATTATACAGGATTAGTCAGGACTCTGATGAGGACACACAAATGAACGGGTAAGAAAAGCTTACGATGGGTGTCCTTTCCCAGGAATATGACATAGGTAGAAGGCAGATAGTAAAGGGAGTACAGATACACATGTCATGACTTCATCTTCACCTTTGGATTAAAACCCATTGGTGCCACATTCGCATTGAATTACTATAGTATGTATGGGTCAATGCTTGACTTTCTTTCCATGTTCATCCTCCGTCAGAACTTAGTAGATGTTCAGTTTGCTGTATGAGAAGTGCCTTACAGTCACAGCACTGCACAAAAGGGGGTGGTGATGGACGGAGCATCTGAACCAATCAAACACTCACACCCAGTCAACAGATCTGGGTTTAATCCATCACCGTTCTTTAGCCCACTCTGCCACCCCAGTTCAGACATGGCCATATGCAAATCAGTCTGACCCTGTGCCTCATGGGAACAGTCCAGCCCGAACTGCCAAGCCATGCCTTCCCTGGACCGGAAACAAGCTTCCTAGGACCAGTTTCTGGCATTGCAGCCGTCTTCAGCCAGGCTTGCTTGAATCCAGTGGCAAAGTGAGCAAGGGACTCACGTCTGAGCATACCCTGCCAACTTATGGCGAACAAAGCGGTACAAAAGGGGGTGGTGATGGACGGAGCATCTGAACCAATCAAACACTCACACCCAGTCAACAGATCTGGGTTTAATCCATCACCGTTCTTTAGCCCACTCTGCCACCCCAGTTCAGACATGGCCATATGCAAATCAGTCTGACCATGTGCCTCATGGGAACAGTCCAGCCCAAACTGCCAAGCCATGCCTTCCCTGGACCGGAAACAAGCTTCCTAGGACCGGTTTCTGGCATTGCAGTCGTCGTCAGCCAGGCTTGCTTGAATCCAGTGACAAAGTGAGCAAGGAACTCACGTCTGAGCATACCATGCCCTTTCTGTACCGCCTTACAGTCACAACACTGCACATAACAGTGGATGGGAGATACGCTATGTTATGACGGACTACCCGTGTTTCACATTGTACCATTCTTCATAGTTTATGATGTTCTCTTTAGAAAGCTTTGGAAAATTCCCTGCATGTTTACTTTGTTTACAAAGGTAGATATGCTAGCTCAGTTCGGGGAATTGGCCATGCGGCATACTCGTACACCCCCCAACTTGCACCCACAAACTGGAAGGAGTTGAATTTAGCAAAGTGAGTGAGCTAAAGGCGCATGAAAGACATGTCTTCCGGAGCCTCATGTGGTTGTCATGGGAGCCATTAGTAGAGGTTCACTAGGCATTCATTTGGTAATGTTCAGAAAGTAGAAGGCGTTTACTTGACAGGTGGTAAAATGTAGTCAAACTCATAACGTCCTGTGGCGTATGACTGTGATTTGGTATGTGCACAGTGGTGGATTAACTTTAACAAATTAGTACCAGATTTATATTTGTGGTGGTAAGATGGGCTTTAGTCAGAACTCTTGTTTTTTGTCAATATGGGTAGCTGGGGATTTTGTGCCCTAGCTCAGCCATCGCCTAGGCATACATGTACAATTTTTAAAAGTAGACAACGAAGGGAGTATCGAGTGCATTCCTTGCGTGGGTCTCACTATGTTTTTTCTACCCAGAGTACCCTGCAGCCCTCAAATTTAGCTAAAAAAATAAAAATGTTCCTCATATCTAAGTGATAGAAAGTTTCGGAATCTGCGGGGACCCACAAACTTCTATCCACCCAGCATTCCTCCAAGTCTCCTTATAAAAATGGTACCTCACTTGTGAGGGTGGTCCAAGTTCCTGCAACAGGGAAGAGCCCAAAACTGATTGTGGAGACATCAAAATGATCTAACGCAAAACTACCTGCTCTTACAAGGGGATAACCTGCATTTTTGTTCCAGGTCTCAGCAGCAATCTAGGGAAATCTACCGAACCCAGACGGGAAACAGCCATAACAACGCATGCCTTACATCGCATGTCTTTACAACACTGTTGTTATAACGACTGTGTTGTTACAACACAAATCATTACATCTCAAGTCGTATCAATGACTTGCTGTAGGCGTGCACTGGTGTTGGATTTAGAATCCAATACCTTACCTGCTGTTGCACAAACTGGAGTAGGAATAGTACACTATACTATTCCTAAGTCCAGTGTGCCCGATACATCAAGTTGTTGAAATGACTTGCATTGTAATAGTTTGTGTTGTAACAACGTGGTCATTGTAATGACCCCATTGTAAAGCCATGCGATGTAATGCATGCGAACTAAAAGAATATATTCAACCCAGACATTTCTGAAAACTAGACACCCGTCCTGGGAGATGTGACTTGCTTGGATTCCCCAACGTTTTCTTACCCAGGATTCCCTTCAAATCTCAAATGTAGCTACACAAATCAAATTTTCTACACATTTAAGTGATGGAAAGTTCTAGAATCTGTGGGAAGTCACAAACTTCCATCCCTCCAGTATTCCCCCAAGTCGTCTCCTGATAAAATGGTCCCTCACTTGTGTGGGTAGGCATAGCTCCCCTGACAGGGAAGGGCACAAAACGTATTGTGGAGACTTCAAGTTTTTAATGATTTAGAAAATGTAGAATAACATAATGGGAGCTCTTCTCTCTGCACACAGGCCCCTCCCTTCAATGGTCCACTTTTGCCTTTTTTTATTTCTAACACTCACATTTCTGTCATTGCTGCAGATGGTGAGAACGGTTCTGAGAGGTCAGCATCATATCACCTGATTTCCCTAAAGAGGTTTCATCTCTACGCTTAACTGTTGCCAACCCTGAGTAATGGAGCAGTAATCTAAATGATGTTACAACTTGCAGCACGCCGCTCAAAATATTGAGCTGGAATGTTGCTGGTCTTAGTTCCAAAATCCACTTAGAGTGGTGAATTTTTATTAAAATTATGATATTATCCTATTACAAGCAACTTTGGAGCCATCACTTGTATTTCTTGATGGGTTCTAATGTTGTAGCATCGGTGGCTCCCCATCACGTAGCGGGCGAGCATCGGGTGGATTGGCAATCTGGATCAGCATGTCTGTGGGGGGACATGTTAAAATTCTTGAAACCCATGATTGCAGCTTTCAGAGTCTAGTAGTCAAATTTATGTTTAATCTGGATATCATGAATTTCTATAACAATGATTTCTTCGGAATACCCAACACCAGATTCTTGTGTTTAAATTTATTTCCACTCTAATGGAGAACCTAGCATCCACCGGTCAATCATTGTATTTGTACCTCGCTGGAGATGTTAATGTTCGGCTCCCTAAAATTCTAGGGGCTACTGGTTCAATGTCCTGTCCCATTAATAGAGCTGACACTGACCCACGCAGCAGCAAACAAATTGCTTTTCTCGCCCCTTTTGACGTGGTTACTGCCCTGGTCATTGTCGATTCTTTTTCTGGTGAGATACCCACATTCAGGGCGAGAGCGACCCCTTCCTCTATAGATTATGTTTTCATCACACGTAATCCTATGGAAATTGTGCTAATGGGCCATCATAAGAGTACGTTCATGAGGGACATAGGGGTCTGTAAATCTCACCCTACCACCGATAATCTGAGGCTGGTGTGGAGGATGCAAGATCCTACCCAGTTTTTAAAATATCTGATTGGGGCTAATCAGGATTTGGTGCTGTTATGGTTATCCACAGAAGTACAAGGTTCATTGGTGGTGGGGGCTTCTGCTGATCTTTGCTTGGGAGTATGGAAGGCCCATCTGAGACCTACTCGACTTACACTATCCCCCGAGGTGGTTTAATTCTGGCTGCTCAGCAGAAATCAAGGCACTTTGTTCTGCATTGGTAGCCAAACCCAGGGATTCTGTTCTGATTGATGCACTGCGTAAAAGATACAAAAAAACACTGCAGAGGGACATCAGGAGCTAGTTGTATCTCAATGGGAAGCATTAATTCAGTCATCCAAACTTGGTGGTAGCAAGTTTTCTTTGGTCAACTGTGTCTGAATTAAAATGTAACAACAGGCCCCCTAGCTCTGTTTCATGCCATATTTCTAGTAACGTTTGGGAGGGGCACTTTGGTATAACGCATTTGGGCCCCCAGTGGAGGTGTTCCATCAGGTCTGTGGGCACATTGGTGTAGGTGCTCAGACGGAGGTTGGACTTGTGAGCGATGGTGATGCCTCCCCTGATGGGGTTGGGGTAGTCCTTCTGGGAGAACTTGTAGCCTTTGGGGATGTTGATCGCGATGCCAGGTCCGGAGGCAGCGTTTGTCCAGGTTTCGGTGAGGGAGGAACAACGTCAGGGATGGTGCTGTCGAGGAGGTCCCAGATTTCCACGGTATGTCTGTGGCGGGAGCTGACTTTGAGGAGGATGCATTGCGGGGTTTGGGGTGTGATGGAGCTATTGCTGGAGGGTGGAGGTGGGTCTTGGGTCTCGGCGAAGAAGTGGCTGCAGTGTCGGTAGGTGAAGGATCCATGGGTGTCGAGAGGTGAAGAGACCTTGCAGTTGTGGTTCTTGACGGCATTGCAGTAAGTAGAGAGCCGAGCTGTAGCATTGGTGCATCAGAGGATCGGGGTTCCTGGCGCTGGTCGGGTAGCAGATGGGCGCAGATGGGCTTGCCTTTGGTGCGCCAGAAGTGCAGCCACACAGTGGCCACCATTAAGAAGGGGTCGGGAGAGGGCAGGATAGCTAGAAGGCGGGAGAAGGACACGCAGGAGCGGGATGGGCAGCGGGGCAGCAGCGGCGGGAAAAACGGGTGAAGGAGGCAGAAAGTGGGAAAAGGTGAAGTTCGGC
Source organism: Lissotriton helveticus (assembly GCF_964261635.1). Classification (NCBI taxonomy): domain Eukaryota; kingdom Metazoa; phylum Chordata; class Amphibia; order Caudata; family Salamandridae; genus Lissotriton; species Lissotriton helveticus. The sequence continues at coordinate 47,187,692 of NC_136073.1, forward strand.
GAGAGGAGGAAAAATAAAATACAAGGAGGTAAAGAAATATATAAAATTACATTAAATTAAATGATGGCAGGCAAGAGTAGAGCCGAGTGAAACCGGCTAGAAAAGTGGAGTAGTCCTAGGGCAAGCCACACAGGGCCTCGAACCACAGTCAGTGGCAGTGAAAGGCAAAGGCACTACTTAAGTCTACTGTTGGTGGAGCTGTGTACTAGGAGAGCAGTATCCCAAGGGGTCTTGCTCGTATCAACGTGCAGCTGCTGCCATTAAGTAGGGGTCGGCGGAGGGTGGGACAGCTGGGTGGCAGGAGCAGGAATACGAAAGAAAATTTACTGGTGGCAGGAAAGAGTAGAGCTGAGTGAAACCGGCTAGAGAAGCAGAGAAGTCCGAAGGAGGGGCACATGGTCTCGAACCGCAGACAGAGGCGGTGAAAGGCAGAGGTACTACCTAAGTTATGCTATGTTATGTTATGTTAAAATATTTGTAGAGCGCATGGCTGCCCCAGCAACGGGATATCTAAGTGCACTGTTGGTGGAGCTGTGCGCTGGGAGTATTCCGAGGGGTCTTGCTCAACTATTCAGCCAAGCTGTTTGGTTTTTTAAAACACATGCACAAAATAATGATTTTCCCCTCTGTGAGAGGAATGTTCGTTCATCTCTGGCTGCCTGGAAACCATTCTTTATGCTGCGAACAGAGGCTAATTAGTTTCAATTCGGACCCCATGCAAAACCTACATAGATTTTTCCATTTGATCTCTGGCTCTCTCCAATAGGTGTTTTCTTGGAAGCATCCTTAGGTTCAAAGGCTTGAAAACACTTGAAATTCTTCATGCTGCATTGACCTTGCATCCCTGGTAACATGGATCTCATCTAGTTCCATTGGAATGCACAGCTGGACCAGGGGCCTCCCTTGGTTCAATGGCAAACACTTATTTCAAATGATGATATATTAGTTGTGGGAGTTTTTTTTATATAATACACATATCCTCATCTTCAGGATGGTCAGAAGTTCATAGAAAATACACATTAGAATGAATGCTCAGAAAAATAATGTTTGCAATAACCTTTTTAAACATTTAATTATTGTAAGGGACTGGTAGCATAAACTACACATTCTGACCGATGTAAATAACAACTTACACCTATTTTGATGTCATAAGTTATGGGTGCAACATGTAGCTCTATCTTGTGAGACTTGCCTGCTCGCAGATATTTTGCTAAAGCGTGCTACTATTTGTTCTCTTGCTGCTGCTTGCTACAGTTTTGCTTCCCGCGGTTTGTTGCTACATGTTGCCCCCATCTGGCTCATCTCTGGTCTCCTCTGCAGCTTGTTCATGTTTGCCTCCTCTCTGAGGTCTTGCTCACGCATGCTTCTCTTTGCCTCCTCTCTGACCTCTAGCTGCATCTTGCTACTGTCTTGCTCCTTCCAACCTCTGTTTGGCACACTTTGCCTGCTCTCTGACCTCTAGCTGCATCTTGCTACTGTCTGCCTCCTTCCAACCTCTGTTTGGCACACTTTGCCTGCTCTCTGACCTCTAGCTGCATCTTGCTACTGTCTGCCTCCTTCCAACCTCTGTTTGGCACACTTTGCCTGCTCTCTGACCTCTAGCTGCATCTTGCTACTGTCTGCCTCCTTCCAACCTCTGTTTGGCACACTTTGCCTGCTCTCTGACCTCTAGCTGCATCTTGCTACTGTCTACCTCTTTCCATCCTCTGTTTGGCACACTTTGCCTGCTCTGTTGCCCCTAGCTACATCTTGCTACTGTCTTGCTCCTTCCAACCTCTGTTTGACACACTTTGCCTGCTCTGTTGCATCTAGCTGCATCTTGCTACTGTCTGCCTCCTTCCAACCTCTGTTTGACACACTTTGCCTGCTCTGTTGCCCCTAGCTGCTGCTTGCAGCTTTACCTCCTTTCTGGTATTTAACTGCAGCTTGCTACAGTTTGGCTGATCTCTTATCGTTTGTAAAATATTGCTACCGTCTGCATCCTCTGTGGTATTTAGCTGACATTTTGTACAGCTTTGTTCCCCTTTGGTCTCTTATTTCACTTTGCCTCCTTTCTGAAACTGGTCTGGGGTTGGTTGCCTGCCCAGCATTTTGGGCTGAACTATTCCTATTAGGGGATGACCAAGCCTGAATACGCCTCCACACCACTTTGTTCCAGTTCCAAGTCTTCTTCACCAAGGAAGGGCGTGCTCTGCGGAGTACTCAAGGCGCTGTGGCACCGCGGTCCCCTAGTCTCTCTAAGTAGTTCCCCTGTGAACTGCGCCAAGATGTTTCCAAAGATGAGCATCACTGTGTTGACCTCCAATGCACCATGAGCCCACAAGGCTGGTGCTGCATTGCCACTGAAGCAGACAAGCCCTGATCAGACTGAAGGCCGCACCTGATGAAGACACACCATACTGGATGAGCCAAAGACCGCACCTGCCACCCCTGAGCACCCGTCTGTACCGGCGACACCTTCTGACAAGTGCCACTCTGCAGGCCTGCCGCGGCGACATCATCCAGTTGAAACCATTCAGGAACACAGTAGAACCCCAGACTCTCTTTTGTAAATGAAAACAGGCTCCAAATAGCACTAGGAAACAGGACATGCATTTTAAAATGTTTATTTTGAGACTCTGATCTAGTGAATAACCCCTGCTTCAGTCAACAGCTGACATTATTGTAAAAGGAATGTACAGGAATGTACAGCTCAAGAAGGTTTTTTTTCATAGTGTATTTCAGTGGCTGAGACTGTGTTTTGAAGGCTCTCAGGTCACAGCAGAGATCCAAAAAATGGAGTTTCAAAAACAGAACTACTCATTTTTTTCACAGATAGAGCCCAGTTCCTTACACAGACAATGATGTATTCCTCTACTCTCAATTACCAAATAAAACTGAGAAATTCTCTCCATTATCTTAGAAGGAAGTGAAAAAGTTGTACATATCTTTACTCCTCAATGTATGACGAAACATGTAGCACACCAGTCCAGAAATGGATTGGTACACAAATGTTGCCTATGCACACACTTATAATTATCATCAACATTTGTGAAAGTATATGATCCAATGTAAAAGATTTTATGTTGAAACAAAGACAGCACTGAAAAGCAAATTCCTTGGCACTAGGTGTCCATGGGTTTCAAGATTTTAATTGTTCCATAGCCAGCCGACACGTGTTTCGTCGCGTTCGGAACAGAGTGTTCGCGACTCCTCAGGGCTTACTATAGTAGCATAGACCACTCACAGGTCGCTCCACCGGTGATATTTCCGACCCGGACACCTAGTGCCAAGGAATTTGCTTTTCAGTGCTGTCTTTGTTTCAACATAAAATCTTTTGCATTGGATCATATACTTTCACAAATTTTGATGATAATTATAGGTGTGTGCATAGGCAAAATTTGTGTATAAGTTTGGTGTGTTTTGAAACACACTGTTGAGCGGTCAGAGGGTTTTCATGCTCGCTAGTTGCACCTCAAGGAAATAGGTTGAACTGTATATTGTGTTGCGTACATTATAGGCAGAGCGCCCTGTTCTTTTCTCTGAAAACTAATTAACCCTGTGTTGCTGAGTTCAGAAATGGATTGGCGTCATCTTCTATGGAGATCACTCAACTTGAACACATTCCTTCTCCTAAGAAATTTAAACCATTCAAATCCCCTGAAAGACTCCGGAATACCAGCAATGTATTTAACATGAATATTTAAAGGTACCTCTACATGAGAAGTGAAAGACAGTGCTTACAACTGTGCTTTTCTGGGCACGTAATGCCTATTTTTGTTTAATAATGCACAATCTCAATAAAACTGTGTTCAACGGATGCCGGGAAAGGTTTTGTTATCAGCACTGCCAGTGCCAAAGATGTGAGGGTGATATCTGCACCATTCCATAATTCGTATTGTGAGATGTGGTTAATTTGTGCAAATGGACTCCAAAGGGACTAATTTCTTGAGACTGGGACTGTAACAAGTTGGATTAATATTTGGAGAGGCTGATGACCCACCACAACGAATAATCATAACCCTTGGTAGCTGTAGCACAGAGTAGACAGGCTTAACTTACGGCAATGTGTGAAATATGTATGCAGGACCAAAACAGTAATAAAGTCAACATGCAAAACAATAAAAATCCCAATCTGAATTAGAAAAAATACAGTAAAATGGCATAAATTCCAACATTAAATTATAAAAATCCAATAAAGGGGAACATGAGATATGATTTTTTCAAGTTTTAAGTAGGAATAGCGGCAACAATGATAGTCAAAGGTAGTGGTAACCGGGACCTAGGCGCATTCTGAGGCTGACTGCGATGGAGCACGGGTCAGATACACCAACCTGGTTTGACCAGGTCAAAGATTTTATCTTTTGATGTAGTCCTTTAAGTCCCAATCCACCACAGGAGTACACTTGTCAAGACCCCCGGGAACTTAAAAAAGGCAGTTGGAGACTCACAGGGTGTCAGGCAGAGGCCAACTGGGGACTTCCAGGAAAAGGCCTGTTGCAGATTGTTGTCTCCCTGTAGTCAATCAGGGGTCCACTTTTTTGTCTTGGGTACAAGATGGAGCGGGTCCAGACCTGCAGGGCTCCTGTCAGGTCATATATAACAGGCCCAGTCCTCTTCAGATCTACTGCAGGTCCAGAAAACAATCTGAAGAGGGTGCCTAGAGGAGTCACATTTATGACTAGCAAGAGCTAGTGATTGGGAGTGACTCCTTGAATAGGCCATAAACAATGGAGTAAAAGGTCCAGGAGCTAATCGTACCCACTTTGCAAATTTTCAAGATGGCAAAAGTCTTTGGCCACACTAAGCATGGTATCTGAGGGGTGAGGGGTGTGTGGGGTGGGGGTCGGTGGGGTGTGTACTATGGTAATCCTAGTTTCCTCCCACATGTAAATCTAGATCCATTTTGAGGCAGTCACAGCTCTCACAATAAACCCAGGGAGAGATGTCTGGTAGGACAAAAGCAGAGTCCTTCAGCAACCAGACAGTTGATCCACAAGAAATGTCTTGGCATCTTGTTGTCGCTCCTATCACACATGGCCTAAGTGTTATATGTGAACCTAGAAGAGCTGTGAAGCAGGATTTGACACTGTAGTAGGGTTTGACACTGAAGCGTTAAAATGTTTACCCGCAGCCTGCGCCCACATGTTCCTTTGAATTTCAACTGAGTTATCTCTGTTCATTCCTGTCAGCCTATTGTTTCTTCTGGTAGGCATTTCACATCTATTCATACCTCTTAAAGTCAAATTACTGGCTTGGAGAAACCGGAGAGCCAATGCAAATTAACCCCCAAGAACACTGTGAAGGGAAAAGGTAACTGTCTAAAACTTACTTTTCCTTAATATTTATCTGACTTCACCAATATTAAAAATAGACGTTTAATTTTTTCTAGCTGTCCCATTTCCAAGATACAGCATTACTATTTGTATATGTCCTCTGGTACACTGCACTGCTACAGTGAAAATACCTTTTGGGGGCTGAATGTGAGGACATGTTAACATAACATTTATACATGTCTTACTTTAAATGCACTGTAGCATGCCTTGAGGGCTACAAGGCATGGATAAGGGTGGCTTATTAATACTGACAAGGAGAGGGCTACCTGTCAAAAGGGTTTATTTTGACAGGTTGAAATGCAGTTTTTACAATGCTACAGTCAGGCTATAATTGTTGGTCTGAAGCCATGTTTGCAATGCCACTGTAGTGGATTGCACAATAGGTGCTGTCATCCATTAGTGGCATTTAACTTCCAGCCCTTGGGTACATTTTCCTATATGTACAAATGGCTTATAGACAAGTCAAATATGCCACGTAGGTGTATGCCAATGCAACCATATTTAAAGGGGAGCACAGGCACTTTACTATTGGATAGCAGGCTTAAAAAGCAAATAGTTCTAAAGCCAGTAAAAATATAGGGACCAGCAAAAGGCAAATATTCTTGGGTGACCATGCAGAAAAGGAGAATTTCCTACAGGAAACCCCACAGCCAAACCGTGGGAGACCTTGCAGACATTTTGATGTTGATTTTGTCTCGCTTGTCTCTGTTGAGACCAGCCCAGGCCTGCAAGTAAATACATTGCGATAGGAGAAGTCACCAATTCACATTCCATCCTTTTCATAAAGGCACTTCACCAATGGACGAGCTCTGCCCAGCCTTGTATCGGTAAACGACGCTCAGATGCGACTGATAGGCCCTGGCCATGCGCAGTAGGATCCTACCCATACATGATAGCCAGTACCAACTTAACATGTTGCCACGCCCTAGTCTCCTGCACAGAGCGGTGATCCCCTGCTAATGCATGCTGCCCATTCGTGATCTCTGCCGCTCGGTCTGTCTCTAGTGGACTCTTCCCTCCCCTGGCCTGAGTTCTACCATCTTTGGAGCTGCTTCTGGTTCCCAGACAGCACGGCATGGCAAACTGCTGCAGGATGGGACCGGGCCCTACATGATGCAAGCTGCTCCTCCTTTCAAGTAGGAACCAGTCACCGGAGTATCGCATGAGCTGATGGTGTAGCAGTGTTCCGGGTCCTGTTGCGGGCTTCTCCTACCCATAGGCGTTGGCATCCCACTTGGGCAACACGTTTTTTGGGAGTTTCAAACTCAGAAGGAGAAGCACGGTACATACCCAGCAAGAGGCCTCATAGCCCATCACCTGACTGTAGACATATCTTGAGAATAATCCAGTCCAGCTTGGTCAATGTCCCTGTGACGCGGCTCGCCTTCCCACTGGTGCAGCCTCTCTTCATGAAGATGGGATTGCGGCACGTCCTCATGCATTCCCTCAGAGTCTAGAAACCATGTGGCCGAGCGAGAGGCTAAGACTGAGATTGAGGTATAGAGAGATGGACATGGAGGTACTCTGATGGAGCAAGAGTTACACACATGAAAAAGTATCCTCTCAATGAGAGAGAGTGAGAGGCTGAAACAGATGAGAAAATGTGATAAGAAGACATGGAGAGAGACACACACTCCCTTTGCAGTCACTGAGACACAAACAGTTGCACTCCCTGGGAGGCACAGAGGCATAGCCCACACCTGCATTCACTGTGGTACTTACATCCCATGTGCTAATACTGGCAAACTCACCCTTCTGTGAGATGAATTCGAACTCCCTGAGAGATGCACTTACCCTACCAAAAGCACAAACACAGCCACTTCCCGAGACTCACAATTCCTGAGTAAACTATGGGCCCTATTCACAGAGGACGAAAATAAATGTACTCATGTGTAAACCTACTCTCGCACATAGGTGTAAGACTACATATTATTGCTAGTCATCTTTTCTGAGTGTTGATTTACACCTACCTGCAGACATCTGAGGCTAAATTTATGAGTGTAAAGTTACTATTAGTAATCTTACACGCAGAGACCTCCACCACTGTGGAGGAGATCTCTCTCTGGGTAAATATAGCGAAAAATAATGAATTTGAATAATTCTTAAAAAATATTTAAAATAGTTTAATGTCAAATAAAATGTAAATTAATTTGAAATAATAATTATAAACCTAGATGTAATAAAATAAGATGTTACAACACATTAGCACATAAGTCAAACGTTTATTAAATAATGAAATAATGAATGTATAATAATGACATTTAGAAATATTTTTGAATCAAAATTAAAAAAAAACACTGGCATTTTAATATTTAATTAATATCACTACATTTAATTAATAGTGGTGTGGTTTTGTATTAATTTAAAATATTTTTTAATCTAAAAGTTTCATTTAATTATTTCAAAATAAGGTAATTAATTATGTTCAAAATGATAAAATAGTTAAATATAATTTAATTTAACTTATACATATTTAATTTAAAAAACAACATAATTTAATGAATTCAATATTATTTACTATCAGGTCTTTAAGTCTCTACCTCCAATATTTTCTTATGAAGCGAGTTGTTGAGGGACCATGTGCGGTGCTAGACTTACTCTGAGGCTGAGCTCTAGTAATGTAATACTGTTTTGGGCACTTTTAAGCAATGTTAACTATAAAAATTGTTGTTTTTGAATAGCAATGGGCTTATTCTTTTGTGAGTGCGTGTTTGTATTTGCATATCCTTCCCTAAACCCCTCCATACCCTTCACAAGACTGGTATATATTTAATCTAAAAGTATATCTTTTAGATGTTTGGAATCTCCGCACACATGGTGATCTCTGCACAGAAAAGATAAGAGTGGCGGAGATAGAGGTCTCTGCACGTAGGTTTGTGAATTGCATTTTGTAGTAGGTGAGTAGCACTACTGGAGTACTGCGAAACGTATGACAAATGTAGTTTGTGATTCCAGGCCAATATGGATGCTTACAGTTACGGAGGCAGAGTATTATTTACAGCCCCAGAAACACGCAGTGGTTTTCCCTAAGATACAAAGTCAAGCTTATGGAGGTGGAGACCACCGACAGCACATGCATTGGAAGAGAATGTATGATGATATTTTGTTATCATGTTGATCACGGTATCTTACAACGCGGGTTTTACAACGCAAGTCGTTTCAACGACTAGCGCTGGTCGCACTGGACTTAGGGACAGTACGATTTACTATTCCAACACCAGTCTATGTACAGTAGGGAAGGTGTTGGATAGTAAATCGCACTATTCCTTAGCTTACCGCGCCCTCTAGCGCAAGTCGGTGAAATGACTTGCATTGTAAAACCCGCGTTGTAAACCTCCCGCAGTGAAACTCCTGCGTAGTAAAGGTCGTCTCCCATTGGAAGAGAATGGCAGAGGAACCAGGAATGGAAGGGTAGAAAAAATGTAGTCAGAGGTAGAAAGGTGAAGGGATGGGGTAGCAGGTAGAGTAGGAAAAAAGGTGAGAAAAATTATTTAAGGATGGAAGAAGAAAAGTTTGAGGAGAGAGAGGCAGCAGAGGTAAATAGAAGAAAGGGGGGACATGAGAAACTGAAAAAGACAGACTGAGGTTGGAATATAAAGAGAGGTGGGGAGGATTGAGCTATAGGGGGCAGAGGAGAAGAAACCAGGGACGAGAATAGGGAGGAGGACAGACTGAGTGACTAACAGGACAGTAAGGATAGAGTAAGAGTAAAGGGAGCCAAGGAGCTACAGGATACGGGTGAGAGGCCACAGATGAGAGAAATGAAGGCAAAACCCAGTGAGAGGAAGAAACAGGGAAAGGAAGGAGGTGAAGACAAGATGATAGAGGAGAGAGTGGGGGAAGATGATTTTTAAGAGCCAAGAATGTGGGAAGAGGTGAGAAGAATGAAACAACACAAAGGTAAACGTGTAGGATAGGCACACCTTAGGTGCTATAGTAAGTGGTAACATTTTGTCCTCTTTTTCCAGGTTTTAGTTTAGAATGAGTTTGTGAATCGCCAGATCTTTATATCAGAGGTCTCCAAATTGTGCACATATGCAACAAGTTGCCTGGAGTGCTTCTACCCACCTGCATGTAGGCGCTACCACCTTCTGGTATTCTGGTTTAATGACACTGAGTAAATATTTCCTCATGTTTTCACTACACAGTCAAGGGGTAGCTTTGGTCAGTAAGATTGGAAGGGGGGGGGGGGTTCAGATTTCACAACAATCACACTAGTTAAAATACATTATCCAGAAGTAGGACAGAAGGGGGGCCCGAGGATCCATAGCCAGGGAGAGGAGTGCGGATTATGAAGGATACTTATAACTCAATATTTTGGAACATAAAAATGTTTTAAGTCCTTCAAATCAGACATTTTGTGTGTGTCTGTTTTTGTCTCCAAGGCTAGGTAAAAATCCCATGTGAAATCCAACAAACACCTGACCACTCCCGACTTAAAGCACCTGTGCCCAACTATTTATTACAAAATACATTTATTAGGGGGGTGTAACACCACAAACACCTCCTCTGAAGCAGCGCTCCTGTACAGAGAGCTTGGGTCACTCATTCATAAATTTACAGTTCATGAGGCATTGCATCAACTCCCTACAGTACTACTATATGACAGATTGAGCCTTGAGGCATACCGTAGAGGACATCTCCTTCCTCGCTGAGGTTCACAAGGACATCCAGTCACATTGTCTTATCACCTCCTGTTGATTTACCACCCCTCCATTCCAGTGCAGTCTTGGATGGTTTCACTGAACCTGCTGTCTGAAAACCACCCACCACTGATTAATCTAAAGCTCTGGGCTTTGCAACAGACAAGAAAATGCACCTACACGCCCAACACCAAATCAGATTGCTTGGAGAGATCAATCCATCATTCCAGAAGATGAGTTTAAATCAGAGGTACAGTCATGGAATTCCATTCACCAAAATGCCAAGAGTATTGAAAGTGACATCACACGCCATTTGACCCTAATTTGATTCACACACACATGCTTACACATACTAACACAGTCACACACTCTTGCACACATAAACACACTCTTACCCGCAAGCATCCATACAACATACATTTAACAGCATTTTGTACTTACCGTAGCTTCCAGATAGGATCATAGTGCAGCAAATGTACTCCATTTTTTATTACACTAATAGTGAATTATATTATTCACTAGATTTATAAAATTGAGAGAAACCAGGCAAGTGGTGCTCCAACCAGCGTCCATTAGACGGAGCTGCCCCTGTGTTCCAGGCACTGGTTTTGCTACCTCTGAGGCCAGAGGTCATAAAAGAAGTGCCAGGAGTAGCAAGCGGCAAGCCAGGGGTCGCAGCTGCAACCCCTGGAGACACCTAAATGATGTCTATGGGTACAGTCCTATTGAGGCTCCATCATGGCAAGGCCTTACTTGAAGGAACTGGTCCATTGAGGCTGCGCGCATGCGCGGCTGCCCAGCATGCTTCTTGATGCCCCAAACAGTAGCACAAGCTCAGTTACACATAGGCGCAGGTCCCTCTAGGCAGTGTGGATGTGCAGCTTCCCAGACCGCCTCTTGATGCTCCCACACAGTGACATCTCAAGAGTTACAGTTACACGTCTGGAATTTAACTTTTATAGATTTAGTCCTGCCAAGTTTCTCAGGTCTATGTGTAATGAGGAGCTCCATTCCTTTTTTTTTTAAAGAATTCGAGGACTTGTAGTCTTGTTTATTCAGGACTACATGTCCCAGAATTCAAAGAGAAAAACCTGGCCTGGAGCAGTGCATCATGCATGGACATGGGAATCTTGGCAGCTGTGTGGCTCTGCAGTTAACATTCACCACTAGTCTGCGGATTCTGATAAATGCTTTCCAAAAAGGCGGCCTTCATTTCTTTTTACTACTACTACTAATAATAATAATAATATAAATGATGAACTAAAGTTAGGGAATCCAAGGCAACATTATTTCAAAAGTTGTGCAGAACACGAGCAGTTTTACAGTTTGGTTTTAGAAATGCTGACTAGTCAATGTCACTTATAAACTTTCATCATTTAACCCCTCAGGGGCGGCATTTGGTGCAGGCATATGGGGAGGCTGGTGTCTCCCTCTCCAGCTCGTATCCCTGCTCCACATTCTGCCTGGTCCGAGTTTCCACCCTGGAATAGGGAATAACTGCATGGACCTACGAGTACCAGGTCCAGTAATGTTAATTTTTCCCCATTTCTGGTGAGAAAACCCTGTATATTGTCACGTGTCTGTGGGAGGACAAGTGGTGGCTGGGAGGTGGGGGTGCTGGGAACAGGCCTCGCTGTCTGGGTGGAGCATTGTCTGCTTCCCCTGTGCAGCTGCAGTGGTTGTCGTTGTCGGTGCCAGGCCCTGCAGATCCCCCCCAAAGGCTTTGCTCAGCGTGGGTTGACTGCCCACAGTGGGATGGTTGCAGGGCCAGGCAGTGGTCCAGCCCTGTGGTGTAGGCCTGTTCAGAGGCCATAACATGTGGCCGGATCTGGTTGGGCACAGAGTGTAGGTGGCCACATGCAGCGGAGGTTGTTAGGCAGTGGAGTTGGATATCTGTGTCGGGTTTGGTGCCTGTGGTCAACCACCGGTGCACAAGGCTGAAGAATTACTTTGGACATGGAGTCCGGCTCTTTCATTTACTCCGTTCGACTCCCATACAAAACAAACAACATTCATTTTTATCTGAAAACAACAATTTTTTTGTTTTTTGAAAAGAGCTTTTGTTTTTACTTTTTGGAAGACAACTTTTTTTTAAATTACTAGATACATAGAACACAAAAGAATTGGCCAATGAACTGCATTACATTGAAAAAAGCTTTTTACAAGTCTTTATTACTGGAGGGTCTGTGATCTGTGCATCTTTTCTCGCAGATGTTGCTACTTTGTAACAAACCAAGCAATGCACTCCCCCAGTTGCAAAGGAGGGACCAGTTTCTTCTCACCCCTCCTGAAGATATCTTCAAGCAACCCCTTTCCAGGGGGGATGGCGCGTTGGCTCCTCAGCGTCTCTTTTTCCCTTCTCATATTGAATTGCTGTTCAAGACCAGCACTAAGATGCTTGTGCGGGGATGAGGTTCCAAAGCTGTATTTCCCTTGGTTGCCGTTGCTCTTCTTCTGGCACAAATGAATGAAATGAAATGAAATTTGTACTTGTAAAGCGCACTTATACCTCAACTGGGGTGTCCCGGCGCTGTAACGCATACCGCTGTGGAACCCTTCCTGGCTTTTCCCTGTGAAATGTCCACTCCTGGGCAACCCCAAGGTGAAGCCAGGCATCCCAGCGATATTGGGGCCGTTGTGGAGATTAAGCAAGCTATTGCCCAGAGTCACAGAGTGGGACCCATGATTGGAATAGGCACCGAGGCGAGAATTATCAGGTCGGAGGAAATTGAGCCCAAGACCCACCGAGGCGGGAATTGAACCCTGGTCCCGGGCCAGACCTCTGCATCAGGGTCTGCGTCTCTAACCATTGAGCCACACTTCTCCACAAAGAGCAAGTCACCTTCTTTAAGGACATTTTTCTTATCCGGCAAAATGGTGAAAACATTCCATACAATGTACTCTGGTGGAAGCTTGGAACTTCAATGTGAGCATCTTCCAGTTCTTTATCTTAGTCTCCTCTGATTTCCAACCTAGAAGCCATTAAAAAAGTTACAAAAAGCGCTGGTTCTGCCAAAAAAAAAAGTGAACCACAACCAAAAAAAAGTACAGTATCCTTTGCTGCGGTACTGTGCAATAGCAAGGAGTCCAGTGAACTATGTCAGATACCCAAGAACTACTTCTGGATGAATACAATCAAACTTCTTAGTGGCGTATAAGGATTCACAGATCTTCCGCGAACCCTGGTATAGAGGTATGGGTGGATTTAGGATATCGATTCCCAGTACTGCAAATCAAACAAGGTTTAAATGTGGAAAAATTCAAATGTAATATTATACCTGTGACTTTTTAGTTGTACTTAGATATCACCTACTTTCAAACTACTATCAATTTTCATACCAAACGGAACTTCTAAAACAATTTGCAAGTTCACTATACTCATTTTTGGGTTCACGGAACTCGGAATGGAAGGGCTGTTTTTGCGTTCTTGCAAGAGCCACAAAGTGATAAAAGACTCGCAACCCAGAAGTGCTGTTTCTGTGGCGGGATCCGTGGAGGTTTCGCAAATCCATGAACTCAAAAAACAAGAAAAGAGGAATCTGGTTGGTTGAAGGAGTAGAGAAGCAGCAACAGGAAGTAGGGAAGAGGAAACTGTTCCACCGGAAGTGCTTGAAGTTGCAGAGGAAGATGACCAGGGGTTGCAGATGGTTTCAACATAATGCAAAAAAGAAATCAGGTTAAAAGTATAAACGGGGCATCTCTCATGTGAACTAGAACAAAGAAATACCACAAGGATTTATACACAAATTTGAAGAAGTGAAGATCAGACAAAACTTTTAAAAGTCCCAACGTTTAATATTAATAACAATACTGGTTTGAAATGTATTTAAAACATGTAAAATTAGAGCAAACCAAAAAAAAGTGATTATACAAACCTTACAAAAATACTGCATCATTTAAATAAACTTGTCACATAACCCTAGTGGGCTTGACAAGGATAAAGCTTTAAAAAATCTTTTGATGGCGGTCATGAGGATGAAATACCTATTTCGCAGGGAGGTATGAAACGTTTGCCATATTTCATGGTTCCCTGTAAAGTATATTTTATACAACTGAATATGTGCAATGAAAGCAGCCAAACATGGTAGCTGTTAGTTGGGCGGATGCATGATGGTCTTGTTGGCGTATGACGTTGGGTGTGTGTGTATCATGCGGCATGTGTCTCTGATGGTTGTTGTGTGGGTATTGAATGGTGGCTGCATGGATATATGGTAATGGGTGTGGACACAGGAGTGAGGTTGTCTAATAGGGTGTGTGTTTGTGTATATTGGTGGTTGTGCAGATATATATTGGTGGGTGCGTGTTCGTATATGATGTTGGGTGGGTAGTGGTCTGATGGTGAGCGTGTTGCCTTATGATAGTGGGTGGGCATATTTATGAAAGTGGGTGTGCTGGCATATTATTGTGGGTTTCTTGGCATATGATGTACATTTTGTGGATTAAGGAAGGTGTGCTGGCATATGTCCAGGAATACTAAAACACAACCTGACAAAACTTTCACATCATAAAAAAAATTGTAAAAGAAATGTTACCACACCCCGCCAAGGGTCAAAGGTCATATTCCAAAGAGATTGACAGTTTAATGTGCACAACACAGTGTGTGGGATTGTACATGGAGGCTGGTAGCTATTCATTGCCAGGAGACGTCTGGCATAGATTACAGCTGAAGTGTGCTTTAGGGTTGCACAGTGGCATTATATGTACTATGAGCCGGGCCACTGGAATTATGTGGTAGAGGAGGGCCAAATTATTGGCAGGGTTGACTAAATTATGCAGCAAGGATAGGCAAATCATGCAGCATAATATGCTACATTTTGTGGTAGTATTATTTTATTATTTTACACTTGCTAACTCTCTCTGGGTGTATGTTGCAACTCATTGGTACTGGTTTGACAGCTAAATATAGGAATAAGCAACAGAAAGGTAACCAGGGAATCTTTCCACAGGGTCTTTCACTGCACGGCAAAATGTGTTGCTGCATTTTTATTAACTTTTGAACCATTTGAGCTACAAACAAAAATGTTTTTGTCAAAATCTGCAGATTATGCAGCAGATGATGGATTATGTAGCAAATTCATAATTATTTGAAAACACTGTGGCCGCACAATCACATAATCCCAGTGGTCTTGACTATAAGGTGGTGGGCAAGGCCAACAGGAGAGTGATGATGGATAAAGCACCAGCCCTCCGCAACTCCAGCCTCAAGTAGTGCATAGAGAGCTGGTATCACAGTTGCTGGTCCCAGTGTAGTTGCAGGTTCACTGCAGGAGGAAGTCTTCAACTATGCAATGGACAGACAATCTCTCTGATGGGATACAAAGGTGCAATTTCACAAGGACTTAACAAGGACACACATGCAGAAGTTCATGTCTCGGTGAGACCAATAGCCATGTGCCACATGTGAATTATGCCAATGCAGCGCAGCTTGTCCACTACCGGTGAAGTATCTCCGGATCTTGTTGGGACTCTTGCATTTATTTTGCCAATGTGTGGTCGGTAGCACCTTTTAGAAAAAATAGATTAAAAATTAGTAATTTATAGGTGGCGGTCTGGCAGGATGAGAAGGTGTGCCTATTCACATCTGGATCACCACCATCCCCAACCCCCATTTGTCCTCTTCTGTTATCACTGCCAGCTCATGCAGCAACAGTACAACCTCATGGCTGACAGCACCGTTTCGTCATACTTAATTTACAATAATAT
Source organism: Lissotriton helveticus (assembly GCF_964261635.1). NCBI lineage: Eukaryota > Metazoa > Chordata > Amphibia > Caudata > Salamandridae > Lissotriton > Lissotriton helveticus. The sequence goes on from NC_136073.1 coordinate 47,203,353, forward strand.
TTGAAATAAAATATTTTTACACATTTTTGAAAGTTTAATAAACTTATTATATGTTTCCATACATAAACAGAAAGATCTTGACCACCAAAGAGATCACCTTAGTGCAAAGTCTATGGCAAATCTAAAAAACGTATGAAAAAAAAGTTTACAATATTTTTATGTTAAATACTACTGTAAATAATTATATATACATATTTAAATGTAGAACAAATTAGAAACTGTTACAACACTAATAATGTTTAATTAAGTATAGACTTCAATTAAATATATTAAATCAACATTACTCTTTTAAAGATTTATTTTACAAAAAAAACACACCTAATATGTTTACAAAGTCAAAATAAATTATCTTCATTTAGTGAATAGCCATGCTAGGCTTGGATTCATTGTTGCTTGTTGTTCTTGGAGAAGAGTGGGTATTCTGTTTTGGTGGGATTACACTTCAGATACGTGCTGGACAGGTTGGGTGCAGTGAACGCTGATTTGAGACACTATGGGGGTCATTAGTATGGCAGGCGGACTTTGTCCGCCCACCATACACCCGGGAATCGGGACCGCCCGCAATGCTTACGGTGGTCCCGCACACACAATTACCCAAAAGCACCGCCTGCCGCAATGCCACAAAAGCAAGTTGTACCTTTCAATGCACAACGTGACAGGCACCGCGTGGTGCTTGCCACGTTGTACATTGAAATGCAGGGGGGTACCATAGGTCACCCCCATGTGCACTCCCCAGATTCCCTCGGGGCCCGCAACGGGCCCCCACAAGAAAACTCCACATGCCTTTCTGTGGCGGCAATGCCGCCATGAAAAGGCCTGTTTCCGCCCCCATTGTAATATTGCTGCCAGTGTCTAGCAGACACCACCACTATATTGAACCCTTTTCTGCTCGGTCGACTTGTCGACCGGGCGGAAAAGCGGCGGACGGTCTTTCCATCCGCCACGGACCACCCCCGCCATCATAATATGGCGGGGGGTTCTTTGCTGTATGGATGTCGGGCAGATCACCACCACCGGGCCGGCGGTCCGCCCGCCATCCTAATGGGGCCCTATATGTCGGTTCTTTATTAAAATTACAAAATGCTATCTCTAAAATTTATTTAAATGTAATTAGTTTTGAAAAAGTCACATTTAAAAAAAATAGATTCAATTATTTTGTAATTACAATAAAATGTATAAACATTAGATTAATTGTATATATACTTAAAAAGTTTAAATATGTTCTACTTTGTTTCTGCCAACATTATTTTCTATGAGAGTGCTTGGCCATGTGTGGTGCTGGACTTACTATTGTTCCTTTTTGGTTGTAGTAACTTACACTCATAAATCTGGCTCTGCCACCTGTTTGAAGGGATGTAGACATTAAAGTCTACACTTATGAGTAACTTTACACTTGCAAACTTGATGAACAGCCAAAAGTAGTAGTTATTCAAATGTACTCACACGTGAAATTTACCTTTGTGAATAGACCTAATTTTATTGTATGTATATGTATCTATACAGCTCAAACCTAGTCAAAACACTAAACAGGGCCCAAAGCAAAGACAAAGTAAACATGTGACAGAACAGGTAGCTGGTTTCTAAGCAAGCATCATGATTTCATTTTTGTTAAAGAGGTGTGTCTAAATTGGAGTAGGGTTGGGGCAGTCCTGATGGATATGGGCATTTATTTCCAGATGCTAGGTGCAAAGTTAGAGAAAGCCTGTTGCTATTTCTTTTCTTCTTCGCTCTTTTACATCTTCAGATCGATGTGGCTTCGGGTGTTCAGAGAACCACCAAAGATGGTGAGCTTGTCAGACAGATAGGTAGAGGTGCAGAATGTGATGGTTTTGTAGACGTTGCATCTGGTTTTAAAGATGGTGTGGGCTGGCAAAGGGAGTCAATCGAGGTGGGGGTGAGGTTTCATTTCTTTAGGCACTTGATGAGGTGTACTGCGACATGTAGTTTGGCCTTTAAAAACTAGGTGGGGAGGCTGGAGGTAGTGGAGCAGGACATTGCCACCCTGCAGTTGCAAGAGTAGAAAGGCTTGAACTACAGTTGTGAAATTGCTTTCTGGGAGGAACTGTGTCACATTTCTTTTTAGCAGTGAGAACCGATACCAGGACTTCTTGATTTTCTTGGCAATGTGTTCCGTGGTATCCAGAATCTAGGGTAACTCCAAGAGTTTTGGAATTTGGGGAAATTGGGGTTTTGAAGAACAAGTTACTTACCTTTGGTAATGCCTAACACGGCGAGATTATCTAGCCACAGATTCCGTACCTTAGAACTATCCCCAGGCGTCAGACTGGATCAGGAAATGTTTTGTAAGCAGTAACCCGGCGTTAAGCTCCACTTGGTGATGTCCGTGCTGGAACTGACATGCACAGTGCAATGTCTTTCAGGTGCGGCGGCTTAAATGGCAAAGCCGGAGGCTCACTGACCCTCCGGGTAGATATTATTAACACGAGGAAGGCCATCTTGATTGTAAGGAGCCTGAGAGGACAGTTGTGCCGAGGCTCAAAAGGAGCGCACATCAGAAAAGTGAGCACTAGATTAAGGTCCTACTGAGGCATGATGAAGGGTGAAAACGGAAACATATGTTGCAGACCTTTCAAAACCCTATTTACAACAGGGGATTTGAATAGGGATGGCTGATCTGGTAACCGCAGAAAGGCTAAGAAGGCAGAAAGATAGCCCTTTAAAGTGCCCAAAGCGGAGCCCGGTTGGGCAAGAGAAAGAACAAAGAGAAGGACTTGAGCAAGGGAAGCAGAAACAGGGTTAACCAGTTTCTTTGCACACCATGCCACAAACCTGCCCCAACAGCAAGTGTATACTGTCTTGGTAGGGGGATGCCTGGCTGCCAGGATAACATTGCAGACTTCTGGCAGAAAACGGTCAATGCTCAATCTCCGCGCATTAAGAAAGAGCGTTGTCTCCCCTGCTGATGCCACAGAAGATCTTTCCTTAGGGGCAGCCTGTTAGGAAGACTGATAGCCATGCACACCAGCTGGGGATACAAATTCTCATAGCCTAGTCGGGAGCCACAAGGATGACTTGGGCCCTGTTGTTGCTGATTTTCTTGAAAACTCTAGGTAGGAGTGTAATGGGCAGAAAGGCTTACAGAAGGTCTATACTTCAGTCGAGACAAAAAGCATCTCTGAGCAAGAGCCACCTTGGAAACTCCAGTGAACATAACTAATGAGACTGGGCGTTCTCTGCAGTGGCGAGCAGATCTAACCATGGCTCTCCCACAGATGAAAGACTTCTTGCACCACCTCCGGATGGAGACGCCATTCGGGAACCGCTAGACATCTTCGGCTAGGTTCATCCACCCTGGCTTTCAGAGAGCCCCTTCTAGATACGGTACCACTAGGGATATGCCTGATGTTCCAGCCAGCTCAAGAGGCCCAGAACCTCTTAAAAGAGCCCACAACTTCACCCCACCTCTCCCTGTTCGTTACAGTACCACATGGCAGGGGTGTTGTCTGTTAAAACCTGCGCAAGACTAACTTGATGGAGGGTAGAAAGAAATTCAATGCTAGCCTGGAGCTCCATTAGGTTGGTGTGGAGTCCGGATTCCACCGGGGACCAGAGAACTCTGATCTTCACCTCTCCTAGATGGCTCTCCCATCCCAGGAGTGACGCATCAGTCACCACTGTCAGATCTGGTTGCGGCAGGGAGCGGGGTCTGCCGCTGACCCAGTCACAGTTTGTTAACCACCACTGCAGATCTTTTGCAGTTCCCTCAGAGCTCTGGACCATATTGGAGAGATTCCCCTGATGCTGTGCCCACTGGAACTTCAGGTCCCACTGCAGAGCCCACATATACCAGTGGGCATATGTCACAAGCAGGATTCAGGCGGCCATGAGGCTCAGCAGGCTCGGAGCCAATCTCATCGAAACCCAGCAGAGGCCGAAATATCCTGAACTCACCGTTGGGAAGGATAAGCCTGAAACTGTACTGCGCGATGGCCTGATTCCCTTGTTGACCACCCTACACCAAAACCAGAAATAAATAGTCTCCGTTTTTGGATTGCATACCATGGAAGTGCAGGCCAGGAAACTAGCCTCAAGCTGTTCTGGCCTGTTGAGTTTTCTCAGAAAACTGTTGGGCTGGTTACCCTGCTCCATGCAGAGAGTGGTAGTATAAGGACTTGTGCTATCGGGTTTAGAGTATGTGAATTTTCTTTATCTCAGAAACCCTCAATCGGTGGTGGTCAAAAGACTCCAGGTGGTACAAAATGCAGCACCATGGACTCTGTTGAAAATACTGAAACATTATTCATTCTCATCTACCTTGGTCTACCTAGACTAGCTGTCAGTATTCAAGAGGATACAGTTCAAGGACCTATGAATAGGCCATCGGACGAATCATATTAAGGGCCCTCAACTTTTACCACATCTGTTATGCCCTTACAGCCCTAGAAGATCACTACAATCTACTGATCTAGGGCTACTAAAAGTCCCCTAAGATCAAGAAAGCTAGGAGCAGAGAACGCTCATTCACTTATTTAGTGTCTGAATAATGGAATGCTCTACCAGTATCTCTAAGAATGAATAAGGAGGAACGAAGCTCTAGAAAACAGATGGAAGATTTTTTTTTTTTTTACTTAAGGCATATGGATTCTGAGATCGTTATGATATTTTAGCGCCGGGAGGCCCGTTGGGTAGCCATGAGCTTCAGAAGTGCCAAGAATAGAATGGTGTCCACAACAGTTCAAATGAATGGGAGCATCTTAAAGGGAGTCAGGTGTGATTTCATCACGTGGATTGTGAACCCTAGGAGGTCAACCGTAGTCTGAAAGTAGGAGATGACTGCCTGGGGCGAGCCCGCCTTGAACAGCCAATTGTCAAGATAGGGAAGCAATGGTACCCCTAATCTCCGCAGATGAGCTGCAACCACCGCCATAACTTGGTGAACACCTGAGGGCGCTAGTAAGGTGAAAGGGGAGCATGGCAAATGGAAAATGGTTGTGGCCCACCGTGAACTGCAGGTAATGCCTGTGGGCAGGCAGGATAGGAATGTGGAAATAGGGGTTCTTCAAGTCCAACACTACAATCCAGTCTCTCGTGCCCAGTGCAGACAGGACTTAAGTGAGCATGAGTATTTTGAATTTTTCCTTTCTGAGGAAGAAATTGAGAGGGCGCAGAACTGGGATAGAACCAAGGCCTCCATCCTTTTTGGGCACCAGAAAGTAGCAGGAATAACAACCACAACCTACTTCTGGCGTCAGTGTGCTCTCTATGGCTCCCTTGGCCAAGAGAGCTGTCACTGCCCGGTGGAGTAAGGAGAGATGGTCCTCGGTCACAAAGGGGAGGGAGTATCCCCTTCGAACAATCTGGAGAACCCAGCGGACTGATGTTATCGACCTCCAGTGGTGCAGGTGATGGCGTACCCTGCCTCCACTGATTGCTCATGATGGTTGCCATGCGAACTAAAGAGGTTTGGAGGCAGAGCTTGTCAGGGGGGTTCACTGACCTGACATCTGGCTAACCAACCCACAGCTTCTGGGGGTACTGCGCACTGAGCCATGCAGAGGCCAGAGAGCTACCATACAGTGATGGCTGGGTGGGTAAGGATGCGGCTGGAAACCACTTTTGTGGCCTCGAAAGGTAGACTGAGGTTGGTGGGTAGAACCTGGCTGTTGCTTTGTTATCCTTGTTGGACTCCAGTACTGAGTCCGCCTCGTCTCAGAAGAGATGAAGCCATCAAAGAGATGTTCAAAAGCAAGACTTGGACAACCCCATTCTCAGCCAGGTATGGAGTCGTAAGGCTGATGAAGAAACCGCTCTGCCTAGTAAGTTAGTCATGTACAGCCCACATTTGATCGTGAACTTGGCTGCATATCTCCTGTCTGCTACAACTTGGGAGAGCATGGCTCGAGCCTCTTTCGGGGCCATGGGCAGCACATGCTCAACTGAATTCCATGTGCATGGGGGTGATGGCCCAAAAGGCACGCGATGTTCACAGATCACAGTGCCAGGCTGGTGAAAGAAGAACTTTTGTGTTTAAATTTTTTATTAAGTTTTATAATATAATGCAAGTTAATATTAAGGCATCAATAAGTGGTTAATAAATACAATACTAATAAAAGATATCAATGGAGGTAAAACATTTGCTGTTGAATAAAACAAATAAATATGGAATACATATATAGGTATATATTAAATGATTATTTAAATAAATAAGTAGAGAAAAAAGCAATATAGATAATACATTGATAATGCATACAATATTAATTGATGAATATAAATAGATTAAAGGTAAATATGAAACAATGATTATGTATAAAAGCATCGTAGAAATAGTATAGGAATATATTATCATAAAATCATTCATCAAAGAAAAGTTTAGGGTACAAAAGAAGGGGAAGAAAGTGTGAAGAAGAAGTAAACGTAAAGAGTTATTTAGAGGAGTGGAGCCAGAGTACAAAGAGAAAGGAAGCAGAAAATTGAATGAAGGAAGATTAATATGATATGAATATATCAAAATAAAAGAAAGAGAGAGATACAATAAAAATAAGAACGACTGCGTGGACAGGGAAGAAAAGCGAAGAATTAGTCTACCTGACTGAGTGCAGTAAGGGGGGTAAGAGAATTGTCAGTTTCATCAGCTTTGACTTTAAGGAAAGGTGACCAAAAAGAAGTACTTTTCTTGCCTAAGGTGTCCAGCCTCTTGAATCCCTATCCAGTGGGCTAGTAGAGAATGTGCCAGGGTTTAAACAGGACGTGGAGTCTTGGACCAACAAGCTCTCTGGGGTAGGGTGTTAGGTAGGGAAACGGAGGTCACCTGTGGCAGGGCGATGGCGGCGGTGTTTTGGTCACAGGAGCCCCTGCGCTGAGCTTGGACCAGGTCCCAAGCAGGGCTTCAGTAAGGGCAACATTAGTTGGGAAAAGCGGTTCCAAGGGGGTCACCCCCGGTTGAAGCACCTCAGACAAGATGTTAGTCTTGACTGCCACTGAGGCTGTGCCAAGGGTCAGGACATCGGCCACCCTTCTCACCACCACAACAAAAGAAGCTCCCTCCTCCGTAGCCATGGTAGGATGAGAGACCATGCCAGTATCTTGGGAGGTGTCATGTCCACTAGAGTCCATCAATTCCTCACACCAGTCCATGTTGAGGTCTAGGGGCTGGTATTCCTCAGGGTCCAGCGGCACCTCCCAATCTTTCTCAAGGCCTGGCCCATACGAATCGGGCTCCGGCTCCAGTCTGGAGGGTACCTGTATCCCTTTGATAGATGGAAGCAAACCTTTCAGCGGATGGCCTTCAGATCCAGTATTATAATATGGAGCCATGACTCCACCGGTGATCAGAAGCCTCTGATGTCCACCTTTCCCAGCTGGACGCCCTAACCCAGAACTGATGCATCCGTCACTACTGCCAGCTCAGGAGAGGGGACTGTCGCATTCTATGAAATAATATGAATGTGGTCAAAGGGGTCCCCTTGACGTTGGACCCGCTGAGACTTCAGATCCTACTGCGTAGCTCGCATATACCACCTGGCGGTTGTGGCAAGCAGTATGCCGAAGGCCATCAATTCCAGCTTCCTCAGAGTCAACCTCAGTGAGATGCAGGACAGTGGCTGAAAGATTAGGATCATAGCCTGAATGTCCTGGACTCTATTTTCTGGGGGAAGGCACAAAATCGAACCATGTCCAGAATGGATCCGATAAAGAGGAGCATCTGAGGAGTCAGGTGCACACTTATAGTGACAAGAGGTTCACCACAGTCTGGAGGTGGATGTGACTGCCTTGGGCGAGCCTGCCTCCATTAGCCAGTTGAGGTAGGGAACGACTGGGACACCTGACCTCCAAAGCAGTGCTGCTACCAGTGCCATCACTTTCGTGAACACCAAAGGAGCATTGGTGACACCAAAGGGGAACACAGCAAACAACGTCCTGCAGGTCCAACACCACCGTACAGACACCAGGGTAGAGAGCAGACACTGTCTGGGCCAGGGTGAGGATCTTTAATTTGTCCTTCCGAAGGAAGGCACTGAGTATGCAGGTCTAAAATAGGACCAAGTCCTCTGTTCTTCTTTGGCACCAGAAAGAAGATGGAATAACAACCACAACCGAATTCTGGGACGAGCACCCTCTCGATAGCCCCTTTGGCCAAAAAGGCTTGCACCACCTGGTGTAAGATGGACAGATGGGCCTCCTTCACCCATTCTGAGGAAGATGCGGTGGAGCAACTTGGAAGGGTAGGATGTACCTTTTCTAGACAATCTGCAGGACCCACCTGTCCGATGTTATGACTTGCCAACCGGATGGCTGTGCTCCACTAACAAAATTGCTAAAGGGGTTTGGCAGGTGGGGCAACAGGGGGTATAATGGGGGGTATGTAGATGGTGGTAGACCGACTGGGGCAATGTCCCCGACTGCGTGGTCAGTGAATGCCATGTCCTCAGCTGCAAAACTGCTGCGCATGTATGAGGTTGGAGTGACTGTTAGTATGAGGTACCCCCGCAGAAAAATGTGCAAGAAAGGATAAGATTGATACAGCTGGGGAGGCAGGACAGATAAGCGTGAGCGTGCTTTCTTTGAAGCACTCCAGAGCAGTGTCATCCTTGTCTCCTAAGAGGCAAGTTTCACCAAAGTGCCGGTTCATAAGGGACAAATGGACATCACTTGAAAAGCCTGTTGACCACAACCAGGTGTGCTGAGGATTGGCGAAATCAGATCCAATAGCTCGCATGATAGAATCCGTGGTATCAAAGCAACAATGGATCATGAATTTGACAGCACCACAGCCTTACTATATGGCTTCCGTTATAAAAGGGTTAAGGTTTTCATGGACACCCGGCAGAACCTAAGCACTTGAATCCCAGAGTGCGGGTGAATAGCAGCCCAGCACGCAATGGCAATTAACAGACTAGAGGGCCAAACCAGTGGAAAAAAATACTGTCTTTCCCAGTGGCCTCCACTCTCTTAGACGCTGTATGTGGAGGAGTCTTCAGGAAAGTATTCAGATTTGTGTGACTGTTTAATCAATCAGGATTTATTAAGCTTAGCTGATCAGTCGATAGGGTATCCAGGTGCTTGCAGTGTCAGAAGGTCAAATCTCAGAACAGAAGATCCAATATCCACAGGAGCGAAGCCTGAGCCTTTCCTCTCCCTTGAGATATGGCCTCTCCCCGCTATATGTACTATGCGGAAGAAGAGAGCAGTATCCCCAGGGGGTGAAGAGATGAGGCAGGACCACTAGGGAACATCCAGACCAATCAAAAGCATAGGAGATAGGATTCTGAGCATAGATCGCCTGTAGTAATAGAGAAGAACAGAGAGAGAGGTTAAACTAATTATATATATATATATATGTATATACACACACACACACACACACACACACACATATATATACACACACACACATATATATATATATATATATTTACACACACACACACATATATATATATATATACACACACACACACACATATATATATATTCACTGAAAAAACCATAGGGTATAGACCATATATAGTTAGGAATTTGCATTTACAAAACCTTGAAAATTCACTGAAAAAACCATAGGTTAGAGACCATATATAGTTAGCTGGACATTTTATTGACATAAAACCAATGAAATTCCATATATAGTTAGTTGCACTAACTATATATCGCGCACCCGCAATCCACTGCTGATGATGTCACATATTACATCATTCATGACATGGTCAGTGACATCACTGATGACATCACTGATGACATCTCAAATGACATCACTGATGACATCACTGATGGCATCTCAAATGACATCATGACACACCAATACCAGTTACTACATACGTACTCACTGATTCCTACGTCTACGCACACATTCACTCATTCACCCATACAATCACTCATACATACAGTCACTCATTATTACAACACTATCATATGCACTCATACACCTATGCAGACACTCACACACTGCCACTCATCCATGGAGTTACTCACACATCTAGTCAGTCCTGTAAAGAATCAATCACACTTCGATTTCCTCATCTATACAGTTAAACACAGAACACCATACTTCAGTGACATCACTGATGACATCACTGATGACATCTCAAATGACATCACTGATGACATCTCAAATGACATCACTGATGACATCATGACACACCAATACCAGTTACTACATACGCACTCACTGATTCCTACGTCTACACACACATTCACTCATTCACCCATACATACAGTCACTCATTATTACAACACTATCATATGCACTCATACACCTATGCAGACACTCACACACTGCCACTCATCCATGGAGTTACTCACACACCTAGTCAGTCCTGTAAAGAATCAATCACACTTCGATTTCCTCATCTATACAGTTAAACACAGAACACCATACTTTTTCACACATATACTAACACATACTTACTCTCTTATACAATCACTGATACAAGTACACATTGATATGCACAGAGTCACACACCTCCCAGCCAGCCACACACACACTCAGTCTTTCATACATCCACTCATTCTTCAATATGTAAAACATATTTAAACTTTACAAAAACACACAGACACTAGATGATGTCATCAGTGATGTCATCAGTGATGTCATTTGAGATGTCATCAGTGATGTCACTGACCATGTCATGAATGATGTAATATGTGACATCATCAGCAGTGGATTGCGGGTGCGCGATATATAGTTAGTGCAACTAACTATATATGGAATTTCATTGGTTTTATGTCAATAAAATGTCCAGCTAACTATATATGGTCTCTAACCTATGGTTTTTTCAGTGAATTTTCAAGGTTTTGTAAATGCCAATTCCTAACTATATATGGTCTACAACCTATGGTTTTTTCAGTGAATTTCATTGGTTTTTTAAAAGCTAATATCTATATCTGTAAAATATATTCTTTATTACGTGACGTATCACGTAGCCACGTGAGACGCCTCATGATGCGTCGCATAACCGTGACGTATCGGCTCTGCAGCGCAAACAAAACCCGTAACGTAAGCGCGCCGGAGCACGCTTACAGATATATATATTTTTTTTAACCTTAATTAGACAAAATCCACACGTGCACATATCTTGAGGCCTTGCAAAGGCACATCAAACAAACAGTCCCTACAATTTTTCAAAGTTTTCTTGATAATCTATTCCATTATTTTTTTTTTTTTACTGTTTCTCTTGTTACGCTTACCGGGACGCTACCCGGTACGCGAACCGGACGCTTCAAAAACACAAGATGGCGGACTCCCGTTACGCTGCCAGTTAGCTGCCCGGTTCGCGTACCGGGACGCGCCTCTATGGCGAAAAATCACAAAAAAAATGTTTGCCCCGCGGGGCACTTTAATATCCCCCTCATCAATCCTAGGGGGTCAGGAGGGGTCTACCTTGCCCCCTTTCCTTCATTTCCCCCTTCGTTTTTCACCGCATCTTGTCTCTCGATCCTACCGAGAGACAAGATGGCGGCCGCTCCGGACTGTTTAGAATGTTGACAGACACCGGAGAGCCAATCAGCTTCGCTTCGCGAAGTTCCGTTACGCGTCAGGTACGCAAACCGGGGCGCTGCCCGGAGCGCGCTTACAGATATATATATTTTTTTGAACGTTAATTTCTCAAAATCCACTGGAACACATATATTGAGACCTAGCAAAGGCACATCGGGCTACCAGTCCCTACAATTTTGCCAAGTTTCGTGGAAATCCATTCAGCCGTTCGAGCTAAAAGTGAGGCCAACCGCCCTATGGAAAATTGCATGGGAAAAACGCGTTTTGGGACCCCCCTTTTTTCTTGGCCCCCCCTTGACGAAACCCCCCCAAATTTTCAGGGGCTGCTCAGAAACAAAATGTACCATTTTCCTGAAAATTTCAGCCAATTCCGTCCTCAAACGCCAAAGTTATTCGACATAGAATTTTCAAAAATCCCATAGAGAAAAAATCCTAACTATATATACCTACTGGCGACCGCCAGTAGGTAATATACACACACACACATATATATATATATACACACACACACATATATATATATATATATATATATATATATATATATATATATATACACACACACACACATATATATATATATATATATATATATATATATATATATATATACATATATATTCACAAACTATCTGAACCATTAAACAAAACTAGGACCTGGGTTGTGTATCCCCACATACTCACTAGGGCAGAGTTCTTCAATCTGTGGCCCTCCACTCTAATCTTACCTTTATTCCTCTTCACTGTCCTGTGTTGCAAGTCTTCTGGGGATGTGGGGGAGGGAGGGAAATGGATGGGTCACGACCTGCCCATGCTTTTTGTCATTATCATGTTAACAGTCCCAGGAGGGAGTTAATTGGTACAGCTGGAATGCTTCAGCTGCAGTGAGGGACAGGAAGTCTCCTCTGCTAAAACTGAAAGCAAACGAACAGATAGTCCTGTTCCTTCGCATTCGATTTCATAGCAGAGGAGACTCCTTGCCTCCCACTGCAGCTGAAATGACTGTGTTTGTTTGATTTCAGTTTTAACAGAGGAGACATCCTGCCTCCCACTGATGCTGAATCATTTCAGGGCCACGAATTTAACCCTGTCCTGGCCAGAAAGGAGACAAAGTATCTTTTAAAATTACACAAGCAGGTGAGCAAAATGCCAGCCAGCCTGCAAATTGCTAGTCTTGAAACTAAATATGGTTATAAAAAAGGAAGTATGTATTCATTTGTATTGTGACTTTTCTGACTTTGTTCCCTTGTATTATCAGTCATGGATCATTCAGGCAGCCAGCCCTAGAACACAATTAAAAGTTTCAGGAGGCACTTTCTTCAGTGGCCAGACCTGGGGTGGGGGGTGGGGTGGGGGGGAGATACAGACAGAATAAGCTGAGGTGTCAATACCACTAGCGTTTCTCAGGTCTTCGTACCAGCTTTCTTCCCGGTAGGGTTCACCAATCTCTTCTCCTACTTTGTAGTTCATACCGGAATCAGTCCCCAAAAGGGAATCAAGTGGATGGGATTTATCTTGCGGAAGTGGGATGCTAAGTGGATCAGAAGAAAGTTGCGATTCAACGGTGACAGAGTGTGGCCTTGGTCGAGATCGGAGCGGTGCCAATCCAGAGTTCGAGAGCATAGCGGACGCCTCGTCCTCCACTGTCCAGTTGGTGGAGTCAGCATTGATGTTCCAGGAACCGATGTAGATTGTGGAGTTAGTATGGGCCCCAGTGATCGCTTCAGAGGGCCCAACTGGTGCAGAGGAAAATCCCACCTGCGGTATCCCAAGTGGAAGGATTGATGGCTCCCCGGGGACCTCAGGTGTGCTGAAGGGAATCAGAAGTGATCCTAAACACCGGAGCATGGCCTCACGAAACTCTTCAATCCAATCTGCCTTGGGGTTGCAGAAGGCCCTGGAAACTTAGGTTGTGTTGGATGGACTTCACTGATTTCAGGAACAAGATTAAGCATGATGACCCCCTACCTCCTCCCCCCGCCCCCCCCCCCCTCTTCCCCAGCCCCTACACAGGAGTGCAAGAGTGGCAGGAAGGGGCAAAGTCCCTCTTGGATTAAGTTTATCTTTGACTCACCGGAAGATTTGGAGCGAGATGATGAACAACCTCAGGATCGACTTCTGGACCAGGAACAGGACCTTTGCCGACCCTTGGCCTTGGACCGGTCTCGACATGGAGTCTTCAGGTGCTTGAAGATGTCGTTTTGCCTCATGGTCCATATGGCCTTTAGATTCATTAATGCAAAGTCACAGCAGGCCCAAGAGCGGTGAATCAACCCTAAGCACCACACACAAACCTTATGAGGTTTTGTCACAGGGATTTGCTTGTAACCGTACTTACAAGGTTTGAAACCTGTCATTTTGGGTGGCGACATTTCCCTTGCACACGGCAAACTTTTGAGGAAATAGTTCAGAAGAGACGAGAGGTAATGCATAAAGTGGCACACAATGAAAGGAACTGATATCAGCACACAGGAGCTGTGCCTATATTAGCCCTACACATCATTTCTGGAGAAAAACGCAGCCAGTGTGGAGCCGACCGGAGTCCCCTACTGGCGCACAGATTACTACTTGAAGGTTTACAGCCAGGCCAGGAAGAGTGTCATCAGTTCCAGCACATTTATGAGTAGGAATACTTCCTTTGCTTTCCATAATCTCATGATGTGGAGTTCTACCATGTGCACCACCATCCAGTGTGGGATGCATCCATGGTGGTGGTCACCATTGGTGTAGTGTTACAGGAAATGTCTTCCCACAGCTATGATGTTCACTTTCCATTTAATCTCTTTCTGTACATTTTGTGTTATAACCACTACATCATAGGAACGTCTCTTTGAGACAAAAAAAGATTTTGGACCCATTCTTGAATTGGTTTTTATATTTATTTATTTTATTTATAAAAACATTTGTAGAGCGCGAACGAAGGCCCTTGGGCATCTCGGCGCTAGTGATACTGCAATGTGTTAAGCCTCATCAGACTGGAGATTATTGGTTAAAAAGCCATGTTTTTAATTGTTTGCGGAAGATCCAGAGGGAGGGGCTGGTTCTGATCGACTCTGGTAAAGTATTCCACAATTTGGGTGCAGCTACCATAAATCTTCTGTCCCCCCAGGACACAAGTTTGGTTCGGGGTACCACTAAGTCATGCTGGAAAGATGAACGTAGCATTCTTGGGGGACGGTAAGGAATGAGGTTTTGGACGAAAAACGCCGGTCCCACATTATTCAAAGCCTTGTAAACCAGGCAAAGGGATTTGAACATGACTCTCCTTCTTACTGGCAGCCAGTGCAACTGTCTAATAGTGGATGCGGCCGAGTGATGTTTGGGAATGCGCCCTAAAAGCCTGGCCGCAGAATTCTGAATGGCCTGCATTTTCCAAAGCACTCTCTCCTGGGCCCCTAGGAACAATGCATTGCAATAATCCAAGGTCGATAATACAAGGGAACTAACCAGTGTTTTGCCGGCACTTTCCGGCAGGAAAGGCAGGATTTTTTTTATAAGTCGCAATTTGTGGAAGGCTGAAGAGGAGATTTGGTTGGCGTGAGGCATAAAATGTAGTATGTAGCTTTGCACAGGGAATCAGTGGGATGCAGGAGGCCATTATGCCCATAATTTCCCCTACTGTCGGAGTCTGCCCCTTCCGGTATTGGTAAGCTTTTACTGTTAGTGCTTGGACCCTTGTGGTTGTGAGGAAGGCCCTTACCTGCACTGTGTTGATCCTTGCTCCTAGAATATTTTTTCTCTCTACAGTTCTGGTGGGGATTTGTCCAGGTCTAATGTAAACTCTAGTATATGGAGCATGTCTATAACCGTCCCGGTGCTCCAGGTAGGGATATACATGTAACTCCTTTCTTCTCAGGCAAACCTCCACTGCGGTAGGCATTTTGTAAACACCCTGGGTGCTGATCTGATGCTAAACGAAGTGATGCTAAAGGAAGCACCTTGGACTGATAGTGACCTTGGGTTACGAGAAAGCACAACATTTTTGGTGTTTGTTGTTGATAGGTATGTGCAAGTTGGAGTGTTTGAGTTCTTCTGTAGCCATATAGTCTTTCCCCACAGCCTCCTGTAGTGTTGTAATTTTCAATTAATCAATCAGGGATTTGTGAAGCATGCTACTCACCCGTTAGGGTTTCACGGCGCGGGGGGGGGGGGGCTTGCTGCTCTGATTTAACCAAAGAGCCAAGTCTTGAGGCTCTTCCTGAAAGTGTGCAGTGTGGGGGAATGTCTTATGTTGAGCGGGAGCTAGTTCCAGGTCTTTGCCGCAATGTAAGAGTAGGCTCTTCTGCTCGCTCTGGCTCTGCAGATGCGCGGGGTTTCTGCGAGGTCAGCGGAGCGGAGGTTTCTCTTGGGTAAATGGAATAAGACTCTTTTGTTGAGGGATTGGGGTCCGGTGCTGTGCAGGGCTATGTAAGCATGAGTGAGTAGTTTGAAGGTTACTCTCTTCTCGATGGGAGGCCACTGGTGGTCTCGTAGGTGGTGGGTGATGTGTTCATGTTGTGGGATGCAGAGAATAAGTCTGGCCGTGGTGTTCGGGTTGGTCTGGAGTTTTCGGTGAAGGAGGTGTTGAGTATGATGCAGAGGTTCCGGGCATGGTCCAGGGGGTGGGGGGCTTGCCGAGGGCGGTTTGCCACCAGGTGTTGTCCCATGCATGAGGGGGTGGGTCCTAGTACGAGGACTTCGGAGTTGAGATTCAGATAGCTGCTGCTCATCCATGATGCAACGTCTTTCATTCCTTCCTGGAAATGGGAGTCTGGTGGTGCCGCTCAAGTTACATACCTTCGGTAACGATATATCTGTAAGAAACAGTAGTTAGTGTTAGATTCCTTACCGTAGAATATCCCCAGGCGTCAGACTAGATCCGGAAAGTTTTGTGTAGCAGTATCCCTGCGTGTCTTTAGGCGTCGTCTGCGGCTCCGCGTCCGTCGTTGTGGTCGCCGGGATGACGCCGGAGTATTTAGACGCCGCCCTCGTGCGCTGAGGTCAGTTCTTGTACATAGCTCTCCACACCAGAGACCGACACTGGTGCCAAAAATCTAGGGCCCTCAAAGGGAAATACCTTAACCCTATATATCGGTCCACAGAACGGGGAGGATGGGTGGGGCGGTAAGGAATCTAACACCAACTACTATTTCTTACAGATATATCGTTACCAAACGTAAGTAACTTGTGCAATTGAAAGAAAAAGGTTAGTGTTAGATTCCTTACCTTAGAATAGATACCCCAGCAATACCAACCCCGGTGGTGGGTCTGCAGACCAAGATCACACCAGAAAGTCCTGGAGAAGGGAACGGCCGAAAAAGCCATTTCTCTAGACTTGGCTGTCCAGGCAGTAGTGTCTTGCAAACGTGTGCAGCGAGGCCCACGTAGCTGCCTGACAGATGTCCTGCAAGGGGACTCCCCGACCCAGGGCAGTAGTAGCCACCGGAGCCCGAGTGGAGTGGGCCCTCAGCCCAACAGGGGGCTCCTTCTGAGACAAAGAATAGCATACCTTGATACAAAATACGACCCACCGAGAGATGGTCCGTTTGTCTACCGCCCGCCCCTTCTTAGCACCCACGTAACCAACAAAGATCTGGTCATCCACCCGGAACTGGCGTGTGCGATCAAGGTAGAAGGAGAGCGCACATTTTGGGTCCAGACGGTGGAGCCGCTCTTCCTCCTAGGAAGGAGGCAGAAAGGTGGGCAAGGTGATGGACTGCCCATTGTGAAAGGCTGTAACCACCTTGGGCAGGAAAGAAGGACGTGTTTTTAGTACAACTTTGTCCGGATGGACAGAAAGGAAAGGAGGCTTAGAAAGAGCCTGCAGCTCACTCACTCTCATGGCAGAGGTGATGGCAACCAGGAATGCAGTCTTAAGGGTCAAGAGACGAAGAGGGCAATTGTGAAGTGACTCGAAGGGAGCGTACATCAGATATGTAAGAACAAGGTTCAAGTCCCACTGAGGCATCACGAAAGTAACAGGAGGGAACATGTGCGTGATGCCCTTCAAGAATCTGTTAACAGGTAGGAGGAGCCAAGATGGCGATCGGGATGGCTGCATAACCGCTTGGCTCCGTGAGCCCTCCCGCCCGCACATATATCCTGGCGATAAATCTGAGCAGTATTTGCTAATTTAAGTAGGTGAAGGGGAGCATTCACTTACCGTCTGCTTTTGAGGCTCCACCGCGCAGTAGACCCGAAGAACTGTCTCCGTCTCTTTGGCGGCCTTCGAGGTGCTGAGGCCGGGATCTCGAGTGAGGGGAGTGTCCGGCCGTGATTGCAACGCCAGCGGCCTCTGGTTGCGATGGGAAGCCGGTCGGAGAGAACCTGAGATCTGCGAGCCGGAAGAGGTGCTACCAACCCACTCCCAATAGTGGGTTGCCCTGCGGGAGGTGAGAAATAGCTGGGACGGAGAGAGTCCATGATGCCCAGTTCCCCTTCAGTGTGATACCCGGCTATGTTAACAGCCCTCCCTGGGAGCTGGTGGGTGCCTCCCGGGCAGCAGGGAGCTTGTTTAGCCTTTCGGTGACTCTCCTTTCTGCTGCCTGCCCTGACTATTGAGATCCCGCTGTGAATCCTGCTGATCCCGGGGGTCGGGCCCGCTCTTGAGGTGCGGTGGAGGGGGAAGAGAACGTGACGGCTGAAATGGCGGATGATACTTTCCCGTGCACCCCTCACCCGGGCAGAGAAACCAGTGCACAAGAGAATCCCGGGGCCTGGCTATGTGAGAAACCGCCGACGCCCAAACATATACTGGCTGCATTGACAACCCTGCGGACAGCCCTGCTCCGGGAGGCCCGAGATTTGGGACAAACGATGGCCGCCATTGTTGTCCCGCCATCTTGTAACGGCATGGATTGCTCTCAAGGAGGCACCGATGTGTCTGCCTCTGCTTCATCGACGTATTCCCCGGATGAGTCTACATTCTTAGAGCCGTGGATAGATTTGGTTCATGAGCTTACTGTGGATGTGCCTGTGGCGCATGAGATTGTCTCACCGGGGCCTTTCTCTGATCGGCAAGTGGAGGAACAGTATCGATACACGGCTTGGGCGGCCCCGTCGGGGTTTTGGCGCTTCCCGCATCGTGTGTTTCCCTTTCCATATCTGGCGGAACTGTGTTCGGACTCGAGACTGTTGGCGGTGTTGACATTGTTCCAATCAGACTTCCGCCATGCATCATCGGCGAAATCTCGGTGGCTGGGGTCCTATGGAGCGGCGACACTGCCTGATCCTCCCGGTGTAATCGGACCCTTTGTGCTATTTTGTATCCCGTTTGCGGGATGGTTCAACGTTGGTACTATTGACAAACGAGGCCAGGGGTGAATTCGATTGGAACATTGAGGGACTCATGGCTGGTTGATGGTGCTTTGAGGGGCGCTTAGTGGGGATGTCATTGATTGAGTTATACGTGATTGCTGCTACCTGTACTTCTTTTACCATTACTGTTTATACGATTTTTGCACGCGGAGGTGGGAGGGGCCGGATGACCGGATCGAGGGCCCTTCTCCTGTATTTTTTCTCTTCCTTTTCTCTTTTTCTTCTCTGTATTTCGGGTCTCTTATTTAGGGCGACAGGCACGCTGCTGGGGGGGGTAGGCCGTAGCCTTTTGCAGGGGTGCAGGGTTGGGGGATGGGTTTGTTATTTTGTTCTATCTTTGTTTCTATGGCCCTTTTCCCTTTTCCTTTTTCGATGTCGTCTTCCATGTCTCCCATATTGTGTTTCGCCTTGAGGGGTGGGGCTAGTTCGCTGTGATTGCTTGGTGTTTATTGCATCTATCCTGACTCATATGCCCCCTTCCCCCATCTTTTTCATCTATGTACATCACTGGCGTAAAATCTTTTGCTTTAGTTACCTGTATTTGGGGTGTGTGTGATTCTGCGACATTGATTCTCATTTTATTTTTCGTTATTACAAAATGAACCGTCTCAGATCCTTATTATCGCATGGTATTTTAATTGTATGATATATCCTGGATGCTACTCAGTTTTTGAACTCCGGACCGCTGTATGTTTTTATATTACATTACTTTTTAATCGATTTGAATAGCGGCCGGCCGGACTGGTTGTAGGCCCATGTTTGTATCTCCGTGCTATAACAATAAAGGTTCCTAAAAAAAAAAGGATCTGTTAACAATAGGGGACTTGAAAAGAGAAGGTTGATCAGGAAGCCTAAAAAAGGCAGAAATGCAGAGAGGTAGCCCTTAGGAGTGCCCAGAGCAGGGCCCTGCTGGGCAAGAGAAAGAAGGAAGAGGAGAACCTCTGAAAGAGGGGCAGAGAGAGGATCCACAGCCTTTGCTGTGCACCATGCCCCAAATTTGTTCCACCTGCAGGCGTATACCGATTTCGTGGAGGGACGCCTGGCTGCCAGAATCACATCACATACTTCAGGAGGCAAATCAAATGGCCTCAACTGCCGCCGCTCAATCTCCACGCATGGAGGTGAAGGCTGGACAGGTTTGGGTGGAGGACCGTCCCCTGCTGCTGCGACAGAAGGTCCTCCTGAAGAGGCAGAAGAATCGGAGGATCGACTGACATGCTGAGTAGCTCGGGATACCAGTATCTCCGTGCCCAGTCCGGAGCCACAAGGATGACTTGGGCCCGGTCTCGCCTTATCTTCTTCAGCACTCTGGGCAGAAGTGGTATAGGCGGAAAGGCGTACAACAGACCGCAGCTCCACTCGCGACGAAAAGCGTCTCCGAGCGAGTGCTGCCTTGGAAATTTCAACACGCAGAACTGATGACATTGCGCGTTCTCTCCGGTGGCGAATAGATCTAACCAAGGCTCTCCCCACTGCTGAAAGAGGCCTTGCGCCACGTCCGAGTTCAGACGCCATTCGTGATCCATCATCCACCGGCGGCTGAGTTTGTCCGCCCTGACGTTCAGGGAACCTGCCAGGTGTTGAACCACCAGGGTGACACCCTGGTGTTCCAGCCATGTCCAGAGGCACAGAGCCTCCTGACAAAGGGTCCACAACCCCACCCCGCCCTGTTTGTTGCAGTACCACATGGCGGTGGTGTTGTCCGTGAACACCTGCACTACACTTCCACGGACAGAGGGAAGGAATGCCTTCAGTGCAAACCGGAATCGCCCGCAGCTCCAGAAGGTTGATGTGGAGCCGGGACTCCACCGGAGACCAGAGGCCTCTGATCTCCCTCTCTCCCATGTGGCCCCCCATCCCAGGACGCATCCGTCACCACTACGTGCTCCGGTTGGGGTAGGGAGAGAGATCTGCCGTTGACCCAATCGCGGTTCGTGAGCCACCACAGTGCCCTCAGAGATCCGGACGTGGTCGGACAGGTTGCCCTGATGCTGTGCCCACTGAAACTTCAGGTCCCACTGCAGAGCCCTCATCCGCCACCTGGCTTGATGCACCAGAAGGATGCAGGAGGCCATCAGCCCCAGGAGCTGCAGCGTCAACCTGACCGAGACTCGGGATAAAGGCTGAAAGACTGGAATCAGAGCCTGAATATCCCAAACCCGCTGTTCGGGAGGGATAAACCAGAAACTGCGCTGAGTCCAGAACCACTCCGATGAAG
Source organism: Lissotriton helveticus (assembly GCF_964261635.1). Taxonomy (NCBI): domain Eukaryota; kingdom Metazoa; phylum Chordata; class Amphibia; order Caudata; family Salamandridae; genus Lissotriton; species Lissotriton helveticus. Next base: position 47,224,319 of record NC_136073.1, read on the forward strand.
GGGAGCTTCTGAGAGGGACACAGGTGTGACTTCGGCATTTTGATGAAGAACCCCAGCGAGTGCAGGAGGTCGGCCGTAGTCTGGAGGTGGGAGGCGACTGTTTGGGGCGAGCCCGCCTTCAACAACCAATCGTCGAGATAGGAAGACTGAAACCCCTAATCTGCGCAGATGAGCTGTGACAACCGGCATCCCTTTCGTGAACACCCGTGGGGCGCTGGTAAGGCCGAAGGGGAGCACGGTAAACTGAAAGTGCTCGTAGTCTACCGTGAACCGCAGGTAACGCCGGTGGGCCGGCAGGACGGGGATGTGGAAATACGCGTCCTGCAAGTCCAACGCTACCTTCCAGTCTTCTGGGTCCAGGGCAGCTAGGACCTGAGCCAAAGTCAGCCTCTTGAACTTCTCCTTCCGGAGGAAGCCGTTGACGCTCCTTAGATCCAAGATAGGGCGTAGGCCCCCTTTGCCCTTCTTGGGTACCAGAAAGTAGTGGGAATAGCAACCACGTCCTACTTCTGGCCCAGGAACGCGCTCGACGGCCCCCTTGGCCAAGAGGGCCATAACTTCCTCCTGCAGAAATTGCAAGTGTTCCCCCGACATGCGGTGGTACTGCGGTGGCATGGCTGGAGGGGTCGCCTCGAAGGGGTGGGAGTAGCCCCTTCGGACGATTTGCAGCACCCACCTGTCCGATTTGATGGAGCACCAGTGGAGGAGGTGATGGCGAACGCTGCCCCCCACTGGCGTCGAATGGGCCTGAAAACTCAGACTAAGAGGATTTTGAGGCAGATGCTGCGGGGCGGGTGCGGACTGGCCTTGCCCGTGTCCCCCGACACCGCCACGGCGGTTACCACTTCCACGACCGCGTTGATGTGGATTCTGGGGCCTGTGGCTAACTGGACGTGAGGGGGCACCCCTTCCTTGGCCACGAAAGGGACAAGTCTGCTGGCGTTGGCTGAGGCCCAAGGACTTGGCCGTAGCCCTGGAGTCCTTAAAACGTTCCAGCACGCTGTCCGCCTTGTCGTCAAAGAGGCGAAGGCCATCAAAGGGCATATCCATAAGGGATGCTTGGACGTCATCCGAAAAGGTGGCGGACCTCAGCCAGGCGTGGCGGCGAACCGCCACCGTAGTTGCAATCGCCCTGCCTAGCGAGTCCGTGGTATTCAGTCCGCACCGAACGGAATATCGTGCTGCGTCCCTTCCCTCCGCGAGGGCCCGGATTAGCTTTACCTGGACCTCCGCCGGACACTGCGCCAGCACCTCCGCAACCGTATCCCACAAGGAGTGGGAATTACGGCCCAAAAGGCAGGCGGTGTTGACAGACTGCAACCCCAAACTTAATGAGGAGAACAGCTTCTTCCTAAACTGGTCATACCTTTTGGATTCCCGATCTGGAGGGGTGGTCGGGAATGCGGTCTGGGAAGTTGAGGCCTGGATCACCAAGCTCTCAGGGGTGGGGTGAACGGACAGGAAACTGGGGTCGCCCGGAGCAGGGCGGTGGAGGGGCTTGGACCAGGTGCCCAACAGAATGCCAGAGAGGGCCTAGTTGAACGGCAGGAGAAGCTCCGAGGAGCTTGCCTGCGGTTTGAGGACTACAGTGAGGAGGTTAATCCTCACGGCCGTGACTGGGAGCTCAAGAGCCAAGGCCTTGGCTGCCCGAGTCAACACCACACTGAACGCAGCCACCTCCTCCATAGCCACGGTAGGAGGGGAGACAAAACCAGTGTCGAGCGAAATGTCCAGACCACTGGCATCCCCAAGTTACTCCGCCCAGTCCTGACTTAACTGACAATGCAGTGCCAGAGGGTCCTCAGACCCCTTCCAATCCCCCTAGTCATCGATCTCCTGGAGGTCAGGAAAAAAGGATGGATCCGGATCGTTGGTGGAAAGGCTCACCTATCGGCGAAGACAGCGCCGGACGGCGCCGGATCCGGACCGGTGACGCCGCCGCCCGAAGACGGTGCCGGGTGCCACACCCTTGGTGACGACGCCGGCGGAGGGGTCGTGAGGTCGGCCGGCGTCGACCCGGATCCAGGCCTGGATCCAGAGGAGCCTTGCGGCGTTGGAACCGGAGTCATCGACAGAGACGGGGCCGAAGCTGCCGGCCCGCCCGGGTTCCCAGACAGGTCCCCGGGGCCCGAAGGCACTTCTTCGGGACCCGACGGAGGGAAGCGCAACCTCATGGCCGCGAGGAAGGCGCTGATCTCTTCCGGCGTCGCGTTCAGCCCAGGGACCGGCAGGTGTGAAACTGGACGCGGTTCCGCCGAGCCGCGTGGGCGTTGTCGCCCGAACCCCGGCCACATAGCGCGAGCGTCGGGGGAAATCAGAAGAGCAATGTCACTTCTTCGACTTCTTGTGCCTCGACTTACCCGAGGACTTCGAGCCCGACGAGTGGTGTTGACTCGCCGAGCTGTGATGACTGTGGCCCCGCGACCGGTCCTTTGACCTCCTCCTGGACCGGGACCTCAAATGGCGACAGATGCCGGATCTCGAGTCGCTTACAGGACCGCTCCCGCCTAGCTTTCGACGTCAAGGCCCGGCAGTCGGGGCACGACTTGTCATCATGGTCGGCCCCAAGGCAATAAAGGCACGGACAGTGGGAGTCGGTAACCGACATCAGACGGGTACAGTCGTCGCAGGGTTTGAACCCGGGCATCAATATCGGCACCGGAGTCGATAAACAACTCGAGAAGATCCAAAACAGATCGAAAAAAGTTAGTCAAAAAGGGACTAAGGAGTACTGCTCTTCCTGGATCTGCGCTTGCTGGCGCGAAAAAAAAAAAGAACCGACGTCAGCGCGCGAGGGCGGCATCTAAGTACTCCGATGTCATCCCGGCGACCACGACGCCGACAACTGACGCGGAGCCGCAGATGACGCCTACCTACGCGCAGGGGTACTGCTAAGCAAAACTTTCTGGATCCAGTCTGACGCCTGAGGATATTCTAAGGTAAGGAATCTAACACTAACCTGTTTCTTTCAGATTGGTTGCTTCGTGAGGGAGAGGATGAGCTGGGTGTTGTCGGCATAGGATACTATGCGGAATCCATGCTGTCTGACGATGACGGCAATGGGGGCTATGTAGATGTTGAAGAGCGTGGGGCTGAGCCATGATCCTTGGGGTACTCCGCAATTGATCTCTGTGGGTTCGGAGAGGAAAGGCGGAAGTTTGATTCTTTGGGTTCGGCCAGTGAGGAAAGAGCAGATCCAGTCAAGGCCAGTTCCCTGTATGCCGGCGTTGTGGAGTCTGGAGGAGAGTGTGTGGTGGGAGGCAGTGTTGAAGGCTGCAGAGAGGTCTAGTAGGATGTTAAGGTTTTAACTTAAGTCTTTATGAATTTGCTTAGGAAGCAATGATCCAGAATTGGACATAGTGTTTTGTAAGGTTTTGCTACCAGAATGAGTTTCCCAGGCTGACTTATGTTGTTGGCAACCTTTCTATTGTCTGTTTTAGCAGGAGCTTTCCTAACTTCTGTAGCAGATAGATTTCCTTTTTCCAGCGCAATCTTTTCTGTGGGCTTAAGTTTTCCCTCCTCTATGAGACAGTGAAACCCTCTCTTGGCATTGCTCTGGGGAGTATTTCATTAGTTCCTCAATGTTCTCCCATTGTCTATGGGGGTAGTGATTTATCAGTGTTGCTGCACCTTTAAGCCCACCATCTCCAACCTATTGATCTCCTTCTCAGGAGGTGGTTGAGGGGACATAAGCTCTTTTCCTTGCAGTGGCCACTATGATGGAATCTGCTGCTGCACTGCCTCAGATGTTCAGTAGGTCCTTTGATAAGTGTTTAGATTTTTTTCTTCCCTCTTCGAGTTACTTATTTGCAGCATGCTGGTTTAGGGAGCATAGGGTTGTACTGGCTACTGCTCTTTGAGGCTAAGATGATATCTAGCGGGAAACAAGCCTGTTTCTCTTCCTCAGGCTGCACTTCACATAGGTATGTGGCAATGTTTATTACCACATTCTATTCTACAATGGTGATGTCATCTGGTGGGGATGGTCTTGACGGTTGCGATTTGATTCCCCTCTCTTGAGAGTCTGTGTCGACTTATGTTGATCTACTCATCCTCCGCTGACATCTTCTCTCCCATCGGTTTTGAAGGGATTTGAACCTCCTAGAGGCATGCATCGAAGTTCCTCTTCTGGAGAATTAATGCCAATTTGACCTCGAGGCACCCCTCCTTTAGCTCGGATTCGAGCTAACAGCATTCTTTTCTTCGATGTCTAGTCATCAAGGCCCGCCTCCTTTGTCCACTCATGTTTCTGATCACATTCTGACATCAACTGTTTGTCAGAGGGACATCCTCCACTGGAGTCCTTGTTTTTGGACAAATGGGGATCCTTTTGTTTTGACTTTCCATCGGCTGATAAGGGTGCAGTGACAAAGCAGTCTTATGAGGTTTCGTTTATGAAAGCTTAAGCGTAGGTTCAATAGGTTTTAGGGTGTTATCTAAGATTTGTTTTGCGCTATCCCGCCTTATGTTTATTTGCCCGCTCCAGCTCGATCTCGTCCACTTCCCCTTCGGCGTCTTATCCTTCTGCCGGCACCACCTGTGTTCTCGACGCCATTCGAAATTCTGTGCTCTCTCAGTGAAGGACTCTCCTTTTTCGGTGCCTGCATGGTGGCGTAGCATGCCTGCCTCTGCTGCTTTCTGGTTGTGTTTTATTTTTTTTTTACACACTTCGATACCTTAGGTGCAATGGTCTCTTGGGAAGAAGAGGTTAAAGACCTGAAGGTTGTCTCATTGGACACACTTTCAGTGGAAATTGAGTCAGAATCTAAAGGGTGCATTTTCCATCTCCCTCGACGATTCCAGCCACCAATTAGTGTATCCTCTCTGTCTCTCACCTACATGATGCATCAACTTTTTTGGTCTTCGGTGCTTCTCTTGGGTTTTTCCTCTTTGGATAATCTCTGTAAACAATTTTAACTCCACATTTGCGTGATGTTCTGTTGAATGTACTTGGCATTTTTTTCAGCATTCAGAGCTTCAGCTGTTGCTTTCAGATCCAGTGGCAGAAAAGAGAATGAGAAGATGGCGACCACGCACAAGGGTTTATGGGGTACATGTCTGACATCACAAGAGACGGACATACCACAAAAGGGGAATAGACTATGCCCCACACAAAAAAAAAAAAAAGGAAGCTGAGAAAAGTATTCACAGACCCAACCACTAGATGGTGGAAAAATGCACAGCATGCAAATTCAGAACAGATTCATGCTGCAAAAACTCTTTTCATAACTCAACTCAACTCCACTCCACTCTGTAAGAGAGCAGTTATGATTAGCATGTGAAAGAACTCTTAAATCGGAGTGCAGCCCAAGTCATAGGAAGAGGACAGAATTACTTTAAGTGCGACATGGGTCTCATAGTCCAAAAGGTTGGATGGGTTTCAGAAAAACGATGTGCAAGAATATCTAACAGTAGAAACTATTTTTAGATTTAGATCTGTTTTCAGAACAGAGTTGTTTTCAACACCGGTTTGGATTTAAGCCTCATCTTCATATAGGCTTTTGACGGCTGGTTCTTCAAGAGTACGACCTGCAACAGAATGGCCCTTTACTAATCCTCAATTGGAGTCCCAGAGGTCAAGGATTTAGCTGGTTTTGAGGCAGATAGCCCTGAAATTATGGTTGTGGGTTCTCAGGAAAGCAATGCTGGTCACAGGTTTTGTAGGTGTTTGTGATTTGACTTTCTTGAGTAGGATACAAAGAGCAAAACTACAGCCTGGAAAACAACTAGAAGTAACAGAATTTGTAAAGACTCCCAGGTATAAATACACTCATGCTCTACAGAACAGCAATGACATTTCAGCTCAATTTAATTCTCCAACTCATTTCCCCCCCCCCGACCACCAATTGGCAGCATTCTGCTTCATAACAGCCCGTCCTTACAAATGTGGGAGGAGAGCACAAAAGTGTGTACTGTAGGATCCATTTCAGGCTACATGCCCCCTTTATTGTCTGAATTGACTCCAATCTCACTGGCATCCGTGGCTTCTCTCCAAGCCTCAACTCTGACCCAAAGGTCTTCTCCTTAGGGCCCGGACTCTGATACATTTGCCGTTAGCATGCTTGTTAACAGCAGCAAAACAAGGTCCATTCCTCCTTCGGAGTTCATCCGCTCTCGCCATTCTTATTCTCAAACAATCCTCTTTGCCCTACTGCCACTCTCGCTAACTGTTTTGAAATCCTGTTGACTCTGTTACTCCAACCCTACCAACTGTCACCTCCTCCCTATTCACATTTTCTACTCATTACATTCCTCTACTTCCTTCTTCTGTTCTCACTAACATTTAGAAATACTACCAAGTACCCCATTCTTATTCCCCCAGATTTTAAGAGCTGTGCTTTGAAACCTCGCCCAGGAAATTCTGTGATCCTGTTTTCAATTTTACCCCTTCTTAATTTAGTTATAGGCACTCTGAGGAGCCTCAAAGACAACACGCTTGAGCTATAAAAAAAAAGGTTTATGGGCGTGTGGTCCGTGTTATAAAAGTTCATGCAATGTTTGGATATGACCCCCTACCTCTAATCTTCCAGCATGACTATTTTGAAGAACTCAAAACAAATAACACAACAAAAAATAACATAAAAAGTAAGAACTTTTTTTTAATGGTGAATCACCACGGAAGAACGTTTCAAACAAGATCTCCTTGGTCAGGGCTTCAATGTTTTGTTACACAATGGCACGTTGTACTAGATGGACTGCTTCTTTGTGCCTTGTTCTAAGAGAAAACCTGCACGGCTCTGAGTGAGCTAGGTTAGCAGCATGTGTCTTTTAAGGGTGTGCTTCCAGAGCTCAATTGCAAAGTGTTTCCTCCTTCGTTAGTTTTGAAAACAGTTTTTAAAATTCACCTCATTATCTCGGCACATAAGCAAGTTGATGGTCCTGTGAATGGTCGCAGCAGAACAGCAGGAGTTCTCCAATCACAAGAAATAAAATGTACAGCGCTTCAGCTACGTAGTTAGGGATCCGTTGTTCAACATGAAGCTCTCCTTCGAAGTATAATAAAAGTACATAAAAAGACACCCTTTAAAAACTGTTTAAGATCAGATAAAGTCAAATAGTTACTTTATGCTACTTAAAATCAGGTCTGTGTTGGGAGAGGGAAATGTCTTTCCCTAAATGTGAAATAAAAGTTCAATTTCCTTTTTCTGGCTTAACACAGGGCATCTTTGTCCAGTAAGAGTGGGCCGAACAGGTTAGATAGGCAGAATCAATGAGGCATTCCCTCTAAACCTAGAGGAAGGACAATCTTTTATGATGTATGCCCAGTGGGTATCTGAACACCCACGCTGAGAGTTGCTGCCCTCAGTAACGATCCACTTTAAAATGCACCCTCGATCCCATGATGAACACCCATAACCAGATCGCGATGCCTCCTTAACATCCTTGGTGCCTGCATATTTACCCATGCAGACTGCCAAGAACAGGTTGCTGTAAATGAAAGGGTCTTCATTGCTGTAGAGATACCACACAATAAGCCAATGGATAGATCAGACTGTGTGTCAGTAAGATGGACATTTCTATCCCTCTGATCTCATAAGAGGCCACTGGTGCCAGCTGTAAGGCACCCATGTAAAGGGAGTATTCTTCCTAAATAAAGAAAGGAATCTTTGTAAACTATCTTCGTATCATTGGCTAACATGAAGCATGGAAGCTGGCTATCCTCATTGCCACTCCAAGTTGGTAGATACAGCAATAACGGAGCACTCTTGCTCAAGTAACAATAAAAACATGAAGGCACGACTAGCAGGCATGAAGATCAAATGTGTGTATGCAGAGTCCAACAGAGGCTGGATCGAAGTAAATTTTCATGGCCACAGCAAGGTCTCATATCACGACAGAACTGCAGCACAGAGTCGCCTGTATCCAAGTCTTGAAGCAGTTACTTGTGGTAGAACCGCTGAGTTTGGCCATGTTGAGGAAAAGTATGACGAGGGGACTGCTGGACTGCTGCCTGAAATCCAGACTACGGGAATAAAGAAGAAGAAGAAAAAACAAAATTACTAACCGCCCAGGAACATCAGAGACATTATGAGGGCATAACAGAGACAAAAAAATCTGACAAGATCTTCAAAATCCACATGGAGAGATAATTGAAACATACTGCTAATAACGCAAATGTTCCAAGACAAACCCCAAAAAATGACCTTAATTTTGATTCTGGAACAGGATTTTTTTTTTTTTGAAGCACAGACAAGAAATGTTTGCATTCAATATTTTCACGGCTGTGTTAGAGAACACAGCATTTCCCAAACAACCAGACTATTATCTCTGATCATGCTGGAATTAATTCCACTTGTCAGGGGGCGCATCCACATTGCCCTGATGAAGATCCTGTTTTAAAAAAACAATGGGACCGAAACCACAAGGAATACAAGTTTTGGATTGGAATTAATTTTTGTAGCAAAAGGGACTATAGGATTAATAATGAACTGGTCCATGACTAGCATTTGGTTTTCCTACCAAAATATTTATACAAGTGGTCTTAGATTTTATTTTTCCACAACCCATGTGCACTGAGCCTTTACACTCACTTGGAGCACTTTTTCCTTTGTTGGGATTATTGCCATTTGTCTATCAATATAATTTGGTACTATATAATTTGGTACTTTTTATGGCTGATGATTTTTTATTTATTGATTTATCACTTTGATTATACCCTCATGAATCCCACGAAAAGGTTTAAAGCTTATTGAATAACTCTGAAGGTACATTTGTTTATTTGCTACTGTTTACTCAGGCATCTAAGAATACAGGGGCTTCCCTTGTTACAGTAAAACATTTAATGCTGTAACTATCAAATACTGGTAATGGTGTGTCACTATCAAATATTGGCAATGCGGTCACTATCAAATATTGGCAATGCGGTCACTATCAAATATTGGCAATGCGGTCACTATCAAATATTGGCAATGCGGTCACTATCAAATATTGGCAATGCGGTCACTATCAAATGTTGGTAAAGCGGTCACTATCAAATGTTGGTAAAGCGGTCACTATCAAATATTGTACCCTATCACCAATACAATCTGCTCTGAAATATATTTGGGCCTTTCTTGTAACAAATACAAAACATTAGCATGTTGACACACGGGAGGATATCTTTTGTCACTAATCTTTAGATTGGGTTCTGTCTCCCCCTCTTTTTTGAGAACCAATCCGTTTTCCTTCTTGTTTTATGAAGGTGGACATAATTTACCATTTTTCTTCATGAAAAGACGATGGTGCCAAGAACACAAACTGCGTTTTAGAACGGTTTCCGTAGGATACGTACTGTGTGGGCCTGTTGCGGCGGAGTCCCATGAGTAAAGCTCCCAGGGGAGGCCGGTCTTGTGTACGCCAGTGCAGCCTATAAGCCAGAAAAGAAATTGTTACATCCATCGCAACTGGGTTTCTAAAAATTATAGACAAGTCCCTAATAGTGGTTGTTGGGTGGCTAAAACTACAGGCATATGTGTGCTAAGAGGAGAGGAACTCAAAATGACCCTAATTCCCAATCAGTAAAAGTGACTGAAGATATTCTCAAGGCGGGCATTTCAAAGGAGGACAACTCTCATTGAGGGCTCCTAAATGGGCGGGATTCCAAATTAGCAAGTAGTCAATGCAGCTATTTTTAATAGGTGTTTTTCCTCAATTAGCTGAACGGGGCATTGAGGAGGGTTAACTTCCCCATAGTCAATACAGTGACTTTCCCAAGGGATGGAATATCCAATGGATCATACTTCTGGGATATGAGTCACAATACAATGGAAAGAGCACTGCAGAGATAGTGGCCGATTCAACAGGAAGCCTTGTTTTTAAAAAGAAGGCCACTGCACTCACCTATAATCCTTTAGGGCAATTTAAGTGTGGAGAGGGAATTCACTATGCTCTTAACCACTGGAGCAGAGCGAACCTCAACAAGGTGGAGAATTAAGGCAGACAGATGCCATAGTGGGAAATGAACCCTTTACCTTGGTTGGCTGCATCTGCACAGTGAGCTGGGGCGCAGGCAGCAGAGTCTGTGTAGCATGAAGGGCTTGAGGGTGCATCGGGCGTAAAGTCGACTGCAACACAAAGAACAACACAGATCACACTGTGAAGGGAAGTAGAACACAAAGACTTCTATAACCAGGGGGCACCAGAGCAGGGATACGTGGATACAAGAAAGTGGAGAGTAGAATTAGGAGAGGGAAAGCGTGAAACTGGCTGCCCTTGTATAAGCAGCAAATGCAATTACAATACTGACTAAAATGAGAGTTGTGTGCTAAAGAACCTGGAAGCACAGCTGGGACACTGATGGAAAGGAAGCTATGTTTTCACGTATGGCACTGGGCAATCTAAGAAAGAGACAAAGCAGACTTCCTGTCCAATATCAGATATTTAGTGCGAGTGTTTCACCCACATCCCTCTTGTACTGCTGGATCCCTCTTGCTCCAGACTCACAGGATACCAATGACTGACAAACCAGAGGAGCAGAACACATTTGTGCCCAACATAGTGAAAGAAATTGAAGGCCAGACCAAATATGACTCTGCCAGCACTCAGTTGTAGCACCTCACAGACTCCAGGCTTTAGTGTTCAGTTCTAAACATTTTTGTTTATGTCACTGGTTGAGCTTAGAGCTAACTGGTGAGACAGCCATCTGTAAAATGGGTGACTGAGTTGCAGAATACAAGTCACTATGTGTACCCTTTCTGTCAAACACTTTGGCGCTTTCATATCACTTCGATTCTATTACAGAGGCCGATTACCGGCAAGAATTAATTACCCAGGATTTTTAAGTGGGCCACCTATCTGGAGCTAACAGCCATGACTTAATTGGAGAAGCAGTCAAATCCCGTACTTTACATAAAAAAGTACAAGGATATATGACACTCCTATTTCAGGAAGAGAGCTGCCTTTGTGTTTGTAGTACTCAGAGCGGCAACCCAGTGAGCAACATACATTTTGGACCCTTGTTTGTCTTGGAATGGGCACGGTTGAAAATTAGGAGCCAATGAGAATTTGTCAATCCTTTGGTCTGATCTAGGTAACATTTAAGAGACCCGCCTCAGATCCAGAATGTAATGGAGGCTTTTCACATCCAAAGATGGACTCTGCAAATGCACAAACAAGATATGAAATGCAGAATGCATGCTAGTAAGAATGCATTGAAAACTATGAAAACGAAGAACAGAATTACATCTTCTGGTGAAAGTAACAGCTAAGACACTAATTGCAGGTTGTGGTAATGATGGGCTTCAAAATCCCATTAGCCACAAGAGAGATCAAATGATTTAACTGCCAACATGAATGAGAACTTCTTGTTAGCTGATGTAAGGGTGGAAAGGCCTTAAAGCAGCTGAACAACTGCATTCTGAAAGGAAAACCACTTTCTTTCATTCCCAGGAGATGGCAAATTTGGGCTACAGTTATTCATGTGTGTGCCAAAACACAAAGGGCAGATCAACACCCGGAAAGTAAGTCAAGGGTGTATTGTTCTTGGTTACAACTCTGCAACAAAACCCTTTACTCATCTTAGAATGGGGTGAAAAGATGCCTGCTGGGTATGTTATTCAACGGATTGACCTTTTACCTTCATCTCCATTCTGGTAAACCCATGGATTTTAAGGCAGCAGCTGGAGAAGCCAACATTTCTGTCCAACTCAAAATACAGAGGGGGATGAACCTGCAAGTGTGTGTGGGCCTCCACCATGCCTGGGCTCCAATACCATGCATATCCACATGCATACAGGGACTCATTTGCTCCTTCCTCAAGAAGGGAGCCAAAAGCCTCTCAGAAACGGCCACATAGAGTGGTATGTCAATCTGGAGGAAGAACACTAAAGACAACTAGTACAATGGTCAATACGGTACGTAACTTCATTAAAATCAAGAGGTATTAGATGGAGAGGGATGTTCTGGGACTGTAGGAACGTGCCCAAATCATACACAATAATAAACTTCTGGGCTAACAGGAAAAGGGGAAGCTCTGTACAGAAGATCCTCAGAAGGCAGAAGAGGGACACGCCCCCCGGGATTGGGAGGAGTATTTCATGTGTTGCATGCAACAGCTGTGACTAGTCACTCAAGAGACCCCCTGTCCATAGAGATCAAGGTCTATTTTGAGATCTCATTGGTTTATATAGCCCATTTGAGAAGAGAAACCATTTGAAGTGGCTGTGCCATTAGTGGGAGACTACTGAACTGGCCCTGATCTTTGCTATCAGAGGATTTGAAGTCTGGAAACATGACATGGATGGGCTGAGATGGGTCAAAGATGTAGCAGAAAGTAGATTCCTCTACAGAGGGATGGATGCAAAACAGAAGACAATGTGGAGTTTCTCGAAGTTAATTAAAAAATCCAGAAACTCCAGGTCAGCATGTAGGACATCAAAGGGATAGCTGTGAGTACAAACTGATGTTGAGGGACTGTGCGCAGCGAAAGGCAAAACAAGTCAACACCTCAGACTAAAAAGCACATGATGAACCTAATACACACATCTGCTGCAATATGGAGAAACCAAGGGCACCTCCTTAAAAGCCAGAGAGTTATAAACATGCTCAGAGGGGATCCTCAAGGAATTCATAAAGTTAGTGACCGCCAAACTTCCATTTAGAAACAATGGATTCTGTACTGAGAGAACACAACTGGATTCCCTGAAGGATATGCAGTCCACAACCTCAGCTGGGATAAGAGACTAAAGACGGTCTAGAAACAAATGCACATAAAATGGCAATTACTTTCTTCGCAATTGCCTCCTAGACACCCCGATGCCCCACTTCCAGTGCAATAGATGGTTAAGGCGATGTGGGCAGAGGCGGCGACCTTGCAAGAAAGGCAGCTAAGAGGCAGCAACATGTCTCTGCTGGGTTGTTTTGCCAGCTTCACACAAGACTTCTCAGTTCCCAGGCACCAAGACAGCATCAAACATCTGTTCTAATGAATGGATGATTTGGAGGTATGGGGGGCAGTTTCATAAAAACACCCATTAAAAAAAAAAGGTTACAGCCCTCTCCTATAATGACCCTGCCAGACTGTTCTTCTATGAGGGAAATGGGCAGCATGTAGGTTCAAATTAGTGTGAGCAAAAGAGTCTGCAGGCAGGCTTTAAAGGAGGTGGGGAGTAGCCACAATAAGCTTGGAGACAATCTTCAAACAATCCTATGAGGATGTCCCTACAATACAGCTGCAAAAAGACTGCACAACACACTATTGTGCACTCCTGCCTTCCACCACTAAACCAAACTTCCAAGCTCCTGAATGGCTGCAGGACCTGATTCCATCCTAATATAATAACTACTTATGCCCCTGTATTTATGCCTTTCTCCCTTCTTCTACACATCCCCATTTTCCGAAGGCCTTGGTATATGCTCAGTGGGTCCTGCATGATTCCGACCTTCCTCTCCTGCAAGAGAGACTGAGAAGAAGGGTGATGGTAATTGGTCACGCTATTGTGTTGATTCAATAAACACATAGCTACTCTAAGATAACTGGAGTCTTTGCTTGTCTTCACAACACAAACTGCCGTTGAGGACATGTGCAGTGCAGAGGACAGCAAATCAACCTTCCTAGTTTCTTTTACCAGACCTATTAGTGCCACTTATTGTGTCAGGTCGGGCTTCATCACACCATCAGCTACAAGCACACCTACAGATGGAGACTTTTAAATCTCTGGTCCCCGAGGACGACCAGCCAACACGTCAAATTAAGGAATGCATACAAGCGGAGTGCAAGTTGAAATTACCTTTTAGGTCTTTTAGAGTGGCACCCACTAGTGTCACAGGTGTTGCTCCTTTTGTATTCTTAAAAAGAAGACAACCAGGCATCAAATAAATGCAAAGTAGGCTTTCAAAATATGTCATCCTGGAAAGGATAAACGTTCATCAGCCAAAGTACAAAAACCGTAAGGACACAAAGTGCATAGAATGAAGTCATGTAAATGGGTAGTGGGTGATTTTGTGAGGGTCACAAATCCATGGTATACTCTTAGAAGGTTCTGCGTAGTCCTAAAGTTCTATCCTGTGAGAGAAAGACTTGGAGAACGTGGTCCTTCGAAGCGTGAAGGCTGTTGGTCATGGTCTGGTGTTGATTTAATAAACAAATGCCCATGTTCTTTGCTCGTTTTCACAACAGCGCCTCACTAAATGATGTTTTAGAAGTATCTGACAAGATTCTGCACTTTGTGCATGGAGAAAATGATTAATCCGAAAAGGACTGAATAATCCGAAAATGAGGCAGAAACAAAAAGCAATTGCATAGCATCGTACTTTGACTGAATCTGGTTAACAATTCCCTCCCAATTCGACTTAGCTAGCATCTGATAAAAAGTAAAGAAAATGTAATTTCAAAGCATCCATTTTAACCTTTCTTGTAATGAAGAAATACTGTTGAGAGGCTAAATAAGCTCTCATATCAGTTTGAAGACATTGTATTGTGGGAATAGAATGTAATACTTTCCAAACGTGCAGCTGCTTCCCCCAATGTAAGATATGGCTCACATCTAACCTATAACGGTTATGCCAGAAAGTAGTTTTCTTGGCATTACACCTACCAGAGAAGGGAGTGAAATACAGGCCCTCCCAGAAAATATCTACTGTATTCTAGGACAGTTCAGTTTCTTGAAGAATTCACTCTTATTTCAAATATAATTTCAGATTTTTATAAACATCAAGGAATTTCCATGCAATCATGACAGCTTTTAGGTATTTGGTTGACAAAACCAAAGAGATTAAGACTGCAAACAACTCTTTGGAAACTGCAGCTCTCTCATTGGACCTGGCTCCTGATAAACAGTTCAGAGCCAAATACAAGGCTTCACATGCTACCAAATACCATTAGAAACAAGGCCGACCCTTTGAGCTTAGTCTGAAGGCTGATCCAGGGCAGAGAGGACCTGGGCCAGAATGTCCATCTTTAACTTATCCTATCAAAAGAAAGTGATCTAGAATCAGTCTGAACCCACCATTTTTCTTGGTCACCACAAAGTAGTGGGAGTAGCATCCCATGCTCTTTGCATCTTGAGGGAGGGGATGGGGGGGGGGGGAAGGGGGGATTCGCTCTACCGGCCTCTTTGGTCAACAGTGACTGAATTTCCTTTGATGATGGAAGCAGAGTGAATTGAAGTCAGACTAGGAATGGGAGGGACATGAGGGAGGGAATATATGAATGGGGAGGAGTAAGCACATTGAACAAAACCACAAACCCACCTGAGGTAACTGCATGACAGCTGGGCATAAAAGAAAAAAGTATCCTACAGCCTACTGGTAGCAAAAAACTGAAGAAGGGTGATCAGAACGGTTTAGCTGCAGTTGCGGCAGGGGATGAGGCAAAAGATCAAGGTAGTCCCTAATGCTGTTCGCCACAGCCTCTGATGCCACCAGGTCCTCTGGGATCTGGCAAACTCTGTGCAGAGTGCTGTGATGGCTACTTGCGGCAACAAGGAAGGCCTCACGAGTACCATCTGAATTTCTGGTATGGATGATGGCACTGAGGAGCTGGTGAAACCAAGTCCAAGGAATCGGCCATGATATGACCTTCTTGAAGCGCTTCACCTCACCTGTCCCTGATGGAAGAATCTACCTTTTCTCAAATAAGCCTAGAGCAATCAAAAGGCATAAAGGAAGCATGTATGTACACCCGAAAAACACGTGGTGAGCACAAGTGATGTTGGATCACAACACTAGTGGCTATGGCAGGCCTCATTAAACCCCTCTTGTCTAGGCTAGCTTTCAGTATGTACTTAGCCACATCTTGACCATCATAGATTGCATGTGAGAAAGCACTCCTGAATTCTTGCTGAATGGCTGGCAAGATCTCGCTGGCCGTTTCCTAAACTGCATTCATATAGTTCTCTAGCAGACACACCACGTTCAGGAACCTTAATGACACGTTGGGAGAGGAGAAAACCCTCCTAACAAACAAGCTTGGAATCTGTGTGATGGGGCCATGGGAAACTCATTTAGGGTGGAATTGGAGGCCTGAACCACCAAGCGCTCAGAGTTAGCTGCTCTGTCAGAAAGGCTGGGTCCCTAATAGCAGGCCAATGATGTTTTGCTGGAGGGTGACTTACCACATTGCTGTCAACATTTTAGTCAGAGCATCTATATAAAGCAGCAAGGGATCCAAAAATGCAGCTTCGGGTAGCAAGAGCTTTGTTACCAATAAATTCTCCTTGGTTCCAACCATGGGCTGCTGAAAGGTGACTGTGGATTCAATCGTGGGGAGCCGAAGGTTAAGTACTTCTGCAGAGCTGCAGACTCCCATCACAAAAGAGTCACTCTCCTACAATATGGTCTCATGGTGGATAGGCAAGATCACTAGTATTTATTTTGTAAATCAACATACAAGCCTCATCAGCATCATCATCATCATCATCATCATCATCATGCAAAAATGCAACGCCTAAATCTGATCCAAATAAGACCTGAGACCATCTGTAATTTTTGAGTTGAGGTAGAGGGACTACTGGAGGATTCATCCAAACCAGTGGCTGTGCGTTTGTTATCTTATAAAGAGATATCGGCCACGATTGGGCTGAAAATGTCTCTGGTCTGAAAATAGCAGTTGGGAGCAGATTGTCCTTCAGCACAGGTATTGAAGAATGGGGCAGTGACACTTGGGGGGGTCATTCAAGGGGACAGCAGACGTTCAAATTGGGGCTTTAAATGCTCCATAGGTCCCCATAGCACCTGTGAAGACACAAACAAGACTGGGAGAAGAGATCCGATATTCTTCGAAGGGTGCAGAAAGAAAGGAACTGACATCGGCTGCAGGGGTGGAACCTAAACACCACTCTATGTAGTCACTTGAAGAGTCAGGTAGCACCAGCTGTCAATAGGCGGGAGCAATTGCTGTAAAAGTTCTGGATCTATTACGGTGCCTGGGGTAACACTAAAATGTGGTACATGCATTAGAAGTATCCATCAGAATGCAAAAAGACCTCAGAGCAGCACCTCTTCTGCTGGAAGGTCAGGCAGACTCGGGCATTGGGGACTGGAGAATGAGGTAAGAGAGTAGGTCTGGGAGCAAACATGAATGGTCTGCTCATTTTTGGTCTGACTGCCAGAGGACCTCATGAAAAGTCGCTCATGGTTTTGGCGGACACCAGGCTTCAGCTCCATTCTAGAACAGCATATTGAATAAAAGTGTCAAATGAAGCCACTATCTAATCTCCATTTCCTGTATTCATCGTCCCCTCCACTTAACAGGGGGAATAAATGGTCTCTGTGGCACAGCTGCATGCCTAATCTTGCTCTATCGTGGAAGTTAAATAAAGAGATAAAGGAAGACAAAGGAAATTTGCCTTTCTGAGCAAACAGTTCCAAGATCCTCCATGTAGGAAGAGACTGTCTATGGTTATGAATTCACCAAAGAGTACCATTGTGGAGAGCTAGGACTACAAACAGGTAGTTTCTTAATTTGTAATTCTTATGCCTAATGAAGTCTATAAGTCCCTCATGGTCCTCATGGTCCTAGCAACCAAAAGTTGCAGGTTACCTGCAGAGGCGATTCTTGAGGGAGCATGCTGAAGAAGACTCTTAAAGGAAATAGGTATCATTGCTTTGCTGAACCTGTGCAGGCTAGCGGAGAATCAGCAGGGGCAGATCTGGTATTACATGAAGCAAGTTACATCGGGCATTAATGAGTGCCACGGCATCTGCGCTAGGAAGCCAGTGGAATGGACGCCCCAGGCTGCAAATTCAAGAAATACTCCTCAAGTAATGAAGACATTTAAATGGGAAGAAAGCATTCAATGGCTAGGCAAAAACACGCCTAACTGCTACTACTAAGAAAAAATGGATAAGGAAAGAAGCCAGCAAGCATTTTGGGAGGAGTTGCCTGGCTGGCATGGTTGTAACCGTGGTCACTCTTGCACCCAGGCCCAATTTGTAACTTATTTTATGGCAGGCAAACATGTTCTAATCCTTTGCCAGTCCCAGAAAGATCATGTTGTGAATATGAACAAAGGAACCGTTGGCATATCAGTACAGTTAACACAGTGACTAAAGAGACGCCCTGCCTCAGGGCGCCAGGTAATATTAAGAGTAGGCTTAAAGATGTCCTTCTTCTAAGATAAATACAAAAACGGTGTGGTACAACTAAGCTAGACAGTGAAAAGATACTACTTGCACATGGCACTAGCCTGTATTATCAGCATAAAGACTGAAAGAAGGCCACACATCCCAGAATACAGTGCAATCTTTAGGCATCATGGGGTATTTCCCTGAAAAGATGAAGTCTTATAACAAGGATTGAGACCACCTTACCAGAAAAGAGAGGAAGGAAAGGATCTTTATTCCAGACCACATATTTCTGAACAGAGACCATCCCCTTCAAATGACTCATCTGTTGAGTGTGGAGAGACAACTGGATATATGAGGGGTCTGGGTACAGTAGAACTGGAGCATCCTCAGAAAGCAGAGAGAAAAGCAGGGCAGAGTAAAAGAGGGGTTGTGCACTCACTGTGTCTGTAAATCCTGACTGCTGGTTTGCGTGCTCCAACTGCTTCTGCAATGGGATACCTGCACTGGAAGTGATGAATCCTAGTAACAGAAGAACATGGCTCATTGGAGGAAGATATACAGCGGTGATAAATGTAGGAGGAAAGGAGAAGAAGAGAAAAGTTGAGAGTAAAGGATACACCAGGGAAGTGCGTTAGTGAAAAAAATGAAAAATTTAGATGTAGAGAAAAATAGCATAAGCATGCGAGCCAAAGAAAAGGAACACCAGAAGTTGGGAAGCAAAGTAACTCAGAAGAAGGGGGATTCAGCAAGAACAAATAAGGCAGAGGAAGCATCATAGAGGAAGAACAAGGAGGACTTGGAGACACGTGAAACAAGGATAAGATGCAGAGAGTGATAAAGAAGGAATAGAGGTTTGCAAAAGAACAATCAGAAAAATTCTGCAGAAGGAGTTGCAAAGTGAGGGACAAGTGGGGAGGGGGCAGATGAAGAGAATAAAGAGGAGAGGGAAAGAGGCAAGGATAAAGACTCACTGAATTGAAGAAAACTGACAAAGGGAAATGAAAGCCAGAGGAGGGGGATGGATGAAAGGACGAAAAAAAAGCAAACGTTGATCTAGACAAGGGACACGAAGCAGACCAACACAAAGTGTAAGGTCTCATTTGAAGAGGCTACGGGGGAAGCAGGGCCTCTGTCGCGGTTAATGGGATGGTCTGTCGCTGATGACCTGGGACTGCCCACTAGGATACTGAAAAGTGGACCAAGTACAATCCCTTCAACAATTCATTCTAATTAGTCGCATGCTCCTCAATTATGACTGACTACCTTTTTTTAAAAATAAAAAAAAAGGGCATGGGAGCTTATTTTCCTTTCTAGCATTAGGACCGAGGGCACCCTTTTAGAAAAAGAAGAAAAAAAGGAGACACCATGTAGGAGATCTTTTTTTCTGACAGGGACGGAGAGCCTGTTTCAAGATTGGAATGATGGTTCGGCATGGTGGGGAAGGGGTGAAAGATGCAGAGAAGGCAGCCTGCTACACAGGACTGCAGTTATCATTAGTGCAGCACGTGTAGTTTCATTGGGGGTCCAAGAGTGCAAGGGGCTCACAACACCCAAATTATGGGGTACAGTATTTTGGGGACAATACATGTTTTTGTTTGATGCATTTGCGGTTTTAGAAGTCTCATATTTAGTGCGGTTTATGAGCTATAGAAAAAGTTCTCCTTAAATCATCTTTCAGCCCGCCCCCTGCCCGCTGCCATGGCCCCTCCCAAACCCCCAATCCTTGCTATAAAGTTTTGGAAGGCGGGGGGGGGGGGGCAACCTCAAAACATTTTGCTTAGGGGGTGCTCAGAGGAAAAAAGTTCGAAGACCTGTGCTGTACACCACACAGGGGCCGTTACGGTCCCAAAATAAGGCAAAAAGACAAAAAAGACAAAGGAGTGACACACTGATGCAGAAGAAGACAGAGGAAGGCCAATACAAGTCAGGGGGTGAGACAGATACGCACCTGGCTGTGTGGGTGGGAAGTGCCCATGAACGCTATAGGCCTGCGGCTGGTGAGACAGGTACTGCATGGCCTGGAACGCAGAGGGACCTGTGTGGAAACCAAGAGGTGTAGCCTTTAGAAAACGGCTTTTCTTCATGTATGAAACGATGACTCATTTCCAAGCTGGGGGGTGGGGGGTCTCCAATAAATTCTTTTGCCTGCAAACAGTTTGCACTACTTTCCTGTTGCTTCTAAATCCATGCAGAATTATGGGGTCTTACATTTTGCCCCTTCATAACTTAAAAGGTGCTGCGTGGATACAAACTCGAAACTATAATTTCTGTCCAGTCTGTACCTCCTAACCCAGAATACTTCCCATAGTTTGATTCAGGACAAATAGCCAAGTCACTGTTGGTTCTGCAAATCCTAGAAATCTTTCTTGGTTACATTCGTATGTTATGCTTTCACAAGCCAGACGATGACTAGTGGTATGAGCCACACTAAACAAATTGGATTATTCACTTGAATCCAACCGAGCACACTACGCGCTTCTGTTCACTAACTTCACCTAAGATACTAACAAACTGTCACAATACACAGAACAAATGAGCTTGCCATAGCCACTCTATCCTCCACAGAGACCTGTTTTCCCATATGAAGTAGAGACATATGTAAGGCCTAGGTAGTTACCTCGGATTGGCTGACCACTGGCGTAGCTGACAGGCACAGCCTGTCCTGGTGCATAGCCGTGTGGAGATTGCCCAACAGAGTAGGGGCTATGGCTGGATTGGCTGGTTTGGTACTGCCCGTGCTCTGGTGTACCTGGGGCAAATCCTGGCTGCCCTTGATAGTGACGAGACTGAAATGAAAAAATACAGATAATAAATTAAACCTCTTGGAACCAGATAAAGCCATGAAATGTGCTGCAAGTAATGAGATGTTGGCATAATGTAAACAGGAAGGCAGAAGTACAGGTGACTAGTGCAAAAAGGGAAATTAAGCTTAGTTGAAGAATAAAGTACTCCAACTAGAAGGAAAAGGTATTAAAACATTCAGATCTGCGTTCTAATATTTAAGAAGAGCAGAAAGCGACATCCTCCAACTCAAACCTCACTGGGAGATCAGGGAGCTTCACATTACCATCATATATAATGATGTGTAAGCAGGAACATGCTGGAGTGGGTTGCCAAGCTGGAAGAAGTGATATGGGCTAGAAGTAGATTTAATGTGAAGAAACCAAACAAGCTGCTGAGGAGTCACGTGTGTTGGGATTGCATTAAATACACAGGCAGCGAAACAGGGCGTTTCAGAAGAGTGACAGAGTATGGGTGCAAATATGTGCCTAGAGTGCGATAGCTTGTTGAAGTTTCATGTATGACCACGTGGTATTTTATGTGCAGTATATTAAGGGATAATACAGGATTTTTATATAATATACAATTCCAAGTCCCTTTAGGGTTCTCAGTTGGACAACTGTTATTTGTCACTTTTCCAAATATACAGCCTTCATGATGTGGTCCGTAGGGGGAAATTATATATGGAGGAAATTATATATGCAGGAAATAAAATGTACAAAACGCTGGGGAGGAGCGCTTTGCTCTTTGGTAAAATTACATGAGCAGGGAGGGAGAGGAGTGTGGTGTGATAGGACAAGATGTTTTCAGGGAAAATCTGGCCTATTGATTCAGTTAAAAGTGTGTGGTGTGTTACACAGGCAATTTACCAGCTAGGTTTCTGTTTTATTTATTAAAATAACTTTTTTGGCTTCAGGTGGCCAAATGCATTGAATTCAAAGCATTGTGCAACATATTCAAGGCCAAATTTGGCCCGGGACCACATTACATTCAAAAACTAGTATCCCCCGACCATCCAACCCGGCTACTAAGATCCTCGACCCAGGCCCGGTTTGGTGTTCCCAGATTTCGACTAACTGGTATGAAGGGCCATTCTTTTGCCTACCTGCATCCGAAGCTTTGGAACTCGTTACCAGATAACTTAAGAAACTGTAAATCATTTCTCACGTTCCATAAGGTGCTGAAAACTTGGTTATTCTGATTTCGTACAGTTGGGACAGCTAATCTGAGACTGCCTTTGCCCGGGAAACCCCTTGGGGTAGCTGTACGCACTACAAGTTGCTAATAATAATAATAATAATTCTATGGCCAGGGAGTGGGACAGCCTGGTGGGGCAGGTGAGAGGTGTGCCCGCGGTGCTTTACATATGCAGGGATACAAAAGGGGATGGATTCAAGATAGCCTGGCTGATGAGGATTATGAATCCGAAACCGGTCCCAGGATTCTTGTTTACGGTCCAGGGAAGACATGGCTTGGCAGTTCGGGCTGCACTGTTCCCATGAGGCACAGGGTCAGACTGATTTGCATATAGCCATGTCTGAACTGGGGTGGCTGAGTGAACTAAAGAATGGTGATGGATTAAACCCAGATCAGTTGACTGGGGGTGAGTGTTTGATTTGTTCAAACGCTCCGTCCATCATCCCCTTTTGTATCGCCTTACATATGCAGGGAGCGGTACAACGTGCTGGGAAGAAGTGATGCGCGGTAGCAGTAAATTTCAATGGTAAACAGCAATACAAGCGGTCGTGAAGGAGTGATGTGTATTACAAATGAAATTACTTGTGCACAGAGTGGGAAAAGCTATTGAGGAAGAATGACACTCTAGAATTGAAATAAGAGGCGCATGCAGTAACATTTTGTTGAGGGGTGGAATGTTATGGGATTGTAGCTGGAAGACACGCTTTAAGAGAAATAACACATATGGGGTTTCAACAAGGTAAGGAATGAAATTACCGCCATGACTTGTGATCCAAACATCTGCTTGGCTCGATCTGACATGAGAGTGGCTGGACGGTTGTGTCCCCCGGGGCTTCCTGTTAAAAAGACATTCTCAATGAATTGTCCATAGTGGTCAAAGACAAGCCCTTCATCCAGCTGCTCAGCTGCTGCGCACATTGCCACATTCTGCCAATATTAGAATCCCATAATAATAGACACCACCATAATCTCTACCATGTAATGTCAATATGAACCTTCCACTGCCAAATACCAAGAACATCTCACCAGGAAACAACAGAGACTCTCCGAAGACACTTTCCAACACACCAGAGCCCCTGGTATTGACCGGCAATGTAAACACGATGCAAAACATGGGGCACCCTGGTGGGATGGAATATTCAGCAGAACCTGTAGCAAAACCCACCCAAACACCAACAAGCCAGTACTGAAAATCCACTAACAGGATCAAAAGCAATCAGAAAGCATTTTTACAAACCACCCACACCCAACCCCTGTAGGAACGCCAGTCCAGATAACAAGGCTTGAAACAATTGAAGGGAGAATGTGAGGTCCAGGAGATAGGACAATCAGCAACCTAGAAGGTAAAAGAGACAATAAACAAGCCACACAGGAATTAAAGCAATAACCAGCGCTCACGATGACAGCCACATTCAAGGGATCCACCTTCCAATTACAGTGGGGGCTTCTAGATCGTACAACAGAGAAGAAGAGCAAAGCATAACGGTCTACACAATATCCTTGCCCATCAGTCTTAAGAGAAGCAAAAAAGCAGTGTTCTTGTCTTCAAAACAACACATGCTTTATCTGGACTATCGTATAAGGTTATGGCTGAGCACTATAAAAAACACAATGGATGGCCTAAAGGATTCATTTTGTCAAAGGTTTATCTAGGTAAGTTGTATTATCAATTACGGCTACCACGTTTGCTTCTTTGGGAATTGTTTTGTACATTATCGGGTTATTGACTAAAAGAAATAAACTACCATCTCAAATATTGTGTTGGTTGTACAATTTATTCTATTCTTATCATAGTTGTCAATTACGGTTAATACGTTAAGCTAAGTTGCCTAAACAAGAAGTAGAAACGTGAAACAAGATTTAAGTATTGTGACCCCTCTTTCATTTAACACAACTAGGCATCATAGTAAACAAAAATATTTTTTTTTAAATCTCTCTTTAATACCTCCCCATGGACTTAAATATTATCTGCAATACAAATTTTGTAAAGAAATTATTTTCCTAGTAGAACTACTTGAAAGCACGAAGTATCATTGTATGTCATTAAATACACAATTAAATACAGGAACAGTCACTCACATTGATGTCATTAGGCTAGTTTGAAAAAGGAGTAGAAAACATTTAAGCCCCGAATGCAATATCTGAGATTTTGGAGAGTTTCCCCACAGTCTTAATTGATGGCACTCTTTGCTTAGCTAATCCATAATGGACAGGGAGCTGCATATGCACAGACCTGTGTATGTATGCCCAGTTAGTTTTGTACAGGCAACGGAGGAAAAATAGAGCACCAGCTACTTCTACTGGCATGAAGGGCATGGTCGCCATCTTGGACCAATGCAAGTCTCCTTCACTTCAAAGAGCCAGTATTTCCAGCTAAGAAACTCTGGGGGACTACAACTAGCGGTCGTCAAAGCCGACAGAAAATGCATCATCTACAAAGCCATCATGTCTGGCACCCTGGCTATTTGGCAGACAAGTGCAACATCTGCAGTAGCTCTTGGAGCCCTGAAAGTCAGAATACCATCAGACTGGAGATAAAGTGAAAAATGTAGAAAGGGGCAACAGGCCTTCTCAGTCTATGCACCCAGTACATGAAACAAAGTTCATGTGTCCCTAAGGAACACCCTAACCCTGCTTCACTTTAGAATAAGGATGAAGATACACCTCTTTAAGAATACTACATCAAGACACATTAACAGTTCACATCTGCTCTCAGGACCTAGCTATTTCTCCTATTGTTAATTGGCTGTATCTTTGCCTCGGACCCAGTACAGCACTCCACTGTCTTTCGGTTAGCTTTATGCTATGCAAATACCCCATAAGTACATGCATGCATGCATGCATGCATGCATGCACACACGCCATTAACCACCTAGCATCACCTTAGGTCCCAGGTAACAGCCTCCCAGTTCACAAGAGAATTAACGAGTGAGGCGGCCAAAGTACCATACTTAAGTGTGTTGGAGGACACAGGAGAGCTGGTTTCCCTGCATGACAACAGTGATACTTGCAAGTGTTGTGGCAAGAACCGTAAAGAGCAATTCTATATCATACATTCACACTATATCGACAAACCAGCAGCCCCCTTGCCCCCTCACCCCCCCACCCCCACCCCCAAAACGTTTTGAGACCTTAACAGGTGATACCCAGAGCATGGTATGTTCCTTTAAAATGTTAAAACAGCAAATTTCTTACTGCTAATAACCAGTCTTAGTGCAAGAAAGGCACTGAGGGTTATCGGATTGAGAAAGGTATTACGATTGGGAACACTTTCAGGAATAACCTTTCAGTGACCGGTGTCAAGAGAGATTAATGAAATCAGTGATGAGATTTCGAAGTTGGAGATAGTAATAGAAAAAGCCATGGGCGGAACTTACCCGTGCAATTTAATTGGCAGCAAACCTGGAGTACACTTCAAGGAAGTATGAAGTGATTTATTGTACACAAAATTCACCCAGGCATAGTGCTCTGCTCAAGTCAGGCAAAAGAACAAAAGTAATATGGTTAGCAGCCTCTTTGGCTGATATGTCGGCACAATAATCAATGGTTCATTGTTTCATCGCTTGTTGAATGCAGCCATAAGGATAGGTCTTGCACAGATCAATGGCAATTTACATTGGGAGCTCAAAGTCCTGAAAAACTTTGAAAATTGGAAGTGGTAGAGGAAGTTTAGGCAGAACACGAAAGTGAACACATTCAATTATGGGGGACAAGGCACTTGAAGAGTAGGTTTTTCTACCAATTTAGAGAGTTCCCCGCTAAAACAAAGAAGCATAAAATGTGACAGACAGTAATGTCTAACGTTCCAAGAACTCCAACCAATTTCATCCAAAGAGTTCAGGCACAAACACAAAGGTGGCAGACCTGTGTCCCAAAAATTGCCAGATTGCCTTATACACTTGTTATCGTGAGAAACGCTGAAAAGGTAAATGTGTACAACTACAATATTGCGGTAAGCAGAATTTAAAAAAAACCATACAAACAAAATAATTGAGAACCTCTTGAGTGTAAACATTGCTTTGATTGGACCGTGCCTGATGCTGAAGGGTCTCTTTAGAGTGGTTAAGAGAAGCATAGAGCATCAGCTTCTTTGTTACAGAGTTCTGGATACATTTACAAGAGAAAACTAAATTCTGTTGTTAAAATCTAGACACTGCCTTCAGTAATGAGAACTTCTGAAATGCTGTCAGTTATCCTGATCACCAACTGTGCTGAGCAGATCTAGTTTACCATCCAAACAAAACAATGTCCAGATTATTCAAGGGATCATATTAAAGCAAACTGTTCAGCGATGCCCCATGTGCTTCCACACTTGTTTCAGTCTAGATTCAGACCTCAAAGTCACAATGAAGCTGGTGCACTTTTAAGTACTGAATAATATGCGAGTCATCCACATTTCACCCTATATCACGAAACACGTCATGATCATCACCATCATGTCTGTTAGGATGGAGATAGAGGGACAAGGCAGAAATGGTTCTCCTCCTCCTGGTCATTCAGAACCAAATTTCTTTTGAAACATCGAGTGCCTTCATGACCAACCAGTTATCCACATGTATTCATTCTCTACTTGAAGCCACTAGGAACAATGATCCAGGAAACCGGAATCAGCATACATCAGTGTGCTGCTGGCTGACTACTTTCTCAAACAGCCCCCATCCCAGTGCCTTTAACAATCCTCAAAGTCATCCCAAACAAACTCGAGGAATGCCTTCTACCTTAATCTAAAAACACAGCAAAAACAAGAGTTCCTTCCATCTTACTCTGCTCAGCCCCCTACCCATACAAATCTGGAATTAGCAACTTTTCTTGGTATATCCAAACAATTGCCCCACTGTCACAGTCATTTAGCTTCGCCATTGACAAGAACATATCCATGGTACTTTGTTGTAATTTTCCTCTTCTATTTCTTCTTCCTATTCTACACTTCCTCTCCACTCCTTTTTTTGCCTATTCTAATTCCCTCGCCCTTGGAAGCTTCCGTTCCACCCCTCCACGTTACTTTGAATGTTCCATAGAACGTTATGTCAACATTCTATTGTAAGCTTCAGAGTCTAACTGCCGTTGTGGTGGGCGATGGATGTCGACAAATCTCTTGAACTTACCTCATTTCATCTTCTTTATTTCAATGGCGACGATTTTGTTGTGAGGAGGACAACGGAGTTGACATCCCCTCCGAAGTGTTGCCAATTGGTTCCGTGTGCTTCTTGTTGCTGCATCTTCACCAGCGATTTGCTTTGAGTGGGATCAAGGACACAGCAAGCCCTAGATTGGTCTGTCAAACTCAAGAAACACTGTGTAGTGTCTGAATATTACTGCAGTGCACTCATCAAGGCAGAATGGGCTGTCACGGGCCTTGTTTCATGCAAGCTCGTCTGTACGCCCTGGTAGTCAAAAGGAGGAAGCAATTGACGCATTACCGGCCCTAAGGATTTCCTGTTCAGGGCACAACCTTGATCTGGGCGGAGTTGCATTTTGCGATTACCGGTGGTTAAAGCACTACCTTTGCTGTGTCTTTGTACAAGGTACATCATAGAAATGCCCTCAAGGAGTCCCTTGTGTAGCGAGTACTTAGTGTCAAGAATCCTGAGGTGAGCACTCATCGTTAAACGGTGAGGTGGGTGATAGGAATTTTAACTATTCTTCCAGCTATTTCAGCGTGGACTTCGTGCAAGGAAATTCCTTAAGGGAAAGCGCTTCTGTCAAACGGGTGGAATCGGAGAACAGGAGTAAACCTGTTAACCCAGTTGAGACACGGGTAGAGTATGTAACAATAGAACAATTTCTCAGCTGGAGAAGGTCAATTGTAAAAATAAGTACAAATTACATAAAGATGGGAGAGAGGGGAGACCACACCAAAGACATCCATATTTCATGAAACGTTGGTGTGGTCTCCCCTCTCTCCCATCTTTATGTGATTTTTACTCTTTTTTTTTTTTTTACAATTGACCTTCTCCAAATGATTTCCGGCTGAGACATTGCTCTGTCAAATGAGTGGCATCTGGCGGCAGTTATTAATGACAGTTAAAATCGTGTGTGAGGTGAATTCTCCTTACGGGAGAGTGCTCCAGTCAATCGGTTGGCGTTTAGTGGCAGTTATTTACTACAGTTACTATTGGTGTGTGAAGAGATATCTAGGCTGTGTACCATTCACCCAAAATAGTGTTATGCATCAAGTGGAAGAACTATTTTGGCTAATATTGAATAACTTAAGGAAAGGCATTGGAGTTTCAATAACATGAACATCATTTTTCCCTTTTTGACATTATATTGGATATTTTTTTCCCTCAATGCTATGTTATATCTCAACTACTGATACTCTCTTATTAACTGTTATTTCCACAGGTTGCTCAACCTTTTAGGAAGGATTGTTTTAGTTTTTGTTTATGCTCCACATCTTACATTATTAACTTTGCAATGTCACAGATTTGTAATTATTCACTTTGCATTTTACTTAGACTAGGAAGTTAGAATTTCAACATGGCAGCAGCTAGCATGAATCAACCTTCTCCGTTTTTGTCAGATGCAGAAGAACCAATTGTAGCGTGGAAACATTGGATAACTGTTTGAAACATATTCAATTGCCATATGTGCCAATGGATTCTCTGCAATAAGGAAACAACATATATTATTACACAACTTAGGTGGGGAAGGTAGGAAGGTTTTTGACAGTCTTCCAGATTTAGGAGAGGATTAGGAAGGTTTTGAAGAGATGGATGCCTATTCTTCCACTATTAGAAGAATAATAGTTTGCTGATAAAAATGAATGTCGGTTTAGAGAGACATAAAATCTTTGGAAGGAGTCAGGGAAAGGATGAAAAAGTAGGGAACTATATAGCCATACTAAGAGGTTTGGCTCACACATGCAAATTCAATTAATTAACTGATTTGCTCATTCATGATCAATCAGTACATTGTAGTAATAACAAATAAATTCAAGAAAAGTTGTTAGTTGGTAATCCTGACCTTAAAAATACCATAGATATTGTGAAGAGTGTTGAACACACATCTGAATACATTAAAGAGATGAATGGGACAACCGAACAAGGTGCAAATGAAATCTCAAGCGAATTTGGAAATGTATGTCCTATTACAAAAGAAGAGTGATGGGTATAAGGAGCCCAATAAGGAAAAATGCAGTTCTCAACATAGACTGGAGTGTTTTAGGTGTGGTAGTACTGGGCATTTAGGGAATAATAATAATTGTTTAGCCAGAACAGCCATGTGCAGTAAGTGTAACCGCAAAGGATACTTTGCGCGTGTATGCAAAGATACCGCAGAGGTGCTTCAAGTAACAGTGAAGGGAAACTATTAAGTACACATGGTTGATCTGTTTAAGTGGGAGACTGGGTTAGACGGCCAAATAATTGAAGTTTAGGCAGATTCTTGCTCACCTTTTACTTTCATTGACAGTGAAATTTACCATGCTAATTTTGGAGATGATGTCTCCTCCTTCAAAGAACCTGATGTGAATCTGGTTGGGTACAACAAAGACCCCATACCCTTGGATGTGAAACGGAGTTCCGATATTTGCCCAGGAGACAGTGCATGACAATAAACGATAACTTGCTGGACATAATATTACACAATCTCTACCACCTATTCTATTCTAGAAGATTGCCTAGCCTGTACTGTCGGAACTCTGTTAGTAAGAGCAAGACTCAGATCTTCCCGGTGAGGCCTGTGCTGGCTAGACCAGTGGGAATACAAGAGGGACTAACCTGGTCGCCATATACCTTCAAATACCTAGGTATTCAGATTTTTCATGACCAGAGAGATTTATTGGAGGGGAATCTGGTAAAAGCTACCCATGCCTAAAGGTCAAATGTGGCCTTTAGGCAGGCTTGTGGGCAAGGCTAGGATAGCGCTCTCCAAAATGGTTATCTTACCAAGATTACTGCATTACTTTGTGAATCTCCCAGGTATAGTCCCCAAGACATGGTTCAAAGAGATAGACACCCAACTAAGAGAACTGATCTGGGATGGCGGGAGACACAGGGTGTCCCTTATGACATTAAGACAGCCATTGACTTGGGGGAGGGGGGGTCCAGGGAGCACCTGACTTTGAAGCGTATTATGTGGTAGCGCAACTCCAGTGGCTAGCACAATGGCTGGAGGGTCCGAATCAGGAGACGCTGGCATTGTCTGTGAAACCACCATGCAAGACGTTTATGCCCAGAATGTTACAATCCAAATACAAGATAGAACACATGGGAGTGTTGTTGGAGGTGGCCCTGAAATGTTGGAATAGATGCCTAAATAAGGGGAATGGAGCTCCCCTTATAAGCCCCGAACCGGGCCCCCCCTCATACATGGTCAACTGAAAGAATGGGAGGAGACTGGGGAGACTACAGTCCGAGACTGCTACCAAGACGGAGAGCTCTTGTCTCTCTCTGAATTCTTGAATCAGGCCAGGCCAATTCTTGAATTCCCATGTAGTTAGAAGGGCTATGACGGCGCTCTGGGGTAGAGACACTCGGGAACCTGACACACACCCCGTGCTTCAGGCAATGGTTACATTGGGTACTGCCAGACACCTGGTTAAATGGTTGTACCGGGCAATAATGGACACAACGAAAACATCATTCACACACCTGCAGGAGAAATGGGGGGGAGCTGGTCTGCAGACCTTTGACTGACGTGTAATGGAAGAAATCCCTAGAGAGCATTAAGAAAATATCCAGGAACTACAACTTATAATGAATACAATGTAATACGCTTCACATAACATCACACCACACAGGCTAAATGTTATATATGGGACGACAGACGGAAAGTGCCCCAGATGTGGCAAACTGGCTGCTAGTTTCTCACATATGCTGTGAAACAGTTCAGACCTACAGGGTTACTGGAGGAAGATAATCAATAGAGTGTTGGCGTGAATGTTGAGGTGCGCCCGGAGGTCTGTCTGCTTGGGCTTTTCCCTAGGTCAAAAGCCCAAAGGATTGGCCACAGGTTTGAGGATTTAGCATTAATACTGGCCAAAAGGAAAATAGCGAGCAGATGGCGAGCAACGAGTGACCCCAGAGTACTGATCCGGGAGGCAGAGGTCTCAACATGGGCCAGGGCCGAGGAAAAAGTACCGACAAGAGAGGACAAGATAATGAAATGGTGCAAGCCCCTCGCAGAATCCTGGGCTGAAATACTGCAGGCTTGGGATTCGATGGAATCTGGGGAAGACGAGGATGACAGGGAAAGCACTGATGTGAGTAGAATATAAAAGAATACATAGATAGTTACATGGATCTCTGCCTGAACTTGCGCCCTTTAGAAACTCCCTCCCCCCCCCCCCTCGGTCCTCACCCCTCTCCATACAGAATAGAACTGAAAAATATATGTAATAGAAGGTAAGGAAGAACAGCATGAGAAGGGGCTCCAGGGAAAGCAGCAGATTGTGGTTATTTAGTTAAGATCTATGTTATATTCTACAGAAAAGGAATATCTTTTTACGCATACAAAGACCAGAGGACACTACATGCCCCACACCACGGGCTCCCTTTAATCAAGAATGTGAGGTCTTTTATATCAGTAATTAGCAAAAGTAAGAGTAGATCACTTTAGACCGAGACACACAGGGTAAGAAATAAGACTGTTGATCCATGCCTGTTATAAGCCTTCATCTTTTCAATAGATGCAGCAATAGAGAATAAATAACGATGTATGTACAATGGATAAAATATTGTGCGATTTTCAATGCACAAAATGCTAATAAAAACCATTTATTAAAAAAAAAAGAAGAAAAAAAAACTCGGACAGCCTAGCCTGTGGCTCCTCTTGTAAGAAAGATTCTGGTTCTCTACACATTTTGTCAATAGTGACAGTGGGCCAAAACACAAGTGACCAAATCTGAACATTTCCCTTGTAATATCCAGTTAAATACCGGAAGACAATGCACCACGACCTCGAACTCTGCATCTTAGGGAGCAAAGTGCTTACCTATTATGGTTAAGGGTTCCGGCACAAAAAAAAAAACCTGTCCATAACCCGCACATATTTCCCTTTCCACACTGAAGTAACCACCCAGATTACCTTTTCAATAGCTCCTAATAATTGATCACAGCTGCCTTTTTCAATGTCCGCGGGTCAAAGCCATGGATTGTTTAAGCTACTCTGGGGCCGATTATGACGGTGATCGGACGAGCGTCCGACCGCCATCGCTGCTGGAACAGGACTGGCAGACAGAAAGTCGGAGGTCCCACCCGCCAAATTACAATCCATCCGCCGTGGAGGTGGTCAGAAACATGCTTCTTCACATTGAGGCTTGTGCTGCGAACCGCAAAAGGGCCACAGCACAAGCCCCAATGCCAAAAGGCATGTTTGGAAACATCCCTGCAACCTGTGGCAGGCACCATGCTATGTTTACCACATGATAAGGAATGTTTAGAGAGCACCACAGGTGCCCCCCAGGGCCTATAGGGGAGGGACAGGGGCACTGCTAGAGGCCCCAAAAATACCTTTCTGCCAACCTGTTCCTGTCAGAAGAACAGACGTGAAGTTGTTGGTGGATCGCAATCCCCATGGCCGTGCTGAGAAGGCACATCCTCCATTGTGGGGAATGAGATCAGACCACCCGCCCGAGGGGGTCCTTGAGCCCATCGGAAGCAGTCGGTCGGTCGCTGGGCCAATGCAGTCCAACAGACTGCACCGTAATGTGGCAGTCTGACCAGGGTTAGAGATCTTGGTGGGACTGATCCCGACAGGATGTTGGTGTCGCCCCCACTGAAATTTTAAAGAGCCCCTAAGTCTGGTGGATAGAGTAAGAGCAAAACCAAAGGTGGTGATGGACGGAGCGTTGACAATACAAGCACTCACCCCCAGTCAACTGATCTGGGTTTAATCCATCACCATTCTTTAGCCCACTCTGCCACCCCAGTTCAGACATGGCCATATGCAAATCAGTCGGACCCTGTGCCTCATGGGAACAGTCCAGCCCAAACTGCCAAGCCATGCCTTCCCTGGACCGGAAACAAGCTTCAGAGTAAGAGGAAATCTCATTTCCATGGCAATGTATACAGGTTAACAGTACTGTAAGGCATCTATAAGAGATCGCTCTGCTTTCTCTGGTAGCCAATGAAGTTGAATATCATTTGGTCCAATAGATTTATCCAGTTCCTAAATAACTGTGCTGTGCAGACATTTTGACTCAAGCCATTTCCTCTAAATGTAAATCCATTTTCTACATTTTAGCTGCGAAAGATGAGAGGATGTTAATTGTTGTCATCATTCAACATCACTTAGTTAAGACTCAGTTTTCACCTTAGGCAATTGTTTACCAAACTATAATTACTCGAAAGCATTTCACACGACTCTGATAAGAGCCAATGGTCCTAGATTTGTTAAAAACAGTGTACATATGATAAGGCACAAGACAAAAAGATAGTTAAATAGAGGACAGGTAAATTGTAAGGAATGGCATTTGTACTTGAAAATATTTCCTCTCCAAGCTGACACCAACATAAAGATCAGATTAGTTGGCTTAAACATTGTGTTCTACAGAAAAATATGGATACGGAGTCCTGTACAATCACATCAGCAATAAGAGGATGTACATTTTTCTTCATACTTTAACTAAATGCTCAGCTGTAAATTTCTACTTACCTTGCATATTAATAAGATGAGTTCCTGTGTGGACTGCCATGCTCTGCTGATACGCAGCTGATGTCAATGTGGACATGTCACTGAAAAAGGAAAACGGGTCATGGTTAAACCCAAGATTAAGGAGCCAGACTGAGCACAAGATGGCTGCCCCAGAACAGAGAAGGCCTGCTTGTGAAAGTAACAAGTGAACCCAGGGAGCCTGGAAGTTCAAATAACATAATGCTGCACTCCAACAACTGTTTTGCTTATGCATAGTGGAGAAAGAGCAACAACAGACATACATAAATAAGCACAAACATGTGCACACACAAGCATGCTCTTTCTCCCAATCTATTCAGTTCCTCTATGCAATCGCCCCCATTCTGCTCTTCAACAGTTCTTCCTCTCTCACTTCTGTTCCTTGCGTCGTCGCTTCTCCTCCTCGTGGAGAACCTTCTTAAGCTGCAAGAACAGTTGATGCTTCTCCTCCTGCAGAGAAGTAAGCTTCAGCTGCAGTTTTTGGACCTGTGAAAGAGAGGAGGACAGTCAGGTGCAGACTGCACAGTGTGATAATGGTGACTGAACACAGGGAATGCGAAAGAAGCAGTCGGGCTGGACAGGGAGGATTCAATGTCTTTTTAGGGAGGGGAGGGTCTGTGGCAGGAGTAAGAAGAGGAACTCAATACAGGGCGAGTGCCCTGAATGGAGGGAAAGTAGGGAAACAGTGAGGTTTGTGGCCTTCGTCGTACAGTGCCCCCATAGTCACAACATGTGTGCAGTAGGTTTTACCTGCTCTTTTGTTTCCTCCAGTGACATTCGCTCCTCCAGCTCCTTTTTGCGTCGGCGTTCCTGCTCCTCCCGCATTTTCTGTTCCATCATCTTATCCACCTCTTCCTCCTCTGAGAAGAAAGAGGTGGCAGTCAGAGGCTTTACCAGGTACATATCAAAATCAGAAGATGGTAACAGAGAAAGTTTCCCCAACGAAGAACAAGAGGTTCTAATCAGACATGACTGGAAAAGACTCCGAGACAACAGCAGGGAAGGTGGTCAACTAGGAATGGTAAGGAAGAGCCTCACCGGATGCCTCCTACTGAGGCTGCAGAAAGACAGGGGGCACAAACTAAGCACGAAGAATCCTCATCAGGAAAAGGTGTAGGTTATCAAGAGAAGGTGCAGAGGACTCCTTGATGGGGATAGATACTCTACTGATGTTATTGGAAAATGTAACTGGGGAGAGCAGCATGTAAGGGGGCAGAGAACCAAAAGCGAGACTGTGCACCCGTTTCATATTTAGGGGCCATAGAGAACTGTGCTTGACTGTCTACACTCTTGGAGTAGCAGGGGAAAAGAAGATATGAATGCACTAAGGATGCATGCAAACTGACTGTGAGAGACCCTCCAGGGCACTGTACATCAGATTTAATCTAGCCGCTCTTCAACCTCAGACATGCTCTGGTGTGCATATAAAACCACCACAGATAATGCTGTAGCAACGTATAGTAGTGTGAGCACCCCTTACCATACCAACATCACTGCATACCCTCTCTCAATGCTCACATACAAGCACCTCCCGATTAAAATTACCGGTGGTGGTTCCATTCCTCTATTAACATACCTTGGCGTTTCCGCTCCCTCTCCATCATGATGTGGCGGTGAAGTGCCCGGGCCATAGCATTGGATAGCTTTGGCCTTTCCAACAATGCAGGCATCTTGATAGGCTACGGCCAGTTCTAACTCTTGACGGCAAAACTGTTAACAGAGAGGAAGAAACTTGTGAGAGACCCTGGCATAAAGAGTATTTAATATCCCCAAATGTGATTGTGAACTCACAGCAAAGGACTGGACTAACCAATCCTAACTCGCTGTCCCAAAGTGAACTCACACGAATTAAGAAAACAAAAACACAACTAACATTACCAAACTAACTCAGTGACCAACAACAAACTAGTAAAAAAATGCACCCAAACAGATTCCCTCAACTGTCTCAACACTCTTGATTACTTGCTGCCAGATCAACAAAACTGTCCCTCGGCTGCTTGCCAAATGTAGCAACCAACAAATATGCCTACCTTCCCCAAAGAGAGCTGCAAGACTGCCATAAAACACAGCTAAATGGAGCTCTCCCAAGACAGCTGCAGCTTAGCGGACTGTCCAAAACACTGTGAAGTATAGTAAAGACAACACGGACAACGGATGGGGGGCGGGATTGAAGAGGAGAGTGATGCGAAGGGGGGAAATAAAAGTGACAGACACTACAATGACCTCTACCCCTTCCACAGTAATGGCTAATTTGCAATCTTATATTTTCAGAATTCAAATATGGAAATCCATGTCTTTAGTCACATCGGCCATTCCGTTTAGGAATGATTCATAGTTATGAATATTTGGAAATGGCCCTTTTAGAGAAGCCCTTACCTTTTTTCATCCCACTTAATGCACCGTCTATATTCAGTGCCATGTTTTAGATGGCACTGGTGTGTTTAGTCAAGTCAAAAAGGTTTATTGCATAATTAATTAAAATTATTACAAATTTCACATGATAAAATAACAGTACAAAAGATAATGAAATGTCCTGGTCTTGTTGCTACTCAGCGTCTAAGAATTATATAAAATGCGATGTTTAAAAACTTTCGTCCGGGGATGCTCCAGCCGTCTCACGGTCTCAGTCTGTTTCTACAGTTTATAATTTCTATGCGAGACCCTGGATTTAGGGTGGGCCTAGTGGCCCGCCTCCTCAGTATTCCCCCCTGCTCGACTTGGCTTAAGCATTTTCTCACCTCAGCCAGGAATTTGACTCCCCGGCATGCCAGAATTATGGAGGGTCCTCCCAACCAACTTGTTACTGCATGTCTGCAGGATCGGATGTTTAGCTCGTTTAAAATGGGTTTCAAATAATGTCGCCTCTGAGCCATGAGTGCTGGACATACACAGAGAAAATGGACTAGGGTTTCGGTTTTATAACCGTAGAGACGACATTGCTCCGTCTGTTGAGTGCGTTTCCAGGACGGTAATAAATCTTTCGAAACATGCAGACCCATCCGGTAATCTGTAAATGCTCTTTTAAGTACCCGCTAAAGTGAGATGAAAGATATGCTTGAGGTTTTAGTGCTGTAAAGGAGTTGATGATGGTCCATCCATGCCGACGTTTTGCAAGTGTGTTTTTGTCCTCCAGAAAGGATTTCCTTTTTGCTTCCATGTTGGCTGATCTGCTTAAACATGCTTTGTCCGTCCTAGATTTCCATACTAATTCCAGCTCTAGCTCTTTCAGACAGGTTTTCAAATGCTTTCCCCAGGTGCTCGGGGTTTCGCTGTCCGCCTGTTTTTTTATTTCTTCCCAGCTCAACCAGTCCATTGTGTCTGGGTCTGCAGAGCGTAGTTTGTGACAGAGCTTCACGAAGCCGCTCATGCTTCGGAATTTCTGATTTTGAGTCCAAATTCAAGCCTGACTTGCGATGATGAGGCGGATTTTGGGAAGTTGAAGATGGCTTTGTAGATTTTGATCTGTAGGTCATTTAATAGATCGGCCTCCTTGCCACAACAAGTAACTAGACCGTAGGATAGGGTGGGCATGATTTGGGCTGCCATAATTTTTTAAAAGGTGCTTGTAATTAGGGCAGTCAATTTTTGCTTTTAGTAAACGTTAAGCAAAGATTAATGATTGGGCCTTGGCTTGTATTGCTGCTTTGTGCTCCTTGTGTTTCGCTCCTTGTGATATTATTGTTCCGAGGTACTTGTATGACCCTTGTTCTTCCACCGTTACCCCATTCGCCATCCATTTATACTTGAGCTTTTGTGGATCTACTAGACGGACCACTTTTGTTTTTTCTTTGTTTAGTTCCAGCCTTTCCTGTTTCAAATAAGATGTTAGTTTATTTATTGCTCTTTGTAGGCCAATTGGTGTTGTGCTCAGCAATACGATCTCATCTGCATATTGTAAAAAATGTATTGGAGTGTTGGCCAGTAATGGAGGGTGACATTCAGCCGATTCCAGCACACTTGTGATGTCGGAAAGGAAAAGGTTGAAGAGGGTAGGGGCTAACACGCAACCTTGTTTAAGTCCTTGGTGCGTTGAAATACTCGAGGTTGTACTGCCTCCATTACCCAGTTTCACTCCTGCCAAAGTGTTCTTATATAGGACTTTTATTGCCTTTAAAAAGTTGATTCACTGGTGTGTTTATTTTATTCTTTGATTGCAGTCTCCTCCTGGCCATGATAGCATGGTAATGCAAAATATGTACATTGTTGCAGGATGTAGTCTCATTTTGCAACAAATATAAATGAAAATAATGTAAAAATGACAAATGTATCTATTTTTCAAAAAAGTTTCTTGAAGGGACAAACCCATCTGAATTTCACTTCGAGGAAGGCAGGCTTGCTCGCTCACTTCACTCATTTTCTGTACTTCAACTTTGAGCACTGTACATGCAGGCAGCAGATGGTGAGAAGTTTGGAAGTGTGAAGAGCTAGCACACCAGTGTGGCAGTACCAGTCGAGGCAGGCTCGTAAGAAACATTGAGCACCTACATTTATACCTATTGATTAACAAAAGCATTTGATAATGGTGCTTCAGCGGCTGACTCACGGGTACAGTTAATAACATGAAGGGTCGATGCAGCTGAGGAAAGCCAGAAAAAGAGCCAGTGACATCAATATTTGACCTCCTGTGGTGTGAATGGGAGAAGCAGGGACATCGAGCTCTAGAGAGTGGACCAGATTTTGGTGGAGCAAGGGACTGGTCATATCTGCTGCTTCATCGGTCACACACAATTTCAGCAGGGGCAGCAAGAGTGCTCAGTGAAAAGTGTTAGAAGCAGCTGCTTTGAACGTCAGAAACATCAAGTTCGATAACCTGTCTCTAGCCATATGATGTATATAACTTTATCTTGGATCACCTTAGCCTTCCACGCACTGCGAAGACGACAGAGGATGTATTATACTGGTCCCTAACTGAACCACCTGAAAATACGCAATCGTTACATAACGGGGTGGTAAAGTGATAGCATTCATACAGCAAAACACGTGCACCGATCACTGCCATTCCTTCATCACTGGCAGTACCTGTACAAAAACAGACTGGGAGCATACCCGATACTGACCACTGGGAGAGTTCCCTTATGTTGTTGTCTTTATTTGCAGATTGCATACAAATTCTTCATACAAAAACATTCATGATGCAAAACACCATTAATATAGAATAAGAAACTCTTTGCAATATCACACTACCATTAAAAGCAAGATGAGGGAAAAACAATGAATACATCACATTCCAGTCTTTACAAAGTTACACGCAGATCATCTGCGACTTTATATTTGGGTTAGTAATGTTGACTGGCATCTAGTTACAACAAATGCTGGGATAAACAAGGCACAGACAACCGGAGGGAGGGCGGGGGGTAAAGAAGGCACAGACAACCGGAGGTGAGCAGGGGGTAAAGAAGGCAGGGACAACGGGAGTGGGGCTGGGGTAAAGAAGGCAGGGACAACGGGAGGGGGGCTGGGGTAAAGAAGGCAGGGACAACGGAAGGGAGGCTAGGGTAAAGAAGGCCGGGACAACGGAAGGGAGGGGGGTAAGGAAGGAAGGGACAACGGAAGGGAGGGGGGTAAAGGAGGCAGGGACAACGGAAGGGAGGGGGGTAAAGGAGGCAGGGACAACGAGAGGGAGGGTAGTTTAGAGGAGGCAGGGACAATGGGAGGGAGTGCTAGGTTGTAAAGAAGGCACGGACAATGGGAGGAAGGGCTTGTATTAAGAAGGCACGGACAACAGAGAAAATATTTGCAATGCAATTGGTCTCCCATTTAAATTGCGAGACCTATGGCATTGCAAAGATGTGGCCGCCATTGTCCCTGCTGCTTATAATGAGAAAGTGGGTATGGCGTGCTGACTGTAAGCAAAGCACGTATTGCCTGCAGTAAGAGAAACTCAATAAAGAAAATAGTGCTTCCAAGACTAAATAACATGTACTGTGTAACAACCGAAGTAAAGGACCAGTCGCCATGGGATGTTACAAATGGAGACAAGGCGGTACTAAGGAGGGACTAACAAGCCTATTTACTAATCAGAAGCCAGCATTTATGAAGGACACTGGCACAAGCCAATGACAAATATGGGAGGAGAGTGGGCGTGCTTCTATTCCATACTCCACCACAACAAGTCACGCAGCGCATGTGCGCTGACTCTAAGCTCAACCTAAAAAGGTACCCTCCTGCTTGCATCCCCGAGGGCAGAACGCAGACTCAAACCTCCAAATTTTGACCAATGTAGTACAGGTATAGTATGTTCTATGGAAAATTGAGGTGTATTAAATTAAATCAGAATCTCATGGCCACCTCCCTAGGGGAGGCCACAGCCTCCTGCCATTCTTCGTCCTCTAGTGTTCCCAGGTCGTTTACCCAGTGTCCTCAAAATGTGGATATTAGTTCTGGGGAATTATTAAGGATTTTGCGGTATGTGAAGGATATTGCTTTTCTGCCGTATAATTGTCAAGCAATCCATCTTCCAGGGGAGAATATTCCGGGGCTCCTCCCCTTTCGGCAGTGCTCCCTTCCATGCATGGCTAACTTGGAGATAATGAAAGGCCTCAGAATGTACAGTTGGTAGCCACTCTGGAGGTCAGCAAAGAAAATTACCTCTGCCCTCACCCACAGAACTCCCACCCTTGAGATGCCGATCATGTCCTACTTATCGAATCCCACTGCTTTGCCAAGAGGCCGAATTTCGCAGAGTCCCACAGCAGTCTCACGTGTGACTTTATTTCTCCAGCCTAAGGCTGCTGACGCCTCCTGCCAGACTGGTATTGTAACCAACACTGGGCGGGGTAGCAAGTTGCTCTTACCCCCTCCATAGATTGCCCTGAGGTAACCTCACAGCTGCATGTTGAGGTGGTGCATTCTGTACGCCGGTTCATCAGGGTGAAGGTGGACCCAGTGGTTAATCACAGTGAGCTGTGCCGCCCAATAATATTTCTGGATTGCTGGAAGCACTATCCCACCATCATACGAGCTTCTTGTCAACTTCGGGACAGAAATCCGGGGGGAACCTCCCTCCTTGAGGAGTGAGCGAACCACAGCGTCCACCGATCAAAAAGACTTGTTTGGCACTGGATGCGACATGTACTGAAGGACATACAAGAGTCAGGGAAGGGCCATCATCTTAAAAAGAGATGCTCTGCCCAACAGGGATGGCGACAGGGTTCTCCAATGTTGAGCGTGCTGCTCAGTCGCTTCAGTGGGGATTCCAAGTTGCAATCATAGAAGATTATGGGGTCTTTAGTTATAAAGATCCCTAGGTAGCATAAACCTTCCAAAACCACTCTTATAGCACAGTCCCTGGGGAGACGCGGAGGGTCTCCCAGAGTATATAGATTAGTGATTTCTCCCAATTAATGGTATACACAGAAAATGTACGATACAGTGCGAATATATGCAGAAGTCTATGGAGTGTTGCGCTTCGGTTCGCAATGTACAATCGGATATCACGTAGATCGAGAACTGTCGTGTTGCGGCGTTTTGCCGTTCATTGGAGGCTGCTGGGCACATACGCTAGACCGGGAGACTCACTTCCGGCGGAAAACGAGTCCCCGGTCCAGTCTTTCGCTACACAAACCAGGCAAGCGCTTCCGGGGGGAAACGCTTAAACCGCGTTCTCCCGCCGGGTCTGCGCTTTGGATTCTGGAGAGTTCCTGAACGCCAGTCCCCGCCTGCTGTCTCACTACAGCATCAGAGCGCAGGAGCGCTAAATCTTGGTTCCTTGTTTCGCCGCGTTTCTGCCGCACTGCAGGTTATCTCCGCATTCCCTGGCTGGGAGTGCCCTTGCCTTAGACTCTACGCCGTGCAGGAGCGCTGTCTGTGTGATCCTCGTTTGCCGCACTGAGGGAGCGGCAGTTTCTTCATGGTTTCCGTGCTGCAGCGCACTTGACTTTCTTTTCCTTTGTTTCCTCACCCTATTCACTGCGCAGGAGCGCTTTAGCTGATTTACTTTGCCGGTTGTATACCACGTGTTGGATGCTTTTGCCAGGGATGTACTAACGCGCAGGAAGCGATATCCTAGGGTTTTGGACACGTGCAGGAGCACATTGCTTAGGGGTTATTCAATGCGCAGGAGCGCAGTACCTTATTTTTGCACATTACGCGCAGGAGCGCTATTTGATGGTTTTCTTTCCTTTGGAGCATCAAACCATTCTGGGGTACGGCAGACTGCATTACGCTGGTGAGTTTGTGAGTGAATGGGCTTTCTGTGTGTGCCTAGAGGTCTGTAATGAAAGGGGGGAGGTGAGGTCTTTCCCTGATTTAGTCTCCTTTGTCTTACAGCTGTCTGCCAGTTGGAGTCCAATCCCTACCCGAACTCCACACAGCCCAGGCCTGGTGTGCCTTTCTGGCTCCCTTCCCTGTTCCCATCTGATCCTTACCGTGTTTTACATTCTGTGCGGGTCAGCTGGGTACAGGGGCGGTGGCTCCTGTCGTCTCTGCGGAATCGCTTCACAAGCAGAGGTAAGACTTGTGGGGCTCTGACAAGAACCTGTCTTCCCACTCTGTAGTTCACTGCAACCCTCCAATCAGTGGATCACCCCTTATCCATACTTCCAGCAGCTCAAGCACTAGTGCAAAGATCAATGGGGAGAGAGGCCCCACGCCTCGTGCCTCGACGCAATGGGAAAACTTTTGGCGTGGCCTCATTGCCTGTCACTTGGGCCATTGGATCGGAATATAGGAGCCTCACTCAGGTCAAAAATCAGGGGCCAAATCCCTGTCTCTCTAAAACCGCAAACACAAATGGTCACTTCACCATGTCAAAGGCCATTTATGCGTCTAAAAATATCACTGTTGTGTCTTCCCATCAGTTGTCCTGCCCAGTACTCCATGCTAGCATCTCAGGTTAAGCGTGGTGCTTCTACCTGGCATAAAGCCTGATTGATCTGGGTTGATCAGTAAACATATGATGTGGGTCAGGCGGGTTGCCAACAATTTCATCAGTATTTTAACATCTGCATTTAATAACGAAATCGGCCTGTATGAGGCGCACTCTCCAGTGGTTTCCTTTTCTTATAGATCCCCACTATGTTCGCAATTCTTTGATGTCTTGGCAAACACTCCAAGTCACAACTCTTCCGAAACATTTTTAAAAGAAGGGGCACTACCTTTGCAGCCATAAGTTGATACAGTTCGATGGGCAGGCCTTTCTGGCCTCCAGCCTTCCCAGATTTAAAACCCTGAGTGGCCTGGGCAACCTCAGTGTCTGAGAGTTCTTGGTCTAGGAGGTCTCTGTCCTCAGCTGTGAGACCTGGCATCCTTAAGTCAGACAGCATTTCCCTTGCCTCCTCAATGGTGGCTTTGGAGGAAGCAGCATACAAGCATTCATAGTATTCCGTGAACGCAGCTACTATACTCAGTCTATCCCTCACTCGAGTAATACCAGGCCCCTTTACCTCAAACACCAATCTCAACATTGAATCTCATCCATCTAGCCATGCTAACAGTTTTGCCACTCTATCGCCACCTCATAGAGGCAGTGCTACGTTACGCCATACCGAGCCTTGGCTCTCATCCGCCATGTCCTTAAACTCCCTCTGTTTCAAAGTCAGGCAGTGTCGCGCCGACTCAGTCTCTGCGATCAGAAGGGCCTCGAAATCTTGGATCTCTTGTTCCAGCCCTTCCAACTTAGATTGTTTTTCTTTCTTATGGCCTACAACCAATGAGATACCTTGGCCCCTAATAACGGTTTTGAATGCCTCCCACAACACTACAGAAAATCAAGGGGGGGTTTTGTCCAAAAACAGACACCAGTGCTGGACGTAATGAAGAAAAAAAGAGAAAAATCTGGCTGCCAAATATTGAGCCACTATTTATTTTGGAGGACAAAAGCGAAGACCTTAGGTTCTTTCGCTTCAAGTGTCTCAAATCACAATCATTCAGATATTAGACAGCTTCATAAAACATTTTTGTTCTTGTCTAAATTAGATACACAAGACAAATTATAATACATATAGAGTGCATACATAGTACAGAGTAATGTGCGACAAAATGATATGCAATTATCGATAATAAACGACTAAATTAATATACAAAGTTACACCAGCCGATTGTTAGCAACATAACGCACTTCCATTGGATCCTATAATTTAAACAAACTTTGTGGGCCGGCTATCACGTGGGAAAATTACTTCTCTGTGAGGTGCATTGCGTTTAAGGACCCTCTACAGAGGTTCCAAGCTTTTCAGACTACCCTTTGTGGTACAGAGAGAATGGGAAATGCTGATGCGTTTCTAATCGTGAAGATGATTCACGGCTCATAAACCGACAGCCAGGTTTTTCTCTTTTTTCTTCATCGCACAACACTACAGCAGAGTAATCTATCCCCTCATTCTCCACTATGTAGTGATCTGTGGAGTCCTGTAGTTTCCAGCGGATAATAGGGATTTTGAAATACCATGGAGTAGAGTGAAATGAACCGCATATGAAAATAAGGAAGAAACTGACGAAAAGGAAGGGCAATAAAGATGAAAGGATGGATGCAAGGGCAAAAGGACGAATGGATGTAGGGATAAAAAAATATTTGCATGAGTGAGAGAAAGAAAGTGTCTGGAATGATAAAAGTCTGGATGAATGTATGAATGGTCTCCTGGATGGAAGTGTGCAAGGATAGATTGCTGGATTGATAAAAGGAGGGTGAATTGGTGGATCGATGAAGAAAAATGGTTGTATGAATAAATCAGTAAAAGGATGTATAAATGTTTGGGAATGTGCGAGCAGCAGGATGGATAGATAGAAAACTAATAATGAACGGATGGTTAGACGAAATGGTGAAAGGATGGATGAACGAAATGGTGAAAGGATGGATGAAAGTATGAAAAGATGGCTCGACGGTTGTATACAGGAAAAGCTTAAAGATGAAGAGAAAGAGTTAATAAGGGAGTTCATCTAGAGCTGGTAGGGTTTACTTGCTTC
The DNA here is from genome assembly GCF_964261635.1 of Lissotriton helveticus. NCBI lineage: Eukaryota > Metazoa > Chordata > Amphibia > Caudata > Salamandridae > Lissotriton > Lissotriton helveticus. Next base: position 47,268,800 of record NC_136073.1, read on the forward strand.
ACTTGCCCAATGGCATTCAAGGTATGGACCAAAGTGGGAGGTATTTTAAGTTGCTGGCTACTCCATTGACAGGGAATAACAAGCAAGGCTGCTGGAGCAGTGACACCCACGAGAGGTGGGCGGGCTGCAACTCATGTGGTGCTGCACCCCACTGACTGCAATGACAGCAACACTCCACAGTGAGTAGCGGTTTTGTGCTGTTTGTTCTTACACCAACCGCTAGCCCAACGTAGAGATTTCCAAAAGCATTCCAGCCCGGACCTGCACCGCACTCAGCTTTCTTCCATCACTTAAACACCCAACACAGATCTAACCCCACAATCCTGGCTGAACCAAACTCCCAGCTAGTATCCAAATATCTCTCTGCAACACTCTTCAATGCTTGCCGCTTCCTAGCACAGATCACCGAACTGACCCTCAATAATAAAGAACAGTATTGATCAAATGGAAGCCGTCTTTGATAAACAAATTCCTGTCTGGCCAAGAGTATTAGTTTCACCGATAGTATAGGTGTCGATTGAGCTTTTAGACGGCACAGATTTGCCGTAATGTAGATTTTAGCATGTGGTACTGCACGATATTAGGTTGCAATGATGAATTTCAATTCGTTGACATGTAACATTATCCAAATTTGTAATAAGAAGTGCTCCTCGTCCATCCAGGTGATTGTCTGTAGCACGCTCACCTGTGTTATTATTTATCTCAGCGGTTTCTAACTTTCACGTTCCCTTCCCTTAAACTTCGCCCATTACACAAGCCAAACTAAATGTTGTAAATTTCACCTGCAAGTGTAGAAGTGAATCGCTGTATTGATGAGAAGTGAAACTACACGTCCCACAATGCAATAACCTGCTGGGTGGGGATATTGGCACTTACTGGTGTGACACATGACATGGAGTCAACTTGTAGCTATGCTCAGTCAAAAGATACAAAGGGGATTTCATCATTCAATCTTTATTTCGGCCATCAAAGATATACAATAAAACATATATAAAGCACTATAAAATCAACATGCTTAATCAATCAATGCATACTTATACAATCTAAGACCTTAGAATTGCGTGCTAATAAAATTACATTTAAAACTATAGACCTTAACATTAAGAGGGAGCCTGCATCTTCAAAATGCGGGTGCGAGTGTGCCAGACATTGGTAAGAAATTTTGCTATTACAAAACACAGTTAGGCTTGAAGCATCGATTTTTAAAATTCTGTACATTGGGAGGTACTCCCTACAACCCAGGTTTCTAATCAATGGTAGGAGCCAATATTTCCTCGCTGCCTTATACACTGGGCAAAACAGGACCACGTGTAGATCGCTTTCCTCCGCACCTGCGCAGGCCGGGCACTGCTTTGTGGAAGGGGGTGCTGACCAGGAGCTGGTAAAGGATCGTAGGGGCAATGTGCCATATCTCCATTGGAGAAACAGCTTCCTGGCCAGCACGGGGGAAATAACGTCTAAAACCCTCTCCAACCTGTACGAATCCTTGTTTTGCGCAAATACAGAGGTTAGTGACCCTTCACCCTGGCTATCTAGGGCCATGGCTAGTTTTTGTTCATGATAAGCGATGGCCAAAGCTCTCTTTGAGATGTTTAATGAGGCATTAGCGGGGTTGGACCAAAGGTCAGGAAACCCCAGGGTCATACAGGATTTCTGGATATATTTTATCCAGGGGATCAATAGCGCTTTCGGGTGGGTTAATAGCTCCATCAATTCCGCCCTATAGGCAAGAAGTTCTTCGCTACTCCATAGCCTTCGCCAGAAGGCTATGGGTCTCAAACCTAGTTCGTCAGCTATTGGTCGCAGACCCAGATCTAGCCTCAGGGGGAGGAGTGGGGTGCTGGGCGGAAGTGCAACTATCTGCCTGATGAAAGTATTCTCAGTTAAGGACAAACTGCGGCAAGATGTATGTCCCCACAGTTCCGCACCATACATGGTAGCGCCCCTGGCCTGTGCCTTATAGATCTGGATGAGCGGCCCCAGCGGACGGTATGTGGAGCCGTTCATCATCCGCGTGATACCCCCTGTGGTCTGTACCAATTTGAGGTTGGCCCTGCTCTGATGTGATCCCCAAGACATAGTTTCATTGAGAGTTACACCAAGATATTCAAAGGTGGAGACTCTCTCGAGCCGTGAGGCTCCCAATAATGGATTCGGCCGCAGTTTTTGCCTTGGGTTCAGGACCATAAACTTGGTTTTAGCTGCGTTAATTTCTAAGCCCCTGTCAGTGCAAAAGGACACGAATGAATCGAGGATCCTCTGTATCCCCATTGGGGTTTTGGACAGCAGCAGGGTGTCGTCTGCAAACATGATTGCAGGCACCTTGCTGCCGTTCAATTTGGGGGCGTCAGTATATTCAGTGGCATTTAGATGGGCGATTACCCCGTTGACAAAGAGGCAGAACAGGGTTGGTGCCAGCACACAACCCTACCTAACCCCTCGGTCAACGGGGAATCTATCCGTCAGTGCCCCGGACCTCCCGCACCTCACTCGAGCATAGTTGTTATGGTGTAATCTCTGCAAGATTATCAGGATATCCGGTGGAACGCCCATCTCAGCCAAAACGCTCCAAAGTTTCCCTCTGGGCACCAGGTCGAAGGCGGCCCGCAGATCCACAAAAATTGTGTATAGGCTGCCGCCCTCGAATATCGCTGCCCTCCAGTAAATAATATTCAATCGAAAAACCTGGTCCACTGTGGAGACTCCCTTTCTAAATCCCGCCTGATACGGGCTAAGAACACCCAGCTCTTCTGCCCAATCCTGAAGCCGGTTCAACGATACCCTACCAAACAGCTTCTGCGACACATCGATTAGACTGATTGGTCTGTAGTTGGCTGGAAGAAGAGGCGAGCCCTTTTTGAATATGGGGACCACCTCCGCCCCCAGCCAAGTACTGGGGATTTCCATGCCGCTGAGAACTCCATTAAACAGGGTAGCAAGGTAGGGGGCCCAGATGTTGGGCACCTGCTTGAACAGGTCCCCGGGTAGGCCGTCCAATCCTGGCGCCTTTCCCGAGGTGAGTCCTGCAATTGCAACCTTGACCTCGTCCAATCTTATTGGATCCCCCTCATAATCAGGCCAACCAACTCCGGAGTCGTTAGTAGGTTCTCCCGGCTCAGAGCTATAAAGGGATTCAAAGTGTGCCTGCCACACCTCTGGTGCAATATTTGGCTCAATTGCCGATAGGAGTTTCCCCGACCCCCCATTTACTATTCTCCAGAACATTCGATGATCCTTTGTTACTAGGGACTTAGTGAGCTCTTCCCATTGATTCTCCTCCCATTCGGTTTTAGCGTGGGCAATTAGTTTTTTATATGCCCGTCTCCTTTCTTTTAACTGCTCTCCACCTAGACCCTCCTTGATGGATCTAAGGAGTTCCCCCTTTGCCCTTCTACAGGCTGTGTTATACCATGAGGATTTGTATGGCTGCCCCCTCCTTAGATTCTGTGCATTGCTGAAGAGGATGGGGGCCGCAGCCTTTATAAGGTCCTCATGGGCCTGATATAATTTGGCCTGCGAGTCTTTGTTGCCCACCCCGGTGGCTAGATCTCCCACATTTTCTAGAGTGGGAATCAACCCTGCGTAAAGCCTCGGACGTTTCTCCTCACTCAAGGCCAGTTGTTCCCACCTGATTCTTCTCCTGTTGTTTTCCAGTAGAAGTTCAGGTATATTCCCCTCCCCAGACACTATACAGGTTTGAAGGCCGAGGTGAGTGAGGTCAAGTTCAAGGGCATTGTGATCACTATCTAGCCTTTCCATAACCCAAAATCCCGAATAGCTGGCCAGTTCACTATCTGTACCAGGACATAATCCAAGCGAGATTCTCTTCCCACTCTGTTATAGGTGGTTCTGCTTGGTATGTCAGATCTAATACGCCCGTTACAGGCTCTAATTCCGAACTTTAGGGTAAGAGCTGTGATCTGCAATGCTACAGGAGTCTATGCCTTCGGAGGGGGAGCTTCTACCGAAGGCACCGACCACCTGACCTCTTCTTCTATTGGAAAGCCCTCTAAAAAGCCAGGCAGTGGCTCAAAGTGGGAATTTAGATCCCCTCCCACTACATAGGGTAGATCTCTTGGTATTTCGGACAAATAATCCGAGAGTTCGTCTATGGTGGACGATTCCCTGGCAATTCCAACTGGCCTAGAGTAGATGTTTATTAGGGCGAGTTTCGCTTGATTTGGCCAGGACAGTAGAACCACAAGGATATCGTCGGAGGGGGTCGGTAACCGTGTGGCCTCACAGCCTAGGTGGGACGCCACCCAGGTTGTGAGCCCGCCAGAAGGGCGTCCTTTGCCCTCCCACCTGGCCGGGATGTAGAATGACTGATAGCCTTGGTACCCATAGTCTTCCCTTGCCCAGGTTTCCTGGAACATACAAACGTCCCCAGTCTCAATATAAGTTCCCCAATCTTGAGCAGCCAGCTTATTAGCTAATCCGGCCACATTCCACCAGATTAGTCTCAAATGCTCAATGACGGGAGTTGCCGGGATGGAAGAGTAGGAGGGGACAATTCCAGGTGTTACGCCAGTTGTTACATTGGAGACATTGTCAACGGTGAATCCAGATGGCTCAGGGGGATCACAGGGGCCATTGTCCAGGGTCGCAAGATTATTGGAGGACAGTCAATCAACCCCATCAAGCCCGCTCAAGCAGTTAAAGCGATTGATGTGGAAATAGGGTGTTTCAGGTAGCTGGTGGTTTGAACGTCGGACATATTCTTTGTGTCTGGGTCTCCGTTCCACCCTTGTCCAATTGCCTTTCGGCGGGTCATAGTGCATACGGATGGGTGGAAAAAAGAAGGAGACTGGCAGGGTCTGTATGGTAGAGTCCAATGATCTATTTGACCCTGCGCAAATATGCAAAACAGTACCAGGGTCCCTGAAGGTCACCATTATGCAGTCCCCTATTATTGTTTTCCTCGTGTTCCCCAACCATGGCACCCTTCTGACCATAATAATCTCATTATTAAAGTGTGGTGGTAGGGGCCTATTCCAATTCAGCCATTTGATGACTTTCTTCTTGAGAGATTGGAAATCTTCGTTTTCACCCCTTTGTAAAGGGGGGGCACCCGCTAAAACCACCATAAGGCTGTTGGCCTCCGGTGGCAGATCTGTTCTCCGTGGTCTTTGAACGGGCTGGCCAGGAGGGGAAGAGGAATTACCAGCAGTAGGAGGGAACCCGGGATTTATGCCTGGCTCTAGGCTGTGGGGGGCAGGGTCTATTATCTGAGGGGGCATAATATTTAAGGTGCTACATGGAGTCCGAACAGGGATAGCCATAAATGGCTGCAAAGGGGGGGCAGTGGCAGTGCCCTTCAGAGCTCCTACATCAGGGCCCCGTAAATCTCCTATTTTAGAGGGAGGGTTTTGATTGTTGGGGAGGTTTCCTAGGGGTGGATTGGGCCCCATATTTCTGGTCTGCTTACTAACCGAGGTATTCAGAGTGGTTAGAGTTGCCTCTAAGATAGTAAGCCTGATCTCGACTTTTTTCAAGCTTTCGCTAATGGGCAGCAAGAGTGAACGGAGTAAGAATTCTATACTCCCTGGAGATATAATGGGGGGAGCTGTATTAGACGGGTTAACCCCTAAATCACTGTTAGTGACAACAGTGATAGTGCTTATATCCTTGGGAAGGTATCGATATGCACATTCTCTCTGGCCCTGACGGGGGTGGGGATGGATGCAGGCTTGTGTTTTTTGCCAAAGTCTAAATGGGATATTTTAGTTTTCCCCTGTCCCCCCCTCGTCTTCCTTCTTCGCTTTTTCGGTGGGGGGCCATGCAGTTCTGCCACTACAATTTGCTTGGGCTTAGTTTTCTTAAGGTTATCTGTGGGAGGAGTTTGGGTGACCAAATCAACAGTCATATCGGTAGTGATTGAGGATGGGATGGCCTCCATGATCTGTTCGGACAATGTACCGGGAATAGTAATGCTATCTCTTAATAATAGGGTGACACCATCTTGAGTTGATGGATCCTGACTATCATTAAGGGTGCCTTCCTCTTGGGAGATGGGGTAAGGAATTATCTCGCTGAGGGGTCTGCTTTTCATAGTTTCTATAGAGCGACGACGCTCTGCCCTTCGCTTCTCTAAGGAGCTTTCTTTTCCCCCTTCGCCCTTTGCCGATTTAAAATAGTTGTCCAGAGTCCCAATGTTACTTCCCCCCACCCTTGATGGAGTTTCACATGGTGCTGGTGAGGGCATGGCCGTGGCCTATTCCTTGGTTCAGTTAGTATCAAAAGGGTGCAGGCGAAAGAAGGTGGGCCCAGCCCGGCCTCCTTCGGCCCCTGACGGCCACAGACAGTCCCGCCCTTGTCCCGGGCTTCTCCCGGCGCGCTCCCGCGAAGCGGTAGCACTGGTCACCTATAAGCAAGGATACAACAGTCTCATGCGCTGATAGGCGGGGGGCGTGGCCAGCGGGGAGAGCAGCCCAGGTGTGGCAAATTGGGCGCGCAGGGACTCCTGGACACTGGAGTCCCTGCCTGTGCTCGCAGCCCCGCCGACGCTCTTGCCTACCCCGCACTCCTCACCGAGGAGCTCCCGACTGCAAGCAGCTTCAGCTGGTGAAAGGCGCTGCGGGACCTGCGAAGCGGGTCCGGCGAGGCGCTGTCGTTCGCCTCACTGGGCAGGCACACAGGGCGGTTTCAAAGATCCAAGTAGCAGGTAGGGGCTACGTCAAAACGCCAAAGAGGGTCCCAAAAGGCAGCTGGCAGGCTCCGTTTTTCAGTTCGTTGGCGGGGGGCGTGGCCAGCGGGGAGAGCAGCCCAGGTGTGGCAAATTGGGCGCGCAGGGACTCCTGGACACTGGAGTCCCTGCCTGTGCTCGCAGCCCCGCCGACGCTCTTGCCTACCCCGCACTCCTCACCGAGGAGCTCCCGACTGCAAGCAGCTTCAGCTGGTGAAAAGCGCTGCGGGACCCGTGAAGCGGGTCCGGCGAGGCGCTGTCGTTCTCCTCACTGGGCAGGCACACAGGGCGGTTTCAAAGATCCAAGTAGCAGGTAGGGGCTACGTCAAAACGCCAAAGGGGATTTATTTTATCGCTAGTTTGAAGAGTTTCATGGCAAGGTTTTGAACTGCTTTAAGGGTGAGGAGAGCTGCTGGATAAGTTGCAATGCAAGTTCCTCACAGTAGGTGTTCCTTCTCAGCATCAAAGCAGATTTCTAGGAGACTGGCTACAAAGCAGTGGGGTGATGGGAGGGTTACATTGTGTATTAAATATACATCTATTCTATTGATGCACTATTCAATATAGATATATATAGTTCTGTAGTTCGAGCGCATGTTGCACACAGCCGACGCTGAACTGTCACCCTACAGTGTCACGCATAAGATACCAAGCTGTCACGCGTACGCCCACAAGACTACACGCAGGAGCCCTCACTGCGGCAGGGGGTCGGCTGCTCAGCTGAGCGACCCGCGGCTGCGCCACCGGCCTGGAGCCCGGCTCGGCGGGGAAGCGGCAGGGATGGGTCCGGACTGAAGCGCCCGGTCACGGACAGCTTCCCTGACGGCGCCGCGGCTCGTACCTCGCGCTCCCCCGTGCCCCGTCCTCCGTCCTCTGTCGGCCGCTCCTCTCGGTGAACCCGTGCCGGGGTCAAAGGTGGCTGGAGGATCCCGGGTTTCAGCACTGTTTATCTGCTGCGCATTCACCGATGACAGCCAACCGGCCTGTACTCTACGTCACGAGCGCGACCGACGCTTCCTGTGCGCCGCTCCTAGACTTCCGCCGACGGGGCGCGCCGCGCGTGATGCTTGTCTCTCAGTGACGAGCACGTTGGTTTACTGGTCTCTTCAGGTTCCACCAGTGTCCACTTCTACCCTGCGGCTCCGAAGAGTGACAGCCACCGGTGTCCCCCAGCCTCCCGTGCACGGACAAGCCACGAAATCCGAACCGTGCGGGAGATTCCCGATTATATCAAGCACAAAAAAACGGCCCATATTGTGTCTCCCGGCTGAACTTGACTCTTCTTCAATAGAATCCCTCCCTATTTAATTTTCAGAACATCCCTCTTTCTTAATTTAAAATGTTGGCATGTATGCGGACATTTCCATATTTGTAACCTCCCCACTTCTTAAGAGTATGGGTAATACTCAAAATCTTTTCCCAAATATTTGAGGGCGGGAGTTAGACCAGCAAAGTGTCTGGTCCTCAAATATTTTTTTTTGGGGGGGGGAGGGGGGCGTGTGTCTATGTCACTCTAAATTTCTGGGATGGCAGTCACACAACCAAGTTTTCCTGCAGTTTATGTGTGACAGATAATAATTCCCAAACTCCTTTTCAGAGCAAAATGTGCTCTGTAAAGAAAACTCATTCGGAACACCCTTCACTTCCCACCTCCTGGTTTCCCTCCACGGCCACTTCCCATTCCTCTCTCCCTGGCTAATGTGGAACATGCCCCTCTCCCAAATGATCTCCTTACCGTCCACGCTTTTAACCCAATCGCTTCTTAACATCGAACTCCACCTCTCTATCTGACGTTGGAACTTTCATCTCTCAGGAAAGACTTTAACTCCCTCTCTGACACTTAGCCTGCCAATCATCCCTTGACTATGGGCGGCGTACATACTAACACTTCTTCCCCCCTACCAGTATGTACTACTCCTTATGGCATTTCAGCAGAGGCACTTCCTGGGAACTGTCCCCTTATCCCATCCCAAGTCCCGACCCATCACTCATCCCTGGACCGAACGGCAGAGGGCTTTTTCAAGGTTGAGCACTCATGTCTTGAGTTGCGGTCTCAGCGGTCCCAAGATGGGTTATCAACTCGGGCCACCGGGCGAAACACGTGTCTGCTGTTCTTCCTTTTGTTTGAATGTATTTGTGGATTAAGAATTAAAACAGCACATTATGGTTTGAAAAGGAGTTTGGACTTTGAGAATTATTATCTGGAATATTATTTTTGATCATTAGGCACAGACCTCCCCCTAGTCCTAAATCTTTTCCTCAAAACCAGTGGCTCTTGGGTGTACCATTTGGGAGATGTGTGCCAACAGCAACATTTGGGTCCTGACCCCCTTGGCGTGAACCCTAGCACCAACTACCCATTGCTTATAAAATACGTTTATGTGTGACGTTTCCATGGTTCCGTTGTACTTCTGAGTGACATTTTACTACCAAAATGTGTGACATTTTCTCAAGAAAAGTAAAACCAAGCAGTGAAGTCCCTGTAAAGAGCTAAAGTATTACACATTTGTGACCATCCACCTTCACATGCATTACTTCTTTGGCAACACTCATTGAGTCTAGGGTTGCCACCTGGCTGGTTTTATACCGGCATGACCAGTATTTTAACGTCCCTGCAGGCACAAAGATTAGAACATTCTCATAAAGCTGGTATTTTGTTCTCCTTAGTACATACTTTTAACAGTACATTTTAGAAGAAAAGACAAAAAAAATGTGTTCTACAGCTGTCCCAATGACTCCTGACCGATAACTAAAGCAAACAAACACAGGAAGGACATACTATAAAAGAATACTGTTAATTAAATTTAAAGCTTTACTTAAAAATCAGGTCCTTTGCAGAATCTTAAAACGCAAATCAATGGCTGGTATTTTTCTTTAGGAAAGGTGGCAACCGTAATTGAGACTGGGGATAAATGTACAAGCATGCTGATTTTATGATTATGGAAGTTACTGCTCAATAAATGCTTGCCATCAGAGGTCTGTGTAAATAGGTACAACTTCAGTAGCAGTTACAGCGTGCAATAATCCCACCAGGTATTAACTGCTAAACCCAGTGAATGGAGATTGTAGTTTGCTGACCTTGGGCGAATAAGTTAAGAAATTCCTGTGCAGAGACCTTCTCGTTCAGTTTAAAAAAAAAAAAGGGCATGGCAATTCAAAACAAGCATCAAGATCAAATTAATTGAGGAGAAAGTGCAGGTTTTAATCTGTATTTCAATGTTACACTTCTCTCTTTGCAAACTTGACAGCTCTAAAGTTTGTTTGAAACCACATATTAGTGGGCGTGGCTTAGCAGAGGATCATGGCGGACGCGTGATCCGAGAGCTCCACACCAGCCCGCTTTTTACCCTCGTAAATCACGCAGGGGCAGATTTGCAAGCTCTCGGCGACCTCCTGGGGACCCGTGTGCCCAGGGTTGCACCCGGACAGGAATTGAGGCTCGTCGGAGCCGCTGGACGAGAGCAGCAACTCTGTGAGGAGCGTGTAGCAAAGGCCGAGGTAATGGCGGCCACGGGAGACATCGAGTGGCCTGGGCACCCATCCACGTATGGAACCGGGCTCTAGTCGGGCACCCACTGCTGCACTTGGGGACTGAGGAGCGCCCTGGGGCGAGGAGGCGCGTGGGGCCGAGAAGACCCTCGCAAGCAAAGGCGGACGCTGCAGCTGAGAGGCAAGATCCGAGCACCGCCGTGGCGAAGTGGGCAGGCCACAGGCTCGCTGTGCGGCAAGGCAGCGGAGCTGGGGCTCCGTCTGCTAAGCTGGACTGCCCCTCTGGATCTGTGGTGCGGACCGAATACACAGAGGGACGCGGCAGCACTGGAGGCTCCGTCCGGAGACAGCAATGTTAGACGGGGACCTGGAGGGTCGGCCGAGCACAAGGGGAGAGGCCTCCGGTGAGGGCCGTCTCCAGCGATCGTACAGACAAGTAACTTCCCCCCCTCCACAGATGGACACCACACAAAGATCAGAGTAACACCTTTTATAGGCAGTTCTTGAAGTAAGGTAGTACGATACAAGGAGATCAGGACACGATGATCCTCTCAATTCTAGTCTCTAGTAGGGAAAGGGGGTAGCGGGACAGTCTTGGTACCTACGGGTACTGAGGTGAAACGGCGGTAGCTCACAATCCTCGAGCTCGGCGGTCGGACCGCGGCAGCGCCAGCAGGTCCCGAAGAGATCGTAGGTGGCAACGGGCCGCGGCAGCGCCAGCAGGTCCCAACGAAGATGGAAGTTACAACGGGCCGCGGCAGCGCCAGCAGGTCCCACGAGGATGAAGGTTGCAGAAGGCCGCGGCAGCGCCAGCAGGCAGGATGATAGTTCACAAGGCAGGGCTGCGGCAGCGGCCAGCAGTCCGTCAAGGATGAGTTCTTCTCGGTGTCTCTCGACTCCAGGATACAACTGCCTTCCTGCTCTGGGGCTCCTCGGTTATAGGTCTGGCGCCCTTTGATGTCCGGACCCTCGCACTGGGAGGTCGGGAGGTCCGGGATGAGGGAGTCCAGACACCCAGCAGGGGGGTGGAGCCAGCAACCGGGGAGGCTGGGGGCGATCGGCACCTGGCGGGGGAGAGCCATCGACACTTCTTTCTCCCATTAGCCTGCCAAGTGGTCCGTTCACCTCCTGGATGGATGGTGGTGCCGGGATGGCGGGGCCTGGCCGGGCCCAGGGTTGGGGTCGAGCTGAGGCCACACGGCCGCGTGGTGCAGTGTCCAAGATGGCGGCTGGGCCAGGCAATGGGGCTGCCGGGAGCCCGGGCCCGTGACACAGAGATATCCGGGAGCAGGCGTCCCGGAGGGGACGGGTTGCGGGTTGCTTCTGCGGGTAGCCCCCGGAGAGCCGGTGTCTGGGCCCTGTCATGCGGGGAGGGAGCGAGCCCTTCGTGGGGCCTGTCCAACATGCGTCCCCCCCAGCTGAAGGCGGGGAGAGTCACCCATCGTCTTGGGGACTCTCCTCGTCGAGGTGGAAAAAGCGGGACAGGCCATCCGCGTTGGCGTGGTCTTGGCCAGGGCGATGCTCCACAGTGAAGTCCATCCCCTGCAGGGAGATGGACCATCGCAATAGTTTGGGGTTCTCCCCCCGCATTTGCATTAGCCATTGCAGGGGCCGATGATCTGTTTGTACCCGGAAGTGGGTTCCGAAGAGGTAAGGCCGGAGCTTCTTGAGGGCCCATACTACTGCGAAGGCCTCTCGCTCAATGGTGCTCCAGCGCTGTTCTCGGGGCAGGAGGCGTCTGCTGATGAAGGCCACTGGTTGGTCGACTCCCTCGGGGTTCAGTTGGGAGAGGACGGCCCCGATGCCATGGTCTGAGGCATCAGTCTGGACGATGAACTCACGGCTGTAGTCGGGGGCCTGGAGCACAGGAGCGGTGCACATGGCGGCCTTCAGCCTCTCGAAGGCCGCTTGACAGTCGGGAGTCCAGTTGACTGTTTTTGGGTTGGTCTTGGATGTGAGTTCCGTGAGGGGCCCCACAATGCTGCCATAGTCCTTTACGAACCGCCGATAGTATCCGGTGAGCCCCAAGAAGGCTCGGACCTCGGTTTGGGTTACGGGGGGGCGCCAGGACTGGAGGGCAGCGATCTTGAGCTGGAGGGGGGCCACCAGACCGCTCCCCACTTGGTGTCCGAGGTAGGTCACGGACCCCTGGCCGATTTGGCACTTGCTGGCCTTGATTGTGAGGCCGGCCCGTTGGAGGGCCTGCAGGACCCCTCGGAGGTGGCGGAGGTGGTCTGACCAGTGGCGGCTATACACCGCGATGTCGTCCAGGTATGCGGCGCTGAACTCTTCGAGGCCCGCCAATACCTGGTTCACAAGTCGTTGAAACGTGGCTGGAGCGTTTTTCATGCCGAATGGCATCACTCTGAAATGGTAGTGTCCATCCGGGGTGGAGAAAGCGGATCGTTCTTGTGCCCTGGGGGTGAGGCCGATCTGCCAGTAGCCCGCCGTCAGGTCGAAGATGCTTAGGTAGCGGGCCGCCCCCATGCGGTCAACTAGTTCGTCGGCTCGGGGGATGGGGTGAGCGTCGGTTCGGGTGACAGCGTTCAGACCCCGATAGTCGACGCAGAACCGGAGCTCGGGTGTGGTGCCCGGGGCCGCAGCTTTGGGGACCAGTACAACCGGGCTGGCCCAGGGGCTGTCCGAGGGTTCGATGACTCCGAGTGCGAGCATCTTGGAGACTTCTTCTTGGATGCAGGTGCGTACCCGATCTGGTACTCGGTACGGCCGGTGTCGGATAGGAGGACTGTCGCCAGTGTCCACGTCGTGCAGACACCAGGGGGTGACCCCGGGTGTGAGGGAGAATAGGTTTGCAAATTGCAGCAGGAGGGCCCGACAGTCTTGGCGCTGCTCTGGGGTCAGAGCCTCGGAGAGTTGGACCCCGTCCACTGAACCATCTTTTTCCCCGGCCCCCAGTAGGTCAGGGAGGGGCTCGGAGTCCTCTTCCGCCCCACTGTCTGTAGCCATCAGCAGGCTGAGCTCCGAGCGCACGAAGTGGGGTTTGAGTCTGTTGGCGTGGAGGACCCGGAGGGGGTTCCGGGGGGATTCCATGTCGATGAGGTAGGTGACGGGGCTCTTACGCTCGATCACCTTGAAGGGCCCCGTCCATTTGTCCTGTAAGGCACAAGGTCCGATGGGGGACATCACCCATACCTGCTGGCCAGGCTCGAATTCGATGGAGGAGGCATGTTGATCGTACCACTTCTTCATGTCCTCCTGACTGGCTTCAAGATTGGCTTTGGCGAGCTCTCTGAATCGCCGGGTCTGATTACGGAGGGTCAGGAGGTACTTGTAGACGTCTGGAGGGGTCTTCAGGGGGGCCATTTCCCACTCTTCTTTAACTAGGCTGAGAGGCCCGCGAACAGGGTGTCCGTACAGGAGTTCGAAAGGGCTGAAGCCGAGGGACTTCTGGGGGACTTCTCGGTAGGCGAAGAGGAGGCACGGTAGTAGCACGTCCCACTGGCGGCATAGGGGTTCTTCCAGCCCCATGATCATCCCCTTGAGAGTGCGGTTGAATCGCTCGACCAGTCCGTTTCCTTGCGGGTGATAGGGGGTTGTGAATTGGTAGGTGACTCCGCACTGTGGTAAATAAATAAATAATACCTCTATTTTTGAATGAATAAATGAATGACAGATAGCTCAATAAATAAGAGTCAAGATTCGAGGTAGTAGGAGTTTTGCAGGTTTAATACAGCATAAGGACAGGAACAGGACAACCTGCACAGGAATAGGATGGCAGCGCTGCCGGGGGCAGGATCGGAATCGGCGTAACATTTAATAACAGTGCACGATCATATATACTAAAACAGTTGCATTACAATACATACGATAGGCGGAGCAGTGGGTGGAGCAAAGGGTGTGACGCGTAACAGTCGCGAAAGATAAGGGTGAAAGTAGGTGTAACAGGGCGTATACATAGACATGTGATGCAAACGTAACAGAATATGTCATGAATAGGGCGGGAACATGGAGGGGGCTACCTAAGGAGCCGGGACCTCTAACCTAATGGTGCGCGCAAACTGGCAATGACATATTACTAGGAGAAGCTGGGGGCTACGAACTCTGTGCTAGGAGCAGAGACTGAAGTCTGGAGAGTCAGGGCGACATGTACCTAAACAGTATCTAGTATCTGATGTTTAGAGAACATGTTGATATAAACTAGAAGTCAGGAGGGGAAAGGCTAACTTGATTCTAAGACTGGAGCATGCATTATTCTACATGTAGTGCGTGATGAAGAATATTAAATGACCATAAAATACAGTATTTCTCTTACATGGAGACGTAAAGGCTAGACTATGACGGAAACTATTGATGCAGTTCAGTAGCTTTAGGAATGCAGAGAAGGAGGGCTGGACTGATAACTAGAATCATAACATACTCTTGGCAGACTCAGAGGCAGAGCCAGGCTGAACCGGGCACTGTGAGGCAGGAAATAAGTGAAGGGTCAGGGATACAGGTGGGGGCTGTATCGCTCCTCAGCGAGGGCTCAGGAGACAGAAGCTGAATCTGGTGTCCAGGCCCTTTTGAGGCCTAGAAACGGGGACTTTATAATGAAATAACGTGCACACTGGGAAACGTGGCAACGTAGCTTTACATAGGCCTGATATTCGTAGTATTCACGAGAACCGGAAACTGGCATACTAGAGGTGGGCACAAATATAATTGCGTCATTAATCGAACATGGGGAATACATATGCATATTAATCATGCGCACATAACATATGATGGAGGACGCGTAGGGACACAGAACATGGCAAAATTTACTTTTCCACATTCCCTCCTTGTCACTACGTTTCCATCAGGAAACATCAATATTCATGATACCATCTATCATTTCATACAGTATCATTTGCTCGTCTCGAATTTTCTTGGAACGGGTTTTAGAACGGGGCTTGGGACTAGGAATACAAGAGGTAGCACAAATGCCGCAAATCGCAGGGCCACATTGTATACAGAGGCAGCAGCTGAATATGATCGCTACTGCGATACCTAGAAAGGACAATACTTTCCATCCCCAGGCGGAAATTATATTCCAGAACCAACCGGACCATGTCCAGGTGCCTGGATCTTGGTGTAACAGATGGGCAATTTTATGGAGTCTGGTTATAGCTGAATAAACAGACGGCGCGTTATTTGGAATGAAAATGCAGCAACTAGATCCGATGACTCTACAGGCCCCGCCCCTATCGGCCAGTATGACGTCAAGGACGAGACGATTTTGCAAAACGACAAATCTCATAGCAGATTGCTCTTCAGTTAAGTTACCTAGAGCAGAGGCAGTCTCATTTACTACAGCTTCAAGGGTTCTGGTTAATCTACGAATTAGCTTACTATTCTGGATAGGTCCTATAAAGAAGAAGAAACCTCTATTGAAATCTGTATACTGTTCTAGAGCAGTTTCAGTATAATCGACAATCGGGGACTCGATCTCCCTTCTATGTCTAATGTGTACTAGATGTGTGTTTCTATGATAATCAGGTGGGGCTAGGAAAACAGGTGGCAGTAGGAAGGCAATGTAACAGGTTCCCTCCCAATCGAGGGGCAGACGAACATATGCAGTTTGACCACAAATAAAATAAGAATGACGTGAAGCTTTGAAAATAGATTTCCCACTGTCACTGTACTTGACAATAGTAGTACAATCGCTGTGTCCTACATGTACGAAACCATTATTTCGGACACATAATTCGCCTTTGACTGGTAGTACTGAAATAGCAGGTAAGTCTGGAGTAGTATCAGACTGAACATTCAGGACCATGAAATTCGAAGAATAATTTCCTAAATTATAAACTTCATTCTCTAGATCTAACCCTGTTCTGTGGGGAAGACCTTGCTTGTCTGGGAAACATGTACGGTTAAGAAAAGACATATCTGTTGAGGATGACGTTAACGTGGACCATGCTCCACACGAACCATTATGTGAAAAGGGATAAGGAAAGAGTGGCAGAACTCCCTTCGGTGTCTGGAAAGGGGGGAGTCGACCACACACCCAACAATTAGTGGCATTGCTGGTCTGGTGTGAATAATGTAACATACGGATAAAGGAATTGTTACGCATAGCGAGGCGGTAAGAGAGTTCATGAGGAGGCAGATCACTAAACGTGTGCTCTACTGTAACATTAGAAGACTTATTTACATGAGAAACTGGAAAATACAGGTAAAATGCATAACTGGTGCAGGAAATCATAATGCTGAGAAATAATATGAAACATAGAAAAACGATACATCGGATTGAGTTTTGACTAACTCTCTCACTATGGGGGTCTATTTTATACATGTCAGAAACCGGTCTAACCGTTTCACCTAGGGGAGGACTTAGACAATCAAACTGGCTGACTTATTTTACTAGACCTTAGCTTTTTCTTATACTCCTGTTGCGGAGTTGTCTCTAACAGGGAGGGTGCAGTAACATTGTCTTTTGCGGGACAGTCCTTAAGAATAGTACTTTGGCAGTCCTTTAAATCCTCGGAAATGTTCTTTGAAACTGGTTTCAATCCATAAAATTTCTTGATGTGCGAAAGATGCACCCAGCCTTTGCGTCCCTCCAACTTCACGGCTGTACGGGTGGCCAGGAGGACCTGTCGGGGCTCCTTCCAGCGAGGTTCCAGCGGACTTGAGCGATCGAAATTTCGCACTAGGACCATGGATCCGGGAACGATTTCATGCGGTGCCACCTCGGTATTGTCTGGAAAAGCGGCGGCAACCTGTGAACGACAAGAGTTGAGGGCAGACATCAAGGAAGCTAGGTAATCTGTCAGCATATTACTTGAAACATCGGTAATACTTCGGGGTCTAGGAGTACCCCACATGTTAGGGGGGCGGCCGAAAACGACCTCGTACGGGGACAGGCCTGATCTGGAATGTGCGACCATGCGCATATAGAACAGGGCAACTGGCAGAGCTACTAGCCAGTCCACACCTTTCTCTTGACAAACTTTTGCAATGCGGATCTTCAGGGTCTGATTATGTCTCTCTACGAGACCGGCTGCTTCAGGATGGCGTACACAATGGAACTTCCACTGGTACCCTAACAAAAGGGAAACATGCTTCATGAGTTCAGATGAGAATGGCTGGCCGTTGTCAGAATATACGACTCTAGGGAGTCCATAACGGGGGAAGAACTCACGAACCAACTGCTTGGCAGTGGTCGCGGCTGTGTAATCTGGGACTGGATATGCTTCTGTCCACCTGGACAAAGCGCATACAACTACGAGGACATACTTGAAACCTCGACATCGCTCCATCTGAATGTAATCCATCTGGAGGACTTCAAAAGGGTGGTCAGGGGGCTGGAAACCACCTTGTTCCACCGGGACACTTTTACCTGGATTAAACTGACAACATATCATACATGTACGGACTTTCTGCTTGGCTGCAGCTCGTAAATGCTTGTTGAACCAAATGTTCTGGATACTGTCTAACATAGCTTTATCTCCTAAATGTGCTGGACTATGTGCGGTATTAACAATGACTTGAACCATAGAGTCGGGGAGAAACCATGTGGCTCTACCCTTCGTTACCCATCCCTGATCTGTCTGTACCCCTCCTTGTTCGGACCATTTCTTGATTTCATCGGGAGTAGCATGTAACTGGATATCTATGACATCTTGAGTAGGGTCCTTAACTGTCATACAGGTAGTCAGATCTGGAGTGTGTGTCTGTGTCGGATTAACTGAAGTGTCTGGAGTCTGAGCTGTAAGCTTGGCTGTTCGATCGGCTAGATCATTACCTTGAGAAATAATGTCAGTAACTTTCGTATGTGCTTTGCACTTCATGATAGCAATGGATGTCGGTAAGTGTATGGCATCTAACAGAGCTTGAATAAGAAGACCATGCTGAATCTTGGTTCCATGAGAAGTCATGAAACCTCTCTCTTGCCAGAGCACTCCGAAGTCGTGTACGACTCCAAATGCGTAACGTGAATCTGTGTAAACATTAACTTTCCGGTTCTTAGCGTGTATGCAGGCTTGCGTCAGAGCAACTAGCTCTGCTGCTTGAGCAGACAGGGTGTCAATGCGGTGTGTTTCAATAACTTCAGTGTCAGTAGTCACTGCATACGCGGCTACTAGTTCTCCTGTACTAGTTCTCATGCATGAACCATCCACATAAAGTGTCAGGTCGGGATCTGGTAATGGAATATCTGTCAGATCTTGTCTTGGCTTTGTCATGATGTTAACTACTTCCACACAATCGTGTGTGGCAGAATTCGAAGTAACTGACGGTAACAGTGTAGCAGGATTTAAAACGTTGCAGCGTCTGATTTCTATGTGTGGCTGGAACAGTGTCAATTCATAACCTGTTAAACGTGCAATTGTCAAGTGCTGAGTTTGTGTTCGGTTTAAAAGAACTTCCACGGAGTGTGGAACTTGTACTGTCAGGGAGTGTCCTAATACTATGGAATCACTTTGTCTGATAGCTAGAGCTGTGGCTGCAACTGACTTGAGGCACGCAGGCAGAGCCTGGGCTACAGGATCTAATGTGCTCGAAAAATAAGCACAGGGCTTGTATTGTCCTGCTTGATCTTGTGTGAGGACAGATAATGCTGTACCTTCGCGTTCTGTGACGAAAAGTGTAAAAGGCTTACTGTAGTTCGGTGTAGCTAGAACTGGAGCTTGGCATAGGGCTTTCTTTAACTCATTGAAACTAAGTGTATGTTCAGATGTCCAAGGGAGGACAGTCGATACGGCTGCCTCCTGTGTCGTTAACTGTATCAGTGGTTTAGCTAGAAATGCATACTGAGGAATCCATTGTCTGCAATAAGAAGTAAGGCCGATAAAAGCATGTACCTCCTTCTGGGTCTTGGGCTGAGGAAGACTCGCTATTAACTGGATACGGTCTGATGTCAACTGCCTACCCCTCTTGTACAGTAAGTGGCCTAAGTAGATCACTTGCTGGACACAGAATTGAAGCTTAGAAGGGGACACCTTGTGTCCCATCTCGGCTAGGAAATACAAGACTGTAAGGGATGCTCGCTCGCAAGCACGTTCAGAACGGGCTGTGATCAGTAGATCATCGACATACTGGAGCAGGGCAGTGTCAGTTGGCATGTGAATGTTGTCTAGTTGTCTCTTGAGTGCTTGACTGTAAATACTAGGACTTTCTGTGAAACCTTGAGGAGCGCGTGTGAACATATAGCTCCTTCCATTTAAACAAAATCCGAAAAGAAACTGGCTGTCTGGATGAATGGGGACACTGAAAAACGCGTTCTTGAGGTCTATGACTGAAAAAAATGAGGCTTCAGAATCAATGGCTGTCAACAGGGAAGAGATATCTGGGACAACTGGATACTGGGGAATAATACATTTATTAAGTTCCCGAAGGTCAATCACTAAACGATATACTGGAGGTGCATTCGGATCAGTACGTTTCATGACAGGAATGATCGGAGAATTACATACATTGGAGTCAGTTTCTACAACTACTCCTTGAGCCATGAGCTCGTCAATAATTTTGGATAAGGCTGTTACAGCCTCAGGTGGCAATCTGTACTGTCTGATTCGTGGTAACACTATACCTGGCTTGAGAGTCACACGATGGGGTGTGATTTGCATAAAGCCAACATCAGTTGGACCTTGCGCCCATAGATGCTGCGGGACATTGGACAATCTCGGATCAAAATCTCGTAATACATAGTGACCCTTGAAGTCACGTAGGAACAATCGTATTCCCTCTGGGGAACAGCAAATAACTGCACCTAACTCCTTCAGTGTTTTAATGCCTAATAGATTTTCTGGACATGACTTAGTAAGTAACAGATCAGTAGTGCGGGACAATGGACCTACTTCTAGAGTAACTGGCTTTGATATTTCATTTACAATAGGTTTTCCTGAAAATCCAAGGGAAACATTTCTTGAGCCTGAGAGCGGAGCCCCTGGAACTTCGGCGTGACTTATAGTGGTCCTACTTGCCCCTGTATCAATCAGAAACTTTCTGTCTTTCCCTAGTACTTGACTGTGAACATAGGGACCTTCTTGATCTACAGGTATCTCGATGAGAGGCAAGCCTACCTCCCTCTCTAGGCTGTTTCATGAATATGGCTGATACTCTGGATACTCAGACTGTGCATACTGGTACATCTGCTGTGTAACATGCTGTGTTGCAGCGATAGGCTGCGGTGCTGTAACTGTCTGTGGTGCATTCTGTGACTGAGGAGTCTGTGTAACTTGTTCTTGTCTAGGCGGACGTGGTCTTTCTTTAGTCTTACCGGTAGCTATGTTGTGTTTCAGAACTGCACACTCGTTTATAAAATGACCTGGCTGTTTACAATAATTGCAGTTCCCTTTAACGGGAGCTGCAGGATGACTGGCTTGATTCGGACCCCTCTTCTGACTGTCTTGAGGAACAGATTGTGCAACTAGTACTTTCATTTTCGTGTCTTTCATACGTTTCCTTTCATGTTCTTGTTCTTCCCTGATTCTATTCTGGTGGTATTGAAGCATCTGTAACATTTGGGACGGGGTATTAGCTTGCCAGGTACTTTCGACTTTCAAAACTCGGTTTTTAACTTGTGGACTTGAATTCTCGACTAGTTTAGTAACAAAAAGATGAGGGTATGACTCGCTACTTGTCTTGAGGCCACTGTTTATAATAAAACATTTCTCAAATCTAGAGTAAAAATCACTAGTGTCTTCGTCTTGTTTCTGTTTACAGGCTGAGATTGCATCCCAGTCTTCCTTTTTAGTTGCTAATAATCTGGGTAAAACTTGTATTAACAGTTCAGGTAATTCTTTACATTTATCTCCAAGACCGGTACCTGGTACTCGTGCCTTGTCTTCAGCTTCTAGGACTGTCCAATCGATCTTTTTCTCTCCCACCTCCCATTCTTTTTCCTTGAGTTTCTCATATACCCCTGCGGGCAACAGGACTTTTAACATTTTAATGATATCTGGATACGTGTATTCTCCCATACGGAGCATGTCTTTTAATTCTCGGTGGAACCCTGCTGGATCTTTATCATGACAGGGAATTAACTTTTTCATCTCTAAGAGTTCCATTTTTGTGATCGGGGTGTAAACAAACACTCGTTGCATTTCACCACCCTCTGTCTTAACTGGATGCACTTCTCGTAACGGATTCTGTCTGTCTATGTAAAAGGGTTTACTTTCTGGGGGTGAGACATGAACAAAATGTGGGTTCAAAAACATACTATATTTGTGGCGCTGTTCTAGAATGACACTAATTAAATCGGTACCTAAACCTTTCCATTTGTACTGTAGTAACTCGTTCAGGACATCGTGTAACGGACCTGGATCAGAATGTTGACCCTCATACAGTGTAATGAGGTGCTGGATCATGTACATACCCGCCAGTCGCTGCTCGGCTGGGGGCATTTTCAGAAACATTTGTGCCACTATTTCGTCTGGAAAAGTGGTAGAATCAGTAATCCATCGGACTGCTGATCGGACTAGTTCTTGTTCATGCATAGTACTTAACTCGCTATAACCGATTCGTGATTTCAGAATGTGATCGGTAGCTTGAAATACTTGTTCTAGAGAACCTTGTTCTAGTGCCGGGTGATGGAAAGTTGACTTGTGTTCTAGGCGTAAATGGCGATCTGGAAATCTAGATTTTCCTACATACGCTATTCTGTCAGAATTCTCGTCCTCTACCTCTTCAGTATCAGAGTTACTTTCTTTCTCGCTTACTCGTATTTCTTTGCGTTGTTCGTGTATCCTTATTATTTCTTTACGAATCTTCTTGTACATACTCTCTATACTACCGATAGTCTTATGCTTACCCTCGGCTATATTATCACTCCACTTTGTCAGGACTTTCATTTCGGCTCGATCTTTGGTCGGATAATCTTGTTCTCGTATTAAACAATTAATCAGAAACTTTAATAGCATGAGCTGGACTTCAACTTTTCTTTGGCACATGACGTCACTAATACTTTCTGGATCATTCCCTGTACGGATGAAACGATATATTCTGTCTAGATCTTCTTTCATATCTGGTAGGGTGACTAGATACTCGGTCACCTTTCTCACGCGCAATGAATATAAAACCATATTATCTTCGCCTGGGACTGGATCATAGCCACATTCGTTAAGGGCTTTTCTTATTTCTGCAACAGACTGATATCTGGGCGTACGCTGTGACGCTTGTACATGTAATTCGGCTAACGTTAAACGCTTGTGTGGCGGCGGGGTCTGAGGAGGACCTCCCCCTGCGGCCCCTAAACTAGAGTCGTCTACTGATGCTCTTCGTCCTGGCAGAGTGGGAAATGGAAATGCAGGCTGGACTTGTATGGCGGGCTGGACCGGGGGTACCGTAACAGGTACTCCCGTGTCTGGAGGAGCGGGAAGTGCCTGATTTACAGGGACTGGCGGAGCAGGGACAGGATTTGCATATTCTGGGACTGTGTCGTCCAAATAGGACGAGATGAAAATATCAGCTGCGGTCGGTTTGTGACGTAGCTTGGTCGGAACTAGTGGTGGCGGGAAATTACTGGATGCCTCCGGGGTCGCTTTTGGCAAGCCCTCGGCAAGAAGAGGATACATACCCTTAATAAGGGCATGCCTCTGTCTGTCTGACTGTTCCGTTTTAACTCGTTCACCAATCTCGATTAATTCCCTTTCTTGGGCTCGCTCTAAGGATTCTCTACTTAATTCAGACTTTCTGATTTCTTTTTCGGTTCTTTTATGAGATTCTTTGCGCCATAACTCGACGGCATCTTTCTGTGACTGTCTGGCTTTCTTTTTCCATAATGCTTCTTCTACTCGCATGATGCACTCGGCATCCCATGTGCCTGATACAGGCCATCTATACTTTTCTTCTAACTGTTTGGTATACTCTACCCATAAGTCTAGATACAATATGGCGCTTATGCCATGCTTCTGATACATAAAATGACCTGGACTGTCCCTAGGCGGGACAGGAACTGCTGCTTCTAGCAGACCTTTTCTAGTTTTTAACTGACGCAGTTTTGAAAAGAGCGGCATGACTGAACTATAATCTGGACACAATACAATACACAATAAACACAATAATTACTTCACACTCATACCACGACATTAAAATACATGAATAACATTCAGAATAACAGTTCGGACAGTATACTACCTGGAACACTGAGAACAGAAACACATGAATTTCTCGAGAACGGAACAGACTAGAATTACTGGATGCGCTGCTGAAACAGCACGGAACATACCGGTCCCATAAAGGGACGCATCAAGACCCGTATCCACCTAGGTGAACACTTCGTTTCAGATCTGCGTACCCAGACCCATCGGACCAGAGACAATTTAGATTGACCCTGTCTAGATACTACCCCAGTAACGGTACTCACCGGGCAGCAAGAACGGAAGGCCTCAGACTGGACTGGACTACTTCGACGCCGGACGGACGAACTTCGGACTTCTGTTACGGGTGGGCCTCCGGATACCTCAGACCTTGGACTCTCGGCTTGGGCTCTGGTCGGGACTCGCCGCGTTCCTCCACCGCCTCGTCTGGATGCTGGACCGCCACCTCTGTCTCCTCCGTGGGCCTGAGGGATACTTGAAGCAGAAATATCTGCACGTGCACGGTATGGTTCCGTCACGGCTGCAGAGGGTCAGGGGGCCGGCGTGGCTTCACCGGCGCGTGGGGAAAGGGCAAGTGCCTGTTCGGGCGCCATTATGTGGTAAATAAATAAATAATACCTCTATTTTTGAATGAATAAATGAATAACAGATAGCTCAATAAATAAGAGTCAAGATTCGAGGTAGTAGGAGTTTTGCAGGTTTAATACAGCATAAGGACAGGAACAGGACAACCTGCACAGGAATAGGATGGCAGCGCTGCCGGGGGCAGGATCGGAATCGGCGTAACATTTAATAACAGTGCACGATCATATATACTAAAACAGTTGCATTACAATACATACGATAGGCGGAGCAGTGGGTGGAGCAAAGGGTGTGACGCGTAACAGTCGCGAAAGATAAGGGTGAAAGTAGGTGTAACAGGGCGTATACATAGACATGTGATGCAAACGTAACAGAATATGTCATGAATAGGGCGGGAACATGGAGGGGGCTACCTAAGGAGCCGGGACCTCTAACCTAATGGTGCGCGCAAACTGGCAATGACATATTACTAGGAGAAGCTGGGGGCTACGAACTCTGTGCTAGGAGCAGAGACTGAAGTCTGGAGAGTCAGGGCGACATGTACCTAAACAGTATCTAGTATCTGATGTTTAGAGAACATGTTGATATAAACTAGAAGTCAGGAGGGGAAAGGCTAACTTGATTCTAAGACTGGAGCATGCATTATTCTACATGTAGTGCGTGATGAAGAATATTAAATGACCATAAAATACAGTATTTCTCTTACATGGAGACGTAAAGGCTAGACTATGACGGAAACTATTGATGCAGTTCAGTAGCTTTAGGAATGCAGAGAAGGAGGGCTGGACTGATAACTAGAATCATAACATACTCTTGGCAGACTCAGAGGCAGAGCCAGGCTGAACCGGGCACTGTGAGGCAGGAAATAAGTGAAGGGTCAGGGATACAGGTGGGGGCTGTATCGCTCCTCAGCGAGGGCTCAGGAGACAGAAGCTGAATCTGGTGTCCAGGCCCTTTTGAGGCCTAGAAACGGGGACTTTATAATGAAATAACGTGCACACTGGGAAACGTGGCAACGTAGCTTTACATAGGCCTGATATTCGTAGTATTCACGAGAACCGGAAACTGGCATACTAGAGGTGGGCACAAATATAATTGCGTCATTAATCGAACATGGGGAATACATATGCATATTAATCATGCACACATAACATATGATGGAGGACGCGTAGGGACACAGAACATGGCAAAATTTACTTTTCCACAGCACTGTTGCCATAGGGATTTCATATATTTTGAAATAAAGTTCGTGCCCCTGTCGCTGACGACTTCCCTGGGGAAGCCCACTCGAGAGAAGACCCCCATTAAGGCTCGACCTACCACTGGTGCTGTTACAGTTCGAAGGGGAACCGCCTCAGGATAGCGGGTGGCGTGGTCCACCAGGACCAGGATGAATCGATGCCCTTGTGCTGTTCGGGGGTCCAGGGGCCCCACAATGTCTATTCCCACCGTTTCGAACGGGGTGGTCACAACGGGGAATGGTTGCAGAGGTGCCTTGAGTTTGCGGCCGCTCTTCCCGCTGGCCTGGCAGGTCGGGCAGGACCGGCAGTGGGTGGAGACGTCATTTCTCATTTTCGGCCAGTAAAAGTGAGTCACCAGGCGGTTGTATGTTTTGTCTTGCCCCAAGTGTCCAGCCAGGGGTACATCATGGGCCAAGTTCAGAAGGAAGTCTCTGAAACGGAGGGGCACCACCAGCACTCGACTGGCCCCCAGCTCCGCTATTCTTTGTTCGCTGTACAGTAGGTCATTGTCCCAATAGATCCAGTGGGCCCCTGCGGTGTCTCCTGCGCCCTGGGCGAGCGCTTGCTGTCGCAGTCCCTCGAGGGAGGGACATGTCTTTTGCTCTTGCCGGAATTGTTCTTGGGTGGGCCCCCCTTCCTGACGCCACTGAGCCAGGTCCGGAAGGTCTTGGGGCTGAGCGGGCTCTTTGTGGGTTTGTTCCGGGGTGTCGGTAGGGATGGAATCTCCCTCTGGAGCGATCGGGGGATTAGGTGCTGGCCATTCGGGTTCTTCAGATCTAGGGATGGTGTCGGCGGCCATGGACCGGGTTGTTACGCACGCCCAGCCCGGGAGGCCTAACATCCCCAGGTGCTCTCTTCTTTCAACGGCTGCCCACGGGGAACTCTCGAGATCGTTCCCCAGGAGGCAGTCCACGGGGGCATCGTCGCGGACAGTCACTTTTAACATACCGGAGACTCCTCCCCATTCGAAGGGGACGCAGGCCATCCGACACAGGCTCTCCGAATTGTCGGCCGATCGGACGGGGCAAAGAACGTTTGGCAGAATTTGTTCTGGGGTCACCAGGTGACAACGGACGGCCGTCACACTGGCCCCTGTGTCACGCAGGGCTTTGGCCTTACGCCCATTCATGTTCACCCACTGGCTGTATTTCCTGGTGTTGGCTGGTAGGGGAGCCCGCGGGATCAGGTCTCTTCCCCTAGGCAGGCCAGGGTCATGGCGGCAGGTTCCCACTCGGGCTGCTCCTGCTCATACTCTTCAGGCTCTTCGGAGACTTGCTCTTCTCCTAGGACGGCGGCAGCCACCTGGCAGGGTCCGGGGGTCTGGTTCTTTGGGCAGGTCGGGTCACTGGCATAGTGGCCGACTCGCTGGCATCGATGACACGTAACGTTGCCTCGGAACCCCGGGCGCATCGGGGGGTTGCCCCGGCCGGCCGGGGGCGGGGTGTTGTTGGCGGGAGCGGCCGGGACGGCGTCTCTGCCCCGGCCCTGTCCTCCTCCTCCTCCTCGGGGACGATGATGACCTTGGTTGGTTCTGTTCTGCTCGTTTGGCCCACTCCGGGTCACTCGGGTGCTCTCCCATCGGTCAGCCTCGGCGGCGAGCTGCCGTGGGTCAGTCAATTTACTGTCGAGGAGGTGCTGCCTGAGCTCGACGAAGCAGTTGTTGGAGAGGTGCTCCCACACAATGAGGTTGAAGAGCTGTTCGTAGGTTGTTACGTTGCTACCCTTGATCCATCCCTCGAAGGCTCGGCTGAAATAGTTCACATATTCTATCCAGGTTGTACCCGGGATCCGGGTGCAGTTGCGGAACCTCTGGCGGTACATCTCGGGCGTCAGCCCATATCGACTGAGGAGGGCGGCCTTCATGTGGTCATAGGACGTCATTTGATGGTCCGGAAGCTGCAGCAGGGCATCCCGGCCTTCATTGACGAGTCTCCCCCATAGACCGGCTCCCCAGTCACTTCGAGCGATCCGGTGGGCAGTCATGGCGATCTCGTAGGCCTTGAACCACTGCTGTATGTCGTCGTTCCGATAGTATTCACGGACCACATCCTTGGGGATGTGGACCTTCTGTTCGGTAGTACCTGGGGGGCGCGGTTGCTCGGGCACCCCTAGGTCTTTGTTCTGTTTGCGCATTTCTATCTCCGCTAGCTTGCACTCGTGTTCGTATGCCAGTCTTTTTTCTTCGAGTTCTCTCTGTCTCTGCTTTTCCTCTCACTCTTCTTGGAGCCGTAAGTGTTCTAAGTTCATCTTTTGTTCTGCCAGTTTCAATTCTCCGTCTAATTTGAGCCGTGCCATCTCTAACTCGTGTAGTCTATTTTTCTCTCGTTCTCGGATCTCTTCCCGGGAGAGATCCGTTCTCCTTTCTTCCGTCAGAGTGGTGTTTGTCTCCGGGGCTTCGGGGTCCCGGGGTCCGGCGATATTTGTCTCTGCCCAGGATTCTAGGGCGTGTTTGAAGTCCTCTTTCGTGCTCAGACCGGTGGTGGCAATGCCTAGTTCTATGCAAAATTGTTTTAGCTCTCGGTGGTTGTACTCTTCCAGTTTTTCCATCTGGAATTTCTCTGCAGATCCGATCTCTCTGGTCGTCATTGTGGATTAGTCGTAGGGTGAGTTACTCTCTGTACGTTTACGTGTTGGTTCGGATCGCGCCGCTGGCCACCAATGTTAGACGGGGACCTGGAGGGTCGGCCGAGCACAAGGGGAGAGGCCTCCGGTGAGGGCCGTCTCCAGCGATCGTACAGACAAGTAACTTCCCCCCCCTCCACAGATGGACACCACACGAAGATCAGAGTAACACCTTTTATAGGCAGTTCTTGAAGTAAGGTAGTACGATACAAGGAGATCAGGACACGATGATCCTCTCAATTCTAGTCTCTAGTAGGGAAAGGGGGTAGCGGGACAGTCTTGGTACCTACGGGTACTGAGGTGAAACGGCGGTAGCTCACAATCCTCGAGCTCGGCGGTCGGACGGGTCGGACCGCGGCAGCGCCAGCAGGTCCCGAAGAGATCGTAGGTGGCAACGGGCCGCGGCAGCGCCAGCAGGTCCCAACGAAGATGGAAGTTACAACGGGCCGCGGCAGCGCCAGCAGGTCCCACGAGGATGAAGGTTGCAGAAGGCCGCGGCAGCGCCAGCAGGCAGGACGATAGTTCACAAGGCAGGGCTGCGGCAGCGCCAGCAGTCCGTCAAGGATGAGTTCTTCTCGGTGTCTCTCGACTCCAGGATACAACTGCCTTCCTGCTCTGGGGCTCCTCGGTTATAGGTCTGGCGCCCTTTGATGTCCGGACCCTCGCACTGGGAGGTCGGGAGATCCGGGATGAGGGAGTCCAGACACCCAGCAGGGGGGTGGAGCCAGCACCCGGGGAGGCTGGGGGCGATCGGCACCTGGCGGGGGAGAGCCATCGACACTTCTTTCTCCCATTAGCCTGCCAAGTGGTCCGTTCACCTCCTGGATGGATGGTGGTGCCGGGATGGCGGGGCCTGGCCGGGCCCAGGGTTGGGGTCGAGCTGAGGCCACGCGGCCGCGTGGTGCAGTGTCCAAGATGGCGGCTGGGCCGGGCAATGGGGCTGCCGGGGGCCCGGGCCCGTGACACAGAGATATCCGGGAGCAGGCGTCCCGGAGGGGACGGGTTGCGGGTTGCTTCTGCGGGTAACCCCCGGAGAGCCGGTGTCTGGGCCCTGTCATGCGGGGAGGGAGCGAGCCCTTCGTGGGGCCTGTCCAACACAGCTCATTGGCAGGTCGTAGTGCATCAGTGGGCCTGGGGGTTTTGCTGCTGGCGGAGGCCCAGTGAATTGGACCCACAGGTGACGTTGGGCGCCGTGGTGGCCCCCCCGGCCCTAAATTGAAACAGCAGCTGGACTGGGTGGCAGGAGTGCGGTAGAGCTTGACACAGCTGGCCGGGGCCATGTAGCGGTGACCATCCGCGAAGCCAATGCAGTGAGCGGCACAGGCCTGCTTTGGTGACCCACTGCATGGGCCTTGGCCCTTAACGGATCAACCCCAGGGAGGAGGCACGGGCTGCGGTACCGAATTGAGCTTGACTGGCACGGCTCCCCCGACAACCCCATCTGCTGAGAACGCAGGGAAATTGGACTGGAGCGGTAGCCGGCCGCTGCCTCTGCGCTTTGTGGCGTACTTAGTGGGCCTATACCAGGTGGTGTCGCGGTGGGCCCCGGTGCGCTGGGCAGCAGGCATGAACTTGACATACGCCTGATCCTTTCTGGGGTGCAAGTGGCGAACATCACCCCAAAGGGCTGACAACCTGCGGAGTGCAGGGTGTAACAGGGCTGGACTTCAGTGCTGGAGCGCTCTTTGCCAACCCTGACTGCCTGCCGGGACCAGGGAGGCACCCGTAAACCCCAAGAGGGAGCCTGTGTGGAGTTGGGCTCCAACCACACACCTAACCCTGGGTGTGGCCGGTGGAGTGCCTGGATGGTCTGTGGGGCATTGCCGGGATTATAGGGTGGTGACGGAGGCAGCCCGAAGCGATAACACACCGGATCGCCTGGTGGCGTGCGCCACGGGAGACACTGAGACGGGGAATCCAGTGCACTGGCAGAGTCTGTAGACTGTTGGACTTTGCCGATCACAATTAGCTTGGGCAAGGATATCCCAGTGGGGCTGTTGGCCTCGAGGAAGAGCGGCATACAGAGCCCGTGACACGTAGCAAGACCATCGGGAAAGTTAGGAGGTGGCCCGGCGGTCTGGTCTGGAGGCTGGCAGTGAAGACTGAATTGAGGTGACAAAGGCCTAGGTTCCTTACTGGCCCTCGTCTACAGGGTGCCCTGAACCCACTACACATTGTCAGGCGGAGGCATTGCCTTGGACTAAAGAGACCTCGGCATCATGGGCAAACCTAGAGGCCGCCAGACCGGGTCCCTTCATGATCCAGAAGACATTACCCAAGAACAGTTACAAACTACTCCGGAAGACCTGGTACAACAACAACTCAGTCAAATACCGGATGCCATAGCGACACGAAGGTTACCTTCCAGCAAGATATCAGCACTGTTGCGGTGGGGCTCAGCCTGCTGCGTGAAGAACATAAGAAATTGTTGGAGAGGGTTAAAGAGACTGAGTCTAATGTTGCGGAACTAGCACCTGCACAAAAGGTACTAGAGCAGCAGATGGGTGCCCTTACGGACAGGGTCTGTTTGCTGGTACGCAGGGCTGAAGACGCCAAGGGCGCAATAGAAGAAACAACATCAGAGTCCTGGGCCTGACAGTAGGGACGGAAGGAGGCGATAGTGTGTCTTTCTTGGAATGCTTGCTTAGGAGTGTGGTGGCACCAGAAGGTCAGTCCGCCTTCCATACACTGGAGAGGGCCCATAGGGTGCCTGCCAAGCCGTTGGCCACGGGGAGGCCTCCGAAACCTGTGGTGGCCCGCCTTCTTCACTTCCGGGACAGAGACCTCATGCAAAAGGTGAGAGCAGAGGGCCCTTTCACTGTAGACAACAGCAAGGTCTCTCTTTTTCCGGACTATATGTTGGAGGTGCAGAGGAAGCGGGCCTCCTACCTGAAGGTCAAGAAGGCACTGAGATAAGAGGGCCTCCAATACTCTGATGTTCCAGGTTCGAATGCGTATAATGTTGGAGGGGAACACTCAGTACTTTGATTGTCCCAAAGATGCCTGGGACTGGCTGGAGACCTACAAGGGTGAGACCCCACGGGACAGGGGTTCTGGAGTCATCGGGTGGAAGACCACAGACTCTGGGGAACGCTTGAGATGACAACCTCGTAGGGGGACCTCAAAGAAACCATGATCATCCCATGCGGAGGAGGAGAGAGCTGAGGTGCTGCAGGCTGCGGTGGCACTGATGCAGGGTCGGAGCCCTACCCCAGAGGCAGAGGCCGGCTCCTCAAGAGAGACAGAGGGCAATGAAACGGACACTTCCCACAGTGATAGTGTGAAGATGCCAGTGGTGACGCCAAATACTGCGGACGATATTATTTTATCCACCTGGTAAGCTAAGGAGACTGTAACACTTAAGGGGGCGCTGAACCGCAGGTGGCTGTCCTAGGCCTGAGCTGCTTCTATATGGGCTGGTGCGCTCTACTTGATGGGAGCCTCTTTCTCTAACTTTGCTTGGCTAACCCCCGTTGAGTGCCGTACTAGGTTATGGCCCCATTTAGTACTAAATTGTTTCACATGATGTATGGGCCGCCAACCGTTGTCGGACTGCCCTGGGGTCGGGGAGTTGACCATCACATGGGTCCTTTTGTTTTTTTTGGTTTTCACTGCTTGCTGAGGGGTAGGACGGTACGAGATTTGGGGGGTGTTGGGGGAAGGCCTATCTTCGCAATGTGGTTTGGTGACACTCAACATGAATGGCAGAGGCTCGTAGTGTTATTCGGTTCCTAACACGGAACATCAGGGGAATGGGGTCTGTGTCTAAATGCCATAACATATATTCATACCTGAGACGTAGGGACATCCATATAGCGTTCCTTCAGGAAACCCACTTGAATAGTGAGGAAGCTAGGAAGCTGAAACGACGAGGGAGGGGCCAGGTCTTCGCGACCACCTGCTCGGCATTTGCCAGGGGGGTGCTGATCTGGGTTAAGCCAGGAGTCCCTTTTGCTGTTGAACAGTTGCAGCTGGATGTAGGAGGCCGATATGTACTGTTAACAGGGAGGCTGGCGGGTCAGGAGGTCACCCTAGGTAATATTTACGTTCCTAACCAGGACCAGTTTGGCTTTTTGGACTCCTCTGTTGTATTGGCTGAAAGCCTTAGAGGCAACCTGATTCTTGGGGGGGGGGGGAGACTTCAATTGTGTTGTGGACGTAGTCGCTGACCGGTCACACCCTCCATTGATGGTGTCTCAGCACGCAACACAGCCTTGGGGCTCTGTGTATGGATCACACACTGGGGACTCGAAGACAATTGGAGGTTACAACACAACAGTCACAAGGAGTGACCGTCCTGACTCCCTCAGAAGCGGTCACTCCCCACGCTCCCTGGCCTGGGTATCGTTGTGCTTTGCATTGCTTGAAAAGAATTAGCACCTGCTATTGCTCACTGCTGCCAAGATTTATTTGGTCCATTGCTCGCATTTTATTTTGTGCAAGTCTGTCCATTGCTCGCATTTTAATCTGTGCAAGTTTATAGTTTGCTCGCATTTCAATCTGTGCAAGTTTATAGTTTGCTCGTATTTCAATCTGTGCCGGTCTATTTTCGGAGCGCTCGCATTGCTTGATTTAAAATATTAATTAGTGCCGGTGCCACTGCCCATAGCGACATTCATCTTTGTGCCCCAACCTCGTCCTGTTTCGGTTTTGCTTTCCCTGCCATTTTGTTGTTGTGCCTCGTAGCCAGCCTCTCCACCCCGCTCCTGCCTCCCAGCTGCTCCTCCCTCGCTCCGCCCCCCACCACTACCTACATATGTCAGAGGAGCTTACGCGCAGCGGTCACGCGCCAAAGGTAAGCCCGTCTGCGCCCGCGCCTGGACCGCGCACAGCGCCTTACCCCCTGGCCCCCGCAAAAACCACTCCACCCGCCTTACGTACGACGCCGCAACCCTATCTGCCCTTAACCCCGGCCGACCACCAAACTGCTACCAAGCCGTCTCAGGACACACCCAGGGACCCTTCACCTGCCTCTCCTGCAAGTTCGACTGCATCAAGACCCACCCCAAATCCACAAACTCCAAACAGAGCTCCGACACTAACCACCTGAGATGCATCCTGCTCAACACCCGATCGGTCCACAGACACGCCATCGAACTCTGGAACCTAATCGACACCACCTCGCCGGACGTCGCCTTTCTTACAGAAACTTGGATGAACGCCTCATCAACGCCCGACATAGCCATAGCCATCCCGGACGGCTACAAGATCATCCGAAAGGACCGCATAAACCAAACAGGAGGAGGCATCGCCATTGTTCATAAGAACACCATCCGCATCACGACCAGTTCTAACGACACACTCGCAGCTACCGAACACCTTCACTTCCAGATTCACATCGACCCCAAGACCACACTCAGAGGCACCCTCATCTACAGGCCACCAGGACCCCGCACACAATTCAGCGAAGACATCACTGACTTCAGCAGCCCACACGCCCTCCCCTCCGAGGACTACATTCTACTGGGAGACCTCAACTTCCACCTGGAAAAGAACAACGACAGCAACACCACCACCCTTCTGGACAACCTCGCCAATCTCGGACTCAAACAACTTGTTGACAGCCCCACACACTATGCCGGACACACGCTCGACCCAATCTTCACCTCCAGCAAGCACATCTCCTTCAATCACACCACAGCTCTCCATTGGACAGACCACAGCTGCGTTCACTTCAACTACAAAAAGACTACGACCCACAACCACCCACAACCAATCCCCCGCAGAAACTGGAACAAAATTACCACTGACCAACTCTTCACATCGCTTCAGCAAAACCCTCCTGCAAAATCATCGGACCCAAACCTTGCAGCCACCAACCTCACACAATGGATCACCCATAGCGCTGACGAATTAGCACCCTTGAAAAAACATCAAATCAAGCAAAGTAGCAAAAAAGCACTCTGGTTCAATGATGACCTTAAGAAATCCAAAAAGCTCTGTCGCACCCTCGAGAAAGCCTGGAGAAAAAACCCAACCACTGACAACATGGCCACCTTCAAGAACGCCACCCGCAAACACCACCAACTGATCCGATCCACCAAGAAATCAACATTCAAGGATCGACTCGACAACAACGCCCACAACAGCAAGGAACTATTCAACATCGTCAAAGAATTTACCAACCCCACCGCCGGGCACCAACGACATCACCCCCTCCCAAGACCTCTGTGACTCCCTAGCCTCATTCTTCCACAACAAAATCGCTGACATACATAACAGCTTTGAAAACCAGTCCGAACACCAGTCCATCCCACCCACCTCCGAACTAAAACTCCCCTCCAACAACCTTTGCGCCTGGAACCAAATCACCACTGAAGACACCATCCGCCTGATGAACTCCATCCACTCAGGATCGCCAACCGACCCATGTCCCCACCACATTTTCAACAAAGCAGACTCTATTATCGCACCCCATCTCCGAGACGTCATCAACTGCTCCCTCAACTCCGCTACCTTCCCGGAAAGCTGGAAACACGCCGAACTCAGCGCCCTTCTGAAGAAACCCACAGCAGACCCCACTGAACTTAAGAACTACCGCCCCATCTCGCTCCTCCCATTCCCTGCCACAGTCATTGAGAAAGCCGTCAACAGTCAGCTCGCCGCCTTCCTCGAATCCAACAAATCCCTCGACCCTTCACAGTCCGGCTTCCGAGCCAAACACCGCACCGAGACGGCCCTCATCGCAGCAACAGACGACAGTCGAACTCTACTGGACAACGGAGAAACAGCTGCCCTCATCCTACTTGACCGCTCCGCAGCCTTCGACACAGTCTGTCATAGCACCCTTATACAACGCCTCAGCAACGTCGGAATACAAGGAAAAAGCATTGGACTGGATCATCTCGTTCCTCACCGGAAGAACCCAGAGAGTCCGCCTCCCCCCTTTTAAATCAGAGGCCACCGATGTCATCTGCGGAGTACCACAAGGATCATCACTCAGTCCCACCCTCTTCAACGTATACATGAGTCCCCTCGCATCCATCGCACGCCAACACAACCTCAACATCATCTCCTACGCCGACGACACCCAGCTAATCCTCTCCCTCACCAAAGACCCAAACACCGCCAAAACAAACCTACACGAAGGGATGAAAGAAGTAGCCGAGTGGATGAAGAACAGCCGTTTAAAACTGAACTCGGACAAAACGGAAGTCCTCATCTTAGGTTCACCCCCCTCCGCCTGGGACGACTCATGGTGGCCACCGGCCCTGGGAAATGCACCCATATCTACCGACCACGCACGCAACCTGGGCTTCATCCTGGACTCCTCCCTCTCGATGACCAGACAAGTCAACGCCGTCTCATCATCATGCTTCAACATCCTACGTATGCTAAAAAAAATCTTCCGTTGGATTCCCACCGAAACAAGAAAGACGGTCACCCACGCACTGGTCACAAGCCGACTGGACTACGGAAACACCCTTTACGCCGGAACCACAGTCAAACTACAGAAAAAACTCCAACGCATCCAAAACGCCTCAGCCAGACTCATACTAGACATCCCCCGCCAAGCTCACATTTCTGGTCACCTGAAAGACCTCCACTGGCTCCCCGTCAACAAGAGAATAACGTTCTGTCTCCTCACCCACGCACACAAAGCCCTCTACGACCTAGGACCCGAATGCCTCAACACGCGCCTGTCCTTTTACACCCCCACCCGCCAACTACGATCGTCCAATCAAGCCCTCGCCGCAATTCCACACATCCATAGATCCACCATCGGGGGAAGATCCTTCTCCTACTTAGCTGCCAAAACCTGGAATTCTCTCCCCACCTACCTTCGCCTTACACAGAACCACCTCTCCTTCAGAAGACAACTAAAAACTTGGATATTCGATAAGTAAAGTACCCCCCTCCCTCAAGCGCCTTGAGACCCTCTGGGTGAGTAGTGTGCTATACAAATGTCAAACTTGAACTTGAACTTGAAGGAGTTCTCCTTCTCACCGGTACACCAAGTGCATACACGATTGGATACATTCCTGTGCTTACCGCCTTTAATGGCTCTATCAAACTTACAGAATATTTTGGGCGCACATTGTCAGATCACAGCCTGTTAATAATGACACATCAAGCCGTGGGTCGGTGCCCCCTAATCCCCACATGGAAACTTAAACCGGCATTGCTTGAGGACAATCCCTTTCGCACATCATTGCATACACCCCTAGACACTTACTTCCCCCATCAACGTCAACACAGCATCCTCCTCCCAGGTGGAGTGTGTGGCCATTGTACGGGACAGGCAATGGGAGCATATAGGGAGCTCCGTCGGGAAATCTTAAACCTGGAGGGGAGCATCCGCAGCTTAGATAACGCTCAAGGCACCGACGATGCTGCCCGAGTTGCATTGCAGGATGCACGGGCAAAATATAATTACGCTCTGGGGCGGCTGCGCTGTTATAATCACAAGGACTACCTAGACAAAGTGCAGAGGGAGGAAGGAAAAGCGGGCCGTCTTTTAGCTCTGTTAATCAGACCTGAATTAGAGGGATCTCCCATCACACAACTGGGCCTAGACACCGTGGAGGTGGTGTATGACACAGATGCGATTAACAATTCTTTTCTAACATACTACGAATACCCAAATGCGGCTCCCCGGCCTGTTGTATGAGACTATCTGGAGCCTCTGCCCCTCCGGGTGTTAGAGGAAGATATCCGGGAAGAACTGGGGGAACCTATAAACCTGCAGGAAATCAAAGCAGCCATCCATGCACTAGCGCCTGGCAAGACGCCGGGATTGGATGGCCTCCTGGCGGAATTTGATTAACGTTTCGCGGATACGTTAGTGCTGCACCTGGTCAGGTTGTATGCTGACGCGTATAACGCTGGGGAGCTGCCCAGCTCCACCCAGACGGCCCTGGTGATCTCCCTCCCGAAAACTAAGAAGCCAGAGGCTGGTGTTAAGGACTACAGACCCCTCCCCATGCTTAACATGGATCTTAAGATCCTAAGTAAGGTCCTGGCCGGTAGGTTAGTCCCGCACACGACGACATTGATACATCCTGATCAGAATGGGTTTATCTCTTCACGCAACACTTATTATAATCTTCGCAGGCTGTACTCTATTCTCTATCACGCGGCTGCCCCGACCAGCCACCAGGCCGCGGTGCTCTCTGTAGATCTAGAAAAAGCTTTTGACACAGTGGGATGGGAATATTTATTTGAGGTGATGCTGCGCCAGGGCCTGGGATAATAATGGGTGCGGCTCTTGTACCACAAGGGTCAGAACAGGCAGAACAATCTCCAGAGAAGGAGTAGTTTCTGTCCTGTAACTCCAGTTCTGTAGTAGGGGTATCTCTGTTATAGTCATAATCTAGTGAATAGTCCCGCCCATGTGCGTGGACCCCGGAGCAATCAAAAATAATCTCTTACAGTGTCAAAAAATGCAGAAATGCATAGACACTTAAGAGAGAATTTAAAGACAGATAATGCAGCCTAAAAGGCTACACTGTCCAGTACTTCAACTAGAAATTCCACCACAAAATCCACAAAACAGCAAAATCATGTACAGATTTCCATTGCTTTAACAGCAAACTCCCTCAGGAATGATAGAGAGAAGAACCTGGACAGACAAGCCCCATAGGCTGCCATTATGTGGCTCAGAACAGGATACTGTGCCTTTAAGAGAATCTTCCAGAACCTTCTCCCAGTATCCCAGAATGCATAGCAGGTCCAACTTACTTTCAGTTCTTTTTGAAGGCGTAACACGCCAGACCTGTAGCATTCCTTAAAGGAATATGTCTCTCTCCACCGGGGAGGAGGGAGGGCGCTTATGACTATAACAGAGATACCCCTACTACAGAACTGGAGTTACAGGACAGAAACTACTCCTTCTGTAGTAGGGGATCTCTGTGTATAGTCATAATCTAGTGAATAGATTGGCAAGCCCATCCCCACACCAAAGCGGCGGTGGAGAAAAGAGAATCAAACACCACTATTGTGCGAACAGATTTCGCAGAGAAGCCTGTCCAACCTGAGCATCTGCCCTAGCATCAGCGTCCAGGCAGTAATGCTTAGCAAAGGTATGAACCGACTTCCAAGTGGCCGCCTTGCAGATTTCTGCAATCGGAACATTACGGAGCAATGCCGTCGTAGCAGCCTTGCCCCTGGTGGAATGAGCCTTAGGCTTACCTCCTAAGGTCTTATTAGCTTTGTGGTAACACAGCTGTATGCAGGACACAATCCACCTAGAGATAGACTGCTTAGAGGTCGCAAGACCCGTCCTGACTGATCCATAATTGATGAACAATTGGTCTGACCTACGAATACCACTGGTTTTATCCAGATAAAATTTCAGCACCCTCCTAACATCCAGGGAATGCAAAGACCTTTCCGCTGGAGATGAAGGATTCTGAAAGAGCGTAGGTAAAGTTATAGTCTGGTTGATATGAAAATCAGAAACAACCTTGGGAAGAAACTTAGGGTGAGTACGCATAACAACCGTAGCAGCATGAAATACAGTATAAGGTTCTTGGCAACACAATGCCTGAATTTCACTCACCCTGCGGGCCGATGTAATGGCCACAAGGAACGCCGCCTTCCAGGACAGGTGCTGCAACGAAGCCTTATGAATAGGTTCAAAAGGCTCCTTCATCAACCTGGACAGCACCACATTCAAGTCCCATGAAGGCGAAGGAAGCCTGACAGGAGGGAATACTTTCTTCAAGCCTTCTAGAAAATCCTTGATCACAGGGATCTGGAAGAAGGAAGTCTGTGAAGGGCATTTCCTGTAGGCAGTCAAAGCAGCCAGATGAACCTTAATGGAATGGACAATAAGGCCAGACTGCGCCAGATGTAGCAGATATGGAAGGATGACATCTTCCTTGCATGTCGTAGGGTCATAGTTCTTAGACGAGCACCAGATGCAAAACCTCTTCCACTTGTAAGCATAAGAAGTCCTAGTGGAAGGTCGCTTAGCCTCCTTCAGTATGTCGATACAATCCTCTGGGAGATTGAAATGGCCATATTGCACTATTTCAGGAGCCATGCCGCCAAACTCAAAGATGAGAGGTCGGGGTGCACCATCCGCCCCCCGAACTTCGTGAGAAGGTCCGGCCTGCACGGCAGCTTCATGTGAGGAAGGAGAGACCGGTGAAGCAGGTCCGTGAACCACCACTGTCTGGGCCATTCCGGGGCAATCAGAATCATCTTCGCCCTGGAATGGGAGAGCTTGATGAGAACCGCTGGAATCAGGGGAATGGGTGGAAAAGCGTACAGAAAGCTGTTCGACCAGTTGATCCATAACGCGTTCCCCAGCGTCCCCGGCTGGTAGTACCTGGAGGCGAAGTCTCGGCATTTGCTGTTTTTGGCGGTGGCGAACAGATCTACGTCTGGAGTCCCCCACCTTGCGAGGACTTCTCCTAGTACTTCGTCGTTTATGACCCATTCGTGGTTTTCCTGAATCAGTCTGCTCAGCTCGTCTGCCTGAACATTCTGCACACCTGGCAGATGAGTGGCCGTTATCGAGAGTCCTCGAGCCAGAAGCCAATGCCAGATCGCCTGCGCCTCCTGAGACAGAGTGCGGGATCTCGAGCCCCCCTGCTTGTTGAGGTAATACATCGTGGTCGTATTGTCCGTCTGTACAAGCAGAGAGTTGGTCCGGAAGGACGGTTGAAAGGCCTTCAGCGCCAAGTGAACAGCCCTGAGTTCCAGGAAATTGATGTGGTACGTGGACTCCGACGGGGACCACGTCCCTTGAATCTGCAGGTCTCCGGAGTGCGCTCCCCATCCCAGGAGAGAAGCATCCGTCACGATAGTCTGAGTGGGAATGTCCTTGTGGAAGGGAACCCCTCTGAGGAGATTCTCTGCCGAACACCACCACTTCAGAGACTGAAGAGCATGTAGAGACAGTCGTATCTTGTCGTCCCAAGAGCCTCTCCTCTGGTCCCACTGATCTTCCAAGCACTTCTGCAGCGGTCTCATGTGCAGCCGCGCATGTGGTGTCAGGAAGATGCAAGAGGCCATCGATCCCAGCAGAGAAGACACCGTCCTCACTGTCGTGGATGGAGTGGACATGAGAGCCTGAGCCTTCCGAAGGAGTGATAAACGTCGCTCTTCCGAAGGAGACACGCTTGCCGACAGCGTATCGATGGAGGCTCCCAAGTACTGGATACACTGGACCGGAGTTGGGACAGACTTGGACATGTTGATGTGCAACCCCAGCTTGTTCAAGAGAACGCACGTCTTCTGGAAGTGTGCTTGAGCTTCCAAGAAGGAGGAGGCCTTGATCAACCAATCGTCCAGGTATGGGTAGACAAACACCTTGTTCTTCCTCAGGTGTGCCGCTACCACTGCCATGCACTTCGAGAACGTCCGGGGCGCAGACTTCAGCCCGAACGGAAGTACCGTGTACTGATAGTGATTGGTGCCGACTTGAAATCGCAGGAACTTCCTGTGTTTGTGTGCAATGGGCACATGGAAGTACGCATCCTGTAGGTCTATGGCGCAAAGCCAGTCTCCCCGCTGCAGCTGAGGATAAATCTGATGCAACGACAGCATGCAAAACTTTTCTCTGCGAATCCATTTGTTTACCTGTCGCAAGTCCAGAATGGGTCTGAAGTCATTCTTGTCCTTCTTGCGGACCAGAAAGAACCGGGAGTACAGACCTCTTCCTCTAGGAGACAGAGGTACCTCTTCTATCGCCCTTTTCCTTAAAAGGATGTCGGCCTCCGCCTGGAGCTCGCGCAGTTGATACTGCGAGCTGACCGGAGGAATCGATGGAGGAGGGCTGATGAACCGAAGACTGTATCCATTGCAAACAATATTCAGCACCCACTTGTCCTGAGTAATTTTTCTCCACTCTGCCAGAAAAAATTGAACGCTTCCCCCCACCGGAGCAGGTAACGGATGGAGGGGAAGTAACCGCTCAGGGTCGAGACCCAGCCGGGCCCTTGTTCGCGGTAGAGGACTGCTGTCCACCTCTACCCCTCTGACGTTTCTGGAAGGGTCTTCTGTATCGCTGCTGTTGTTGCTGCTGTTGCCCAGAAGACTGTCCCCTTCCTCTACCCTGCGACCCGAACCGTCGTTGGAACTGGCGGAAGGGTTTCTTGTCTTTGGGCTTCTCCAAGCCCACGGCCGTCAGGGTTTCAGCCTCGGCCTTCATCCTGGCCATTTCGTCATCTGCATGTTTCCCGAAGAGGGTGTCGCCGGAAAACGGCAGATTTGCCACTCGCTGTTGTGCTTCAGGCTTGAGCGACGTCAGCCGGAGCCAAGCATGGCGTCTCTGATTGATACCGTGGCAGTAACCATGTGCGGCCAACAGGGAGATATCCGCCGCAGCGCTGATGGCTTGGTTCGAGACCAGCATCCCTTCCTAGACGATCTCCATGAAGTCCTCTTTCCTGTCCCGCGGGACAAGGTCCGCAAACTGTTCCATGGAATCCCACAGCGCACGGTCGTACCGCCCCAGCAACGCCGAGTCGCTGGAGGCCTTCATTGTCGTGGAAGACATCCCACACGCCTTCCTTCCAGCTGAGTCAATCCAGCGGCTCTCCTTATCCGGAGGCACAGTGGAGGACGGGGAGGTAGCATGTAGTTTCCTAGCCGCCGTCACAATCACCGAATCAGGCACTGGGTCCATCCGTAAGAAGGCCGTGTCCGACTCTGGCACCCTGTACTTCTTGACAAGCCTGGAGGGAGCGGCTTTCTTCACCGCCGGCGTAAGGAAGAGCTGTTCAGCAGGCTCAACCAGTCCTGGCACCAAAGGCAGTAGGGGGCGAGACAGGTGCTTCTTGTGCAAAGTCTCGAAGATCACAGAAGTCGTCGGCGTAGGGGCCGTCACCTTGATCCCCAACTTCGCCGCCCCCCTCAGGAGAACCTCCTGGAACGTGCCAATGTCATCTATCGGAGACACCCTCGTCTCCGGTGAATCCGACAATGTAGGTGAATATGAACGGGTCCTAGAGGTCGAACGGGACCTGGACCTATGCCTCCTATGGCGATGTCTGGATCTAGAGGAGGATCCGTGTCTACTCCTAGATCTGTCTCTCCTCCCTGAGCGCGACCTCGATCTCCTGGGTCTAGGACGCTCCGCCGGCTTCCCCGGGACGGACGTCTTGGGCTTAGGAGGAACCTTCGACTTAGGAGTCTTCTTCGGAGGTGTCGGAAGTCTGGGCATTGACACCGACCTCGGTGGAACCGGAGGAGGAGCACCAGGCACAGGGGCCTGTGGTCCTGACGGAAGAGCAGGTAGAGGAGGCAATGGAGGAGGGGTTGGAGCCCTCGGAGGAGGACCTCTCGGCAAAGGAGGAGGAGGAGGAGGTGTAATAGTCTTCCTCGGGGTATACACCTCTGAGTACACCGTTCCCGGCGACCCACCATCCTTTCCTGACTGAGGGGAGCCCCCCACAGTCCTCGGCCTGTCCTTACGACCCCCGACGTCGAAGACCGGTGTCCAGACGTCGAACGTGGTCCCCTCTACGTCGAGCGGCCCTTCGGCGTCGACCGTTTCACACGCCTCGGCGTCGACCGGCTTCTATGCCTCGACGTCGATCCTGACCAGATGGACGATCCTCTATACCGCGACGGCGAGCGCTTACGCCTCGACGGCGACCTCGACCGCCTCGACGGCGACCTCTTCGAGCGCCTCGACGTCGACTTCTTCTGCGCCGGAGACCTCTTCTGCCTCGACGGCGGCCTCGACGACGAGGATCCCCTCGACGACGACGATGTCCTCGCCCTTGACGGCGAACGGCGGTGTCGCCTCGACGGCGAGCGCCGACGGCGGGTCCTTCGATGCCGTCCACTCGACGCCGACGACGACGACGAAGAAATCGACACCGGGTTCGACGGCGGCCTGTGTAAGTCCCTCGACGTCGACAGGCGACGTTTTCTCGACCCAGAGCCCTGGGGAGACCGGGAACTGGCCGTGGACCTTCCTCTCGACGTCGTGGTCAGTGCAACTGACCCAGACGGAGACAGTGAACGCTTGCTGGACTTCCTGCCCCTGGGGAGCCCCCCAGAGGCCTCAGCATGGGCAGTAGAAGCCCCTCCAGACCCACCTTGAGCCTTCAGTCTTCTCTCTTCAAGGCCCTGAAGTCTGATCTTCCTCCTGTCCTTCAGGGTCCTGCCAGAGAAACCTTTACAGATCTCA
Organism: Lissotriton helveticus; assembly: GCF_964261635.1. Classification (NCBI taxonomy): domain Eukaryota; kingdom Metazoa; phylum Chordata; class Amphibia; order Caudata; family Salamandridae; genus Lissotriton; species Lissotriton helveticus. Next base: position 47,311,535 of record NC_136073.1, read on the forward strand.
CACTCCTCTGGGATGTGGGAAGAGGGAAGGCAGAGGATACACACCTCATGGGGATCTGACTTGCCTTCTTCCTGGAGCACTCCGGGCATTTGTCAAATAATGCAGGCATTATGGACAACAAAAGGGTGCAGAAAACCAAGAAGAAAGTCACCAGAGTACTTTAAAAGTACACAAAATCGAATTTAGTGAAAAAACACCAACAAAACCCTAGAAAAGGGAGAGCTCAATGCTCCAGGGTCCTCCTTGCAGGAGCCGGAAAAAAGAACTGAAAGTAAGTTGGACCTGCTATGCATTCTGGGATACTGGGAGAAGGTTCTGGAAGATTCTCTTAAAGGCACAGTATCCTGTTCTGAGCCACATAATGGCAGCCTATGGGGCTTGTCTGTCCAGGTTCTTCTCTCTATCATTCCTGAGGGAGTTTGCTGTTAAAGCAATGGAAATCTGTACAGGCTTTTGCTGTTTTGTGGATTTTATGGTGGAATTTCTAGTTGAAGTACTGGACAGTGTAGCCTTTTAGGCTGCATTATCTGTCTTTAAATTCTCTCTTAAGTGTCTATGCATTTCTGCATTTTTTAACACTGTAAGAGATTATTTTTGATTGCTCCGGGGTCCACGCACATGGGCGGGACTATTCACTAGATTATGACTATACACAGAGATCCCCTACTACAGAATATAGGGTTTCTCGGGGGACTAGACAGGGGTGTCCCCTTCTGTTCACGTTGTAGCCAACGCGTTTCGTCCCTTCACAGGACTTCTTCAGGGTTCAGTCATGTGACAATATCTTCGATGTTTGAGGAAATAGAATTTTTGTTCTGCTCAAATAATTGATGACTATCAAGTCTAGAGCTTCCAAAAAGAGTCTTTATTGTCACGATATTTCAGGCCAATGTTGGCCACCGCATCTGTCGTCTGCGGTACTTGAGACAGAGCGTCCCGCTCGAATGGTCCGTGTCAAAATTGAGATCACATTCAGAGATCATTCGAGGCGGGCGATTTGTCTCCAATACCTCGGACAACAGATGCGACGGCCAACATTGGCCTGAAATATTGTGACAATAAACAAATTATTTGTATACACAGCCAGGTCCAGGGCTTGACACAGGCTGCTCGCTGCGCTCCTCCCTGAAATCTGCCTTTGACTCAGGCCCATATGCCTGCTCCGGCCAACTCTAGTACCACCAGGTCACCACATAGTGGCGTCTACCGGCTCCACACCCAGATTCCAGCACTAATACTCATACATACACGCTCATATTCTTATTCTTTCTCTCTCTCATATTCTCTCTCTCTCTCTCTCTCTCCAAATCACCCTGCCTCATCTAGAGAGACACCCAGACCAGCAAAACAGTTTAGTCTGCTGACAAACTCCCCATGGCCACTCCACTGTAGCAAAAGCCTGTTAAAATGGAAATGCTCAATGCAAGGAAATACAAAAATACCCCGAAACGCTGGTACTGTTCTCCTCCAACTGAAAACTGCCCCAACCCTCCTTTCCTTCAGTTATTACAAAACATAAAATTGACTTGCCTCTTCTCCCATTACCGGTCTCTGGCTCTTCCACTAGAGCAACTGACTCCTCCCCTGGCTGTCTACTATGCTTTTATATTAATAACTTGAAAGCTTTTTTATTTTAACATCCATGCTCCTTAAAACCAGATATGGATGGGTGCCCTTCCTTTCATATGTTCATTGCTCTGCTGCCTCAGGAGTACAATTCAGGTTCTTTCAATAAAGTAAAAGAAGGACTTTCCACTCGAAGCATTGGACTTCTACATTGAAATAAGACTCTGAAAGTTTACATACAGCCACAGAGGTGCCAAGATGGGAATAATTGTGAGCACTCTGAACATAACAACCAGGAGAACTGGAAATTACGTGGAATGATCCATGTGTTGAGGGACACTGAAGAACCTAGATTAAAACTGTATCAGAAATGAGAACATCTTTAACAGAACTGAACGAATAATTTTCCAAAATGGCTGCAAACGTTGCCAATTAGGATTTAGAGACAAGAGATAGTTACTTTTCTCTACCGTGCTACCTTCAGTGGTGGAAGGCCACACCTTCTCCAGGAGTGAAGCTGCACTAGTGCAGTGTTGGCAGCATGCCGTGTAGTGATTAGTAGGAGTAAGCAGGTCCTTGTAGTTATCAGTAGGAGTGAACAGGTTCTTGTTAAACTGTGTCACTGGAGTCAGGCCAATCGGTTCACTAATTTTTCAAAGTTCTTGACCTATATCGTTCTTTTTTGTGAATAGCGGAGTAGCGCAGGAGTGGTGGATCTCTATCTGGGAAGGGTACAATACAGGGATAATGCACTACTGAGCAGTGCATGCATGGTTAGTGCATATGCTGGATGTATGTGTGCCTAAGAATGGTACAATACATAAATGATACAGTGAGTGTAGGTTGTATGCATGCACTGGGCGTATGTGTGCATGTGGCTGGTACAATACACGGAGAGCCCTGGGTTCTCTTTTGGAAGACCAAAGCCTACATGCTGATACAGGTAGAGGAGGGAGAGAAATACCCCCCAGGCAGATTTTTGAGAGCTGCTTTTGTGTAAACTGGGTGGGAAACAGTGTAGAGGGGAAAGCCAAGCTTCCTCTGTACCCTTCAAACGATGCTCCTTGATTCATTGAGAAGTCACAAAGAAGGGGCCTGGGCACATATTAGGAAGGAGATGGGGCTGATAAGAGAATCATGAGGAGTAGGGCTGGGAACCCTGGCTAAACTTTTAATGCACATTTTATTGTCCCGGGAAGTAGCAGTCTACCTACTAAGGTCTCTCCACATTTGTATTTTCCCCTAAGGGTCAGACTAGAGGATGAAAGGAAGCATGGAGGAAGAAAACCAGTGGGCCCTATCCAAAGAAAGAAGACCTTAGGAACATAACCCCGCAGGGATCATCTTAAGACCACTTTTTCACTTATCCTGATATGTTTATACTAAAATAAACAAACCTTGTAATACAACACTGGTCCGAGTCATTCCATGAACCCAGCGACTACTGTACCTGTGAGTGCCCTGTAAAATATACGCCACATACCCAGGGCAGGTACTGCACTGACTAATATTGGGACGCAGCCCTGATTGTGCCACCCATCAGAATAGCCTTTCAAACATGTATCAAGCCTGCCAGTGCAGGCCTGTGGGTGCACAGTTGCGCTTATGCTCAGGTTGGCATTTCTCACTCATTGGTCAACCCCGAGTGGGCCTTCTACTACCACTAGAGCTCCCCTAGGGTAAGCCCTGAAGGGCGGAGCAAGTGGTAGACAAAAGGCAGGGCGGGTACACATTTACGTTCCATGCCCAGGTAGTGAAGATCCCCCTCTCTTCCCCTATGACAACACTGGGGTTGCTGATTCTCTTTTAGTGGCCTTAGCCTGGGCACTATAAATGCAGTGTGAAAGTGTGCGCATACTTCTTGCGCATGTTAGTTGTGGTGCTTACCTGATGTTTTTAAAACATGTCTCAAGCCTGCCGTTGCACTTGCACAAATGAGGGTTTTAAACATGTAAAGCCTGCCAATGCAGGCCTGTGTGTGCGCAATTGCACTTATGCTCAAGCTGGCCTTTCTAAACCACTGGCCAATTCTGAGGGGACCTTTCACTACAACAAGGGCACCCCTAGGGTACGTCTTAAGGCGTGAAGCAAGTGGTAGGTGAAAGGCAGGGCAGGTACACATATGTGTTCCCTGCCCAGGTAGTGAGGAATACCCATGTATGTTTTCGCTACTTAAGAGGTTTGCTCCTCCCATAGGTTAACATGGGGGAATGGTTGAAATTACTTCAAGCTGCAATAGTGACTTACAGTGGAGTAGCATCATAATGTTTCCTATCATTGGGTTCACAATGACAAACCCTCTCCTCTGGAAAAGAGGGATTTGTTAATAATAGCTTAGAACTACCACTTCTAAAAAGTGGCCATTTCTTTGCTCTAAATCTCTGTGTGTGCCTTTTAGTTTGACTCCAGTCCACACTGTAGGCTGACGGATCACATCTGTGCATTCCCCAGCGACAGCTGTAACCATTGGGCATGCAACTGGAACGACAGAACTTTGCCATTTGAGGGCCTGGCTAGATAGATTAGAGGAAGAGGTTTAGACACATGGCCTCCGGAAAGCCATATCTTGGCCCCACTGAAGATCTGCCTTCCACGGCCCTATGGCAGATATGACTGAAATTTAGGGGAGACATCTGTGGTTCAAAGAGAAACCCTCTGAACCACACCCTCCTTCAAAGGCACACTGCAGTATAACTACTGGTGCCATACTTCAGCAGGGGAGATACACATGTGGGTATGTGAAACCAGAGATCCTGGAACTGAGTGGTGCACACTGCCAGAGGAATCAGTAGTACATAAGGAGGATTACTGCCATTTAAAGGGACCGTGCACCCATCCTGAATAGGGGTTGTCCTGGGCTGACTACCTGCTGCTGCTGTGTGGTACCTTGAAGTGTGCTCTCCAAGGGCTTGTTGGCTTGCCTCCTGTTCTCTTGTGGTGGTCTCAGGGACATCAAAGATCTCCTGCTAGGGACCCACACCAACGACTTCTGACACCTGGAGAGCGGGGCCTTCTTAAGTGCCCACATCGTCTGCTGGATTCCAACTGATAGTACAGCGTGAGATTGGAACTAAGAATTGTGCCTGTAGACTGGTTTGTCTAGTGCGGAGCCCCAAAAGTACTGCTGGCATCTAACGAGTGTGGCCCTGCATCATGGGGCCTCAACGTGCATAAGCGTCCTGGTGGTGGTGAGCGGATTCATGAGTTGCGAGACCCCCCCGCCTGCTTCGTCGATCGTGCTGCATCTCTCTCGTGTGACATGCCAACTGCATGCTCATTGCGTGAGGTGTTCGATTTACAGGTTGCGACCCTTGGAGGTGGAGGCGTAACTGTAGTAGTGCTTCATTCTACCTTGTGCGGTACTGCTGAACTTGCGCCTGTGTGTGTGACCAGAATTGTCTGGTGCGATCTGTATCAACACGCACCAGACGCTGTGCATCATTTCCAGGGAGGTACGGAATTAGCAACTCTTCTTTGTGTGTGTGACCACAACTGTCTGGTGTGACTCGTACTAATGCACATCAGACATTGTGCCTCATTTCAAGGGACGTGCAGAGGAGCAGATTCTTGTTCCGTGGTGCCCGAATTGCCTAAGTGCTACTTTGATCGATATGTGTCTGACGGGGTGCCTCCTTCCTCTGAAAGGCTCCCTCGCTTCATGCCCCAGTCATAGATTGTTCCTTTTGTACCCTCAGTGTGGCAGACCAACTGCCCTCTCCTCACCCAGCCCGATGACTTCATGTTGCCAGGTAGTACTGCCCGGATCGGGCCTGGGTGGTGAGAGTGAGTGACTGGGCTAAGGAGCACTTACGAGAGCGAACAGAAGCAGTTAAAGAGACTGTGTGACACCCCTCACTCCCACCCTGTGCTTCGCAGAACTGGGCTGGTGCCGGAATGCTCAGTGTGGATTTCCTTGATAGAACAACTATCGCCCAGCCCGCTTCTGCTCCGCATACCATGGGTGAACTTCCAGAGTAGTGACTAAACCCCCATTTGTCGCCTGTGCCTAATTAGCCCTGCTACCTATTCCCACCCTTTTCCCTGGAACCCTGATTAAGTGGGACTCGGGCCACGATCGGCCTAGTATCAGGGGGAAACCTTTCTTTATCTTCAGCTGTGGTTGTAGGGTAATCAGGATTAGCTAAATGGTGGAGGAGAGCTTGGTCCACGCAGTCTGCATGTGCAATATCAACTAACCTGTCGGATATCAGTGCACCGCATTACAGTGCAGTGCGAGCGCGCCCCATACCAATCTGCCTGATATCCGTGGCATCGTGTATCAGTGCTGAGTGAGTGACTACCTGTTATTACTTACACCATATGTTGGTGTTGCTTTATACATTGATTCCAAAAGAATACTACGTTTGACCTTGGCTTTACCCGTTTGGCCCGGTCCACAGTGCAGTTTAAAAGTGTTGTTACAATTATCTGTGTGACACTTTTGGGAAAACAGGGGGCCCCTACTAATAAAGCGTTCGCTACACTTAGGGAATAGTAATCATTTGAGAAAAGGGAACTGTAGCAAACAGATTATGTCTTATACGCCATTTCCCATAAGGTGGACTTCTGTATCAACACAATGTACATAACAACATGAAAAAGCAGACAATAGCTAACTAATTTTTATAAAAATATATTCTGTTTATTTGTTTTTTCTTAATTTGCCTTCATTTAAATATATTTGATATCATTTTAAACTCAATGTGATCAACAACAAATAAAGAAAAACCATACGGAAAAAAACATAAATCAATATCAATTGACAAGTTGGTTAAAGGGCTATTGAAGTTGGCAATGCGGTGAGTTGGAACACTACGCGCATTTCGGCTACTGCCTTCATCAGGAGCCCATCATTTGCGACAAAACAAAAATAGGGAAAACACTGGAAAAAGTATTAAAAATGTGTCAAAGATTCAGTTGTGTACACTATTTATATGCAATATATACAATTACAATCAAAAAACCACCTTTAGGCATGGTCATTATTTTTTAAACAACAGTGCATTAGATATAGTCTCTCTTTTAAGACAGCAGCTAAACACTTTATAGTCCATTTTCAATTGATACTTATTTTTAGGACTAGACATTCACAATTTTCTAATTATCATTTACAATGAATTTCAGTTTTAGTTAACATTTCATGTTTATACGTTTGAGATGCGGAGACATAGTTTCTGGTTATATACATGGACTAATTTAAAACACATCAAGAAAATTCTTTGATAAGAACCTAGCAGAATATGGTCCTGTCATCAAGATAGCAAATTAACCCAATGGAGGATAGACGGAAGTAAAGAAGGAGAGACATATGTACTAGTAGCTCGATCCCTACTATATGACTGCCTGGCTGTTCTTTTAGTCATAGAACATTTTTTAGAGAATGCATGATTTATACTTACTTTATGTGTTTAGAAGGGAAGTATTTGTATTTCTATGTATATTGAATATACACTTGACAAGTGTGGGGTTAGTATATGCCCACATATGCCTTCACGGAGACTTGTTTGTTTTACAAGAGGCAGATACTCATTTTCAATTGTTTCATAACATTTATCTGCAAGAGGACAGAAAAAGAAATACGACAAGCCGCTATAGCAATTAAAATCCCATTGACATCGGCAAAGAATTTTAAAAAATTGAACAATAGCTTACTTAGTTCTGGCCCCAAGTGTGTGTCGGTTTATAAAAAATCAAGGAATTCAGTATTTCAGAATAGTTGGCTTCTTTTTCGTGGAAAGTAATACGATTTCGTTTGATGTTGCTGGAGCGAGTTTCAGAATAATATTTTGTTCTGACTCGCAAAGTTAAACTTCCATAATAAATAATCGTATTAACTGATTTTTGGTGAATTATTAACCAACCTAGATTAAAATACATTTACATGACACAAGGGACTAATATATGTGCTTTTTGTTGCACTTGTAAGTGTGTTGAAAATAATAAACTAACCTAGTCTATTGTCTTTGTCAGTATTAAATGCGGCTGTATAATTAATGGCCTGTGCTTATTTATGTGCCTATGTTAAGTCTTTCTGTCTTATATGTGGCTTAAGTTTGTGGAGAATTCTGTGGCATGTGCTTAAAGCTAGGTAACATTTATTAATGGGTTAATAATTAGCAAAGGGGGTGGGTAACAGAACGAGTTACATTACCTTAATTAATTAATGTCTTGTGTTTCTTTGAATACTAGTTTCCATGGGAGAGGCCTGAGGCCTAGTGTTTTAAAGATGGTGTTTAGAATTCTGTCCAGAGTGGAGCCCTGCACGTATTCAGAAGTGGAAACTTTACCACAGACAGTTGTCAAAGAAATATAATGAATAGTTTTCTGTGCAAGACGTGCTCTGAATGTGACAAAATCAAGGACAGGATGCGGCAAATCAGCCAAGCTAAGGAAGCAATGAACTGTTACTTAATTAAAATGTTGCGTTTCCGAGGAAGCTAAACTCGCATGACTGAAAAGACAATGGTGTTTTAGAAAGCTCAACTTTGGATTGTAAAAAGGAGATGATCTCACATGGACTGACATCTGTCAGCCAATCAGAACTTTGGATGGCAAGGAAAGTTATACATTTTAGAAAGATTAGCTAGTCAGAAAAGGTATAAAACTTGACCCCTTTGACAGGAAGGCGCTTCTTGCTTTCCGATTCCAGAAGGGCGTGTCGTGCTGATGGACTTTGGTGCACGTAAGGATAATAGGCTTAAATGACTTTTCCTTTTAGGTGAAGTGAGTTTTAGACAGGGAAATAGACTTAGGGATTGGAAAACTGTTAATTTACCTTAACTCATACATGCTGATTTGCTTTGAAGATGTCAGTTCAATAATTCATTTGCTTTAATAAATGCTGCTATAATTGCTAATAAAATAAAGATTTAAAAGAATGCTTTTTCTTGAATAAAAAGAATAATAAAATTAGATTTTGAAACGACAAGCTGGACTTGTTTATTCATTGTCTAGTTACCATCAGCTGATCCATTTGCCTTAGTGACTTAATTAAAATGTTATTTGCATAAAAATCATGGTAAGAAATGATAAACTACAGATATATATAAATGTGTAAATAGTTTGTGAATAGGTTCTGATTAATTAGGTCACATGATTGTTGCCCAAAATTGTCTCGGTTGTTAATGGGCCTTGTGAGTGATTTATGATTAATGGTGAGTATTATGGTGTTGGGTAGCGTTGGAGAGACAGTTTTTCTATAGGGGCGCTGGATCAATTCCTTGGTAGCAGAGTTACGGTTGCTATGGTAACTGTCATGCTACATGGTAATTACATAGGATCATTGTTTAACATATGTTGAGTTTGTTCAGTTGTTATATGTAGTCGAAAGGGTTTTTCCAGCAGTGTGAAAATTCCTGGTTTTGTACCGGTACAAGAGTAGTGTAACAGGTGAAGTTGCACAGAGCATTTGTTCTGTTTCAAAATAGTGGTATTGACATATATCACTAGTGTTGTGGTCGTACAGCACAAGTTTAGGGATTTTAGGTGTGCAAGGTAGAATGTATAGTGAGGATTGTCTATGAAATTCTAGCTTTGAGTATAGGGACTTGGTGCCTGTTTTAAAACTCACTGTGAAAAGAGTAGTAGATTTTATCTAAGCTTGAGTGAAGGGTAAGGAAGTGTCATCTATCTTACTGGCAAAAGAGGTTTTCTTTGGTTGGTTAAAGTCCACCTAGAATCATGTATGTATGATTAGGGATTTATTCTGTTTGAATGTGCGTAAATGATTTGTAATACGATCAAGTTAAAATTAGAATTGTCACTTTAGGTGCATTCAGAGGGAAACAAGTTCGATATTACCTGTTAGAAGGGTAGAGTAAGGCTACTTACTTTATCAACAAATTTAAATATTCTGATAAAATAGCGCCGTCTATTCCAAGCAAAAGAATATCTGAGTGACTGAAAAAGCTATCACTTTATTTTAGCGAAACAGACAAGTGGTTTGTCTTTGTGGAGTTACTAATTGATTTTCATTGAAAAGTTTCGTTAAAATGGCGCTGTAAAAATATTTTGTGAAGGAGGGGTGAGCTCAAGGAACGAGAGATGAGAAGCGGTAGTATACGTCACAGGGTCCGCGCTGTGATTGGTTAGTATACGTCACAGCAAGCGCACTGATTGGCTCACGTGACTAAGACGAGCTGACAGCTGATTGGTTCATCCTGAAAGCAGTAATCCTATTGGTTGAGCAAGGTGGTGACGTAGCTTAACCTGATTGGCTTGTTGGTGTGTTTCGCGCACGGATTGGTTGGTTTTGCGGAACACCCAGGAAACATTTACGATCTATTATAAAATAAGCGGAATCATTTTAAAAACATGGATTATTATTATTATTATTTTTTTTTTGAAAACCTTTATTGACATCAAAAGGAAAGACAAGTCGAGGCCTACAACCAAGCCGGCCGGCCGGCCGCCATGTGCAAAATAATCAGGAGTCACCAGGCAAATATCACATAATCAATCAGTACAAAGCAGAGGCCGTACAATCGTAGAAGGGGAGAGGAGATAAGAAACCAAAGGGCTAAAACACAGGAGTAAATAAGGCTTAATTTTATAATATGGGGAGAAGGCATATGACAGGCTCACTTGCAATACGGAGGTATCCGGTATCCCAAACCAACCTCAACATTAATAAGGGGGCATGGAACAAATTATTGGGGGAACGATACAATGCATTCAAGAAATCAGGATGTGCGAGACACAGTCAGCCCCTGAGCATTATCCTCGTAACATGCCCGCCACCCAAGACACTACCAAGCCAGAGCATAGGGAACGGAAAAACAATGCATCAAAACCAGTCCGTCATAGTAACCTCTGGGACACAGGAAGGGAAAAAGGGGGGGGGAGGGACGAAGTGGGGAAGGGGAAGAGGAAGGGAAAGGAAAACGGAGAGAAGACTAAATAAAACAAGAGAAAAGAATAAAAAGAAATTATGAAAAACGAAAGGAAGAGGACACGCCAACACAGGCCCCCCGTGGCGGGAAGACAGGAGACAAAAGGAGTAGCGGCCCAAGTGGGGTTATGGCGATCGGGGAGAAAGACAGCCGAAACATAACAGGAGGAATAACGACGCCACACCCCCCACCCGAAACACACCATAGGAGGTCGGGACAGACGCGGCCTCATGAAAAAGAGATACAAAAGGGCCATAGAACCAGAAAACAAACAAAAATAGAGCCCAACCCACCCATCCCACCCTGCACCCCTGTAGAAGGCTATGGCCCACCCTTCAAACAGTGTGCCTGTCGCCCTAAACCAGAACCCGAAATATAGCGAGAAGTAAGAAAGAAGAAAGAGACAAAAAGGCAACAAAAGCGGAAAAAAGAAGACAGGAGGGAGGAGCAGAAGAACTATAATCCGAACGGGCGGCCGCAGCCCTCCGCCCAACCAGAGAAGCACAGTCAAAAACAGATCAGGACGACACCCCATCACGTGCCACAAAACATGAGGAAAAGGGGACCTCCCACCTTTCTACGAGTAGAAACAATTATGCTACCAAGTCGTATACCGGGAATCAAACAGAAGTCGTACACTTCACCCCCAACCTTTTCGAACGATAAACCCCACCCACCACATGGCAATGTAAAACCACATACTAAATACGAAATCAGCATATAATCGAGTGGAATGGTGACTAGCATAGTTACGTGGGGGGTAGATAAATCCACAAGGGAGCAATAGTCTAAACAGAAAGTATAGATGCATCAAAGATCGCAGCACGAACAATGAAAAACAGGAGTTCAGTTGCGCCACTGGAGCGGGCGATGTGGCCCCAATTATAGACACAGGCAAAGTCATCGAAGCAGGCACAGGAAGCAGTCCACCAATAGTTTCAGGCAACAATGTCAAACAGGGTCGCAGTACAGCATCCAGGTCCCCGGGGTCCGAACCTTGAGAAGCAGGGCGCCCCAAAGTCACCGACACACTACACGATCTTCGATCAGTGGCGGAGACACTCAAGTCAATCGAGGGGGGCGAGGCAATGAAGTCTTCGAAACAAGAGGACGACGAGAAGAAACGGCCGCCCAAAATGGCGGCAGATCGTGGCGGACCCACTGAGACGCCCAGGGCCAGGGAAGCGTGTAGGGATCTCAGGGCTTCCAGGATATCTCTGACCGTTGGCTCACGTCCATCAGATCCGCTCCCCACACCAATAGGCAACACGGGCCCGCCGCCACAGGGTGATTCTCGTTGCAGCGGGTCGGCCGCCATTTCGTGAATCAGCCCAATCGCCACTCACCAAGACCCCCGGAAATAACAGTTCGCAAATGTAGGACTTTACAAGCTCCGGGGGTCCCCGCAAGGGCGGCCTCGATGCCAAAAGGATATCCGCCCCAAACGGGTCTCCGCCAGCACCAGCACCGGTGCCCCAAACATGCGGAGTCCGGGCCCCGAGGACCAGGGCCGACGGACAAAGCAGCGGCGGGGAGAGACCCCTTCACAGAATCAGGTCCCCAGGCCTCTCATCCACGTCGGCCGCGCGGCCACCAGGGCAGGCCCGGGTCAGGATCGCCGGGATCTTCGCACATCGGTTCCCAACACTGGTTCTCGCTCTCGGCCGGGGCCGAGAGCCGTCGGATCCCACCGGCCAGGTCCCGGTCCAAGTCTCGCAGAGGCCCCGATCTCTCAGAGGCCACAACTCCGGAGCCACTGCACACCGAGACCCCGGGGTCGGATGGTAAGTACAAACAAGCCGTTATGTTACCAATGCCCCAAAAATGTGTCGTCCTCGCACAGGATAAAAGACAGGATCAGCAATCAGGACGGAGGGCTGCGGGAGCCGAGCTAAAGGGCGACCATTACGGCCGCGAGCTAGGCTCCTCCCCCCGATTATTATTATATTAAGCAGAAAAAGAAACTTTCATGGTTTCAGAAATTGAAAAATAAATTGAAATCTGACAAGAAAATTGAAACGCGAGGTGGAAGATTACTTCATAAGTACAAAACACATGCAGCTTATATGGAAGGTGAATATGGTTATCATACTTGCCTATGGTTTGAAAACTGGATGTATTATACCAAGAATGATGGTGTTTTAGCATGGCCGGAAGATGGTTCCTTTAACATTAAGGTTATGAAAAATTTAAGAGACAAGATGATGACACATGAACCAAAGCCTAGACCTACACAATTTGAGGCTTTAGCTGAATGGGAGGATGAGATGTTTGAATTGGAACGAGAGAAAAAAGATATAACAAGAGGTACCAGATTAGACGTAAATAGAGAAACTCATGAAGATAGAATGAGTCGATGGAGACGTAGTGCATGTGAGGGTTTGTACCCAGTAAGAGTGATGGTTACTTAAGTACCAGGTCAGAAGAATACCCGAAAGAAAATTAATAATGTTGAAGAAAATGAATTAGAAGATCCAGTTTTAGAAGAAATTTATATTACAAATCAGAAAAAGACTCCTTATCAACCAGCCTGTACATGGTCCTCCCCGATGGTCCCTTCAGGTATTATGCACCTCCAAGAGAAATTATTAATGAAGCATCACCCAGATTATACCCGAATAATACAAAAAGCCCTGAAAGAGTAGAAACCAGAACTAATTCTAGTATATCTGGTGAAAACAGAAATTATGTTGAAACCCCAGTTCACAGAAATGAAACCCTAAGAAATGTAATGAGAACAGAAGTTTCTGGGGAAATGCCAAATATTTCAGAATATTTACGAACAAAAGAAGAATTAATACAGCAATTAACTAAAAGCATGGAAGCGGTAATGGTACCAGTAACGATTGGTCCTGTTCAACCAGTATTTGATCAAAGAGAAGTTAGACATTCAGCTTTAACTATTCCATTAAATGCAGAAATTCAGAAAGTGGCTGAAAAATTTTACTCAGATTTATCAGAAATTCACCAAGAAAAAACAATGATGCCTGATTTAACCTTTAATTAACCCTGGGCGTAGTGGGCGTAGTGGGGCGTAGTGGAGCTACGTGAAGTGGGCGAGAAACTCCGCCCACCTCCGCACTCCGCGTAGCTCCACTACGCACCACAGGCCTCCCTCCCGAAATACTTTAAATTAATGGTGTAAAAGAATTAAAAGGCACTTACCTTGCCCGCCGCGTCCCCGCCGCGTCCCCGGGGCTCGCTATCTTCATGGCTGCCGTCTTGTGTACTAATGCGCATGCGCGGGCGACCGCGCATGCGCATTTCTCGTGAGAAATGCGCATGCGCGGCCGCTCGCGCATGCCCATTAGTACACAAGACGGCAGCCATGAAGATAGCGAGCCCCGGGGACGCGGCTGCCAGCGGCGGGCAAGGTAAGTGCCTTTTAATTCTTCTACACCATCAATTTAAAGTATTTAGGGAGGGCGGGAGGGAGGCGGGTGGCGGCCAGCTACGCTCCGTCTGCGGAGCGTGCATAGTGCCGGATTCTACGCCTGCTACGCAAAATGCGTAGAAGCCGGCACTACGCACACTCCGTGCACGGAACGTAGCCGCCCGCCCAGGGTTACTTTTAATCAAAGTCTGTTATGTAGAACACCAACAGGTGCAGAATCTGATGCTGATTCGCCAGAAAAAATGGATTTAACGCATACCTCAAAGACTACAGAAACTAAATGACTTGATGTTGCAAAATTGAAAGCAGATTTGGAGGAATTAATTATTGGCACAATTGGACCGGACAATTTAAAGCATTATCCGGATGAGGAATTGTTGTTTATTTGTAAAAGCATACAATGGAAAACCAAAAACAAGTATAAACAGTTGGAAGAATTAGCTACTGAACTAGAAGTTGATTTGAGCAGACAGAAGAATTTGGGAAAGCATTACAGAATAGATTTTACTGAGAAGGATATTGAAAACATGAATTCTAATGGAAGAATAGTACCTTTAAAGGATTTAATTGTGTATTTAAAGAGATTAGGAGATTTAAGTAAATGGAGAGTAAAATGGACAAAGAAAAGAGAGGAAGAAAGAAGAGAAAGAGAAGTAGCACATCAGTTTCCAATGAGAGAAATAGCAGGTGGTGGGTATGTGCATGTTCCTTGGACAAGACAGGACATTTTATTGTTCACCAATGATTTCCCTCGGCTGAGAGAAAAGCCTGTGGAGTGGTATCGACAGGTGGATAGATTTATCAAAGTTTCAAAAGTTCTGTGGATTGATCTTGATGGATTCTTTGACATTGTTGTCCCATCAGATCTTTGGACAGAATGTAAAATTTCTGTAAGTTGGCCCAAAGAAGAACCTCTTCGAGATAGAGTAACAGGTGCTCCATCAGCAATTGTTATGGATCTGTATGACAAGGTAATTGTGTGGTTGAAAAACAAGATTGCCCCAAAAGAAGTTGATTGGGTTAAAATAGACAGAACAAATCAAGAGCCAAAAGAATCAGTACATTAATTTTATGAAAGGTTACTGTTGGTTTTTAAACAGTACAGTGGCTATGAAAAATTAAGCGAAAAGGACATGAGCCACTTTATATACAGGTTTGTTTATGGTTTAAGACCTGAAATTGGTGATATGATTAGAAACGGAATAGTTGGTTGGCAATCACTATCAGTTGATGATATTTTGAGAAATGCAAAATATTGCAGTGATGAAATAGACGCAAAACAGAAAAAGCTAAAAGAAAAGGCCATGTGGGCACAAGTAAAAGTGGCTGAACAACAAATTGCAAATTCGGAAAACAAAAATGTTAATCAGAATCAAGGTAAATTTAAAGGAAATTATAATAAACCAAAATTTAATGTGAATATTGAAGAGTTAAAACAAAAACTCCCATGTTTTAATTGTGGCGAAATTGGACACTGGAAGCGTGAATGTAAAAATCCGCCCAGAAATTTAAAAAATGCATCATTAAATCCACAGATGCAGAATGAGATAAATCTGCAGCAACAGCTACAGTAACAGCTACAGCAACCGCTACAGCGACAGTCAGTGAATCAGAGGAGTCAGATTCCACAACCACCACTTCCAAATTGTGTGAATGTGCAGAGATTCAATGCAGAGACGGGATTCTGTGGAGGTGAACAGGTAAACAGATCGCAAAGAGTGAATGTGCAAAATGTTTCTCAGCAATATTTGTTGAATGAAAATGGAGGGAGTGATTCTGAGGATTACTTATGACGGTGCCTGAGAGAGGAGGAAGAGTGTGTGCTTGGAGCCACTCTTGAGGTAGATCAGTCTGGTCCATTTGTTAATGGTAAGGTGAATTATGTAGAAATCACTTTTCTTGTGGACACAGGTGCTACCCGTTCTACTGTTAGATCAGTGGAAATAGAAAACCTGCCTCTCTCTGGGGATACCATCCAAGTAGTTGGTGTAGCTAATCAGCAAATTAAAACAGATTTAACAGAACCTGTCAAAGTTGAAATTGACATATTCAAAGACAAACACAGATTTGTAGTCTGTAACAGCAGTCCTGTAAACTTGTTAGGAAGGGACATACTGTGCAAAATCAATTTCAAAATATATTGCTCACCGGATGGTATAGAACTCCAAACTCAAGAGGAAGATGGGCTTTACAAGTTAACAATGTTAATGGTTGAAGCAGAGGAAAGTAAATTATTTCCTGCATTTGATAAAAACAATCTTCCTGAAGAATTAAAAGAAACAGTTAATGAAGAAATGTGGGATCTTACAGGAAGTGAAATGGGATTGATGAAAAATGTGGATCCAGTTAAAATTACAGTGAAACAAGGAGTAGATTTTCCAAACATTCCTCAGTATAAAATAAAGGCAGAGGCTATTGAAGGTGTTATACCTGTAATTGACAAATTCATAAAACAAGGTGTTTTAAAAGAAATTGAGAGTAGCCCATGTAATTCACCGATTATGGGTATCAAAAAGCCAAACGGAACTTACAGGATTGTTCAAGACCTGAGAAAGGTTAATCAGATAGTTGTTCCATGTTGCCCAGTTGTTCCAAACCCTGCGGTAATTATTTATCAGATTCCGCATGATGCAGAATGGTACACTGTCATTGACCTTTGTAATGCATTCTTTACTGTTCCATTGCATCCAGAAAGCCAGCAAATGTTTGCGTTTAGGTTCCAGGACCGTATTCTAGCATGGTGTCGTATCCCTCAGGGGCATACAGAGAGTCCATCTATTTTTAATCAGTTGCTAAAGAAATCCTTGGAGAATCTAGATTTACCTGGAAAATCAACACTGGTGCAATACATAGATGACCTCCTTGTGGCTGGAAAAACGAGAGATAATTTTGTAACAGATACCATTACTCTTTTGAATCATCTGGCAGATGAGGAACATAAAGTGTCTCCTGCAAAATGACAGTTTTGTAAACAGGAAGTAAAATACCTTGGTCACAGAATTGCGAAAGGAATAAGACAAGTGACAATTGAGAGAATTAAAATGATTCAGGGAATGCAACCTCCAAAAACACAAAGACGGGTCAGAATGTTTCTAGGAATGGTTGGTTATTGTCGCCAATGGATTAGTGGATTTTCGGTAATTGCAAAACCACTTCAGAGACTAAAAGACCCAATTATTCTAACAGAAACTGAGTTAAAAGCTTTTGAGCAGTTAAAAAGAAGTTTGTGTGAAGCACCTGCATTGAGAATGCCAGATTATGAGAAAGAATTTGAGCTATATTGCAGTGAAAGAGAAGGTTGTGCATTATCAGTTCTAATTCAGAGACATGGAAAACTGAGAAAGCTAATTGCCTATTTCTCAGCAGTTCTTGATCCTGTTGCAAAAGCATTACCTGGCTGTTTAAAAGCAGTGGCTGCAACAAGTATAAGCCTTGAACAGAGCGAAGGAATTATAATGGGATTTCCTGTAAAAGTATATGTACCTCATTCAGTTGAGATTCTTCTTACCAGAAGCAAAACACAGCATTTGACAAGTAATAGATTAACCAAATATGAGAAGGTAATTTTGGGATCAGATAATGTCTCAATAGCAAGGTGTGTGAATTTAAATCCTTCCACATTATTGCCAGATGGTACAATAACAGAGATCAGAAACGAGAATGACATTGATCATGAATGTCTGGATGTTTTAGAATATTGCACCAAACCCAGGCAGGACATTAAAGATGTCCCGTTAACTGAATTTGATTTTGTTTACTTTGTTTTTTTTTTTTTTTTTTTTTTTTTTTTAAAAACCTTTTATTGTGCAGAGAGAAACGAAACAAATACGGGCCCACAACCGTCAGGCCGGCCACAATACTTTAAGGCACAAGAGCAAGCAATACAGTTCTTCAGTGGTAGCGGATGATATAACAACAAGCATTAAACGTTACACTGATAGAATCATGCCACCGAGGAGAAGGAGCATTTAAGGTTAAGTTTTAAGGTTTTTCTTTTGTCTTTTTGATCTAAATACAAAGTAATGAAAGAGAAGATAGAAGGAGAACTGAGTCCATACCATAGCAACACGGCAGGGGCATGCGGCCGCACTACAGGAAATAACAACGGATATTAAGACCTCAAGCAACATGGCGGCATCAAATAAAACAGCCAAAGTAGCAGCCATCAGTCGCACACCATTACAGCGCCACCCCCTCCCCATTAACCCCTATCGCGGACCCAGAACGGAAACAGGGTAAGAAAGCGCAGAGAAATAGAAAAATAAGGCCCATAGAAACTAAACGAAATAAAATAAATCCCACCCCCCACCCAACATCAATGCGGAGGCTACGGCCTACCCCCCCCCGGCAGCGTGTCTGTCGCCCATTAAAGAACCCGAAATACAGACGAAGAAAGAAAGAAAAGAAAAAGAAAAAAGGAAAGAAAAAGGAAAGAAATACCCCTCACACTTGAAATATAGGGAGTAGAAAGGATAGATTAATCCAATACTCCCAGGAAAAAGGGAAGGTGGGGAGGAGCCCACACAATATCGGAGCTCCCGGAGTTCCCAGCCATATACAACCTCTACGCCGCGCACAACAGTAGATTCGGAGGACCGAGAACCAAATGAGTGTCAGGATCAGGCACACCTAATGCCCCGGATCAACACAAAACAACATAGCAAAAGGCGGAGCTGTCCGGGTCCGCGCCAGCCGAGCAAACAATACCAATGATGGAAACACCCACAGTACGGCCAGAACTACCGAAGCCCACCAGGCAAGGCCATCGCAAATAAGAGGGCCAATTCCGTACAGTCCCGGTCACCCAATTACCAATAAACCGTCCACCCCAAGTACCATAATACAGCATGAAACACAGGAGAGAATGGGGAAAGACATATACAAAACAACAACACAGAATGAAGCAACGCCCCATCTCGAGTCTCACTCGCTAATCAAGCACATGTCCATAGTGAAAATTCCCCTCCAGCCCCGGCCAATCGTAAAAACGGATCCCAGAACATATCTCCCTCGGAGGTCCAGCCCCTATCTAAGACGAAGAGACAAAATGGCCGCACACAACAGAAAGAAGATACCCAGAAGCAGGATGGACTGCGCAGGTCCCAACCAGCGCCAACAATCAAAAGGGAGCCGCCCCGGAGGAGGGCCTTATTAACCGAATCCCGGCCTCGACTGACAACAGCAGACCCCAGCAACACAACAAATATATCAAGGCAAATGCAAAAGTCATCAACACCAATGTGAAGCGATATCCCAAGTAAAGCCCCTGCGTATATCAAGAGAAAGCCCCAACCCGAGTCCCCTCCCGCCGGACAGAAACGAGATCCGAGACCCCCAACAATATTAAACGTCCCCGGACCCCCAGCCCGTGATTACATCCATCCCGTTAGAAAAGGACAAAAAACAGACAAATCAGGTGCACCCCAAAATAAAGAGCACGGAGATTAATAGCAATTGCAGTCTGAAGTAGGGAAGCACATATAGGCAGCATAAACAGTATATCAATAAGCATTATAGTCCGGGCACAGCCAGTCGATCAGGACAAATCAGAGAGGGAGACAACATCAGCCCTGGCCGGAGCGCTGAAACCCCTCAGAGGATGGCTGCCGCTGCGAGCGCACCGCAGGCAGAACAAAGGAGCAAGATGGCCGCCCACGGAATAGAAGAAGCAGAGGAAATGAGTGTTCCCAAACACCGAGCATCACTGTGTCCAAGTTGACGAGCGTTCGTTGTAGGCAAACAGTCCAACAATATAGAGAAAGCCCCCGCAGCACTCGCAGAGGCAAAGTCTCAAGTTCCGAAGTGGAAGGAGACCTCGCAACTGTAGCCTCGTCAGAAAGGGAACCCTCGACATTGTATCCAAGGATAGGGCGCTCCACAGTAGTCTCACTGTGCAACCTTGTATCCACCGCAGGAGAAATTAGAGGCACCAGTGGGCCAGCCAGCCACAATCGCTCCCCGCAGGGCACCACACCGTCCATCCTCCGCTCCAGTTCACAGGCGTGTCTTTGCCAAGTCGCCCCTAGATCCGCAAGGGCAGTCAGGATATCGCCATAAGTCAGATCATTCCCCGACATCGGCCGGGTAGAAGTGCGCAGTGACGCCACCGGGGCACCCTCAAGCTCGCAGTGAGGCAGGGCAGCACGGACCGGGGAGACAGAAGCGAGCGCTGTGTCGGTGCGGTAGTCCGGCATCAATATCACCCTCGCAATGAGCCCACAGCGGAGAGGGGGGGGCGACTTCATAACCAGAAGGGATGTTAGGCAGGGTCACCAAAGTAAACACGGCTCGTAGTCCGAGGCCAGCGCGGTGTGAAAGCCCCCTCGGAGTCAGTCAATGGGGATGGCACACGGCGGAGGGGGCGCCCCAAGATGGAGGCGGCTCAGACCACCGGCCGCAGAACAAAGGAAACGTCGCCTGCACGGCTACAGCCTCGTAGGGACCCACTCCATCGCCGATGAAAGTTATTCCAGTCAGCCCACCTCCACCGCCGGCTACAGCAGTATAGACTCCAGCCCTGCCCCAACACGTCCCCCGGAACACGACCCGCAGCGTCCGGCGGCGACGATCTGGGCAGAGCCAGGGGGGCAGAGTCGGAAGTCGGCAAACTCCGCAAATCCTCAGCAGAAACAGCCGGCGGGGATGTCGGAAGAACGCTGGGAGCCGTGATTCGTTCGCGGCCCTAGTCGCACACGTTGTAGGCGCATATAAATGCCAGGATTTTCGAAAAACGGCAGACGGCTTGCGGAGCCGGGAGCTCACACGTCCGGTCAGTCCGCCATCTTGGCTCCTCCCCTTGTTTACTTTGTTGATGGTTCATGCTTAAGAACAGATGAAGGTGTTCTGAGAGCAGCATACTCTGTCTGCACAGTTGCAGATGTAGTTGAGGCCTCATGTCTCGAAGGAATTCGTTCAGCTCAAGTAGCAGCATTGATTGCTTTGATTCGTGCATGTGAGAGAGCAAAAGAATTAAGAATTACCATAGTGACTGATAGTCAGTATGGATATGGCGTAGTTCATGACTATGGACAGCTCTGGTCTCAAAGAGGTTATTTAACTTCTGCGGGAACTCCAATCAGGAATGCAAAATTGATCAAAAGATTGATTGATGGCATTCAGCTACCAAGAAAATTGCTGTTGTGAAATGTACAGCGCATAAAAAAGGGAATGATTATATAACTAAAGGAAATGCCTATGCAGATGAAATTGCTAGGTATTGTGCAATGAACAATTTTTCAATTAATCAGGAAAAAGACAATGAACATGTTTTGAATTCACTTATGCTAACATCTGTAGTTGAGACATGGCAAGGAGTTAAAGATTTACAAGATTAGGCAGATGATGAGGAAAAAGACTCATGGTTAAAAGCAGGTTGCAGACAGCAAGAAGAAGATGAGATTTGGGTATACAAAGATGACAGACCAGTTTTGCCAAATAGCATGATTGCTGACATGGCTCGAATGTATCATGGTCCAGGACATATTGGAAGAGACTCAATGATTAGGTTGTTCAGGCAGACATGGTACAACCCAAAGTTCAGACTAATTGCAGAATCTTTTTGTCAGAGATGTTTGATATGCCAGCAGATTAACCCAAACAGAAAAACAGTTGTGAGCATGGGAACCATAGGACGGGAGGGTGGTCCTTTTACCAGGTTACAAATGGATTTCATTGACATGCCACCCCATAACAGGTTGAGATACGTTCTTGTGATAGTCTGTTTGTTTTCAAGATGGGTGGAAGCTTTCCCAACACGTCACAATGATTCAGTTACTGTTGCAAAATTACTTTTAAGGGAGATCATACCTAGGTACGGTTTTCCAGTGACTGTTGAAACTGATCGTGGAACACATTTTGAAAATAGACTATTGCAAATGATTTGTGAAGCATTAAATATTAAACAAAAGCTGCATTGTGCCCACAGACCAGAAGCATCAGGTGTTGTTGAGCAAATAAATGGTACAATTAAGAATAGAATAGCCAAAATGTGTTTAGTTACAGGAGTAAAGTGGACAGATGCACTTCCACTTGTTTTGATGTCTTTGAGAAGTACCCCTGATAAAAAAAAAAACAGGTCTGAGTCCTCATGATATTGTCATGGGTAGAGTCATGAGACAAGCATTTGTACCAGTTGGAAAATTAATAAGAATAAATGATAGCGTCATTTTGGAATACTGTAGGAACCTTTCTGACGTAGTGACTTCTGTGTTCCATCAGGTGGGAACTGATGTAATTACAAGAGACAAGGAAAAAGCTCATGATCTGTTACCAGGAGACTAGGTGAGGACAAAAATACACCGGAGAAGAAATTGTCTAGTACCCAGGTGGCAGAAAGCAAGACAAGTGATTCTTGTCACAACAAATGCAGTAAAGTGCAAAGGATTGAAGAGGTGGATTCACGCTAGTCACACCATTCGTGTGCCAACACCTGAAAATCCTGACGAAGGTGACACAACAACTGATTCAGATTCTGAAGAAGAACCTGAAAGAAATCCAGATCCTGAAGATCGACAAGAAGGTCGACATCTGGAGAATTCAATTGCGAATGAGGTATTAAATGAAGATAATGAAGAAATTGTGATAATAGACTCAGAAGATGATGAAAATCTGCTAGAAAAAGAAGCAGGAGAAGAGTCTAATCAAGTAAAAATTAAAAATCAGGAGAGTATTGAAAAGCAGATTGGAAGCTCTGAAGGCAGGAACGAAAATTCTGAAACTGGGAAGTTGGAAGTGATTGAAGAAGTAGAAGAAGACGAAATTCCGTGTACCAGCTATAAGAATGATGTTCCTAACGGAGTGAAACTGACGAGTAAAGAAGAACCTAGATTTGGATTTGAAATCTCAGATACTGAATCAGACGAAAGTGATGAAGATTCTGAGCGGTGCGTCCATTGGGGCGTAGGGGCGTAGCCCCACAAGCCCCATGGACGCTGCTGCAATAAAATAAACACACACACTGACTGTTGTTGAAAAAGTTAATCGCCGAGCGAGCGCCGCCGGGAATCTGGGAAGCACCCGAGTTATCCGGGAGTGCAGGGGGGGTTGGTCTGGACTGCTGCGCAGCTTGAGTGACAGTCCACATGACGCACTCTCAGCTGCAGCAGCAGACAGCCAGCCAGCCAAGGTATCTTCTAGTGCGCAAGTGACAGGGGGCAGAAACTACCTCGAGCATGCGCATTAGTGTTCCCCCATAGAGAGTGACCAGGGGGGTGTTTGTTTAAGCTGGCCGGCTTTTCAAAGGCGACACAGGGCGAGCAGTCAGTGAGCCCCCCTAGCCAATCCTGGCGCTGCTTGCAGTGCCAGGATTGGCTGGTCACCGCGCAGCAGGGCAGGGCAATCCATTATTCGATGCCGCCCTTGGGTAGTGCACACACACTGCATAATGGCCAATCACTGTGTGTGACTTCATGTAGTCATGCAGTGATTGGCCATTTTGCGGCGCTGCTGACTGGTCAGATCCTCTCTCTACTACTCGCCACCAGTCGCCTCGTGTGGGCCGTGTGCGGGAGCCAGCCCGTGTGTGCCCTTTCTCTCGACTCGAGAGTGAGTACTTACTTACTTTACTTGATCAGGTATATTTTCATTTACTACTGCACTAGCATATCGGGTCAGTGGTGGCTCAGTCACTTCGGCAAAACTTCGAGGAGTCTGAACCCGGCAAATTGACCGTTATTTATTTCAAATGTGTCCCTGTGAAAACCTCTCATTTATGTTTGTGGTACAAAATACACCGTCAGGCGCTCGCATCAATGCACTGTAAACTGAGCACGGTGCTGCGGCCTGACTGTTTCGTGTCAGAAAGTTGCACAGACGCCGATTTAAGGGGTTCACCGCGTGCACTAATCCGCAGAGCAGAAGACTCGACATGGCTGTGCTGCTCAAACTGATAAACAAGAGTTGTCTTACTCGGTGTAATACAATGTCTTTGCAGACAAAAGGAACAGACTAACGAATTAGTGAAGTACTACCATATGAGGAAGAAGGAAAAGGGGATAGGCTTTACTTATTTTACAGTTACTCAAATCAGAGAAAAAAAGTGGCTTACTGGTTCTGCAATGAATGCAATCAATCAAGTCAGAGGAAATAACATGCCCGTTACCCGCAGGTGGGCCTTATATTGCATTAATGAGGCTGAGAAAGTTGTGTTTGCAATGCCAGACAGGGCATGGAACTTTAGGGCTATCACAGAATGTTTTCTGGACGGTATGCATGGAGCTCTTCGGTGTGACTGTCCTCAGAAATGGTAAAATTACAGTATGGGGCATCCGTTGCCTTTTCAATTTTGTCACAAAACGAGGCTTTCAGGGTCGGCTCTGGAAGGCTAAAGTAGTCTTCTCAGAAAACTGTTGGAGGGGGTATGATGGAAACTGTCCGGGAGGAGGGTTGAATGGGGGTGGTCGTTTGGGGGCTGGGACGAACCGAGTTTCAAACTTGCCCTGGGTAAAACAGGAACATATGAGTAGGTGGTTAATGTGATCGTTTTGAAACAGCAGGAGGGGGTAAAGTGTATTTCTTCGCTTAAGTAGTAGAAGATTTTTTTACTAAGTGAGCCATCCTAATGCCTAACATCGGCATGTTTTTCAAGAGAGGACCATCATTTACAGCTGCAGGGCATCTACGGAAAACCTCTGAGGCCATAATTCCTTGTTTGTAGCTCTTGCAGTGACATTGATGGCAAGCATGCTTGGGGCCCCCACGCAAAACGAGGAAAACATAATGGCGGAATCTATTACAAAACAAGCAATGAATACATTAGCCATGCCACATGAAAACACACATTACGGCACTGAATGGCGCCCGTGTGAACAAGGGATAATCATTAGAGCAGCACTTCAGTCGATTTTCTGTGGATTCATCACATTAGCAATGTAAAGGCTCAGCTTTGGAGAGCAAGGCTGTGCCACCTGCTTCTTTAGATTGCGGCTCGCACTGCAATCATCTGAACAATGCAAGTGCTGAAGATTCTGATTCCCACTTCAAGATTTTCATAAAAGTACATTCAAATCCTATATGATTTAAGGGGTTCACCGCCTGCACTAATCCGAAGGCCGGTGTCGTAAGAGTGCGCCTTTCAATCCAAAGCACTCTCACTCATCACCGTGCACAGCCTTTGCCCCAATGCCTCTGTTTCTTCCTCATTTGTGGCCCGGCCTGGCAGTGGCACTAGGCCCTGACAGCAGCCATATAATTATTATACAAAATGTGCTCTTAAATATACACTTTAAATAAGGACGGGGGTTTCTTGTGTTTACGTTGCAAAATCTACACATCAAGCCATTGCTCAGACGCGTGGGCCCCAGGGCCGGGGACGCCTGTTCATTTTATTTTCTAAACATGCCAGTGTTTTGCTAATGTTTGGTGCATTAACAGGTTTCAGTTGCAACAGATTTTCCCCTTCTTTTTGCCATTGACTTTTTACTTTTATTTACCGACTGCATCAGTGTAAGCAAAGGCCATCTGCTTCCCTGCTGCTATCCGGCACACTTTTAATTACCCGCCCCGCAGCCTAATAGAGATGATATATTATTAAACTAAATCTTTCTGACATTAAAAGTAATTATCTCCGAACCAATATTGCAAGAAATGAAATGAAAATTAGCCGCCAGTTGGAGAGGGAAAGCAGTCTCGGGTTGAGAAATGTTTGTTCGCAATTGGTGTTTTAAGCAATATGAGTAGCAGTGGATTAACTCGCCAGAGATTCGTGACATGTTTGCCAAGAACTGCGTCACAAATGTATTTCTTAAGAAATGTAAGGTGGTATGTCTTGGTTTGCGAGGAAATGGCTGATGTTGAGGGAAAGGTTTAAACGTTAACTGTTTCTCATTATTTCTAATAATGAGTCTCTGTTGAATTAAACATGTCCAATGCTAGGCGTGGCCATTGTCCTACCATAATGTGCCTGGTAACAGAAAGAGAGGCATTTTGATAGCAAATTAATTCACATTACTAATAATACCTTGGTTTTGTTGGTTATAGTTCAGTGGCTTTCGTACATTTGTACACACCTGGAAGTGCAGAGTGTACTTTGTGCAGTTCACAGCATATGAAACCTCAAGCCTCCACACTCAACAAAACCTTAGTCAATCAAGTGTATGCAGCGTGCTATAATCTATAATTGGGAAGGTGGTGGGAGGTAATCACACTTTATTGAGCATCAGCCAAACAGCAGAATTAGCAGTGTGCTTCAGAGTTAGGGGCAACTTTGCATGTTATTATAAATTTTTAGCTAATTCAAGCCCAATGTTGCCTAAAAATCTTGAATTATAAGTTAAGGTGTATAAATACACAGACAGGGCTGGACTGGCCGCAGTGGGCACCGTGCGTTTCCCCGTGGGCTGCCAGGGGGAACGTGTCCATAACAATAGCACAAGGCACATTTTGTATTTTGTTCACTACCTGTGGACCATTGCCACGTAAGAAGACTTAGTGACACTTAACCTGTCATGCCAGAAACGTTGGCGAGGCTGGAATGAAATAAAACTTTTTGGGACCATTAAAGAGTGTCCTTTCACACACGTTGTCACATCAAGCATCATCCATCCATCCACCACCCAGCCACCCACTCATCCATCCACCCACCCATCCATCATTCATGCATCCATCCACCCATCCATCCATCATGCATCCACTCATCATGCATGCATCCATCCACCCACCCATCACGCATCCATCCATGAACCACCCAGCCAGCCACCAGGGTTGGATTAAGAAATATCGAGGGTTGAATTAAGAAATAGAGCCACTCGTGAGTGTCATAAAAAAGCTTTAGCTAGATACGAGGCTCGAACCTTGTTTTCCTGCACCAAAGTCGGCCACGCTAGCCGTCAGACCACACCCTCTCCCCTTTTGGGTGGCCCTGCAGTTTTCACATCTTATGATTTCTGCGAGGCTGCAGACTTATTACAGACGGTATTCTTTAGAATAACTTGTTATTGCGAGGCTGGAATGAAAAAAAACTTTTCTGGGCCATTAAACAGTGTCCTGTCAGTGTCATACACGTTGCCATCGCTATAGCCGCAGTTTCTGCGGGGCTACAATGAAAATACTACTTGTTATTGCGAGAGACATCTGAACCATCGAAAGCAGGGGAGTTGAGTTTTTCTGCATAAAGCGGAGTGGCATCAAATTTGTTTTCACGAAGGATGCTAACTGGCCAAAGGTGAGCGCTGAATGGGTGAATCATTACCACCAAGCATGACAGAGGTTGTAGAACACTTCGACATCCTGCCACCAATATAAAGGAACACGTTACGAAGTATAGGATGTGTGTTGTCTCCCAGCTCATGTAAAGCGCTCCGATACCTTTAGGTCGAGTTCGCACTATATAAAACTGCAATTTGGAGAAAGAGGGTGAGGGAGAGGGCGAGAGAGAGGGAGAGACGGAGAGAGACAGAGAGAGAGACACACATCTGGTGGCCAAATCTCAAAACATAAAATCAGATAACGTGCAATACCGGCTTCCTTGCTTATCCAAACTGTGTGATCCTAGGCAAACATTTTATTCCACAGAGCCTCATTTTTAGGTTGAAGCCTACCAGACGGTGCAGCTATTTGGTTTGCTCATGACATCGTGGGGAAATTCTGAAAGCTTCTCTGGGAATACATTTCACCTATTGCTTACCATTGTCTTTGTAGTTTGTAACTCACAGTTGCCTGCTTTTTATTTTCTGGTTTTAGTTGCTTTGGGCTGTCCAGCTTGAGTACAAGCGTGGTTCCCAATGCTTTGTGAAGGCTGTTTCCCAACTGCTGTGCAACTTCTTCTACTCTTAGAGCTGAGATTTCCATGAAAGTCTTATAGTCTGAATTCAGCACCTGAGCATAATAGGACGGAATGTATAAAGCTCTGTGGTTATACTGAATAAGCAGCTACCTATGTTATGCCATCTATTAATGTAATAACTGCACTTTCACAATTGCTTTATTAACCTTCCTGCTTTCTCAAATTTGCTTGAAAATGCATGATTTTTCTTCTTTTTTTCCAAAATTTTCTGGGGGGTGGGGGGTTATCCCTCCAAACCCCCCTTTTGGGGTTCGGGCTCGCTCGCTGCGCTCGCTCGCTACGGTGCGGCATGCTAATCACTTTGCGCCCCACCACTTTCAAATGTCACCCACCGCCCCTGAATAAGAAATTTTAGAAAAAGACCTTGGAAAGCAGAGTGTAATCAGTCTGAACCAAAGAAGAAAATATTGGGAAAAGGAGATAATTGCCCAACTCCAATTGAAAAAGAAGGTCTGAAGTTCAAATTGGTAAACAGATCAAAAGAGCAGATTAATGAAATCTCGAGTCAAAAGGGAGATTCTGATAAGAAAATTCAAACAGGAAGGAAAATAGAAGTGATTAGTAGTAGAGCAAAGAGAGTAGTGAAACCAAACCAGAAATACCCTGAGTGGACTTACATAATCATCCCACCTGAGGTGGCGGTGAATAGTAGTAGTCATGAAGATTTGGATGATACCAGTGACATTGATTAATTTTGTTTTTGTTTTTGGCATAAGGCCGAAGAAAATGTGTTAGGTGACACAAGGTCGAAGAAATTGTGTTAGCTGGAAAAACACATTGTTGTAAGACGCAAGGTCGAAGAAAAGTTGTTAGTAAGTAGGGTTTACTTTAAAAAAATAAAATAATAAATAAAAAAGGGGTGTGTGTATATTTTTGATTTTCTTTGGTAAGGCTCTTGTCTTAGAGTAAAAATGCCTTACGTTAACAATAACTCGAGGTGTTCCATCTTGAGGAGATGTTGCAAAATGTCTTCTATTTGTGTGATCTTAATAGTTTTGGTCTGGTTAATTTTAGCTGTCATTTTTCCTTTTGGTATCAACCAAGAAGAATACAAGACTAACATGACAAGTAAAGCTGTGGCTAAACAAGATAACAATAATGTTGTAGATAAGAATAACAGAGTTATTGATCATAAACCAGAGATCCACCAAGATAGATCTGTTGGTGATTTTTCTAGTAATACTTTTTCAAGACTTTTGTCTGAATATGTTAAGGTCATGGATGTTAAAGACTGCTACATTTGTGTGAAACTGCCAGCTTCTGTTTCGGAGGGGGTAACATATAACATGCTTCCTCTTACTTATGGCATCACTTGCAGTGTAATAGCTAGTCTGTTTTATCAAACAGGTCGTTTAGAGTACTATTATTCAAATTATGACGTAATTCTTGCAAATTTAAAGGTTGACAAAGGCTTGAATAAGCATAAACAAGCCAAACAGATGAGGGAATTTTTCATTGTAACTAATGAACTTACCTATGAGTATGCTGTTAGAAACAACTTAACATGTAAATTGAGAGCTGAAGAGAAGACTTTCTGAAACTTAGTTGAAGAGAGAAGAGCAATTTATAAAAGGAGTGAGATGCTGAAACAAACCAAATCTAAGTTTTGGCAAATTGAGGATGAAAAGTTTAATGGTAGATCATTAGAAAATGTTGCTATTCACATAGATAAACCTGTTAGTGGAAAGCTTTGTATTAGGAGAGACAATACGCTTTTTGACAATTATTTTGTGGGTGCAAGTCAATGCGAAGACACTTATCAAATCTTGGGTGGATGGGGATTTAAAGGTGACAAAGATCCAATTTTTCCTGGAATTTATTTTGTATGTGGGGACAAAGCTTACTATAATCTCCCAGACCACTGGTATGGCACTTGCTATATCGATTTAGTTTTTCCAAAGATTTTTCATGTAGATAGAAATTTGAAGGGTTCATTTGAAATTAGCAATCATCTGAATAGATTCAAAAGAGAAAGTTTTTCAGAAATTTTGGGAGATATTTTTGGTGCAGTAATCCCTTTCGTGGGTATAACCCTGAATGCAGTTAAAATCAGAAAATTGTCCACAATTGTTGACAGATTGTCTACTGATACTGCTGGTGGTTTTCAGCTAGTAGATACTGAAATTATTGCTATGAGATCTATGGTTATGCAGAACCGTCTTGCCCTTGATATCCTTTTAGCAAAAGAGGGAGGAGTTTGTGGGATTTTACATGTCCAGCATTGCTGTACTTATATCCCAGATAAAAGTCAGAATATTAAGTTGTATATTAAAAATATTACAGAGCCACATTAGGAAATAGTACCTTTAGAAGATGACGAGTTTTCAGAACGCTTGAGCAAAAGATTTGCAGCAATCAAAACCTGGTTTCAAGAGATTGGTAGTTCAATTTTAGGCAAAATACTCACTCCTTTATTAGTTATGGTTTTTGTGATACTTTTGTTGGAAATCAGTTGCATGCTACATAAAAGAAAGAAGTATCTAAGGGAAAAGAAGAGGATTTATAAGCTTAGAAAGGAACAAGATAAAGAAATAGAATTAGAGGAGTTTCGTAGATCACAGTATGAGAGTTACAAGCAGACGGCAGAAACGAAACTTTAGAAATACTAATACAGTGTAAATCAAAACATGTTCAAGGGTTTAAATTTTTGCTAAAAAACTTTTGGGTGTAGTTTGGTGATTTTGAAATCACCAGATGAGGAAGTTGATGGAGCGAGTTTCAGAATAATATTTTGTTCTGACTCGCAAAGTTAAACTTCCATAATAAATAATCGTATTAACTGATTTGTGGTGAATTATTAACCAACCTAGATTAAAATACATTTACATGACACGAGGGACTAATATATGTGCTTTTTGTTGCACTTGTAAGTGTGTTGAAAATAATAAACTAACCTAGTTTATTGTCTTTGTCAGTATTAAATGCGGCTGTATAATTAATGGCATGTGCTTATTTATGTGCCTATGTTAAGTCTTTCTGTCTTATATGTGGCATGTTTGTGGAGAATTCTGTGGCATGTGCTTAAAGCTAGGTAACATGTATTAATGGGTTAATAATTAGCAAAGGGGGTGGGTAACAGAACGAGTTACATTACCTTAATTAATTAATGTCTTGTGTTTCTTTGAATACTAGTTTCCATGGGAGAGGCCTGAGGCCTAGTGTTTTAAAGATGGTGTTTAGAATTCTGTCCAGAGTGGAGCCCTGCACGTATTCAGAAGTGGAAACTTTACCACATCGACAGTTGTCAAAGAAATATAATGAATAGTTTTCTGTGCAAGACATGCTCTGAATGTGACAAAATCAAGGACAGGATGCGGCAAATCAGCCAAGCTAAGGAAGCAATGAACTGTTACTTAATAAAAATGTTGCGTTTCCGAGGAAGCTAAACTCGCATCACTGAGAAGACAATTGTGTTTTAGAAAGCTCAACTTTGGATTGTAAAAAGGAGATGATCTCACATGGACTGTCATCTGTCAGCCAATCAGAACTTTGGATGGCAAGGAAAGTTATACATTTTAGAAAGATTAGCTAGTCAGAAAAGGTATAAAACTTGACCCCTTTGACAGGAAGGCGCTTCTTGCTTCCCGATTCCAGAAGGGCGTGTCGTGCTGATGGACTTTGGTGCACGTAAGGATAATAGGCTTAAATGACTTTTCCTTTTAGGTGAAGTGAGTTTTAGACAGGGAAATAGACTTAGGGATTGGAAAACTGTTAATTTGCCTTAACTCATACATGCTGATTTGCTTTGAAGATGTCAGTTCAATAATTCATTTGCTTTAATAAATGCTGCTATAATTGCTAATAAAATAAAGATTTTAAAAGAATGCTTTTTCTTGAATAAAAAGAATAATAAAATTAGATTTTGAAACGACAAGCTGGTCTTGTTTATTCATGGTCTAGTTACCATCAGCTGATCCATTTGCCTTAGTGACTTAATTAAAATGTTATTTGCATAAAAATCATGGTAAGAAATGATAAACTACAGATGTATATAAATGTGTAAATAGTTTGTGAATAGGTTCTGATTAATTAGGTCACATGATTCCGTTGCACAAAATTGTCTCGGTTGTTAATGGGCCTTGTGAGTGATTTATGATTAATGGTGAGTATTATGGTGTTGGGTAGCGTTGGAGAGACAGTTTTTCTATAGGGGCGCTGGATCAATGTCTAAAAGTAAATCATATCTTAATTAACGACTAGTTTATAAACCCAACTTTTATGTTCAGTTTATTACATTATTAGCTATAGATAAAACAGTTTACCAGTATAGTGTTTCGCGGCAATTGGCAAGACATCTAGTCACTGGATAGAATGATGAAGAGTCCAAACTGTTACCTCGTCAATTTAATTTTTAGATTAAAAAGAATGGCTACCTAAATAAAAATGACAAAGAATGTCAGTCCAGGTGATATTTTTTTTAAAACAGTAGCAAAAAGCGAAAGCGACTATAAAGGATTATATGAATATATACGTGAAATACACAAGAAATGAATATCAACGTCCAGCGTAGTGTTATCCCAACGACTGAGACGTGTTTGAACGCGATGTCAATCAGGCTACGACGCTAACCGGTAATCGCTAACTGGTAATCCAGTAATAGGTTTAATTACCTATATAGAAGACATGAAGAGGGGATACCGGTGTTAGTATTTTATCTGGTTATATATCTGGAAAATCCACATTATACTAAATAAAGGGACCGCAAGAACCGATTACCTTGTATATAGTAATTGTCAGTATTAAATGAAGCTTCATCTAGGGGTTGTTTAAGGATCACCGTTGTATATTGAGGCCATCGTGTAAATCACGGGGATCTAAATAGCAAGCATGTAATAAAAAGAAATGTTAAAAATGGGGAGTTATTACAGCCAGGTCCATTAAGGAGCTATTCTCATTGATCTTACCTAAGGATAGAGTCCGTAGTTCAATGTAGCCGGAATTCTATGTTCGAGGCGCCGCCATCCGCGTTTAGGGTAAGTAAAGGGCAACACCGCAAAACCGCGCTATATATGACCAACTGTAAGACATAAAATGTAGTCTACCTAATAATCTGCCCCTGAAATAAGGGGTACGTGGGCGAAACATAACGTACTATTGGTAAAAGAATAACAGAATATAAGTCAGCATAGCATCGGTCCACAGTGGATGCTATACAGCCCGAACACGGAACACGCCACTTTGCATAAGCGCTTGCTGAACCACAGATCGCGCCCTCTTCTGACATGACATTTTTCCCTGTCATAGACTTCAACATTGGATCTGTGTAATCCTATGCCACAGACTAGAGCCCTGCTGCGATCCATCCAAAGTGACTCATCCCTTTGAATATATGTCCTCTGATTTTTGAGGGGCACACATTGCAAAAACATTTCTGTCCTGATGATGGTCTTTTAGACATCTGCAACCAAGACCGAAACGTCGACCTCTTCATCGTCTCCAAAAGCAATTTACTGCACCAAGAATTAACCATCGTACGACTTGGTTATTGCCTATTAATTCAAGGAACTGATGAACTGTTATGAACTGACCTGTTGATTTGTACATACATCTGTCCATAACATTTTTTGCTTTTATTGATTTGTTCATTATATCCCCGTATATTTCTTTGTTGATTTATTCAATACAATATTTTACAGATAAAATTATTCTTCCGTGTGCTTTTTCCCTTACTTCTTACCCATCATTAATTGTCTCCATCAAAAAAAAGTCTTGCTTTAATCCTATGTATATATTAGAGTTAGATCTTTGTCAACTAACTCACTAATTGATTACAAGTCAATATACAAACCAAATCCCTTGTAGCCACCTCTTACCTCAATTGTTCATTGCCCAAGCCTACAAGGGTCTATTGGGTTACCCATTTTCTTTTACCTTTTTGACATGGTCACTCCCACTTTTTGCCTGGTAATTGAAGCAATTTTGCCAGAAGTGCACTGGGTTCCTGTTATCCAGGTACCCAGTGCAAGATATCCCCAATTGGCTATATCTTTAGCAACTCTGGACTTCGGCTCAGGTCAAAGGGGGATCTGGTTTAGCACACCAGGTGCACCCACAGCGGCGCAGGGGCAGCCGTGTGCAGGGTGCTGTTTTGGAGTGGGTTGCCCTGTTTTCAATGGGGATTCTCTGGTTGCAACAAATACTGCAGGCTCGGGGACGAAGATCTTCTGCCGGTGACTACCGATTGGAGAGGTAAGTTGGGATGTCTTGGGATGCCAGGACACTGTTGGTTGGCCACCCAAGGCCTAGGGACGTCTAGTGCAAGGGTGTCTTTTGGCGACGGGTTTTTCTTACCGGCTCTGGACGTAGTAAGGATGATCCTCCAGAAAGGGGCTGCAGGCATCAGCTGGAGACTTGCAGTAGGTTAGGGATCACCAGGGTAGGTCAGGGATCACCAGATCCCAGCTCAGGATCACCGGAGAGGCCTACTCATGGTGTCGGTCTACTCAAACTTGGACCGTGGGCGTCGGATGCAGACTCGTGGATTTGGCCGGAGCCAGAGTCTGTGGGTAAGCAAATCTAGTACTAACAGGAGACAAAGTCTGATTTAGGAAGGCAGAGCAGGTCCTCCAGGTTCTTGGGGGCTGCTGGCTGCAGGACACACCAAGCTTTTGTTGTAGTCGGTCGAGGTTGGGACAGGCCGGTAGGGCTGGGGCCAAGTCAGTTTGTGTCCTCCTCTTCAGCACAGCTCTTCAGTGCTTCTTCTTGTCAGAGGAGGCAAGGTTCGGGGTTTCCCCGTAATTACTAAATTTAGGGGCGTTACAGGTAGGTACAGATCGGGACCAATAGGTCCCTTCCTTGGGGTGTGTACATTCCCTATTATGCCACCCTCCAGTGGGAGGGGGGGCATGAGCCTCACTCTGGTTGATTGGGTTTCCCATCTGAAAGATGGCGGTGACAGAATTGAGCTTCACCTCACCTCCCCCACCTGAGGGGTGGGGTTGGCAAGGGTGGGCACACCTCTCCTCCTAACTTGGGATTCCCGCTGATTCTTCCACCCTAAGTGGGGGGTCAGAACCGGTGGGGACCAGTTGCTGGGAGCAGCAAATGGCCCCTTCGTGGACACTTAGCATCCTGGGGGAGGAGGCTTGACACCTCGTCTCAGGATGTGCTTTATTTCAGGACCCAGAGAGCAGCAGGCTCTAGACCCAGGGGTCCAGAAACATGTCTGGTGGTGGCAGCTGGTGAGCAGCCACTCAGCCAGGACACTAGACTTAGGTCGTTTTTCAGGGGGTATCTCTAAGATGGCGTCAGTGCATTTTTTATTAAATCGTACACTGGCATCAGTGTAGGTTTAATGGGCTGAGAAGGTTGATACCAAACTTCCCAGTTTTCAGTAAAGCCATTATTGGGCTGTGGAGTTTGTAATGACAAACTCCCAGACCATATATTCTTTATGGCAGTGGTTCCCAAACTTTTGACTCCTGAGGACCCCCATTGAGTCACCACTGGAAGCCAGGGACCCCCAAGCAATTTGTAGGAGTTAAATTTCAAACATTAAAACAGTAATTCGAAAAAAATACACACGTGTGCACACAAAACAAATACTCAAAGTACTAAGGATTTTGGGGTCAGATGTACGACCATTTCATTTAGCGCCTCGCAATTGGCGACACATTGCGAGTGGCAAATTGCGAGTCGCTAAATGAAATGTACAACAGTGTGTTTAACACTGTTTGGGATTCCCAGTGGGGTCGCAAATTGCGAGGGTCATTAATAATAATGAGCCGCTCGCAATTTGCGAGCCCATTGGGAATGCCAGCCCTCCCAGCGATGGTGGCCTGCTGGGCTCTGCAGGCCACCATGTCTTGGACTGCTTTTAAATAAAGCAGTTTTAAAAAAAAATGCAGCCTGTTTACCATGCATTTAAAAAAAAAAAGAAAATGAAACGTTTTCGTTTCATTTTCTAAGGGCAGGTAGAGGTCCCTGGGACGACTGCCTGACCTTAAAAAATAATTTTGCATGCATTTGCAAAGAGGAAGGTGTCCCCTGGGGCCCCCTTCCCATTTTTGAATGCATTACCATCTACTTGAAGTAGGTGGAAATTGTGACTGTTTTGCGACCGCAAAACATTTGTACATGGTTTTGAGTCTCGCGATTTGGAAGGGAATGCCCCTTGCAAATAGCAAGTTGCAAAATCTGTTTAGATAGTCGCAAACAAATTGCGACTCGCGAAATAGGCTATGTACATGGCCCAATAGGTTTTTGCATGCGCAAACGGG
Source organism: Lissotriton helveticus (assembly GCF_964261635.1). Taxonomy (NCBI): domain Eukaryota; kingdom Metazoa; phylum Chordata; class Amphibia; order Caudata; family Salamandridae; genus Lissotriton; species Lissotriton helveticus. The sequence continues at coordinate 47,347,385 of NC_136073.1, forward strand.
TTCGCTAACCCGTTCGCGCATATGAAAACAGATTGTACATCTGGCCCCAAGTATTTTATATTGAAGTAATAGCCCCTCTGTCACATGTATATTATTTGTTTTGTAGCGTCTCTTATATCATTGTAGGATGTCAGAGCACTTTACATCACACACATATAGAGACATTGAATCATACATGTAAATCAGTGTGTATATAAAATGTTTAAAGAGTGCTTGGTCTGGAAAAGCACAAACTCGGGATTCAGAGCATAACACAGTGGCTAGCATTGACTTTAACATTAAACATGTATTTCCAACCAAATATATCTTTTTAGCAGCATCAGGATAATGAATAACTGGGACAAAATACAAGTTACTAACTGGTACCATGCAGTTTGCAAGCAGCTCTTTGATGACAGTTTATAGGTCCCTCTGCTAGATTACGATTGTCACTTATGAAGTGCACAGTAATAAAGGAATCTCTGTAACAAAAGCAGTAACCACGAACATAGGCACATAAAATGCTGCTTTTGCTACATTAGTTAAATCAAAGCTGCCACTGAACAAAACTCTCATGGCTCTCCAGCAGGTACATTAATCACTGGCATTCTCTTGACACTTTTATTGTTGCTGGAAAGCTGCTAATTATACAAGAAATGTTTTTGTGCTTTTAAAACTGTTGCCTACGGACCCCCTGGGAATGTGTCACGGACCCCTGGGGGTCCGCGGACCACAGTTTGGGAAACACTGCTTTATGGCATTACTGCACTTACAATGTCTAAGAATTGATTTATACACTGTAGGGTACAGGGCTCATGCACCTGTACCCTCACCACTGGAATAGGGCAACCAGCTAGAGGGGTGGCTTACTTATGGCAGGGCAGTGGGTTATAGGCATGGCACACAGGGATGTGCGCCATGTCGACTCTTCACTTTGTTCTGCACCAAAAAACGCAGCCTGCAATGGCAGTGAGTGTGTAAAGGTACAGGGCCTTTAAGGGTGGCACAGTAAGTGTTGCAGCCCTTAAGAGGCCTTCCCTGGTCACAGTGCCCTTGGGACCTTTTACAAGGGACTTACTTACATGTGGCAGAGAATTGCCAATTGGATTTAGAAACTGTACAGTTTAAGGAAAGAACATAGGCCCTGGGTACCTGATTGGCAGGAACCCAGGGCACACTTGGTCAAAGTACATCAACTTTAGACAAAAAGTGGGGGGCAACCATTCAAGAATGGGCCCTTTCCTATAACTGGTGATTACGAGTTCCCCAGCTACAAGATAGCTTAACTGAAACCAAAGAGGTTTGGTAACAAACATTGCACATTAATAAACCCACACTGATTCCAGTGATGGATTTATTAATATATGCACCCAAAGGGTACCTAAAGAGGTATCCCCCTGAAACCTACTGGTCCACTTGTGTGCTGGTTGACTGATACAGGCCAGCCTGCTACCACAGATGTGATCCCCTAGAACAGTAGTTCCCGAACTGTGCGCCGTGGCTCCCTGGTGCGCCACCAAAATCAGCCAGGGGTGCCATGGTCGCAATTGCTGAACAGAGTCCCTTATGAATTATTCTGGCCTTTTGAGTGCAGGCCGGGTGCGCTGAGTCCTGAGTCTGGTGTCGACTAGGTGGTGCATTTGCTGCATAGTCAGAATATTTCATACCTAATCACGCACATCCTTTACTTGTCCTGGGGGCTCTCAGAAAACAGTTATGCCCATCCAGAACAAAGTATATTACCCACCTGTATTTTTAACACCATAACAAAAGTTTGTTTTTATGTGTTTGAAGTCACCTAAAGGTGTTTTCAACATAAAATATCTGTGCGAGTTCGGCAGTGTGTCATATAATTTTATTATATAAAACAAGACCACATTGTGAAACATGACGTAATCCCCTTGTCATGTAAATCTCAGCTGACCGATTGCTTGGCTTTAGGGGCAGGGAAGATTATACTGTAGTATGCACTGTTTTACATTGATAAAGTGCCATCTGTTAACGTGCAGCACTTTGTATTCCAGTTGGGTCAAGTTACAACTTGTTTGTAATAGGATTATCATTGTGAGACCTTCAGCGCAATGAAGGACGTTTTACTTGTGACTGCACTCTACAATCAATGCTTACTTGTAGTAAAACTGCAGCTTTATTATGACTAAAATACATTTTAAATGAAAAATGAGTTGACTGCAGCAGTTCTTTTCAGCTGTCCATTGAGACCAAAGGAAACAATTATCACAGAAATAAATTAATATTGATGTGTATGCCAAACTACAGAACATCCAGGGGTAAACCTATACATGCAGAACCTTTTCATACATGTTTATTAACTCATGTCCCAAAGTACATAAGATATGTCAATTATATAATTATGTAATTCAATCTGATGTTTTGAAATATAAACTAACTCGCACAGGGTTGTGCTTTATACGACTTGACACTGGAGTTTTTTTAGTACTTCGTAGTCTCTTATAAATGGGGAGATATGTTTGTTGTCTCTTCGTGTACTTAGCCCCAACCATCCAAAGTAGATCCATTAAGTTTGTATAAGGTATCCCTGGTCCCCGTAATGCAGGCGTGACCTCTTTTTTCCATTCCTGAAAAAAGAGCAAAAACTGGGGACACAGAAGGTAAAGCTAAGAAAAGAATTATACCAGAAGCAAACAAGCATTGGAAAAGTAAATAGGCCTCACTTAAATGTGCTAACAAGGTCAAATAACATGTATATCATAATTTGTTTGCATGCTGCACATGCTGTATTTGCATGCAGTAGCACAGTGTTTCTTAAGCTTTTGACATGTGTGGACTCCCAGTGAATCATTATTGGAAACCAAGGACCCCCCCCCCACTAAGTCATTATTGGAAGCCAGGGTCAGCCAGCCTAAGCAATTTTTGTGATTTGAAACTCCAAACAAAAATACAAAAATATGTACACTCTTAAAAATACAAAAACACCAAGCAGATGCTCAAATATTCAAATATCTTATTTAATTAAAAAAAATATATAGAAAAAGTTTACAATTTTGCATTTTATTTGTATATACGTTGTTGATTTTAATTGATTAATTTTAATATTATTGCATTTTGTACAGCATTTGCGGACACCTTGAGTAGGCCTCATGGACCCCTAGCTCAGACCACAGGTTAAGAACCACTCCATTAGTAAATTAAAGCCAAACCTGTTAGCTTTGCCAATGCCTGCCATCCAATGCAATACATTACTAATGGCCTCTCTTGAGTCAGGCACAGGGTCTTGAAGATTCTTTTAAAAAGACACAGTATACAGAAGTTACCAAAAAAAAGTACTGTAATGGGGAGCCGCGGCCTCCAGCCAATTGGTCAAGGGAGCCGCTGGTCAAAAAAAGTTTGGGAACCACTGCCCTAGAAAGTGAGAGCCTTGCTCAGGTCAAGAAAATGCCTGCTCTGGCAAGAGGTGTTTACACTTCCTTCAAACAGGATGGCACGCAACCACCATAAAAAGTCTGGAGGCTTCAAAACCAGGTCCCCTTTGATATGCAACCCTGGCATCCCAGATACCTGGGAGATGCCATCCCCTGCCCTGAGGCTCATTTGGCAACAGGCGAGAAATTAGTATGTGAAGTAGGCGTGGAGCACAACCCATGACAGTCACACCCCTATTGGAGTGGCATGATGTGCCCCAATCTAGGAAAATAATGCCATCTTAGTGATGGCAGAATTTAAGAACCTGGGACAGTTATACCCACTTCTCACAGGAAGTGGTCATATAGGGGGCATAGTGATTCCAAGGATACTCTCCACTCGCCTACATTTAGTATTTAGGGGGCTCACTGAATTCAGAACTTCTGATTCCACTGATTGAAGAAAAGAAGAGGACACTGAAGAGCTGACCCCGCAAGAACTGAATACTGCTGTGGCCTTTTAGCACTAAATCCTGCCTGCCGTACAGAGACTCAACAGTTGCAAAGACCAGACTCATCCTGCAGCTGTGCATCCTCCACAAGTGCTGGAGGGTTATCAGCATTTCGCCCAGCTGCCAGCATCTCTCTTGGAGTAGAGGAGCAACTTCCCTGCAGCCTTCAGGAACCGCCCGTGACATTCGGTTTAAAGAAGCTGCTGTCCACCAGACAGTAGCTGCCCAGGAGAAGATCAGCACCCTCGAGGTCAGATCCTTCTTCCTGCCAAGCCTGAAGATGCCAGGACCTACACGAGCCCTCCTGCACAAATAGCCTGGGCACAGAACCCTTGCAGCGACCAGCGCTTGTTGAAAGTTCAGTCCAGACTCCGCCATCACCAATGACCAGCAGCCGAGGGACGTCAGCGCTGGAGAGGCCAGCATCGAGAGTGGCCCAGCTGATCTGTTTTGTCCCCTTTACTGGCCATGACTGACACCAGTAAGTGCCTTGACGCACGAGAGCCAGCTGACCACAACACTCTGCACCCAAGCTGCCCATCCTGGGTCTGAAAAAGCTGGGCCTGAAATAAAAGACTGCTCCCCCATACTTCTAGGACCCTCAAGACCAGGCCCGTCACTGGGATCTTCCGGACTTGTCCCCAAGTCTCTCCTCGCAGCCCATTTCGAGGGGACCCCCTTTCCTTTCTACCGCGTAGCGTGCAAGGCTACCAACCCATCCAGCACCTCTGCACCAGGACTCACCAGGGGAGATACAACTGATCTGCTGGTGAAACTTTGGTCCTTGACCCTCTACCACCTACCAACAGAGGTCCCACAGAAACGCCTCTAAGTATATGTGTGCAGTGACTTTCTCCCTTAGGAAAGCATTATGGGTAAAAACACACGGTTGGTTTACTGAGCTAAAACTGTACAAAGTCCATCATGAAAAAGTACTTACCCGATAACTAAGTTTTTGGGTTCAAAATATATATAACGAATCCTGTTATTTTTCCAAATTGGTGTGTTACACATTTTTGACTGTATCATTTAATAACTCTGTGTGTGCAACAAATGTCTAACACTCCTCTCTGAAAAGCCTAAGGCTGCTTGACCACACTAGCCTAGCGACAGTACCTTGGGATTGCTCGAGCAAGACCATGTCCACTCTTTAGGGATACCTGGACTCCACTGAGCATATATTCTTTTGGTATACTATCTTTAGAACTCTTGACTCCTTATTGATAGACCTCATAAGGGGCTCTGGCCATTGTAGGAGTAGTCTCCCCAAGTTACAGCTGCCAACAGAAATCGGAGAATCCTGGGACCGGTATCAGGGTGTCACCCCATATCGGCCAGACTATCTTGAATCAAGTGGCATAGCGAGCACGGGACCTACGTCTGGGCATACCCTTCCCACTCATGGCAAAAACTGCAAAACAAAGATGATGGAGGGAATGCTGAACAGAGCCAAACATTCACCCCAACCAGTCTGGGACTAAATCCATCGTTTTGTTGGTGGCCACGCCATTCCATTCCGGTTTGGACTAGCCATATGCAAATCAGCCTTGACCCTGTCCCTCCAGCCCGAACTGAACTAAGGCTGTAAGTTTCTGCTGTATTCTCAGTGGTCATATGTCACCCCTTCCTTCCATACACTTCTGGATAACTGCACCTATTTCATAATAACAAATTAAGCATGCTGCGGCATAGCCGCTGGGTTTTCCTACAGTGTTCAAGTCTGTGGCTGCCTGAAATGAATTAAAGCTGCAAAGTCTGAGTCCTTGTAAAATTAAATTTGAAAAAAGTTCGGACCTTTATATTATAAGTCAGAAATGCAGCTCTTCTCTCCTATAATCATCTGTAAAATATATGCTACAGTGAGATTGGTTCAGATGCTCCGTCCATCACCACCCCCTTTTGTACCGCTTTGGCCGCCATAAGTGTGGCAGGGTATGCTCAGACGTGAGTCCCTTGTTCACTTTGCCACTGGATTCAAGCAAGCCGGGCTGAAGACGACTGAAATGCCAGAAACCGGTCCTCGGAAGCTTGTTTCCGGTCCAGGGAAGGCATGGCTTGGCAGTTCGGGCTGGGCTGTTCCCATGAGGCACAGGGTCAGACTGATTTGCATATAGTCATGTCTGAACTGGGGTGGCAGAGTGGGCTAAAGAACGGTGATGGATTAAACCCAGATCTGTTGACTGTGTGTGAGTGTTTGATTGGTTCAGATGCTCCGTCCATCACCACCCCCTTTTGTACCAGTGAGATTCAAAGTGGTACTGCAGGCCACTGAGCAAAACACATTGCATACCAGTTCACAAACAAATAAGTTAGCATTGAGTACAGGGAATGTTTGCCCTGATGGTCAGAGGTTAAAATCCTGGTGGGTCCACTCAGCCTTTCAAACCTTTGTGGTCGCTCAAATGAGTACCTTCGAGTTAGCCAACAATCATCTGATATTCAGCGCCAAGATGCCCTTTGCTTTTCAATGCACGCGTTGACTTGGACTTATTGGAGCACTTACAGCGCAAAGTTGAATGTATGCAGTATTAGTCCCAGTCTTGCAACACCTTCAGTGCTTGAGGGCGCACTTTGTCACACGACTTACAATCGAACCCAGAGCCTAGGCACCAAAGACACCCCTACAGCAGGCCCATGGCTGCATGGCTTGAAACAGCAAGCACTGCAATGAAAAAACTCACTGGAACCAGTCTGGAAGAAGGGGGCAGTCCAAGGTGAGGAATCCACAATTAGACCTAATCATCACAAAAACACCACTAATCGTAGCTATCACCCAACACCCCTGGGAATCACTTACAATTAAAGACCTACCCATAACACAGAGGGGGACCTCCCTAACTTCAACGGCCTCCGTGGTAGCCTTCGAAATCCTAAACCCTAAGCAAAGCATTTCATATCCATCATATTTAGTCTAGTGTTTCCTGAATGCAAATCATTTTGACATCAATATGCAAAAGTTTTCTAATCATACAAATTTTGTATATATATCTTAAACTGTTGACATTCCATGCAAGTACTGAATAACCCATCTTGCTAATGTTGCCTCTTCAACGATCTATGAACGGACTGTCCACTCGAATACCAGCAGATTTGCTGTGAGAAAACTTATTTTCATTTTTATACTGCAATCCGCCCTTCCTACCTCCACCCACTCTTGCCTTCCCACCACTTCCTTAAGCACTATCATGCACTCAGACCAGACTGAGGTTGTCACTGCACTTCGGATTACAATAAAATGTTTTAGTAAAAGAAATTGATGGTGCAGGCCTCCAGAAGCCACCCTTGCCATGCTACCTGAAAATCTTAGGAACCATTATTAGATTCAAGCTCTTGCTACTAAACTATAGATTTTATTTATTGTAATAATAATAATAGAGCCCCCATGGGTCTAATATGAATAAAGTGCCTAGTTAGACCAGTTTCATGGCCTAGAGAATTTGTGATGTGTCCCCCCGAAGACAAAGAATCTAACAATGCTTTTGCCTGTGCATCTGAAATACATAGTCATTTGATAGCCTTGGACGATCTTCAGTTCCGCGAGTTCCTGTAAAAATGCTGGAGCTCCAGCTGCCTGAAACGGAGTATAAGTCGACGCATCCGCCAGCAAAAGTCCAAATATACAAAAATTTAAAATTTGCCATCTTTAACCAGGTTGGAAGGGATGGGTGCTTGAAAAGGAAAAAAAACAGATGAAAACTAAAATTGCCCACACAAATCGAGACTGTTTGAGAATGGGGTGTTTTTTAGGCCTCACCTAAGTCAGTGCATGCGGTCTGTTGACAGATACTTTGTCAGGTTAGTGTGCTCAGTGCCCCCCTTCACTACTTACAATTTGTTGGCTTCATTGTCACCCTCATTTACTTGCTTCTAATTCATTAGCGCATGTGGGCTTACCTTTCTGTTCTTTAGTTTATCCCTCCCCTGGAGCATGGACTCATTAACTGTGTCCATCCTCTGTTCTGTGTCCAGGTGCTATTATTTAATTTTTGTTTCAGCACTTTGAGAGTGTGTTCATCAGCTGCCTCCATAGAGTACATTTCGTCCTCTGATGGTCTCGTTACACGTGTGCTTCTTTCCCACCCCCGTGTGCTTATTCCACCCCACCTTACTTTATCACGTATGGTTCTCCGACACCTTCACGGTGCGCTCTTTCGTCTTTTTGCTCCGCCACGTTCCTCTCTCCTTTTGTTTCACCCTACATGTTCATTTCATGCACGCCCATGTTGCTTCTTGCACCGCCCTCCTGGTGCTCCCCTCCTCAGTGTTTCCCCCTGCTCTTTCCCCCTCCCCCATGTTGCTTCCCTCACCTGTGCTACTTATTTTTGTTTTCCAATCCAACCCATATTGGCCAAAATAAACAAATAACACTTGCGTCATTTTGTAGATGCGCAAATGCTTGGTACGTGTGTCTACAAAATGACGAAGCCTGCAGCATATGGCTTTTTCTCTTGTTCAAAAGCCATGCTGCACAGCATTGATGATGCTGAACAGTGTGGAGGGAAATCCTGGCAAAGCCAATAGATTGAAAAGGAGCGACCTATTAGCTTTGCAATGCGTGTTTTATTATCCTTAGGCATTTGAAAAGGAAATCTGTGGGCTAGCTGAATCAACAACCCATGTCTTAGTTCCCTACACTTGGAAAAGGCTTTTAGAACAGCCATACAACAACGGCTTTAGAACCGTCACCTTTTGCACAGTCCTTAATGCCCAGAATTTCCAGATTCTTTAATCACATTTTGTTCTCAACACCTTCCAGCTTTTGAATGATTTCCGTTGATTTATGCTCCTGCTCTTTAACTTCTTAATGGCAACAATTATTCATTCTAGGTTGCTCTTTAACTACTGACATGTCTGTGCCCAATGAGGCAGCCATTTTAGATTCCTTACAAAGGGTGATCTGAGTTTTTAAGATTATAGCTGACAAGCGATAGTGAAAGAAAATATACTATAGACTTAGATAAGTACTATAAGTGTTCTTCCAATGCCAAGCCGGGCATTGGAGTCCATGGTGTGGCTGGGCATTGGAAGAACACTTATAGTACTTATCTAAGTCTATAGTATATTTTCTTTCACTTTCGCTTGTCAGCTAAGGACCTTTGTTTTGTGAAATAAGTAGTTACCCGAGGTCCAAAGCTACCTTATCGGGTCCCCTTGTTTGTTAAACTCTGAGTTTTTAAGATAGCAGTTTTCAAAGCAATACTGACCTTTCTGTATTCCTCCAATGTGCACAAATTAGTTCATTTATAGATGCTAACATTAGGTGTTGGTCAGAGGTTGCAGAATGAGTCACATTTTCACACTCTAGGAGTGCATTTGCATTCTTTGATACCCTGGACTTCGAGTGTGTCAAAATTGTCTTTATCAGATTCTATACTGGCGGACAACCCACAGAAAAGTTTGGCAGGTCCAGAGCCCACTGAAAAGTCTGGCAGCTCCCAAAAGCCTCGTGGCCCGACCGGCATTGGGCTCCGATGAGGAAAGTCATCATTGCTCGCTCACTGCTGTCGAGGCTGAAGTCTATTTCCTTAAGCGGCCAGGGGACGGGACCGAGCAGCAGTACTTGCCAGGAGAGAAACGCAGGCTACAAGGCTGTAACCGGTGACCCTGCTTCTTGTAGGTAGCCATGGTGCCATATCCACCCTGACCTACTGATTCCAAAGCAACATGGCTGAAGCGGACGTCTCACCAGCTGGGTACACAGGAAAGCAGCAGTAACTGCTGAAGCGGTTTCAGACACCCATTTGAGGCCTAACAGTTAATCTAGAAAATGGCCATATGCAATCACAGAGGGGGAAGTCAATAGCCTGGTTGCGGGCGGTCAAGAGCTTCAGTTAGCAGTGTAGGTTAGCCTGCTGCCATCTTAAATCAGTTTGAAGTGTTCTTTCATTTGTTTTCCAAAAATGTTGTCTGTCAAAGCTTGCATCTTCCTGCTAAAAGGATGTACTTTTTAACCAGCCATACCCACACAATGCAGCAGCACTTCATATCTGGCAGAAACTATCACAAGCTGATTTCATCGAAGCTTCAAAGCAAAGGAGGGCTGCTCACCTTTCTTTACAACAGATTTTGCCTATACCTTTCTATTCTCTTAGAAGGGGGTGATGTTGTATCATAAGTGCCTGTCCGAACGAACGATGAAAGCTGAAGAATTGTCTACTTTTATGGTAGTGGCTGCGAAGACACGGATTCTTTTAACTATAATGTCCCTTTATTGTCACAGACAAGGAAGCCGAGATAAAAATCGGCCAAACACGCAGGGTGTGTGTCTGGCCCTTGTTGGCTACTTCCAGGCTGGATACATATGCAAAGGCAGAAGTAGGATTATTTATGTGGGCAAGGCTATTTGTCTATAACTGAAGGAGGGTAGTGATTGCTCCAACTGCTCTCCTGGAGTTTTCTTTAAATCCAGAAGCAGGGTACCTTTGTATAGCACACTGGTAACCTTTGAGGTGCAATTTCGACAAGGACATGGAAGAAACTAATGTCATCAGGTAGATAAGCTCTTTGACTGGGCTCGAGTCTGACATTATCTGGCACAACAGATGCATTCCAATCTGATTGCTTGGAAAATTAATATCTAGCTGATCTCGGCGTGATCATTGTGGCACTCCCATTATTCCATAGGATCGTCACCATTGCTGATGTCAGCATCTTCATGGCTTTGAGAGGCCAGTGGTTGTTAAGGGACAGGAGCTGCAGGGAAGGCATGCTAAGACTGTCCTTTTTTTGAAAGGGGGCTGGGGGTGAACCGGGAAGCTGACTAATGGTGGTTGAGGTTGTTGAGATAACTGTGGCAGAGGTACATCTGTGGCAGCAAGTTATTTTGAAAGACACTGGATTGAGTGCACGTTCAACGTTGGTTTCTTGGTGCTAATTGAGCATGTCAGAATCCATACAATTAGTGTGCAAAGAGCCAGACCTTTTAAGCAGGCAGTATATTCACAAAGCAGGGCTAGAACTATTTTTTGGGGCACAGACTGAGAAACTAAAGACCCCCTGCTACATGTTAGTAAACTTTGGCATAATTAAATCAGGAGCTGGGCAGATGAAGCGCATAAACTGCAGGTGGGAACATACTTCACCACTCTCTTAGTGATGTAAGCTGGAGCCAATCTGAGAAGTGCTTTAAAAACAACAGATAGGATCTTAAATTGACAGAGGTGAGTAAGTGGTCGCTGCCCATCCAATTCCAGGTGAATTACATTATGTTCTGAAATGTGACTTGAGTTGCTGATACCAATTGGTCCTATAAACCAGTGGACGGTAAGTTGAGAGAATATCTTTGAGCTGGTATTGACTTTCAATTGTATCAGCAATAGGCTCCAGTGTAAGGCCTGAGGTGGGAAATGTGTTAATCACTGCCACCACGTCACCTCCTCTTTTCGAGTTAGGCCGGTCACACTTCTAGATGTAAATGCCCGTTGGAATACCGGCTAAGACTTCAGGTACTGATGTGCTAGTCTTGCATACTGGAAATGGTGAGCAAAGTTCTGAATCACGTCCTGTGAACAGATGAATCTGAATCATGGGTGGGGTTCGAGGCGTATCATACCCCTGGTCATAGCTATGCTGCAAGGATAATAGAGAATGAAGATAATGCAAATGCTTTCGGCATTCATGATCTGCTTGAGGACTACCCTCGTCAGTGTCATCAGGTGCCATACATTTTATTTTTAGTTGATAAGAGGCAGTTTTTTCTTGGCCATCTTCATGGATGAAAAAAAGAATTATTATATTAGTTTTATAATTTTTAGCAATGTCATCACACTATTCCTCTTCCTGAGGTGAAGTCCCATGACCAAAATGTCCAGAAGCAGCAAAGTTATGTTGATGAGAGATGTGAAAAGTGACAATACTCGGAAGGCTGTCAGCATGGAGGAATCCTCAAGGCAGCAGCTCCCGAAAACGAAAGAACCAATAAGACAGCAACTGATGATATTACAATGACAATCTGGCAGTCAATGGTGGAGGAACCACGGGCGCAGAAACTGGAGGTGCTGCTGATGACAACGCCAGAGTGGAAGACTATGAAAGAGGTTTGCAGACACTTCTACGAACAAGGATATCACTGACTGCAGAAGTGTTTGAGTCAATTAAAGATGTGATCAACTTAACTGAGGGTGACATTGTTGTGCCAGGAACTAATGCTAAGGCATGTCGTGGTTTTGATTGTGAAGGGTGGCAAAGAGAAGCTGACAAGGCAGCAACTGCTGGAACAGGAGCACATGGTTTTGAAGAGGACTTCTTAGCAGGCAAGGCAGATGTAATTAATTTCATTAAATGACGGACTGGAATGATTTGATTTGATGGTGAGATTTATCTAGGCGCTGTGCGGAGGACTTTGCCAGATCTGAGAAAGAAGGTGGGAATTTCCTGGAAAATAGCCAGGTTTTTAATGATTTTCTAATAGAGAGTAACGTTGGGCTATTTTTGATCTCTATCGGAAGCGCATTCCAAAGTTTCACTGTGCCCAGAACAAAGCTTCTTCCTCCCCAGCACGCTTTCTTGTATGTGGGTGCCCAGAGGAGCTTGCACTGAGATGAGTGTAGGTTTCTGGGTGGACAATACCAGGTGAAATGTTGTTTCAGGAATGCGGGTCCGGTTCCATGCAAAGCTTTGTACACTAGACACCGAGATTTAAATTCTGTCCTCTTTTGTATAGGGAGCCAGTGAAGTTTTTTTTGGCCTTGGGAAATGGACTGGAATTTAGGAATCTCCAACAGCAGTCTGGCGGCTTCATTCTGTGCCCGCTGGAGTTTGAAAATTGAATATGCTACTTACCAGTATGCATCTGTTCTTGGCATGTAGGGCTGCTAACATTCATATCTTAGCATTAGATCGCCGCCTAGTGTTGGGTCCGGATGATCGCACATTGTTGTCCTGGAAGAGTCTTCGAAGTATCCTGAGATAGGTGGCTCCTCCCCTGGACTACAGTGCGCATGGGCATCGGCTCCATCCCCAGATTGTTTTTCGCCATTGTGGCAGAAGATGGAGTGAAAAGTGTAAAGGATGTCCATGCTAATGATTGAATACAATAGTATATCTGCAGCTGCGACAGGCACCGGGGAGGAGGGTGGGCGATATGAATGTTAGCAGCCCTACATGCCAAGAACAGATGCATACTGGTAAGTAGCATATTCAGTTCGAGGCATGTGGGCTGCTAAATTCATATCTTAGCATAGAATACATAGCAGTCCCTCCATCAGCGGCGGTTGCCCGTGCCAGCTGCAGAAACCTGAAAAAGTGTCTTGAGAACAGCCTGTCCTACAGCAGCTTGCTGCTTGGAATGCACATCAACACAGTAGTGTTTTGTAAAGGTATGTGGGGTAACCCACGTGGCTGCTCTGCAAATGTCTTCTAAAGGAATGTTCCCCAGGAAAGCCATGGATGCCCCCAATTTGCGTGTGGAGTGCGCCCTTGGGGGTATCGTTAAAGTGCGCTTGGCCTTTTGATAACAGATTTGGATGCACTTAACAATCCACCTGGCTATTCCTGCTTTGGAAATAGGGTTGCCTTTGTGCTGTGGTGAGAAGGCAACAAAAAGTTGTTTTGTTTTCCTAAAGTGTTGTGTTCTGTCTATGTAGTACATCAACGCCCTCCGTACGTCTAACGTATGGAGCATTCTTTCCGCTACCGTTTGTGGGTTTTGGAAGAATGCCGGCAAGTCAATAGTTTGGTTGAGATGAAACTGTGACACCACCTTCGGAAGGAATTTGGGGTTAGTACGTAGCACTACCCTATTTGGATGAATCTGAATGAATGGCTCTTGGATTGTGAGCGCTTGTAGCTCACTAACACGCCTCAGTGACGTAATAGCAATGAGGAAAGCTACTTTCCACGTTAGGAACTGGAGTTCACACGAGTGCAGTGGCTCAAAGGGTGGTCCCATCAGTCTGGTGAGGACCACATTGAGGTTCCACACCGGAGCTGGCGGTGTTCTTGGGGGAATGACTCGTTTCAGACCTTCAAGGAAAGCTTTAATGGCAGGCACCCTGAAGACAGAGATGCTGCCTATTCTGAAGATAAGCTGCGATGGCGGATAGATGTATCCGAATAGAAGTGAACGCTAGATTGCACTTGTAAAGATGTAGCAGATAGCAAATGATGTTAGGGATAGATGCATCTAGCGGGGTGATGTCATTGGCTGTACAGTAAATGACAAAACGCTTCCATTTTGCAGCATAGCATGCTCTGGTAGTAGGCTTCCTTGCCTCCTTGATGATGTCCATGCATTCTGGAGGTAGGTGGAGGTATCCAAACTCTAGGACTTCAGGAGCCAGATCGCCAGGTTGAGCTGTTGCGGATCTGGATGCTAAATGTCTCCATGGTTCTGCGTCAAAAGTCTGGGCGTGAGGCGCAGTCTTTGATGCGGCACCACTGAGAGTTCGAGGAACGTGGTGTACCATGCTTGGCGCGCCCACGTTGGAGCAACCAGGATGAGAGTCATCGAGTGCTGCCTTAGCTTTCTTGCCACCAGCGGTATCAGAGGGGCTGGCGGAAAAGCGTACGCAAATTTGCCTGACCAGTTCATCCATATCGCATTTCCCTGCGACTGTGGGTGAGGGAACCTGGCGGCAAAGTGTTGGCATTTTGCGTTTTCTTTTGTTGCAAACAGGTCTATCTCCGGATGACCCCACTGCTGGAAGTACGGGTGGAGTACAGATGGGTGTAACTCCCACTCGTGCATTTGATGGCTGTATCTGCTGAGCAGATCCGCCATCTGATTGTCCTTGCCCGGGAGGTGTTCTGCCATGAGGAAGATGTTCCTCTGAATGGCCCACCGCCACATGCCCTGAGCCAGATGAGACAGCTGTGGCGAGTGGGTGCCCCCCTGCTTTTGAATGTAGTACATCGCGGTCATGTTGTCCGTCCGGACTAACACTACCTTGTTGCACAGATGTACAATGAAGGACTTGAGCGCCATGAAGATTGCCATCAGTTCCAGATAGTTGATGTGCATCTTCTGTTGCTGCGTCGTCCATAGTCCCTGCACTGTGTAAGTGAGCAGATGAGCTCCCCATCCCTGGAGAGATGCGTCCGTTGTCAGGGTAATCTGTGGCACTGGCTCCTGGAACAGTCGGCCCTTGCAAAGGTTGTGTGGAGTCCACCAATGCAGAGAGTTGTATGCCCGACTGGTAACCAACACTAGGTCTGTTAATTGGCCTTGAGCCTGTGTCCACTGATTTGCTAAGCACTCCTGGAGCGGGCGCATATGCAACCGTGCGTGAGGGACTATGAAGATGCAGGAGGCCATCATGCCTATCAACTGCATGAACACTCTCGCTGGAAGTGAGTGTTGTGGTCTGAACTTCTGGATCAGAGACTGCATGCTGTCTATCCTGACTTGGTTTGGTTGAGCCATGGCCGTCAGGGTATTGATCGTCGCACCTAGAAACTGCCGGACATGTGCCGGCTGAAGATGCGACTTTGGGTAGTTCAACGAGAAACCTAGATCGTGAAGGAGGTGAATGGTAGTCGACATGTCCGCGGCGCACTGTTGTTCCGACTTGGCTTGAACGAGCCAGTCGTCCAGGTAGGGGTAGACATGTATGTTCTGCCTCCTGAGGTGCGCTGCTACTGTCGCCAGACACTTGGTAAACACTCTTGGGGCTGTGGTCACTCCGAAGGGTAGGACCTTGAACTGATAATGCCTGCCTTGGATAGTGAACCTGAGGTATCTTCTGTGGGACGGGTGTAGTGGTATGTGGAAATAAGCATCCTTGAGGTCTAAGGTTGCTAAGAAGTCCCCTTGGTTTAACAAGGGAAGAATCTGTTGCAGTGTGAGCATATGGAAATGTTCTGACAGTATATACAGGTTGAGGGGACGTAGATCTAGAATGGGTCTGAGAGATCCGTCCTTCTTCGGAATAAGGAAGTACAGGGAATATACCCCTGTGCCTTCCTCCTCTACTGGCACGAGCTCGATTGCGCCTTTTTGCAGCATCACCACTACTTCCTGCTGCAATAAGTGCAAGTGCTCTGCGGACATAGGCCGTTGCCTTGGTGGGATGTTGGGTGGAGTGGATTTTAACTCTAGACAATAACCGTACTGGACAAGTTGTTGCACCCACCTGTCTGTGGTGATGTTTCTCCAGACGGGCAGGAACTGCTGTAGTCTCCCCCCGACAGGATGTTAAGTGGTCGGGGGGCAGTGACAGAGAGTCACTGTTTGCTTGGGGCAGAGGAGCGGGAATTGTTATTTCCTTTTCCACGTCCTCTGGTGCTGTTTCCTCGGTAACCCCCCTTGTTCTGTTTGGGGTACGAGGATTGTGCTCCACCTCTAGAGAATTGTGATTGTTGACCCATCTGTCCTCTGGTGACTCCACGTGCACCTGAGCGACGAAAATTGTTGCCACGAAACTGTTGTGATTGTAGGGCCCCCATAGACTTAGCAGTTTCGGTGTCTTTCTTAATTTTTTCTAGGGTGGTGTCCACATCTGGACCAAACAGTCTATCAGGATTGACTGGCTGATTAAGTATGGTTGTCTGAATGTCAGGTTTAAACCCCGATATGCGGAGCCACGCCTGTCGTCTCAGCATGACGCTAGTGTTAATGGCCCTAGCTGCTGTGTCTGCGGCATCAAGTGCACACTTTATGGCTGCATTGGAGATTAGTTTTCCCTCTTCTATAAGCAGTTTGGTGCCCTCTTGAAACTGCGAAGGCAGGTGTTCTAAAACCCGCTCTAGGGTGTCGTAATGCACCCTATCATAACGTGCCAAGAGTGCCTGTGTATTTGCAATACGCCAAAAATTGGCAGCCTGTGCAGCTACCCTTTTGCCTCCTGCCTCTAGCACCTTGGACTCCTTATCCGGGGGAGGAGCTTCACCCGTTGTTTGGGAGTTGGCCCTTTTGCGGGCATTTGCGACCACCAGGGAGTCAAGCGGCAACTGTCCCCGAATGTATGCAGGGTCTGCAGGTGCTGGTCTGTACTTTTTTTCGATACGTGGATTGACCACTCACGCCCTGGTAGGTTCCTTAAAGATGTCCGCAGCATGTTTGAGGACCCCTTTGAGCATAGGCAGTGTCTTTACTGTCCTTTCAGAGACTGAAAAAGTGTCAAATAGAAAGTCTTCTTCTACTGGGTCAGCATGCATGTCCACATCATGATTAGCAGCTGCCCTTTCAATGAGTGCATGAAAACCTGCAGAATCTTCTGTTGGGGATGCACGTGCAGTGAAAGGCTGTGGGTCTTGCCCCACATCTTGGGTGCCTTGGTCACCAATGTCATCATATGAATCCGGCTTTGCATCTGGTTCATTGATGGGGAAAGTGTATTGGTCATCTTCAACATATCCCTCACCCTCAGAGTGTTCTGGGGAAGGAGTTGGGCTCCTTCTTGGAGGAGGCTGGATAGGTTCCATGAGGCCTGAAGCGTCTTGAGGAAGACTTTTTTTCTTCGGGGGCTGACATAGGAGTCCACTGGCTGTGAAGTGATCCTCCTCTTGTAAAGGGTCAATTTGCCCGTGTCTGCGTCGATAAAACGCTCAGAATCCTCTTCAGAGTCGAGTACCCGACTTGAAAGTGCCCCTGCCGTTGAAGAATCCGACTTCTTTGGCGTCGATTTTGTTGAAAAGGCCTTCGGCGTCTCTTTTGGCGGCAGAAGGAAGCGAAGTTTACCCGCAGGCTTCACCGGAATGTCCATCGGCTTCTGTGGCGATGGCATCGGAGCCGGCGTAGCAGAGGCCTTCTCCCTGATTCTCTGTAGTGAAGAGGCAATGGGGGACGCGTCACCTACAGTGGCCTTTGGCGCCGACGAGGAGGTCTTGACCTTGCCTTCGGATCCGACGTCCTGTTGGCCCTTCTGAGTTTTGGACGATGATGCCGCAGCCGCCGACCCAGAGTCCTTGGACCGATGCGCAGATGTGCCAGCCTTCGATCCGTGTGATTTTGTCGGCTCCGTCTCCACCACGCGTCCGACTAACGGAGTCCCAGTCGGAACCGGAGCCGTGTCGCTGGCTTTGGCGGGCTTTGACGGCGTCGCAGCGGTTGACCCGTGCCGACCACCCTTCTTAGAGGATCCCTCCTCTGGCGCCGATTTCGACACTGTGGAATCGACAGATTTCTTCGACTTTTGTGGACCGGAGGTCGACGGAGTCGATGAAGCAGCGGGTGTAGTCGTTTTTGGTGGTACGGCCGCCATCTTAGGGTCGCTCGAATCGATAAGTTTCGGTTTCGTTTTCGAGTCGGCCATTTTAGGTGTAGTCGATACCGTAGGTTTCAGTTTCGGTTTCGATACGGGCTGCGCAGCAAGTATGTCCGTGGCCGGGCCTGAAGGCGGGGCCGTGGCTTGCGGTACGGGGTATTGGGTAAGGCCGACAGGCGATCCCGTGACCCGATCTTGATCTTCGTAACCTTCGGGGCATAGCTCGTCCCCTGAGCTATCTTCCGCGGCCCCATAAATCTCTTCGACGTCCCCTACCTCGTCGACGTATTCAAGGCCTGACCCACGACTCCGTCGTCGTCTTCCGGATCTGCCTCGACCTCCGTCTCGGGCGGGGAGATTTGAAGATGATGGCTCTGGTCCTCCTCTTCTTGGTCGCCGAAGATGTTTTCTGGATCCGGGGCCGCTTGTCTGGCCTCAAGGCGCACCGCGCGCTGAAGCTTGAGTGTCTTCTTTGACCTGAATCTTGCGCAGGCCCTGCAGTTGTCTTCGTTATGGTCTGGTGAAAGGCATTTGTTACAGACCGGGTGCACGTCGATATGTGGGTATTTGGACCCACAGAGCGGACAGTACTTAAACGGACTCCGCTCCATGCTGGAAAGTTGCGTCGTGTCGCGATGAGAAGGCCTCGATGTCCGAAGAGTGCAAGCACTCTGTTGATTCCGACTCCAAGAGACGGAAGAACTCAAGACCGTGCGCAAACAATACAGACGCAAAGAATACAAGGCCTTTTGGCCGTAAAAAGTTAGTTTTTCTCGGTTCCGACAGAGAGACGTCGAGACCGCATCCGAACCCAATGGCGGAAAAAAACAATCTGGGGATGGAGCCGATGCCCATGCGCACTGTAGTCCAGGGGAGGAGCCACCTATCTCAGGATACTTCGAAGACTCTTCCAGGACAACAATGTGCGATCATCCGGACCCAACACTAGGCGGCGATCTAATGCTAAGATATGAATTTAGCAGCCCACATGCCTCGAACATGCTGTTTTTGGAGGCCAACATATAAGGCGTTTCCATAGTCAAGTCTAGGCATAGCTAGAACCGCTACTAGTGTTTTTAAAGTTTCACAGGGAATGAAGGTGCGCACTTCCCTGATTGACCTTAATGTTAAAAAGACCATAGAGGATACATTGTTAATCTGATGTTGAAAGGTCAGTCTATCATCAAAAATGAAGCCCCGGTTCCTCACCTTACTGACTGAGGCCAGAAGAGTTCCCATACCAGAAGGCCATCAGTTCTGTGCCCAAAAAGAGGTATCAGATCCTAACAGGAGAACTTCAGTTTTGCTTCCGTTGAGCTTTGGGCAGTTTGCAGATATCCATTGGTGTACATGGGACATACATTGGCTAAAGCGTTCAGCGGTTTCCTCAGAATTGTTTGAAATAGATACTACTATTTGAGTATCGTCCGCGTAGGAAACCAATGAAAAGCAAAACTGTCTTATGATGTCCGCTAGTGGGACCACATATAGATTAAACAATGTAGGGCTCAATGATAAGCCCTGCGGCACCCTACATGGAAGCGTAAACCGCTCTGAACAGGAGTCGCCGATCTGAACATATTGGAACCTATTGTACAGATACGATTTGATCAAGTTAAGAGCAGTATTCTTGACTCCTGCCTCTCGAAGCCTTCTGATTAGGATGTCATGTTTCACGGTGACAAAAGCCGCCGATTGATCCAAAAGGATCAAGGCGGCCTTGGCACCAGTGTCCAGTATCGCCCGGAGCTATTTTGTTGCCTTTACCAAGGCAGTCTCCGTACTGTGTCCCTGTCGGAAACCATATTGTGAGGAGTCCAACAGGTCTGCTGAGGAGACAAATGCAGAGTTTTGAGAATTAAGTATTTTTTCTAGTACCTTGGCTAGGAAAGGAATCCTAGCAATAGATTGAATATGCTACTTACCAGTATGCATCTGTTCTTGGCATGTAGGGCTGCTAACATTCATATCTTAGCATTAGATTGCCGCCTAGTGTTGGGTCCGGATGATCGCACATTGTTGTCCTGGAAGAGTCTTCGAAGTATCCTGAGATAGGTGGCTCCTCCCCTGGACTACAGTGCGCATGGGCATCGGCTCCATCCCCAGATTGTTTTTCGCCATTGTGGCAGAAGATGGAGTGAAAAGTGTAAAGGATGTCCATGCTAATGATTGAATACAATAGTATATCTGCAGCTGCGACAGGCACCGGGGAGGAGGGTGGGCGATATGAATGTTAGCAGCCCTACATGCCAAGAACAGATGCATACTGGTAAGTAGCATATTCAGTTCGAGGCATGTGGGCTGCTAAATTCATATCTTAGCATAGAATACATAGCAGTCCCTCCATTAGCGGCGGTTGCCTGTGCCAGCTGCAGAAACCTGAAAAAGTGTCTTGAGAACAGCCTGTCCTACAGCAGCTTGCTGCTTGGAATGCACATCAACACAGTAGTGTTTTGTAAAGGTATGTGGGGTAACCCACGTGGCTGCTCTGCAAATGTCCTCTAAAGGAATGTTCCCCAGGAAAGCCATGGATGCCCCCAATTTGCGTGTGGAGTGCGCCCTTGGGGGTATCGTTAAAGTGCGCTTGGCCTTTTGATAACAGATTTGGATGCACTTAACAATCCACCTGGCTATTCCTGCTTTGGAAATAGGGTTGCCTTTGTGCTGTGGTGAGAAGGCAACAAAAAGTTGTTTCGTTTTTCTAAAGTGTTGTGTCCTGTCTATGTAGTACATCAACGCCCTCCGTACGTCTAATGTATGGAGCATTCTTTCCGCTACCGTTTGCGGGTTTTGGAAGAATGCCGGTAAGTCAATAGTTTGGTTGATATGAAACTGTGACACCACCTTCGGAAGGAATTTGGGGTTAGTACGTAGCACTACCCTATTTGGATGAATCTGAATGAATGGCTCTTGGATTGTGAGCGCTTGTAGCTCACTAACGCGCCTCAGTGACGTAATAGCAATGAGGAAAGCCACTTTCCACGTTAGGAACTGGAGTTCACATGAGTGCAGTGGCTCAAAGGGTGGTCCCATCAGTCTGGTGAGGACCACGTTGAGGTTCCACACCGGAGCTGGCGGTGTTCTTGGGGGAATGACTCGTTTCAGACCTTCAAGGAAAGCCTTAATGGCAGGCACCCTGAAGACAGAGAGATGCTGCCTATTCTGAAGATAAGCTGCGATGGCGGATAGATGTATCCGAATGGAAGTGTACGCTAGATTGCACTTGTAAAGATGTAACAGATAGTAAATAATGTTAGGGATAGATGCATCTAGCGGGTTGATGTCATTGGCTGTACAGTAAATGACAAAACGCTTCCCTTTTGCAGCATAGCATGCTCTGGTAGTTGGCTTCCTTGCCTCCTTGATGATGTCCATGCATTCTGGAGGTAGGTGAAGGTATCCAAACTCTAGGACTTCAGGAGCCAGATCGCCAGGTTGAGCTGCTGCGGATCTGGATGCTGAATGTCTCCATGGTTCTGCGTCAAAAGTCTGGGCGTGAGGCGCAGCCTTTGATGCGGCACCACCGAGAGTTCGAGGAACGTGGTGTACCATGCTTGGCGCGCCCACGTTGGAGCAACCAGGATGAGAGTCATCGCGTGCTGCCTTAGCTTTTTTGCCACCAGCGGTATCAGAGGGGCTGGCGGAAAAGCGTACGCAAATTTGCCTGACCAGTTCATCCATATCGCATTCCCTTGCGACTGTGGGTGTGGGAACCTGGCGGCAAAGTGTTGGCATTTTGCGTTTTCGTTTGTGGCAAACAGGTCTATCTCCGGATGACCCCACTGCTGGAAGTACGGGCGGAGTACAGATGGGTGTAACTCCCACTCGTGCATTTGATGGCTGTATCTGCTGAGCAGATCCGCCATCTGATTGTCCTTGCCCGGGAGGTGTTCTGCCATGAGGAAAATGTTCCTCTGGATGGCCCACTTCCACATGCCCTGAGCCAGATGAGACAGCTGTGGCGAGTGGGTGCCCCCCTGCTTTTGAATGTAGTACATCGCGGTCATGTTGTCCGTCCGGACTAACACTACCTTGTTGGACAGATGTACAATGAAGGACTTGAGTGCCATGAAGATTGCCATCAGTTCCAGATAGTTGATGTGCATCTTCTGTTGCTGCGTCGTCCATAGTCCCTGCACCGTGTAGGGGAGCAGATGAGCTCCCCATCCCTGGAGAGATGCGTCCGTCGTCAGGATAATCTGTGGCACTGGCTCCTGGAACAGTCGGCCCTTGCAAAGGTTGTGTGGAGTCCACCAATGCAGAGAGTCGTATGCCCGACTGGTAACCAACACTAGGTCTGTCAATCGTCCCTGAGCCTGTGTCCACTGAGTTGCTAAGCACTCCTGGAGCGGACGCATATGTAGACGTGCGTGAGGGACTATGAAGATGCAGGAGGCCATCATGCCAATCAGCTGCATGAACACTCTCGCTGGAAGCGAGTGTTGTGGTCTGAACTTTTGGATTAGCGACAGCATGCTGTCTATCCTGACTTGGTTTGGCTGGGCCATGGCCGTCAGGGTATTGATCGTCGCACCTAGAAACTGCCGGACATGCGCCGGCTGAAGATGCGACTTTGGGTAGTTTAACGAGAAGCCCAGATCGTGAAGGAGGTGAATGGTAGTCGACATGTCCGCGGCGCACTGTTGTTCCGACTTGGCTTGAACGAGCCAGTCGTCTAGGTAGGGGTAGACATGGATGTCCTGCCTCCTGAGGTGCGCCGCCACTGTCGCCAGACACTTGGTAAACACTCTTGGGGCTGTGGTCACTCCGAAGGGTAGGACCTTGAACTGATAATGTTTGCCTTGGATAGTGAATCTGAGGTATTTTCTGTGGGACGGGTGTAGTGGAATGTGGAAATAAGCATCCTTGAGGTCTAAGGTTGCTAAGAAGTCCCCTTGTTTTAGCAAGGGAAGAATCTGTTGCAGTGTAAGCATATGGAAATGTTCTGATAGTATATACAGGTTGAGGGGCCGCAGATCTAGAATGGGTCTGAGAGATCCGTCCTTTTTTGGAATAAGGAAGTACAGGGAATATACCCCTGTGCCCTCCTCCTCCACCGGCACGAGCTCGATAGCGCCTTTTTGCAGCATCACCACTACTTCCTGCTGCAATAAGTGCAAATGCTCTGCGGACATAGGCCGTTGCCTTGGTGGAATGTTGGGTGGAGTGGACTTTAACTCTAGACAATAACCGTACTGAACAAGTTGTCGCACCCACCTGTCTGTGGTGATGTTTCTCCAGACGGGCAGGAACTGCTGTAGTCTCCCCCCCGACAGGTGTTAGGTGGTCGGGGGGCAGTGACAGAGAGTCACTGTTTGTTTGGGGCAGAGGAGCGGGAATTGTTATTTCCTTTTCCACGTCCTCTGGTACTGTTTCCTCGGTAACCCCCTCTGTTTTGCTTGGGGTACGAGGATTGTGCTCCACCTCTGGAGAATTGTGACTGTTGACCCATCTGTCCTCTGGTGACTCCACGCGCACCTGAGCGACGAAAATTGTTGCCACGAAACTGTTGTGATTGTAGGGCCCCCATAGACTTAGCAGTTTCGGTGTCTTTCTTAATTTTTTCTAGTGTGGTGTCCACATCTGGACCAAACAGTCTATCAGGATTGACTGGCTGATTAAGAATGGTTGTGTGAATGTCAGGTTTAAACCCCGATATGCGGAGCCACGCCTGTCGTCTGAGCATGACGCTAGTGTTAATGGCCCTAGCTGCTGTGTCTGCGGCATCAAGTGCACACTTTATGGCTGCGTTGGAGATCAGTTTTCCCTCTTCTATAAGCAGTTTGGTGCCCTCTTGAAACTGCGAAGGCAGGTGTTCTATAACCCGCTCTAGGGTGTCGTAATGCGCCCTATCATAACGTGCCAAGAGTGCTTGTGTATTCGCAATACGCCAAAAATTGGCAGCCTGTGCGGCTACCCTTTTGCCTCCTGCCTCTAGCACTTTGGACTCCTTATCCGGGGGAGGAGCTTCACCCGTTGTTTGGGAGTTGGCCCTTTTGCGGGCATTTGCGACCACCAGGGAGTCAAGCGGCAACTGTCCCCGAATGTATGCAGGGTCTGCAGGTGCTGGTCTGTACTTCTTTTCGATACGTGGATTGACCACTCTCGCCCTGGTAGGTTCCTTAAAGATGTCCGCAGCATGTTTGAGGACCCCTTTGAGCATAGGCAGTGCCTTTACTGTCCGTTCAGAGACTGAAAAAGTGTCAAATAGAAAGTCTTCTTCTACTGGGTCAGCATGCATGTCCACATCATGATTAGCAGCTGCCCGTTCAATGAGTGCATGAAAACCTGCAGAATCTTCTGTTGGGGATGCACGTGCAGTGAAAGGCTGTGGGTCTTGCCCCACATCTTGGGTGCCTTGGTCACCAATGTCATCGTATGAATCCGGCTGTGCATCAGGTTCATTGATGGGGAAAGTGTATTGGTCATCTTCAACATATCCTTCACCCTCAGAGTGTTCTGGGGAAGGAGTTGGGCTCCGTCTTGGAGGAGGCTGGACAGGCTCCATGAGGCCTGAAGCGTCTTCAGGAAGCCTTTTTTTCTTTAGGGGGATGACATAGGAGTCCACCGGCTGTGAAGTGATCCTCCTCTTATAAAGGGTCAATTTGCCCGTGTCTGCGTCGATAAAACGCTCCGCATCCTCTTCAGAGTCGAGCACCCGACTGGAAAGTGCCCCCGCCGTCGAAGAATCCGACTTCTTTGGCGTCGATTTTGTTGAAAAGGCCTTCGGCGTCTCTTTTGGCGGCAGAAGGAAGAGAAGTTTACCCGCAGGCTTCACTGGAATGTCCATCGGCTTCTGCGGCGATGGCATCGGAGCCGGCGTAGCAGAGGCCTTCTCCCTGATCATCTGTAGTGAAGCGGCGACGAGGGACGCGTCACTTACAGCGGCCCTTGGCGCCGACGAGGAGGTCTTTACCTTGCCCTCGGATCCGACGCCCTGTTGGCCCTTCAGAGTCTTGGACGACGATGCCGCAGCCGCCGACCCAGAGTCCTTGGACCGATGCGCAGATGTGCCAGCCTTCGAACCGTGTGATTTTGTCGGCTCCGTCACCACCACGCGTCCGACTAACGGAGTCCCAGTCGGAACTGGAGCCGTGTCGCTGGCTTTGGCGGGCTTTGACGGCGTCGCAGCGGTGGACCCGTGCCGACCACCCTTCTTAGAGGATCCCTCCTCTGGCGCCGACTTCGACCCTGTGGAATCGACAGATTTCTTCGACTTTTGTGGACCGGAGGTCGACGGAGTCGATGCAGCAGCGGGTGTCGTCGTTTTTGGTGGTACGGCCGCCATCTTAGGATCGGTCGAATCGATAACTTTCGGTTTAGTTTTCGGGTCGGCCATTTTAGGTGTAGTCGATACCGAATGTTTCAGTTTCGGTTTCGATACGGGCTGCGCAGCAAGTATGTCCGTGGCCGGGCCAGAAGGCGGGGCCGAGGCTTGCGGTACGGGGTCTTGGGTAAGGCCGACAGGCGATCCCGTGACCCGATCTTGATCTTCGTAACCTTCGGGGCATAGCTCGTCCCCTGAGCTATCTTCCGCGGCCCCATAAATCTCTTCGACGTCCCCTACCTCGTCGACGTATTCAAGGCCTTGATCCACGACTCCGTCGTCGTCTTCCGGATCCGCCTCGACCTCCGTCTCGGGCGGGGATATTTGAAGAGGATGGCTCTGGTCCTCCTCTTCTCGGTCGCCAAAGATGTTTTCTGGAGCCGGGCCGCTTGTCTGGCCTCAAGGCGCACCGCGCGCCGAAGCTTGAGTGTTTTCTTTGACCTGAACTTTGCGCAGGCCCTGCAGTTGTCTTCGTTATGGTCTGGTGAAAGGTATTTGTTACAGACCGGGTGCACGTCGATATGTGGGTATTTGGACCCACAGAGCGGACAGTACTTGAACGGACTCCGCTCCATGCTGGAAAGTTGCGTCGTGTCGCGACGAGAAGGCCTCGATGTCCGAAGAGTGCAAGCACTCCGACGATTCCGACTCCAAGAGACGGAAGAACTCAAGACCGTGCGCAAACAATACCGACGCAAAGAATACAAGGCCTTTTGGCCGTAAAAAGTTTGTTTTTCTCGGTTCCGACAGAGAGACGTCGAGACCGCATCCGAACCCAATGGCGGAAAAAAACAATCTGGGGATGGAGCCGATGCCCATGCGCACTGTAGTCCAGGGGAGGAGCCACCTATCTCAGAATACTTCGAAGACTCTTCCAGGACAACAATGTGCGATCATCCGGACCCAACACTAGGCGGCGATCTAATGCTAAGATATGAATTTAGCAGCCCACATGCCTCGAACCTATAGTTACTGGTGTCACTGGGATCTAGATTAGGTTTCTTTAGTAAAGGAAGAATTGAAACTGTTTTCCATGCGTCAGCAAAAACGCCTGAGCTAATGATTTCGTTAAAAAGTAAACTAAGTTGCTTGCTGATATAGTCAGGTACCATATGAAATATTTTTGGTGGGCAAGGGTCTGTGGGTGCTCTAGATTTTGTAGAGCTTACTAACTGAGAGATCTGTTCTATGCTTGGTGGAAGAAAGGAGTCCAGAACATTGTCAGAACCTGGGAATGCTCAGGTGGTCATTTAGCCATTTTCTTAGTCTTGCAAATGAGACTGATTTTGAGCACAGAAAAATTACAGTTTTTGCTTTTTAAGTGCAAACGAGGAAGTAGATTTTATTTTTGCAAGGAGAGCAATTATCAGGTGTCTCTTCTGGTCCTGAAGTCTCTTCACTGTTTATAATAAGTATGGACATTATCTACACATATTTTTCTTGTAGTAGTTTCTATGACCCTAAAGATAGTTTCTGATAACCAAAATTGAAAGAAATCTTTCCTCAGTGCAATTAAGATTGATACAATGCTAGCAAGTAAATTAGGCTAAATAAATAGCCAAAGAAGAGGTATTGACAGTAGAACCTTAGCATCTCAACCACACTGGAAGGAGTTTGAGTCACACCGTGACATTGACAGACTGCAACAAATATACTGTTGCTTTAATGTTGAGCGTATAAGTCCTCAGTTAGGTACACAGTGACTACTGAAGGATTCTAGCCTGGCAGCCAAACATGCAAATCTATGAATTTTCAAATACTGGAGGAACAATTTACACTAACACCAACCATTACCCTAACCATGTACCGAGCACACCCTACAACTAATCCTATCTCTAACCCCAAATCTATCTGAGAACCTAATAAGTTAACATTAACACCAACCCTAAAAATGGGAGTAAAACTTAACTGAACACTCACCTATCGTTTTTAAAGCAATTTTTGTTTTTAGCCCTTAAAGTTTTGTCCCAGCAAAAGACGTCACCCACTTAGCACCAAATGCTAAACAATACCCAAGGCATTAATGTTTATTTGACTATCAACATCCATCTGCAATTTAGCTGTGCTTGCAACACTGGGCATTTTCTACTGAGTCAACAAGCAAACACTACCACATTCTTACACTCACGCAGGCGAAATGTGAATACCTTAATTACCAAAATAAGCCCTATAGACAAAAGAAAAGCAAATTTTATTATAAATCGGGGAGATTTATTTAACAGTCTGTACAATAAAGTCACTTTTTGTTTTACAAAACAATTTTTTTAATAAATGATAAAGTGAAAAGCAGCTTATGAAACAGATGTAAACTCCCCAAAATTCACATTTCAACAAATTCACCCTTTTAATAAATAAGATGCAGCCATTGGCTGACCAGTGCGGGACTCAGGAGGGGAGCAAAGAAGATTAAGTGCCAAGAAACAAGAGAGCGGTACCAAAAGAAAGGAGGGAGAGGTAGTGCGCATTGGGGTCCACCTCCCAAACTGGACAAATTAAGAGAATAATCTGCAGGCACCAAACGAGACACCACTTGAAAAATGTTTTGTGCCTCCCAGTGAAAGCAAGGACTCAAATTCTCTACCAAACTAGAGAGATTGCTTTTCACATATGGGAAGCTGAATGGTATCTCAACAGCCCCATCCTTCTTAAAGCAACTGTACTTTTAGCCAAAGAAGGTTAAAAAATGGGTCAGTTAGTGCCTGGACTTAGAAAGTGCAGAAACAAATCAATAAAGACCAAACCACGCATTTCGATAGGAAAGTAGGGCTATTTTACCTCTGATACAAACCACAGATTAATCTAGTGTGAGAGGAACAGATCACAGCGTGAGAATTATATGCTCTTAATCCTTGTGTGCGAGGAAAGATGAAGTTCTATAGCTTCACCACTGAAGAATGTTCAGCATGCACTTTTCAAGAACACCCCTTTCCAGGTCAGGAGATCCCTACAATTGGAGTAAAATGTTTAAAAAAGGTTGGCCTCACTAAATGCCTTTCACCACCTGCCTGCCTCTTCAGTACACCAACAACCACTTTGAAAAAGTTATTCTTAAGGACCAAAAGGGAAAACTTGGCCAGGCTGAATACATTGAAGGCAAGGGTGGTGGCTGGGTAACAGGTCTCACTGGCCACCCTTGCTGTTCAGTGGCACACTACAACAACAATGTAACAGAAAGCAATACTGAGGGCCCAACTGGAGTTTTTAGGGCCTAAATGGCTTTGCCTGTTTAATGTAAACATGCTAAGCTGTTCTTACATCCATATCTGAGGTATTAGTTCAAAACTGGTGGAAGCCAACTGGGAAGACTGGCAATCTGATTCAGATAAAAGTAGCAGATGAGGTTTGATTATAAATGCAGATTATTATTAAGGACTACCTTACCTGGAGAAGTCTCAACCAAATATGGATCAGTACAGAATGCCCACATCTTACAACTTTTCCAGCAGATGTATTAAGCGAAGACATTCAATAAAGACAATATCTTAAAAGGTTCAGAATGAAACGTTTCAAGGCAGTAACATCATTCTCCAGACTAAAGGTTCGCTCCTAAGAAGGGATTAATCGTGCTCCTTCCATGAAACTCTTAAATAAACTGAAATTACCTGTGCCCCCATGACACAGAGAACCTGACAACTTGGAAGATTAAATCACAGAACATAACTGAAAACAGATGAAATTTGCACTTTAATCGCCTGGGCAGATTGTGCCACAAGCTGCTGGAAATGGACGATTAGACCGATAAAGTGTTGCACAGACATGGGCAGTAGGGTAGTGCCCTAGTACACGCTGGGAAGGTTACATTTCTACGCATACTATAGCCTATGAAAGCTTGCGTTGAGGTGCTAGGATTTTTTTGAGTGAGGCACACATGTTCTCTGGGATAGGATGAAGTGCTATAGACCTGATGTGCGGGGGGATGCTTGAGGTTTCAATGTGAGCGTAGAATATGAGGGATCATTCTGTGAGGACAGTCTAGTGTTACTTATGTGAAGATGAGTACCCAAGTTCTCTGTCCGAGCACGAAACACTTTTGATCACTTTGTGAAGCTTGGTAAAATGAGCTTCTATGACATGAGGCAGACTAGAGGGGTTTGTGGGAAAGCAAAGAATACTTGAAAAAGTAATGCTTAGGCTAGCCTTATGGACAATGTAATGTTCACTGCCTGAATATGAGAAGGGTGAGGGAGACGAGAAGGAAAAGGGTACGAATGTTTGTAAGCATGTGTGCGTTGTGGGTGAGAACACTTAAACTACATGCATGAATGTTTCCTGTGGGAGAACATGAAAGATTAGCGTTACGAATGTAAGGTTAGGGAAAGATATTTGAGATTTCATGTGTGAGGATGCAGTGCTATGTTCTGTGTGACAAGGAGAAACCCAGAATTGAGTTGTGGGACACCTCTTCAGTACCAGGATTGTCTTACTCTCCCAAAAATGAGACAACTGGGTTCTTCAGTCATGAAGAGGTGGTTAGGTGCCAAAGTTCATGATCTTTGTGCGATGAGACTTAGACTCCTGGAGTGACAGCAATAAAGAGGAAAGAAGGGTTGGCTAAGTCAAGATGAACAATGAAGTAATCACTCTCCAAAAGACCCGAAGTGGGGACATACTGAGAAACTGAGCTTAATTCCAAAATGTCGATAGGTAGTGCACCATCAGTCCAATGACAACTATGTTAAGCAAGAAAACCACTACACACTTCCAAGGAACCCAAGTTCTCAAAACAGATATGCAGCCCAGAGCACAATTTGCCTCATTTGTGTACCCAGGAATGTTTCAGAGTCTCCTGTTCTGCTAGGATGACCCTTTTGAGTGGGTCATCCTATAGCACCCCATTTATCTTGCGAGTAGGCTACCCTAACATGCCCGCTACCTTAGTTGTGAAATACTTCTTTAACTTGTGGTGGAAAGTTAGTCTTTGCTCTAGGACTATGGGATAATGCTTCTGTGATTGTTCCATCTTCCTCTGGGTTACAGTTACTCAGGACCCCCTTTTTCATCAGGCATTCACTATGCCAGGCTTCCATTTGCCTCAATTGCGTAATAGCAGTTTACTCTACCGCTGATATGTATTAGAACAGAATTTGTTTTGATCCAGGTAGAACACAGCCCAGACTGTTTAACTCCATCACATGTGCAATATTCTGTTTAGTTTTGTGTATTTGGTGTGCAGTATCCCAGTGATCTCCTCTGTAACTTAGGAACTCAATAACACTGGTGTGCTGTGGCAACAGAGATGCTGTGAGCAGTAATGAATCCAGATGAAGTTCTTTCAAATCATCGCTTAGAAAGTCAGACAACAGCAGGCCCCTCAGTTCTCATTCAACTGTATTGTGCTCAAGGTAAAAAAAACATAAAGTGCTGAAAAAAAAGTTTGACTAAAAATCTTCAACTAAAAAACTCACAGGTCACACAGCCTGGCACAGACCCATACAATACTACCAGACTTAAGCATATCCCAAAATGTAAACCCTGATACACATAAAATCACTTCGGGTTACAACGTGGTCTACACCTGCACTGAGGTCTAGGCAGCTTTGTTGCCGTCAGTTATTTTACATCTGTGTGTGTACATAAACACACACATGTGTAAACATACACACAACACACTCCCTTAAAATACACTCAAACTGCGCACTCCCATATTCAGACATTATGTGCAAACAATACAGACACAATCACTGCACCGCTATGCAGACACAATCCATGCCACTATGCACAGATACATTTGTGCACAAAGTGTTTTCTTAAATGTGTAGCAAAATCTCACACTTATTAAGGCAATAATGGCTGTGTACAGAATACAACCAAAAACCCAACCAGTCCCTTCCACATGCACATACATTCCTCTACATATGAATTCCATACACTCCCTAACCATGTGCACCAAGCACTACCCTCAATACATGTTACTACTCATGTACACAACGCTCTACATTAAACAGGCACAGGAGATCTCTGATAAATGCACACCACACACATCCCTTCACATGAAGCGAACATGCAGCACAACAACAGGAACATAGCCTGTTCTCAGCTGGTAAAAAAAACCAAAAAAACATTAGGAGAAAGACCAGGTCCAAGAGCAAATTATCACTGTGTCCCCCAGTCCCCTTTCACCCATGTCCCTTTTCACCCAAGACCTCTCTGCTCAAAGGGTGAAGCATTACTGTGTATGTTATCCTTGGCGCCCAACACATTCCTCCTGTTGTGTACTGAACCCCGAACTTACATAGTTCTTTCAGCAAAGCACTTCCATATTGTGTCATCTCAGTCATCTTTCCAGATACACAGGGACATAGACTGCTCAGACAAACATTATGGAAGAGGGTATCTAGTGTTCAGTCACAAGGGATTTTCTGTTGTTTCTCTGTACACAAGTATACGTCTTTGGCCACTGCTCGATTTGCAGGAGGAATAGTACTTGCTCCCCCCCCATTAGCGGACACATTCTTGGCATCAAGAATCCAAAGCAATTAATGGTTAGTTCTTTTGGCGGGCTCCTCCGCTCCCTCCATTGTGCAAATATATCCCCGCCACTAATCCAACATCCACAACGGAAAGGCCTTAAAATGCTGAACGACACATTCCTGCTTAAGAGCTTTGCTCCTCTACATCCCCCTGATAAAATTCAAAGCGACCAAGTGGTTGTAAATCGTGCGTTATGAGCTCAGTTCATGGTCTCAGCAGACTGAAATCTGTGCTTCAATCGGATGTCTTCGCCAACAATCGCAGTCTCCTTCAGTCACCCGTTGGTCCCCCAAGTCAGTCTAGTTCTGGGAGATAATAAAGTGTTTCCACCCCCTTTTGTTCCTACAAATTCCAGTCTTTCAATCACTCCAAGTGGACCAGCAACCCATAGAGCACAACAGCCCCCTTCTCCTTGGTGACCCAGTCAAGTTCACTGCTGCTGAAACGTGGGTCCACAGGCTCTGTGGCACTGACAGTCTGAGGCCCCACCTTGTAGGAACCTGGCTTCACACACACTTGAAGGGCCACCTGCGCCATGTGCTGCCGGTGAGATTTTGGGTCCTTGAAGCTGTTGAGTAGAAAGGGCAGAATTAGTCACCTTATATGGGAACAAAATTAACTTTACAATGAATCTGTTCAAATGAACCCATAGCCTCAGTTCCATTAACAATCTGTGAACAGCACCATAAACTGTTTCTTCTGGTACAGCTTTGTGTGTATGGTACGAGGCAAGCCAGCGTGCATCGTACACAGGCATGCCTTTTTCCCCTCTATTGTTAAGTATCCATTGCAAGGTTCCTCCTTATAAAACAAACGA
The DNA here is from genome assembly GCF_964261635.1 of Lissotriton helveticus. NCBI lineage: Eukaryota > Metazoa > Chordata > Amphibia > Caudata > Salamandridae > Lissotriton > Lissotriton helveticus. The sequence goes on from NC_136073.1 coordinate 47,380,015, forward strand.
ACTGCTGCTTTTTGTTTGATGACTGCAGGCCAGTGGAAAGCAAAGAATGTATTCCATTAAGGCAAAGGCGCAAATGCACTGGAAATTAACAACTTGGGAATAAACATGCAGCGAATCCTGACCACTAGGCCTCATGAAACAGTCATATGGTTATGAGGCACATTAGATCTGAAGATGTCTGATGTGCAAGGGAGAAATTACTGCGCAATAAACTTCTTAATGAATGCAAAGGCACTGAACATTAGTCTGGTGATAAACAGGTGGACACAGATGCATTATCCTCTTCAAAAGTAACTTGACAACCTGCCCTGTTCAGTTGGGTCCAAGGGCTGTGAAGTAGGTATTTTATGTGTCACCTAGAAGCTTGATGTCTAGGGAAGTATACACCAAGCAAATGAGAAGACTGATCTTCTTTGTGAAGGCCCAATAACAGATCTATAGTAGCTTGGTAGCTTGCACATGGACTGTGTTATAATGGGGGACTTCCAAGCAGCCACCAGGTTCTGAGGAGAGAGACCTAGAGAGAAGCATAGGCCAGCTGAGCATGATAGGGGGGGGAGAGTGCAAGTCTCTCTCCTCTAGTGTAAAAGTTGCAATTCGGGAGACAAAATATCTTGTTTCTGTAGAAAGTGACTAGTTTCTGAGAACCAGAAAGTGAGCCCAGGCTAGAATCACCACAAACTGACAACGGAATAGACCCTTGCCTTTAGGGAGCTCAGATTAAACGGGTTGGAAAGACAATAACTGTCCTCTTTAATCTAACATCAACCCAGGGACTTTGACAGCTTTTCCTCCTGGAGGCATCTTGAGGTGGGACATGGTCACCAAAGTCAGGCAAGATGAAGTTGAGATGTTGAGTTACTAGCAGTACTTACTTTGAGTCTGTGGTTGCCAGTGGGGTATACCTGGACTTTTTCTTTAGTAGGGACCGGCATTTATTTTTCTCACCCCTCTGACTGAGAGCAAGAGAGGGAAAACAAACAAAGGAGAAAGAAGGCTAGGGAGTCCTCTCCTCCCACAATCACAAAAAGGCAAAAATGTGGCACTGTAGAGACAGCCCTCAGATCACTACTGGACTGGAAAGTAGACAGAAGACCTGCCCTGCTGCGAACTGGACCCAACAAAGAGAGACTGCACCAAAGACTTGACTGCAACTGCTGCACCTGAGGGAACTGAAAAGAGTACTGTGCTAGTTGTGTCCACTTGTGGAAAATCACTGTATGTGTGCCAGGAGTGACTCTGAAGGCTAGTTGGCTAGCCTGTTAAGCTTCAGGACCTCCAAAAGCTAAGGAAACCTGCACCCCTCGAGAACAGAACACGTGACCCTCACTTGACACCGAAGTGCCTGCTGGGAGACTGAGTCTTGATTTTCCAGAGGTGTCTTCAAGTCCTCAGTACCCGTAGCTGAATTGGACCCCGGTCCCCAGAAAGGAAAGATCTGCTTAACCAGGAGACCAGTTGATCAGTGGCGAATAGACCAGCACTGGATTCCACTGCTGCATCATGGGAGAGAGAGTCCTAAGATCGGAGATGACCCTCGAAGTTTATGGATACCAAGTTGGCACCAGGAGAACTCACTGCATCTCTTCCGCATCCTGTATTCCCAACATCAGGACCACTTCTTTGCTGGATTGTGTTAAAGGAGAAAGTGCACTTGGACGTTGCAAGAGACCACAGAACGATGAGAACCCTCACCATGTGAAAAGGGGGGTCAACGCTTGAAAGAGTACCCAATACTTGAAAGAATGGAATGAAGCGAACAAGCCCCCTCCATTACCAAAAACAATCCTGCCCACTCAAAAAGCAACGTCCCTCCGAAGAGGCAATGGCAGTGGAAAGAAGGGCATGGCACACGAAAAACTGTGTACAACCGTAGAATAGATGCGCTTGAAGACCGCCTGTAACTACAGTGCATACCAGTAAGTACAATAAGACCAGAGCAACATGTGTCACGGCTAGAGGCCACATGTGAGTAACAACAAAACATGTGTACCCCGCTCCCCAAAATGACCTACGACGAGGAACTTATAAACTAGAACCTCAACCTAAGTGACTACAGCAGCAACAAGGGGACCCCCAAGGCAATGGAGGGGAAAGAAGAGGCCGGGAGGGTGGAAGGAACATGGGATCTGTACACCAGAAGATCTGGGGGGGAAGAACAATGAAGCATGTAGCCTATCCACCCAAAATGAGAAAGGGTGAAGAGCCAATGCGGCAAAGCAGAGCGATATGCCCTGCCCCTGAGGTAGACGAGCCAGAGCACCCCTCCAGAAGGCTAAGGCCACCTGAAAGGAGGCCAGTGGACAGAACTCCACCTGAAAGGCCGTCGCAGAATGGGGACTATGGGTGGGCGTTAAGGAATCTGCGGCTAGACTGTCTCTCTACCAGATACATCGTTACCGAAGGTAAGTAACTCGTTCATCTGACAGAGACATCTAGCCGCAGATTCCTTAACTTAGAATAGATACCAAAGTCATACCCCATTGGAGGAGGGACTGCGACTGAAAACCCACAGAGTTCCAAACAGAAGGAAGTCGTCAATAATATTGACCAAAACACAGCGGGGACAGCAAATGCCAGCACGGCTAAGACCAGACACACGAGGCTCCGCAGGAAAGCCATGAAAAAGGGGAGGCAGAGACACCACAACCCTGCCGTCCAGGCAGGAGGAAAAGGAGATACACGGAACCAACATGGTCAGTGCATGATGGAAGAACATGTATAACTCCTACAAAAAGAAATTCAAGTGAACACCAGATCCCACAGTTCCGCAAGAGAGGCAGTGCAAGAGACGCAGTCCAAGAGAGGGACGAGACAGTAGGTCAGCGTCAGAGCAGACAGACCAGTCTTCAGTAAAGCCATCATGGAGCTGTGGAATTCGTATTGACAAACTCCTAGACCATGTACTCAAAAATGGCTTCTCTGGCAATGTTTCATGTGTTATTTGATGCTGTAACTGTACCTCTAAATCTGAATAAAAAGAACGTAGAAAATGGCTTCACTGCACTTACAGTGTCCAATAATGGACTCAGACAGTGTAGGGGAAAACTGTTCAGGCAGCTATGCCCTCGCCTGTGGTATAGAGCACCCGGCTTTAAGGCTGTAAAGCCTGCCAGAGGGGTGACTTACCTAAGCCATAGGCAGTGGTGGGTAGGCACGGCACCAAGGGAGGTGTGCCATGTCGACTCTTAGTTTAGTCACAACACATAGCATGTTATGGCAGGGTTGATGTGTTTGGTGCGGGGCCCCTTAGGGTGGCACAATACATGCAGCAGCCCTAAAGGACACACTCTAGTCACAAGGCACTTGGTACCACTGGTACCTTTTCCAAGGGACTTACAAGTATCCAATTATAGGAGCAATGTTTCAGTTTTGGGGAAAGAACACAGGTGCTGAGGACTGGTTAGCGGGGTAACAGCACACACAGTCAAGTTAACATCCGGTATCTGGCAAAAGGTTAGGGGCTAACCATGCAAAAAGGGTTACTTTCCAACACACCACCACCCCCAAACGAAAGAGGATGAGACTAACCCAAGACATCCTTAATTGTCTAAGTGGAAGAACCTGGAAAGTCCATCTGCATTGGCATGGGCAGTCCCAGGTTTGTGCTCCACTGTAAAGTCCATACCCTGTAGGGAGATGGACCACCTCAACAGTTTGGGGGTTTCACCTTTTATTTGCATTAGCCATCTGAGAGGTCTGTGGTCAGTTTTGATAAATTGAGTCCCAAACAGATAGCATCTATGCTTCTTCAGGGACCAAACCACAGCAAAGGTCTCCCTCTTAAAGGCACTCCAACGCTGTTCCCTGGGGAGTAGCCTCCTGCTTACAAAAGCAACAGATTGGTCTTGGCTCTCAACATTGGTCTGGGATAGGACGGCTCCTATACCTAGATCAGAGTCATCGGTTTGCAAAAAGAACTGCTTGAAGTAATCTGGAGTTTTGAGAATGTGTGCTAAGCACATAGCCTCTTTCAGGGTGTCAAAAGCCTTTTGACAACTAACTGTTCAGTTTACTTTCTTTGACATCTTCTTTGAGGGGAGTTCTGTAAACTGGTAGTGCCCATCAGATGTGGATCAATCAATCAAATATTTGTAGAGCGCACTACATTCCTGTGAGGGTGTCCAGGCGCGAGGGGGGGTGGGGGTGGGGGCGGGGGGGGGGGCTGGGGGAGGAGGTTGGGCACGCTACTGATCGAATAGCCAGGTCTTGAGTAGCCTCCTGAAGGTGAGCAGGTCTTGGGTCTGTCGTAGGTTCAGTGGGAGGGTGTTCCATGTCTTGGCGGCGAGGTGGGAGAAGGACCTCCCGCCAGTGGTTGTTCTTTGGATGCGCAGGACGCTGGCAAGTGCGAGGTCGGCGGAGCTGGCGGTTGGGGGTGTAGAAGAAAAGTCGTTTGTTGAGGTAGGCTGGGCCAGTCTTGTGGAGTGCCTTGTGTGCGTGGATGATGAGCTAGAAGAATATCCTCTTGTTGATGGGCAGCCAGTGCAGTTTTCTCAGGTGGGGGGTGATGTGGCCGTGGCGTGGTACGTCGAGGATCAGTCGTGCTGAGGCATTTTGGATGCGTTGCAGTCGTTTGATGAGCTTGGTCGAGGCTCCTGTATAGAGGATGTTTCCGTAGTCAAGTCTGCCGCTGACGAGGGCCTGGGTGACTGTTCTTCTTGTATCTGTCGGGATCCACCTGTAGATCTTGCGGAGCATGCGGAGGGTGTTGAAGCAGGAGGAGGAGATGGCGTTGACTTGCTTGGTCATGGAGAGCGTCGAGTCGAGGATGATTCCCAGTTTGCATGCGTGGTCAGTGGGTGTCGAGGCTGCCCTCAGTGCCGTTGGCCACCAGGAGTCGTCCCAGGCTGAAAGGTTGGAGCAGAGGATGAGGAACTCCGCTTTGTATAATGTAGTTTTCTCTTTGGCTCCTTAGGCCATGCCAATCTGCCAGTACCCTGCAGTTAAGTCATAGGTGCTGAGAAATGTGGCTGCCCCCAATCTGTCTGTCAGCTCATCACCTCTGGGTATGGGGTCAGATTCTCTTAGTGACAGCATTGAGACCTCTGAAGTTCACACAGAACCTCATTTCTCTCTTTCCACCCTGAGGGTGAGGTTTGGGGACGAAGACCACTGGCTGGCCCAGGGACACTCAGAGGGTTCAACAACCCCTAATTCCAGCATCTTACTTACTTCAGCTTTGATGCTTTCCTGAACTTGATCAGACTGCCAATAGATCTTTGTTTTGACAGGCAAGCTGTCACCAGTGTCCACCTCATGTGTACACCAGTTTGTCTGTGCAGGGTTAAGGAGAAAAGATCCACATACTCTTGCAGGACATGCCTACAGCCAGCCTGCTGTTAGGCAGTGAGGATTTCCGAGTAGATACCTCCTTCAACTGACACATGAATGGGTGAAATTGTTTTGTAGGCGTCCAAAGCCCCAAGGAACACACTGTGCCATTACCATCTTGAAACTGTTATAGCGCGGAATCCGCCTTCTCTCCGAATTATCAAAATCCCTCGAAGGGCATTTCTATCAGTGATGCCTGAACATTGCCAGAAAATCGGACAACCACTTAGAGGTGTGACTGCAGAGCCCGATAGTGATACCAACACCTCTGCAATACGATCTGTGAAATCTAACCCTGCGTGGATAATGTATTTTGCTGCATCCTGGACAGCATAGATCGTCTGGATAAAGGAGGTCCTAAGGTCTTCCAGGACTGCAGTCAAGCTCACGCTAGCCATGTCCCATGAGGCATGTGTATAGTGTTCTAACAGAGACACTGCGTTTATGACCAAAGTGCCAAGCTGGCAGAAATAAACATTTGCTTGCCAGACACATCAATCCTTTGGGAATCTCTGGTTGTAAATGAGTTAGGATAAGCCTTAACACACAGATCTGTTTAACCAGACTTTCCAGGATAGGGTGCTTGGTAAGAAAATCAGGACCACCAGACGCAGGCCTGTGCTGTCTGGCCACTTACTAACAGGAGGGCAAGAACATGTTTTTGACCACCTAGCCATCAAGGAGTCATTATCATCAAATAAACTTAATTCGGTTTTATACATAAAAGGCATACAGACATCAATAAAACCACTTCCCGATAACAGAATGACAATTAAAATACATCCCATATCGTCAGAACACAAGATAAAGGTACTGAAATACATTACAAGAATTAATCACAGCTTGCCCTAAGTCTGACAGCGACCCGGAAAAAGTTAAGGGTGTACAAAACTGTTTCCTTAAATAGAAGTTGTAATAAGATAGAAGCTGGTCTCACCCACCTAAAACCCTCTTTTTTGAGAATGGGGATAATAAATAACTTTCAAGCAACAGTATAAAAGGTACAGAACATTAAAAAGTGCATCATGCCCTGAGGAGAGTCACTGTCGCAGCCACAGGGCATGAGGCACTGACCTCTGTGGGAACCAGTAGGATGTGCCAAAAGTGGAAGAGTTCGAGCCAAAACCTCGTCAATAAAAAGTGGTCATGAATACTTTGAAACCCTAAAAGATAAGGCTCTGTGGTTGGCACTGTTTTCAGCGCAATGTACTTAAGCACGCTAGGCTTACACAGCTCTATTCCCTCTGTATCGCCGCAGCACCTTCTTAACAAGCATTTACAATGCAATGGTTTTGCCTTTGTTAAAGTTAGAGCTATTGGCATTGCTCTTGACATTATTTTTATTTTATTTATGTTTTGTTTTAACATAAATACATGGCATTGTAATTTACAATGCCACTAGCTTTATCTCTCGCAAATGACAGACAAAAACACCCACACAATGCCCTTCCACACACACAGCCACACAGAGCCCCCCACACACACAGCCCCCCACACACAAAGCCACACAAAGCCCCCCCACACACAGCCACACAAAGCCCCCCACACACACAGCCACACAAAGCCCCCCACACACACAGCCACACAAAGCCCCCCACACACACAGCCACACAAAGCCCCCCACACACACCCACACAGAGCACTCTACACACACTTACACAGCACAAGCAGGCAACAGGGGCACACGGAGGCACAAGCAGGCAACAGGGGCACACGGAGGCACAAGCAGGCAACAGGGTCACGAAAACAGAGGCACAAGCAGGCAACAGGGTCACGAAAACGGAGGCACAAGCAGGCGACAGGGGCACGAAAACGGAGGCACAGGCAGGCAACAGGGGCACGAAAAAGGAGGCACAAGCAGGCGACAAGGGCACGAAAACTGAGGCACAAGCAGGCAACAGGGGCACACGGAGGCACAAGCAGGCAACAGGGGCACGAAAACGGAGGCAAGCAGGCAACAGGGGCACACAGAGGCACAAGCAGGCAACAGGGGCACAAGCAGGCAACAGGGGCACAAGTAAGCAACAGGGGCACACGGAGGCAACTGCAGGCAGGACACTACCGGGCTGTGCCTTGGGACTGAGGACGCCGTGAAAATGGGGCATGTTATAGCGCCATAATTCTGTGAGTACTGACCCCCCTCCTTAAGGTGTGGAGCTCTCGGCACTGACCACTCGGCCACTGGTGGGCGTCATCACTGTACCAGCCCTCTCTTGGAAACTGGGAGCCCCGGCTCGTGCTGCTCTGCGGGGACAGGGTAGGTGGACAAATTCTGTCCGTGCAGCGAACGAGGGTGCGGCGGGCCTGCTGTTGCCCGGATCCTCCTGCTGAATACTGTGAGGAGCGAGGGAGCTCCGAGTGACCAGCCCGACACTACCCCACAAAGACTGAGGGCGGAGGAAGGTGCGGTAGTGGGAGCTGTAAGAGCGACATACACCCGACTCTCCAGGACCCCCTGAATGCGCCGCCGTGCACATCGGTCGGCTCACCGGCCCCCCACGCAGCAAGGGTCATACACGGATGCACGCTTTTGAGGGGTGCTGTGTGCTCGTCCCTGCCGCTGCCTCATGGTGTTTGCGGACGACATACACCCCATTCCACGACAGGGCCACCAGGGGAGGGGGCGAGAGAGAAGGAGGGAGAATCAGCGGGAGGGAACGGACAGACGGAGAGCGGGATGGGGGGTGCCGGGGCAGGAACGGACACACGGAGAGCGGGAGGAGGGGTGCACCCAAAAACCAACAAGAGAACGATGACATTTGCTACCACACTCCTCCATACATAATGTGACATCAGCATGCACCCTGGCCTTTTCGACAGTTCACCACTCATACCCTTACTTATTGCTATAGTCATCCACAAAGAACACAACTCACTGCATACCCTTCCTCTTCTTAGTAAAACCCATGGTGACCTGACAGTAGCTAATAATTGCACAGTTTTGCATGACCACAGATTGTCCCTAACAGTATCTACAACTTTAGCTCTGCACTGGTAGGCACTCTGCACACATCCCACTAAAACTTTGTTAAACATTGTTCATGACATTAAAGGTAAATGAACCTAATTTTCTATCAGAATAACACCAGATGTACCTTCTTTGTTAAATATCTCTAGAAAGAACCAAACAGCATTCTCTGTGATCACTTGATCCACAAATGTCACTTCCACTCACTTGTGATAAATGATTGATCATAGCTACTGTCTAGTTTCAATGACAGACCTAAATGTAGAAAGTAAAAAAAAAAGAGAACCAGCACCCACTGACTGCCACACACTTTCAAGGCATATAATAGAACCTTCAGCTGGAGAGATAATCACTAAATATTTATGAGTCGACCTTTCCATCCCATCCCTGACACCAAAAGCCATTCTTAATAATTATTTTGACCAAATTATCATCCAAATAACTATATCAACATGACCCCTCCGGTGTCACAAATGAAGTGAGATGTTTCGAATCCTGGTGTAACTCAATTAATGTATGCTGCAGACATATCTAAAATTGTAAAAACTGAAATAACTTTCAATGTAGCTAGCATCTCATTGATATGCTGAAGCAGTTGACAATCCTCCAAATTTTGCGATTAAGATTGCGTAGATCCACACATAGACGCAAAGATTTACCTGCTTCAAGTGCCAACATAATTTGAGATAACTCCCCCTCTTCTATGGGCTCAATAACAGACATGGAACACAATTTGTCAAGTTCTTCCTTCAATTCTTGTCTAGGACAGAGAGGCACTGTTACAAATGGGGTTTCTGGTTCGCTAGGGCATGCACCAAAGCCAGGCAGAAACCACCACTCTAGTCAGGGCAAAGGAGGTACAAGCTGAAGATAACCCCTGCTCACCCCCTTCGTAGCTTGACCAGAGCAGTCAGGCTTTTCCTAAAGTCAATGTGTAAAGCAGTTGAGCAACACACTCATACATCAGCGACACACTAGGCACACCACAAAAGAAACTCCACACAAGGTAATATGAATTATCCATAAAAACACGTTAGAACACAATCACATATATATACTGTGCCACCAGGCTCTTGTCATGACTTCACAGGTAGTACATAAATCAGTGTGCCAATCGGGCAGTTGTCATAACTTTACATACATCACAAGACCAATCGGGCCACTGTCATGACCATTACAGTTAGGGATAGTCAATAACTATTTGTAGAAACTGTACTTAGTATAAAGCATTAGGCATAAGCATCACATAAGTCGCACATCACTTTGTCTCAGAGGAGGCCATAGGACCATAAGTCCCCCAGAAACATTTGTGCCCCCTAATGATATCCAGCACCAACATTTAGTCGTGCACCACAGCCCACTTGTAGCAGTGCAAACACCAATACATGAACATCCCAATCAGCACAACACCTGCGCTTTCCTTTGGGTACTTGGTGTCCTTTGTACAGGCTTCCGGGCCAGACACCCAACTACACCAGAAAATGCAGCAGTCCTCGTCCCCGGGGGCCTCCGTTGAGGTTTCACCCCGTTTTGGAGCACAACACCACAAGTAAGGGGTGCAACACACCCTGCCTTAACGCCAAAAATCTGGAGACCCCAATGTAGGCGAAATATCACGGGTAGGGGTGTCCCATGCTCTGCCCACGTTGACCGGGGACCTCCCTTCATGCCAAGGACTGGTCCCATGAGCGCATTGCATGGGGCTCATCAGCCTGAAGCTCAGTCTCACTTACCATTCCCTGGGGGCTGAGCGAGTGTAGGTTGCAGCCGCCTGCTGGTCCGGTCTCCTCACATTCTGCTGCAGGCCGCCTGGTGCGGCTGGGAGGCTCCTGCCATCGTTCACAATGCACGCACCCAGGGCTGCTATCCAGCTAGGGGGTCCATGTCGAAAGCGGCTGAATGGAGCCCGCAAGGCTCCGGTCTCTACTGTGTGTGTCTGGGCCCTACCCCCAACAAGGCTGAGGAAACCCACGGAGCACTCTTCCTCACAGGAGCCCCGCCAAGGACCAGGCTTCCACAGCCTGACTTCCAGTTGGCGTCACGGCTGCTCTCATCATGAGGAAGTAAGAGCCCACTTCTCAGGCTTAGAAGTTTATAGTTAGAAGCGCCCTACCCGTGCTGTACTAAGCAGGGGCGCACATCTTTGGGCCATAGGTTTTTTCAGTGCTTTCCCAGCGCACTATGATATGGGAAAAATGCCACATGAGCCCCACATCTGGGCTCACCTACACCGGCCACAAAAATCCTGGTTTCAGCACCTAGACACCGCAACGGCTTATAGTTTTGTAAAAGAGGCTGAGCTAAGAAAACACACCGCCAGCGGCCCGGGACCCGTGAGCAGCATCGGAGCGGCCGCGCTAGGATTGGCTCGCTCAGGGAGGCTCGTCTGAGAAGGACGCGCTGCCATTGGTCCACCGCCAGGGTCTACACGAAGGAGCTGCGCTCCTATTGGCCGAGGACCGGAGAGGCGTGCGGCGTCATCAGGGGCTCGTCCCGAGAGCCGCGCACGGATTGGACGCGCGCCTGTGCCCCTCGAGAAGAGGCTTTGCTGCCGGGGGAAGTCCTCCTGCCAGCCCCTGGGACCTCGCGTGACTGCTGCCTACCCCGCGTGTGGCGAACTCGTCACCAGAGATCCCCGACTGTTGTGGGGGCATAACGAGGAGCAAGGGGAAGGTGACCGGAAGCGCTGAGAGCGCAGGAGAGACGTGGCGGAAAAGCACTCACGCAAGCAGGAAGGCGGGTGCCGGCAATGCCGGAACAGATTCGGGGGCGTTCCCGGCTTTTGGCTGACGTCGCGTGACGTCGGCAAAAGCCAAAGAATCTCGGGAACGCCCCCGAATCTGGTCCGAGATTGACGGACGGAGCCCTCTCCCAATGGCTAGCCTCCATTTATGGAGCTAGCCAATCGGAGGAGGGGGCGTATCCCGACCCACACACACAACTCAAGAGGTTTTTTGGCGCATGCGCAAAGCGCATGGCCAGGCAAAACCTAAAAAGCACTCTTTGGCCCAAACAAGATCGCTCTTCCATGTAAGCTCGGGGTTGGTAAATAGTTCTGCTCTGCCTAGCCTGGAGAGGGCAACTTTATGTACTGAAGCAATCCAATATGTGAGACATGGTTAAGGGAAAGACAATCCTGTTGGACGTCTTTGCTTAGTGTGTTCTCTTGCTTAGCTCAAATCGTAAGCCACAAGGCCAGGGGACGAAAGGCCAGTTCATCTGAAAGGAAAGATATCCCCAGCACTTTGCATGGTCCCTGCCTCAATATGGCCCCAGATCTTGCTCCCGTAACAGGCCTTAGAAATACATGTGGCTTGGTAGATCTTCAGAAGAGCCCCTATTGGTTTACCTTCCACTCTGCTGGCAAAGTTAAAACAAGCATTTACAATGCAATGGTTTCGCCTTTGTTAAAGTTAGAGCTATTGGCATTGCTCTTGACATTTTTTTTTTTTTGTAAAATTTTTATTTTGATTTGCAAAAAAAAAGAATAAACAGACAAACATCGGGCTGCGGAGGAACCGCACATTACTCCAGAACAGGGCAAATCATTGTGCATGCATCAGCAGTGACCCAGACTATATTACAAGCATATCCAGGCCAGGAGCGAGACCACATAGTAATTAGGACCACAGTACCAGTGGCCTACAAGCCTAGCAGTAGGCCAGGCCATCCAGGATAACCAGAGCTGCAATAAGCTGGGCCCCAAACCTCCAGGTTCCATACAAGCGGTGCAAATAAGCAGCCCGCGGACCCTCCACAGCCCATAAACCATGACAACCAACTGCCCCATCCCACCCCCACCCTCCCCCCTGGTAGTGACGCCATTCACTCATCATTCATTCCACATCCATATTACACTTGAAAGAGGTGCATCGATCTCAATGAAGCCGGACATACCGCCGAGGGTAACCCCTTAGAGAGAAAGTCCACCAGGGGACCCCACTGATATCGGAAGTTCTTATACTGGCCAAGGAAGATGTCCGCCACTCTTTCCAAACTGAGCAACCTCCAAAGTCGTGCATGCCATAGTGACACTGCCGGGGCATCCTTCTTTTTCCAGGCCGCAGCCAGCGTGAGTTTCGCAGCACCTAGGCATAGCCACAAAATCTTCTTATCGGCCCTGGTCTGATAGACAAGGCCAGGGTCACGCAGCCCCAGCAGAACACAAGCCATAGACTCATCAATGGGATAAGTCAGCACTTCCTTTATATGTGAGAGGATTTCCTCCCAGTACGGACGGATCACCGGGCAGTCCCACCAGATGTGGCGGAAGTCCCCCAAAAGCCCGCAGCCCCTCCAGCACTTATCCGAGGTCGCCGGGAAAATGCGGTGAAGCCTAGTCGGGCACATATACCATTGCATGACCGTCTTGAGGTGGGCTTCCCTCAGGTGCAAGGAATGGTTAAAGGTCGTCAGGTCTCGCCAAAGCGCCGACCATTCCACATCCGAGATATCGCGCCCCAGCATTTCTTCCCATTGCCCCATATAACGAGGTCGGGGAGCTACCGTCGATTTGAGCAACAACCGGTATATGAAGGAAATGGCCCCCTTCATGGCGGATGTGCGTAATATAAAGGTTTCAAAAGGAGTCGGCGGTCTCGTAGCCGCCTCCATCACCCCAGGTGACGTGGCCCAGTGAAGCAGCTGAACATGCCGGAATCGTTCAGTCTGGGGGACCCCATAATCTCTCACACAGTTAGCGAAAGTTAGGGTGTCCAGGCCGTGGAACAAATGGGTCAACGCCCGACACCCCCCCTCCCTCCACACCGCAAACGGCCCTTCATGAAGCGCCGGAGGGAAGGCCGGGTTGTAATGCAAGGGCGTAAAGGGCGAAGGGAACGTGGTCCAACGGTCGTCCGCCGCTAGCGAGTCCCACACCTTCAACACTGTGCTCGTAGGAGTGCATATATATGCGTTGAGAGGTCGGTCCTTCTTCGGTTTCCAGGCTAAGTCCCAGATCGACCTGCCGGCAACGCATCGGTCCATATGGAGCCAATGTTTCTCGGAGGTCTGTTGCGACCACTCCACCAACACTCGCAGTTGCGCCGCTTTGTAATATAACTGCAGGTCAGGGAGCCCGACTCCACCCTCAGGTCTCGGCCGACGGAGAACCGCATAGGAGACCCGTGCCTGACCCCCTTGCCAAATGAAGCGCAGTACTTGAGTCTTGAGCCGTCGAAAGAAATCGCTGTCTATGGGGATAGGCAATGCCTGGAACAAATACAAGAATTTAGGGAGGAGAACCATTTTCACGGCATGAATTCTGCCCAGCCATGACAGAAATTTCGGTTTCCACCTGTCCAATTCCGTCCGGGTCTTCGCCAACAAAGATGGGAAATTGGCCTGGAACAGCCCGCCCACTGTCGGAGTCAGATGGACCCCTAGGTAGACGATCGAACCAGTGGCCCAGGCCAGCGGAGTCAGCGGCCGTACCCGGTCCCTCTCGGCCTCCGAAAGGTTAAGATTCAGGATGTAGGACTTGCTATAGTTGACCTTAAAACCGGCCACGGCCTCAAACTCCAGTAAGACCTCCCTGATGAACTGCAGCGAGGTTTCCGGATCAGTAATAGAGAACAAGATGTCGTCTGCAAAGAGCGAAATCTTGTGCTGTTCCCCCGCGAACGGCAGACCTCTGATCCCGACGTGCTCCCGCACCGCTACCGCCAGCGGCTCGATGCTCAGCGCGAACAGCAGGGGGGACAGCGGACAACCCTGTCTAGTACCCCGAGCGTGAGTAAAGAACGCCGACGTATGACCATTCACCGCCACCCGGGACCGGGGGCAGCAGAAATTAGCCTTCACCATAGTGATGAAAGCCTCCGAGAAACCAAAGGCAGTCATGGTATTAAACAGAAACCCCCAGTCCACCCTATCGAAGGCCTTCTCGGCATCCAGGCCCACTAGGACCGCCGGAATACGAAATCTTTCTGCCTTTTCTATTAGATGCACCACCCGACGAGTGTTATCATGCGTCTGGCGCCCCTTGATGAAGCCAGACTGGTCTGGATGGATTAGCGCCGGCATAAGGTCTTGTAGCCTACGCGCCAGGATCGCCGAGTATAGTTTGGCGTCCAAATTAAGAAGCGCTATCGGGCGAAAGGAGGCGCATTGCGCTGGATCCTTCCCCGGCTTCGGCAAGACCGTAATCATCGCCTCCGCCAAGGAGCCAGCAGAGGAACCGGAGGAGGCCATGTCATTAAAAAGGGTGACTAAGAAGTCGCAGATCTCGGAAGCGTAGGATTTATAAAACACAGCGGTGTAACCGTCTGGGCCAGGTGCTTTGTGAAGCTTCAAGTTCGCAATAGCATCTAACACCTCCTCCCTGGTGATCGGGGCCCCTAAAAGCTCGTTCCATTCCCTGGACACCTGCGGAAGGTGCATACGCCCCAGGTACTCCCTCTGGGCAGCTGCTCCCAGCCTTTCCCCCCCGTATAGATCCGAGTAAAAGCGTCCGAAAATGGCCGCCTTTGTTTCGTCCCGGTGCTGCAACTGACCCACAGAGTCGCGGATCCCCCCAATGTACTCACGTTCCCGCCTGTCGCGAAGCTGTCGGGCCAGGTGCCTCCCCACCTTGTTACCACAAGAGTAGGACTGTCGGCCCAATCTCAGTAGCGTGAACTCCGCCCTGTTATTGTAGTGCGCCCTCAACTTCCCCCGTACCGCCGTGAGAGGCCGGAGGGTCACCCTCGAGGGGTTAAGTTTATGCGCCCGCTCGAGAGATGCCAGTTCAGCCTCCAGTGCCTCCCGATCCTTGCGGCGCAACCTGTTGAGGTGTGCGTTAAGGCTCAAGCACGTGCCCCTAACGGACGCCTTAAAGGCATCCCACGTGTTGGATACAGAGGTATCGGATGGCGGATTGAGGGTAAAGAACTCCCTAATGGCCACCCGCAGCGCCTTGTTAGACTCCTCGTCCCGAAGTACCGAAGCTGGGAAATACCATTTCCGTTGCCCGGTATCTGCCGACGACCAGCGCAGCGTAAGCACTAGCATGCTGTGGTCCGAGACCGAGATGGGCAGGATGGTGGAGTCAAGAACATCTCCTCTAAGAGCCTGGCTGAGGAATACATGATCCAATCGTGAATATGAGTGGTGTACATGAGAGAGAAATGTGTAATCTCTTGACGTTGGATGCATAAACCGCCACCCATCAACCAACCCCATTTCCGTAATCTTTTGCCGTGACAGCTCAGAGAACACACCAGTATCCGCCCTGCGAGCGCCTGAACAATCCAGCGCCCCGTCCCACACCAAATTACAGTCCCCCATGAGGAACAACCGCCCTTCCACAAAATCACTCACTTTATGCAGCAGGTCTTGCAAGAACTTATTCTGGCCAGTGTTAGGAACATACGTCACAACAAAAGTACAAAGCCTCCCCTGCACCAGCCCTTTCACCATCAACCAACGGCCCTCCCTATCCGTGCGTACCGCCACCGGTTGAAAAAATAGCGAAGTATGGAAGAGGAGGGCCACCCCCTTATGCTTTGTGGACGCAGAGGATCTGTATATTAGGGGATATGCCTTATGCTTAAGACGCAGCTCATCTTTGCGTGCAAGGTGAGTCTCCTGAAGTCCCACTATGTCCAACTGGTGGTCAGTTATATACTTCCACACCTTTTGCCTCTTCTGCGGGGAGTTCAGCCCCTTAACATTCCAGGTCCCTAAGCTAACAGGCATCGTGAGACACCAAACTAGACTCCTCTATGACTCTGGAACCCGCCCACCACCCCCGCCAGAAGGAACCCTGGTCACAGCACATAAGAAAAGCATACTCCCGCCAACCCTCCTCCCCACATTCCCAACCTCGAACCCCACACCAAATCACCCCGCAACTCTCAAACCAACGGCGCCTCCCATCCACCCTCTCACCACCACATGATACAAGCCACAACACGTCCGCGTCACCACCAGAACCCCCCCACATCCCCAACCCCAACACCCCAAACAGCCCCCCCAAGACCCTCCCCCCCCCGGAAACCCCCACACACCCCATCCAAAGTCCACAAAAGTCCTCCCAGGGCTGGCGAGGAGACAGCAGCCGAAGTCCCCTGTAGGCCGAAGGAAAGGGAAACAGTGAAAGTGGAAACAAAACAGAAACAGAGAAGAAAATACTCATCAGTCCCAGTGGTCCACAGGTCACGAAGTTACGACCACGTCTGGGACCGGTCGGGAAGACCATCTCGGTTCCTCCCAAGGTCACGGTCTGGGGAGTCTTCTTCGAAAGTACATCCATTCACCCAGACCGGGGGGGTCCATGCCCCTCCAGCGCCGATCCGTAGTTTCAAGTCACCGTCACGCCGCTCCAGAGCTGGCCTGTGACGCCGGCACCGTCGCTGAAACCACTGATGCCACTGCACTTCCCCTCTCCTGCTGGCTGGCATCGCGGTCCGGGCGCCCCCTCGCCGGAGAGGACCCTACTCTATGCCACGAGGAGGACCGACGTCGCCTCCGAGATGGGGATGCATTCGACCCCTGGGACGGGGCAACCTCCTCCAAACCCAAGAGCTCCTTTGCCTCCCGAAGGGAGCGCATCTGCATCAGCCGATTCTGCCACCTGAAGATGATCCTGAACGGGTGCCCCCAAGAGTAGGCGATGTTGCGTTCCCGCAAAAAGGAAGTCACCGGCCGAAAATCCCTCCTCTTCTGAAGTGTAGACGCTGCAAGGTCCTGGAAAAGCTGAGGATGATGGCCCCTAAAGTGCAGCGAATCGATGGCCCTAGCCTTCCGGAGGATGCGCTCCTTCAATTGAAAGTCATGTACACAGACAAGGATGTCAGGGGGCGGCCCCCCCCCTCTCCTGGGCAAACCAACGCGATGAACTCTATCCATCTGGATATTCTTCACATCGTCCTCATCCAGAATCTGCAGCAACAGCTCCTGCACATAGCCTCGCAGGTCTCCCGACTCACCATCCCACGGTACCGCTTTAATGCGAATGTTATTCCGCCGGGAGCGGTTCTCAAGATCTTCCATGTGTGCCTGCAGGTCCAAGTTCTGCTCCGTGAGGCGAATGACATCTTGCTGGAGTAAATGGACATCATTGGCCGTGCTCAAATCATGGTCCTCAAGAGTCGCCACCCTTTCTCCAATCCCATCAACATCTCGCCGTACTTCCCGGAGATCAGAGGCCAGTTGCGCCCGCAGCTCAGAGATGTCCTCCTTAATGGAAGCAAAAAGTTCGGTCATAAAAGCCTTAGTGGCCGGGGCCTCGTCATCGGACATCCCGGCCGACCCACCCGCTCCGGGGGATGCCGGCTGCTGCGACGATCTAGCTGCGCCGTCCTTCAGCACGCGTCCCTTGCGGGCCTGGTTAGCCATAATGAATGCCGGGCGCCTTGCACCAGAGCAAACGCTCCACTGATCACCACCAGAACCAAGCAGCACCCAGATCCGGGCCTGCAGACGCAGCAGTTGGCCCCGGCGGGCAGTCCCACTCTGTGTCCGCCACACAGCTCCTGGCCAGAGGCTCCCAGCGAATCCCCGGCGCCCAGACACCAGGAAGTAGGGGTGCGCAAAGCCCAGTGGTCAAGAGGCCCCCAGTCAGCTACGAAAGCCCTAGAGAGGCGGTACACGAAGGCAATCCAGACAGCAAAAGTCCATGAGCGAGCGCCATGCACTCAAACAGCCGACTGAGCCAGGCAAAATGGCGGCGCCACGCTCCTCGACCAGAGCACCTCCGGGCCTCCAGGTATGCACCCCCAACAGCACCCCTAGTCCGCACCAGCTCGCAGCGTAGGACCGGAGCCTCCCCTGGAAGTCCTGGCACAGGCAATGGAGTCCAGCAGCTCTTGACCTGGCAAATGCGGCCTCTGGGAAGCGCCCGGGGCCTCTACCACACCTCCTGGCCGGTGCTCCCGGGCCCCCACACTTCTCGCCAGTCAGGACCTTCCGCCGCGCGGGTACACCCCCACAGCCAAGCGGCGCCGTGTCAGTCCATAGAAGGCCTCCAGGGCATGCACCACCCCAGGGGCAGTCACTAGGTCGCCGCCACACCAGGAGCCGGCAGCTCCCCCGACATGTCCCTCGATGGGCCCCTTCGGCCGGCCGGGCTCCCTCCGCACCTCCCCCGTCCAGAGCGGGGGGTCACTCACCAGGACTAGGTTTCCTGGGGTCCTCGCGGAGCCCGGTCCTCGCTGCTCCACAGGTGCACCTCCGGACCCCGGCGGGCTCAGCGGCGCCTCCCCACACCGAGGCCTCCGGGACCTCTCTGCTCTCCAGGTCGCCACTCGCCGGCACCCTCAGGCCCCACCGGAGATCGCAGCTGCCCCTCGCCGCCTCCGCCGACAGCCCGCAGCCCAGGCGGTCCGATGTCAGATGACCCAGGGCGGGGCGGGGCGCAAAATGGACCTCCTCCGTCGCGGTAGGCCCCGCGACTCGCCGGGCCGGCCTCCGCAAATCGAGACCGGGGATCCACAGGCCGCAGAGCTCCGCCGGTCCCGCAGCCTCCCTGAGCGATCTCTCTCCTCGCCGACGGCACCGCGCTCCACCGCAGTGTACCGGCGACCCCCGCCACCGATTAGGGGCCGAGCTGGGCACCAGGTGCCGCGCTATTAGCTGCTTTGCCGGATCGGCGCCGGAGAGACAGGGAAAAAGCGTCCTACTCCGACGCCATCTTGGCCACGCCCCCGCTCTTGACATTTTTATTTATGTTTTTTTTAACATAAATAAATGGCATTGTCATTTACAATGCCACTAGCTTTATCTCTCGCAAATGACACACACAGAGCCCCCCCACACACACACCCACACAGAGCCCCCCACACACACAGCCACACAAAGCCCTCCACACACACAGCCACACAAAGCTCCCCACACACAGCCACACAAAGCTCCCCACACACACAGCCACACAAAGCTCCCCACACACACAGCCACACAAAGCTCCCCACACACACAGCCACACAAAGCTCCCCACACACAGCCACACAAAGCTCCCCACACACAGCCACACAAAGCTCCCCACACACACAGCCACACAGAGCCCTCCACACACACCCACATGGCACAAGCAGGCAACAGGGGCACATGGAGGCACAAGCAGGCAACAGGGGCACACGGACGCACAAGCAGGCAACAGGGGCACACGGAGGCACAAGCAGGCAACAGTGGCACACGGAGGCACAAGCAGGCAACAGGGGCACACGGAGGCACAAGCAGGCAACAGGGGCACACGGAGGCACAAGCAGGCAACAGGGGCACACGGAGGCACAAGCAGGCAACAGGGGCACACAGAGGCACAAGCAGGCAACAGGGGCACACGGAGGCACAAGCAGGCAACATGGGCACGAAAACTGAGGCACAAGCAGGCAACAGGGGCACGAAAACTGAGGCACAAGCAGGCAACAGGGGCACGAAAACTGAGGCACAAGCAGGCAACAGGGGCACGAAAATTGAGGCACAAGCAGGCAACAGGGGCACGAAAACTGAGGCACAAGCAGGCAACAGGGGCACACGGAGGCACAAGCAGGCAACAGGGGCACACGGAGGCACAAGCAGGCAACAGGGTCAGGAAAAGAAGCACAAGCAGGCAAAAGGGTCACAAGCAGGAATTGTAATTTAGACAGGGCTGAAGTGGAGAACGGTCAGTAGGGAAGTAGTGCGGCTGGTGCAGTGGTACCAAGCCGAAAGGTGAGAGGGGCTGTCTGCACCCCAGTTTGGACAGTTTCCACTACCTAACAGGGATTGGTGGGAGGGGGGCGTACTTCTTGCTTGCTTTAGGGCTGTTACTTCGGGGACGCAGTGCACGCTCCTGCCTGCTGCCGCCGGGACACGACAACAGGCAGGGAGAGGACAGGCTGGAAATTCTGGTGGAAATGCAAGAAGCTGTCACGTCGAGTTGCTCTCACCTTGTCCAATATCAAACAAGTCTCTGCCACAGCAAAGCCAGGTGGAATAAACACGGAGAAGGCGGTCTCAAAGTCGTAGACCCCCACTTCCGGAACCAACCAGAGCTATCCTCGCGAGATCAGCTTAACCACCTGGGGGGTGCAGTGAGCTCCTGCAGGGAGGGCTGTGAGGTGCAGTGAACTCCTGCAGGGAGGGCTGTGGGGTGCAGTGAGTTCCTGCAGGAAGGATTGTGAGGTGCAGTGAGCTCCTGCAGGAAGGATTGTGAGATGTAGTGAGCTCCTGCAGGGAGGGCTGTGAGGTGGAAGGAGGGCTGTGAGGTGGAAGGAGGGCTGTGAGGTGGAAGGAGGGCTGTGAGGTGGAAGGAGGGCTGTGAGGTGGAAGGAGGGCTGTGAGGTGGAAGGAGGGCTGTGAGGTGGAAGGAGGGCTGTGAGGTGGAAGGAGGGCTGTGAGGTGGAAGGAGGGCTGTGAGGTGGAAGGAGGGCTGTGAGGTGGAAGGAGGGCTGTGAGGTGGAAGGAGGGCTGTGAGTTGCAGGGAGGGCGGTGAGGTGCATTGAGCTCCTGCAGGGAGGGCGGTGAGGTGCATTGAGCTCCTGCAGGGAGGGCTGTGAGGAAGCCTGACGACAGTGGCGGATCCCGCGCTCCTGCCTGTGCGCATATCACCCCCTCAGAAAACGGCGGTATGGAGTGGGTCAGGCGAGCCGTGGGGTGAAGTAACGGGCCTCGAAGAGGTCCCGGTGCCTCGCAGCGCTGAGCTCCTTCAGCAAGACAAAGGATTCCAGCCTCCATCGGGGCCTACATGTTCATTCCTCAGCAGAGCCGCTCTATGGGCCCCTAGAGGACGCACTACTGCCACCCCTGGCTATCTTTAGCCACAAATGGGTCTCATAATCCCGACGCTTATAGAGGGAAAGAGGAGCGTGACCCACTCACCGCTCTGAGAGTGCTGCCTGACTGCGCGGCCACAGCGCCACCTGCTACTCCCGCAGGGTCACCTGCGCACAGCTCCGTCCCGGCCAGCAACACCCCAGGCTCTTCTTGAGGCAGCGCGGGGCTCTCCACGACACCGGAGCCCCGCCTGCGCCTGAAGCTGCCCTCCTCCTCGCACCGCCAGGCTTCTCCTTGCTGCCGGTACGGATTTGTGGTGGGGGCGGGCACCGACAATGTGCCCCGCGCCCCCTCCGCTCCTCCCTCGTCAGTCTCCTCTCCGGTCTCCCTCCAGGCATGGGAGACCGGCAACACCGGCAAAGGCTTCCCCCAGGCAGGGGGAAGCGGCAAACACCAAGGCTTCCCTTTCCCTCCCCCGGGCTGCGGGGGCGGGACTTCCGGCCGGCCGCGAAGGGATTGGCCGGCCGGCCGGCCAGGTACTTCCGGGTCGCCGCGGGCAGCGTGGCGGCCCTCGCTAGGCAGGCAGGCGGGCAGAAATCGCGAGGTGGGCACTCGCTAATTAAATAAATAACTGGGCAAATCCAAGTCGGCAAAATAAGCGGAGTGGGCTCCCGCGCCGATCCGCCGCCGGCCTCCAGCAGCAACGCGCTTCCAAGCGCTATAGAGGCACATAAAGCGCTCCAGCACTAGAAGTGTACGTAAACTTACAAAGTGAAAACACATTTATAAACAAAATGCTCACGGACAGCGGGAGGGGTGGGGGGAGGATCACAGCGCACGCACATTTATAAACAAAATGCTCCTTACCTGATCGCCTCGTGGGAACTCGAATCTTGCAGCCAACTCCAACAACAGACACTTTGGAAAGGAACAAAACAGGCCCACTCGAAAAAAAAAATAACACACACCCACCACCGTGATGACGAACAGAAGTGGGTGGAGAGGGAAAAAATCTCGGGAACGCCCCCGAATGTGGTCCAGCCTTGACGGACAGATCTCTGTTCCAATGGCTAGCCTCCATTTATGGAGCTAGCCAATGGAACAGAGGGCGGGACTAAGAGTACACTGTAGAGACATAAGATTTCTCTGGGGGCGGAGCTAACGCTCCGTGCCCCAGGCGAAACCTAAACAGCTGCAGAAGCTTTCACTAAATGCCCTTTCTTATCAGTAAGCAGGGGGCACCAAGTCAAGGAGTCAAACACTACTCCCAAATAGGAGAAGACGTTAGTCTTCGGTATAAATAAGAGACCCAGTTTGAACGTAGACAGCTTAGCCTTACGGGGTCCCACCTGCAAAATATACGATTTAGAGTGATTAACCGACAGGTCCAGGTCCTCCATAAATAGGGAAAAGGAGTTCAGGAGGAGTTGTAAACCCCTGGCTGTTCTTGTCAGTAGGATTGCGTCGTCCGCATATAAGAGGACTGGCAGGCTACGCTTGCCTATCTGGGTACAGTCAGCTTTTTTCGCCAAAAGGGCCTTCTCTAGGGAGTTTACATGTAAGTTAAAAAGAAAGGATTCTAAAATACACCCCTGGCGCACTCCCCTCTTGATGCCAAACTGACGGGACACTTTCAAATCCTTTGTATATCGGACAACTGACTTGAGTTTCGGTGAAGGTCCCTTAGGAATAAAATGATATTGCTGTCAATGCCGATGGAGGACATCAACTGCCACAGCTTGGACCTGTTGACACAGTCGAATGCGGAGGACAGGTCCATAAAGGCTAAGTATATGGGGCTGGAACGAGCCACAGTATACTTATTCAGAACCATGTATAGATTTAAACACTGTTCCACAGCAGAGCGCCTTGGGCGAAAGCCATATTGAATCTCTGCTAAAAAGTTATTTCCTTCAGCCCAGGAAACAAGTCTGTCAAGCAACATGCGTCCCACCACCTTCACCACAGAATCCAAATGGGAGATTGGCATATAACAAGAGGTGCTGTCCCTATCTCCCTTTTTAAATACTGGGACTATAGTCGATAGAGCCCACGAATCCGTACAACCAACCTGAACTGTAGCATTGATGACAGCTGTAAGGACAGGACATCAAGACATCTTTGAAGGCACCACTGAATGGGAGCAAGAGTGCCAATGTCGCTGGCTCAGGTTGGAGAATCTTTTGGACATTTGACTTTGTGAAGGCAAATCTAATACCACAGCTATCCTACAAACCACTGCAAATGAGGCACTTTCTTCCACTGGTGGCCAATGTGGCAAGTCAAGCTATGTCTCAAGGGAGGTGTCAAGCTCATTGGCGGTTTGGAAGTCAAGGTGTCAGGCATCATTAGTATAATGAGTGGGAAGCAAGACATCTTCCTCCTCATCAGTATCCTGTGGTGCTCCCTGTTCTGGGGCAGGATGAGATTCAGAGTCTAAAAGAGATAGCGTTGCGGTAGGTGTACCAGGTAGAGTCAGGCAGCTAACAACAGGTTCCACTTGTGTGATTTCATAAGACAACGTTTGATCACAAGTTGGTGTCTGCTCGGGATCCAACCAACATAGATGTTGGCAGAAAGCCATCTATCGGCCCTCGGGCAACAGGAACCAGTGCAGTGTTGGGGCCACCATGGAAATCTGCATGTTGTAAATATTGGCCCGGTAACAGGTCCCACAGAGACATACAGTGTCAGAGTAACCTGCCAGCAGTATCCGAATGGAGCACTCTGTTATTCTATGGGGCCCACAGGCACCCCATAGAGAGTCAGAAGTGCACTAAAGATTTGCAGCATGGCCTCCTTGAGGGCCTTAATTTGCCGTGGGGCCAGCAACAGACCAGGGATCTCAGAGTGCATTTGTACCAGCAGAGAAGTGCAATTCTTACTTTAAAGCCCTTGCATCTTCTCTTTGAAATCACAGTGGTAAGGTAGTATAGAGTCCAAATTAGCTTTTAGTGCTTGTGTATGGATTTTGACTCACTCTAAGATTTTGAGCAAGAATTGGAGCGCCTCCAGGACAGCCCCAGGACCGAGACTTGGAGCAGAACCTGTGTGAAGACATCAACCTCTTCGTAGGCTCAGCTATGTACAGCTTCGCCTCCTGGTCTTGAATCACCTTTGGGTGCACTTGTTACACAGTGAAGAGTTGTGGCTGCAGCCCCGGCATCAAAGGAACACATTGTGCTGGTCCCAAGAGTGATATCTACTTCATGCAGTCTCAGCACCACCTGAATTCTGTTTTTAGAGGGGACATTGTTAGCTAGAACACTGAAGAGTTTTTGGAATTGACAGAAGACTGACAAAATTGGGATCAGTGTTCCAGATTCATGTCAGAAGGTGTGGAAAGAAAGGAATGGACATCAGTGCGCCAAGGGTGGCGCTTATGTGCAACTCTGCTCAGTTCCATCTGGGGGAATATGGAGTCAGTGCACCTAGTGATGCACAGGAGCTTTGCTGCAAAATTCTCCAGATACAGTCAGGCGCATGAGACACTTTCCTCTGAAACTGACCAGTCGTGGTAAGTAACACACACCTTAACTCACATAGCTAACCGTGCACAATAATACACCAGTTGATTAATGGCACAGGCAAAAAGAAAAAGCAGACTATCAATAGCAAAACATGGCTAACGCCGTTAGTTATGGTGTGCTGCCATGTTAGGTTATGTTATTGAGAGTTTGTAGAGCGCTCGTTCACCGACAGGTCTCTTGGCGCTAGTATTTTCCATTGAAGTCTCTGATTCGAAGGTCCAGGTCTAGCTGTAAGCTTGGGTGAAAAGCCAGGTCTTCAGCATCTTCCTGAATCGTAGGAGGTCTGTCTCTAGTCTCAATGGGGTGGGCAGAGCATTCCAAAAATGGGGTCCTTGTATTGAGAAGCGCACCACTCCTGTACGTTTGCGTCTGAAACCTGGAACCACCAATAGATTCTTCTGCATGGATCTCAAGGTGCGCTGAGAAGTGTACCTGTGGATTTTTGACTTGGGCCAGTACCATGTAAGGCTCTGAACAGCATACATTATGTTTTAAACATGGAGTGCTGCTCCACTGGGAGCAAGTGCAGCTCTTTTAGCAGCGGCTTAAGGCGACAGCGTCTGCCTTGTAGGTACATAATTCTAGCTTCCTGGTTTTGTATCAGCTGCAAACTGTGTTTCTGGTTGTGCTGGAGACCTAGGTGAATTGCATTGGTGAAATCTATATTTGATCGGATCAAGGAAATGATGATTTGAATGCTGGCGCATCTGCTGAAAAACCTTTAGATTTTTCTTAGTTTCCGCAGTTGGAAAAAACAGGCAGAGTTAACGGCCCAATCTGCATGTTCATGGTGAGATCAGTCTCGATATGTATGCCTAGGCTTTTCATCGAGTTCTTCGGGGCAGGGGGGGACCTAGCTCAGCAGGCCAATGGGCAGGAGTCCAGTGCTGGAATTTATTGTTGGTAATGAGGATTTCAGTTTTTTTTAAGTTTAGTTTTAATTGGTTTTTGTTCATCCAATTCCTGATGAACAGTACGGAGTTCTTGCTGAACTCCTTGGAGACCGTAGAGTTATTGATCGAGAATATCAGCTGCATGTAGTCAGCATAGTTGTAAATCTGGACTCCCATCTGGCGGAGCGTGACAATGATAGGCGAATATATACATTAAAGAGGTGCGGGGATAAGGATGAGCCCTGCGGTACTCCGCATTTCAAGTTGACAATGCCGGATTTGTACGGTGAGAGTCACACTGACTGTTTCCTATCCTCTAGAAAGGATTGGAACCAGTTTAGGGATTCACCTCTGAGACCTGCTGCAGCAATGAGTTCCACCAGGATGTTATGGTTGACTGTAGTGAATGCCACAGACAAGTCCAGGAGAATCAAGGCTTGAGTGCTGTCTTCATCAACCTTTCCTTTTAGGTCATCCATAATGGATACTA
Source organism: Lissotriton helveticus (assembly GCF_964261635.1). Taxonomy (NCBI): domain Eukaryota; kingdom Metazoa; phylum Chordata; class Amphibia; order Caudata; family Salamandridae; genus Lissotriton; species Lissotriton helveticus. Next base: position 47,405,899 of record NC_136073.1, read on the forward strand.
TAATAGACAACATATAGTGGGCTGCACAGAACCCTGCTTGATGAGAGTCTGAGAAGTTGGTGTCTTCTATAAAGGTGCTGAGAATTTTAGCTACATGATTCTCTAATACTTTGGCCGAGACGGGAAGGAGGGATATAGGTCTATAGTTGTCCAGCCTCTGAGGGTCGACACCTTGTTTTTTCTGCAGTGGAATAATCACAGCTTCTTTAAAAGCTTGTGTAACTGTCCCTTGGGTTAAGAAAAGATTCAGTATAGAGAGAATGGTCTCTGGAAATGCTGCAAATATATATTTTTGTATTTGAGGGGGACAGGTGTCGTTGGAGGAGCCTGATTTTAATTTGTTTAGATGTTCCAAAAACTGTACTCTGCTAAGACATGGGAGGGTGGTCTTGGTGTTTTCTGACCGATTTTCCACCTCATTGTGTTTGGTATCTATGGATTCCTGAATTTTCTGAATTTTTTCTAAGAATGAATTGTTTAGATCGTTACATAGTTTCTGTATGGCAGGGATAGGCGGGGTTACACGATCTGGGTTTGATAGCTCCTGTACTGTGTTAAAAATATCTTTGGTTTTATTATTTGAGTTTAACACTTTCTTGGAAAAAAAACACTTTTTGCCTCCGGAATGGCGTTTTTGTAGATCATTAGGTTTGTTTTTATAATGTTCTCTGGATTTAATTGAGTAGGTGTTCGCCATTTCCATGTCTGCCTGACATGTTCTAAGCTTTGCTGATTTTAGGTCATCAGCGAACCATTTGGATGCTTCATGTCGCCTGATATGAGAAGTTTGAGTTTGTAGGTGGGCATGAATGTTAATAGCATTCTGTTGCCAATCTGTAATTTATCTCTCCAGGTTATCTACATTGTTCAAGCTTACTGGTAGCTTATGGGTCAGGATGTCACATGGCGATTCCAGAGTAATATGATGCCAGCTTCTAGATTAGCACTTTTGGTGGGGCGCAGTTTTGGGCAGAGCGATGTCACATACAGTAAAACGGATTATGTAATGATCAGACTATAGACAAGGTTGTATTCCTAGATTCTGAAGAGTCAGATTAATAGACAATGCTTGGTCATGTATGTCCTCTGATGTGTGTGGGTGCTTGGATGTGTTGTGTGAGGTTCAAGCCTTGCAAGGCAATGGTCAATTCCTTGGCTCTCTTAACCATTGTTACCTCATTAGCCCAGTAATTTAAATCGCCAATGACCAGGACTTTGGCAAAATCAATGGTCAGAGATGCGATGCAATTTGAAAATGCTTGAGGGAAGTCTGGTATAGCTGTGGGTGACCTATACAGGAGTACACATACAATGGTGCAGTTTGAAGAGTCTAGTTTGACAATAAGACTGTCCACTAGTTCTATCTCTAGCAGGGAAATGGCTGTGAAAGACAGTATTTATTTATTTTGTGTTTTATTTAGCGCGAACGTGACCCGTTGGGGTGTCAGAGCTCTTAACAGAGATATAGCGGTCCCGAATGAGACCGATAGCAAGCAACATAAACTTACGCATGCAGTTAACATAAAACAGTATAAAAGCAGTGGACAGTGAAAGTTCTCAGGACTTACAAAAATATCAGAGTCTGAAGGAACAGTCCCTTTTTAATGGCGGCTGCCACCCCACCCCCCTTTTTCCCTGTTGGTCAATTAGATTGTAAGAGATAGTAATTATCTGGGAGTGCAGCTAATATGTCCGGGGTGGATTCTTCTGTCAGCCATGTTTCTGTCATGAACAGCATGTCGGGTGAAGCAGTGTCAAGTAGGGGGAGCAGTTCCAACTTGTGTTTGACCGCGGAGAGAGTATTTAAATACATTATGTTTAGTTCCTTTACTGGTTGTTTTCTTTTTGGTAGGATAGGCAGAGTAGTTTGGCTCAAGACTTGGCAAGAGCCTCTGTGCTTACAAGGATTTGGCACCTGACCTGAATAAGAGTGTATGCATAACTAGCAACTTTTAGGGGGTTTCCACATTTGCAGAACTATCATTAACATTTAACTACAATTTTTCAGTGAAAATATAGATCTGCAAAACGGTCTATTACACTGCCCTACACCCTCTTCATTTGAAGCTTTCTTCCTGTAGCACTAGCGCTAATCAAAACCAATAAATAAAATGAAGCAAAGACGGGGAATTCATCTAATGTCACATATTAACTACAGAAGGACAAAAAAATAATTATTTAAACAGCCGCTCCATAGCCGAAAAATATTCCATCCAAAGCATGTGGGCTGGGACGAACCATAGAAACATATTGAAAACATGCAGATGGAAAAAACTTTCTGATTTCAGAAAACCACCGCAGGACACAAGTACAGCAATCGGCCATCACCAACAAGCTACACCCAAAACACAGAGAAAAATGTCCTTCGAGACACAAAGGTGCATCATTCCTTGTCCATAAAAACATCGACAATACACAAACAGCTGTCAATCCTTATCTCTTCAATTGTACTAAAACAACATAATCCTGCCAGATTCTACCAAGAAAATACGTACCGCACTCTGGGAGCAAAGTTATCTAATCCAGCATAGCGCAGGGTGGGTGACAACTGGATCTTGTATGGCTCTCGCTCATGAACACTGTTCTCGTCCACCTCATGGTATCCATTCTGCATTTCAGCCTTGGCTGGTTTGCAAATAAAAACAGAAGCAGCACCTGAAAGTGGAACAAAATAGTACTAATCAAAAGAAGCAGAAGAACCCAAAGTTTTTTTTTTTTATGTGATTTTATACAGTGCCAACTTGGCCCAAGGGCATTAAAGCACTTCACAAGAGAGCTGGTAGTCATACCTACAAATGATCATTCTATACAAATAACAGTTGAGACTCAAAAGGCAGAGAAAACGGCTTCAGTCTAAGAGATAGAATAAACCAGTGAGGATATAGGTTACTTTAACCGAAGTGTCTCTGAAATATCAGGATTAGAAGAGACCTTTTGAAGAGAAAAGATTTACTGTAGGGCATAAGGCTGGTTGGAGGGAGATCCTAATCCTTGTCGCACTGTCAGAGAAGGTCTGATAGGTACAGCATTAGGGCTTGAATGCTGGAGGCTCCGGGAGAAGGGATTCAGCATTCATCAAACCGAGTTGGGTGCCAAAGATTTTCAGCTTTGCAGCCAGGTAGGTGGAAGCAGAGTTGAGAAGAGTTTTTTGAGTGATGCACGCCATCTTAAATTGAGCTCTTATTTTATTGGGGAGCCATCATAGATAGAAGTGAGGTGGTCAAATTTCCTGTGACAAAGTGGGTGGCTGCATTAAGGACTGTTCTCATGGGCGATTAATGATAGTTTGGGAACCTGGAAAGGAGTGATTTTTCTTAATCCAGTCTGAAAAGAACCAGTGCTTAGACTAAGGGATTTAAATCCTGATATAGAATGAATTGCCTAATGCCCCGTAATAATAATAGCTGGTGACGGGCATTCCTGGTCATGGTTCAAATTTGTTTCTGAAGATTGAGACTATTGTTAAGGATAGATCTGGATATCTGCAACAGTCTACAAAAGCCGGTTTGCAGTCTTAGGGAGAACAGGTTTCTTACCATTCTTGGATTAGAAAATGTGATTTCTTTGGCAGGATCACTAAAAACTTTTTGTAGTGTTGCTCTCCATTTTCGGACTATGACCAGGGTGTTTGGTAGTAGAATGCAGAAATTTGGGGAAGACATCTTCAGATCTACGAAGGCATCATCTGCATATTGCCCATACAGAATTCCTAAGCTTTTTAGAATCTCTCAAAGAGGTTTTAGCTATACACTGAATAGGTTTGCAGACAGGCTCAAACCCGGAGGGGCTCCGTGTTCAAGGTAGATTTACCAGAGATACCGATTTTCACTTTGAGATTAGTTTTACAGGTAAAAAGTGACCCAGTTCAAGACTGTGTCATCGATGCCTATCCGATCTCTCTAGATGTTAATCAGTGCATGATGGTTGACCATAGTAAAGGCAGCCTAGTGTTCCAACGGAACAAGAAGAAAAAAGTTGTCTAAATCAAGCAGGGGGCGTCGTCAACAATTTGAAGGGCGATTTTGGCACAACAAGCCTGAATGAATCAAGACAGAAAGGTGTAGAAGCAATTATCTTCCTGAGCATATTGCAACAGTTGTGAGGCCATGCAGCTTTCAAGCAGCTTTCTTAAGAATGGAAGTGTAGATACAAGGTGGATGCTCATGTCACTAGTATCAGCAGAGGGGTTCTTTAAGAGGGGAGAATCCTGAAAAGGCTTCAAGCTGACGGGAAAAGAACTTGCTTCAGTGAGTCCCTCACCAGTGAAGGCCAATAAAAGTAACAATTTTGTCCATTTCCAGCTAAGAGAACCAAGCAGTGCATCTGAGAGGTGATTAGACAATATAACCTGGATCATGGTAACGTATATAACTGATTCAGAAAGTGTGACCAAGCCCTCTGGGTCAACCAAGAAGACCAATTTTGGAGGAAGGGATTTATCAATGGACTTTACGTTTTAAATTTTTTGTGTGCAAATTCCTCATTTAGTTACTGGTGCTGATGGCAGAATTGTTGTTCGTCTGTTTAACAGGAGGAAGGGCAAGTGATTGTTCAAGTTTAGCCAAGAAGCACATCTAAGTTCTCAACACCAATTTAACAAGAACAAATGTGTAATGTGGTTGCACCCACAATGACTGAAGCTCACTCACACGACTAGCTGAAGTAATCGAAATGAGGATGATAGTCTTTTATGTGAACAGACGAAGCAAGCAGTTACACATCGGCTCAAAGAATGTGCAAGATAATGAAGCCTCTGCTCGTGAATACACCCTGCAAGAAGCATTAGTAGCGAGTCAGGCTGTACGACGGTTGGTTGCACTTTAGTAATTTTGTACTGCAACATTGGGCGAGATCGAGTGAAGTCGGTTCGAGATCAGACACTGGAATTAGCACCGGATTCTCTTCCAGTCCCAGTGAGTTTATTATCGGTGTCAAAGAGGAATGGCCTGGTCCTGAAACTGAAACTGATGTAGACATATGTAACAGAGCCAGTACAGCACCCAGACCAGATCATAAGGGGTCATAAGCGTTGGGGATTGGTGAGCCGGCTGGAACCGGACTGTAGGCCCCTGTGCTTATTTGGGGGCCAAATGTGAGCGAGAGGGAATCGGAAGGGTGCTGAGAATCTGCAGTAGGTGCTCTTTAAAAGCATCAATCTGTTGTGGTATCCCCAATGGCCTGGGATACTTGCAGTGCACTTGGATCAGTTAAACAATCAGTTGCGTGACCCAAAGGAAGACCAGATTACATTGTCACAAGCTTGCGCCCTTGCCTTAGTTAAAGAGTGCTAAGATGGGGTTCAGCCCCGCTTTGCTTTTTTATGCTTCTGCTGAGACTTCAATTTAGACGTACTAGTTTTTACTGCAAAGGCAACCCCTCACAGGAATAGCTATGGAAGCAAGAAAGTGTCAGCGACTAAAGGTGTAGGTGGCAGGTGATACATTTGGAAGTGGAGCTCCGGATCCACGTCAGGAAGAAAGGAACTCACGTCAGCGCTCAGGGGTGTGCTTATATGCAACTCCACTCCTACTCTAGCAGGGCAGTGCGAAGTGGCATGGTGCCACCTAGCAGCGCATGGCAGCATTGCTAGTAACATATTCAAGATCCAGTCTGGAGAAGAATATACAGTTAGAAAATGCATCAGAAGTCAATTTTTTAGTGTCATGGAACAACACTTTCTTCCTTTTAAGTTGCCCTGGGGTCTTTTGGTGGGTTAATGAAAGAGAGAAGGGAATTTGAAAGTGGTTGGACCAATCTACTAGAATGGGTTGGTCAGCAGTTAGAAGTGAGATTTTCAACATGATTAAGTCGATAAGAGAGCCTATCAGTTGAGTAGCCTTCTCGTAGTGTTGGATGGGGTCGTAGTTGTCGAAGAGAGAAGAGAACAGCTTCACAAATTAGTTATCTTCACTCCAAGGAAGATTAAATTGCCTAGAAGATGGCGGACGTGGAAATTAGTAGTTGCAAAGACAAATTCCAAGCATTCTTTGACAAATATGCCATTTTCACTTGTAGGGTGGTAAATGGCATTCATTCTGAGATGAGGTGCTTCAGAAGCAGTGTCCCAGGAAAAGTCAATGGAAGGAATATAAGACATAAGTGGAAAGACAGCTGCAACTTCACTTGGGTATCACTGTTTCTCCACCACAGTGCTGGTCTTCATAGCCACATCAAATAATGGAGTACTGGGGTGAAGGTATGATCTTGTCTGAGGCGTCTCGAAGCCAAGTTTCTGTCAGGACCAAGATGTCTAGGTTAGAGTTTGTAATAGTAGTCTGTGAGCTGCAGGTAGTGTTTGACAGCAGATTGGCTGTGATAAGTGATAGGTGTGTTGGAACATGGAGCTCACCACATTACTGAGCCAGAACCCCCCCCACCAGCTCAACGGACCCCAACCAAGCAGCCAACAACCTCACACAGTGGATCACCAACTGCGCTGACGACCTCGCACCTATGAAAAACCATCCCAGCAGGCCCGGAAGCAAGAAAGCCTCCTGGTTCAACGACAACCTCAAGAACTCCAAGAAGAACTGCCGCACCCTTGAGAAAGCCTGGCGAAAAAACCCGACTACAGACAACATGACCGCCCTCAAGCACACCACCCACAAACACCACCAGCTGATCCACACCACTAAGAAGACAGCATTTAAGGAACGTCTCGACAACAACGCACACAACAGCAAGGAACTCTTTACCATCGTCAAAGAGCTCTCCAACCCCAGCGCCGGAAACAACGACATCACTCCCTCACAAGACCTCTGCGACTCACTCGCCTCGTTCTTCCACAGCAAGATCGCCGACATACACAACAGCTTCGGCGCACAGACCACGCACCCAACCACCGAACCGACGCCCTTCACTATCACCCTCCGCGCCTGGACACCGGTCAGCACTGACGACACCATCCACACGATGAACACCATCCACTCCGGATCACCAACCCATGCCCCTACCACATCTTCAACAAGGCCGACTCCGTCATCCCACCCCAACTCCGGGACATCATCAACTGCTCCTTCAGCACCGCCACCTTCCCGGAGTGCTGGAAGCATGCCGAACTCAGCGCCCTCCTGAAGAAACCATCAGCAGACCCCACCGACCTCAAGAACTACCTCCCCATCTCGCTCCTCCCTTTTCCTGCCAAAGTCATCGAGAAGACCGTCAACAGAGTTCAAGGATTTATATAGCGCACTACTCACCCGGAGGGTCTCAAGGCGCTTGGGGATGGGTTCACTATTTATCGAATAGCCAGGTGTTAAGTTCCTTTCTGAAGGAGATGTGGTTCTGTGTAAGGCGGAGGTGGGTGGGGAGTGAGTTCCAGGTCTTGGCAGCCAAGTAGGAGAAGGATCTGCCTCCCATGGTGGATCTTTGGATACGCGGAACTGCGGCGAGGCCTTGATTGGAGGATCTTAGTTGGCTGGTGGGTGTGTAGAAGGATAGTCAAGAGTTGAGGCATTCGGGCCCTAGTTTGTAGAGGGCCTTGTGTGCGTGGGTGAGGAGACGGAATGTTATTCTCTTGTTGACGGGGAGCCAGTGGAGGTCTTTCAGGTGGCCGGTAATGTGATTTTGGCGAGGGATGTCCAAGATGAGTCTCGCTGATGCGTTTTGGATGCGTTGGAGTTTTTTCTGTAATTTGGCTGTAATTCCGGCGTAGAGGGTGTTTCCGTAGTCCAGTCTACTCGTGACTAGTGCGTGGGTGACAGTCTTTCTTGTCTCGGAGGGGATCCAATGGAAGATTTTTTTGAGCATACGAAGTACGTTGAAGCAGGAGGATGAGACGGCGTTGACTTGTCTGGTCATCGAGAGTGAGGAATCTAGGATGAAGCCCAGTTTACGTGCGTGATCTGTGGGTGTGGGTGCTGAGCCCAGAGCTGAAGGCCACCACGAGTCGTCCCAGGCAGAGGGGGATGATCCTAGGATGAGCACCTCCGTTTTGTCTGAGTTAAGTTTTAGGCGGCTGTTTTTCATCCATTCGGCTACTTCTTTCATGCCTTCGTGGAGGTTGGTTTTGGCGGTGTTGGGGTCTTTGGTGAGGGAAAGGATCAGCTGGGTGTCGTCAGCGTAGGAGATGATGTTAAGGTTGTGATGACGTGCGATGGATGCGAGTGGACTCATGTAAACGTTGAAGAGGGTGGGACTGAGTGATGATCCTTGTAGAACACCGCAAATGACCTCGGTAGCCTCTGATTTGAATGGCGGAAGTCTTACTCTCTGGGTTCTTCCGGCGAGGAACGAGATGATCCAGTCCAGTGCTTTTCCTTGTATTCCGATGTTGTTGAGGCGTTGTATGAGGGTGCTATGACAGACTGTGCGAAGGCGGCGGAGAGGTCGAGTAGAATGAGGGCCACTGTTTCTCCGTTGTCCAGTAGTGTTCGGATATCGTCTGTGGCTGCGATGAGGGCGGTTTCGGTGCTGTGTCTGGCTCGAAAGCCGTTCTGTGAGGGATCGAGGGAGTTGTTGGATTCGAGGAAGGCGGCGAGTTGGCTATTGACGGCTTTCTCGATGACTTTTGCCGGGAAAGGGAGGAGGGATATTGGGCGGTAGTTTTTGAGTTCAGAGGGGTCTGCTGTGGGTTTCTTCAGGAGGGCGCTGACTTCGGCATGTTTCCAGCTTTCTGGGAAGGTAGCAGAGTTGAAGGAGCAGTTGATAACATCACGGAGATGGGGTGCGATGATGGAGTCTGCTTTGTTGAAGATGTGGTGGGGACATGGGTCGGTTGGCGAGCCAGAGAGGATGGAGTTCATTAGGCGGATGGTGTTTTCGGTGGAGATTGGGTTCCAGGTGCTGAGAGTGTTAGAGGGCGGTTTATGTTCTGAGGGGGGTGGGGGGGATTGTTCGTTGGAATAGTTTTCGAAGCGGTTATGTATGTCGGCAATTTTGTTGTAGAAGAAGGAGGATAACGAATCGCAGAGGTCTTGGGAGGGAGTGATGTCGTTTGAGGCTGCGGTGGGGTTGGTAAATTCTTTGACGATGTTGAATAGTTCCTTGCTGTTATGGGGATTGTTGTCGAGTCGATTCTTGAGTGCTGATTTCTTGGTGGATCGAATCAGCTGGTGGTGTTTGCGGGAGGCTGTCTTGAGGGTGGTCATGTTTTCGGCGGTTGGGTTTTTTCTCCATGTTTTCTCGAGAGTACAGCATAGTTTCTTGGATTTCTTAAGGTCATCGTTGAACCAGGGGGCCTTTTTGGAGTCTTGTTTGGTGTGATTGTTTTTCAAGGGTGCCAATTCGTCCGCGCTGTGAGTGATCCATTGTTTGAATTTGATGGCAGCTTGGTTTGGGTCCGATGAGAGGGCGGGTGGTTTTTGGTTGAGCGATGTGAGGAGTTGGTCGGTGGAGATTTTATTCCATTTTCTTCGGGGAATAGGTTGTGGGTCGAGGTTGTTTTGTAGCTGAAGTGAACACAACTGTGGTCCGTCCAGTGGAGATCCGTGGTGCGATCGAAGGAGATGTGTTTGCTGGAAGTGAAGATTGGGTCTAGCGTATGCCCGGCTACATGGGTGGGGGTGTCAACAAGTTGTTTGAGTCCGAGATTGGTCAGGTTGTCCAGAAGGGTGGTGGTGTTGCCGTCGTTTTTCTTTTCTAGGTGGAAGTTGAGGTCTCCTAGTAGAATGTAGTTCTCGGAGGCGAGGGCATGAGGATTGATGAAGTCAGTGATGTCCTCGGTGAATTGTTTACGTGTTCCTGGAGGCCTGTAGAGGAGGGTGCCTCTGAGTGTGGTTCTGGGGTCCGTGTGGATCTGGAAGTGGAGGTGTTCGGCGGTGATAAGGTTATCGTCAGAGCTGGTCGTGATTTTGATGGTGTTCTTATGGACGATGGCGATGCCTCCTCCAGTCTGAATGAAGCGGTCTTTTCGGATGATCTTGTAACTGTCCGGGATGGCTATGGCGATGTCGGGTGTAGATGATGCATTCATCCATGATTCAGTGAGGAAGGCGACGTCTGGTGACATGGTGTCGAGTAGATCCCAGAGTTCGGTGGCGTGTCTGTGGACCGAGCGGGTATTCAGCAGGATGCACTTCAGGTGGTTAGAGTCGGAGCTGTGTTTGGGGGTAGTGGATGTGGTAAGGGTCTTGACGCTAGTATATTTGCAGGAGTGGCAGGTGAAAGGCCCGTGTGTACGTCCCGGGGCAGCTTCGTAGCATTGGGGTGTGCGTCCGGTGTTAAGGGCTAGGAGGGTGGCTGCGTCATACTTAATGCGGTCGGAGTGCGGTTTGCGGGGGCCAGGGGGTATGGCGTTGGGCGCGGTCCAGGCGTAGACGGGCTTACCTTTGGCGCACCTTCGGCGTGCATGGGGCGCGTGGACGCTGCGCGTAGGTCCATCTGTCTTAAATGGATGGTGGAGGGGGCGGAGCGTGGGAGGGTCAGCTGGGAGGCGGGGAGGAGAGGCGGGCCAGGGGAAATAACAACAACAACATGGTGGACTACAACAGAAAGCGGAACAGGGGCACAGCCAACAAAAATCAGTAAAATGCAGTCAATGTATAGGCAGGCTGGCAGAATGTTACAGCGAAGTCGCGCTAATTAATTGAAATGTTAAAAATGCGGCGTTCCGTTTCTATGCGCTATGTCCTGGTGATTGCGCTTAAAGTGTAATTGCAATGCAGGCTACGATACCAGTCGCGGTACTCGAACTCCGGGCAATGCGATTCAGCTCAAGGCGTTAGGTTTCAGTGCGGAGGAGCAGCACGATAGGGGATCTGGATTTAGGAAGCGTGGGGAGTGACCGCTTTGGAGCAGGTCCGGACGGTCAGACAGGTCGCTGCCTTCCTCGAGACGAACGGATCCCTTGACCACTCGCCTCCGCAAGACTCATCCTAGACATCCCCCGACACAGCCACATCTCCGGACACCTGAGAGACCTGCACTGGCTCCCCGTCAACAAGAGAATCACGTTCCGACTCCTCACCCACAAGGCCCTCCACGACCTGGGCCCCAGGTACCTCAACAACCGCCTGACCTTCTACACTCCCACCCGACAGCTGCGATCGACCAGTCACGCCCTCGCCGCCGTTCCACGCATTCGAAGAGCCACAATGGGAGGAAGATCCTTCTCCTACCTGGCAGCCAAGACTTGGAACTCCCTCCCCATCCACCTCCTTCTGACCCAAGACCACCTCTCCTTCAGGAAGCAACTCAAGACCTGGCTGTTCGAGCAGTAGCGGACCTCCCTCCCCTTAGCGCCTTGAGACTCTCCGGGTGAGTAGCGCGCTATACAAATTTCTTGATTGATTGATTGAGCTGCTATGTTGTTCATTGTGTACCTGGGTGAGGATGGAGAGATTTTCCCTTGGCAAACAGTATGGGTATGATTGCAACGGGGGAGTTGTTAACAGCTTGATTTAAACTAGGTTTGGCGAGTACTCTTCAGCCTTCATAGCTTACAACAAGTAGCTAAGGCAAACATCATTCAGAGGAAATATATCTGTTGGCTTTTGGTTCACAGTAGCATCTGGGCTGAATTTTGCCCCACGCATTCTTCTTCGAAGCATGACAAGTAGGACAAGGATTCTTGGTGAGCAGCATTTGAATGTGGCCAGAGTGTGAAACAACTTGGGAAAGTAAGACTGGAATAGGATGTTACAACTACATCAGGGGTCCGGATCAAACAGTAAGTTGCAGAGAATCTGAAGTTGGAGTATATAGGATAGCGCTTGAGAGGCGTAGGCTGGGAATTCAGAGAGGGGGATTAATGGAAGTGGGTAAGGGGAGTGAGTCGTGAGAGGGAGACAATACTGAGCAGAAAAGATGGGACCAAAGCAAGTTTGATCAAAAGCATCCTTACCAGACAGCAGCTCTCCGCGGTCAAGTATCCTCCGCACAGCACCTATACTAGTTCCATGGTATGCCATGTGCCACTTTTTGCACATGTTGGTGGATTCGAGGCGTGGATTCAACCTGAAAAGGCAAGAAAAATTGGTCATATCTAGACAAAATCCAAAAGGTATCCGATGCCATGATGAATATGAATGCTGAATACTTCAACGCCTTCCAAAGCTACAATACCTAAGAGAGAAGCGGCACCAACCGAAAGGCAGTGCGTAGTCCCTTGGGGGCTCCCCTCGCTTACAGTAGGCTTCATCCCCCCGTAGTTTGTGGCAGGACTCGCAGTAGCACAGGTTAAGCTTAGGATCCTCTGAAAAATATCCATCTAAAAAAAAAAAACAGAGGCAACAGTAAGTTGGATTTGTCAATATCATGACCAAACTCTTACTGGATAGGGAGAGGCAGGCAAATTGTTGAACACTATTCGATATGCTAGCCAAGTTAATCCAATACGCACAGAGTGGGCACTGCAAATGACAACAGTGTGTAAACAAGGACCTATATTTGTGATAATTATAATTCATGCATTACTTGACTTATGTTACTCTTAACTGCACTCAGTTTCCCCAGCTCATTTACGCTCACAATCTATGTGCAGTCTCAGAAGTGGAGGGGAAACGTTTAATGGTTGCGAGTCCTGGAATCAATGCCTATAATAGATGGGGCCCCATGAGCGAAAGGAATCCAAGAAGGCTTTTCCCTCTATAAGATTCACTAAACACAATGGTACATATGTTTAATGCTTTTAGCCAACTGTATTAATTGTAAGAAGGCAGACATATTCCGTCTAACTTCAGCTTTCACGATGGAACTATACATACATAGGAATTTAACATTACGCATAGCATCCAAGAATTCCTGCATTAACTGTCACTAGGATGCTGATTGGGTAATAGACCTCAAAGAGACAGAGCAAAAACAATGCACTATGTTTCTTAACTGTTCTAGTCTGGAAACCTGATCAACATTTCAGTCACACCAATCAGCACACTTCCTTTAATTCTGATCAATGAACACTCTGCAGTTCTATATGCAGCCATCACACACAGAGGTCACCATCAAATGCAATGCCATCTTCATTTTACAGACCTGCTGTTTCTCACACAAATCCTCTTCGCCCCAACCTAAAACAATTCAGCATCTCAACCACTGAAGCAGAACAGATTGAGTCATCAAAGCAACCTACAGATCAACCTGGTCCTGCATGCTCTTACTACATTAATCTAATAGCTTAGTCAAGCTCTTTTCTTGCTACTCCCCAAATTCCACAGGCCTAAATATATACTCTATAGGATGACACCTGAAGAAAGCCTTCTTCCGCTCAATAAAAAGTTGCAGCATCAGCTAGCTTCACACACCACTAACCAACCATAACATAGTGGATTTCAACAAGACAACCAATTGAAGTTACCACCCTCCTTCCACAGTACAATCAGTGGACTGACCAAGCAGCTATTTTCTTCCACCTACTACAGAAATTGCGCACAGTGGACAACAGAAACCAACCAAACAATTGTGCCCCGCCTCTCCCCAAACCCCTTTAACACACTTCACAACAACCTAATCGCCCTGAAAATCTTATCCCTGACACTGATGTAAATTTCCAGCTCCCACCTTCCAGACCACAGATAACACTTACAGTTTTATATAGCGTGAACTAGACCCGAAGATATCGGGTATCAGAGCGCTTTACATAGCACCAGTTTCATTACATCAGGACACATTCATTTTTGTTAGGCTCAGGAGATTAAGTAATTTGCCCAGAATCACAGGATGTTGAGCGTCCTTGTCGAGACTCGAACCCGGTTCCCCAGCTTTGACGTTGACCGCTCTAGCCGTAAGGCTACATCCTCTCCCATTCCATAGGAAACAAAACCCACCACAGTAAATGCAGCAACACAAAACAGAAATGGACACGGATGTAAAGCACGAGAGCCAGAAGCACCGAAGAACCTTGGTGTATTCCGCAGAAAGATAATCACAGAAATCAAGGCAATCCACCACACAAATAAATGCAGCCTTCAACACAAGTATATAATTCATCAAACCCAACACAGAGTAAAACACATTCCTTGAACAAAAAGTTAGATTACGCAGCCATCAAATCTTCAAACGGAAAACCAAAAAAATTAAATTGCACATCAGCAATCAGAATTCCATTCCATTCACAACCCTGACACACACAGAATATGATCCACTTTGGCTCTCTCTCTCTTAATGAGCTTTCAAGACTTCTAAACCTTCTGAGATCCACATAATAATACAAAGATATCATCTTAGCATCGAACTGAGAGAGATGTCTCTAGCTGGTCTCTCGCCTCGCCCCACCCACCCCCCCATCATGACCATTACGCAAAACAAACACCTCCAATTTCCTCAAGAGTAGACAGGCATGGTTGTTAATCAATGGCAGGCTGTTTCCTTCATTTAGATACATCTGCCGCCTTTGATACCATCAATCATCAAACCATGCTCTATACCTGCTTCTCAAAGATGGACTTCAATGGCAGCGTCCTACAGTGATTTGTATCCTGCCTCTACAAAAAATTCCAACTCATCCTAATGGGCTATGCAGATCAGAGGCCAGATTGGTGTCTTGGGTGTCCCTCGCGGTTACAGAGCATGCATGAGGAGAACTATCTGACAATAGCACAATTAATCAGAATGGTGATAATACCAAGCTGTATATAGAGATCAATGGTGGAAAGAGAATCACCTGGCTACAGGATTGCCATGGCAATAACCACACAGATTTCAAATGGATATCCAAAGCTCAACCAAAATTGAAATAATGCAGGGTTGGCTCTCAGATCTGGCACACAAGAGCTTCAACCCAAGCCTGTAGGATTCTTCATAGACACCTGAATCAGCACCGGGACTATTACTGTGTAAAAAAGCAAATGTATTTGTTACTAACTTAGCTCCCTACACAAAGTGAAAGCCAGTCTCCATGAAATAGACTTCAGAACTACTGTAAAAGCCTTGAACCTGCCAAACCTCAATAGAAACAGCCCTATAATAACTGGTGTGGAGTTTAATGCAACACATCCGGTGAAGACCATGTGGACCTACAAATTGTTGTATATATTTAAAACTCTTCAAACTTTTGCACAAAGGCACCATTAAAATGCAGATAAGAAGACAGTAAAGATCCACTTATAAGGGAAAGTGCCATCTCAGTTACTCAAATAATTGTTTTTATGTATCAAACTTCTCAATGTCTTACACGGGCACACAAACTGCTATGGTGATCATCTGACAATTAACCCTTTGTGGAAATCTCTCATATCTGGTGTACAGAGCAGGGGAAATCTCCTCTCCGGAGGAAAATATCCCTCTGTTTCAAATTAGATGGGATGTGAACAGACTATTTACTTTCAGAAACACTCTTCTGGGACTGTGCATGTAAATGACTACACTTTGTAGTGGTTTTGTTGAATACTTAGGCAAATGTTAAAGACTTCCAATCCTTTGTGTAGCAAAATGGTTTCAGCCCCAGGCAGACTTATGGATATGAAAAAAGTAATGGACGAGAGAATTCCATTTCAGCTACTCTCTCGCTGTGTGCAGGTTCGAAACGCGCTCTCTCATTTTTTTCAACTGTGCACAAAAAGGTATCTCCAATGAGACTTTTCTGACGAATTAGAAATAGACCCGTAGAAAAGAATGCTCTCAAAATTACAGTCACTTGTAGATTTTAAACAACTTTTCAAACTAAACATATTATTTCCCTGCATTCAAGGAGTCTACCTCACGAGTATAAGAAAGTAACTGGTTTCAGAAAATTTGTGTTTTTAGGATTTCTGGTGAATTGGAAAGCTAGCATTTCTTCAGAGGTGTTTTCCCATGCTGTTCTAGAAATACCTTTTACAAACTGCAAAGCTACCAGAGTGTCCACAGTAAAGAGAAAGCATTTTCCTGCAGATCATGAAAATGTTTGATTATAAATAAATTAAAACAGACTACATCTCTACACTGGAATACACTGCAGAGAATTATTAGTTACTTGCATTAAAGCAGCTAAATGGTTCACTACAAAAACCACCAGAGAGAAACCAAACATGATCGCTAGCAGGAATGCAAACTGTAATCATGTGGCAAACGAAGAAAAAGTAAATAATTGGATAACATGAGGAAAGTCAAAACTGAAGTTTAACGAGTGCATCCTGTGCAACTGCTAGAATATTTGCAATCTCAAAATAGCTACCTCTATAGCTGATACCATGCCTGAGTCCTTAAGTGATTACATTCAGAATACAAGTTAAAGAAACACCATCATTAAATATCTAAAATGCATCACCTTCATCAACAAAAATCAAGTTGTTCACAAAAACAAACTATCTTATAGGTAAAACACAAAAAAGGGACAATTCTAATTCCAGACACAGACTACATCAAGGAATTTCTACATAGCCACATATACTCAACAATGATCTGCTGAAAGTATAAAATGCTACGGTTCTAACTACAATTCCAGTAGGGATAGCCCATTTTTCCACTTAACCAAAGTTCACCTGGAAGGAACTGCATCCACAGTGATGGGGCAGTCCGGAACTCTGGATCTCACACTTTCATAAAGATGATTGCTGATTCAGATGTTCACCACTTTGATTGCTTTATGAATGAAGTTTTCATTTTATTTCCTATACATACAATACCTTCCTCAAAGCACCTTACAAAATGTATAAAGTCACCAAAAAATGTACTACAAAGAAAAAGATGTTTTTACAAGCAAATATTAAAAACTTGAAGGAGGATAGTTAATCCAGAAGAGCTTGGAGAAGAGCCACCGAGGATAGAAGCAAGCAGTGGAACAGTGGGGGAAAAAAGGCCTAGGAAATAGAAGTGACCAAAGGTACTCAAAATAAAGGAACATTTTAACTGAGAAACAGAGTCAATGAAGACTTCTTAGATGAAGGGGGAGATTTAAGAGCATGATGGAACATACAAATAATGAACATCAAAGGGGAAAATAGGCTGAAACAGCGTGAGTTAAAAGATCGACATGAATTGGACTATTGCATCTGGTGAACATACGGCACTTAAGCAGTTTTAAAAAAGAGAATATTACAAGGTGAGAAACAACGTTCTTTCACAGTTAAAGGCAGCAGAGGTGGGTGTGTGATTGGGGGTTTCAGTTGATATTCAACCTTGAAATATGCAGGGAAGATGAAATTGAAAGGTAAGAGTGGGAGCAAAGAAAAAACTGGTGGACCAAAGGACACAAACATATTGTTGAATGGATAATAAACAGGAGTTATGACGATGTCCATGCTTTGGAAAAAATCTGATGCAGGCACTGAGGTCCCCCCCAAACCCCCCCAGAACAATTCAGCACTGACAGACAAGAGCCTTTCAGGTGTGTGGAATTTAATAAAATACCTACTTGTCCATGGGACAGGTTGCTTCATAAACCTACTTGTCCTCTAACAAAATCCACTTGTCCCTTTGGTGCCAAGTAGTGTGGCGACAAATTATGGCAGCATTTTCGCTCAATAAGAGCCTGGTTAATAGCCTCTGATTATGCCAGAGCTCACACCATTCTAGGGTCTGAATACTGGCAGTTCCCTTACCATGCCACCTTCCCACAGATCTACATACTGTGACTGGAGGTAGCGGTAAGCCCCGGTTGGAATGCCCTTTTGTGTCTGGGCAAACCTACTAACTTGCATGTTTTATGGGTTTTCATCAGCTTGTCTCTGTTTTCCCATACAGAAAAAGGTTGGAAATTTACTCCTGACAAGGGCAGAAGTTAAACTTTTTCCAGGGCTTGGGAAAAAGTGGTTGGTGGTAAAGTTAACTTGTTACTGCACAACAGGATTTTCACATGAGGAAATCTACACATGATTATTTGAAAGTGCTAAAATGCATGTGTGGTTTTTGAGACCAAAAATATTTTTGCTTTTGCCAAGGTTTGTTATAATGAAGTCCTGGCAGCTCCCACAATAGAGTTTAAGAAAACAAAACAAGCACTAACATAATCAAAAGGTTGACCACCAACGTCATCTCTATTGGCTTTGCCAATGCATGTCTATTTTCATGTTTCCTATAATTTTGTTGCAACTGGTTACACTGATTTTCCATTATGAATATTTTTGGGAAATACTAGCATGCATCAACACATTTTGATAAATGATGCTTCAAAAAACATGGCACCTAAAATGTTACAGCAGCTTAGCAAAACTTTTTTTCCTAGTTGCATTTTTTTATGAACATTTTATTGTGAAAGCATAGAATCATCAATCTTGCATTCAAGCTTTTACATATATTTGCATCTAATTAGAGACCATCCTATAAGTATTATAGGTATCCTTATATTGTTTATCTTTGAAAACGTGTGTACACATTTTTATACTGGAACCACGGTCACTAGTGCAATCTGAACATACAAAATTTCCTTAGAGCGCTCACCCTAATAATAAAGGCTTTTTATTAATGAACCATTAATACAAGTTCGAACAGCATTCACATATGAACACAAATACGACCTTAACTGCAGACAGTACCCTTCCCTGGTCCATAACGTGGTAGTGTAATCTGGCAGCCAAAGGGTTTGTGCTGCTGAGGGGTGGGCCTACTTTTCCCAAGGACAAAATAAACATGAAAACTTCTTGCCCTTGACCCCAAACAATATGTCCTGGGTGTCGGGCTGCAGGAATTCCACACCCCTGGCCTTTCTACGTGAAAAATACACTATAACATTACATGAATTTTTCGCTCAAGAAGTCAGAGATTAGGAGCAACAATAAAATTAGCTGTTCCATCGAGACTTAAAAGCAAACGCCTGCTTGTATGGGCGGATGAGGGAGGCCCTCCACAGCAGGTTAAAAGACAGTAATATGGACACGCTCTAACATATACAAGGGACCCCCGCTTCAATACTTTTGGCCAGGGAAAAGAGAGGAAAACAACAATACAACCGAGAGAAAATTCCCTCATGGCCTAAATACTTTACATCTTATCACTTCGTTTACGTACTTTTCAAAAGAAGGTCCTTCAAAACATGGCAATAACACTTTTAGTTGTATTTATACTGATTTATTCCTTTTTTTCACTTATATCAAAATGTATTTTGTACTTATTTTGATTTCATTACATTCCTTTTATATCTTTTCAATAAATAGTAAAAATTGAATCATCATATATATACTTTTCAAATTACCCAGTACAAATTCAATAAACAAAAGACACCCTACAGAACACACATCCGAATATACTCACACATTATCCATACATACACTAACACATACATCACTTCTCATCCACTATACTCTCTTTCTTCTGTGGCTATGGTATCACAGGTTGTTGTGTGAACTATCACGCCAGGTCGACGCACGTTTCGGTGAATATGGATCGGATCTGGAGATACGGGCTGTAGGACCCGACCAAATGGAAATCATTTTCAAATCGAACTAAAGGAAAAAAGAAAATAAATTGCTGGACTATAGAAGACTAAAGTATAAAATCGAGCCTCTTGATGAAAACAAGATATCCTCGTTGGAACTGCGCCTGGAATTCTTTGAAATAAGAAAATAGAAATTACCTAAAAATACAAGTTAATAAATCCCAGGTTTTTAATAGGACTGACTACCAAATCAAGCGATTCTTCAGCCCCACTAAAAACATCCCCTTGCAGCCCTCAAAGGATACCCTTTGTCCACACAATAAGGAAGCAAGCTTTTTTCTGTTGAGGTCCTGAGGAAGGTGGTATAAATCCACCGAAACGCGCGTCGACCTGGCGTGATAGTTCACACAACAACCTGTGATACCTTAGCCACAGAAGAAAGAGAGTATAGTGGATGAGAAGTGATGTATGTGTTAGTGTATGTATGGATAATGGGAGTATATTCGGATGTGTGTTCTGTAGGGTGTCTTTTGTTTATTGAATTTGTACTGGGTAATTTGAAAAGTATATATGGAATATGCCACTTACCAGTATGCATCTGTTCTTGGCATAGAGGGCTGCAGAGTGGTACATTTATGAATAGATGGCCATCTGGTGTTGGGCTCGGATGATTGCACTTGTTTTTCTTCTGGAGAAGTCTTTGTCGTCATCGATGACTCCTCCTCTAGGTGTTAGTGCGCATGGGCATCGGCTCCATCCTTAGATTGTTTTGCCATAGTAGGGTTAGATGGAGTATTGTAGTATAATACATAAAGATATGCCCATGTAAGTGTATCTAAATAAGATAATGTTGGGACAGACACTGGTTTCCGGGGAGGCAGGGAGGGCATGTACCACTCTGCAGCCCTCTATGCCAAGAACAGATGCATACTGGTAAGTAGCATATTCCGTTCGAGGCATATGGGCTGCAGATGGTACATTTATGAATAGATTATACAGCAGTTACCTCCCTAGCGGTGGTCACCCGTGTCTGTCGCAACTGTTTGAAATAGAGTTTTTAATACAGCTTGGCCCACTCTGGCTTGTTGTGTAGCCTGCACATCAACACAGTAGTGCTTTGTAAAGGTATGTGGTGTAGACCAAGTTGCTGCTCTACATATGTCATCTAGGGGAATGTTTCCTAAGAATGCCATAGATGCTCCTAGCTTACGTGTAGAATGAGCTCTAGGAGGAACAGTTAATGTTCTCTTTGCTTTTATGTAACATATTTGTATACATCTTACAATCCATCTAGCGATGCCTGCTTTAGAGATAGGATTGCCCTGATGTGTTGGGGAAAATGCTACAAATAGTTGTTTAGTTTTCCTGAAATTTTGTGTCCTTTCTATGTAGTACAAAATGGCCCTTTTGACATCTAGTGTATGTAGGGCCCTTTCTGCTACCGTCTGTGGCTTTGGGAAAAAGACTGGTAGTTCCACCGGTTGATTGATGTGAAATGCTGAAATTACTTTAGGCAAGAACTTTGGGTTTGTTCTAAGAACCACTTTATTCTGATGTAATTGTAGGAATGGTTCTTGTATTGTCAATGCCTGTAATTCACTTACTCTCCTGAGTGAGGTAATGGCTATAAGAAAGGCCACCTTCCATGTAAGGAATTGTATTTCACACCTATGCATAGGTTCGAAAGGTGGTCCCATTAGTCTGGTGAGTACTACGTTGAGGTTCCAGACCGGGGAAGGTGGTAATCTTGGTGGAATGACTCTCTTAAGGCCTTCCATGAAGGCTTTTATCGCTGGCACTGTAAACAGGGATATGTGCTGCCTGTTTTGTAGGTACGCTGCTATAGCTGCTAGATGTACTCTAATAGATGTGTACGCGAGATTACATTGCTGTAAGTGTAGTAAGTAGCAAATAATCTCCTTTGTTGATACGTCCAGAGGGTTGATATTATTAGTGGTACAGTATATAGCAAACCTCTTCCACTTAGCTGCGTAGCATGCTCTGGTGGTGGGACGTCGCGCTTGCTTAATTATCTCCATGCAATTTGGGGGTAGATCTAAGTACCCAAATTCTAGGATTTCAGGAGCCAGATCGCTAGGTTCAGTTGTGTGGGATCTGGGTGCATTATTTCTCCATGGTTCTGTGTAAGGTGCATGGGTAGAATTCTTAGCTTTGGTGTGGCACTTGTGAGAGTTGCAAGAGCGTGGTGAACCACGGTTGTCGTGCCCACGTGGGTGCTACTAGTATCGTGGTCATTGAGTGTTGTTGCAGCTTTCTGACCACTAAATGGGATTAGTGGGAGAGGGGGAAAGCGTATGCAAATTTGTTGGACCAATTTATCCATAACGCATTGCCCTGCGACAGGTGGTGTGGGTACCTGGACGCGAAGCTTTGGCATTTTGCGTTCTGATGAATGGCAAAGAGGTCTATCTCTGGTTGTCCCCATCTTTGGAAGAATGGTTGCAGTATTTGTTGGTGCAGTTCCCATTCGTGTATTTGTTCCGACTGTCTGCTTAAGATGTCTGCCATCTGGTTTTGAACTCCTGGTAGGTGTTCTGCTAACAGATAGATGTTTTGAGGAATGGCCCATCTCCAAATTTCCTGCGCTAGTCTGGATAGTTGGAGAGAGTGCGTCCCCCCCTGTTTTTGAATATAATACATTGCTGTCATGTTGTCTGTTCTGATCAGGACTGCTTTGTTGGTAACATGCATTTGAAAGGCTTTCAATGCTAGAAACACTGCTAGTAGTTCTACATGATTGATGTGCAGCCTTCTTTCCTGCACACTCCATCTTCCTTGTACTGTATATTTCTCCATATGCGCTCCCCATCCCGTAAGCGATGCGTCCGCTGTTATTGTCACCTGTGGAATTGGTTCTAGGAACGACCGCCCCTTGGCAATATTTGTTGTGTTCCACCACTTCAGAGAGCGGTGTGTGCGGTTGTCTACCAACACCAGATCTGTAATCTGTCCTTGAGCCTGATTCCACTGTGTCGCTAAACATTCTTGTAGCGGATGCATTTGTAGTTTGGCATATGGTATTAGCAGTATGCAGGATGACATCATCCCTAATAGCTGCATGAACACTCTTGCTGTTAATGAGCGTTGTGGCTGAAATTTTTGAATGATTGTAAGCATTGTCTGGATCCTGACTGGATTGGGGTATACTTTGGCTTTTTCTGTGTCTATAGTAGCCCCTAAATATTGTTGAACCTTGCTTGGTTGCAGGTGTGACTTTGTGTAGTTCACAGTGAACCCTAGTTGGTGCAGCATGTGAATTGTCTTCTGTGTGTTCTGAAGACATTCCTCTTGTGACTTGGCCTTTATTAGCCAGTCGTCCAAGTATGGGAAGACATGTATTTGTTGTCTTCTTAGGTGGGCTGCAACCACTGCTAGGCATTTTGTGAACACCCTTGGCGCCGTCGTGACACCAAACGGAAGGACTTTGAACTGATAATGTTGTCCTTCTACCACAAACCTTAGATATTTCCTGTGGGCTTTGTGAATCGGGATATGAAAGTAAGCGTCTTTTAGATCCAGTGTAGAAAGAAAGTCCCCTTTCTTCAGTAAAGGAAGTACTTGTTGGAGCGTGACCATGAGGAAATGTTCCGAATTTATGTAAGCGTTGAGAGGTCTTAGGTCTAGTATTGGCCTTAGAGACCCATCCTTTTTGGGAATTAGGAAGTATAGGGAGTATACTCCTGTTCCTTGTTGTTGCTTTGGAACCTTCTCTATGGCATGCTTTTGTAGCAGAGATAGTACTTCTTGTTTTAACAGTGTTAAGTGATCTTGTTTCATTGGACGCTGTTTGGGGGGGATGTTTGGTGGGGTAGATGTGAGTTCCAGGCAATAACCATGTTGGATAATTTGTCTCACCCACCTGTCTGATGTGATGTTTTCCCAGACAGGTAGGAACTGTGATAGGCGTCCCCCGACCGGTGTTATATGGTCTGGGGGGAGCTGTATGAAGTCTCTGCTTTGGGGTTGGAGAGTTGCGGTTGTTGTTGTTTCCGCGTCCTCTACCCTTGCTGTTGTTACCTCTGTAACTACCTCTAGAATTACCTCTGGGTGATGTCGGTGTAAAAGAGGTTTGTTGCTGGCTTGTACCTGTATTTTTGGATCCTCCTCTATAGGTGGACCTACGAAAGGAACCTCTTTGGGTCGGCTGTTGCAATGCTCCCATTGATTTAGCCGTTTCCGTATCCTTTTTCATCTTTTCTAAGGCCTCATCTGTCCCTGTGCCGAAAAGTGTTTTCTCATCAAAAGGTTGGTTCAGTAATGAAGTTTGCACCTCTTGTTTGAACCCTGAAACCATGAGCCATGCATGTCTCCTTAACATGATGCTTGTGTTTATGGATCTTGCTGCAGCGTCTGCCGCGTCTAGGGCGCACTTGATTGAAGTGTTAGTAATTAACTTCCCTTCCTGTATGAGTTGATCTGCCCTCTTTTGATGTTCTTTAGGGAGATGTGTGATGAGTTTTTTTAACTCATCATAATGCGCTCTGTCATACCTTGCAAGTAGTGCTTGTGTATTAGCTATGCGCCAGCTGTTTGCCGCTTGAGATGCAACTCTCTTGCCAGAGGCATCTATTAGCTTAGACTCTTTGTCAGGAGGTGGAGCTTCTCCTATAGCTAAAGAGTTTGCTCTCTTACGAGCGTTTATGACCACTAGTGAGTCTAGAGGAATTTGTCCCTTGATGAATATTGGGTCTTTTGGAGCTGCCCTATATTTCTTATCAATTCTTGGGTTCAGTGCCCTAGCCCTCACTGAATATCTCTGATGTGTGATTGAGAAGGCCCTTAAGCATTGGTAGTGTTCCTGATGTTCTTTGTGCAGCAGGTAGTGTTTCTAATAGGAAATCCTCTATTTGAGGTTCTGCATGTAGTTCTACCTTGTGGTATTTTGCTGCTCTATTAATGAGTTGCGCAAACCCAGTATTATCATCAGGAGGGGAAGGTTTTGACGGATACAATTCAGGGTCGTTATCTGACCCTACATTGTACTGTTCCCATGGGTCTGCGTCCTCTGGGATTGTGTCTTCATCATCCCCAGGATGTTCTCCCTCCCCTGTGTCACTTTCTACATCTGTTGTAGGTGTAGATGGTCGTGTGGGAGGAATAGTTGGCCTATTGTGAGGAATAGGAGAAGAGGGTGTGTCTCTAGGATGTGGAGAAGGGGGAGGAGTTGTATTTGTCCCCATTGTTCTCTTCTTCGGAGGAGTTTTGTCGTCCGATTGTTCATTTTTCCTCTTTTTGGGTAGTTCTGTGACTACCTTGCCAGTTTGTGGATCAATAAACAGAGTCTTTTGTTTAGGATCCGTTTTATATTCCTGTGTCAGTACCGCAGTTTTCGGGTCCGAACGGTGTTTTTTCTTTTGACTGTCCATTTGTGTTTTCGGTACCGAGATTTTATTCGGATCCGATGTCTTCGGTGTCGAGGGTGTCTTCGGTGTCGATGTTGTTTTCGACGTCGAAGCGTGTTTCGGTGTCGACATGGACTGTTTCGACTTCGAGCTTTCCTTGATATGGAGCTTCGGTGTCGATGTCGGGGTGGGTCGTTTATCGAACCACCATGATGGGAGACCGAGTGTTTCGGTTTCGTTGCCGGGCCCGAAGGCGGGGCGTCGGAAACTTTTTTCGGTTGTCTGACCGGGCTCGAGGGCGGGGTCGACACCGTGCGGGGTCTGTTCTTTGGTAAAGGGACGTCGTCACTCACGGTTTGTTGGACGTCGATTTCCTCGACGTCGGACTCGTCCACTTCTGACCCCGCCTCGTCGCCCTCTTCTTCCTCTTCTGGGTGCTGGTCCTCGAACAGCTCCGGGATTGCTTGTGACTGCATTCTCGATACCTTGTGTCTTCGGGCTCGACGGTTTCTAATCGTCGATTTTGAGGAAAATGCTGCACAGGCCTCACAGTCCCTGGATTCGTGTTCAGGGGACCAGCAGAGGTTGCACACCTCGTGTAGGTCCTTGTGTGGGAACTTAGCACCACACGCTGGACATTTTTTGAATGGAGTCCTTTCCATGGACTCCGGGCTGGACTACGTCGAGCTGGTCTTCTCGTAGTCGTCGTTCTTCGAAACGCGTCGAGATGGAAGTGTAGTCGCGTTCGATAACCAATACCGTCGAATTGGAAAGGGTTACGCGCCGAATATAACTTTCTTTATCAAAGTCGATCCGGAGCGCTTCGATCCTCATCCGAACCCGATGGCGGAAAAAAACAATCTAAGGATGGAGCCGATGCCCATGCGCACTAACACCTAGAGGAGGAGTCATCGATGACGACAAAGACTTCTCCAGAAGAAAAACAAGTGCAATCATCCGAGCCCAACACCAGATGGCGATCTATTCATAAATGTACCATCTGCAGCCCATATGCCTCGAACATGATGATTCAATTTTTACTATTTATTGAAAAGATATAAAAGGAATGTAATGAACTCAAAAAAAGTACAAAATAAATTTTGATATAAATGAAAAAAACGAATAAATCAGTATAAATACAACTAAAAGTGTTATTGCCATGTTTTGAAGGACCTTCTTTTGAAAAGTACGTAAACTAAGTGGTAAGATGTAAAGTATTTAGGCCATGAGGGAATTTTCTTCTGTAGTAATATGGACATGTTCACCATCCTTTAAACTGTTTATCAACACCCTTCCCACCTTCAGTTCATGCCTTCTCACCTGGCAGCATAAGGAGATCCCGGAAGCGGGCACAGAGAGAATGGTATTCACAAGTTTTCACAGTATGCACTTCCACAGGTGGTGTCCAACTCACACTCTCTTTAATTCCTGTGGGCAAAGAGGCCAAGGCATCAAAATCAACTCACACAACAAAGACACTGGAAGAAGGGTTGTATGAAAGGCTCAACCCATGGCCTCAGAATGCACTTTTCAGTGGTGTAATTTGCTCACAGGATGATTGAAGGTGGGACTGGCAATAAGTAATTACTTAGCAATCAACGTTATTACTGCAAGAGTGAACTGATAGAAAAACACAAACTGAGCATGCCACATAAGTTTACAAGAAAGGGTGATGGGTACTGCAACTTACCGTCCACCATATCTGCTTTCTCCATGTCCGCTCTGCAACGAGACTGGATGCCATCGGCACCTGCAGCTGGGACATCATTTGTCACTATGGTGACCTAGAAAAAAAGACACAAACATTGGACATGGGGAAAAAACAGAATAGGGATCACCAATGAAGATGCTTAAAGCAGTTGATACAATGGTGGGTTAGCAGGCAGTACCAGGATAAGGTGGAAAAACATGAATGGGAAATGAGGAGAGGAAGGCATACAGAGGGGGTGGATAAGAGAAAGAGTAGGAAAAACTGGTGGTATGAAATTCCTGTTCCCACACACATTTGGAGAGGAGTTTGTTTATGGTCTTTGTCAATTATTTTACACTTAGTTGTCCCAGTCCTAGAATGTCGTTGTTAATTATCCTAATTGGGAATATGTAAACACTGAAGAGCTCTTTTCAGGTAACTATCTTTACCAGTCACCAGTAAGCTAAAGAACGTTTAGTAACAATCTCGGGTCATTACAATTTGTGCAGTCAGCAGACAATAGGGTCAGCATGGGGAAATCGCCAAAACAATCCTGACCCCTTGTGGTACTATAGCAAATCTTACAGGCTTGCTTGTATAGACTCATCTGCCACAGTAAATACACTGGAGAAGCTGAAAAAGTCCCAGGTGACTTGTATAATGAGGTCTCTGAGAGCCGTGATACGCGGACCCTAATAGATGATTAATCGGGGCTGGATCCCTGATGACTGTTTGACTACAGCACTACCCCCTACACAGTGTTCCTATGAGATTCGACTAATCAACCACAGCAGGGTTGGACACAAAGCTGATACACCGGATTCAGGATGAGTATATTTCAGACCGGTTTTTAGATGAAGCTATCTGCACTTTATATCACAATAGGGTAGTACCTTACTGAAATCTAGGGAGTAAATCTCTTTTTTTGCCCTGAAGAAAGCCTAGGACCCAGATGGGCCAATCTCAATAGGCTGAAACATGTTGGCAGCGACATTAGGGTCACAGGACCATTAAATCCTCACAACCCCTATTACCTTTCTTTCTTTTAATATCCCCTGAAACTCCGCAAATAAAAGGATACCTGGAGTTTTCGGAGAATTTTTAATCTTTAGAACCCCCTGACCTATTCTCTTAAGTGCTCCCTGAAATACGGTTGAGCCCACCCTGACCTTTCGGAGTTAAAACTGAGGCCACAAAACAAAGTGATTTGCCGAACATCCCACATTTTGGTGATGACAGTCAGCCGGCACTAGGTAGGTCTCCCCTCCAGTACGCCACTATATAAACAGAAAAGCGGGTAGGGAACGGGCGCAGCTTTGAGGCTCAGTCAATGTACAGCGTTTACCTTGCGGGAGCAAGCAACGGCGCCATCTGTTTCCAAAGCGTGAGTGCGATAATTGCAAACAGATGGCTCCGCTGCTCGCTCCCGCAAGGTGAACGCCGTACATGCACGAGTGCTCATTGGAAACAGTGCAGAACATGCATGAGTTACCAAAAATGTTCGGAGTGATTCCAAGAGGTCACTCCAAAGCAGCGCTTGCGCACTGCATAGGCGAGACCTAAAAAGGGACAATTTTCTACAAGCAGCACATACCAGTCGTGATTGCAGTAAAAGCTGCAAGGCATAAAGTCGAGACATAGGCAGAGATATGTTCCCCAAAATAGAAGAAAATGTTGTAGTGCTGCTGAGTTTACATCCAGCGCCTACGTGATGGTGAGCAGAAGGTCACTTGGGTGGCACCTCATGAGCATGATCTGCTATTGGCGTATAGTGATAAAACACGTTACCAATATGTGAGAGCCATCATCCATTAGAAAACAGTTTTTAGTGGGAAATTAGGAGGTACTGAACGAAGGAAAAAAGAGGACATGAGTGCAGACAATGAAAAAGCAAGATGTGGCACAATAGATAAAAACATGAGAAGCGAAAAACAAAATTGGTGGCGAAGCAGGTACAGCAAGGAGAACCTAAATAGAGTACCTGTACACAAGAGGAGTAAATGAGAACACAAATTGGGTAAAGGAGGAAGCAAGGACACAGCAGACAGACTTGATATGGAGTAAAAAGAGGCATGAAAGAGGAATGAAGCAGGTGGAATAAGAAAAGGGGTGGTGAATAAAAATAGGGAGAGAAATTCTGGGAGTCAGTAAATGGAGAGAAAGAATGAAAGTGATAAAAATCAGGAACAACAAGGAGGAAAACTGTTAAAGAGAACTTGAAGCAACAGAGTCCCGTGGGGTCGAAGAACTGAGAGATGTGGTAAAATGAACACCAAGAGGATGGGAGGAAAAAAAAATATAGCAAATGATGAGACCGGTAGGGTGTGGGACCCAGAGGAATGTAAAGCACAAGAAAGAGCAGGAATAGCAACGGATACTCACCTGCTCACACTGGCCATACAGGTCGATAAGCAGGAAACAAGGGTTTGGCATGTCCTGAGCTGCTACGCCCTGGTCCATTCCATTCACAAAGAGATGTAGGCAATTGTTCCCATCCACCAGAAGGCCCAGAGCAGTCCCCTCAGGACATGTGTCCAGGTTTGGGCCATAGTTCTCGACAATCTGAGCAGTAGAAAGAAACCGGTGAGGGGGGAACAACCCAATCATAATCCAATCATCCATCTCTGTATCCCATTTTGAAACCAGCTAAATCACTTAGCAGACTCTGAAGGATTCATCACCACATCAAGAAAAGGATGTTTGGGGTGGGGTTGTCTAGTTATTGTATGAAAGCTGTTCACAAGATGGTAAGTGAAAGCAAAATACTCCTCAATGAACACTAAAACAGACAGAAGCCAAGTCTTTGTCTAAAAAATACACAAAAAGCAAAATACAACAGCTCAGAGTCTGGTCAAGATGTGCTTCTTTGTTGTTAGCACCCAACAAAGAAATGACTGCGAGCAGAGAGAAGCATAAAATGACATGGGGCCCCTTTCTTCCTTTTCCGAGTGTATACACCAGTAATCTGCTGAGTTACCAGTCACTCTAGACGCACTCTACAACAACCTTGAGGGGGTTAAGTTTGTCTTTAAAGATACACACACCGCTCAACTTCTGGAAGCCAATTCAGTTCCTCAAGAGGCACATCCCAGCAATCTTCAAGGAGTTAAATTAGCCACTAATTTATACTCAGTAACCATTAGTGTTGTTGTCCTTTCAGATGTGTAAACACCAAAATTCCTCTGCGTTAGTTCAGCCCAAAAGATACACACTCCACTACTCTTCAACAAGTAAGTCCATCCCAAAAGATGTACATTCCACTAACCTTTAGCGAGTTGTGGAATACGGAGTCACGTTGTATCAACCAGCTGGATCGCTTTAATGAACAGGCAGTGGCAGGGAAGTTCAGCCGCTCTGGTGGGCACCCAATGACACCCAGGGAAAGTGAGGACGTCCACTGAGGGTTCAGGGAATCAACCCGCACCTAAAACAGGAACAAACAAAGCATGAAATTGAATGAAATAAATACAGGTAGAGTTGAAGTAGAGGAAAACAAAAAAGCACAGGGCAGTCACAGGTAGACTATGAGGTCTGGCAAGACAAATGTGGCACACACAAGTGCAAAGACAGAGCTAGAGAAATAGAGGGATTTTTTTTTTTTTTTAAAGTAAACATAGTACTTCACTTGAGTGGGTGGGTGGGACTAGTGCCTGTGATGGGAAACAGCCACAAAAACAATGTGGACATATCACATTTTTCCACAGAAAACTGACCCTTTTTAGGTTTTGCCTGGCGAAAAGATGCGCTCTGCGCATCTTTTTTGCGCAGGCGAAAACCTAATGAGAACTGTAGTGTGGGTTTGGGTCGGCCCTCGTCATTCATTGGCTGGCTCCATAAATGGAGCCTAGCCATTGGACGAGGGGCCTGTCCGTCAATGCCGGACCAGATTCGGGGGCGTTCCCGAGATTCTTTGGCTTTTGCCGACGTCACGCGACGTCAGCCGAAAGCCGGGAACGCCCCCGAATCTGGTCCGGCATTGCCGGCACCTGCCTTCCTGCTCCGTGAGCGGTGGTGCCTTTGTTATTCCTCCTCACTTGTATTTATGTTGCTCATCTGTGCCACTACCTCCCCTGGAACCCTATTTCCATGTTCTCTGCTCCCTGTGCCCATTATTGACTGTTTGCTTTCCGTTCTTTCCCTGTAATTGCCGTTATCTTCCTGTACTTGTGTCCCTTGCCCGTTCCCTCTACATGTTGCACGCCCCCCCTCCATTCTTGTTTGGCTTCCTACCTGTGTCGGGTTTGTCTCCTCTTCCACACCTGTGTTGCTTCCTTCGCCTCCTCCATGTACCTGTGTCCCTCTCGCTGTATTCGCCCTCCATTCCCTGTTCTCGTTTGCTGTACCTGTCTTGGTTCCCCACCCCCCTGTACCTGCCTCGCCCAGGCGTCCCGCCCTGCTCCCTGGCCTGCCTCGGTAATGATCTGTCAGTGCTCGGCGGTTCCCCCGGGGCGCCAGGGCGGCTGTGAGTGCAAGCAGTGTGCAGTGAGTTGGCAGTTAATGCAGTGTCATCTGTAGCAGTTCCGTGCAGGCGTTGCTGCTGAGGGTCCGGCAGCATACGGTGGAGTTAGGGACCGAGCTCGTGCCGGGGTCTTCCACCTCCGGTGCGCATCGGATTGCGCAGCTGCTGACGTCCTGCCCTCGCGAGCTTCGCTCCTTCAAGCTGCCGCGCGCCCGGCTCCCAGGGGAGTTTTTTGCTCCTGAACTCTTCCTCGTGAACTCTGTGCCTGGACTGAAGTGTATCCTGTGCCGAGGAGGGCGCGCTTCCCGAGTGCTACCGAACTCTCACTTTGTGGGACTTTATTCTTTCTCCATAGTGTGCCGGGCCCTGAGCGGAGTGGGCTCTCCCCCCCCCCCCCTCTCTTGCTCCTCGTGGGTCCATCCACTATTCGGTCCTGTGGCGACAGCTGCTCCGTTGTGGCACAGCTCCCGCGTGGGACCCTCGTTTTGGTGGTAGCGGGTCCTGCATGAAGGAAGGGGACCCTGCTGGTACTGCTGTTCCTGAACTCTCGCGCCTTGCATGCAGAATCCGCTGGCCAGCCTGCAAGGGGTCCGTCCCTGCTGACCCAGGGGGTCCCGTCTGACATGATGTATCTTTGGGTGAGTGCGGCCACGATTTGCTCGTACATTCCTTCCCCTGACGCTACTTGGTGTTGTAATCCTCAGAACTGTGCTTCCTCCACTCTCGGTAATCTTCTGCAGTATCGTTCCTCTGGCACCCACTACTGGCTGCCTCCTGCACGTGTCCTCCCCAGACACTCGTCGCTGGCCTCCTTGTGCACCCTTCTTCCTTTGCCACCTCTGGCACAGTCGTAGCTCTGACACTGCTCGCTGCCGCTTCACAGCGCTGCACTCCTGAACACCTTTGGCGCCTGCCTTCCCCTGGCTGAATGCTGGCCGCCCTCTGCTTCTACCTTCCCCTGCCTCCACTCAATGCTGTGTCGCGTAGCTCCTTGTCCCCCTTACTACCGGACATCGCATGCACGTATTCCTCGCACCCGCTTTTGCCCACGTGCTCTGCTCACTGCACACACCTTCCTCGGACTCTCACAGCAGACTACCTTCTGCACGCCTCTTTGAATCTACTCGCTGCTATAATGCACAGTTTTGCCCTCCCTTTACGGTTGCCCGGCTTCATCTGAAACGAACCCACTTGAAGCTATATTCTGCACGTGCGTTCCTTTGACACCTACCAGCCACCTTCTGCTCCTGCCTTCCTCTGATACTACTCGCTGCTCTGATGCCCAGCCAGACACACTATCCTTCACGGAAGTGGTCCTCCTGTTTGTTCCTTTGACTCACACCTTTGAGCCACTTTTTGCTTGCTCCTTCCTCTGATCCGAAGCTGGCCATCATTAGTGCGCTTCTTTCTCTCGACCTCAAGGTAGCCAGCCGCCTTCTGCATGCTCATATCTCTGAAACTACTTGCTGCTATGATGCAGCCCCGCTTTTCCCATAAGTGCTTGCACACCTTCTGCACTAGCCTTCTTGGAAAGCAGTGTAGCCCTCTCCCAGCCTGCCCTCTCCCAGCCTGCCCTCTCCCAGCCTGCCCTCTCCCAGCCTGCCCTCTCCCAGCCTGCCCTCTCCCAGCCTGTCCTCTCCCAGCCTGTCCTCTCCCAGCCTGTCCTCTCCCAGCCTGTCCTCTCCCAGCCTGTCCTCTCCCAGCCTGTCCTCTCCCAGCCTGTCCTCTCCCAGCCTGTCCTCTCCCAGCCTGTCCTCTCGCAGCCTGTCCTCTCCCAGCCTGTTCTCTCCCAGCCTGTTCTCTCCCAGCCTGTCCCCTCCCTGCCCTCTCTCAGCCTGCCCTCTCTCAGCCTGCCCTCTCCCAGCCTGCCTTCTCCCAGCCTGCCCTCCCAGCCTGCCCTCTCCCAGCCTGCCCTCTCCCAGCCTGCCCTCTCCCAGCCTGCCCTCTCCCAGCCTGCCCTCTCCCAGCCTGCCCTCTCCCAGCCTGCCCTCTCCCAGCCTGCCCTCTCCCAGCCTGCCCTCTCCCAGCCTGCCCTCTCCCAGCCTGTCCTCTCGCAGCCTGTCCTCTCGCAGCCTGTCCTCTCCCGGCCTGCCCACTCCCAGCCTGCCCACTCCCAGCCTGTCCCCTCCCTGCCCTTTCCCAGCCTGTCCACTTCCAGCCTGCCCTTTCCCAGCCTGCCCTTTCCCAGCCTGCCCTTTCCCAGCCTGTCCTCTCCCAGCCTGTCCTCTCCCAGCCTGTCTACTTCCAGCCTGCCCTCTCCCAGCCTGTCCCCTCCCTGCCCTCTCCCAGCCTGCCCTCTCCCAGCTTGTCCCCTCCCTCTCCCAGCCTGCCCTCTCCCAGCCTGTCTCCTCCCTGCCCTCTCCCAGCCTGTCCTCTCCCTGCCTGTTGTCGTGTCCCGGCGGCAGCAGGCAGGAGCGTGCACTGCGTCCCCGAAGTAACAGCCCTAAAGCAAGCAAGAAGTACGCCCCCCCTCCCACCAATCCCTGTTAGGTAGTGGAAACTGTCCAAACTGGGGTGCAGACAGCCCCTCTCACCTTTCGGCCTGGTACCACTGCACCAGCCGCACTACTTCCCTACTGACCGTTCTCCCCTTCAGCCCCGTCTAAATTACAATTCATGCTTGTGACCCTTTTGCCTGCTTGTGCTTGTTTTCATGACCCTGTTGCCTGCTTGTGCCTCCGTGTGCCCCTGTTGCCTGCTTGTGCCTCCGTGTGCCCCTGTTGCCTGTTTGTGCCTCCGTATGCCCCTGTTGCCTGTTTGTGCCTCCGTGTGCCCCTGTTGCCTGCTTGTGCCTCCGTGTGCCCCTGTTGCCTGCTTGTGCCTCCGTGTGCCCCTGTTGCCTGCTGGTGCCTCCTTGTGCCCCTGTCGCCTGCTTGTGCCTCAGTTTTCGTGCCCCTGTTGCCTGCTTGTGCCTGTTTTCGTGCCCCTGTTGCCTGCTTGTGCCTCCGTGTGCCCCTGTTGCCTGCTTGTGCCTCCGTGTGCCCCTGTTGCCTCCGTGTGCCCCTGTTGCCTGCTTGTGCCTCCGTGTGCCCCTGTTGCCTGCTTGTGCCTCCGTTTTCGTGCCCCTGTTGCCTGCTTGTGCCTCCGTTTTTGTGCCCCTGTTGCCTGCTTGGGCCTCCGTTTTGGTGCCCCTGTTGCGTGTGCCCCTGTTGCCTGCTTGTGCCTATGTGTGCCCCTGTTGCCTGCTTGTGTCTCTGTGTGCCCCTGTTGTCTGCTTGTGCCTCTGTGTGCCCCTGTTGCCTGCTTGTGCGTCTGTGTGCCCCTGTTGCCTGCTTGTGCCTCTGTGTGCCCCTGTTGCCTGCTTGTGCCTCCGTGTGCCCCTGTTGCCTGCTTGTGCTGTGTGGGTGTGTGTGGAGGGCTCTGTGTGGCTGTGTGTGTGGGGGGCTCTGTGTGGCTGTGTGTGTGGGGGCTCTGTGTGGCGGGGCTCTGTGTGTGTGTCATTTGCGAGAGATAAAGCTAGTGGCATTGTAAATGACAATGCCATTTATTTTGTTAAAAAAACATAAATAAAAATAATGTCAAGAGCAATGCCAATAGCTCTAACTTTAACAAAGGCAAAACCATTGCATTGTAAATGCTTGTTTTTGTTGCAATGTGTCTAGCTGGGGATTTGGGTCCCTAGCTCGGCCGCCACCATGGAAACCCTAGCAAACCTGTACATTTGTGAAAACTTGACGCCCAGGGGAATCCAGGATGGGTGACTTGTGTGGCTCTCACCAGGTTCTGTTACCCAGAATCCCTTGCAAACCTCAAACTTTGTCAAACAAAAACATATTTTCCTCACATTTGTGCGATGGAAAGTTCTGGAATCTACGGGGAGCCACAAACTTCCACCCACCCCGCATTCCTCCAAGCCCCCCGAAAAAAATGGTGCCTCATTTGTTTGGGTAGGTCTTTTTTTATTTTTTATTTTATTGCTTGAAAAGCAAAAACATACAATTGGGAAAAGGAGTCGCAAGTACATAGAGTGTGCTCAAGTGCGGGCAGCAAGGGACAGCAATGGGCAGAAGGTATTGTAGCAGACTCCTCAACGAGAAACACAGATTTACAACACTATCACGCATATGCAACACATAGGTCAATTCCAGTACAAACATTCGTCAGGAGTGGATTAGGCAACACAGTTATTAATGATTTGGTTCTGCCCTGCCGTGCGAAAAATCTAGTCTCCCCCCATCTGCGTCCTCGCTCTATTGTTGCCGCTTTCTGTGCTGAAGGGAGACAGGAGATGGCACGTGCGGACAGGAGATGTGCACGCGTACGGACAGGAGATGTGCACTCCGTACGCGTGCACATCTCCTGTCCCAGCAGGCTGGCAGCACGGGCACTTTCAGTTTCCCTCCCCCCGTCGGCTCCACGGAGCCAACTTGTTTAAGTATTACATGTACTTCCCGATGGCAGAAACAGGGAAATTGTATTATCTTCCCCCTTCCCTGCCTTCTGCCACCTCCTGGGCACCCGCCTTGTCCAGTGTCATTGCCTACCATCGGACGCTGTCACACGCCTTGGCGCGCATGCAAAGGCTGTCAGGTGTGCCCGACACTGCTTGTTTTTAAAGTTGTGGCAAGCTCAATATTGCAATTCTTTACAGGAAGTAGGACAGAGGGCTTTGTGGTTGCTCTCCTATTAAGTGGGCTGGCGGTGCTTTCGCAATTGTGCCCCTGCCTCCCAGATTGCCAGAAGTTTTGCGCGACATTTCTTCCTGCAAAGGAAAAGAACTGTGCATGTGTGATGTGATGTGCACTCGATGCTCTCCCATCAAACATGAACAATTTTGCTCTTTGAACCACTGACTCATAGCGCTATATTTGAAGGGGGGGGGGGTGAGACAGGGGACCAAATTGCCTCCTACGGGTCTCCAGCGGAATGCTATACATCAATTCTATAACTAGTGGCATGCCCTAGGTCACACTGGCAATGTGATTGACAGACAAGGCGTGCAACAGAAGAATGTGGTGATTGGCTGTATTACAACAATCTCTCTGCGTTCTGTCACACTCCTTGTTTATGTGTCTAACCAGTTGCTTAATTTGTGGGGTCCGCACAACTATTCGCCTTTCCATTTAGTGGTCTGGAGTGCGGGTTTGCACGTGTGAAGCAGCTCTTGCAGATTCCGAACAAACCACGGTTTTAAACATGCATTGGTGTCTCTCTGACGGCCTCCAATCTGGCTTGTGTTCTGCGCTTCTTTCCCACCAAAGCAGTTTCCAGTGCCTGTGCTCGCCTCGAGGACTTGTCGTGTCACTGAACTCCTGAGCGACTTATGTGAGCTCGTGTTGTTTATAGGCGCTTCTTGGTGCTACACAGACACATAGAAAGACACAGAATGTCCCATATGTAATAAAACGGATAAACCATTTTCTTATCGCCATATATTCAGCATGAAGCCCCCATGTCCAAATGCAAATTTTCTTTAAGCTGGGTAGGTCACCTCTTCTGCAGCATCGTTTCTGTTTATGTGTGTATGTATCTCTTTCCATCTCTGTTCTCTTTGTATAACTGAATCTCGATTTAGGACGCTTACTGTGTAGGTCTGTCACGCCTCTTTTTTTCTCTCCCTTCATCCCTAACACCTCCCTGTAGATCCATCCATCCGGCTACGATTAGCCTCCCAATCTTTAAATATGTGCCATTTCCTACACCTTCTCTGCTGCACTGTCTCACTTCACCGCTGTCTCCCTCTTTTCCTCTCTGCTCCCCTTGCTGCTCAATAGCTGCACATTTATTTTGCTATTGTAGAGCAGAGATAGAAACTGCAGCAAACAGATCTCAGAGGTCTCACACTCCGCACATCTCAAGATTTCGCACACTATTTCATTTTTAGGTCGAGCAGACGTACTCTCAATGCGTGAGCATTGAGGTGTCTGCTTCAGACCTATTGCTACCCGTATCTAGTTTTGAGGACACCAATCTGACACGAGCTTTTCTTTTCCAGTTTTGACCGCGTGAGCGCGCGTCTGAGGCGCGCATGCGCAGAGTAACTTGCTCACACACAGACAGCCCCCACCCCTCCCACCCCACGACACATGCACACGCAGGCAGGAAGGCCCACACACCCACACACACAGACACACGCGCGCACCCCCCCCCCGCGCGCACACACCCCCCCCGCATACATAGAAGGGCCCCCGCCCGCCACGTACATTCGGGACTCACCGGGTCGGCTGGCGCTCGGCGGCGGGCCGGTCTCTCCTTCTCCAGCGGGGGCTCCATCTTCTGCACGGGGCGCCATGGCTGGCACGGCATCTCCGGTCACAACAGGCAAAGCTTCCGCAAGGCAGTGGGAGTGGACACACCTCTTCCCGGCCCGCCCACAACCAGGCGGCGGGCCGGACATCTGCTTCCGGTGTTTTCCTCCGGGCTGTGGCGGTGATTGTTCTCTCGTCTCCTCCTGTAATGCACCGTTCGCTCCTCTTGTATTTTGTTTGCCCACGATGATCACTTTTGCCTCATGTAATGTAACATTTGCTTTTGTAATTTGTTCACTTGTAATGTTCGTGTGTAATGTTTCTCATGATGTATCATTTCTGTTCCTATTGTGAAGCGCTCTGACGTAAAGTCCGCGCTATATAAAAACGCATAAATAAATAAAGTGCTTGCTCAGTGCCTCCACCCGCCCCTCATTGTATTGTGGATGTTGACGGATGGGTCTTCCTCTTTGAAGAGGCTCTAATGCATTTTGGCGGATTTCCAGGATTTTCGACAAACTCGGGAAACGAAACCTAAGCTGAGAGCAGAGACGAAACCTCAGCCGAGGCGGCACCTCGTGCGTGCCGCCCCCTGCCATGGTGATTGGTGTGAAGAGGGGGTCGCTCCTCTAAGGGGGCAAGGGTATAACTCTGTGCCCGGCTGCTCCCCGAGACAGAAGCGCTCTGGGCTCCACTGACTGCGCCCCGAAATCCTCGCTGACATCGATACTGCCCCCCCAACTCGTTTTCCATTTTTTGCCTGGAGTTCCAGCCGGACGCCGCGGTAGTTTGAGACCCGGCCACTGATGCAAGGGAGCTCTCGCTTGTGAAAGGTCAAAACGGAGATTTCTGCTTTTGTTCCTGATACTGCTGTCTCTCTAGATGCGCTGTTATTTCTTTGCTGTTCCTTATTTACCTGAAGTCCCCGCCGATGTGCGAAGGCCGCAGATACCCCTTCTGTATAGCGCAGATGCTCCCATGTACAGCGTCTCAGTTGAGGCGCACACCCGGGTCCGCTGGAGGCGGTGCAGTCCGCAGATGTCAGTGCTGGTCACTTTACCGGGGGTGGTAGCTAAACTAGTCCTGGAGAGAGAGGTCGATACAGGCTCTATGCACGGTGAATTTGAACCTGATGCAGAGAAGGGATGGGGGGTCTGTGCTTCTGGGGTGGGCTCTAGTTAGAGCCTGGAGCTGCAGCCCCACTGGTGGTCTCCACTGCGGTTCTCCCGTGGGCACCCAGCGCTGCGCTGCGCCCGCGGCTTCATGTGGACCCACCGGAGCCACCGTCCCTGGGCCTTGTGTCCCCGTTCTCCGCGGGCTCTCGTGACATAACTCGGCGCTGCTGCCAGCAGGGATGTGTGTGTGGCACACCTCATCCCCAGACAGCAGCAGGGACAGTCACCCTCTAGCACCGTTCTGCCCCACGACAGGGCTGCCTGAGCGCGGCATTGCCGTTTATCCCCCTTCCCCTCCGGGGACGCTTGCAGCTTTCATATGCGAGATTAGTGGAGTGCATTACATATTTTATTTTTCTTAATTTTACTGTGTATTATTGAATGTATGTACATGCAATACGGTGAGAACGTGTAGATGTGTTTTTATAATCAGTGATGGTAAATTATGGCATACGGCTTGTGTGTGCCACACCTGTCATTCACCTTTTCACAAGTGCAAATTTAAGTGGCGTGTTGGCGCCTAATTTGTTTATCAGTGTATATGTGGAGTCTTGAAGCTTAAATGCTGCTGCATTGTAAGATTAAGCCTGCGAACTAAACTGCTTTCCTCGATTCTAGGAAGCTGAAAATGTAAACACTTGTTTCTGGTCACGTGACTCGGTTGTATTTCCTTGTAACTTGCTGTTGCGTGTGGACAAAGGGTGTGTGACCTCGGACTCTGATGCTTCCTCATGCTTACTTTCTCAGTCAAGTAAATGCTCTCGCTGCCCGCAACGCACGATTCTTTCCTTTAGTGCCACGCACCACCCCTGGCGAGGCTTGAGGAAAGCCTCACAGCCTAGAAAGTTGGCGTCGTGAGTTCTCTGAGTGGTCACACATGGCAGAACCCCTCCCCGTGTGCGGCTTGTTATTGGAAGCACAGGCCTGAGGTCTGAATACATACAGGGCACACAGCACACCCCGGCCTTGCCAGTTGCAAGAAATCTTGGGTCCATACATCACCAGAATACCGACTTTTACTGTAGTAGGTTTCATTTTAAGCCCCAGTTCCTCTCGTGTGGAATCAAGGGGGATTTTGCTGTCACTGGATGGGCTGATAGTTGAGGTGTTGGTTCATTTCTGTTATCTCGCATTCCTTGAGGGCTGTCCTCGTTTCACTACTCAGCTGTAGAAGTGGGATCTTCTGTCGGTCATGTCGCGATGGCCTGCTGATGTGTGTCCCGTCTGTTCCAGCCTGCTGCCAGAATAGAGGGGGTGGTGAGTTTTTGTGTTACTCGGGCCTTTTGTTGGATTTAAAGTATGGCACTTGGTAGCAGCCAGGGACTCCGTGAGGTTGACTGGTCCCTTTGTGTTTCTTTGAACGAACTCCCTCTAGCGTCTGCCGGCTGCCAAG
Organism: Lissotriton helveticus; assembly: GCF_964261635.1. Lineage (NCBI taxonomy): Eukaryota > Metazoa > Chordata > Amphibia > Caudata > Salamandridae > Lissotriton > Lissotriton helveticus. The sequence continues at coordinate 47,445,335 of NC_136073.1, forward strand.
AGCCGAAGTTGGAAATGTGCGAAAACATGAACGCCGTGTTTTGTGTGGTTTTTCCCCACTGTAAACTCAAGTTACAGAACACTAACCATTTGTAAAACCAAATTTCACGAAGAGGCACAGCTTAGTTACCCTTTGTTTTTTTCATTGTATTCAGGGGTCACCCACTTAAGGTGCATGAGTAAACGTCTTGTGCAGCCAGCGATGTACCCTGAGCTGGCCAGCTGCAGAATGCAGTAATGCGAGCTGATGTGCTAGAGAGAAGCTCCTGGAATGTTTGCATTTTTTTGCCCTGAATTGTAAATCAAACAGTTGTTTCAGCCGACGCACGGGCTGTTGCTTTTGTTTTCACTGCAGATTGCTTAAGTCACTTGAACTCCCCTGGCTGGCGTCACACACCTGGACTCTGGTTGCAAGCTGTTTGTTTACCTGGGCGCAAGCAAAGGCGAGGGTTCCAAAGCGCCTGCGCGTTGTTCACGCTCTCCTTCGTGGCACACCTAACTAGTAAACGTGCCTGCCATTATCTTAATCGATAGTTGAAGTGAGGTGACAGCACCGCCACTCTAGGGTGACCAACTGGCATTGGTGCAAATTCAGGACGGTGAGTGTAAAAATTCAGGACAAAGGGTCAAAATTCAGGACAAAAATTCAGGACAGGAGGTCAAAATTCAGGACAAAACTTCAGGACAAAACTTCAGGACAATAGGTACGTTTTACAGACACATCAGAGGTCGCGCAATAGTATATAAGTAAGCCCAGCCATTTCCACACATATTCAACCATTTGCAAACCTATCCATCATGTATCCTTCCATCTACCATTTCACTTATCCATCCCTTCACTCATCCATCATCCATCCATCCATCCACCCTTTCACCCTATCCATCTGTACACGTATCCATCCATCTTCATCTCATTCATCCATTCATTCATCCATCCAGCCATTTACCCTTTCACCAATCCAGCCATCCTTTCACTTACTAATCCTTCCACCCATCCACTCGTTTAGTCATCCATCCATCCTCCCTTTCTCTCTCCAACAACCTTTTCACTTAGCCAACCTTCCTTCCATCCATTCATCCACCCACCCACCCATCCATCCATCTACTCATCCACTCATGAACCCATCCATTGACCCTATCACTCATCCATCTATCATTTTACTCCTTCACACATCTATTCATCCTTTTGTCCATCTACCCTCCCTTTCACTCACTCATCCATCCTTACATCCACCCTTTCACTCATACGTCCATTCATTCACCCTTGCACTTATCAATCCATATATCATTTCACTCATCCACCCACCCACCCATCATCCACCCAACCATCCACCCACCCATCCATCCATCCTTTCACCCACCCACCATCCACTCACCCATCCACTCATCCATCCTTTCACCTACCCACCATTCACCCACCCACTCATCCATCCATCCATCCTTTCACCCACCCACCCACTCATCATCATCCATCCATCCACCCATCAATCTTTTCTCCCACCCACTCATCATCCATCCATCCATCCTTCCCCTCACCATCCATCCATCCTTCCCCTCATCATCCATCCATCCATCCTTTCACCCACCCACCCATCCATCCATCCTTCCCCTCATCATCCATCCATCCTTCCCCTCATCATCCATCCATCCATTCATCCTTTCACCCACCCCCTCATCATCCATCCCCTCGCCATCCATCCATCCTTCCCCTCATCATCCATCCATCCATCCATCCCCTCATCATCCATCCATCCATCCATCCTTCCCCTCATCATTCATCATCCATCCATCCATCCATCCATCCATCCCCTCATCATCCATCCATCCTTCCCCTCATCATCCATCCTTTCACCCACCCCCTCATCATCCATCCATCCATCCATCCATCCATCCCCCTCATCATCCCCCATCCTCCCCCTCATCATCCATCCATCCATCCATCCTTCCCCTTATCATCCATACATCCTCCGCTTATCATCCATCAATCCATCCATCCTTTCCATCAATCCATCCATCCTTTCCCTCATCATCCATCCATCCTTTCACCCACCCCTCCATCCATCCATCCATCCATCCTTCCCCTAATCATCCATCCATCCTCCCCCTAATCATCCATCCATCCATCGTTCCCCTCATCATCCATCCTTCCCCTCCATCCATCCCCTCATCCATCCATCCTCCCCTCATCCATCCATCCTTTCTTCCCCTCATCCATCCTTTCTTCCCCTCATCCATCCATCCATCCATCCATCCTTCCCCTCATCCATCCTTCCTTTCATCCATCCTTCCCCTCATCCATCCTTGCCATCTATTTATCCTTCCCCTCATCCACCTACTCTTCCCCTCCAACCATCCATCCATCCCCTCATCCATCCATCCTTCCCCTCATCAATCTTTCCCCTCATCCATCATCCAGCTACCCATCCAGCTATTTACATTTTCTCTCATCCATCCTTCCCCTCACTCATCAATCCATCCATCCTCTCTCATTATCCATTTGTTCACTCTTTCATTCATCCATTTACCCTTTCACTAATTCATCCACCCATCCCATCACTTACTTACTCGCCCACCTTTCCATATTAATTTTGAGCTGAGCCCTTTTGAGAAGAGGCCCATCAAGAACTTCACCCTCGCTGCAGGAGCCATTCCAGGACTGGGACAGAAGCCACCCAGGGCAGAGACATAATCCACCACAGGGGGGGGGGGGCGACAAGAGCCATCACAGGTGGGGGTGGACTGGAGCCACCACAGGGGGGGACAGAAGCCATCACAAGCGGGGGGAGGGGGGGCAGGAGCCATCACAGGAGGGGGAACAGGATCCACCAGGGTGGGCACGGGGGTATTCTAGTATCATCTTGGGCTCCTCGCCCCCTCCTGCACAAGACAACGAAGACAGGCTCTCTGTCCAAAATGCCATCCCCCACTGTGATGTACAGTACTTACAGGAGATACTCTAAGAGAACTGATTGTCCTCCATACTTTGTTAATCAGTGTGGGTGCGATTGTGACTTTTCTTGATTTTATTACATTATAGACTGCATGTTTGAAGAATCGAGGTTTGCTTACAATTTAGTGACAGTAATTAAGCTCTGTGAAGAGAAGCACGTGCTGCCTCCGTGTAATCTGGCGGAGACTAGGATGTTTGGGGCCCTGGGTAGAAATGGAATGTTCAGCCCCCTCTAAACTGCAGAGACGTGACCATTCAGGGCTGTTTGCATCTGAATGGATGTCCCTGCTCCTGAAGCTGCAGCCCCTCCCTCCCAGACACCTTCGAGCACCTCTTAACAGGTCATCAAGGGCTGGAGGTGTGAGGGGTGCTATTCCGCTGTGCCTCTCCAGTGCTGCTGAGTATCTGAGGAGCTTTGGTGCAGCATCGGAGTGAAGAAGGGAGGTGGGTGCAAGCTGTGCCGGCTTTAGGGTGGGGCGACCGGTGCCCGGCTAAAATGACGGACAAATGGCGTCCGTTAAAGAATCCTTCACGGACAACGGACAGACGGCCAAAATTACGGACTGTCCGTGAAATTTACGGACGGTTGGTCACCCTACGCCACTCTCGATGCTCTTGGGGGGGGGAGTGGGGAGGGGGGGTTCAGTTGTAGTGCCACGGAGAGCTAGAAGGCTCACTCATCTGCAGGTAGCTTTTTGCAGCTAATTGTGTGAACACATTTATAATCAGTTACGTCAATCTTAATTCGAATATTTAAAAATAATCATTAGAGAACAGCGTAAAAATACATGTTACAAAAAAAGTGGTAGAACAAATAAATATCTATTAAATAAATGTTGATTTATGCAAACTACCGATTTGAAAATGCATCCCACAGATTAGCAAATTTTTTTTTTTTACATTTTTAACATTTGAAGAAAACAAAATGCTGATCTGCATTTCTCTAAACTGTAGTTCCTCAAGGTTGGTAAAATGTACAGAAAAACAAAGTGCAGCAACGTCTGTTGTGAGGATTCGTCACGGACAAACAAGGTCGGGTTTTGACTCCTATTGTCCCAATGGGAAACTGAGAAGACTACGTATAGTTCCCACTCTAAATCTGGTCAACCCCTTTCCAAGGGGTTAAACTTATAACCATAATTAAATACGACTTGGCTCCATAGAATAGATCTCAAGACTGCATAGTGGCATAAGAATATTTTTTTTAAGTTCTCGGCCTCTCTGATGCAATTTGTACCCAGTCCAAAGTTGTCTTTGACCCATTTGCCACCCCATGGATGATAAAGGGTAGGGTCTCATGAAGCCCTCGCCTGTGCAGAGCGAGTGCTACCTGTGTGATCTAGCAAAGCGGTGAACTTTTATATCCAAATCACAGCCTCTGCTGTTCTCAATAATCCACCTATTTAGACTATACATGTAAGTCACGTAAATACAATACATATTGCATTACAAATGCTATAGGTGTCACATTTGCGAAAGTTATAACTATTGGCATTTTAAATGACAAAGCTATTAATTTCGCTGTTTTCAAAACCAACACATAAATAAAAAATTTGACGCTTACAATACCAATAGCTCAAACTTTCCTAATGCGAGACCTATTGCATTGCAAATGCTTGTTTCCCCAGTCGCTACCACAGCTAGACTTCGAGTCTGGCATAGGAGTGAGTTGGTCATGGGAAAGGGGGGTGAGCTGAAAGAGGTGAAGGCCAAGTACCAAGAAGGTCACCTCCTTGAAAAGGAGGACACATCAACCAGTCGATCCCGAACGGAATCAGTGCAGGGCGGGCAAGTGGTCTGACTGGGGCAGCCCTTTAGCCGATGGAACCCATGCGGTGTCGTTATATGCTGACGACTTACTACTTTATATCAGAGACCTGACTTGTTTTCCACCGGCGCTCACTGACATTCCGTACGTTCGGAGAGATGTCGGGACTCAAGGTCAATTGGGCAAAGTCTGGGATGTACTCCTTTGACGCTGCCACACCGGAATGTGCTATCACGGTTCTAGAGGAACGACTTGTCTGGTATACAACAACTTTCCGCAATTTGGGGATATGCATGTACCGACGTATTAGAAGGCAATCTAATAAGGGCAATCTCATAGCTCAGGGCGCAGGTAACCTTCTGGAACTCAGTCCCACTCAATGTCCCGAGACGAATCACCCTGATGAAAATGATAGCCCAAACTGCTGTATTTCTACGCTAACCTTCCAGTCTACGTCCCCACCCGAATATTCCGCGAACTAGAGACGCTAATCAGAAAATTGATATGGAACGCGGGAAGACCCAGGGTTGCACTGAAGACGCTGTATGCGCCAACGGAGGCTAGGGCTCTGGCTGTCCCCAATCAGGAGCTTTATTACTTGGCCGCACAGCTACTGTGGGTGACCTACTGGTTAAGTGGGGAAAAGCTAGGAGATACGGCCACAGACACTACGGTCATGACAACAACTCAAGTGCCTGCACTTTTTCACCCGTTAGCTAAAACCCGCTGCCCAGAGCAGCTACATCTAGCGGTGGTGCGAAGTGTTACATTAGAAGTTTGAAGCTTACGAGCTCCACAAAGCCATATGCTCCGAACCTACCATTACTGGGGACTCCCTTGGAAGACGGTGCGCTCGCAGAAGCGGCATTGAGCAGCTGGACATGGGCTGGACTGGATACACTAGGAGACCTGTTTGCAGAGGGTGCCTTAATCCCATTCGAGCGACTGGCTGCAGACACGGGACTGCCGGTGGGACAGTTCCTAACACATGCAGTGCTTATACGCACGCTAACACGGGCCTGGGGCGACCTCACAGAAGAATTGCCGATCCACCTGCTAATACAATATTTACACGTGATGGGGAACGGGTCCCACGTGGTGCACTGGCTTGCACAGGCCCTGCACACGCATACACAATTTTCCTCCCAGCGCTTACGAGATAAATGGACAGGGGACGGACATGGTCTGACAAAGAATGGGCGGTGGTATTAGCCGGAACACTCAACATCCCACGCAATTCCCGCTTCAAAATCATTCAATACTATATTATACACCGTGCATATTTATCCCCAGACAAGATAAACCGATATTTTGGACTGACCACGACGGCATGCTCCAAGTGCGGATTAGTAGATGAAAATTTTCTACATGTGCTCTGGTCTTGCCCTCTCCTACAAAATTATTGGAAAGTGGTGTCGACTTCCCTGGCAGCAGGGGCAGGGGGTGGCTTACAGCACATGTGGGAGGCATGTCTATTGGGCCTCTAGAAACGTACGAAACAGACGAAAGTCCCGGCCAGATTTTGGGATCTTGGTTTAATAACAGCAAAAAGGCTAATTACCAAGCGCTGGAAGAATAGCGAGCCCCCCAGGCAATACATTGCGTAACTCCTTTGACAATTGGGCGAGAGCGGTAAGTGTAGCTTTGCACAGGGAAGAAACGGCTGGGCTCCGCGCGTACCCCATAGCCCTGGCCTGGGACGACACCTTGGCCCCTTTTCACCGGGTGCGCCTGCAGGGAGATATTACTTGAACACACTCCCCTTTGATTACTGTATTGACGATGGTACCCGCGTCAGTGACTGTCCCATATAGTGACCCTGCACTTACACCCCAGCGGGAGGGCAGGCACTGTCGTAGCCTACCCGGTGAGCCTATCAAACGCGCCCGGACAGGACCAGACCTTTGCGGCACTGGAGCAGGGACCATGGCTGGCCCCTCTGGCTACCCCTGTGCGGGCCCCCACCTGCTCCCCCCTTCCCCCTCCTCCCCCCCCACTGCCCGCATGCTTCCCTCCTCTGCCCTCACTTGGCCAAGAAATTTGCAGTGCCCTCCCTCCTCTCTGGCCGACCCCCCCCCCCCCCTAGACGCAATAGCACCCCACTCCTAACGACTCACATCGATGACAGAGTACCACATGTACCCATCCTAGCCCATATTATTTCTCATTTGATTTGTTTTTTCCTTGTGTTTTTCAGTTCCTATTTTACAAGTTATTGTTCTACGTTCGATATATTACACATAACGTATTGAATATCGTATGATGTGCGGATCCCTCTAGGCCTACCCTGGCGTCCGCGGGCGCAGACTTGAGTACACTGACATTGTAATCCCAAGGGATGAGCGCGCTCCTTTTGGGAACGGGATGGAGACGCACTTTAGAAATGGGGACATTGACGAGGGATATACATGACCAGGCATACTGCAACACTCTGTTCTGTCCCGACCCTTTCTTGCATAAAGTTCCTCCCAAGTGGGATGGCACCCACCAGCTGGTATGTAACTGATTCGGTTTGTTAGTTGTAATCCTATTTGTTTTTTAACTGACCTCAATTATTCCTGGACTTTTCATTTCTCTGGAAAAGGTGCCCTAAACCGGATGTTTGATTTGCAGGAATTGTATGGTGGGAACTGTCAACTTAGCGAACTGTTGTTGAGTATATATATTTGTGTACCAGTGATTCACATTCTTGCCATTTAATTTATTATGTACAAAGGAAGGAAAAGGGAAGATACAAGCTTATCCTGTAAGAAACCACTGCTTTGTTCTGTAATCTCAAATAAAAACTGCAATAAAAGATATTCAAACAAAAAAAAAATCAGTGCAGGGCGGGCAACAGAGGTGACGATGCGACTAAGTCCGAGGAGAGCGAAATCCTTCTGCCCAGGCAGACTGAACGGAGCGGTGTGCAGCACACCCTTTCTACTTCAATGAGATTCTTCTTTGCCTCACTCTAAGATCTAGTTGGGATCCGCTTCGTGTCGGGCTCCCGCAGTCTCAAGAGTTCCTCATGGGAAGTAGGGTTGCCACCTTTCCAAGACATAATAAAACAAGCATTTGCAATGTAATAGGTCTCGCATTTACGCGAGCTTGAGCTATTGGCATTGTAAATGACAATGCCTTTTATTTTTGGTTTTCTTTTTAAAACATTAATAAAAGGCTTTGTCATTTACAATGCCAATAGCTTTAACTCGCGTAAATGCGAGACCTATTCCATTGCAAATGCTTGTTTTGCAATGTGGCTAGCTGTGGATTTTGGACCTGAGCTCTGCCGGCACCTAGAGAAACCTAGCAAACTTGTATATTTTTGAAAACTAGACACCCTGGGGAATCCCGGTGACTTGTATGGCTCACATCAGGTTCTGTTAACCAGAATCCCTCGCAAACCGCAAATATTGTCAAACAAAAACATATTTCCCTCACATTTCTGTGATGGAAAGTTCTGGAATCTGTGGGGGGCTCTAAACTTCGACCCACCCAGCATTCGCCCAAGTCTCTCGATAAAAATGGTACCTCACTTGTGTGGGTAGGGCTAGTGGCCTTGACAGGAAATGGCCAAAAAAAAAACTGTGGAGACCTCAAAATTATTGATTACAAAATGACCTTGTTTTGCGAGGGTGTCACCTGCGTTTCTGATGCCAGGCTCGGCGGCCATCTGGGGAAACCTACCAAACCCAGATATTTCTGAAAACTACACATCTGGGGGAGTCCTGGGAGGTGTGACTTGTGTGAATCCCCCAAAGTTTTCCTAACCAAAACGCCCTGCACATCTCTAATTTAGCTAAACAAAAACACATTTTTCTACGTTTCTGCGTGGGATCACCACACTAGCACAAATGTCCTACCAATCATAGTGTCAAATCTCAGGCAACTATCCTTATATTTATAAATAAAATATATCTCACACAATAAGGCTCAATACACATTTTTTTAAATATGAAGTTATCAAAAATGCATACATTTCCGCGGGAACATATGCGAACCCCCACAAGAAATGCCAGACCCGGACACAAGCCCGTAGGGTGAGGTGGTGGTTACACTGGGTATATGGGGATGTCATACTCAAGACTTAAGAAAGAACCATGAGGAATGTACGTAAGGAATGAATGATGTAAATATCTGTTGTAAGACCTAATCTTGGACCTGTGATGCGCAATGTTTATGTAACAGGATACGAATTTTATCATGAGATCTCGTTGACCGACGAATGTGTTCATGAATAAGACTGTAAACTATCGATCCGAGCAGCAAACACACTTTAATGTAAACGTTTATGAAAGAGATGACAATATACGAAGGTACTGTAATAATGCTAAAAAAGCCAAATAAAATTGTTCTAAAAAAAAAATGCATACATTTTATTAACAGACTCCACAACCTATAAAATCAATATACATATATAAAAAAAAGCCTTGTATCTCTCACTCAATCATACCACCCCCCCCCCCCCGAATTTGCTGTATTTTGTTTAATTTCTCGGTCCCCTCCAGGGGAATCCACAAACCCTGGGTACCTTTATAATCTTCAAGATTATGGAAGAAAAAAGGATGCAAATTAGGCATGGATACCTTATGTGGACGAAAAGTTACAGGGGCCTAAGTGCAAACTACTCCATATAGCCAAAAAATGCTTAGCACGGACGATTGGGAGGGGGGGGGGGAGGCCTAGCAGCGAAGGGGTTTAACAATAAATAAATACAAAGCAATACATAATCTAATCACAAATCATTAAAGAGATACATGGCCTACAAGGGTGTGGATCCTTTACTTAAAATCTGTGGAATATTACTTAAAAAACATCGGAATTGATTCCTAAGCTACCATTCCACAATTTTCACTAACAAATAAGTCCCACAAAAGATTCTAACAGGTCACAATTTTAACCAACAAATAAGTACCACAAACGATTAGTAGGTAAGTTCCTTAAAAGACAAACAATTGTTATCTGGCTGATATAATAAGCCCTAGATTAACCAGGACACAGCTTATCAGCTTCTGAATAGCAAGCTATAAAACAACACTGTAAAGCGATGGTGTTTTGAAGGGGTCCTAACTAAGTTTTGTTATAAATAAAATGTTTTACAGACGTCTTTGGTGTTATGATAAACCACTAGGAACGATAGATTTGGGAGAAACACATGTAACAAAATAGATGTAGGAATGACAAGGAAACTCCTGATGTGCCATCGGTATGTTATCCTCTGAAAGTGTGATTTTCTCCTATAGAAAAAGCAATATACCTATTAACTGTAGCCTTCCTCCATCCCACATTTATATGGCAGGTCTCTAACTTTTATTTATTTTTTTCAATATTTTTATTGAGAATCCATGAGTACAAAAACAAAAACAAGGCACATGTGTAATAGGCGATGGCATCCAAAAAATCAAAAAAAGAATTCCAAGTTAATACATAGGTGCGTATCATATCATACAAGCAGGGGATAATATACCATACCAATATAGACTTAAATTTACAGATGTAGAAGAAATAAACACTTATGAGCAAAATAAGGCAACAAACCATACCCAGGCCATACATTTATAACTCCATATAGGTCGTAACTACCTCCCAAATTTGACGACCGAGTTTCATTTGCCGCCTGCATTTAAGAGCGTACAAGCTATATTCCATATTAAACATTACGAGGAACCTTGCCCTCCATGCCTCAAATGATGGGGCGTCTTTTTGTAGCCAACTAGATGCAATGCAGAGCCTAATCACCACTGTGGCTAAGAAAATCAGATATACTGATTTGCGAGGTACTTTGTCCGCTGCTTCTCCCATCTCTACCCCCAACAAAATCTGCGTGGCAGACAATTGTGTCGGCTCCCCCAGGATTTCGGTGAGGAATTTTTCCATATGCCCAAACAGCGTGCTTAAGTGCCCACATGAGTAAACATGAAAATAGAAATGATTGCCTATGCCTCCAAATTACTTAAAGTACATACTTACTTCCGGTACGAGTAAACCACAGCTTGTTAGTTTACACAAAACATTTTATGTTTTTCAATTGAATACTCAGTTTACAGAAAGAGAAAATCACAATAAACAGAACTCAGATCACTATCGACCTCATGTCTGAGCCATATAAACATTCAAAAGAAATTAATACAAATGTGCAATGAACCAAACTTGTGGTAAACAATTACGAAAACAATGACTTGTTCACAAATACAAACATCACATTAAATACATGGACCAAAGAAACTTTTTACATTTGTGAAGCTAGGGCTCTTACAAATATTTAGAAACCCAGGGAGAAAGTAGAAAACATCCTTTGAGACAGTTGTTACACTCCCAGAACCTGAATAGGAACTAATCAAATAAATTTCAGGGACAAAAACAGTTTCTACAATAAATGGCAAATAAGAAAAAGCGACTGCCGACGCGTTTCGAATCCTGATTCACAACTTGCAGAATTCTCATCAGGGCAGATTGGATCTAGTCCATGGGCACTATTTAAAATAAAAACAAAAACAAAATTTGTGGCCTGCACTGCAACAGAGTAATGGAATAAATGAGTGTTGGCCAGGTGCACAGGAAGGGAAAGCTTGGGAGCCATTGTTACTCGATTACCTGAGTTTTTGTGGAAGCTGGGCCACATCTTCGCTACTTGTGGTGAAGTTCCTTTTGTTGTGAATCAGGATTCGAAACGCGTCGGCAGTCGCTTTTTCTTATTTGCCATTTATTGTAGAAACTGTTTTTGTCCCTGAAATTTATTTGATTAGTTCCTATTCAGGTTCTGGGAGTGTAACAACTGTCTCAAAGGATGTTTTCTACTTTCTCCCTGGGTTTCTAAATATTTGTAAGAGCCCTAGCTTCACAAATGTAAAAAGTTTCTTTGGTCCATGTATTTAATGTGATGTTTGTATTTGTGAACAAGTCATTGTTTTCGTAATTGTTTACCACAAGTTTGGTTCATTGCACATTTGTATTAATTTCTTTTGAATGTTTATATGGCTCAGACATGAGGTCGATAGTGATCTGAGTTCTGTTTATTGTGATTTTCTCTTTCTGTAAACTGAGTATTCAATTGAAAAACATAAAATGTTTTGTGTAAACTAACAAGCTGTGGTTTACTCGTACCGGAAGTAAGTATGTACTTTAAGTAATTTGGAGGCATAGGCAATCATTTCTATTTTCATATTGTGAGGCCCTGCCTACCCTCTTTCCCATTGGGCCCAGCCACCCTTGTGTGTCTTGACACATGAGTAAACAAGCATTAGAAATGCAATCGGGCCCAGATTTATTTGAGTTTGAGCTAATGGCATTGTAAATGGCAATGTCTTTTCGCCATGTGTTATGGAGTGTGTGCATGTGGTGTGTAGTGGAATTATGTGTGTTGGATTGTAATTTTACCAATGGTGGCATGCTGTGCTTTAGATGAATATGTTTAAAATTAAAGTGTACCATACTGCGATTGCTACAATAGTTAATTGTGGATGCGTTAACAATTGATGCGTGCACTGATGGCTGGTGGTGTGTGACTCACTGTCACTCTGCACTCCCTATGCACTCTGACCTCCCTATGCACTCTGCACTCCCTCTGCACTCTGCACGCCCTATGCACTCTGCACGCCCTATGCACTCTGCACGCCCTATGCACTCTGCACGCCCTATGCACTCTGCACGCCCTATGCACTCTGCACGCCCTATGCACTCTGCACGCCCTATGCACTCTGCACGCCCTATGCACTCTGCACGCCCTATGCACTCTGCACGCCCTATGCACTCTGCACTCCCTATGCACTCTGCATTCCCTATGCACTCTGCACTCCCTATGCACTCTGCACTCCCAATGCACTCCCTATGCACTCTGCACTCCCTATGCACTCTGCACTCCCTATGCACTCTGCATTCCCTATGCACTCTGCACTCCCTATGCACTCTGCACTCCCAATGCACTCCCTATGCACTCTGCACTCCCTATGCACTCTGCACTCCCTATGCACTCCCTATGCACTCTTCACGCTGCACTCCCTATGCACTCTGCACTATGCACTCCCTATGCACTCTGCACTATGCACTCCCTATGCACTCTGCACTATGCACTCCCTATGCACTATGCACTCCCTATGCACTCTGCACTCCCTATGCACTCCGCACTCCCTATGCACTCTGTACTCTTCACTCTCTATGCACTCTGCACTCCCTATGCACTCTGCACTATGCACTCCCTATGCACTCTGCACTCCCTATGCACTCTTCACTCTCTATGCACTCTTCACTCCCTATGCACTCTGCACTATGCACTCCCTATGCACTCTGCACTCTGCACTCCCTATGCACTCTGCACTCCCTATGCACTCTGCACTCCCTATGCACTCTGCACTCCCTATGCACTCTGCACTCCCTATGCACTCTGCACTATGCACTCTGCACTCCCTATGCACTCTGCACTCCCTATGCACTCTGCACTCCCTATGCACTCTGCACTCCCTATGCACTCTGCACTCTGCACTCCCTATGCACTCCCTATGCACTCTGCACTCCCTATGCACTCCCTATGCACTCTGCACTCCCTATGCGCTCTGCACTCCCTATGCGCTCTGCACTCCCTATGCGCTCTGCACTCCCTATGCGCTCTGCACTCCCTATGCGCTCTGCACTCCCTATGCGCTCTGCACTCCCTATGCGCTCTGCACTCCCTATGCGCTCTGCACTCCCCATGCAAGCAGCTGCTGCCTGGCACTGAAGCCTGATCTGTGCTGATGTAATCTGCAGGGCTGCTCTGTGTCTTCATCCTTCTTGTGTGTGCAAGCAGCCGCTGCCTGGCACTGAAGCCTGATCTGTGCTGATCTATGCAATCGGGCTCGGATTTATTTGAATTTGAGCTAATGGCATTGTAAATGGTAATGTATTTTTGTTAAGTGTTATGGAGTGTGTTAATGTGGTGTGTAGTGGAATTATGTGTGTTAGATTGTAATTGTAGCAATGGTGGCATGCACCGCTGCTGCCTGTGAGTATGAGAAGATTGCATTGTGCATCTCTGTGCTGTTCCTGTTCTTTGTAAGGGACTCTTGCTCTGTTGCTGCTGCTCCCTTGGCACAGTACCTGCTGTGAGTGTGTAAGGGAAAATTGCACCACTGCTGCTTGTGATGTCATTCCTGCGAGTGTGAGAAGCTTGCACCTCTGCTGCCTGTGGTCTCCTTGTGAGTGTGAAAAGCTTGCACTGCTGCTGCCTGTGATGTCGTTCTTGTGAGTGTGAGAATCTTGCACCTCAGCTGCCTGTGGTCTCCTTGTGAGTGTAAGAAGCTTGCACAGCTGCTGGCTGTGATGTCCTTCTTGTGAGTGTGAGAAGCTTGCACCGCTGCTGCCTGCGAGTATGAGAAGATTGCATTGTGCATCTCTGTGCTGTTCCTGTTCTTTGTAAGGGACTCTTGCTCTGTTGCTGCTGCTGCCTTGGCACAGTACCTGCTGTGAGTGTGTAAGGGAAGCTTGCACCACTGCTGTTTGTGATGTCGTTCTTGCGAGTGTGAGAAGCTTGCACTTCTGCTGCCTGTTGTCTCCTTGTGAGTGTGAGAAGCTTGCACCGCTGCTGCCTGTGATTTTGTTCTTGTGAGTGTGAGAAGCTTGCACCACTGCTGCTTGTGGTGTCCTTCTTGTGAGTGGGAGAAACTTGCACCTCAGCTGCCTGTGGTCTCCTTGTGAGTGTAAGAAGCTTGCACACCTGCTGCCTGTGATGTCCTCCTTGTGAGTGTGAGAAGCTTGCACCGCTACTGCCTGCGAGTATGAGAATATTGCATTGTGCATCTCTGTGCTGTTCCTGTTCTTCGTTCTTGCGAGTGTGGGAAGCTTGCACCTCTGCTGCCTGTAGTCTCCTTGTGAGTGTAAGAAGCTTGCACAGCTGCTGCCTGTCATGTCCTTCTTGTGAGTGTGAGAAGCTTGCACCTCTGCTGCCTGTGGTCTCCTTGTGAGTGCGAGAAGCTTGCACAGCTGCTGCCTGTCATGTCCTTCTTGTGAGTGGGAGAAGCTTGCACCTCAGCTGCCTGTGGTCTCCTTGTGAGTGTAAGAAGCTTGCACAGCTGCTGCCTGTGATGTCCTTCTTGTGAGTGTGAGAAGCTTGCACCACTGCTGCTTGTGATGTCCTTCTTCTGAGTGGGAGAAGTTTGCACCTCAGCTGCCTGTGGTCTCCTTGTGAGTGTAAGAAGCTTGCACAGCTGCTGGCTGTGATGTCCTTCTTGTGAGTGTGAGAAGATTGCACCGCTGCTGCCTGCGAGTATGAGAATATTGCATTGTGCATCTCTGTGCTGTTCCTGTTCTTCGTTCTTGCGAGTGTGAGAAGTTTGCACCTCTGCTGCCTGTGGTCTCCTTGTGAGTGTGAAAAGCTTGCACTGCTGCTGCCTGTAATGTCGTTCTTGTGAGTTTGAAAAGCTTGCACCACTGCTGCCTGTGGTCTCCTTGTGAGTGTAAGAAGCTTGCACAGCTGCTGGCTGTGATGTCCTTCTTGTGAGTGTGAGAAGATTGCACCGCTGCTGCCTGTGAGTATGAGAAGATTGCATTGTGCATCTCTGTGCTGTTCCTGTTCTTTGTAAGGGACTCTTGCTCTGTTGCTGCTGCTGCCTTGGCACACTACCTGCTGTGAGTGTGTAAGGGAAGCTTGCACCACTGCTGTTTGTGATGTCGTTCTTGCGAGTGTGAGAAGCTTGCATTTCTGCTGCCTGTTGTCTCCTTGTGAGTGTGAGAAGCTTGCACTGCTGCTGCCTGTGATGTCGTTCTTGTGAGTGTGAGAAGCTTGCACCGCTGCTGCTTGTGATGTCCTTCTTGTGAGTGTGAGAAGCTTGCACCACTGCTGCTTGTGATGTCCTTCTTGTGAGTGGGAGAAGCTTGCACCTCAGCTGCCTGTGGTCTCCTTGTGAGTGTAAGAAGCTTGCACACCTGCTGCCTGTGATGTCCTCCTTGTGAGTGTGAGAAGCTTGCACCGCTACTGCCTGTGAGTATGAGAATATTGCATTGTGCATCTCTGTGCTGTTCCTGTTCTTCGTTCTTGCGAGTGTGGGAAGCTTGCACCTCTGCTGCCTGTGGTCTCCTTGTGAGTGTGAGTAGTTTGCACTGCTCCTGCCTGTAATGTCGGTCTTGTGAGTGTGAGAAGTTTGCACCTCTGCTGCCTGTGGTCTCCTTGTGAGTGTGAGAAGCATACACTGCTGCTGCCTGTGATGTCATTCTTGTGAGTGTGAAAAGCTGGCACCCTGCGCTCCCTATGCACTCTGCGCTCCCTAAGCACTCTGCGCTCCCTATGCACTCTGCGCTCCCTATGCACTCCGCGCTCCCTATGCACTCCGCGCTCCCTATGCACTCCGCACTCCCTATGCACTCCGCACTCCCTATGCACTATGCACTCCCTATGCACTACCTATGCACTACCTATGCACTACCTATGCACTACCTATGCGCTCTGCACTCCCTATGCAAGCAGCCGCTGCCTGGCACTGAAGCCTGATCTGTGCTGATGTAATCTGCAGGGCTGCTCTGTCTCATCATCTTCTTGGGTATGCAAGCAGCCGCTGCCTGGCACTGAAGCCTGATCTGTGCTGATCTAATCTGCAGGGCTGCTCTGTGTCTTCATCCTTCTTGCGTCTGCAAGCAGCCGCTGCCAGGCACTGAAGCCTGATCTGTGCTGATGTAATATGCAAGGCTGCTCTGTGTCTTCATCCTTCTTGGGTCTGCAAGCTTACTACCCCTGACAAGGCGACAGAAATGTTTTTTGGCAATGAACACAATTTATAGACTAGGTCCCTGTGTTTACATTTCTCAGCTGCAGCCGCACAACCATACTTCTTTGGCATTGTAATGCGAACTACAAAAGGGCCCGTAGTTTAAAGAAAAGTGTAGGCTCAGTGCTGAATGTGAACCTGAAATGTAAAGTGGTACGATTTCGTAATTATGTTTATGGACCTGCAGAAGGGGGATGGGTGTAATTACTGCAGACTGGTGTGGCGTGTAAGTATGCGGAAATGAATGGAAGTGAGTGAATGTGTGCGGGCTGCTGGCAACGTACAGAAGGAGATAGGGTTGTCGTTGCAAGATAGAAATAGCATTACGATGATAGATACGAAAGAAATGTAAATGTTAATGTGGCAATTCCTACATTAACATCGATATTCCTTTAAGGGCAGAGATGTATTGTAATTGCATTTATATAGCGCTTACTAACCCTGACAAGGCGACATAATTTTTTTTGGTAATGAACACAATTTATGGATTAGGTCCCTATGTTTACATTTCTCAGCTGCAGCCGCACAACCATACTTCTTTGCATAACATGGAACTTGAAGGGCGCATTCTCATTGCTGTAGATACGATAGAAATGTAAATCTTAATGTGACAATTCCTACATTAACATCTACATTCCTTTTAGGGCCGAGATGTATTGTAATTGCATTTATCTAGCGCTTACTACCCCTGACAATGCGACAAAAAACTTTTTTGGCAATAAACACAATTTATGGATTAGGTCCCTGTGTTTAGTTTCTCAGCTGCAGGCGCACAACCGTACTTCTTTGCATAAGATGGAAGCAGAAGGGCGCATTCTCATTGCTAGACCCTACAATGGTCTGCAGTTGTAAGATGGAAGAAGGGGTGACAGGGAGAGGGCAAAACGCCTTTGCTTAGCTGTGATAGAACTGTGTGTAAGACTCAAGGAGGCATCAATAAACTATCACGCATTGGAGAGACACAGTAAAGTAAAGTATGATCAGCACAGGCAGACGAACATTACACACTGCAGACGAACGCGCGCCTGATACATGCAATGCAATGCTGAATGGTGAACGCGCTCCCACCATCTGGATTGCATTTGGAGGAGCACCCTGACAGCTCCTAATTAAAATTAATGGACTGCCGCGCGCGTAACCACACAGAAAATGCCAACAATGGCGGACGACAATTATATATAGCCTATCGCGTCAAGGCTACTAAAAAGACAGCACAGCGAAGACGAATCACTATGCAGATGCCATAAAAAAGGCTCGCGCACTAAGGAATGTTTCTTTCCCGAGCCCTAAAGAAACTTTTTTTTTTTTCTTTAACAATAGGAGCTCGGAGCTCCGCCCCACTTCGTGGCGACGTAGGCCGAGCCCTAAAAACATGCACCACGTCAGCAGCTTCCGTCCCACAGCGGAAACACTTTCCCTCCTAACCACCCCCCATTTAGCGATTTTATCTGGTGTATAATATAGATTGAAGACAGTCTTATAATGTTGGGCATAAAGATTAGCAGACATAAACAGTCGTCCAGCCATATCTATGGAAGTCTCAACCTGTAAACCCTGACATCCTAATTTATTGTCCCATTTGTGACTATGGACTTCTAAGTCAAGTCAAGTCAAAACAAGCTTTATTCGATTAATTAAAATCATAAAAGCACAATCAAGAAATACAGTGTCACATTTCATCAATTTAAAAAGAGACATTAAACTTTTATGATAATATCAATACATACAAAAGTTATTAAAAATGGGCATGATAAAAGAACAATTTAAAAACAGTAAAAGGAGAACACCAAATGTATGATCACCCCGTCAGGTTCTTCGGGGATAGCTTCCTGGTCTTAACACGCATAGCAGCTACCAGGAAGCTAGCAACCCCGAAAATTACCCTTGTAGATCCTAGTAGTTGTAGATGGAGGAGAGCTGGGCGTACTTGTAAAAAACCTGCATCTCTCAGGATTGGGGCTAAGAACTGTCTTCTACCCTCCTTAAAGTGGTCACAGAACATTACAAAGTGCATAAGAGACTGCTCTGAGAAATTGTCACAACTACATGGGTTTAGTGTGTCAGGTACCCCCCACACTGGGAAATCACCTACGGAGTATTGTATGATGTTGAACCTGAATCTGATAAGAAGGTGACGATGGAATGGTTTACTGACAATTTTCAAATAGGGTTCAAGAGAGGGAGTAGTTAAGAGCAAAAAATTCACTCTTACTTTAGGCTTAATTAGTTCCTCTTCTTCCCTAGCGTGATTAGCCCTGAGCAAAAAAAATTCCTTGATCCATTTTACGTCTCCTTTGACTAAGGTGTTCGGGTGATTGTAAAGATCTGGCCTACCCATCTTATTCAGTGTGTTCTTAATATATGCTAGCCAGGGATTTTTTTTTAAACCTTTATTAGCAAGAAAGAAATACAATTACAGGCCTACAACCGTCAGGGCCGGCCAGTCACACAAAATAACAGTAGCGCATTAGAACACAGCTCATCAGCCGACAACCGAAGGTCCGGCAGCGATATTGCATGACATTACTCAAAATGCTACGGATGAAAGGATGTTGAAAAGGTGTGACATTTTGTTAGGACACGTAATCGCTGACAATACCGCAAACGAGCGAAACGAGACTGAACTACAAATCCCAGGACGCTCCGCGCGGGACGGAAGCAGGCGCCGCCATAAAACAAACAGGATGGCAGGACGCGGCGTCGGATATTCCCGGTTCAGGTTCCTGGACTCATACGCTGAACGGAAGAGTTGACCAGACGTGCACAGACGAAAGGAGAGCTTCAGTCTCGGTAAGCCGTTGTTGCACCAGTCCCCGTGAGAGACGCTCCCTTGGAACTTACCTTGTGCAGTCCCCGCTCGAGGGTATTCGAGCGCGAGAAACGCTCCCTTGGACCCTACCCTGTTGCAGTCCCCGCTCGAGGGTTATCGAGCGTGTGAGACGCTCCCTTGGGACTTACCTGGTGCAGTCCCCGCTCGAGGATATTCGAGCGCGAGAAACGCTCCCTTGGACCCTACCCTGTTGCAGTCCCCACTCGAGGGTTATCGAGCGCGTGAGACGCTCCCTTGGATCGAGCGTGTGAGACGCTCCCTTGGAACTTGTTGCAGTCCCCGCTCGAGGGTTATCGAGCGTGTGAGACGCTCCCTTGGAACTTGTTGCAGTCCCCGCTTGAGGGTTATCGAGCGTGTGAGACGCTCCCTTGGAACTTGTTGCAGTCCCCACTCGAGGGTTATCGAGCGTGAGGGACGCTCCCTTTGTATATACCTAGCTCTCAGCATTATCTGCCATAGCCCCTGTCCCCATTCAAGGGATTCAAGTGCGAGGTCTCTGAACCCCGCAAATACAAGGATCCGTGCCTTCCGTGTAGCCCTCCGTTGGAGAGTGTCGGGACCGACACTCATGCGGAGGACGACCTGGGGAATACCATCCACCTCATTGTAAGACCGAGTGGCATTGTCGGCCACTGCTTAGCACGGTGTCCTCTGTTGGTGAACGCCGGGACTGGCGTTCGTGCAGAGGACGGTTGGAACAAGAGGAACGGGGCACAGTGCGGGCTTGCGTGCTGATAACATCATATCAGGTTGTACAGTGCAGAATAAAACTGATTCAACCATTATACCGGTCTTATCTCTGTTGAGAGGAAGCGTGAGTGTGCAGTGTTATTAGCTGGCCCAATCCTGAGGTAACCAGGGGATTACATAATATCCGACCTTTTACTCCTGATCATCCTCCCGGTTGGGTGCGGTTGTCATGGCCTCCATGGAAGATGTGCTGGCCGCTTTACTGGACGTACAGAACGAGTTAACTGCTTCTCGCCAAGAAACGGCTGACCTGAGAGCAAGGATGGATACTCAGCAGAGAAATCCATTTAATGCCGGGGCGTCACACGCGGGACAACCTGCGGCAGTGGTGGTGGAAATGCCGGTGGCTATCCAGCTAGCCACCCCGGAAAGATACAGTGGGGATCCCAACACCGTCCAGGTCTTCATAACGCAGGTGGCCCTGCACTTCTCTTGTAAACCAAAGCCGTTTCCCACGAACCAGGCACGAGTCGCCTTTATGATCTCCTACTTGGCAGGGAACGCTGCGCAATGGGCGGTGCCTTTGGTTACCAGGGACGATCCGCTCTTGTACGATTGGGATTCGTTCCAGGAGGAGTTCGTGAAAGTCTTCGACCGGAGAGCGGACTCGTACACCGCTGATAGAGAGCTACTGACGCTCAAACAAGGCACTTCAGGGCTTGTCCAGTACTTGAACGCATTCAGGCGCCTTGTGGCTGAATCCAAATGGCCACCCGCAAAACAAACAGCGCTCTTCCACCAAGGATTGAGCGAAGACCTTAAGGATGTGATCGCTCAGATAGACCCCCAACCAGTACAGTGCGAGGATTTGATTAGTTTGGCACTACGTCTGGACCATAGACTGAGCGAACGTCGGGGGGGAGGTCAGAAGAAGGACAAGGCCCCTCTTGCGTCGAGCCAAACAGTTCCCGCGGAAGCTGCACCTGCGCATCGCACGGAGACCATGGACGTAGGAGCCGTCAGAGCCAGCCTTACAGCAACGGAGAAGGAGTCCCGCAGGAAGCAAGGACTATGCTTATACTGCGGGAAGAAGGGTCACTACGTCCGTGAGTGCCCCGTGAAACCCAAGACAGGACGATCTCGCCCCACTCGTTTGTCTGCTGCGACCGCAGACAAGGGGGCGGAAAACTAAGGGGCTCTCGGAACAGGGAAGGGGATTCCCGGAGTCATGGTTACATCCCTTCAGCACAGACATTTACCACTTCCAGTCCCCGACACATGTTTATATCCCTGCGAGTGAAAGTACGAAACAAGTGGGTTTCGGTGTCTGCAATGGTAGACTCAGGAGCAACAGGGGTATTATTCATGGATGAGGAAGAAGCGCGCCGTCTAGGAGTGGTGCTTCTACAGTATGAGGTCGCAGAAGACGTCTTTGCGGTGGATGGGCGGAAGTTGAAATCAGGTCCCATCAGTCAGCACACCGGGGAACTCGAGGTGGTATACAAACAACAACACCATGAAGTTTTGGACTTCAACGTCATCTGTGCGCCGCAGTATGGCGTTATCCTTTGCTTACCGTGGCTCAAGAAACACAACCCCTCCATTGACTGGGAATCCCTAGAAATGCGTCTGGACTCCCCGTATTGCGCCCGCTCATGTGGGTGGTCTTCGGACCCTCCGTCTTTGCCGTTGTGTTCCGGACAAGGAGTGGCCACCGCAGCGGAAAAAGAAG
Source organism: Lissotriton helveticus (assembly GCF_964261635.1). Lineage (NCBI taxonomy): Eukaryota > Metazoa > Chordata > Amphibia > Caudata > Salamandridae > Lissotriton > Lissotriton helveticus. The sequence goes on from NC_136073.1 coordinate 47,467,018, forward strand.
TGCACCTCCCCAAGGTGTACCAGGGTTACAGGGATGTGTTCGATGATAAGCAGGCGGAAACACTCCCTCCGCATAGAGTCTATGACTGTCAAATAGACCTGGTCCCTGGTGCTAACATTCCCGGAGGGAGGCTGTATGCTTTGTCGGAGCCCGAAAACATCCACCTTCGTTCTTACCTGGATACCATGTTGGGCCTGGGGTTCATAAGGCCATCCAAGTCACCGGCGGCCTCGCCTCTGTTCTTTATCCCAAAAGCGAACGGAGAGCTCCGCGCTTGTGTGGACTTCAGGGCGCTCAACGCCATTACGATTAAGAACAGATACCCACTACCCCTGATCAACGTGCTCTTGGAGCAAGTCAAGAAGGCACGCATATACACAAAGCTCGATCTGAAGGGAGCGTACCACCTTGTCCGTATGCGGAGCGGAGACGAGTGGAAAACGGCCTTCAAGACGCGGTTCGGCCGTTCGAGTACAGAGTGATGCCGTTCGGGCTCTGTAACGCCCCCGCGGCGTTTCAGTTTTTTCTGAACGACGTTCTGCGAGACATCTTGGACGTCTACGTCATCGTCTATATTGACGACATTCTGGTCTACTCGGACAGCCTGGAGGAACACGAGCTGCATGTGTCTACGGTGCTGAGACTCCTAAGGGAAAACTCCTTATACTGCAAGCTCAGTAAGTACGACTTTCACGTCACCACGGTGGAATTCTTGGGGGTGATGCTGAGCCCAGAAGGACAAACAATGGCGGAAAGGAAAGTCAAGGCTGTTGTGGACTGGCCGGCTCCGAAAAGCGTCAAGGAGGTGCAAAGTTTCCTAGGGTTTGCTAACTTTTATAGGAGGTTCATCCAGGGGTTTTCTGGGCTGGTAGCCCCCATCATGCATCTCCTGAGGAAGGCATCCGCCTTTTTGTGGTCGACCGAGGCCGAGGGAGCTTTCCGAACGTTGAAGCGGGCCTTTGTGTCGGCTCCTGTGCTTGCTCATCCAAACCCCGAACAGCAGTACATAGTGGAGGCGGATGCCTCGGACCTGGCGGTGGGGGCCGTCCTTTCGCAGAAGAACGCAGAGTCAGGGCTGCTACACCCTGTGGCTTTCATGTCCAGGAAGCTGAACGTAGCTGAAATAAACTACCACGTCGCCGAAAAGGAATTGCTAGCCATCAAGGATGCATTCACTGAATGGAGACACCTATTGATGGGGAGCACGGCAGGTGGTTTTGGTGTATACTGACCACAGGAACCTCCAGTTCATGACGGCGGCCAGACAGCTGTGTCCCCGTCAACAACGTTGGATGCTATTTTTTTCCGGCTTCCATTTTACCATCACCTACAGGCCTGGCACGGAAAACAAGAAAGCGGATGCTCTTTCCAGACGGTACACGAACGAGGAACAACCCCTACCAACCGTCAAATCCATCATAGAACCCGGGGCAGTGGTAGGAGCGATACAGCCAGGGGCTTTCCTTCGTGGGATACAGAAAGGCGTTGGTACGGTCAAGTGGAGAACATGGCTTCATCGACATAAGGAATGGCAGGTCAAGGACGGTATACCGGTGAAAGGACGCTGTGTCCTGGTACCGACCGCCCAACTGAGGAAACAAGCCTATCAATGGTGCCACGAATCGCCCTGTGCGGGTCACTTCGGTCTGCAGAAAACGGTGGAATGTGTGGGGTGACAGTTCTGGTGGCCTTCAGTGAGGGCGGACATCCAGAGGTGGATAGCCTCCTGTACGGTATGCTCCTCCATGAAATCGGACCATGGCCGCCCCCAGGGGCTCCTGCAGCCGCTTCCTACCCCCGCTAGGCCGTGGGACAGCATTTCCCTGGATTTCATTGTGAGACTGCCTAAGGATCAGGGGTGTACCGCCATACTCGTGGTCGTCGACTACCTCACCAAGATGGGTCGGTTCATGACGTGTAAAGGGGTACCTACGGCTGGCCAATTGGCCCTCACGCTTATGAAAGAAGTGGTGCGGGTTCATGGACTGCCCAAAGTGATCGTGTCTGATCGAGGGTCGCAATTCACGGCGCGTTTTTGGAAAACTTGGTGTTCATCCTTACATGTAACGTCTGCTATGTCCACCAGCTATCACCCTCAAACGGACAGCCAAACCGAGCGCCTCAACCAGACGCTAAAGCAATATCTCCGTTGTTTCGTGGATCAGGGCACCGAGGAATGGGTTGATAAACTGTGGCTAGCAGAAATTGCTGATAACAACGCCACGCATAGTGCAACAAAGGTGTCGCCTTTCTACAACAACTACGGTCATCATCCCAGGTTCCTTCCTCTGGTGCATCCTGCAGCCACGGTGGGCGTACCAGAAACCATCAGAAGGGTTGCCCACATCAAGGATACGATAGGGTGCGCCAAGAGGTGTCTGGAGGAGGCCAAGAGAACCTACAAGGCCTCCGCGGACCGTCGAAGGAGACCTAGCCATCTGTATCAGGTGGGGGATTACGTCTGGGTGTCGTCGAAGAACCTGCGGTTTCGGAAACATAGCGTTTTCCGCCCACGCTTCATAGGCCCGTATCGCATCAAGGAGTGCCTGAGCCCGGTGAACATGAGGCTGGACCTGCCAGGCTGTCTGAGGATCCACCCGGTGTTCCACGTCTCCCTCCTTAAACCCTCCGTCGCGTCCGGTGGTTCAGGTCCTTCGCCTGTGTCGGTGGATGCTGAACATGACTACGAGGTTGAAGGTATCAGGGATTCCAAGTGGAGAAGGGGCCGGCTCTGGTACCTTGTTGCCTGGAAGGGTTACGGCCCGGAGGAACAGTCGTGGGAGCCTGTTTCGGGTATTTGTGCTCCTCGACTGGTCGCGGCCTTCCACAGACGGCATCCGGACAAGCCCGGGCCCGCGAAGGGTCCTTGAGGGACGGGGGATGTGCTGTTAGGACACGTAATCGCTGACAATACCGCAAACTAGCGAAACGAGACTGAACTACAAATCCCAGGACGCTCCGCGCGGGACGGAAGCAGGCGCCGCCATAAAACAAACAGGATGGCAGGACGCGGCGTCGGATATTCCCGGTTCAGGTTCCTGGACTCATATGCTGAACGGAAGAGTTGACCAGACGTGCACAGACGAAAGGAGAGCTTCAGTCTCGGTAAGCCGTTGTTGCACCAGTCCCCGTGAGAGACGCTCCCTTGGAACTTACCTTGTGCAGTCCCCGCTCGAGGGTATTCGAGCGCGAGAAACGCTCCCTTGGACCCTACCCTGTTGCAGTCCCCGCTCGAGGGTTATCGAGCGCGTGAGACGCTCCCTTGGAACTTGTTGCAGTCCCCGCTCGAGGGTTATCGAGCGTGTGAGACGCTCCCTTGGAACTTGTTGCAGTCCCCGCTCGAGGGTTATCGAGCGCGAGGGATGCTCCCTTTGTATATACCTAGCTCTCAGCATTATCTGCCATTCAAGGGATTCAAGTGCGAGGTCTCTGAACCCCGCAAATACAAGGATCCGTGCCTTCCGTGTAGCCCTCCGTTGGAGAGTGTCGGGACCGACACTCATGCGGAGGACGACCTGGGGAATACCATCCACCTCATTGTAAGACCGAGTGGCATTGTCGGCCACTGCTTAGCACGGTGTCCTCTGTTGGTGAACGCCGGGACTGGCGTTCGTGCAGAGGACGGTTGGAACAAGAAGAACGGGGCACAGTGCGGGCTTGCGTGCTGATAACATCATATCAGGTTGTACAGTGCAGAATAAAACTGATTCAACCATTATACCGGTCTTATCTCTGTTGAGAGGAAGCGTGAGTGTGCAGTGTTATTAGCTGGCCCAATCCTGAGGTAACCAGGGGATTACACATTTTATACAAATAAACAAGAAAACGTAATCGAAAAAAGAGTCGAGGCTGTACCCTGCAATATAGTATCAGTTCCATATGGCGCGGGGAGAGGCGAACAAAGAACAGTGTTAAGAAACAGAAGAGATACCAGGAGAAGGGGGGGGGGGGACACAGAGCAAGAAACAAATCGTAGAACACGGGAAATTAGGAAACCGAAACGTACAGTCAAGGAGAACAAGGAGTGTCGGGAGGTTCAGTAAGGGGGGGGGATCACATATCCCCCCTCGATATGAGTTCCATTGGTCCCAAATCCTGCCCCACTTCTTGGGCCTGCCACGGGAGACATACACAATTTTTTTTCTGAACATGCACCAGTCTATGTGCTCTTCCCAGTTGCGAACTGATGGTGCCCTCTGAGATCCCCACAATTGAGCAATGTCTCTTTTCGCAACCATGTTCCCTAGCGTGACCCATTGAGTCTGAGCAGCAGTGCAGTCATTCGGCTCCCAGATGTTCAACAAACAGCGCCTGGCCTCAGGCAACAACTCAACGCCCGTCACCTCACCCATCACCGCATGCACTCTAGTCCAAAAAGACACCACTTCCGGACATTCCCATATGATTTGGAGGAAATTAACAAGCACAGCCACGCCTACACAGCCCATCCGCAGAAAAACCCATATGCATCAATCGTGGACCCGTGACATAGACTTGGTGCAGAATCTTCAGCTGTACGAGTCGCAGACACGCCGGGATCGCGACCTCTTTAGGAGAGGATATCGCAGCCTGCCAGTCTTCATCATCCAACTCCAGCCCATCGTTAGTCCAAGCACTCCGAAGCTGAACAAGCAGGTCCGAACGATCATTGATGAGTTTTTTATAGATAAGGGAGATAGTGCTGTCCGGAACATGCCCGTCCAGCACCCTGTCCTCCAGGGGAGAACACTCCGGGATAGTAGATCCGGCTGGAAAAACAGATTCAATGGCATGTCGAACCTAGAAGTAGCGAAAATACTCCGTGTCATTCAAATTATATTCCTGCTTCAATTCAACAAAGGTCTTAACTCTATTTTTAGCCCAGAGATCGCCCACTTTAATAATGCCAATGAGGTCCCATCTATCAAAACCCTTCGACGTCCATAGCTCTCTCAGTCTCTCAGCGGCAAACAATCGGGTCGCTCTGGTCAGTTTATCCGCCCACCCCGTAGCCGTGGTCGCACTACCCCACACTCGCACTGCCACTCCAGTGGGACCCGTCAGGTTCCTCCTGGCGCCTCGAGAATAGAGCGCCCTATAATAATCCCCCCCGGGCAACAGCCACCGATCCATCTCAAATGCAGGATTCAGAGCAGGACCGTACATGGCATGGTTCACAGCGCTCAGCTGAGATGCCCAGTAGTATCTTTTAATATCAGGCAATGCTATACCACCATCGTACCAGGGCAACGTCAACTTCGCCAACGCAATGCGGGGCCGTCCAGCCCACACTAGTCTCCTCTGGAGGCCCTCGATTTCACGAAATTAACTGGCTGGCACCAGATCAAGCGTGTTTTGGACGGCATACAGAAAACGGGGAAGAGACATCATCTTAAACAGGGCAGCTCTTCCCAATGGGGACAAGGGTAAACTACACCATGCTGCAACGTCCGACCGAAGCCGGACAAGCGGAGGTAACAAATTCCGCTCGTAGCGCACCAGGGGGTCCAGTGAAATATAGATCCCCAAATACTTAAAGCCCCCTCTAGAAACCGGTATCGGGCAAGTGCGGGGCAGAGAGGGCGAGTCTCCACTCAGTGGGAAAATACAAGACTTGGCCCAATTGATACCTAAACCGGAGTTTCGTCCGAAGGAATTCAAAACGCCGAAGAGGACTCCTAGTGACTTATGGGGGGAGGTCAGGTACAGTAATATGTCGTCGGCATATAGTGATATGCGATCTTCAAAGTCAGGGGACCATCGAACACCCTTGAGTGAGGGCTCCCAGCGGAGCCACGCGGCAAGGGGCTCAAGCGCGAGCGCAAATAGAAGCGGCGACAGAGGACATCCCTGCCGCGTGCCTCGTCCGAGAACAAAGGGCTCCGAGGCTCTGCTGTTAACCACAGCCTGAGCCAACGGCTGCTCATACAGAAGCTTGACCCACGCGATGAACTTCGGGCCGAAACCAAATTTAGCAAGAGCAGCCCACAAATACGGCCACTCGACCGTGTCAAAGGCCATCGAGGCATCAAGGGAAACCAAGATGGCCGGTTCATTGAGAGACCCCACCCTCGCAAGGACACCGTGAAGACGGCGGAGATTGAGCGCAGTATTCCAACGAGGAATAAAACCAGACTGGTCCGGGTGTATCAAATCGCTAATCACCGTGACCAATCGATTTGCCAAAAGCTTCGCCAATATCTTGGGTTCCGCATTCAAAAGTGATATCGGTCGATACGATGAGCAGCGCTCGCGGGGCTTGCCATCTTTATGGATAACCACAATGGACGCCAGCCTCTGGTCCCTAGGAAGGGACCCAAGGTCTCGCGATGCCGCAAACATCCGACTAAGATACGGCGCCATTTTGTCTGGGCATAGCTTGTATAATTCAACTGGTATACCGTTCGGACCCGAGGCCTTCCCCGAGCGAAGGGAGCGTATAGCAAGTGCAACCTCATCAGTGGAAAAGTCCGCCTCCATAAGCACCCTGTCCGACTCCGAGAGACTAGGCAGCACGAGATCACGAAGCAACAAGTGCGAGTCCTCTTCTGGCATATTCGAGACCGGCACGTATACAACCCGAAAGTGCCGGGCAAACACCTCGACTATCTCAATCGGGTCCACCACTCGCGTACCGTCAACTTTCTCAATCACAGGCACCACTCGATTCAGTCTGTCTCGTTTGTTCAGCCAATCAATCAGCTTTCCCGCTTTATCACCCACATCATACAAACGCCCCTGTTGCACACGGTTCATCGCCTCAGCCGCGTCAGTCACCAAAGCCCTGTATTCAGATTGCTTAAGAGCTAAAATGTGCAATCGCTCCAGACTCCAACTGTTCCTCCAACCCAGCAATTTCAGTTTCCAGGCTCACCACCTCCTCATTTTTGCGCCTCCTCTCGCCAGCGATCAAAGACAGAGTCTGACCACGGATCACAGTTTTATAGGCCTCCCACAGGGAGACCGGGGAGGACACCGATCCCTCATTTTCAGCAAAGTAGAAGTCCATACACTTGACCACCTCCGATCTGATTTTGGGATTCTGAAAATGCCATGGATTGATCGGGGCAATCCGACCCCCATCTGTACATCGATTTGAAGCCAAAGCGGGGAGTGGTCGGAAATCCCCCTAGCCAAATGCTTGATTTCACGTACCGAGACCAACTGCACCACCGGCACGAGGATATAATCGAGTCTCGAGAGACTCCAATGAGCTCCCGAGTGGAAGGTGTACTGGAGCTGTCCAGGGTGCAGCTGTCTCCAACAATCCGCCAGCCCAAAAGCATTAAAAGATTTCCCCAGCCATAACTACGATGCGGGAAGAAGCCTGGGGGGGCTACTGTCACTCTCTCCATTAACCACAGAATTAAAATCGCCACCCAATATCAACAAACCATCAGGCAGCCCCAGAATCACCCCACCCAAATCGGTGAATGTAGTAGACTGCAGACCAGGCGGAACATAGACAGACAATATGGAGATCAACTTCCCCTCCCACCTCCCCGTAATAGCCGCGTAGCGGCCTTTGTCGTCCAACACCGTGCAATCTATCTCCAGGGGGAGGGAGTTCCTAACCAGGATACCTGCCCCCCTCGATCCAGTGGTAAAGCCGGAATGGGCCACCAAACGGTAACCTCGCCTATTCAATGCCCGACACGTATTACCCACCAAGTGCGTCTCCTGGAGCTAAACCACATCTGGGGAGGATCGCTTCAAATACTGCAGTACTATCCCCCGCTTTATCCTGTCACCAAGACCGTTAACGTTCCAGCTCAACACCCTCAGCCCCCTACCCCATCCCAGAAGTAAACAGTCTGCCCCCCCCCCACCATGAAACAAGCACATAGCAGCAAATATGGAACAAAGCACAGCCTCGATACAAACAAGAAAGAAAGAACCCCCCCACCACCCCCAGTGAACCCACAAAACACAAACCCCCCTCCCTGCACCCCTGCGGTAGACCGAAAAGCCACCCCAACTTGCAGTGTGCCTGTCGCCCCATTAAACTAACCTACAAAAAGAGAGAAAAAGTCCCCAGAGGAGGAAGATTCCCCATTCCCCCCCACCCCCGGGTATCCATATTATAAAAACACAGTCACTGAGCCACTGCCGTGAAGTCAGGTTCGCCGATGCAGACTCACTACTCCTGTTCCGCCCAACCACCTTCAGCACCCCTCGAGCTCTCCGGGCCATCATGTCGCGTCGGCAAAGTGTCTAACCAGTCACTGGCCACCTCAGGGCGATTGAAGAAAAACGCACGATCCTCATGCTCGATTCCTCAGGCGGGCCGGGAAAAGCATAGCATATTTCAGTCCCATATCTCTAAGGCGCCTTTTCACTCCCATGAAGCCCAGTCGTTTCTGCACCGCCTGAGTAAAGTCCGGGTAAAAACTGATCGATACATTCTCAAATTTGGTGGGTCCATTCGTGCGGGAGGCTTGCAGGATAGCGTCTCTGTCCCGGAAATTAAAAATCCTGGCTATTATGGGCCGCGGAGCGGCTCCCAACTTCGGCTTCCCACCAGGGACTCGATGAGCCCGCTCCACAGCGAAAAGTTTACTGAGGCCCTTCGGTGCCAGGTGTTTCAACACGAGGTCCTCCACCAGGACGTCTACGGGCAGGTCCGCGGAGGTCTCCGGAACACCCACGATGCGAACGTTGTTGCGTCTGGCCCGGCCCTCGAAATCCTCCAGCCGACGGGCAAACAGATCATTAGTCGTCCGGAGATTGCGAACTGTGGTCTGAAGATCCGAGACATCTGTGGTCAGACTCGCAGTCTTGATATCAAGGGACTTGACCCGGTCATTAGTTTTCCCCAAGTCCGCCCTGATGAGGGTGACCTCGATCGCCACCATGTCTATCTTAGCTGCCAAGGTTTCATATTGCTGGCCCATGGTGGTCCGGACCCTTACAATGGCGCCCATAACGTCCTTCAAAGTTGGCTCCTCAATTTCAGGAGCACCGTCACCAGTTTCCTCGAGGGCCCCACTCGACCCGCCCGGGGATCCCTTAGGGCGAGTAAAGCGATCGATAGTCTGGGATTGGGCGACCTCTCCCCGGGACGGGCCTCTGGTGGTGCGCTTCTCAACAACCGCCCTGCCCGCCATGATGGGCAACAAACTCCGACGGGACCTTTAGGATCTGGTCAAAGTGATTACCGTTGTGGCAAGTTCGTAAAGGCGAGAGGGCAGGGATCCAACGCTGACTGAAGGTTGGCCACAATAACAGAGCCGGTGCGCCGATCGGCTGCAAGTCGCTGACCACAACGACCGAAAACGAAACCGAAAGTAACCCAGGGGTAGAGGGCGTGGCGTATCAGCCGTTGTTGTTCGATTACCACCTGGGTACCTCGGGGACTCGAGCCCCCGGTTGGCATACGATGTGGGCCTCAAAGTTCAAAGTGCAGTAAGTCCGGTGTCCGGCGGCCAAATCGATTTTCGAAAAGAATGTGGGCATCAGCAGGGCATCAATAACAAGTACCCGTCGTCCAAATCAGGATTAATCACAGGATAGTTGCGGGAGGCGGAAAGGGTCTCGGGAGCCCTTAGCTCACACGTCCATCTTGGAAACGCACGAAGCTCCTCCCCTAGCCAGGGAATTTTAGACACCTTGTCTAACGCCATGCAGTCTTTAAGGATGCAGTGGTTCAAGGGAATATCATTGTTTAACCAGGTTTTTGCCCAGTAGACCAGGGGGGCCAGTTGTAACTCATCGGTGACATAGCCTATGCCTAACTCAGTGTGCATGGAGAAAACTGGTGTTGATTGTGGGACTCCTAACAATATTCTAAGGAAATTGTTCTCCGCTGTTTGTATTTTACCTTGTGGCGCAAAGCCCCACAAGGGGGCGCCATACATGGCTATAGACAGACATTTTGTCTTATATACTTTCAAGAGGGCATCCATTGGACACAAATCCAGTCGCTTTGCAAAGCTCATCAGAGCTGAGGTTGATCTCTTAACTGCAAGGCTTTTTGCATTTAATTGGGCGGTCCAGGAGCCCCCCTCCTCGAAGATAATTCCCAGATGGGTAAAAACTGGTACCCTGGTCACCCCCTCACCAGTGCATGTAAACGTCTTTAGCTTTTGAGTTTTCATGCGTTTCCCTGCCACCATTATATGTGATTTTGTATTGTTAATTGCCAGGTCGAGTGATGCCATGAACTCTCCAAATACATCAAGGAGTTTCTGCAAACCTACCCCTGTGTGGGCTAAAAGCACCGCGTCGTCCGCGTATAATAATACGGGCACCAGGGAGTCCCCCACTCGTGGGATATCAGGTGTTGAAACCGCCAGTTCTTTACCCAATGAGTTAATGTAAAGGGTAAATAGAAGGGGGGCCAGGATACAGCCCTGCCTGACACCCCTTCTAGAATGGAAAGGCCGGGTGCAGCTGCCCTCCCGGTCGATTCTTATAGAGGCTGACAAGTCAGTGTGGAGTGACGCTAGGAAGTTAACCAGCGGGGGGTCAATGCCCAGGCTGGACAATATGGCCCATAGCTTGGATCGATTGACCAAGTCAAAGGCCGAGGAGAGGTCCATGAAGGCCATGTATAGATTTCCCTCTTTGGCCTTGGTGTATTTGCCAACTAACATAAGGAGGTTTAGGCACTGATCCATGGTTCCTCTCCTGGCCCTAAACCCATACTGCAGTTCTGAAAGAACCCCCTTCTCCTTTATGTAATCCCCTAGTATATGTAATATGACCCTGCCCAGGATCTTGACGGCAGAGTCAATCAGTGATATCGGCCTATAACAGGCCGGGTCTGTTCGAGAACCTTTCTTATAAATGGGAATGATGGTGGAGGACGACCATGATTTGGGGAACCCAACTGTACAAGAGGAGTTAATAACATTGGTGAGTATTTTAGCCCACATATTCAGGGGTGACCTATAAAGATCTGCTGGAACGCCATCTGGGCCCGGGGCCTTACATTTTGTCATTTCCAAGATCGCCCTACTAACCTCATGCTCGCTAAATTGTAGGGGAACAACAGGGACCATGGGCCAATGGTGCCTGTCTAGTGCTAGTGACTCTTCGCTGTTATATATTTGACTAAAATGGGAAACCCAATCTTCCTCAGGGATCACGCAATCCATGATAGAATTTTCCTCCTCGGAAAAGTGGGAGTGATTGATCACTGCCCAAAATTTGGAACTGTCTTTCAAGATAATGATAGATGTAAGATTGTCCCAAGCCTCATTTTTTATGGACTTTTTTCAAGTAATGGTGGTTAGTCTGTAGAGTTTCCTGCACTCGGTCACCCGATCACAATTTCTTGGCTGCTGTTTAAGGGCCGCCATAAGCCCCTTGTGGGCCTTGGAGCATTCCCTATCGAACCACCTTGGGCAGTTATTTTCAGCTCGCTTCTTTCTAAGTGTTAGATCACAGTTCACTTGAGTACAGATGTTAGAAAAAGAATTAATAATATCAATGTCAGCTGCCAAGCTGTCTGTACATATTAACAAATCTGCGTGAACATTTGCTTTTAGATGCTGAATGAATGTGTCCGGGACCACCTTGGACCAGTTTAACCTTCTTCCCTGATCCTTAGGAACAATGGAATCACGACAACCACCATGACGCTCAACCTGGGTTGTATTGTTATTACCAATATTTAAAGTCAAAATCAAAGGATTATGGTCGCTAAAGGCGGAAACCTTGACTTCCAGGGAGGATACCACATCAGCTAGTCCCGCTGAAATAAAGATGTAGTCTATAACAGTGTTTGCATCTCTTCCTGTGAACGTCGCTACCCTGTTCTCCCCCTCAGGCCCAGCAATTTCAAACAGATTTAAGTCGGCAAGTAATTCTTCCAACTCCATCCCCTGCGGTATATGTTCAAAATGGGGACTTGTGGCACCCGGGGGTGCCAATTGTTGTTTAGAAAAACAATCCCAGCCACAGGGGTGAATATTAAAATCTCCCATAAGCAAGATTTCGAATAAAGCTGTTTGATGCGACTTGTAGTGAGAAAGAAAAAACGATAAGGACCTTAAATGTGTATTATATGATGCCTTATCTGGTGCATTATAAAAATTCACAATTAAAATTATTGGGAGGTTTGGCCTAGCCCATTCTACACATAAGATGTTATCTGATGATGATTCTATTTTCTTCATGGAGCCTGCCAATTTGATAGAGGTGATTGTATATAAGCCTCCTTTGGGTCTCCCTCCCAGTCCTGCAGTCGCTTTAACAAAGAAGCTACAATAGCCATTTAGATAGAAATTTCCATTTGTGTCCCATGTCTCCTGGAGACACATGATCTCGTGTTGAGTTACAAAATGAACCCATCTTTCGTCCGAGGCTTTCTTTCTTAGCCCTGCTATATTCCAGCTAAGTACCATTGGTTTATGGCAATGACTATCTAACATGGAAATCTCCTGATCATTCAGGTGGGTGGGTGATAGTCAGTCCACTAGGTCCAGGGTAGAGGGGTTTACGAGTGATGAGAACCGATTACTTAGAGCAACGGGTTCCACCTGAGTTTCAGCTGAGTGAACAGGGACATTTTGTGTAATTGTAGCAGACTTATCCCCCACCCGCAGCCGTGCCTGTTGTGCTTGGTAAGAATAATGTTTCGCATCCCCCTACCCTTCCTGTGTATCCTAGTTATGTTATGTTATTTATTTTGAAAGTTTTATATAGCGCGAACAAGATCTTTGCAGATATCAGAGCGCTTTACAGACGAAAAGAACAACGTGTGAGCAAATAATATTGGGGTGGGGAAGGTCATGTGGGAGCAAAGACCACCAGATACATTAGTGATGATACAAGTACAAATACAAGTCCAAATAATTGATAGCGTAAGCACTCAGGCAGGTCATAAAACGAGCCATACAAAAATGCAAAACAGGTCAGTGAAACTGAATGATGCAGCGTCTGTCAATAACATCCCCACTAGTAGTTCAAGTGTATTTCGCCATGAGGATAGCTTTTACTTCTTTCTTAAAAAGTATCGTAGAGGAGATAAGCCTTATTTCAGGGGGGAGTGAGTTCCAGATTCTGGGTGCCATTCCAGAGAAGGAGCGTTTATACGTTTTTTCCTTACGGAATCTTCGGGGCTTTAGCAGGAGATTGTCTGTGCCTCTAGTGATTCTAGAGCCTCCGGAAATCGACAGCTTTTGGGCGAGGTATCCGGGTGAGCTCAGGTGGACAGCCTTGTGCGTGATGCAGGCGATTTTCAGATGAATTCTGGCTTCAAAAGGTAGCCAGTTCAGGGCTCTCAGGTCAGGGGAGATGTGTGAGTGTTTTCTTGATCCGGTGATGAGTCTCGCTGCAGCGTTTAGAGAAGCTCTTATGGGTGCCGTGGTAGTTAGGGGGAGACCACAGAGGGCGATGCTGCCGTAATCTATTCGAGGGATGACTAGAGCTTGTACCGCAGTTTGGAAATCTTTGGCTGGAAGGAAGGGTTTGAGTTTCCTTAAGGTATTGATCTGGTAGTTCGCCCCTTTAATTGCTTTGTTGATGTGTTCCTGCATGTTGAGGTTGGTGTCAAGTGTTATGCCTAGGGATTTTGCTGAGTCTACAATGGTGGGATGAACATTGAGTGCGGTTAGGTGTTTAAGCCAGCTTTGAGTGGTAGTGATCTTCGCAGGAGGTGAGATCAAGAGGAACTCTGTTTTAAGAGCATTGAGCTTGAGATGATTAGCGGCCAACCATGCTTGGGTGCTTCTGATCGTTGAATTCAGGAGTCTAATGTCTTTGGGTGATTGTACTTTGAGATAAAGTTGGGTGTCATCGGCATACATGTGGAATTGAACATTGGATGCTTGTAGCAAGGTGGTGAGAGGTTCCATGACTAGGTTAAACAGAGTTGGGGATAGGGAGGATCCTTGTGGGACGCCTAGCGATACCGGTATTGGAGAGGACATCAAGTTGTTGCTCTTGAATTTCTGCGTTCTGTTGTGTAGAAAGGACGTGAACCACTTGAGCACAGTTCCAGATATACCCATTCTTGTGTTTAAGGCAGGTATCGTTTTGATCTAGCATTTGGAGGGCGTCGTCAATTATGTGTATCATAGCAGTTTCTGTGCTGTGGTCCGCTCTGAAGCCTGATTGATGTGTTGAGGAGATCAAACTTTTTAATGTGCTTAGTCAATTGAGTTTGTGCGCATTTTTCCAGTAGTTTGTCAAGAGTCGGAATATTGGTAATGGGACGATAATTATTTAGATCAGTGGGGTCGGCTGTAGGTTTCTTTAGTATAGGTGTGACTTGTCCAACTTTGAGGGAGTCGGGAATGGTCCCTTGTTGAAGAGAGCTGTTGATGATTTTAGTCCAAAGTGGGAGGAGCGACGGGGTAAGGTCTTTGACAGCGTTGGCAGGAAGGGGATCCGAGAGGTGATTGGCTGGTTTCAAAGTGCTGAGCAGTCTACCAATTTCTTCTTCCGAATAGGTGGCAAAGGATGTCCATGTAGCATTGTTTTTTGGTTCAGTGGGTGCTGTGCAGATCGATTTGGGATAGAGACTTACGTCAATGAGGAGATCGATCTTTATGTTGTCTGTTTTTTGGGTAAAGAAAGAGGCGAAGTCTTCACAGGAGGGTGCTTCGCCCAGAGTACTGAGTGGTTGGGGCTGATCCTTGGATTGCGTTTTGATTAGTTCAAACAACTTTCTCGGCCGATTTTTGGCTTGGTCAAGCTGACGGCTGAAGAAATCTGATTTTGTGCGTTTTATTTTCCTGAAGTAGGCATTTCTCTTTTTCTTCAGTGTTTTTAGGTGCAGTGCGGAGGGGGCTGATCTCCAGGTGCGCTCCGCCATTCGCATGGCCCGTCTATCGTCGTTGAGACTCCCGTTGTACCAAGGATTGGGCATTTTGGTGGATGCTCTTTTTAGCTGCATAGGTGCAGCTTCATTAACTAAAGAGGTCATAGCGTTGAGATAGTGGTCCGTCAAGGCTTGGACATCCGCAACGCCAGTGGGAGGGAGTAATATATTGCAGCTGTTGGGGGGTAGAGAGTTTGGGTTGAGTTTTTTCAAGTCTCTTTTCCAGACTTTGGGTTTGAATGATTGAACCGGTTTAAATTTGACTTTTTCGTTGATGAAGAACGTGACAATGTGATGATCTGACCAGTCACAGGGTTTGATAGATTCGAGCTGGATAGAGTCTTCTTTGGCGATGATAAGGTCGATGATGGAGCCTTTCTCGTGGGTCGGGCTGTTGCATATTTGGGTGAGGTCAAGGGCGTCCAGGAAGTTTTTAAGACTCTTCACCACCGCGTCATTAGGATCGTTCCAGTGGAGGTTAAAGTCACCAAGGTAAATTTGTGGGAGTTGTCGCCCCACATTGGTGGTGATCATATCCATAATTTGTTGCGCGAAGGTAAAGTTGTCCCCAGGTGGATGGTAAATGCTGTGGAGAGAGCATATCGGTTTCCCCTCACTGATAATATCAAGGCAAATGTATTCACAGGAGGTTGGGGAGGGTAAGGAAGGGGAGGTGACTTTCTTGACAGAGAGGTTACTCCTGTGTATACAGGCGATTCCCCCACCTTTTTGATCAACCCTGTCTAGTCTGATGATGTTGTAGTTGGGGGGAACTAGTATGTCCAATATAGGTGTAGAAGATTCAGTTAGCCAGGTTTCAGTCAGGATGATTAGGTCAAGGTCCAGTGATAAGATGAGATCAGCGATTGCAGAGGAGTGCCTAGAGGCCGATCTGCAGTTGAGGAGGGTGCATTTGAGACGGGGTGTGTCGAGGGTGGAAGGGGGTTGTAGAGAGAGGGGGACTTTTCTCAGGTTACTAAGGATAGAGATTCTGTTGTTTTGCGTGGGGGGTCTAAGGGGATTTGGATGAATCGTTGGAATGGCGCGGAGGGTGGAGGGTATGTTGTTAAGGGGAGCTGGGTCGTAGGAGCGGAGGAGAGTGAGTGTGTCGAGGTCCGATAATGTGTTGCGAGTACGATGGGGGCGGTTTTCCCGATTGCGAACAGGGATGGAGATCCAGTGCGGAGGGCGTTGAGTGCGAGAGTCAGCCGTCCGGGTGGGGGTCTTGTTGGGAAGGGCGGTGTTGGTGAAGGCGGGTGAGGGGTGTCCGGGAAGTGTGCAGAGTAGTTGTTTGATGATGTGAATGTCTTGTTTGAGCTTGAGGAGGGTGGTGGGTGAGGAATGACTGGAGTGCGAGCGGAGTAGTTGTTTGATGATGTGAATGTCTTCTTTGAGCTGGAGGAGGGAGGCCATAACATGGTCTGATGTGGGATTTGTGTTGGTGATGGGTATCGGAGGGTTGGGGTAGGATGCCATAGAATGGAGGAGGGTATTGGTAGTAGGTGGAGAGTGCATAGTGGAAGATGGGCGTAAGTAAGTTGTGGGGGCGCATGTAGGGTAATGTGGGGTGAGAATCGGGGGGGAGTGTCATTATATGTGGTTCTTTTTTGCGGAGGCGGAGTCGAGTTGATAGTGGTGTGCTCAGATTGATTAGTTAATGTGTGGAAGTGGGGGCTTCGAGTTGGGTGGGATAAAGGGTGGGCATTGTCTGTGTGCATGTCGGACTGGGGCTGAGCTCGGTCGGGCAGATTGTGAGTGGAAGCTGTGTCGTCAAGTGTGAAACCAATGGGAGTGTGGGCTGGTGACAGGGGGGAGGGGATACGGCTGGTGTATATGGGTGACAGGGGTGTGAGGTATCCACCGTAGTTGGGTGTATGACTAAGGTGCTGATGGTAGAGGAGAGGTGCATGTCCAATTGGGGCTGAGGTATGCTAGAGGCGTAATATTCGGGAGTTGTGGTGTCAGGGGGAAGAGGAGTGTGTGTGGTATGAATGGAGGTCAGGGTGTTGGTGGGACAGGAGGGGGTGCGGCTGGTGTATGTCGGTGAGAGATCCAAGTCTGTGATTGAGAAGTTAGTATGAATGGGTGTCATGGTGTTGGTGGGCCTGGAGGGGGAGCTGCTGGTGTATGTCGGGGAGAGATCTAGGTCTGTTATTGAGGAGTGTGCGGTCGTTACAGTAGGAGGGTGGATGACGACGGTGCCGGTGGTGGAGGGGCGGTGCGTATCATTTAGGGACTGAGCTGTGTTAGCATCGTTATTGATGGGGGCTGTGAAGTCAAGGGTGATCGGACTGAGTGGGGTCCCCAGATTGGAGATGTGCTGTAAGAAGGTATGGAACAGGTTGTCTAGTAGTTCAAGGTTCTTGTTTGTGGATTGGATTAGAACAATCCCGTTGTTGTAGATAGTGATGGACGTTCTGCCTGGGAAGAGTTGGGATGGTGTGATGGAGAGGGTTTGGCCATGAGCGGATTTCCTGGAATTGGATACGTTGAGTAAAGAGAGGAACGTTTTTCTCCATTGGGCTCTGCGTACGGTGTGGAAGATGATATCAATGTTTACGGCACCATTAACCGGTGAGTAATAGGTGTCTGCAACGGGTATTTCCGGGTGTGACCTCAAGAGGTTGTGTTTAAAGCGTTTAGCTGCTTTTTTGGTGAGTGTGGGTGGGTAGTTTATTCTGTGTGTGTGCTTGCCGATGAGCTCCATGATGGGGTGACAGAGTCAGTAGGTGTGGGAGGATGCTCAGTAATTGCTGGTTGCATGGAGTGAGAGTGGCACTAGTGGGCAGCCATTGTGTATGCGGTAGTAGTCTAAGCATCCAGGGATAAGATCTGTAGTGGGTGCATATTGCACCGATGTAGGGTGATAAACTGGAGCAGAATACAAACACATACACTAATACCCACAATGCATGCGCTAACAGATACACAGATGTATAGTGCACAATAATGATAAACTGGTGCAGAGAACAAACACATACACTAAAACCCAATTGCATGTGACAATAGATGCACAGAAGTAGGGTGCTCAATACTGAAAAGCGGGTGCAGAATGCGAACACATACACTAATACCCAGTTGCATGTAAAACATTGGCAATAATGAACAGCAATAGTGTGTGAGGTAGTAGATGGTGTATAGGGGAATGAGACTTGAACTGGGAGCAGGTTACCTAGGTGTGACAGGTCAATGTGACAATTAGTCAGTGCATTACAATGAGGTCGTAGTAGATAACAAACATGTACCGCATGGATGTTATTAATTTTTGTATCGCGCACAGCTGCCCCAGCGAAGGGGCGTCCTGGCGCTTGAGCAGGTACTGAAACATAACACAGAACGGAAAAGAAAGCCCTAGCCAGGTACAGAGAACAGAAAGGTCTTGATCGCGCGCCTAGTAGTGACGGAGTGTGCCTCAGTCGGGGTTTGACCTGTCGGAGAGGAGGAGGTGGATAGAAATAGCCTAGTGGCAGGGGTCTAATGCCTACGCCATCTGGCTCAGATCCATCCCCGAGTAGTGTGGTAACCAAATTAGGACTGTTAAAGTTGACAATCACACAATCACCGGTAATACGTTTCTCCCTTCGCCCCACCCAGTCCACCCTTCTGGCAGCTATGATGTTTTTCCCCACATCCAAACTCCCACTGCTGAACTGTGTACACCATCTTCTGGTTCTGTTTAGTAGATCCTGATCTGATTCCCTCTGGTTGAGACGTGGGATCCCAGTTAGGATTACAACTAGTGGTGCTGCATCTGGAGGGAGATCCACTATGTTGTTTTGTCTAGCATGCCACCCACTATGTCTTTGGTCATTTTCTATTGGCTTGCCTGTCCTGTCCTCCGGCCTACCCCCCAAGGCTAAGTTCGTGTGTGTCTCCCCTTGAGGTGTTGCGCTCCCTTTTGGAGGGTTTATGCAGGCTGTATGACTATGGCTTTTAGCCTGCATTGGTGAGCCCATAACCACCTCCTGACTACCAGACAGTTCCAGGTGTTTGTGAACTCGCTTCTCAGTATAGGACTTCAGGTCTTTTAGACAGTTGTCAATACGCTCACATTTGTGCAAGATGTTTTCGACACATTGTTTCAAAGTATCCACTATGTCCTTTGCAATATTAACTAATAGGGGTTCCAACCTGGATTCAAACAGTTCTTCTATCACGACTGTCAAGTTAGCGTGGGAGCCCTGGGTAGCTGTAATGTCTGCTTTAGATATAGGCAATTTGCGTGGTTTATTTTCTCGGGTTTTTTGTTTCTTTGCATAAGGGATTGCTGTGGCTCCGGTGAGGCCACCTTACTGTTATTTTGGGAAGGTAGCTGATTTACCCTGCAAGGGGATTGAGGGGCCGCCACAATTATGTTTGGTTCAAGTGGAATATGACGAGCCAATTCTAGTTGTAATTGAGGTTGTAACTGTGAAACGGATTCATCCTGGGAAACCCTAGTTGCCGCATCAACCTGTACAAGTCCCAGTTCTTTCTCCGCAATGGCAATTTCATTGTTCAAAGCCCCCACCGCAGAGGTAAGATAAGAAATGATTGAATCGGATGTAGGAGAGTAGGGTCTGCAATCCTATGATCACCCAGATTTTTGCTTTTTGCTTCACTGGTTTACGACTTTCCCTGGCTGTGGGCCTGCTAATCAGACCCACAGCCTAGCTGTTCTCTCTATTCCAAATTGTACCCAGGTACTGAATTGGCACTGGGCCCTCTCTTGTGTCCCTGTAACCAGGGCAGAGGTGTACCCAGAGGTCTCCCAGGGGCTGCAGCATGTATTATGCCACCCCTGAGCTGACTAACTAAAACAGACACAACTGGCTGCTTGACAGCTGGGGCAAGGTGGTGTACACACCCTTTGCTTTAGATATAGTATTCCTATATCTAACCCTAAAATGGACACATATATTCCTATCAGTCACTCCTATGGCAGGCCTTATCAATCCTGAAGGCAGAGTGCTTGGAATAATGTGAGATGGTGCTCTGGCATGAGCTGAGCCCGTTTGCAGCTTGCGGAACCAAGTCCTAATAGCTGTTCCATGATAACGCATACCATATACTCTTAAGTGCATTATAATCCTCGCGGTTATATGCCAACTCTGGTATCGCTTTATCAAAACATGTCGAGTAAGGTGTCATACGAATTGGAAAACTAACCCCTCGCCAATTCTGGAGACGGGGTTAGCATTCCACCCTTCTAGAGGGACACGACATGTATGTAGCTGTAACCCCGGTTAAAGTTAACTCAAGCCTCAGCTCCACAAAATGGATGCTGCCACCGAGACACAAGTCTGCCCTCCTGCTGCTGGGAGTCCTTCCAGCAACGGAGGCCTGGACAAAGGGTTTCCTGTCAGGGGCGGTGCCAGCACCATCCCAGACAGGGTTTTGTGTATCCCCGGTAGGCAGGGCTTTAGAGGAAGGTGACTGCAAGTGGCACCCCGGTGCTCAATGTGCATAGGCCGGCTTGAACCAGTTCCAGGGGCACTCCAGCCCCTGATCTGGGGAAAAGCCCGCCAAAGGAGAGGGGTGTAACCACCCCCTCCTAGTCCCACCCATAGGGCAGGACTTAGTCGCGTGCCAGCCCCCTTTCCCAGGATAAAGGTAGGAGCAGGCCCCCTTCCAAATTAGATCATCTTTGAATCCTGAACCGACTTTCCACGAAAGGAACTCAAGACTCTTCTCAAGATTTCTCCCTTGTGACTAAGGAGTAGTCACCCTGCAGCAGCAGGCACCACCCAAGCATCGCGGTCTGCTGTAAGTCTCTCCTTCGGATCAAGACTGCCCAGCTCGACGAGAACCGGCTTCCCTGGCACCTCTGACCTCTACCTGCATCATCAGCCCAGCTGAGATTTGTGGGTGTGACGAGACCTCGAGGGACCGGCCATCTTCAAGACTGCACGACGCTTGTCCAGCACGACCACCGAGTGACCCTCGTCTAAGTGCTTTGGGGTCCGAGAAGCCCCAACCCTGAGCAGCTCCAGCACCGAAGTCCAGCCCCCTTGCATCCACGAGATCTGCGTGGGGCCCTTCTGCTCTTTGCTGCTCACCGCGTTGTCCAGGTCACTTGCCCGCTGGCTAGTGGCCCTTTTTGATGACGAACCACGACGACAACACCGCTGGTCTGGTTGCTCCAGACTGGCCCTTGCTCCCCTCCAACAGAGGAGCACCCTGGACCCTCCTGGTCCACTCCAGACGCCATTTTAAGTCCACCGCGTGGGCTTGCATTTGCCAAGAGTTGTTGCCCCAATCCTGGGTCCAGCGACGTCGACAGCAGATACCACCGTGGGACAGCTCGCCCCTCCATCCTGGTCGCCGACAACGCCTCCTGGTCCGAGAGACTGCAGAGCCCAGCGTCGCCCACTCACCTGGTCGAGGTGACTTCGTCCGGTGCCATCCTGGTGCCCACCTAATCACTGGCTAGTGATTCAGAACTTGGTCCCCTCTGCTTACAGGTACCCATCTTCATCGATCCATGCTTGGATCACCACGAACTTCTTCACTGGTCGCCTGCCAGCAACTTCTTTCTTCAGGCTCCATAGACTGCAACGAGGATCTCCGACGTCTTTTCAGCCCTATGCAGCCGCAGCCCCTGGGCTAGGTAACCTGAGCATTTCGGTGCTACTGCATAGTTTAACTATCTAAGTGTCAGGATCCTTTATCGTTTCAGCTCTACCTAGTCGGGTTCGCCCGAGAACACTAACTTTGCTTTTACTAGCCTCCATAGACTTTTTCCCGCCTTACGCGTGAGAGTTCCCACTCTGCACACGACGTCCCTAGGCCTCCTGCTTGTAATCTAAAGGTTCAGTAGTCCAGTCCTAGCGATCCTAAAGCCTATGAGAATAGTTACTTACCTGCTAGTAATTCGCATTCCACTTTTGTAGTATATGGTTTTTCGTGCCCCTCGGGCATTTGTGTAAATTGTGCGACTTTAAGTATTTCTTGAAGAGTTTTGTTGTGTGCTTAGCTCCCTGTCTCATAAAGAGCCAGGGTAGTCTTGTTATAAATAAATATACTTTATTTTTCATAACAACTTGTGTGGTGTCCTTTCACTTGGTGTTCAAGGGGTAAATGTGATGGTAAAACAGCTGGCTTAACACGCCCTCTAGAGTTTAGCCTAAAGACTGCACGTGTCCATGCTACTAGGATAGCTGGTCTATCAGGTTGACTTACAACCAAACATCAATAAGGGTTGTTTGGACTGATACAAAGTGTTCACTAGAATAGTGAACATTATATATCAGGCCAACTTCTCACATCGGATTTACGTGGGACTTTAGCATTCTTACCTTCGCTGCCCTTTATGGCCAGTTTGCGTTTACCCATTGCACTGAGTAGAGTGACAGGCCCTGCCCTGCCTCTTCCTGCCACAGACGGCCACAGACAGCCACAGACGGTCCCGACCTTGTCCCGACCTTGTCCCGACCTTGTCCCGGGCTTCTCCCGGGCTTCTCCCAGGCGCTCCCGCGTCGCGGGGAGTATGGTGCTGTTATGTAGGGTGGGCGGTACTGGCGTGTCTTGTCCCCGGGCCAGGTGGTATCCGCTGAAGGATCCTGGGGCTTGGAGACCGCCTCGGTGTTCCGGCGCGACTTCAACAAGCCCAGGGTTAGAGTGTTATTCCGTTTTGCCTCCAAAGTACTGGCAAAAACAGCAAAAGGGCTCCGCTGCCCCCCTTGACAGAATACCGCCCCTCAGACCTCCGCGCTGCGGCTCATTAGACATTGTACCCAACATTAAGGTATAGAGTGTACCAATTCATGCCTCTTTCCTCACTGCCTCGATGAGAGGGTTGGGTTGAATTTTCCAATGGGCTTTCAGCAAATAATTCCCAACTTGTAAATATTTAAAGAAATCCGCCCGAGACAGATGATATTGATCCCTAAGCTGCTCAAACGACTTTAGCCCACCATCCATAAATAAATCACCAACCATACAAACTCCTCTAGCCCGCCAATTCTTTACCACCCGGTCCCAAAATACTATTGGAAGAAGGGTAGATACTGTTAGCGGAGTGGACCAAGAAGCTCTTTCTATCTCGTACATCTTCTTGACAACTTTCCATACTTATAGGCAGCTAAAAGTATTTTAAATCTCGTACGCTTATAGTAGCTCTAGTCCACATTAACAAACAGTAGATTTTTTGCATCGCTGCCCAGCAACATTTGATAGATAGAGGGAGACTCAGCCATATCTGTTGGTCCTACACCAGTGAGCAATATATTCATATGTTGCAACATACACGCAAAATAGTATAGACTAAAATCAGGGACAGCCCAACCCCCTTGAGCCCTTGGCAAAACCATATATTGCATTGCTCTTCGTGCTTTTCCTCGTGCCCATATAAATCTACACAAATAGACTGTAGTAGAGCGACATTGGCTCGTGGTATCTCCAAGGGCACACATCTGAAAAAATATAACATTTTCAGTAGGATCATCACCTTTAGAACATTACATCTTCCCACCATAGATAAATGTAGACATTCGCATTGATCCAATTGTCTACGGACCCCCGCCACTAGCCTCCCCCAATTAGAATCAACCAGCGCCCTCAAGGAGGCCCATATCCTAATCCCCAAGTAAGTCACCTCTTGTAAAACCCTTTGATCAGTGTATGTGCCTGTTTAACACATAACATTTGTGTTTTTGATGTATTTAACTTATAGTCCGATACTGCCCCATACTGTGCTGCCAGTTGCTCTATTTCATCCATCGCCGCTGCTGGCTTAGGTGTTACTACGGCCATATCATCAGCGGATGCAAAAACGCGATATTGATTCTGCTGTAAAGTTACTGACTGAATCCGGGAACAGCTTTCTATCATTTTTTAAAAAAGGATCTATGTATAATGAAAATAATAATGGGGAACCGGGACACCCCTGTCTAGTCCCACGCATGATTGACACCGGTTTAGATATCCCCATGCGACGCGATCAAAAGCCTTCTCGGCATCTAATAAAATAAGTCTAAGCGCATCGCCACTACAGTTAGCATGATTGAAAAGCGTTATAACCCTATTGACATGGTTCGTTGTTCCCCATTTAGGGAATAATCCATGCCGTCTAACCGACACTAGTGGAGTTATCACTTCCACCAACCTAGTCGCCCACATTTTTGAATATATTTTGCCATCCGCATTCAGAAGAGATATCGGACGATATGATGCCGGAAGATCAGCAGGTTTATCCTTTTTTTTTTTAAACACAGTGATACTGGCCTCATCCCATGACAGAGGAGAGGCACCAATCTGAGCTTGTCTAAACGTGGCTAACATATCCTCCTGCAGGACTCCAAAAAAGATTTTATAAATCTCGAGCAGGAGTTTATCCGGACCTGCCGCTTTTCCAGCTGCTAGCTCATTTATAGCTCTCTCTAACTCACCCATAGTTATAGTGGCCTCCAACCTCTCTGCTTCTGCCTCACCCAGATCCTTCTCACAAAAGCGCTGTAACAGTAGTTCACCTTTTTGAGAATCATACTGTTCTCCTGCATACAGTGCTTCATAGAATTCTTTAAATACATTCAGTATTCCAGTTTCATTTTCAACACGCATCCCACTGGTATCCAGAATAGCATTAATTCTTTGAGCCGCTTCCTTTGATCTAAGTTTTTGAGCCAGGCACCTGCCACTTGCCTCCGCATACTCATAATTCAGTTGTTGCTTAATTAAATATTTCTTGGCTGCCTCTTGGCTCCAGTGAAGGTTTATTTTTGCCTTACACCTGGCTACTTCTGTTGAGAAATCTCCGACATCTATACCAGCATGTATGCCCCGTATAAGCTTCTCTTCAGCAAATGTCAGGCCCTGATACAATTCCTGTAACTTTTCCCCCTGTTGTTTTTGCCTGTATAGCCCGAAACGGAGTGCTTCACCCTAAAAGCTGCTTTAAAAGCATCCCAAACAAACCCGATGTCCGTACTACCCCGATTAACGCGAAAAAAGTAACAATCCATTCCTTCATATAAGAAACAAACTTTTTATCCAACAGAAGTTTCCGATCAAAAGAAATACCCCGGGGTTTAAATAATGTCCAAGTACATACTAAAGTTAGTATCACCGGGCCATGATCAGAAGTGACCCTTGGATACACTTGAATTCGGGCATCGTTCAACAAGTGGTGCGGGGCAAAGAAATAGTCCAATCACCAGTTTTTGGTGCGGACAAGAAAAAAAAGTGTATCCTGGGTCCTTACCCTTCAATGTAGCCCACACATCTAGCAAGCCATGTGCAGTAATCAAAGATTGAAGCGCCTTAAACACTTTTGGTTTTCTGCCGGTATATCTGTAACTGTCATTTCCCAAAGAATTGGGAGGGAGCTTTATGTTTAAATCGCCACAAACAATTACTGGAGTTGGCCATAGCGCCAATTCAACATTGAGTAGTTCTAAAACTAATGCCTCGTCCATATTAGAACCATATATAGAACACAACGTAAATTTCAGTGTCCCAACAGCAGGGCCGGACTGAGAACCAAAACCGGCCCAGGCAAAGTGCTCGGCCGGCCCCCGGGTGGGAGGTCTGAGCTCTTTGCCGGGGCCGGTTTTCGGCCGATTTTGTTGAAGGGCCGATTTTGCAGCTATGCTGCATAAACTGCCCTGTAACAAAACCGGCCCAGGGGCCCAAAACCGCCCCCCAACCTTGCGGCGCACCGGGGGATTGCCCGGTGCCCGCAACGGCCAGTCCGGGCCTGCCCAACAGCACACTCAGCTATTGCCCATCTCCCCAGTCAATTCGTCAATATCCTACCAGTGTTAACAATATGTTTTTTCGCCAGAATTGAGACACCCCTTGATGTGCAAGCCTGTTTAGTACAAGCCACTACAATATAGCCCAACTCAGATAATAATTTTCTCTTGGCCCATGCTATGTGGGTTTCCTGGAGATATATCACATCACAATGGAGCACATGTAACTCACTTGCAACCCGCTGCCTTTTATTAAGGTGATTCAATCCCCTGACATTCAGTGAGCCAAATCTAATACCTTTAACCACCATCTATCTCCACTGTGCCTCCAACACAAAGAAGCATGTGCCATACATAACTAGCTATCATGCAATGAAAAGAAGTGTACTCATGGATTGGTTTTATTTTTCTCCCCTCCCCCATACCACCCCCCTGCCCCCAACCCCCCTCCCCAGCCCATCCCCACCCCAACCCACCCAAAACAAGACGTAAGGACTATGTCCTCAGTGATGGAGAGTATTTGTGCGCGCCCCTTCCCCCCCGCCCAACTTTCACCCGTCACCGCCAAATCTCATCCGTTATCATCCGTTATAATAAGTCCCTCTTCCGGTATTGGCGTGCTAGCATATTATTCATAAGATTGAGCATAAAAAAGCATTACATTACAGCATTACATTACTATACCGTTCTGACTAATTAAAAGACATCCTTTATATCCTAGTATTACAATCATACTGATGCTGTACCGAAAGAGGGAAGGAGAAAAGAAAAAAAAGAGGAGAAAGCATACAAACTAAGATAATACCCGAGTGAGAAAGGACAGGTGCTGCACATTTATTGACTACCCATTGTCTTCAAAAAGTCTTGCGCCACAACCTCTGATGTAAAGAAATGAGTTTTTTCTTTATAGATCACCTTTAACTTGGCAGGATTTAAAAGGAATGCCTGCCCCCGTTTGGCCTGAAAGAGTTAAATTAACTGCCGCAATTTCCACCTCTGTTGCACAGTGGTCGGACAAAAATCGGGGCGCACAAAAAATTTGCACCCTTTGCCAGACCGACGCCTATCAGGCCGAGCAAGATCGTATATTGCCTCACGAAGCAGATAGTTGTTAAGACAGATAAGAATCGCTCTAGGCTTTGCATTCACTTCTCCCCCTGACCCACCGGTTCTCCTACGTTGTACAAAAGGAAATCTATGTGCCCTAATGACCTCGGTTTCCCAATTCCAGTCTTTCAAGTCAGGGAAGGCCTCCTTGAACATTTCAACAACAAACTGTCTCACATCCTGCCCCTCTTTGGACTCAGGTATACCCAAGACACAAAGGTTATTACGTCTTGATCTGTTTTCGAGATCTGTTAGTTTCCAGTCAACATCCACCTTAGTCTTTTGTAAAACTTCAATAGCTGACTGTTTGACCAGAGAGTCCTCTGCGCCAGAGATACGCTCTTCTACCTCCACCACCCTAGTGGTTATTTCTGCACAAGACTTCGCGATACGGCGTACTGTGTTTTGTAATTTGCGCACCGCCCCCTGTGTTCGCAAACCTTCTGCCTTTGTCTCAGCCCGGTGAGCCATGATGATTTTGTAAATTGTATCCAAAGTAACCACGTCGCCATCCTCCTCCAGGTTATTCATACTAAATGCTGCCTGAGCAGACTGCTCGGGTGGTGTACCATCTCATCTGGGTTGATCCACTGGGATCATCATCTCGTGCAGTGGAAGATCACCAGATTCCTGCAATTTTCTTACAGTCTCTTGATTCAGAGAGTGATCTAAACAAGAATCGTTGTCCTCATCCTGAATTTCCACGTCGTACCCCAATCACTGACTGTGCTCACATTGTCATTATCATTGTCATTTTCCGATACTATTGACAGGTCAGACATGGAATAAAATGTGCCCCCTGAACCGGCTGAGTCCGCATCGTTCCCCTTGTCCAGAGGACTACATCCATTACTATCTATGTTTAGATTACTTAACGTGTCTTTACTCACAGTTACTAGCCCGCTCCTGGTAGACACATCCAGACTCTGCCGGGCCCTGATATACGAGCTTCGGTGGGTTTATTCAGGAGCTTTTCAGTTGCAGTATCACTAGCGCGTGCATTCGCAGCCATATCTGCAACCAAATCGACCATGTCTACCATATCTGCCGGTAAAGCCGATAGCGTACTATTGCCAGCAAGCCCACTTAAAGGCAAGACTGAGGGTTGATTTACCAAGTCCCGCCCCCCCCGCTGGCTTGGCTTTTAATGCTGATTTTTTAATAAAAAATTGCAGGTACAATGCGGTCTTTAACAGGAGTATCTTGCTGCACCCTCCTACCATCTAGCCCTGATGTTTTATTAAATCCCGCAACCCCGAGACCAGCGTGCTCACCTGGCCCCGGAGAGTCCCGTACCTGGTCAGCTAGCCTCCGTCTATTTGCTCCATTTCCATTTCCACGACAGTTATCCGCTTGTGGTGTGATAGATGCCTCAGTATTTGCAGCAGGAACACTCCCTCCATTCATTGCTACCGCTGCCGCCATTGCTGGACTCAAGGCAGTAGCCCCGCGGGTTTTAGCCCCTCTCCCTTTTGGGGCCATTACTACTCCGCTACTCCAGCCGTCCACTGCAAACCACCAAGAAAAACGCGGAGTCGATTCGCTTGCAGCGTTCTTCGCCGCCGCTCCGCAACGCTGCTACGGTGTTGCTCCACCTCACTCTGTGAGAGCAACCGAAGATGCCAGAGTCCGAGCAGCACCGTACAGGAGATGAGGACTGCGGGCGCGAGAGTCAACCGGGGCCACCCGACCCACACACCGCCGCTGAAAAAACAAGCCCGGACCCTGTCCTCACTCCATTGGAGTCGGGTGAAACAATTCAGGTAAGGAGCCACGGGAGAGCAGTGCACAAGCTGCTCACACAGCCACCGCAGAGGCCGCCATCTTGCCCCAATCTCATGGCAGGTCTCTGTTCACTTGTGATACCAAATGATGTCATGAGCTAGCAAACTGACAAGGATGTGGATGTTCATGGCCCTTGTACCGGCATTTTACGAGACCGTTTCTCCATTGTGATACTAATCAGGAGTTTGTGCTGGCGAAAGAAGGCGAGTTCGAGGGTCCGCGTACTCCCCCTGTTTTGATTAGTATAGTGGATCTCTGTAAACCTTGTAGAGTCGCTGCTAGGTGGCTAAGAGAAGCTGTGATCACTAGCCTGGTGGTTTAGTGCTTTATCTACAGAACCATGTCCCGTGAAGATAATGTAACATCGTAGTATTCCATTGGTATCAATAAAAAGTGCTAGGATTCGGAATAGTCTTAGCACGAGTTATAATGGGGCTATGGCAATCCACTATAGTCGGGTGTCGTGTAGTGAATGTTCACTTGAAGACACCCGTGTAGAAATGTATTACATTATGCAGCAAGGGTAGACTACGATATTAGACCCTTTTGATTGATATTAAATTGTATAGTCTCTGGAAAACCACTCTTAGACCCTTAGATGTATCATATTTAGCACCAGTGATACAGTGACGCCCTAGAACAACATATTGTACCATCTCTTTACAGCCTTGCTGGACGCAGTCTTGGATCGTTTTTAAGCTCAATTTTAATACAAGATACAGCCCTAATTGATTGGTGAAATATGAGAACATAGGATATTGAGGTCTCCTCTAAGTAAACACATAAGTTATATTGAAATGACTGATTTGTATACACGTATAAATGCTATCCGGTGGCTATAGTTCAGGATTATCTTAAAATGTAACACTTTTTTATGTTCCTCATATAGGACCGCTTCATTAGCAACAAACTTGCTTCTATATCAACATTGATGCACATCAAATTGAATATTTAGGGTAAGATGCTAATGACTTGCACGGTTCTCTCATTGATGGATAGACCTTGAGAATTATAACTGATGCCAAAATATTGCCCTGTTCTTCTTTGACAGAGCAGCAACAATATTGGGTGCAAATGTTTGTTATTACAATTCTTATATCTATTGTTGGAGAAATAGTGAAAGTAAGTACTCTATGATGGATTGCAATTTAAAGGCAATTCCTAGTCCATTTCACATCTACATTTCTGAGAAATGAATGGTGTCTTTCTGGTGAACTTTGATTTTGTTTTTCTCTCATTTTAAATAGCTTTTCTTGTTACATCTTTGGTGGTGGTGATCTAAAAAGCTATCCTTGGTGGTGTAGTTATAAGAATTATTTTATTCACTCATTCTGCCCTTAGTGAGTAGAGGTAGGATGAGAATAACTGCTTGATAATTGTTAGGATACACTTTTCGGTGTTGTGCACTACTTGGAGAACTGTGGCAGTTTGTTTCAACTTCACGGCACTTGTACATTGGAGTTTGTGCATGCAGGTCCAATTGATATCATTTTACGGTCAAATCATAGGCTGTGATTTTATTGTATTTATACTTTTTTAGGTATCCCCTGGGTGTAGAGATATTGGTCTGTTATCTGGCGGGTCCTGATGAAGGTGGTGCTCATCCTTCTCTAAACCACCGAAACGTGTTGACCAATGCTATTCAGATCCTGCTATATGCAGTTGCCTTAAATGGTCGTGGAGACTGAAACCATTTCTATGTCTCCTACTTTCCAAATATATGTAGTTGCGAATGGAGTATGAGTGTGGTTTAAGAGGTATGAATGTATGAGAGTCTGTAGTAATGCTTTTTTGTGGTTTCTTTACCTGGGTTTGTATGATGTTGATACATGAAGATGTTGATACATGAAGATGTCATCATACTGTAAAGTTATATGTATATGTTTATAATATTTGAGATGTTCAAATGATAAAAAATGATATAAAAATAATGTTGATAAAAGAAAATAAATAAACAAAGTTAAGAATTATAAATATGTATATGTTTTGGGATTTTGTTATGGTCTAATTTTATGAACGGCCCAAGTTGAATTCATATTTGAATCATACAAGAGAAATATAGGTCATGAGGAAGTATTATTAGAGTGTCTTTGGGCCCTGGGCATCAATGCCATATGGTCTGAGAACCACAAGCATGGCTGTTGATGTGAGAATTGTGAGGGGCTTTAAGGCGAAAGTGAATAGCCTTGAATATAACCAATTAGTGGTATATCACATAAGGAGCCGGCTTCCGACGTTGAGTTTATATGTACCTTTCTACATTTATTTTTTTTAATGGAAATTACGATGGTTTTCTGGCTCTTGCTATTCCTTTTATGTCAAAGTTTAATTTTACCCGCGTATTGTAAAAACAGAAAATGATGCTACAAATAGGCATAATATCTCTGAATAATGTAAACTTTGTCAATTTATGTGGTTTTGGAATCCTCAATGTAGATAATGATATTCTATTTTTTATAAATATCAAAGAAGACCCAAGTTTTCTCCAAAATTGATCTCCCGTACTTAACCACTTGGCTGCTAAGGGGTTTTCCCCTCCTGTGCTGGAGATTTATGTTTCCCATTATACATGACGAGTGGACCTTGTCATGAGCACAGATTCAGTGTGCCTCATGACGAGTTCACCTTGTCATTAGCATGCAAGTGGTTAAAGAGGACTGACTTGATAACAGGAAATTAAACAGGTGACGACAGCTCTTTCTAGACGCACACTAGGAATGGATAAGGAGAAAATAATGCAGATGAATGCCAATCTGTAATGCAGTGATCACCTCAAATGAACAGGACATAAAAACCTGAAAGAAAATGTAGGAAAGAGTTGCTTTTTGTATAATCACCACCCGTGTCGTGTTTGTGGAATGATGCTGCTGTTTTTTCCACACTTGAATGCACTGGGCCCTGCTGTCCAAGCCTCAATGCACGAGGCCTGACCCCAGAGTTTCTGAAATTGGCTAATACCGGATTGGCTTATTTAACTTACCTATAAGTGCCTAGTATATGGTCCAAGAGGTACTCAGGGCTAGACAGTATAATGTCATTAGAGAATTGCAGCACTTAATTGTGCCACCACTACTGTGATAAAAGTGAAAACGTTGCTTTAGGCCTGCTACTGCAGCTTAGTTGGGTAGTGTTACAAGTGCCAAATCGACATGGCAAAATAAATCCTTTTGTCAGGTCAAAACCTTTCCTTCAAGATTAATAAGCCACCCCTAGGGAAGGCCTTGATAGCCCACCAGACTAGATAGCAGGGTGGAGGCATTCCCTTAATTATTCCCTTTACTAGATTGCGAAATCCCTGAGCACACACAATGAATCTGATGGCAAGGACTGTATCAGCTGTTTTTAAATTGTGCTGCCAGGCTGGGAAGCGAACTTATTGAAGTCCACGTCTGGAATTATAAGGCAAAATATGATTCAGCCGCCTGCTATCGGAGCAATATTTGGAGATAATTGGACGCCCCTAAATTACAAGCGGCAAAAAAAATATTTCAGGTGATTGTTATCAGGTCCTAGGAATTTTTTTATACATGAAGAGTTAGGCCTGGGATATATTGCAGGCACCTTTGCCCCTTAATACAATGGATTTCTATCTGGCTCAATACGGAGAAAGAGCTTAATAGTGCGATAGTAAGGAACTGTAGAAATCTAGAGGGCAGTCGTGGGATCACATGGTTAAAATATGGAGGGTTAAAATACACGGTCTTGGATCGCAATGAATTGTTCGACACTCCCAAACTGTTTGTTAAAGTGGACCTGAACTTGGCAAAAATAAAGATTTTTGTCCCTCACTAGGGTGAAAAGAGAATAGCATAAATCTTGCGTCCGTGCTCATGCCATATTGAGAACTTCTTTGCTTATTGAATCATATTTAACATTGGCATGGGTGAGAAATATGAATCATCGATATTTAACGAGGTTTAGGCTAAATTTCGTTCACTGCCTGCTAGCTACTCGTAAGGGGTGGCACAAGTTAACATATTTGGTTCATTGCCCATGTGATTCATTCTCTAATTAAGAAACTTTGCATTTTTTGATGCTCTATGGGTTTTATGACAATCTATATCTTAAACATATTGTTTCTTTGTTAAAAGGCATGAATTTTACATAGGTCAGTCAGTCCAGCACTGACCTACTTACAATTCTTGCTAAATTAACTTGTAGATAATAGTGCTGCCTTGTTTTTAAACTGTGCGATTAGGAGATCTACTTGAGTTTGTAAATTTATGTCACCGTTTTGGTTTTTGAACAGTTTTTTATAGCTTTATACAAACTGAAATAAAGAAAGTGATTGACTGATTAATTAGGAGATTCAATAGCCACTGCCTTAAGTACTAACTCCCATTTGGGACCACCAAAGATATCTCTCCAAGGTATCCTATTATTTGTTACATTAATGTAAGATGACTTTAGAAAGTAACTATATGGGGGGGGGGCAAGTTTAGGGACCAATGTGTTAACAATTTCTTACTAGAACCCTAACAATTTCCTATTAGAACCCTAAGATCTCTTTTCGAGTGACGTAACTTCTACACTGGGCTATGCAGCCTAAAGTGTAGAAGAGTGGGAAAAAGACAGCACGGACGTGAAGGATATGCTCTCAAATGTGTATACCACTAAAATGCTGTCCTGACTTTGGAAAGGAGTACCCCTCCCCCCGCTACCCACAGCACAACTCCTTTGTACACAGAAATGGGCAGAAGACCTTGACCATGACTGACCAAGGCAGACAAGATCTTGATCTGGAGAGGTGCAACAAAATCTTCAGTGTCTCTTCAAAACAGGGCCAAATGCCTTTAAAATTATGTTGTGATGGTATATGACCCCCCCCCCCCCCCAGTTCCCTGAAGGCGAACAAAAACAGCCGGAAGCTTGCTGGAGCGGATGTGGTGTGGGAGGTACTGTAGGAAGCTGCCTCTCTATATGTGTATCAAAATGAGGCACACTGCAGGAGTCCAGCCAGCCCTTATTGGTTTACAGTGGCTAAAATGATAACACTAAATGCGTTCTTTTGTGGTACGTACTGCAGGCGAGCAGTTGAGGTTTATCAAAGGGTATTGCTAAGCACTTGTAGTCACAGAGGCAAAAAATGACACACACAAGAATAAATCTGAGACCAATGTAGAAAACTTTATTTTTATATAAATTTTGATACCAAGAACTTCGTAAGCAGGTAAGTACTTTTTAAAATATCAACTTTCACAGGTAGGAAAATTGTTCACTTAAAATGCATCTTTACCCTTAATGCTTTCCTATGGGGTAAAAAGACATAAGGTATAGAAGTACTTGCAGTAGGTTTCCAGGGGTCCCCATCAGAACGTAACGTGGCCAGGGTGTAAGGTCCAACGTACCACCAGCACTTATAGTTTACCTACTCTAGGACATCCGGGTGCAGAGGTGGTGGTCGGGTTGGTAGCCTTATGTGCTATACCTAAAGGGTGGGGGTGCACCTACAAGCAAGCTGAAGATTGGGACTTCGGGACACGTTGGGCGCTCCCAACGGGGGGTTCGGTTCACAAGGCTCTTGGGCGCAAAGCAGTACGGCCGGTTCTCCGGTGCAGAGAGGTTAGGTCGGTTGGGCTAGTGTGTCATAAAACCTTGTGGTTGTCAGTCTCGCCGGTTGAGTGTGCAAAAATCAGGACAGCTGACCTACTCTGAAAGTGGGTCTCTGCAGTGCGGACGCCCCTCGATGGCTGCTCGGTCTCGGGGTCGTTGAAGTCTGCATTGAACTCAAGCAGGCCTTGGTTGCTCCAATGGGTCCTGTACCCCTAGTATGGATGCTGTGCAGCTCCGGTTGGTGCCGGCGTCTTCTCACTCGTGGGGGAGACGGATCAAAATTTCTGCAGCACGGTGGCCTCTTCCGTGGTGGCTGCTGTGTTGGTACGACCAGGTAGCGGCAGCATAATAAACCGGATTCTGCTGTTTTGGTTCCTGCAGTCTGCAGGCTCCTCTACTCCAAGGGAGATTGCTGGCAATTTGCAAAGGGCTGGCAGTCTACCGGGGATCTTGGAAGAGGTTCAGCTGCAGGACAAGTTGGTTTCTTAACGATTGTTGAGACTGGTGGAGTCAGGCAGGTTTTGGTGCCAAAAAGTCCTAAGCAGGTTTTCAGTTCTCATTTTTGTAGCTCCCCTTTGTCCTCTTCTTCTGGGTCTATCGAACCAGATTTCCACGCAACAGGGGTGCCACCTAAATACTCAATTTAGGAGTGATAAGGGGAGTGACAGGTACTAGTCCCAGGGCTACCTACTTTTAGGGTGACTACACCTCTTATATGACCATTTCCTTGGGTAAGTGAGCCTAACACGGACCCAACGAGCCTAATTCGACCAAAAACCAAGATGGTGGAACTCTATTTTTCGTGTTCACATCAGGTAGGTCACCTTAGGGATGGAACTGGCCGGATAGTGAACATGCCTCCTGACTAGCTAATTTTCCTGCCTGTACTGGTGCCAAATGGGCCTCAGGGCAAGGGTTGGCATCTCCCCAGTCTGGGGGGAAGCCAGAGTCGCATAACAAAGGCGAAAGAGGACTTTGAAGCCTCCTGCCTTGGTATGCTGATTATTAGGCATCCTGCTTTGAAGAGGTGAAGACACCTCTTGCCAGAGCAGGCATTTTTTCTGCCCTCAGAGAGCATATTCTCAATTCAGTTCAACTCACAATTGGGTGGGGTGGTTGGGAAAGCGTTGGGGTTGATCTTACTGGTAGATGCCTGTTCTTGTACCAGCACATTGTATTGAGTGCCATTGTCCTAATTGTTTTAGTGTTCATAAAACGTAATAAATTTGTCATATTTTTCTAGAATTATTTTGCATATGGGTTTCTCTTTTCCTCTGTCTTTTTCTTTATATAGCTTCTTTATTTAGTTCTTTCACTATTTGTTTTGTTTGTGATTTGGAATTGTTTGTGTGTATTGTATTTTTAGGTAAATTGCTTCTTGAACCATTGTTAGGACTATACATATTCAGATTCATCTGAGCACAGGCATTACAGGCCCAGGACATGCTACGCCGCCACACCTCATTAGCAAACTTTGTGATGGTCTGTCAAAGACATCTGTTTGCGGAGGTCCCTACACAGCTCAACTCTTATCTTAAGGGGGTGACATTTTCCCTTGTACACTAGTAAACTTTGCTGAAAAAGGTTTAGAAAAGATCAAGGAGTAACAACGGACCCATGTCTGAAGGCATGGAAAGAAAGGAACGGATATCAGAGTTCATATGTAGTGCTTATATGCAGTTCCTCTTGTCACTTCCAGAGTTGAACAACATTGGCGTGGAGCTGCACGACACCAGCTGCCAGCATGGAGGAGCACTGTTTAAAGATGCCGGGCTCAGTCTGATGCATAGGGGATATTCACAAGGTGAGGAATCTGCAGTTAGGGGTATTCATTAGAAATACCAATGTAGAATTCTAAGCATTCTTCACATCCTATGGGCAAAGCACCTTTTATAACGTTTCATCTCCAAATTTAATGCTAGAGCTTCAAGAAGAACTGCTGACTACACAATAAAAAAATTACCATAGCTCAAGAAGAGATGACAAAGAGGAAGCTATTAAGCATCTTTAATCAGAGAAGAAGAGATAGTTCACAGAGACCAGGCAAAGGATGTCTACATGCAAATCCAGCCCATTTATCGACCATCCATTCCTGTATCCTAAATACAAGCAGCATTTGGTTTATTTGCTTAACATCAACAGAGGGTAGAGGTGTACGTGAGTGGAGCTGTCTTGTTGTCGGGTTTAGAATTTGACTGTTCTACTTTCTTTATTGGTCCGGCTAATAATTACTTTTTTCACTGCTTTTATTTTAAGTGTTTTCTTCTTAATGAAAGTTCTTATAATCAAGTTACTCCCATTTAAAAAAAATAGGATACTGTTCTTAAAGC
Organism: Lissotriton helveticus; assembly: GCF_964261635.1. Lineage (NCBI taxonomy): Eukaryota > Metazoa > Chordata > Amphibia > Caudata > Salamandridae > Lissotriton > Lissotriton helveticus. The sequence goes on from NC_136073.1 coordinate 47,503,215, forward strand.
GCCAGACAGAAATTACTATATACCCTTAAACATTCATGTAGTAACAAGTAGGGCTACTGCTAAAATATAAAAATGAATTGTTAAGAGTGGAGGTTTCTGAAAGAGTTCTGTGTAGACAACTTTGCAAAGAGAAACTAAGTAATACTGGAATCTAATAAAATGAAATAAAGAAACTGATGGTAAGGCCTTAGGCCGAGAAGGAATGTTAATACTGCTGCTGTTACAGAAACAAATATGCTACTTACCAGTATGCATCTGTACTTGGCATGTAAGGCTGCTGACATTCATATCTAGTGCATAGATCGCTGCCTAGTGTTGGGTCCGGATGATTGCCCACTGTTGTCCTGGAAGAGTCTTCGAAGTATCACGAGATAGGTGGCTAAGTAAGTAGCATATTCGCTTCGAGGAATGTGGGCTGCTGAATTCATATCTAGTGCATAGAATATATAGCAGTCCCTCCATTAGCGGCAGCCGCCTGTGCCAGCTGCAGCAGTTTGAAAAAGTGTTTTTAGAACAGCCTGCCCTACAGCTGCTTGGAGTGCACATCTACACAGTAGTGTTTTGTAAATGTGTGTGGGGTAGACCATGTGGCTGCTCTACAAATGTCTTCTAAAGGGATATTTCCAAGGAAAGCCATGGAGGCCCACAACTTGCGGGTGAAGTGGGCCCTTGGGGGGATCGTTAAAGTGCGCTTAGCTTTTTGATAGCAAATTTAAATACACTTAACGATCCACCTGGCTATACCTGCTTTGGAAAAGGGGTTGCCTTTGTGTTGTGCGGAAAAGGCAACAAAGAGTTGTGTCGTCTTCCTAAAATCTTTGGTCCTATCAATGTAATACATCAAAGCTCTTTTGACGTCAAGAGTGTGGAGCATTCTTTCTGCCACTGTCTCAGGATTTTGGAAGAACACAGGCAGTTCAATAGTTTGATTGATATGGAACTGCGAAACCACCTTTGGAATACATTTAGGGTTAGTGCGCAGCCCAACCCGGTTGGAGCGAATTTGCATGAATGACTCTTCGACAGTTAGTGCCTGGAGTTCACTAACACGTCGCAGTGACGTAATGGCTATTAGGAAAGACACTTTCCATGTCAAGAACTGAATCTCGCATGAATGTAGAGGCTCAAAAGGTGGACCCATCAGTTGGGTGAGGACCACATTAAGATTCCATTCAGGAGCTGGTGGGGTCCTGGGAGGAATGACTCGTTTGAGTCCCTCTAGAAAGGCTTTAATGGCCGGCACCCTGAAAAGGGAGAGATGCTGCCTGTTTTGGAGATAAGCCGCTATGGCGGATACATGTATTCGAATGGAAGCATATGCTAGATTGCATTTGTAAAGATGTAACAGATAACAAATTATGTTGTGCGTAGATGCGTCAAGCGGGTCTATGTCGTGGTCTACGCAATAAATGACAAACTGCTTCCATTTTGCCGCATAGCATGCTCTTGCCTCCCGTATGATATCCATGCAGTCTGGAGGCAAGTTGAGGTAGCCAAACTCTAAGACCTCAGGAGCCAGATCGCCAGGTTGAGCTGTGGCGGATCTGGGTGCTGAATGTCGCCATGGCTCTGCGTCAAAAGTCTGGGTGTGAGGTGCAGCCTTTGATGCGGTACCACGGAAAGTTCTAGAAACGTGGTGTACCATGGTTGGCGTGCCCACGTTGGAGAAACCAGGATGAGCGTCATCGAGTGTTGCTTTAATTTTCGTGCCACCAGCGGTATTAGAGGTGCTGGGGGAAAAGCGTACGCAAATTTGCCTGACCAGTTCATCCATATCGCATTGCCCTGCGACTGTGGGTGCGGGAACCTGGCGGCAAAGCTTTGGCATTTGGCGTTTTGCCTTGTGGCGAACAGGTCTATCTCTGGATGACCCCACTGCTGGAAGTACGGGTGGAGTACTGATGGATGTATCTCCCACTCGTGCATTTGGTGGCTGTACCTGCTGAGCAGATCCGCCATCTGATTGTCCTTGCCGGGGAGGTGTTCCGCCATGAGGAAGATGTTCCTTTGAATGGCCCACTTCCACATGCTCTGAGCTAGACGAGACAACTGTGGAGAGTGTGTACCTCCCTGCTTCTGAATGTAGTACATGGCCGTCATGTTGTCCGTCCGGATCAACACGACCTTGTTGCACAGATGTACCTTGAATGCCTTCATTGCCATGAAGATTGCCATCAGCTCTAGGTGGTTGATGTGCATCTTCTTTTGCTGCATTGTCTATAGTCCCTGCACTGTGTAGTGGAGTACATGAGCTCCCCAACCATGGAGAGATGCGTCAGTCGTTAGGATGATCTGTGGGACAGGCTCCTGGAACGGTCGGCCCTTGCAAAGGTTGTGTGGATTCCACCAATGCAGAGAGTTGTATGCACGACCGGTCACCAACACTAGGTCTTTTAACTGTCCGTGAGCCTGATTCCACTGACGTGCTAAGCACTCTTGAAGCGGACGCATATGTAGTCTCGCGTGCGGGACTATGAAGATGCAGGAGGCCATCATGCCTATCAACTGCATAAACACTCGTGCTGGGAGCGAGTGTTGCGGCCTGAATTTCTGTATCAGCAATTGAATGCTGTTGATCCTCACTGAATTTGGCTGTGCTGTGGCTGCCAGAGTGTTTATTGTCGCGCCTAGATACTGCCGCACATGGGCGGGCTGAAGGTGTGACTTTGGGTAATTCAGTGAGAATCCCAGATCGTGAAGAAGGTGAATGGTGTGGGACATGTTGGCAGCGCACTGCTGGGCTGACTTCGCTTGGACCAGCCAGTCGTCCAAATAAGGGTAGACGTGAACGTTTTGTCTCCTGAGGTGCGCAGCCACTGTCGCCAGGCACTTTGTGAACACCCTGGGCGCTGTCGTTACTCCGAAAGGGAGGACTCTGAATTGGTAATGCCGATTCTGAATGGTGAATCTGAGGTATTTTCTGTGTGACGGATGTAGCGGAATGTGAAAATATGCATCCTTTAGATCTAATGTTGCGAGGAAATCCCCCTGATTGAGCAACAGAAGAACCTGCTGCAGTGTGAGCATATGAAAGTGTTCCGATAGAATGTAGTGGTTCAGGGGTCTGAGGTCCAGTATGGGTCTGAGGGACCCGTCTTTCTTTGGGATTAAGAAGTACAGGGAGTACACTCCTGTGCCTCTTTGTTCCACTGGTACCAGCTCGATTGCCCCTTTTTGCAGCATGACGAGTACCTCTTGCAGCAATAAGTGCAAATGCTCTGTGGACATAGGACGGTGTTTTGGGGGTATGTTGGGTGGAGTGGATGTCAACTCCAGACAATAACCGTACTGGATAAGCTTTCTGACCCACCTGTCTGTGGTGATCGATTTCCAGAATGGCAGGAACTGTTGGAGTCTCCCCCCGACTGGTATTGTATGGTCGGGGGGCAGTGACAAGGCGTCACTGTTTGTTGGCGGCGGAGGATCGGGAGCGGTTGTTACCACGACCTCTGCCTTTGGCGCTGTTTCCGCGATAGCAACCTCTACTCTGTTTGTTGTATGAGGTTTGTGCGCCACTCTTAGTGTACTGTGTTTGCTGGGACAGCTGGCCTCTGGAAACACCTCTATTACTTGAGCGACGAAAAGAACCACCCCTAAACTGCTGGGACTGGAGAGCCCCCATAGACTTTGCAGTCTCGGTGTCCTTTTTGATTTTTTCCAGGGTGGTGTCCACCTCAGGTCCAAATAAGTGATCAGGGTTAACAGGCTGATTTAGGATGGTGGTTTGTATCTCCGGCTTGAACCCGGAGATTCTGAGCGAGGCCTGACGCCGCAACATCACACTTGTGTTAATGGCCCTGGCCGCGGTGTCTGCTGCGTCCAGTGCACACTTAATAGAAGCATTTGAGATGAGTTTCCCCTCTTGTATGAGCATCTCTGCTGCCTCTTTATATTCATCTGGCAAGTGTTGTAACAGGGTCTCAAGTGTATCGTAATGTGCCCTGTCATATCTGGCCAAGAGTGCCTGAGTGTTTAAAATGAGCCAGATATTGGCTGCTTGAGCGGCCACCCTTTTCCCTGATGCTTCTAGCACTTTAGATTCCTTGTCAGGGGGAGGAGCATCACCAGTAGTTTGTGAGTTTGCCCTCTTCCGGGCATTGGAAACTACTAAAGAGTCCAACGGCAACTGGCCCTTGATGTAGGTAGGGTTCCCAGGCGCCGGCTTGTACTTTTTTTCCAATTCTGGGGTTTATAACCCTGGCCCTTGTGGGTTCTTTAAAAATGTCTGCAGCATGTTATAAGACACCCTTTAGCATAGGCAGAGTCTTTACGGTCTTCTCAGAGGTGGAAAAGGTGTCAAACAAAAAATCCACCTCAATAGGGTCATCATGGAGCTGGACGTCATGATTTTTGGCTGCCCTTTCAATAAGCGCATTAAATGCCACTGAGTCCTCAGTAGGTGATGTTTTGACGTTATACACTTGAGTGTCTGGGGCAGTTTGTGGATCCCCTGTGTCCGCAGCATCTGCCCATGTGTCATGTTGATCTTCAGGATCAGTGTCGGCAGGGTAGTTGTACTCATCATAGTCACCTTCCCCAGCCTCCACCTCTGAGTAAGTGGGCGAGATTGGAGCAGTGTCCTGTCCACGTGGAGCTATTAGTTCAACAAGAACTGGTGAATCCGTGGAATCCTTTTTCTTTAAAGGAATTGTGTAGGACTCCATAGGCTGTGCTGGTGTGATCTTTCGTTTGTAAATCGAAAGTTTACCGGTGTCGGCGTCGATGAATTGTTCCGACTGCTCCTCCAGCAGGGGTTGTCGATGCTTTGTGCCTACAACTGCAGGGATAGGCTTTGGCCCCGTGGACACCTTCATGGACGCCTCGACGACCTTCTTGGGCGCGAACGCCTTCGGCGCCACTTTCGGCGGCAGCGTAAATTGAATAGGCGCTGTCGACTTTTGCGGTTTGGTGGTAGGCTTCGGCGTGGAAGTATCCTTCGGATCGACAGAGGAAGCTTTGTCTTTATTGCGTTTTAATGATTCCGACAACTGCTTCGTGAAGGAGGCGGACGGCTGCGTCGACTCGACAGGTGCCTTCGAGCCACCACCAGATGCGGACTCGATGGTCGTAGTACTTTTGGCCTTGTCCGGCCGACGCACAGGATCGACAACCTTTGTAGCTCCGAGTCCTTTTTTCGTGTCGACGGCCCTCGTCGCCGAAGTCTTCGGGTCGACAACCTTGACAAGTGCTTTTGGTGTCCCAGTCTTCGGCTCAACGCCCTTGAGCGACTTCACTGGGTCGACAACCTTTTTTGGCTTTGTCTGCACCGACAGGTCTGAAGACTTGGAGCCGACCAAGGCGACACGCGCTTTCGGTTTCGACGGCGCCTCTAGCACTTTCGGTTTTGTAGACACCGAAGCTTTGTCTTTCGGTTTCGATTTCACCAATGGTGGCTCTCTAGAAATGTCCGTAGCCGGGCCCGGAGGCGAGACTGTGGAACTCGGTGCAAGATCTTGGGTAAGGCCATGTGGCGATCCCTCGACCTGAGCCGTATATATAGTTTGAATGGGGCATAGCTCCTCGCTTGAGCTATCTTCCGCGGCCCCATAGGCCTGATCGTCGTCTCCTACCTCGTCGACGATTTCTTCTGCATCGAGCATTTCTACGTCTGCGTCGTAGTTGGAGTCGATCTCTGCCGCTGGATTGGAAATCGGCTCTTGATCTTCCTGCTCGTCTGCCTCCTCTCCCTCGGTATCGAAAATGTTCACCGGGTCAGGTGCCGTCTGCTGGGCCCATGCGCACTGTAGTCCAGGGGAGGAGCTACCTATCTCGTGATACTTCGAAGACTCTTCCAGGACAACAATGTGCAATCATCCGGACCCAACACTAGCCGGCGATCTATGCACTAGATATGAATTCAGCAGCCCACATGCCTCGAACATTATGTATTTCAAAAGCAATGCTTAGTCCCCTTCCAAACCTTGACAATGAGGTTTTTCAAGTACCCCACAGTTCCTGCACCATTCCCCATAAAGCTCCAATATGCTTACCTGGAAGAGTTGCTGTCGAGGCAATGGCTGGGCGATGACCACAATGCCCTGGTTGTAGCTTGAGACCCGTGTGGCTGTTTGGTTTCCATTCGAGAGAAGTATGTTCCTACCATGATTCTCCAAGAATTCCATGGTGGTTGTGATTACGGGAGCTGCCACGGCAGTGGGGACCTCATTCTCGCACTATAAATAGAAGCAAATGTTCAGGTCTACTAGTAGCTCATCTGCTACACTTTCCTCAGCTCCAACTAACCACCTTTGCTAACATGGCCTGGTTAACATCTTCTGCATTGTAAAATAGCCAGGGAGACATAATCTAAAAGAAATAGGACTTGCATCACTTAACTCAAAAATATCATGTACCTTAACTAATGGATCTTGCACAAATGGTGCAAAAATAGAGACTGCCATTTCCTAAGAAAAGAAACACCTAGAAGAGACCCCCCTCAATGAAGGAACCATACACTAGACATTCTCTCTGAAGCACGGGTTCAATTTACTGATGTGAAAACCTAGGACACACTAACTTTGCCCCTGTTTAAACCATGTACCACTCAGCATTCAAGCACTGGATTTCCTCAGATAACAAGCTCAACCATACCCCTACATCAGGAAAGGTCACACCTAAATCTCAACCACAAATTACCACACAATCCAATTTGCTCACCAGAAAAGCATCACTTAGGCAGGTGCAATTACCCGGGTAGCCTCACTCACATGTCAGGCTGTAATACCCAAAGGGTGGATGCATCATACAAGCAAAACAGGATAGGATAACAAAGAAATCTTAAGCATCAATATTAAACGGTTACTGAAGAAACATTTATCAATAGAAGAAAATAACATAACACCGCCGCAGCCAGGCTTTGATTAGCTAAAGAGCTCTCGCCAACAAAATGGTGAATTACCACAAGATCACATTACCTTAGAAGACTAAATGAACCAAGAAACATGTGAATTATATGAATGGACACATCAGTACATCAACTGTGAATGTCAAGTCCATTAACAGAGACATCATACATTAACGAACAGCATCAACTCCACTAGAGAACCCATGGCTTTATCAGTTTCCTAAAGTATCTGGCTCACTCACCGCAGAGTGCTCTTCTTCCTCCTCTTCCTCACTGCAAATCTCAGATGTAATGGATGGAGGTTTAGTGCCGTCTGATTCCTCCTGAACGGTGGAGCTGACAATTGAGACTGCTGTCACGCGGCCGTACAAATCAAGCACAACGTACACGTTCTGAGAAAGACCAGATCATCCAATAAGAAACAAGATGTAGCAAAGAAGTAAAACAAAGTGGAGAAAACCAGAGAGAAACCAAAGAAGGGAAGTAGGGCATACAAAGCGTTATTTGGAGGGCACACCAAGTAACAAAAATGACTAGGGTGAGAGTAAGATAAAAAGTTGAGACAGAGGGATCACGGCTGTGAGAGCAAGATAATCAGAGACAGTGGGACAACAAATGAAGGGAAGAAGCTCAGGTTCAATACTGATTGCGGAATACCTTGGCAACACCAGAGGCAGCAGGACCCATATCCTCTCCATCTAGCAGAATATGCATGGAATCATCTGAGCAGCGTTTTACACCGATGCGGTTGCCAATCTGTAAGAATGCAAGAAAGTTAGCCAAAGTAGAAGAATGGATGTTAGCAATAAAAGTGAAGAGAGGAGATGAAATGAGAAGACAAAGATGGAGGAAATGCATCTAGAGAAAATCTCCAGATGCGTGAGCTGCAATTGCAAATAAAAAGATTCATGGAGGAAGCCACACGTAGACTAACAGCCTTTTAATATGAATGAAGGAACGCAATCGGTGTAAGCTTTGTGCTTCTCTCCAGCCTTAAAGCCACTTCTTTATGCTCTTCCGTACTGTGGACAGTGTGGCGAAGCGTAAGACGTGGGCCACAGTCTTCTGTTAGCAATGGTGTGAACATGAAAAGTTTGTGCATAACTGGGCCTTTCCGTTTAGAATTGAACCTGCTTTGTAATGCCTTCCTTTTCTATCTTTTGATTTTAAAGGACAGCACCTAGAAACCTCACTTGTGAGGGACACAAAAAGTTGGTACTCTCCTTTTGGGGAGAACGGCCACTTGCCATGGGCTGAGAGACTTGGAACAGCACCTGACCAGAGATCACTGTGTTTCTGGCACCAGAACTGGTACCAGAAGGTATGAGCTCTATGTGGCTTGACTAAGACCAGTAATTCCATCTTACATACTTGAGCACAACCAATCACAAGCTGTTCCTTTGCTGACAAAAAGGCAGGGTACCCTAGCAGTTTCGAACCTTGGAAACAGAACTTAGGTAGAATCCCTGCGTACTACTTAAAGCAGCAACAAGGAAATCTTTGCATGCTGCAAGTATCTGGATAAGACAAATGGAATATACCTCTTTTTCAAACTAATATAAACACTGTTGTTACAAAATGGCCGTATTTAACAATATATTCTTTCAATCAATACAGCTGTAATTTAACCCCTCTAGCGCGGCGTAGAGTCCGCCGCATTGTGGACGTTTCCGTGCGCGGGCGGGGCCGCGTCGTCCAATGGACATGTGCAGCACTACCATAGGGAGTGCTCACGACGGCCGTTGGCCGACGCACGCATGCAACGGGTTAATAATTACTGATACACAGTCCTGAAACACAGATGCTATAAGCAAGTGTAGCGTTGCAAAAACTGTTGTAAACAAATTACTTTTAATATTTTGAAAAGGTGAAACACTAATAAAATAAAAAGAATGAAAAAGTGAATCAATTTGTAACTGCTGAATTATTATAATTAGGGCTACCGGTTTTATTGCATTTATATTTACATTTCTATTTATCCAGGTTTATTTTTTGGCCATCTTATTGGAATTTTTTCAATATTTATTTTGTGTTTGAATACAAACAGATGTAAAATTATATATTTTCGCATTTATTTTACTGATAAACATGCACTCAGTTTGATGCTTGTAGCGCTTTAGCAAACTAAGCAGCCAAATATAACAAAACACTACACTTGCAGATAAATATTAGCATTATATACAAATATATGTGAATATATGCCTGTAATTAAGGAAATCTCATCCTTTTATGAACACTCATGATGTCTATCTGCTCAGTTATTGGCCCTGCGGTCATGAAGAACAGCATGGAGAGTAGCTCAGAAGAAGCATAATTTTGCAAGGTTTTCCTCTTCTAAAAAGTAAATACAGACATGAAACACATTGTTCTCTGTTTGAATTTATCTGTAAAAATCAGTAAAATCTGATGACTGTGGGAGCCATAATTATACTAAAAGTATTTTTTTTTGTATTCAAATTTAGAGAACCCAAGCAAACGTAGATAGGAAAAAATAAACTCAACAGCTTAATTGTCGACATATTTATGACTGATGTCTTGAGCAGTCTACCTGGATAGCAATCTCTTTTAGAGACAGCACAAGTGAAGAAGAATGGATTTGGCTTTAAGGTAATCATCTTCCCAGAACGTTTAATTGACAATGCATTGTCTATGATCTTCCTCTACTTGAATTTCTTTGGAATGGGTTGGGATTTTTTTCTCTATTAGTGTGCTTCGTTTAAAAACTCTCTCGCTCTCACTCTCTATCCCTCTCACTCACTCTGTTCTTTCTAATTGCCAACTCACCTTATAAGAAGTTCCATGTCTTGGAGCTGAACTGAAAATAGTCTCCCTCATAATTCAGCAACAGGCTTGCTTACACACGTGTCCAGCAATACTCAGCCCTATCCAGGTGGGGCCTCTATTTCTTATGGACTACGAGTCAAATGAGCCTGAATTTCTACAGGCAGACAGACTGCCGCCAATTATATAGCTTAGAACTATCAGATGAAAGACTCTTTCACTTACTCACTAAGCAGTACTTGCAGGTACTGCAACCTTCATTCAATACTGGGTTTATCCACTGTTGCATAGCTGCAATGAATGAGCATGTCATACCCAGCTTTTAAACCAGACTTTGACAAGGAAGCTTGCTAAAGCACCTTACATTTTCCGTCTTCTGAATCTGAAATGCAACTTGGAACACACCAAAAGGACTTACAACAAGTATTAAAAATCCACTCACACTGAGGCGTTCCAAAGAGCAGCCATAGTTCTGCTTCTGAAGTATTCCATTTCTGCGGACCTCAGAGCCAGTCACTAGCCATGTGACCTTGGATCTGAAGTCTAATATGGATGACGGCAGGCCTGTAACAGTATATGGGAGATCAGCGGGGAGAAGGGTAGTTAAGCCGATGTGAAAGCAACCAGACCACTTTCCATCCAGCTCGTCTATCTTCACCTGATGAAGAAGAGCAAAGTGTCACACAAAGGGACAGATACCTGAAGTAATCAACAAAGCAAAAAAACAGAGAAGCATTAGTGGCAAGGACATACACACAAGATGTAAGTAGGAAGAAAACCAACAGGAAGACACAGAGGAGTCCATATTGTCCTTACGGAGCTACAGTATCTACAATTGCAGGGAGCCGCATAAGAAAGTACACAGGAAGAAACCAACAAAGTATTTAATGGGATACAGAGCACATGTTTATAAAGGTGTGGCACACGCTGAGGGATACAGAAAAAGCCAATTGCAACAAAACCTGGAAGACCCAACCAATCACCCAATGTGAAGCTATAGCCCTTATCAGGTGAAGGCAATAGAATTAAAAACACATTCCTTCCTGCCCTCTCGGTTTGAAACCCCTGGAAAATTGGGTGGATCTACGGCTATATCTAAACAATCAAAGGAGGTAAAACCGTGGCGAGCTTAATCGAGTTCAACACCGAAAGGAACCATACTCCAGCATTGGATCTTTCATAGATTAACATGCTTCAATCCTTCTCAGTTGTTGAGTTGGGAGTCCTAGAGTTCCACTTTATTAGCAATATTGTCAAATTTCCTTATTATTTCTAAAAGGAGAAATGACACAAACTGCAGCCAAAGAGGTGAAGGCACACTGATCACCAATTCCCTAGAGGCGAAGGTAGGAAACTGGACTTTTGTTGCAGTTATCCTCCTACTTTTGTCAATTTTTTTGCTGCTAGATGCAGATTTTCGACTCCAACAGTGCACTGAGGCCTGCTAACCAGATCTCAGTGCCAGTGCTCTTTCCCCAAAACAAGGCGTTGTCTAATTGTGCTACAATTGGCTAAGGACTTTAGCACCCCTGTAAGCCCCAAGTAAATGGTAGCCCAGGTACCAAGAGCACGAGGGCTAACGAGGATCCTAAATGGCTGCACCATATCTTATGCCACCCTAAGGTACCCACACACAGACTGCCATTGCAGGCTGCATTACATGGTGCAAACCATGAATGAAAAAATAACATGGCACACTGCTGTGTGTCATGCCAAAGTCACTACATCTAATATTTGAAAGTCACCCCTACTGCAGGCCTTTGACCCCTAAGGCAGTGTGCATTATATTTTATGTGGGGACATATCTGCATGAGCAGATATGCCCCTGTGATGTCTAGTTCTATTACTGAATATTGCACATGAGCAGGGAAGCCATATTAAGGTATGTGCTAAACACAGGTCAAAATGAGTTCCTCAGCTACATAATGGCTTCACTGAAACATATGGTGTGTAAACCCACACTGATTTCAGTGATGGATTTATTAATACATGCACCCAGAGGGTACCTTAGAGGTACCACCTAAAACCTATCAGTTCTCTTGTGTGCTGGTTGACTAGTCCAGTCCAACATGCCACCACAGGTGAGTTTATGACCCCACCCCTCCCTGGGTGAGAGTTCACACACAGAAAGTCAGGAGCAATGTCTGCTCTGGAGGGAGGTATTTTACTTCCTCCTCCAGGAAAGCTGGTCATTTAGCATTCCAAGGCAAGAGCTTAAAATACCCCACCGCCTTTGGTATGGGAACCTGGCTTCCCTCAGAGATAAGTGTGATGCCAACCCACAACCATCATCCACCAATCCCGACCAGGGCCCATTTGGCACCAGGACAGGCAGGAAAATTAGAGGTCAGAGAGTTGTGTATATATATAGCTAGTTCCAACCCTAAGGTGAACAACCTGATGTGGATAAGAAATGTAAAATCTTGGTGATGGCAGAATTAGGAACTCTAGGACAGGGTTATGCACACTTCCCACAGGAAGTCGTCAGATCGGAGGTGTAGTGACCCCAGGGGTAAGTAGCCTATTGGATAGTACCCTACACTCCCCTAACACTCGTAAATCTAGCAATAAGGGGAGCCCCTGGCGTCAAGAAATCAGATTCCTGCAGAGTTAAGAAGAACAACATAGAAGAGCCGCGAGAAAAAAGTGCTGTGGAGAAGCAACTGACTTGATACCAACCCTGCCGGCCTGTTTGCTGTTCCTGCGAGACTGCACTAAAATAGTCTTGCCCTGCAGCTGCTGTGCCTCCAAAAGCCTAAGAGGACTGCCTGCCTTCAAAAAAGACCCAGGCACAACCATGGAGTAGCGCAGCTGCTTCCCTACTTCCTGCAGGCACTCCAAAAGAACTGTGAAGACTCTGGACCCTGACACCAGAAAGCACCACTGCACCCTTGTCCGCTAGCCCGAGTTGAAGTGGGCCAACAGTGCCAGCATTTTCACCCGACACTCCAGAGACAAAGCCCACTGTGGGTTTGCCCCACAGTTACTCACTGATGCTGTCTGCATCATTTTTGTGCAGGTCCCCTTTACCGCGAGTGTCTCCGGTGATGGAATCCAGACGCCTCAAAACACATCTGCCCCCGGCCGCCCTAGCCCGAGAAGAAGAGGACCAGAGGTGTGCCCACATCCCCGAGTATCGTCAGAACTGAGCCCCTTTGTGGGTTCAGATTGACTGGTCTCCCAGTCCCAGCCTCTTTGCAACCGGACAATTCCAATTAAAGTGAATGGGATACCGACACCGTGACACAACTCTGCACCGAACGCCTCAGAGCATCCTGAGGAGACTTGTTGGTGTGGCCTTGGACCTTTCCCCATACTCATCTTAAGTCCAGAAGATTGGTCTTGTTAAGTCACTGTGAATTGGCTGAATGCACTACGTTTTTCCCCCATAGAATAACATTGGGCACCCGACAATGAAAAGCACCTCTGCACCCGGCCGCCCCAGTACCACCCAAGGTGACATATTTGAGCTGCCTTGGACCTTGTCCCATACTCACCTTAAGACCAGAAGATTGGTCCCCTAAGTCGTTAAGTGCCTGAATGGAGTACGTTTTTCCCCATAGGATAACATTACTGCCTCCAAAAATAGCACTTTTCAAAACTGTAAAATGTCAAACATAACTCGAAAAGGACTTCCATGATTTCGATGATCTTGGTATCCAAATTCATATAAAAGTATTTTTTATAAATTGGTGTTAGATTTCTTTATTGTGTGTCTCACTTATTGCCTTTGTGTGTGCAATAAATGCTTAGCACTACCCTCATTCCGCCCTGATGTGTGCAGCATAGCTTACTAAATATGCCACCGGATGGAGGGGATCAGTTTTAAAACACATAAAATCCGACATGGACATTGCCCGATTCCTCAGGATTCTGCAATAGTGTGGCAAAATCCTTTTTTCAGAGTCCAAGAGGCAGATGTGTGCCATTATTTAGGGGAAGATTCCAACTGCAAGAGTTTCCATCAAAGCAGCCTTAACAGATACCTTTATTGAGCCAAGCATTCTACCCATCCCAGCAGCAACAATCAGTGTCTTCAGCTCCTACGGCAAGCAACAGCCACATAAGAGGCCCAAATCAGACCAAGCAGGACGCCACACACAGGTAGTATCACCTACCACATTTTGTGTTCATCATTGCGACGCCATAAGAGTGACTGATATGCCCAAACAGGATCCTGGCCTCACTGTGCCCTGCGAAGAGGCCCAAATAGGCAGACATCAATCTGGGGTTACTTGTGTTCTGGTTCAGAAGCGATCTATTGTGGTCGTTTGGTTTAGACTGTACCTTTTGGAGAAGGACCAGGGCTGATTTGCATATGTCTGGGTCCTATCTGAGGTGGCATGATGGACACAAAATGGTGGAATGGGATGCGGCCGGAGTAACTACCAAAAACTGAGATTAATTCAACCATTTCACCCATCACATTTTGGTGTTCTTCAAGGCTGCTGGCACCAGTCACTCCCAAGAGTTTGCATCCAGACCGATAGAAGACGAATTGTATTGTATTGTATTGTAACTGTGTTTTGTATCGCGCCAACTCACCGACAGGTCTCAAAGCGCTACTGACCAAGTACAGCAACAAGATGGAATAAAAGTACGGGGGTGTCTGATCTAATAGCCGATTATTGGAATGGAGAAACATCCCTGAAGAGTAAAGTTTTCAGGGATTTCCTAAAGTGAAGGAGGTTAGGTTCTCTGCGAAGCGCCTCCGGTAACTTATTCCAGATGGTTGGTGCCTGAACTGAAAAGGATCTGCCTCCTTTAGTTGTTAACTTGAAGCGTGGACAAGATAACAGAAAAGATCCGGACGATCGCAGGGCGCGCTTTGGTTCGTATAACTTGAGCCTTTCTTTTACATAGGCTGGCGCGTGTCCGTGGACAGCTTTGTGACAGATACACATACTCTTAAATTCAACTCTCTGCGCTATAGGCAGCCAGTGTAGCCTATAGAGCAGAGGGGAGGCGTGAGACCTCCTCGGCAATCCGAAGATCAAGCGTGCTGCATCATTCAGGATAACCTGAAGACGGTTGATGGAGCTCTTTGGGAGGCCGAGGTACAAAGCATTGCCATAGTCTATTCTAGACACTATGGTGGCTGATACAATGGTTCGCAGCATATTTCTCGAGAGCAAGGGGGCGAGTTTACGTAGTTGTCTGATCAGGTTGGTACAGGAGCCAACTACGGTGGATACTTGGTTGACCATCGAGAGTTCCTGGTCAATTTTCATGCCAAGGCTCTTAACACTGGAGCAGGGCTTTGGGGTAGGTCCTAACTCTGGTGGCCAAAACAAATCATTCCAGGGGGAAGTAGAGGTGGAAACTACAAGCACTTCCGTCTTGTCTGGATTGATTTTCAGCAAATTGGACGACATCCAATTCACTGTAAATCGTAGAATGTCTTGGGCCAGGGACTGAGCCGATGGAGTATTGTCGATACTCAGCAACAGCTGAGTGTCGTCAGCGTAATTGAAGACTTTGCAATTCATGTTTGCCAGGGACTCAACCAATGGTTGTAGGTACATGTTAAATAAAAGCGGAGAGAGTGCCGATCCCTGCGGGACTCCACAGGCCAGCATGCCCACATCTGAGACCTGGTCTGCCAACTGAATCCTCTGCGTCCTTCCTGTCAGAAAAGCTGTTAGCCATTTAAGGGCTTGCTCTCCTATCCCACATCTAGCCAGTCTGTCCAGGAGCAATGCATGGCTGACGGTATCAAACGCCGCTGAGAGATCTAGTAAAATCAGGGCGCTTGGCCTTTTACCGTCAGCCATGCATCTTAGCTCATCTAGTACCGACAGCATTACCAGTTCTGTGCTATGGTGGGCACGAGAATCTCTACTTATCATCATCAATGGGCCGATATAACATCAGACAGGTGGGTTTTTGACCTTCTCTATACACTCAAATGTGTACAAAAGCCTCCACCTAGCCAAAGTCGCAAAACCTCCCATAAAGATTTTTCTACGATTTCCAAGGGGATGTTCGATACCATCCCTAATACCAACAAAATACAGGCTTTTATTGCATGTTTTTTATTATGCGGAACAAGGATGAGACTGTTGACTCATTTTGGACCTCTGGAAAATAAAGACCAAGAGGTGCTTCAACTGCTCCAAGATGGGGAGTACATAACATTGCTAGATTTAAAGGAACCAAGTTCATATCTCAAACCGTCCCTAGCATTGGAAATAACTGTGGTTCAAAACAGGTGTGAGCCACTATCAGCTCACGGTGTTACAAATCGGTCTCTAGATGGCACCAAGGGTAAATAGAGTGTATGGCCCCTTTAGCAGCACTTCTCAGGGGTAAAAGGGCACCAAATATTTCCTTACTGGGGTGACTGGCAGGTCAAAGGCAAGTTGTCACAAACTGCAAAGTCATACATATCAATGAATATCTGATTCTATTCAAAGCTCTGGATCTCAAGCCCAAAATGACTAAGTCTCATTTGACACCGACCAAACGCATTCCGTTCCGAGAAACCATTCTGGATACAGTTTGGGGGAAAGAGTTCTCATCACAGGAAAGAACTATGAAGTTGCAAACCCTAGCTTCACAGATAAAAGGACTAAAAGTGATGCCAGATCGTGCATTTAAACCCCTTTTAAGGGTGATGTATTAATTCATTCATTCTAATGATTCCCCACTGCAGACTGAAGATCTGCTCCCACGCACAACAAAGGGCACACTCTCGTTCAAGTTTTATCTACAGTTTCGATCAGCACGTCCCCCCCGAATCCTGTCCTATGGCCTGATCATTATTTAATAAAAAATGTTATCCCCCCAGTCACCACTACCTCTTCAAGACCGTTGGAAGGCTCTAGAGGGACTGCATGGGCATTTCACCGGGTGTCCTCTGAAATGTTGGTATCTGCACTCTCCTCACACCCTTGTCAACTGTCTGGTAGTTTAGAGGAGGATCTGGATTTGCTACATAGGTGGCTCGTTGACAGATTTGAGGAGCTAGCTCCCATGGTAATTCCCAGAAAAACCAGCAGACGCGCTTCTGCCCCGTGGTTCACTCCCTTTCTCGGTGAGTTGCGTAGAGAGTGTAAAAAAGCCGAAAGGGCTGGGCGTCGCCTGTACGATCCCAGTGACAAACATAAATATAGGGAATCAACTAGGCTCTATCACCGCCATATTATGGCTGGGGAAAAAATCATATTTCGACAAAAGAATAGAGGATGCGGCGAATATGAGTAAAGAAATATTCCGCATTGTAAAAGATTTCATTTCCCCACCTCGATTTTGCCATCTCACTCCCATACTGATGCCTGGGTTTGTCAACTTGCACTCTTTTTTGCCATAAAAATTAAAGCTATTCAAGACACTTTTCCCTCCCCTAGTTTAGTATCTGCACCTGAGATCAGGCTTTCTCGGTTTCCATCCTTGGTAGTGGAAGGCCCCTCTCTCTCTCTGAGTTTCCATCTCGGTCTCTCCCTGCCTCACTTGACCTTTTTACCCAGCTTAAGTCCGGCTCTCTGCAGGATCCCTGCCCCGCAAAATGTCTTGGAAGAGTAGCCCCTGCCATAAACTCCTTGCTCGACCCGGTGCTCAATATGTCCTTAAGCACGGGAGTGGTTCCTAAGGTCTGGAAACATGCCTTGATCGTGCCGCTTATCAAGAAGCCCAATTTGGACCCATTGGTCCATGCTAACTATAAGCCGATCTCCCTTCTCCCGGCCTTGGCAAAGGTGGTGGAGAAGCACGTGCACATCTCCCTATCTAACTTCATTGAGAGTAATGATATTCTTCACGACACTCAGTCGGGTTTTCGTGCCAACATGAGTACGGAGACCGCTCTTCTTGAAGTCACCGATACCATTAGGGAAGTATTAGACACTGGAGGAAAGGCCATATTAGTTATGCTGGATTTGTCGGCGGCTTTCGACACCGTTCCCCACGACGGTCTCCTTTTAAAACTCTGGGAGATCGGATTACGCGGAACGGTGTTGAATTGGTTTGATCATTTCTGGCCGGCCGCCGGCAAACGGTCTGGGCGCCACCTTTCTCCGCCGATATGCCGCCATTGGAGGTGGGGGTGCCTCAGGGCTCTATCTTAAGCCCCACCCTTTTCAACATCTATATGGCCCCTCTGGCGGCAGTGGCGGAGTCGTGTGGTGCCCAGATCGTATCTTACGCTGATGACACCCAGCTCCTTTTTACCTGCACAAAGGGCTCTGACTTTGACGGTATGCGGATCAGAAGCTGTCTGGGGGCGGTCTTTGACTGGTTTAAACAGCACAGTCTGAAATGTAATTCCAATAAATCGTAACTGCTTTTCTTTGGCTGCTCTCCTGATCCTAGATGGAAGGCCTGGTGGCCTCCGGACATGTACCCTCCGGCAGACGCCTCTTCCAAAGCAAAGAACCTCGGGTTTCAGATTGATGATGGCCTTTCTTTTGGGCCTCAGATTCGTGAACTTACAGGGAAATGCTTTGGCATTTTGAAAATGTTAAGGAAATTCCTCCCAATCTTGTCTCTTTAGCATAGAAAGATTACTGTGCAGGCATTGATAGGCTCACGCTTGGACTATGCGAATGTGCTCTACCTGGGACTGCCAAAATTTCTTCTGGCGCGCCTTCAGATGGTGCAGAACTCCGCCGCAAGGGCCATTTATGGCCTTCAGCGAAGAGTGAGTGCATCGGAGTTGCTTAAAAAGCTCCACTGGCTTCCTGTCTCAAGACGGATTACTTTTAAGGCACTGACTCTTGCCTTTAAGGCGCTACACCATGTAGGGGCCAGATATATTAGGAGGCGCCTGACCTTCTACGTGCCTTCTAGAACTCGGAGATCGGTTTCTTTGGCTATGGCTTCTGTTCCTTCCATCAGGCGGGCTAGAATTGGAGGACGCTCTTTTCGATGCCTGGCACCTCGATGTTGGAATTCTTTGCCCGTCTCCCTTAGGAAAATCAGTAATTTACTGGCTTTTAGGAAGGAGCTGAAGACATGGCTTTTTACCCACTAATATTCCTGTTTGCCCTGCATCTGCCCCGGTCTCTTCTTTCTCGGGTTTTTGTCAAAGCGCCGGGACACTACTAGGAGTAGCCGTGCGCTATAAAAGACCCGTTTTAACATAACATAAAGATGGCTCATTTAAGGAAAAAACTAGTTGTCCAGTGACCTTAAGTGTCAGGTTCTTTTGAAGATCTAATCCAACTGAATGCCAGAGGCAAAGGAATAATGGAAGATATCACCCAAAGTGTGAACGGGATGGTCTATCCAAACAGAAGCAGCTAATTGTATGACAATCAATGCATCTTTAGATGGATCACCTATAAAGGACATTGGTTGAAGAGAGAAAGGCAGCTTCTCAAACATCCTGGATCTCAAAGAAGTCAGGCAAAGTCTTCAATCTTTCTTCCCAAGGCCGGTCTACTCTTCAGTACTGGAAAGACAATAAGACTAGATAATATATGCACACACACCGTCGAACCAAACAGCCAGGTCCTTCAGAAATCTGATTATCTAGGGCACCAGTCAAGCATCTCGCTAAAAGTGGAGCATTTGCCAGGGGTAGACAACTCATGCATCGACAGCTCATGGCAGATATGCCCAAGCAGGACGGCAGACATAGCTCATAAGTGGGAGCTGAAACAAGATCTGTTTAACATGATCTACCATCAGTGGGTGCATCTGGCACTGAATTTATTCACAATACTAGAGAACAAGAAATGATGGTAAGGCATCCAGAGTCAAGGGGAGTCACACTTTTAATGTCACTGTCTTTGCATGCACTTTCCCGCAGCTTCCCCTTGTTCAGCAGATAATAAGTCAGATCAAAATGGTACTGTACAGTGATCCTCGTGCTACCAGCATGGCCGAGCCAGAATTGGTTTACTGATTTCTCCATTTATTGGAAGCTCCCTGCATTCCACTGGGCAAACACTAAGGACTTCTATTCTGCGGGAAAGGCCAACTTTTTCATCATAACCAAGGATTTCTCAAATTGACAGCATGGCTCCTGAACACATGGAATTCTCCAACCTAGATATTCCTTCAGAATGGCGCAGGACACTACATTATGCCAGCGAGACCTCAATAACAAAATCTATCAGTACAAGTGGAAAAGATTTGCATACAGTGTTGTTCCAAAGGTTTCTACACCACAAACATTTAGAACTGCATCAAGCACTTCCTTAGTTGTTGCAGTTGGCCAAATAGGCATTAAAACGCTCCATCAGATTTAATATAGTAACCATTTCAAGAAATTGGCACCCCTTAGACTCTACTTTTTTTACAAGCCTTTAGAATCATCAAATAATCTGTTAGAGGTCTTCTGCTTATACAGCACATACACCCAGCATGGAAAATAAATATGAGATTACCTTTTGAGCCCATACATAGAGCAGACATTATAAGTAAAACATGGAGCGTGCATTGTTTTTGGCCTTACCATCGGCCAGGAGAGTGGGTGAAAACCAAGCATTCACTATTAAAGGGCCATGTTTGCGTTTCCAAAGCTGCACATTTATTCTGCAAACAAATCTAAAATTTATCCTAAAGGTACCAACAGGTTTCTATCTAAATGAGAGACTGCATCTCAAGTCTAACTTTCAAAATCCTTCAACAGTGGCTGACCGAATTGGTAATTTTTGGGATATTCCACAGCGTTTGAACTTTTATCTTGGCCAAACAAAAATATTCAGGGGTTTCAAGCAATTGTTTATGACCTTTGGCCAAATGCAGAAAGGTCAGCCTTTTTCCAAGCAGGAGATGAGGTGGACAACCTCCACCTGCGAGTTCTAAGCTGGTGGTTAATAAAGGCATCTGTGTCGCTCATTTCACAAGAAGTGCAACAGAATCTCTGTATGTTAGTGTTCAACTATCCAATATCTGCAGGCTGGCAAAATGAAGGTTCTGCCACACATTTGTGAAACATTACAGCCTGTATGTGGACATTCTGGCGATTCAGCTGTGGCATAGGCTATCCACCGTAATATATTTTGCTTAAGTAAGCCTCTCCTGCTTACTACTTCTATGGAGCTGAATCACTGTTCTGACACAGTTGCTAAACATTGCTTGCGATATACATATTGAAAGTGAACACTCCTTGCTATTCTGATTCAACCAATGTCAAAGAAGACATGCATAATTACCTGCAACAACAGTACTCCAGGGATGTGATCTTTCATGCATGTGACCCTAGCTACAGCTTAGGTTGTTAAAATGTATTCTTTCACATGTGCTTTGAATGTGAGGTATGGTCGTCTTTGGGTTAAAGGAGAAGTGTACCACCACCTTTTTGGTTGATCTTTAGGTCATTTCTAATGATGTGAAGAGGATAATATGTCTGACGAATGTGACCATACTGCAACTGTAATGTTAAAGTGGGACTCCCAGCTCAAAAATAGGGAATGATTCAAGCATATGAATCTATAAACGATAACAATGCTGAAGCACAATAATTGGAGTTAAGTAACTTGTTTCGTCTAAAAGGCAACAGTGCTACAGCATCTATTGCTGGACAAAACAAGGTGGCAAACCATCAAAGCAAACACAAGGAGATGATAGACGGAGCGCTGAAACTTTTCAGACACTCACCCCCAGTCACAGATCTGGTTTGAATCCATCATTCTTTAGCTCACTTCACCACCACAGTTAAGACACAGCCATATGCACATCAGTTTTGACCCTGTGCCTCATGGGAACAGTCCAGACCGAACTGCCAAGCCAAGTCTTCGGATAACACTACTCATCAGCCAGACTAGCTTGAATCCAGTGGCAAAGTGAGCAAGGTACCCACGTCTGGGCATAACCTGCCAACTTAGGGCAAACAAAGCAAACACAAGGAGATGGACGGAGCACTGACACTTTCCAGACACTCACCCCCAGTCACAGATCTGGGTTGAATCCATCATTGTTCTTTAGCTCATTTCGCCACCCCAGTTCAGACCCAGCCTTAGGCAAATAAATCTTGACCCTGTGCCTCATGGGAACAGTCCAGACCGAACTGCCAAGCCATGTCTTTGTTGGGCCAGAAACAAGCATCCCGGGATCGGGATCGGGGTAACACTCCTCATCAGCCAGGCTAGCTTGAATCAAGTGGCAAAGTAACCAAGGGACCCATGCCTAGGCTTACCCTGCCAACTTAGGACAACCATCAAAGCACGCACTAGGAACAGGACAGAAAAACTTTTTCTGCTACAAAAAAAGGATCTGAAGAAACCACAGCTACTCCAAATAGGACATGAACATAAGGAAGGAGATGTGGTGAAATCTTACCTCGAAGATCTCATCAGTTTTCAGTTCCTTCATGCTGAAGAGGACACCATGGGCATAGCCTGCCACTCTCACCGCCCTGCAGCCATCGTTCTGAAAGGCGATGTTCTTGCCACAACTGGTGTGGAACCGATGAGCCACTCCCGGAACTGAAAAGCACAATATGGTAAAAATGACTCACTCCTAACATCCTAACTCCAGTAAAGGCATTCTTGAATGTGATCTACAACTTTTCAGTACAACCAACGCAGTCAGGGAACAATTCTCCAAACACTTCAAACTACTTAATTTTCTTCATAACATTAAAAGACAACCAGTTTTGTATGAGCCTTTTCAATGTTAACAAATTCAAGCTAGTTCACATCCTGGAAACCAAATGAAGTATCTTTTACAAAAAACAGACATCTCACAGTGACGTCTCGCTGGCAGATCAAGGTCAATGGAGTTTTCCTAAGGTGTTGGTGAATAAACATTAATGTGGGTACTTTCCCTGGGAAAACAATACCAAAAATAATATAAAAAACATGGGCTAACTTTCAAGTCTCAGTATGAAAGTAGTGGCATTGCTTATTTTACTAACACTGAATTAAGCAACTAAGTTGCTGAAGAATTCAACATACTAGTAGAAAAACTTGAGAATTAGCTCCACAAAATGGAAAAAAACATTTGCGTGATTAATTCTCTCTGAAACGTCTGAACAGAAAAGAGAAAGTTCTCCTTAAATGTTCAAAGAAACAGTTAAATAAGACTTAAATTACATCTGTGAACATTTTGGTCCAATTGAAACACACTGGCAAATTCCCCGGACAACTTCCAACACTAGAGAAAACTAGAACAGGAAAACCAGAAAAAATTGAAAGGAAAATCTAGAAGTGAAGTAGACTGATATATAAATGAGAAACTGCTTTCACCATAAATCCCAGTGATACAAAATAAGCTATAAAGTGCATAAAAAACGCATAAATAAGGGAGCTAGATAGGTTGACCTGAGCAAACAAAGATAAAACCCATTTAAGATTTGCAGAAGGATTTTAAAAAATGTACTCCGAAAAGAGTAAGCAGAATTTATTAACTATTTTATTTGGGAAGAGAGATTGTTTTCAAGGGAACAGTTTGGTAAGCTGCGAAAAGCAAACTAAAGACTTCAAAAGGTGGAACATAGCACACCTCAACCCGGTAGCATTAACAAATAGGTAAATCTCAGACAATTGCGGGATCCAGCCACAGAATATTACGTTGACAGATTGGGCCACTTGATCACACTACAATGCAAGATGATGAATGTAAGGAATCTCTGCATCAATAAAGACCCAAAGTTAAGGCTAAAACATCCCACTGAGACTCAAAATAGCAACACAATTCACTGCAGCATTCACAAGAAACCACTAAGCTATTAGAAGCACATTTCAAATAGAAATCAGCCTCTCAAATGCTTCTAGGGGAACACTTCTTCAATTAAAGCATTTGAACCTCGGTGTGCAGGGTCCAATACAGTTCACAAATCATGCTGTGAAAACTATGGGCGAACAGGAGCACGGTCAAACAACGTTATAAGACTTTTCTTTTTGAGAATTTGTGTCAGAAAATACAACTCCTTGGTTCGCACTTGAAGTATAATCATAGCCTAAAAGTATGCCATGACACAGAGTGCACCCCAACATTGTAGTTTAACTAATAGAAGATGGCAGACTTCAATATTGAACATGTCCAGCAACATGTTAAAAAAAAACTACAGAAAAAGCCTAATTTCTATCCATGACAACTTGATGTGCAGAGAACAAAATCACTAAGAAAAGAATCTCTCTTTTTCTTAACTGAAGAAACGGAGTACGAATAACAACTATAATATGCAACTCCTTTGGACACTAAAAATCGTGTCATTTAACAAAATAAAGTTGCCAGTGGGAAAGACAAGAGGGCCAAGTGTCAAAACTTCTTTTTATTGCTGCAGCAGGTCTTTGCGGTAATCCTATCACTTCCATATCAACTGTGCGCCTGATTTTTATTTTGAGTGCATCCACCCATTGGAGCCTGTGCTTGAGTATGGTGGCTTGATCCAAGCACAAATAGAGCCTGGCTGAAAGATTCCAGCACAAATAGAACCTGGCGGAGAAGAATCCCACAGAACAGGAGCTGTATAGTAGATTGAGGAAACAAGAACATGTCTGTGAAAAAAGGCATGGCCAGCAGGAGAAGAAAGGAAAAGAGGAAAGACCTGCACACTCCAGGAACTAGGACAGTGATGAGAGAATTAAAGGGCAAGGTCAATGTTATGTCTATCCCGCTCTACATCAAGAGACCTTGCTCACAAAAAAACGAAAGTACCTATGTGCCAATATCCATACACAAATGCAAACCCTTCATGAGTCGAAAGAAGACAGGAAGTTCAATTAAAGCAACTCCATGTTACTACTGCTACACAGAAAAAGGCAGGACAACCTCATGGAAGGATGGAATCCAATAAAAGATAATGAACTTATACAACTGAGTGAAAGTAGCTGCAGATAAACGGGTCACTGAAGAAATTAGATCAGCAAATAAGAAAACATCAGGAACAAAGTACAAACATTTTAAGAAACTCAAAATAGTAGGGATCACTAAGCAATCTCTAACTGCCCCTTGGCCTTTCTGAGATGTCAAGATAAAAAGTAAACAGACTTTTAATCCAAGGAATATTTAAACATCACTAGACTGATTACAACTTGGGGACCTTCCGAAATAGGGAGAGTGAAAATACTGAAGTGATCTGATGCATGGAGATTCTAACTTCAGCACTCAATGGAGTTGCAAAAAATGTGGACAATTTGTAACACGCAACAATAACTTTGTTAAATATCACGTCAGCAAATGGCAAAGAACTAGCTAATGAGACGCCGAGTGCTTCATAAAGGAGTTGCCACCTTGGTTATCATCAACTATGAACACTTAGCTCACTGATTGAACTAAAGCACCAACACATTCATTAATCAGCCTACCAACCTGAGGGCCTAAACTGCAGAAATGGAGAGGCAGTACTCCAATGCTGGTGAGTAGGGATTACAGGCAGAGTTATATTTTAACTTCCCGATTTCCTACACCCATATAAGAAGGGTCTCTCCAGAGGGCAGTACGATATGTACTACAAGCAAATACATACATTCTAGAGTTTTCTATGGGGAAACTAGGGAACGGAAGAGGGTGAGGAGATAAAACCTGCAAATGCTTGGGACTGTGAAAGGTGTGGTACAAAAATTGCAGGGGCAGTCATGCTGCCCAGCAACGATGCATGCATTCAACTCAGAACCCATACCTTTGTGTGTAGAAGGATGTGCACCGGTAATGTGCATAACTCTCACCTGGTGAATGGATGGGAAAAGATTTCTCAGTGATGTTACTGGTTGATAAACTGTTGTCCATGGGGCCGCTGGCACTTGTGATGGATACCTGCACACACTGACCGTACAGGTCAATCACAGCATACACTTCTACAGAAACAGACAAGAAAACACCAAAACAAAAACAATGCTTCGAGGTCCTTCAGGCTCAATGACAGAAGGAGTGTGGTTTAGTGTTCAAGTGTCTGCATTCATCATGTTGGCAGGTTTATAAGCAAATATGCATAGTTTTATCTCCGAACAGTGAAGGGTACTAGTTAAGCAATGACAATATCCTGGAATTCATAAATATTAGACCGCCTCTGGACAGTATTCCAAAACACATTTTAGTAGATACGTTTTTAAAATTTTAAATGGCCCAGTAAAATGAAAGACTGCCTCAGGTTCTAAAGGCCTCATCCCAACTTTGATATGCAGCCCTGGCTTTCCCCAGACAGTGGACATTCCAACCCCTGCCCTGGGCCCATTAGGCACCAGGACAGGCGGGGACATTAACAAGTCAGGAAGGGTGTTCACCCTCAGGCTAGTACAACCCTTAAGGTGAGTTACCTGAAGTGAACATCATTTGGATAACTCCACCATCTTGGATTTGGTGGACTTCGGTCCTCTGAGTCTGGGTTATATCCACTTCTCACAGGAAGTGGTCATATAGAGGGTGAAGTCACCCTAAATGGAGGTAGCCTATTGCCTACTACTGGACACTCCCTGTACCGCCCCGAAATATAGTATTCAGATGGCACCCCTGATGGGGTTTGCCTTGACTCTTTACACAGTGTACCTCATTTTGGTCCACTATATCAAGAGTCAGATTCTTACATGCAATGATCTCAAAATTAAATAAAAAAGATTTTGGTTTAAAAATAGAAAATGGAGACACCTGACCTTGTCTTTCAAGATATGTAAATACTGTGATGGATGGGCTCTAAAGAAGGAATATTTCAGCCAGTCCCAAATTAGCCAGCTGTAGCAAATAAAGCACACAACACACAATAGGTTATGGGAGGATGATTGCAATAAGTCCAATCACTGTCAAGTGCTCGAGGTAGCACTGCAAACCATTGTTCCTTTGCTCACCATACCACCTACGATTAGGCCAAGCCATATGCAAATCAGTCTTGCCCCTGCTCCAATAGGAACAGTATAACCCAACCCAGTCCAGCCAGGTCCTCTCTGAACCGAAACAAAGCAACCCAAGAACAATTTCTCCCTCACTGGGTCTCTTCAGTCGGGTCTAGATAGGTGCCAGTGGCACAGTGAGCAAAAGACCCATGTCTGGGTATGCCCTTGCCATTTAGGGTGTTATATCAAACACACAAAAGGTGATGGCAGGACACTTGCAATAAGTTTAACCACTGGCAATATATTGGAGTAGCATTGTTCTAGGTCCTAAGAGGCCAAGGGGGTTCCTAAACAACAGAAGTCTCACATGTGCAGGAGTGCAGGCTGCATGTTTGAGACTACATTTGTGCACAGCTTGGTAAATGCACACAGGTAGCCTGGCGCAGAAGAGACTGCAAAGATAGATTCTGACCTGGAGTAGGCTTTATAATATCAGTGGGCATTCTCAGATTGGTGATTATATTTACTGAGTTATCTGCAGAGTTACTGTATTAGACACATAAGGGAAATCTGCCTTAAATAGCACTTTTACTCCACTTAGGCATACATAGTCTAGTGAGGTGTCAAACTGTGGCAGAACATGCATGCCAAGTTTGAATATGCAGGTGTCAAGAATAAACATGTACATCTTATTGGTCGTTCAGTGTTGTCAATTTTCTCTGGATTAGCTCTGAATTAGATTCCGGGCCTTTTGTCACCCTGCTAGGCTGAGTTAATTCCTTTGCTCCCCAGAAGAGGGTTTCAAAGGCCTCCCCACACAAAAAGAGCAATTATCACAGCCTTACTGAGCTCCTGAAGAGGACAGGGAGAATAAATCTGCATCTGGTAATTAGCTGTTACCGTGCACCAGGGCTCGGACAGCCAAGGCCCAGTGAACAAGTGAGGAAGACCAGACAGTTATAGCTAACACAGGAGGGGTTCCCCTTTGATGTTTTGGTGGGAAAGTACGTGGCCGTGATGGCAGGAAAGTACATGGCCGTGATGGCAGCTAGGGGTGGAGCTGAGGTCTTCAGAGGATCTGTGCTCTTAGACCTCCATATTGGACTGTTCCAGAATGCTGTGCAGGGGAGGTGTGATGGGGTGGAGAAGTGATGTCGCATCCTAGGAGTGGACAGGGATGTCTGGCATCTAAAACTTTCCACCCAGGTCCAGGGAATAAGACCCTGGACAGCGACACCACCACTGACAGCTGGAAGGACAACCCCCGATGCCTTGATGAACAGGACGGTCTGCAGCTGGCCTCAGGACTAGTGGTTCTCTACAGGGCCAATGAGGCTGGGCACTTTATTCCCCCGAAGGACCAGTTGAGGAGGGGGGGGGGAGGGGAGGGGAGAGAATCAGGAAAACTGGACTTCTGTGCCTAAGCAAGACTAGAAGGGTACCAGATGCTAAGCAGAGGGAAAAAGCTAGCATAGGGAGCAAGTGCAACTAACTCCCTGCAGAAAATGCTCCAGATTGCTACGGCACGCCACCAGGCATGGTTATGCAGGAATGAACAACTGCTCAGAAGTGAATAGAAGGTACTTTTTGGGTCCCTAAGATAAAGATTGATAATGGACACAGCTGAAGGTCAGATGAAGGAAACAGCAGGAGGCATGATTGTTGTTCTATTCTAAGGGCACTAGAGGCCGGGGGAGAAGATTTGCTCCAAGGGGCAGATGGCTGAGAATGCGGTGGTCCACAAACCCCTAAGGTTTCTAAAGTTGGGAGGGAAGACAGCCCGTCTGCTAAGTTGGGGGAGGCGGGCAATAATGGCTCCATCAAGCAGGGGTGCGGGGACAGGTCTTTGTTTTGGGGGTAAAGGTCTTGAGGGGGTTTTAATTCACTTATTAGGTTTACACTTTACACTTCTTAAGAGACACCAAGATACCAAATGAATCCTAAAGGTCAGAGCGCAACGACAGGCAAATCAGATACCCACACCAAGAGGAACACTCCCACCAAGGAGCAAGGTAGATCAACCAGGGCCCAAACTCACTGTGCCCATGGTTTCTACTACACATGGAGTATTAAAAAGTCCCTAAAATCCGATTAACCCCATCGACGCTGGGCTCGTCATGAGGTACACCTCTCGTACGCTCATGACGAGCTGAGCTCGTCATGAACCGCAGGATTTTTAAATCTTCAGCGCACCGAAGCGGTTAATGACATGGACCGTAAACGGCTTGGGAGACAAAATTAAACGTGAGTAGTACTCCAATTTGTGAAGAGATCCTCCCCATATGTAGTTCTCCTGCATTTATCTACCGTCAAAAATCTACACTCTCCATTAATCTGACTGAAAGGGGAAGTGCAGCATTGGCGCTCACTACTTACTGGTTAGGGCAGCCCTCTTTAAAAGGATGGCTTTGGCTAATTTTATACATTTAACAGAACACACCCTTTCCAGTACCCGATAACTCTCTTAGAGCCATACAAGGGGCCCTAGATTCGCCCTCAATAAATTAACCCTGGCATGGTACAATGGTGGAATTGTACTTCCAGATATCCAAACAAACTATCGGGCGGCGCAATTGACAGTGATCGGGCAATGGTGACATCAACCTATGACAGAACCAGCCTTTCGTATGAATTGCTTGGTCCTACAACAAGGGGGACATCTACGAGCACTGTACACCAAACCAAAAAATTGTTCCCCTAGAGGGGCCCACGGCCCTATCGATTCAAATGTGGCACTCTACACTCGGTAAGCTGGGATGGAAAAACAAGATTACCTTGGCGACACCATTGTGAGAGTCGGATCTTCTTGGAAACAGGGGCAAGAGGCAAGGGTTTGATAAATGGGACCTGCTGGGCATTTCAAGGGTGGGATATATAGATATATATTCTGGAAAGGGAATAATACCATTTGTAGACCTGCTTAAGGCATACAGTTTAGCCTCCACTGAGGCATTCCGATATGTACAACTCCAGCACGCCCTGCAGGCAAGAATACCCAAAGAGGAAACAATGCCAGAATCATCACCTCATGAAAACAAACTACTTGAGGATCATATTGCCCAAAGGGCAATCTCGCTAACATAGAAGAAACTTGTGAACAATGCTGCAACAAAGAGGACCCTGTGCTCCTCAAGATAAGATCTGCCTCTTTACTGAGTGGGTAGACACCAAGACCAACCATTGCTCCACAGGACCAATGCTCAGGTACTGGACCCCTTGCAGCAGCCAAGGCTTGTTGTGCCCAGTACATACACCAACACCGAGGACGACCGACCTCCAGATCGAGGGACTTCACGGACAATGAGACCCACTCCGTGAGTGGCCCAGCTGTCCTGTTTGCCCCATTTCCGTAAAAAAAAAAAAAAAAAAAAGACCAAGGCATGAGTCTGTGACCGCAGCCAGCAGATGCCTGTAAGCCCCTATGCACCCGCACTCCACAGCCCGAGTCCAGAGAGGTGACTATGCCAAAGGGGTCTCCAGACCCACAAGAACTAAGCCCACTCTTGGGTATGCCCAGACTGGACTTCCAGTCGCCCCCTCCAACCGCGAGTGACTCCTGCACCGGAAATAGACCCCCAAAAGACACCATTGTACCGAGCCCCATAGCCGGAGGAGAAGTGGACCAAGGGTGTCCCTGTGTGCCCAAGGATATCAAGGGTTGAGCTTCCCTTGTGAGCTCCCCCGGACTTGTCCCCCAGACCCATCTTGCAGCCTCTTTGTGACCGGATGGTTCTCCCATTAAAGTGAATGGGACAACCAATGCCGTTGCACACCTCTGCACCCAGACACCCCATAGGTGACCTGTTGGTGTGGCCGTAGACTTTGCCCCATACTTACCTTAAGTCCAGAAGAACAATCCTGTAAGTTGCTGACAAGTGCCTGAATGTAACACATGTTTTTCCTCCATAAGATAACATTACCGATCCAGACAATGCACTGTCAGTTTTAGAAAACTGTAGAAATTCAGGACTCAAAAAGTACTTACCCGATTCTGATGATCTTGGTATCTAAATTTATATAAAAGTAAGTGTTATTTTTATAAACAGGTGTTGGATTTCTTTATTGAGTGTGGTCTCACTTACTGCCTTTGTGTGTGTAACACTCGCTTAGCACTTACCTCTGATATGTCTAACTGCTCACCCACACTATCATAAAAGAGAGCATATAGAGTGTCATTTGTGCCTCTGTAATTCCTCTGGGGTTCTGTTATATTAAGGGTTCACTTGCACTATTTACACAGTGTAACCTCTTTTTGGTCCACTATATAAAGGGCCAGCTTCCTACAACAAGTGAACAGGGAAGCCATTTTAAGGGGTAATACTGGGCACTAGTGAAAATGAGTTCCCCAGCAACATGAATTTCAAGGTTGGGGAACTTCAAAGAAGCCACCGCCTGGGATATGCAAGTCTGACTCCACTCATAGGAGAGGAAGCAGACGCCCTTTGTCTAGAGACCGTTGGCACCTACATCGGCAGGAAGAGTAGCTAGTTAGGCAGGCGCGCCACCTCCAACCTAGTATCACCCCTAAATTGGGCTACATGAAGTTGACACGACTATTCAGAGTTGGCCATCTTGGAGAGGGCAAACTTAGGAACTCTGGGACAGAGTTATGCCCACTTCCCACAGGAAGTGGTAATATAGGGGGTGTAGTGACTTCAGGAGTAGATAGCCCATTGGCTACTACCTTAAACTCCCCTAAAACACTTGAATAAATTCAGTATGGAGGGGAGCCCCTGGCACCAGAAAATCAGATCCTGCCGACCTGAAAAGACTATTACGGATTTGAAGAGTCACAAAGAGCAAGACTAGAAGATCAAGAAACTGACTTGGTGCCAACCCTGCCAGCCTGCCTGCTCACTTCGACAATTGCATCAAAATGTGACTTGTCCTGCAGCTGCCATGTCTCCAAACCCTGGGAGACCTGCCAGCCCTTCACCCAGGAACCAAAAACTCCTATGAAGTAGCGGACTTGCTTCCCTGTTTCCTGCAGGAACACAAAGAGACTCCAAGACTGTGAAAACCTAACGCCTAAGGACACCACTGCACCTATTTCTCCAAGCCCGACTTGAAGTGGACCAACAGTGCCAACGTGGTCCCCCAGCCCTCCAGAGACCGAGTCCACTGTGGTTTCACCCCTCACGTTGGCTGCAGCCCGTCTGCAGGCCCCCATCGACCGCAACTGCTCTAGGTAAGAAAAAACGGACGCCTAAGGACACCGCTGCACCCTTTCATCCCAAGCCAGTGGAGAAGAGGAACAAAGGTGTCCTGAGTATTGTGAGGCTTGAGCACCTGTTGGTAAAGCCGGACTGGCCTCCCAGTGAAAGCCTGCAGCCTTCTTACGCAAAGGCCGATCCCCTTAGACTAACACTGGTTACCCAACTCGGATTTGCACCCCTACACCTGGCTGCCCTAGTGCCGCTTGTGGTGTTTTGCTGGTTCTGCCTTGGCCCATGCCCACCACTCACCTTAAGTCCCGGAGATTGGCCCCATAAGTCACTGTCCTGTACCTGAATTCCGTACTTGGTCTTCCTCCCATAGGATAACATTGCAGCTTCTGAAAAATGCACTGTTGACTTCTATTCTATTGAAATTATTTTTTTAACTGAACCTATTGAGTCTGGTGCCTAATATGAAGTTATTTGTTTTTTTTATAAATTGGTGTGGATCTCCTTCTTGAGTCGTGTGCATCCTTTTTGACTGTTGTGTGTATTTGTGGATGTCTAACAGTCTTCTCTGAGAAGCCTAAGGCAGCTCAACCACACTACTCCCTAGAAGAGCACCTTGGGGTTAATAGAGCAAGCCCCTGTCCACTAGTAAGGGAATACCTGGACTTTTTCAATTATATACCTCTTTTTGGTACATCATATAAACAGTCAGCTTCCTACATGCTATTGAAAATGATTTTTGGTACACACTGCAATGCGTGTATTCAAATATGATTACTGATTCCAGTGATAATGCAAATAATGGTTCTGGGCATTAATTGGGGCAGAATTAGTGTGACTCGGAAGGGTGCTGACCCACAGCCCCAATGTACCAAATTAAGAGCTGCCATCTTCGTTTCCATTTTCCATTAGGTTCAGAAGCAACTATATGGGTTCAAACTCCAAAGCTGGGCCCTTTGCTAATGATTCGTCCCATCCAGATGAAGAAGATAATGTACTTCTTTCTCTCACTGACTGACTATATTCTGGCATCGCTGCAGAGGATTTTGACGCAGATCTTGATGTCATGCGATGGCTTGAGGTCAAAACCTATGGCTATAGAGCACTCTCAATGAAGTCAGAGCCAATGGTCAAAACAGCCTCAACGTTAAATTAGTCGCTGGTGAAGCACTCAATAGGAAATGCCTTTATGTTATATACCGCACAGCTGTATAGCTCAAAATTGAGCAAGAACAAGAATGACCCACTTTATTTGATGGACCCCACTGGGTGATCAACTATGTCTTAATCGAGGTCTGAGGGAGATGAGCAGTCTTCCTTGGTCCTACTGCTGGAGTAGGGCCCACACGAAGAAGGCTCTTGCCTCTTCACAGCAGGTCCAGGTTCAACCTCATGGGATTAGTGCACTCTATTAACTGCCCATCTGTCATCTTCTGACATGTCCCTCTCTTCAAAGCTGAATTCCGGAGCCAAGCCCATAACAATTTGACAAAGTGTAATTAGGCACAGGGTAAATCTGAATAAATAATAGCCTTACACAAGGACTAGGAAATCCAATAGGTCTCACCTTGATGACCTATGATCAATCAACATAGGCAAAAGGCTTTTAGCAGCAATTAAAAAAAAAGGAAAAAAGTCACAAAGAGGCAGTCAGCATTGTGAAGGCACGCTTACGTATGCATACATATGGGACACATATGGGTCAGCATGCATGAGGACCTATGGACTGCCATGGGTGCCATTTTTTTGTTTGTTGATTTAAGACGATGGGCGCCACCTAGATAAAAAAAAAATACTGAAAAACCCCATTTTAGTAGTGTGAAAGCTTTGTGGCTAGCCGAGCGGCCTGCAAGCAAATGGTAGCTGTTACGCTCTCTAAAAAGATTAAAATAAATGAATATTTATACAACTGCGAGGGGCAACGGAGGAGTGGGTGGGGAGTGGGTAAGCTGTGGGTGGGGTGTAATGGAGCAACGGAGGCTGCAAACCTTTTTAGAATGCAGAGCGGCCCGTCAACAAACGCCAGCTGCCCAGATCTCCATCAAGTAAGTTTAAGGATGAAGAGGAAGCAATGATGGGGTAAGGGTAAGCACCACACGAGAGAGCGCGAGAAAAACACATGCACTCTCAAGGAACGCTGAATGAAAAAGAAAAAAGCAGTTCACTAAATGTGAACAATCAAAGGATAAAAGTCAGCCAATCAAAAGGATGGTATAGAGACTATAATCGAAGCAAAGCACAAACCCACAAAGAGAAAAGGCAGGCCATCGAATAAGTAACATCCAAATGTGAGAGACGATAAAGACAACCATCGGTAAGCAATGGGAAGGCTCCAAGCCAATTGTAAATGTTTGGTATGGTGCACAAAAGCTGTAAAGTCTGCTAAAATTAGAAAACACATTTTGCCTCCTATAGCCTTGTTTTCTTTGAGAATATCCCAAAATGCCATTATATAAACATATTGAAATGTGTTCTGAAATCCAGGATATAGGTAGAGATAGTCTAATGTTTATGAATAGTAAAGACGATTTCATGATGGAAAAGTATCAATAAAGCCACATGGGTCTGTGTGCTTTTAACTTGTGTGCATTTTTTGGATGACTGCTTGCTAATTTGTGTACGTGTCTGGTTTTGTGAGTGCGCTTTTACTTTCTGCGCAGGCGGATGGTCAACAGGATTACCTTTGCTTGGGGGCAACCCAGTACAGGCGATGCCTTGATCCACACCATTGATGAAGTAGTGCAAGTCGCCCTTGGCTGTACGCATCATGCCAATCCGGGAGCCGGTGGTCAGTGAATCCAGGTCACAACCATAATTATTGCGCATGGTGTTCCCATCTTGCATGATGGCTGTACCACTGGGGAACAGAAAAATAGAACCTTTGTTAAAAAATGCACAATTAACAGTCCCCAAAAAAAGAAGAAGGAGACAAGAGATTAAGCGGAGACGGGTAAGGGCATCAGAACTTGCACAACAACTGACTGACTAGGAGTAACAGGAAGAATGGGAAAGACAAACAGAAAACAAAGAATTGGAGACCTGTGTTAAGCAATTGATAAATCAGCAAGCATCAACAAACACGCAGACAGGGACAAAACTGCCAGTGATATTCCCAGCTACTTTGTGATAGGGATTGAAGTAGAGGGATGAGAATGTGGAAAATTAGAAGAGATAGAGTAAAAACAGCCGAATTTCCTAGTTACTGGCCTAACAATTGAGGGAAGGAAAGACAGCAGAAAATAGTAGATTGAATGCAAAAAATTATGGAGGGAAATAAAATAGGAGAAACCCATGCATCACTGATCCATTGTGAGGGTGAGAAAAGGCCCACTGTCTTTAAGTTAGAGATTAGCGGGGTGCCAAATTTGCTGTTACACTGTTATGTTATGTTAATTGCTATTTATATAGCGCTAAATCACCGTCAGGTCTCTTAGCGCTCGGGGGGGAGGGGTGAGGGGGGGGGGAGAAGCTGCATAGACTACAACCTGCCTTAGCAAGCAACAATTCACTTACAAGAGCTTGCAGGGCAAAGTGAATAGGAACATGAGGGGGTTGCTATCAGGCCCCTACTCTACTCTGTTGGAGGAGAGTCTGGGTAACCCCTACTCTATTGGAGGAGAGTCTGGGTAACCCCAGAGCTGACCTCCTATAGACAAGGTATGAAAGAGATACTTGGCATACAGGCGGGCAGACAACCTACCTTGGATTAGATATGTCAGAGAAACCTTGAGAAGCATGGGGAAAGTCATGCTCTGGGATGACCCCGGGGGGGCCTGCACCCTAATCTCTGAAGCTGAACTCAAACTGAGCTATAAGGATTTCAAAACTGGTACTCTCCAAGCTAGCTCAACACTGGCTTCACTGCCAATCAGATTTGTACAGCTAAAGAACATCTAGAAGGCTGAAGAGTTTTGAGCCAAAATGTAACCAAACATGATCAGAAAACTCTACATACAATTTAGATATGGAACCCTCCCACTGTGCACATTCACTCACAAATGAGCTAGTGCAGGCAATAACGAGGAGCTGGCCTTCCCATCCTGTGGCCTTGCAGATGAAACTTCGGTCCATGCCCTCTTTTTCCTTTTTCTGCCCATCGTACAGCAGGCCTAGGACCAAATGGTTAATTCCCACATGCAGAAATCCAAGGACCTCACAGCACATGGAGGCGTACAGAATCCTCAAAACAGATACTAGGGGAAACATAGTATTTACAATATCAACCTATTTATTTGCAATGTGGTGTATCAGGAGTAAATATGTTTTGCAGGATGTCGATAGATGAAACCACATATCTGCTAAGTATAATACTCTGGTGTAGGCAAAGACACGCACAGATTGTTAATCAATTGGGAGAAGATAGATGGTTCTCCTCGTCTCCCAAAATTAGTTTTTTGCAAAATGGACTAATGTCAGTAATAGTGCCCAATGTTGTTAATATGCCCATTCTATGGCGATGATTGGGCAGAGAGAAGTATTTCTAACTAGAAAGATATACAGGCTAGGGGTCAGCCATTTTACCTAGAGTGTTTTATCAATTTTAATTAATGACCGTTTGTTTTCCTACATGCATTTGTATATTGTTTGGAAATGTGTTGGTCTTTAATGGCAGAATGCCGAAATAAAGAATATGTATTAGGGACAGAACCAGCATACAAGTATTACATATGGAGACTTCGGGAAAAGGACTGTGTTACATGCTACAGCTAAACTCTATTGTAAAACACAAGCATTATTATAATTTACCAAAGATCAACTGAGGTGAGCCTGTCAACATAAGGCCTGGAGGAAGAAGCGACAAAGCTGCATGGGACTCAGCTGGAGAATAACACAAGAAATCTGTAAAGCTAACACTGTTGAGAGTGGTAGAGCTGAAGGAGTAGGGATGTGAATGAGAGATTAAAGGGAAGAAACACCTATTAAACAAACTACACTAGACGAGGACGATGAGGAACCCAGTAAAGGAAGTGTGATGCAAATGGTGAGGCCAATCCTCGAAATCAAGGAATAGAGCACCATACCAGGAATCCCTCTACCTACAAACTGCATGAAGCAGTGAATAGGAAAATAACACTGAAAATCTGTTTTACTGACAAACCCCATGAGGCAAACAAGATGGAAAATAGCACAAGAGACATGTTCATCCACTATATCCAAAGAGAGGGAAAACAGCCCCAGATCTACACAGATAAAACAAAGACAGAAGGATGAAATGAGAATGCCCTCTGAACAATTTTTGGCAACAGAACTTCTGAATGAAGAGGGATTTGTACTACAGAGCTAGCAGAAAGAGACCTGCGAGACAAAGAGGGCGATAATGGTTTGACACTCTTTTTTGGCTGTAAAACAGATCCAGACTGGCAAAAATGGTGGCCTGCGAATATGTTCCCTCCTGCAGCCTCCTCCCGGATAGCCAAGAACCTGGGAATTAAGATAGATGACGGTCTAACTCTGTGTTCCCAGATTCTAGGGCTCGCTGGCACATGTTTCGGGCTTCTTCGGATGCTCCGTAAGTTCCTTCCTATACTATCGGAGGAGCATAGGAAAATAACGGTCCAGGCAATAATTGGTTCGAGAATGGATTACTCAAACATTCTCTATCTTGGCCTGCCAGAGTATCTGCTTCAAAGACTGCAGGTGGTCCAGAACTTGGCTGCACGGGCCATCTATGGATTATCTGGCCGTGCCGGGGTTTCTGGCCTACTGCAGTCACTTCATTGGCTCCCGATCCGGAAGGGGATAATTTTCAAGGCTTTGACCTTGGCTCACAAGGCTTTACATGCTTCTGGAGCCAAATATCTTCAGAGAAGGCTAGCCTTTTATCATCCTGCAAGGTCTCTGAGGTCCGGATCTCTGTGTCTTGCTGTGGTCCCTCGTATAAAAAGGGCACGCATTGGAGGCCGGTCTTTTAGTCTGCTGGCTCCGCAGTTGTGGAACACCTTGCCAGTGGCACTGCGCAGTACCTCCAATTTGTTGGTGTTTAGGAAGGGCCTTAAAACTTGGCTCTTTACCCTGTAGGTAGCAGTTTTCTTTTAGTTAGGGTTTTCTGTTTTTCCTTTCTGTTTTGTTTTTGCTTGTTATGTTGTGATTTAGAGTTACAATAAAGCGCCGGGACACTCTTTGAGTAGCCGTGCGCTTTACAAGTTTCAAATAACATAACATAACATGGACTTATGAGAGACACACACACAGCATCCCTCACCTCAACATCCAGGTGTCATAGTCAATGTCAGTCATGGTGTTTGGAAACTCCAGCTCATCTGGACGGATGGCGGTCACACCTAGAGGATGTGAAGAAATAAAAAAAACAGCACAGTCAAAACAGGGAATTCAAGACATACTGTACCTCTCCTGGAAGATAAAACGTGCAAACCTCGAGTATGAGACCTTCTTACCTCTTTGACAAAAACCTCTTCAAGTGAGGCACTACACTTCTAACACAGCAACAGCCCCTTCAATGAAACTCACCAGCTTCGATGGAACCAGACCAGCGATCCACCATCTTCTGAATGACAATCTCAAACAATTCACCATCTCGTAAGGGCCTGTGGCAAACAAAAGTCAGCAAAGGATATTTAGAGCTGCCAAAGTTCTAATCCTGTGTGCCTGATGTTATTTAGTAGTGTCAAAATACAAAAAAATATACATGTCTTCTGTGGCTAATATACTCTTCCAACATTTCTGCTTCAGACCCAAGCTTCCTCTCACACGCCAAATGTTGCAGCTATCTCTGTTCAATCCATTCCATAACCTTCCCTCAAAAAGGCTGCTAAAGAAGATTGGTAACTGCTAAAAACGGAAGTGAGGAAAAAGAGCATGCGGACGTAGACAGATTCTCTGGTTTTGACACTGTAAAGGCCCACTGCTTATGTATTGTATCCAAATCGCAAACCACTCTTGGATACTGAGCAGTTGTTTCCTTTGAATCCCCAGTAAAATAGGCTCACAAATGTATCACTCTTAAAATATCTAATTTA
Organism: Lissotriton helveticus; assembly: GCF_964261635.1. NCBI lineage: Eukaryota > Metazoa > Chordata > Amphibia > Caudata > Salamandridae > Lissotriton > Lissotriton helveticus. The sequence goes on from NC_136073.1 coordinate 47,541,640, forward strand.
AGATCAGGGCGCAATTTGGTGGACCAAGACTTAATTTCTACCATTAACTCCCAGCAACAGAGACAATGGCAGAAAAAGGAAAGAGGAAGAGAGTGTTTGAAATACAGTGAGAAAGAGAGAAGGCAGATGAAACACCTGCAAGAGTGAGAAACAAGGACACTAAGTTTATAGAATGGAGTGGCATTTGTGAACGCATAAAAACACCTCCCCCACGTTATTATTATTAGCACTGCTTAAGATATTATTTACGCTGAATACATTTACACTGTGCATCAGAGAGTATATTTTGTATCTCCCCAATTATCTCTGTGGTCCATTCTGGTCAGTACTAGGCTGGTTCCGAAATTTCAATTACACTGGTGTAATTCACGTATTTTTGTGAACTTCGTGTTATACCTGTTAAGAAGAGTTCCTGAAATGACACCATTATGCCACTTTGCATAATTACGTAGCATCTGTGGTAAATGTTTACAGAGAACTTTCCACTGCAGTAAAACTTTACCCAGAACACTGGGGAAACAACACAACACAAGTAGTTGTTGTTTGCAGTGGTTTTGCCACTTTGCACTATTCTTTAGCGTGAAATGCACCATTGCATCAAAATCTGACATTTCATGTTACAAACGCTTGTATTTCATTTAATTTTGAGAACATTCATGTAAATTTGCTGAAACTTGGCATAATTAAGCAAAAGCAAATTATGTGAATGTCAGACACCCCTATTCTAGACATGAATGCTCCAAAAACTTGACATGAATGCTCCAATACCATCAGTTTATAGGGCGTTACTGTGGAGCTTTCAAGGGGAGTTTTACCAAAATAATAATCATTGCCTATTCCCCTGAACCCCACAAAATCGTGAAAATAGTGCCTCTAAATCCAGAAGACAAGAGAATCCACCAGTGTTGTCGGCACCAGGTTCCCTACAATTCCATAAGTGATCTTCATGTCTCCAACAAATGCTCCTGGCTACAAAACCTGTCTGTTTTAGAGGGTGCTCACACAGAGAGGAGACTCTGCCCACCTCCACCCATCCATGCTACTGGGAAAACAAACCTGTTGGAGATGACAATGGCATCGTTGAACTCGCTGCGACAGTTCTGACGCAGCGCTGTCCTGCCCCCATTGGTGATTACAGCGTTATTCCCATGCAAGCTGTGAAAACGAAGGTCATTCACGGAAGTGATGGATGAAGGGCTGCTCGGAGAAAGCTGGTTATTCCCTTCTGACAGGTCATCAGGCAGAGGAAGCAGATCTAAGGGCACAGTTCAAGACAGAGAGTCAAAAGGAGAAGAATTAACTGCACTGGGTAGGAGACAGGACAGGAACAGCGAGAATGTGATTTGAAGGACCTCATAAAACAGGTCACATCACTTCTGACACATCACAAACCCATGGAAAGACTAGCTTACCCTTGCTTCATTGCTGCTAACTTATTGACTTCACTAATAATGTATCTAAAAGCATAAAGAAAACAGGGGAGAGGATTTGGCCTAACGGCTAGGGCGGTCAACCTGGAATCGGTGGAACTAGGTTTGAGTCTCGGCAATGACGCTGAACATCCTGCGATTCAGGGCAAATCACTTAATCTCCCCGTGCCTGACAAAATTTAATGTGGCCTCATGTAATGGAACTGGTGCTATGTAAAGCGCTCCGATACCTGATTCGGGTCAAGTTCGTGCTATATAAAAAAAAAAACTCTGTAAAAAAAAAAAATCACTACTGAAACCCATGCAAATGCACCATGTCTTTTGTACAGTATAGCTACATGATCCATATCACCTGTTTAAAGCCATGCAATTCTGAAGACCTCCACTGTTTTGATCTATTAACATAAACTTATTAGATTTCCCAAAAAGTGGTTTGAAACCATAAAAATTCTTAGAGTATTTTTTAACAGAAACATAAAAATTCTTTACTTTTCTGAGATCCTAGTCTGGTCACTGTTTAAGGCTAAATTCGAGATTGCATGGATTTCTGTAACACTAACAGCGCTCTTCCACCTACCAGAGTCATCCACAATTGTTGCCTGTGCAGCCTGCCCGTAGAGATCAACCACAGCATAGACGTTAGGAGGCACATTCCATGCAGCGGCACCCTGTGCCACGCCGTTCACAAAGAAGTGCAGCGTGCCATCCTCCTTACGCACCACTCCAACTGTGTCTCCAGCCTGCTAAGACAGAAAGGAGTATGGGCAGAGGGTCATCTAGGCCTGGTAGCAAAGCAACCTGACAAGGAGACCAGTATCATCAGACCAGGCAAATGCATGCTGAACATGTCTGGATGAATGGAGAGGGTGATTCCCAAGAGGCAGACACAGGCAGAAAGAAGTTGGATGCACACATCTAGGATGTCTGGAAAGGGCAAATCTTGGAAACGGAGGGAAACATCAAGAAATGGCTGGGAAGGGAGTATGTTAGCTGGAGAATTAGGAACCTGTCTGCCGATGCAGACAGAACACTTAAATACAGATTCAATCAGGGTGAAGGAAACCAAAAGGATAGAAAAACAAAGCAGGGTAGGAACAAATGGAAAACAGGGGTGCAGGAGTGCAGCTACACTAGAAGAAGATGCAGAGTATGGACACACATCAGAGAAAGGTAGGCACGTTGCAGACTCCAAGAAATCAGCAAGAAGAGGATAGCTTTAGGGAAAGTTGTGGATCACTTATGAAGTGATGCAAGGTAAGGCACAGCAAGACATGCAGGCTGAGACCAGGAGCCTTGGTGATGAGCTGGGGGTGAAGGTGGGGCTGGGACTGACCTTTAATCGGTCAAGGTTATGACCGTACTCGTCCAGGATAGTGGTCCCATTATGCATCACTCCATTTCCGGTCATCATCCAGGTGCCTGCAATACCAAGAGCACATGACGGTAAAAGGGGATGGAGATTAAGCAAATTGGAAGTAATTAATTTTTACGATTCTCTGGGCAAATGTTATGGGGGACGGATTACACTTTAAATGCCCTAAGGCGTTGCAGAGATGTGGCCTGGGGCACCATCATGGATGGAATTTGACTGGAAAACGTTAAACCTGGGACTAAAGAGAAACAATGCCCAAAATCTGGCAAGGCACACTTAACGGTAACACATAGATCAACTATAGAAAACATAGGAAAATACCATGAACAATGCAGAATACCCATCCTCAGTTACCTATATATTGGAGTCCAAGTGCAACTCCCATGATATTGATTGCTTTGGATGAAAAAGAACCTCTCTAGAGCTGTGACATAGTTTATAATCTGGAAAACCAAGCTCACAAAGATCTCTGAAGATGAAGCTAGAGAAAGAACCTCTCCTTGCATTGAGAAATGGCCCTTCCTTTATGACATTCAGCTACTGCTTCTTCCCAAAGAGTGGACACCTCTACACAAGCTGCTATTTTATAAAACTCCCCCCACAGGATCTCAAATATCCAATCTTGAGAGCAAAAGCCATGCACATAGCACTGGAAAGATTTTTATCACACCATCAGTGTGAACCACAGCAAACAGTCCCTTACCAGAGCGCAGGTTGGTCATTGTGGACGGTAGTTGCAGGTAGGTGGGATTGTGAGTGGTGACGCCTATCTCAATCGATCCCGCCCACTTGTCCACCATCTTGTCAATCCGCACCTGGAAGACCTCATTGTTGCGCAAGGGCCGGTTGCTGAGCACAACACCATGGTTGAAGTCATCTGTGGCACTGTGAAGACAAAGAATGAAGATCATTAACAACAACTAATTCCACATTAACACTACTCTCAAGAGTCTTTTAAATTGGTGTCCTCTGCAATGTAATTAGTCTGCAACCAGAGATGATGTCTTAACAACAGGCTAACCACGGGAGTGAAACACAGTTGTCACTCTAGCTCTGTTGTGAACAGCAGCCTCATGTGCCAGTTTATCAGCATTCATCACACAATAGAATTAGGCTGGATATTGGAGATAGGATTACCAGTAAGATACTCCTAGGAGAGGGATACAATACCACACACAGGATTTAGTCTATTTTATCACACTGGCTCAATAAATGTTTGAGATACTTACTGCGGCCGTAGGGCTGTCCGGCCCTCATTGATAATGGCTGCCTTCTGACCGCAATTAGAGTGGAAGAGGAGTCGCTCCTGCTCTGGTTCGGAGGTTTCAATGGAGCGACGCCCAACATCGGGAGAAAGGGCACGCATGATGGCATTGTTTCTTCGTAGACGGTCGGAGTGGTTGTGATTATGAACAATGGTCACCTTCACCGCCATCCCATAAAGATCCACCACACCGTAGACTACTAAGGGTGTCTGGGTGGCTGCCACACCTGGAAGAGAGGAGGGACCTCAAATGAGAAATTGGGATTCGCAGAACATGCCGGTAGGGAAAAGCAAGGACAGTGAGGAAAAGCAAAACTGGAAGAAGGGAAATGAGGGCCGGCAGCAGTGCTGTTTGAATGGACTTTTGCTTAATTATTGAAGTATTTGCATATCTGCATCTTCAACTACTGCCATAATATTAGGCTGGATGTCTTTGACAAAGCTTCCAAGGGATTTAGATATTCAGACCAAATATGTATTTTCTTTGAGTTTAAAGGGTGGGATGTTTGTGCTTCTTTTACTAAACAAAACACTGAAAAATCTTATGTTGTCGTTTTGAAAGAAATGGTATGATGAACTGGAGTAAAATTCAGTGCTTAAAGCCAGGAAGTGTCTGTCCACTTCATTGAATTATAGTCACCTGTTTTCAAGGGAACTGCACACCATAAAGCTTGTATTTCATTTTGCACATTGTTTGATTTAGGCCATTTCCGAATGACATTCCTAGTACCTAGATTGAGACTGTAAACTGCTGCCAGAAACGGATAATGGTGGGACTAATCAAGTCAAGTCAAAGATCTTTATTCGGAATAAAAAACATCCATAAAAGTGCATAACAAGTAAAATGGCAAAAAATACAGTACAAGAATAAACAACCAGAAATGTAGTCTGTCTAGTTTACAACAATGCAAGTACGTATTAAAAAGAAGCGGTATATACAGTTTAAAAGATTTAAAAATAGCGACAACTATAAAGTGTAGGACAAAATGTCACTGCTCAGGACTCCAGAAAACAGGAATAAACTGAAAAGAATATCCCCATCCAAAATGGTGCATAGCTACGATGGCACACTGATGCTACTCAGGCTGCTCTAATTGCTCTGTTCAGTTAGAGTAGACTCTTCCACACTACCATCTGTTGTGCTTTACTGCTGCCCAACGAGAAAAGAACAGTGTAGACAAATATTTGTGGGCATTTAAAGGCTCAAAATTATTGGTACAAATAAATCAATGTTTCCAAATGAAAATCTATTCTTTTGAATATAAAAAATTACTACTTGCCTTTAAAACTGGACTGTGTTCCATCACCTTAAAATTCTATCTGGAGCCTGTGCCTGCTGATCAGTATTAATACCAAAGGGCTACTTCTTTGTAGGATTTTATATTACAAAGACATTTTTATATTCATCCTGGCCAGCCAACTGCAATAATTGAGACCTCTGGTTTTCCTGCTATTTGCCCCATCTGCCCAGTCTTCCTTCATATAGGCTATGGTTTTAGCTCCACCATCCTGGCAGCAGGCAAGGTCTAAGGTTAGGAGTGAAAGGAGGAAAGACAGACCTTGGTCAATGCCATTGATGTAAAAGTGCAGAGCACCATTCGACTTCCGGGTCAGGCCGATATGATCACCCTCCTGCAGACAGAAAAAGAAGGCACTTAAAGGAGTCCGCACAGAAATAACCCAAACCAACTCCAGCAAGAATAGGAAGACAACAGTGACCCTCGGACAACATCTGTAACAGAATACAATGAGTAACAAAGCGGAGGGTGGTAAAGTAGGGAAAAGGGAGTGGTATGTGCAAGACATTGAATACAGGGTGATGCACTCAGCAAGACTGAGCAGGTTGGGTGGGTGGGGGTGTGACTATTATTTGGTGTTCTGGAGTACTGTGATGTGGCTAGTAGGATGCTGTTGTCTTTGGCCTTAAGAAGTTATATGAGAAGGCTGTAATCTTAGTTCATAGAGAAATCTACAAGTGTAAGACGAGTGAAAAGACACTGGACTGAGCACGGCATTGCTATTTGCTCCTGCAGGAGACACAATCTCACCTGCAGCTCGTCCAGGCTGAACTCACAGTACTCGCGGCGTGTTCCCTTCCCATTGGTCAGGATCCCACAGCCACTCATCATGATTGTACCTAAAGAGAAGCAAAGAAAATCAGCGAGGCAATGAGGACCAAGGGATAATCAGCTTGCACCATCTATCAAGAAGAGGTATGCAACAGCTCATGTAAGAGATGTGGTCTAAGGGCTACTTTTTTTTAAAGTTAAATGTTTTATTTAGGAAATAATATACATTAAATAAAATAGAAAAGACAGGTAATATTAACTATGTTAAAAAATAAAAAATAAAATGCTAGCATTAGCGAGGAGTTCATGCAGTGCCATTAATAGGGATGGTAGTGCTAGCAGGTTCGATGATCTAACGCTAGTAACATTACAAGCAAAGGCGGGATGCACAAGGAATGTTGCAGCATTTGGAAGGTCAGTTTAGTGGTATGGGTTGGTGTGGCAGGTCTGTACAAGGTGCCTAGTCTCAAGAAGGCAGTTCCTCTAAAGATAATGCAGCAGAAATCCAATGTTTTATTGCGAGTTCAGTTGCGTCATCCTATTGCAGCCAACTGTGTGTTAGTTGAAAGGTAAATACGTACATTACACCAATCACTGACAAACTGTGCATGGGTGTTATTGTCTGGTGATAGGTGCTTTTTCAGGAATACTCGAGCAGAGGAGGGATGTGATCCTTTCAGAATGTTGAGATAATAGGCAATGCAATACCCAGACGGATATGAAGTATTATCAAGTTGGGTCAGATAATCAATTTTTTCAATGCTTCATACAGTCTACATTGCACATTCTAATTAGTATTCAAAGAATTCATTGGCAATAGTTTTGAAAAGAAGTGAGTATAACGATCTGAGATATTGTCCCTTAAAGTCTTTCCATACCAATTTTTTTTTTTTTTTAAAGGAAAGCTTAACTGTGGACTTTGTATCTGCATCAACGTATCTACAAGCACAATTTATTTTATTGCCTGAAATTTGAAGATTCGCTAAAAGGAAGCTGGTGTCATTGTTTTCACCCACTTGTCCATGGTATCGCACAGTTTTAAAATCGGTTTCTCACTGAGTACAGCCAACGTTTTAAGAAAGGCTCAGTCTTAAGTGTTGGGGAATGATACTGTAGTGATCTTTACCTTTTTGTTCTGGCAGATTAAAGTGGTATACCTTCTATACCATGTCACTGAATGTTTTTAAAAATAATTATTTTTTAAGTTACAGATACTTTTTAGGGCCTATATACTGTGCAGGTACACTGCAGCAAAGTCTTTTGCCGCATAACAGCATAAATTTGATGTTTTTACAGTAGTCTGACTGATTTTAAATCCATTATAATAAGAACGGAAATCAAATTTCCACCTGCTTAATTCGTCAGGGCGCGGAAGTTTCTTCAAGTTCAGTGTCTTTTGCAAGGCAATGGAACTATTGACAACATACTTTTACTATTATGCAGGTTTTAGCCTGAACTTAAATGCCAGAACCTCTTATTATTCGAATAAAGTTGACCAGAATATTCCTTCACAACACGTCTGCTTTTGCTGAATCTTTATGTGATTGACAATTATGAATATGCATAACAAGGATTAATGCACGCAAGCATTGACAGTGTTTATGCCTTTAATGATTTATTAAGTGTGCTCACTTTGCATGAGGGCAACAACCCTGAAAAGCAGTCTTGAAAAGGAATACGAATATGTATGTGCACAATTGTCACAACTGTTTTTCTTCTACATTGCTCCAGCTACAGTGAACCAAATATTAGTTGTGTTTGCAGCTATTGGTCAAAGCCCCTTGTAAGACTTCAAATCAATGCTCCAGAAAAAGTGACAGTAATCAGGGAGAAGGTTGGGGCTTAGGGAGGGTTAAAAAAAGCTGTGCAGGACAGCGAGAAGCGAGTGAGGCAATAGACAAGATGGGGATGTAGAGCAACACAAAAGAAGGAGGGTGGGATGTAAAGGGGACAGAGCAAGAACACACATGCAGACTGCAGCAAGAACACACATGCAGACTGCAGAAAGCAAAAGAAAATAAATAGTTCCCTGAATGTAAGATGTGGAAGGATGCAAGTCATCCAATCAAAAGGATGGCATAGAAGCAACACTCCAGGGGAGGCACATACATGTGAAAAGGAAGGAAAGTAATTGAACAAGAAGCAAGCAATTGAGATTGACAAGACAACCTAACAATGGTAAGCAATAGGCTGACCCAAGGCCCACTCTAAACATTAGTATTTTAAACAATAGGTCTTTATCCAACTAAAGTGGTCTATAGGCGAGAGATAAAACGGTATAAGAAACTGACCCTCATTAATGAAGGGACAGAGACCAACTGGTTACTGGGTGTTATGTGTTCAGTGGAACACTGATATTATGCCCTTCTGGTCCGCAGGTATGCAGTGATATTATAGGACTGCAACAAATTGAATGAAATAATATCATAATGCTACAAGGAAAGTAAGGAATTTTAAACTATTTGATTAGGGACCATGATGAACAATGTTTGGAAGATATATATTATTTATCGTAGTATTTTTTAAAGGTGATGTGCTCAATATTATTATGATAATTCTTACTTCCCCATATACCCTTTCATAAGAGCAACAGATGAGAATAATTATAAAACAGCAAGGCGTGGGTACTGATTCCGGGAGTTGACGGAGGGTTCATGCTTGTACGCTGTAAGCACAAGACATTCTCCAACAGGTCTGTCGATTCCAAGTACTTCTTTATATGTACAACTCATAAAGAGAGGTGGGAAATACGTGTCCATTTTCCTTTTGCCTGCAAAAGGTGCAGTCTACATAGAGGTGATGGTAATCTATCAGGTGTGACCCCCAGAAAGAGGATAACCACAATACTATGGACCTGGAAAACAACAACACTTTGTTATGGTGGGCTAAATACACACCTTGTGAAGTAAAACATCCTTTGTGAAAGCCTTTTAAAAAAGAAATTAGCATAACAGATCAAGAGACGCAGAAAAATCCTGTAATCTGCTGTGCTTGCAGTCAGAAGAATCGTCAGATAGCTTTTTCGTGCACCATGCACCACTAATTACATTAGAAGTCAATGGGGTAACTCAGTTCTGCCAATATCTTTTTGCTACAATTAAACCCAGGGCTCAAACTGTTCCCAATGCACTTCTGAAGTTACCATCAATTCAACATGATACTGCATGCAGCACCCTCATATTGTATGAAAAACATCAGCCTAGTGACTGAGCACATCAAATACAGGTCGCTGACTCAACCAGACCCACAGTTTAAGCCTATGGTGAGTGTGAGAAATTGGTTGTTGTTTGACTGGGGAGTGAGCCATGATCAAGCAACAGCCACTTTTGACGTAGGAGTATATTTAAAAGTGTGTTCTTTCAAGAAATACTGAAAATGAAGAACACACTTTTAAACATTCTCATACATTTGTCCGTGGTTCTTGACCAACATATTGGATCTCTACAAACCTTGGATTGTATTTATCAGTCATGATTCGTATACTGGTTTCACTTATGTGCCTTCCAAGTATTGTGCCTAGCATGTTCTTGTGGTATTTTGTCCAACAGATTAGATCTTTATGCAAGTTGAATTGATTCGACTAATCAGGACTCTTATGCTAGAAATATTTTTGTGCATTTCTAATATTTTGTTATGACTGTGCAACGATTTTCTATGGATTGATCTATACAGAGTGCTACTCCAATATCATTTTATAGACCAGCAAACTGGCCCTTGAAGTCACTTCTGGTAGTCCTGGGTGCAGGTTAAGATGCAGGGCTCTACAACGGGGCTGGCCTCTGAGGGTTCAAGGTAGGCTCCAGGAAGCAAAGCAGTCCTTCCAAGTACAGTTGTAGTCTGGCAGAGTGCACAGCAGCTTCCAGAAGCAGCCAGTCCTCTGAAAATCCTTCTGCAGATCCGGCAGGAGACTAAAGAGTGGGTCTTAAGGTGCAATTTTTATACTTTGGTGCCCTTCTTCTTGAAGGTGGGAGAAGCTTCTGGAAAGGTTTTTTAAAGTGCATAGAATTTCCTAACTCCTTAGTCCAAGCTCCAAGCTGGCTGCAGTAACAATACAGGGTTGTTAGGCCCTTTATGTGAAGGAAGAGCCCGGGTTATTCAGGTGTAAGTGGGGCTGTGCTCAGCTCCGCCCGCCCATTCTGCGAGTAGATGGCCTACTGAGGCACACCTAACCCCTCTATTGGGACTGTTGAGAGGAATTCACAAATTCAAACTGTCAGCTACATCCAATCACGTGACCTAACACAGGCTGCAGGCACAAAGGGCTAAAGGCAGGAAAATGACAACAGTCTTAAAGAGGCATTTTCAAAATTGTAGTGAAAAATCAGACTTTACCATTTATTTATCATTACAATTTCATAGGTACCAAACCTGAATTGTTTACCTGCTCCCAACTAGGAATTACAGCTTATTAAATGTAATAAGGAATCCCCCATGTTACCCTATAGGAGGGGTAGGTACACAGCACCATGCTCTATGGGCTACCTAGGGCCTTTCTTAGGAGTGACATATGTAATAAGAGGGCTGCTTTAATCTTGCAAGGGGGCTTAAAGGCCAAATCGCCATAGCAGTGTGACACTGCATTCAGGCTGCAATGGTAGTTCTGGGAGTGCTACATACGTGGGTAGCACAATACGTGCTGCAGGCCCACTAGTATAATTTATTTAAAGGCCCTGGGTATATGGTATACCTCTCTACAAGGGACTTATTAGTAAAATAAATATGCTAATTAAGTATATGCCAATCAAACCATGTTTGGGGGAGCACTTTAGCACTAGTTAGCAGTGGTAAAAGGCACAGAGCCCTAAGACCCATAAAAACAAATTTCAACACAAATTGGAAGTAACTAGGCAAAACGTTTGGGGAAATATCCCCTTCTCTGCCCCCCCCACCCCACTCCAGGCTGACTGACAGGTCTAACAGTTCTAGACTATGTAAAATCTTGAGTTGTTTAACCCTTCACCACCTGTCAGTCATATTGCTAAAAAGTGTGGTATAAATGCATTATATAGACTTTTCTGTTGTTTTTTTCTATCAAATCCTTGCTTCTAGGAAGAATGAACTTACATACAAATCATAACAAGTGGGGATGTGATGATCAAATTCAGGGAATCAGAACACGAAAACCAAAGCCATTGCCCTCTGAGGGAACAGAGTAAGACGTAGCAAAATGATCTCAATATTAGAAGATAATTTACGTATCTGAGGCTACCAAAGGTAGGAGTCTTTCTTCCTGTAAAAATCTGAATTTAATTTCTTTAACTGCAGAAATCTTGAGACCAGACAGAAATGCTACACACTAAACAATTCTAGACAGTGGAACAGTTCTTTGACGTCTGAGCAGAAGACTTGGACTGCCCATTGCACCGGTGCATCTGAGCAATCAGGTCATTAGTATGCTGGGAGAATATGCATAGAGCATTTGGACATGAACAAGTGTTTGCTCTTTTTGTCTCCCAACGAACAAGAGTGACTGTAGCCATGGATCCTATTCCAGTAAATAGACTTGCTCTTGCATCCTTCATGATTTAACCACAAACATTAGAGTTCACATTCGACAACCACAAACTGGGCATTTATGAACTCTCATCTGTATAGTACATCCTAGCAGCACACAGTACGAGAGCTGTAAACTACAAATTAAGACTGGTAGCTTGGTGAACTAGATGGAAACTTGGAGATGGAAAAAAATACTGAATAACTCTCCACTTCACTGTGGTTAAACTCAGTCTCAAAAGGAAAGTCTGCCCCTTTGCCAGTACTTTTACTCTTTTAAACACATTCAATAGATAACGAACATCAGGAGTGAATATTAAAACCTTGAGCTAGTTCAGAACAGAGGTTTACGTATGCAGATGAAAATTATTACGCTTGCTCATAAATGATCCCGGAAATTCATATCAAGAAAAAGCACACACTAGACTGAAAAGGCAGTTAAATTTACTTGCAGAGCCTTTGCTCAGCAAAATGTGAAAAATTAAGTAGCTCTTTCTCCTAGCCCAACATCATCATTTCACATAAACAATTCCCGGACGGGACCGTGTACATTTAGTGAATTTTATTTATGTAATTTAACACTTGCACTTTATTTAGTTATATGATTGTCTACCTCAAGCAGGGCACTGTTCTTTATCATAGTCACGTATTTGAAACAGTTTATGATCTAGAAGAGATAGGATCAATATGGAACAGTTGACTTTGATAACATTTAGATGGCAGGATTTGATAAAGCTTGGAATGCTATTTAATTGTGAGGTAACCAGTGTTTTAAATTTTATTAAAATTATTGCACATGTACAGAGAATAATATATGTACAGGGATGGATACTCACTAATTGTATTTGTACAGTTATCAAATCATTTGGAAAAATGTCTTGAATATGTTTTAAATATTTTAAATATTTCTAACATTCAAAGAAACTTTCAAGGAGTCAAACAATCAATTTTAACCTTGCTACAGAATAACGTTGAACATTGCCAGTGCTCATTGTTTTGATGTAGTGAGACCGAGAAGTCTGTCCACTATGTCCATTACTGGTCAGGTGACAATCAAACACGTCGTGGTCAAGGTGTTTAAATTGTTTGTTGGGTATTACACAAGCGTTTTAGTGAACAAGGCGACTGGGATCGCCGAAATGCGTCTCTCGATTTACACATGCATTTCACTTAAAATAATTAAATAAAAAGGAACCTGCAACCGAAGCGCATTGGAGTGTCCGTGTCTCCTTTTACATCTGAAAAGCTGTTAGGAGCGTAACGCGGTGTGGCCTTGTACTAGAAATACAAAAATAATTGAACACCCAAGTTTCTGACAAAATAACAAATTGCTTACTTTTGGTACAGCTCTGCCTGTTAGATTACCTATCTAACTGAAGATTCCTCACCTTTGAATATCCCCTGGCACCAGATTGGGGGAGGGGACGTTCGAGAAACACCATCCTGCAAAACCGAGAGAGTGGAGTGACCTACCCACCGGACCAGACATTCAAGACAGTAGTCTTTTAAAGAATACGTACACTGCCCCCATCTTGGAACCTAGCAGATTTCTAGAACAAGCAAACCTTCACACCAAAGCCATTGTAGCAGCCTTAGTCGTAGTGGAGTTAACCCGCAAACCTTCAAGGAGCGGTTTCTTGGAAAGCGCATATCAGATTGTATGCAGATGACTATGCAGCTTGACAGGGTGCTCCTTTGCACCACTCTGCCCTTCTTTAGCCAAGTAATTCCCTCAAAGAGCTGGTCATCCAAGCCATGGAACTTTGTGGTCAATGTAAAAGCTTAGCAACCAATTAGGGTCAAGAAATTGGATTCTCACTTCCTCTTTTGAGTGGAGCGAAGGGGCAAAAAACGCTAACAGAGTGACCGACTGGCCAACATGGAAGAGGGACACAAACCTTTGGTGAAAAGGGCACTGATATCAATTTGTCTTGAAAGAAGGTAGTATGAGGCACAGTTACACCGACAGCACCTGCACTTCGCTCACTGGGCGTGCATACATAATTGCAATGAAGAAGAGGATTTTTAGTGTTAAGACACTTAAACAACTGTGCATACACTCAAAGGGTGTGCACGAGAACCATCAAGACAAAGTTTAGGTCCAAACAGTTTTTGGTGTTTGGGTGGGGGTGGGGAGGAGCACTAGGGTGGGATGACATTGGGTTAACACGTATCTCAAACGTTTTAAAAACCAGTTGGGCAGTTAAACACAGAAAGAATAAAAAGGCCAACAAGTAACCTTTCGTTGTGCCCACCAAGACCGTGTAGAGCGAATAAAAAAAAAAGCACAAAGATAAAGAACATTAGAAATTTTGGCTTGTAACAGGTCAGGGTTATGAGCACCACACCAAGAATCAAACTTCATCGAAGGATGACATCAACCACCTTGGGCATCAACCACCTTGGTTGGCAATTCAAAAACATTCCATTAAAATCTCCCCTGAATGTACGATCATGGGATATCTCATCTATCGCCCCCCTGGGGGCCCTTCATTGTTCGCTGATAGCCTATTGGAATCGGTGACTCAGCCGGCCCTACACTATAATAAATTTATTTTACTAGGTGATCTTAATCTTCATTTTGAGGACGCGAAATGCGTAGAGGCACAATTGATGATATCCTCTTTGAAATCCCTGATGCTCACTCTCTTGGATGAGATGCCCACGTATCAGGCGGGTCATCTGTTGGATCCCATATTCTCTAACTGGGACGGTATCAGGGTGCTCCCCCCTATCAGAGTTCCGTGGTCTGACCATTACCTCATCCCATTTAATAGAACAGGCAGACCTAAAGGGGTTATACCTGAGCAGCCTATTGTATGCAAGCGCAGGAAATGGAACCATTTTAGTCAGGAGACATTTGAATCCATGCTTATGCTAGGGAAACCTCCCCTTAGTAAAACTTTTAAGGAAGCATGGACGGAGTATGAGGATTGGGTATCAAAAGCATTAGATGAGGTTGCCCCATGGACCCATAAAGCCCCAGCTCGCAGGACGAAGTCTGCCCCCTGGTACAACGAGGAACTGTGTGCTGCAAAAGCCAGATGTAAAAGACTTGAACGTCTGTGGCGCAAAGACTATGATGTTAGCCTGAAAGAGCATACATGAGCAATCTGAAGGAGTACCATAGGCGTATCAATAAGGCGAAAGGATTATTCTTCGAAGAGAGGATAGAATCCGCTGAAAACTCCTCAAAGGAGCTCTTCTCTATCTATAAGGAGCTCACGGCTCTTATTAGGACGGAGACCAAAGACCATCTCTCCACTGAAATATGCGAATCTATCGCTGATCATTTTGTACACAAGGTGGAGAGGATTTATGTGTCTTTTCAGCAGGGAACACCTGAAGAAATATTGGCTAGGGATATTGGCATTGGACCGTATACGCATGTCTCAACAAATTCACGGTCCCCCCGCAGGAGGAACTGACCAAGTTAATCATGAGCATTCAGTCAGGTTCCCCTATGGATGTGGCACCGCCTAGGATCCTTAGGAATCATGCACATCTCCTATCAAGTTATATAAGCAATCTGGCTTTTCTTTCCTTCCAAGAAAGACTAGTGCCGGTGGAATGGAAACTTGCACAGGTTGTTCCAATTAAAAAGAAGGCCACCTTGAGCATTTCTAACTTGGACAATCTTAGGCCCATTTCTCTTTTGCCATTCTGTGCCAAAGTGGTGGAAAAACTGGTGACCAATCAGTTGGTTAAACATGTGGAAGATAACCAGCTTCTTCACCCTTCTCAATCTGGCTTTAGGGCGAGGTACTCGACTGAAACTGCCCTCCTTTTCTCCACAGAACTGCTTCGTCAGAAAGTGGACAAAGGACAGACGGCCGCCTTGATATTGCTGGACTTAAGTGCGGCATTTGATACCGTGTCGCACCCTAGATTGCTAGGCCGTCTGAGTGAAATGGTAGTGGCCGGCTCGGCACATGAATGGATGGCCTCCTTCCTTGGGGGCCGACAATTCCAAATACACTGCCCCCCTTCAAATCCACGCCCCGAATTCTAAATCAAGGGGTCCCGCAGGGTTCCATTTTAAGTCTTGTATTGTTTAATCTCTACATGGAACCCCTGGCCAGGATGGTGGAATCGTATGGGGTGGATATCGTATCATATGCGGATGATACGCAACTGGTGGTCACTCTAGCCCACAACCCAGTTGAGGTGGCTGGTAATTTCACGGAGTGCCTTGCGGCACTGGCAAATTGGATGAAGTGTAACTGTCTTCGCCTTAACGGCAACAAGACGGAACTGCTTGTGATTGGCCCCTCACCTTCAATCTGGTCATCAGCCTGGTGGCCCACTGACCGGGGTCCTACACCTATCCCCTCTGACACCGTGAAGAACTTGGGTGTTCTCTTGGATTCCAAGCTCACATACTCACAACACATAGGTAAGATAGCGGGGAGATGCTATGGCATTTTGAAGGTCCTGCGGAAGATCTTGGATCTTCTACCTATGAAAGACAGGAAAACTTTGGTCCACGCACTGGTTACGTCCCATCTTGACTATGGGAACGTCCTGCTCTGTGGCCTCAGTAAAAGGGGATTGACCCAGTTACAATGTGTCCAAAATGCCTCGGCCAGGCTTGTGTTGAAGCTGCCGAGGAGGTCGTCAGGTAAACGGGCGCTTCGGCGCTTGCACTGGCTCCCTATGAGGAAACACATCAGGTTCAAGACCATGTGCTTTAGTCACCGTATTGCACATGGCAGGGGTCCGGTCTATCTTCACAAGTTGTTAACCATCTATCGTCCTAGGCGACTCCTGAGATCTATGGGCAGTATGCAGTTTGCGATACCTCGCATATATAAAGCACGGATGGGAGGGCGATCTTTTAGATTCCTGGCCAGCAAAAAATGGAATGACCTTCCTGTTGAATTGCGAATGGAGCCGTCAGAAACCAGTTTCCGACAGAAACTGAAGGCTCATCTATTTCCGGAAGATTAGTTTTAACGTAGGGTTTCTTTTTTCTCTGATCCCCTCTGCTCTTCGTGGTCTGCTCTTGATTTTTCTGTGTTGGAACGCATCCTAGCGCGGAGACGCACTGTTCTAGTGTATTCAGGCGCTTAACAAATGTTTTTATTATTGTTATTATTTAATTGCCACTGTTGCGTCTCCTTGTATGAAGGTGTAGTTTTGGGAGACTCGGATGCAGGACCCTGTTCTGTTGCCTAGGCATGTCATCCTGAAGTGGACCTTGGAGGACAAATACTCAGGCTCAAGAACTCTGGGTATCGCACCCCCTGGAACAGTTCGGGGCGATGAGACTGACTGGAGCCTGGTCTATCCTGATCTTCCTCAGAACTCAAGACAGAAGAGGAAGCAGTGGGAAAGCGTAGAGCAATCCATCCTTCCATTCTTGCTTGAATGAGTCTCTCCCAACCAGTACCTTGGAGGAAAAGCAATGTTCAGAACTGCTGTCACTACACGTTATCGACGGTGGGAAACAGATTTAGCCAGGGCGTAACCCATCAATCAAAGACACCCTAAGCCATTTGGCGATGCCGTTTTCTCTCATTGGCTGCTAGGCAACACCTGCTGACTTCATCTGCTCTGGCATTCAGGTGCCTCACTATGTGGCTGGAGACCAATAAGATTTTCTGCTGGCAAACCCACCACCATAGGCATAGTGCCTCCTTGTACAATATAAAGAACCTCACCCCACACTGCCTGCTACAGCACCACAAGCCTCCCTTTGATAAACAGCAGGAATGCTTTAAGGGCCTGCCGGTTTCCCCGAACCACCATAAGACTGATATGGAGCTGGCTCTGCACCAGTGACCAGAGGCCTCTGCTCTATACTTCTCCCAGATACCACAACCAGAACCAGCAGTGATGCGTCTGTCACCACTGTGTACTTTGGGTAGGGAAGGGAGAGTGGAGTATCCAAGTCAGATTGCCACCTGCCGGCCACCACTGCAGATCCAGCACCATATTCTTCAAGATCTGAGGAGTCAGAGAGGCAGCCTTAATGCTGTGCTATCTGGGACCTGAGGCCCTCAGCTATGACTGGCATATGTCACATGGGGAGCGGGATGAGGAGGATACACAAGGCCAGGAGACCAAAAATCATCAGCCGTCCTCACCGAAACACAGGGTGGATCCCAAAATATTAGCCTCATATCCTGAATGTCATGGACTAGCTGCAGTGGATGAAACTGCTTTGAATGTCACTGTTGACAACTGCCCGATGTATAGAATCCTCTCAGTGGGGCTCAAGTGGGACTTAGATTTGTTGCTGGTGAAAACTAATGTTGTAAGGAATTCAGTCATTGTCCAGAGATGTGGCGAGCCAGCCTACAGCAGCCAGTTGTTGAGATATGCGGAATATGCATACTCAACCTCAGAATATGGGCTATACCACCGACATCACTTTTGTGAACACCTGTGGGGCAGAGGTAAGGACGAAGAGGAGTACGCTAAATTAAAAGTGTTGCTGGGCCTACCTTGAACCACAGGTAATGCAGCATCGGTATATGGGACTGCGCATCTTGCAAGTCCAAAGACACCATTCAGTCGCCTGCATCCAGAGTTGATGGGTTCTGGGTCAGAGTGCGCTCTCTGAGAAGTTGCACGACCAGCATCCGTCCACTTTCTCAGAGTCCAGTATCTGCCCTAAGCCACCCTTGGACAGCAGAAGATGGACCTCCTGTATGAGGACAGCAAAGTTCTCCTCCGAAAATTGCACTTGTGGTGAAGAGAAAAGTTGGGTTTTGATGAAGGTTTGGGAATAGCTCCTTTGAATAATTTGCAAGACCCAGCTGTCCGACACGACGGCTCTCCAGCTAAGGAGGAATGCTTCATTCTTTCTCCTACCCACCAAGATTGTAGTGTAGTTCCTATTATCCCAATAGGCTCTGCGCATTGGAATAATATCTTCAATAGTATAGACCTAGGGCAGAGGTTAACTAGGTCTTCTACCGACGATATTAGACTTAAAGTTTTGTGTTTGCCAGCTAGCTCAGAGTTCACTAGAAACTTTCTCGAATAGGCAAGGAGGATTTTAACCTCCCTGGATAGACAAGAAGGGATTTAGTTTCTGACAACCATAGAACATGACAACTTTGCTCTCCCCTAATCAAGAGTGTATCTCTAGAGTCGTGTGAAAACAAAAGACGACTTATTTTACTCAGTCAGTTCAGTGCATTCTTAGTTTCACCAGATTGTAGAGAAAAGGAAGAGACGGGCGTGTTCAATAAAAAGATGTTATTTATTGATCAGTCTCCTTTCTCATACAAGAGAAATGAATCGCTATTATTGTAATACTTATAGTTAAGTAAAGTGCATACAGTAAAGACAGAATTATAAAATACTGTAAAAGCATTGATATGGTTTCTGAGCCATATGATACTTTAAAATGGATAAAATAGATACATACATATATACATTTGACTAATCATACTCAACTGGTGCTTCTAACCACGCCTACCCCAGTGTACCTGACCTAAGCCTAATACGTGGGCGGGAGTAGATAAGTAGCAGTTTAAGTTAAGTTTGTTTTGCCAAGGGACTGACTCGAGAATTCTCTGCAAGGGGTTATTCAGTTCTGTACCTGAGATCTAGAATGGTGGAGGGCTGGTATCTCTTATCCCAGGTCTTGATATTCCAGCTGCCTGCGAGGGCTGCTTGGAAGCGCCGGAGCTGGATTTCTCAGCAGGAGAAAGGCAGCGTCTCGTTCTCAGCGCGTCAGGAAGGCGGGGCAGCGCCTGTGGGCTTCGCTCTCTGCTGGGCTCCTCGGCACGTCTCGCTGCTCCAATCTCGTCACCACCGCATGTGTTTGCTTAAGGCAATGTCGGTAATATTTATACCTGAAAGGTGCCGAGATTGACGTAAGGATGGACATATATACGTCAATAAGGATGTCATATGAACGGGCTCGTTCGCACATTCTTTTGCTGAAGTTCTCGGTGAAATCAAAACAATGGCTATGGGAATTTCCCAGGTCGCTGTAGGTTTGATTTGTTTTGAGAACTCCGTATGCCTTATCAGGGGCTGGAGGAATATCGCTTGTCTAATTAGATGGCATGCGTTATGACCTAATCAGATAACGCGCTTCTGTGCCGTGGTGTGGCTTAATCAGATAACGGTTTTTGCACCGTTGGATGGCTGCTAGTTAATTATTAACCAAACCAGGGTCAGGAATAGGGGAATCGATACAGTACCTATAGGAATACATCACAAGATGAGCCTGAGAAGGCCAACTAAATTGTTTCGTAGCTGCTATAACAGGAAATGAAGCATTTGAGGATTGTTGCGCCTACAGGATTGAACAGTTTTTACTGGTGCCATGTCTGTGGCCGCAAAAGAACTAGGTCAGCTGTTGCAGTACAAACAGGAAGTGCTGGTTAGCCTGTAAGCTAGATCCCTGCACCAACCTCTGACATTTTATATTGATGTGGAAATTATTTAGCTTGTGTCAATAACCCCTGTGTTCTTGCTATGGTGTGACTGATCTTAAATAATTCCAGCACCTACTCAGCCTTTTCGCAGAGTCTAGGGCCAAGAGCAATGCCCATTACAGCCCACTGCATGTCTGCAGAAAATCCAGTTGATCTGATCCACATGTGCCTTCTGAGCAGAACACGTGTGACAACAGCTCTTCCGACACAGTCTGCAATGTCCAGGCCGGCAATGAGCACATATTTGGGTGCATCCAGACCATCAGGTACTGTTTGGGCAAATGAGGTCCAGAGGTCCTCCGGGATGGCCAACAAGCTGTTGCTGGACATATCCCATAATGTGTGGGTGCACCTAAACAAAAGACAAAACGTATCGATAGATCTAAGAGCTAGACTAGCTGAATAAAACATGCTGTTTCCCGAAAAACAAAGTCTTTTTGAAACTCTAATCAGAGGATTGGTCAGTAAGGAATTCACATTGACCTTGCGTATTGAAGCTGTGGAATATCTGGTTAGGGAGTCCGGGTCACCAGGTGCCAGTCTATGTTGCCCAGCCACGGCACGACTGACCGGAAAACAAGAACAGTGCTTGGACCATGTAGTCACAAGAGATCAGTAAGGGCTTCATTAAAAGGCATTAATGGGTCCAATGATGCTGGCCCTGGTTAAATAATTTGGATTCAATACATTTGTTTTTATTTTGAAATAGGTTTACAGCAATTCTAGTATTTCAACTGCCCTCTGAACCACCACTGAAAATGAAGCATTTTCATCCAATTGGTGGCCGTAGAGGTGAGTTCACTTCTGTTTCAGGAAACATGCCTATCCCACTGGCATTTTGCAAGTGAATACAATGCATCATCAGCATAATGAGGAGGCAACAATCTGTCCAATTCCTCATCATCCTCAGTATCCTGAGGTGTATTTGGTGACTCTTGCGCTAGGTCCAGGTGCAGCCTGCAGGTCGGCTCAGTGTGCCCCACTCAGTCGAAGCTGCGTGAGGGAGGGGCGGGGGAACGCAGCACTGCCCTGGTACATGAGCAGAGCTGAGCCCCCGGGTTGCAGTACCAGCAAGAGGGCAGTGATACCCACCGTCCATACAGACCTGCCTGCCTGCCTACCTTCTAGGATTGGCACCGGTACGGTAAGGTTTGCACTCTTCTTCCCACTAATAATAAAGCCTGGGCCTGCTGCAGACTAGCAGTAGACTGGCAGCAGAACCAGCGTAAGCACTCCTTCCACACACCCTCACTAGCTCTTCCACGGTGGCCATAAGTCCCCTACAGGCGAGTGGTGGGTACTGCTAGAGCTTCTCCCGCTCTTACCCAACAGTAGTGGAGGGCCAACTAGAGGTAGATGGTGCAAGTCACCTAAGAGGAAGAAGGGTGGCACTTGAGATCCCCCCACAACGCTGGACGTGAATGACACTTATAAAGCAGACAAGACACAAGGGGGATGAACGCAGAGGGGGACATTGCTTGCAGACTGCAGAAAAAAGGATCATAAGAAGTACAGCCTCCCAACTAACCCAGGAGCAGTCCGAAGTAAATCCCCCTCAGCAAGGGCTCATAACTCACTTCTTTCAAATTCCAGGTAGCCCAATAATATCTCTGTATTGTTCCATGGAAAATAAGGAGGAAGGGGACGAGACGGTGCACAATTGACGAGGGCAGGGGCCTAGCCTCGATGTCTCCGAGCACAGAGGGTTCTCATTTCTTGGCGATCTGGCCCGGAAAAAGACACCACAGAAGCAGTTTCACCTTATAAGGTCCCAAGGGGACAACAAGGACCTGTGTGGGTGCCATTCTAGCGTAGGCATCCAAGCAACACACCTCCTTCCGAACACTAGGAATTTGGATAACCCCAGTAAGATTACACCCAAGTCAGTCAAGGCAGACGGCCCCCAACTGATAAAAATTGAAGTACATCAGTGGAGAGAAAAGGACAAAGAGGCTAAAGTTACAAACAACTCTACTATATCCACCCCACAACTAGATCATACCATGTCACCAGTAAAAAAACGTCAGGCTTATTCCCCCGAAACTGATGAACTCACCAACTCCTTCCTACAAAAAAAACTAGAACTGACAATCAAAAGAACGTTGGAGCTAACCCAAAAGATTTTCGGAAAGAACGCAGAAGCAAAGGACCACCACACCGAGGGACTGAGCCCAATGGGCCAAGAGCTTCCCCAAGAAGATCCACATGAGAAAGCAGTAAGAGAAGCACAAAACACAATAGCCAGGGCCTTGATTTGGCAGTCCAAATCGATTTACTGCAATCAATCGCTCATCGCTTAGTGAACCAGGGCGAAAAGCTGGCACAGCTGGAGGCAACAATTCATAACCTCCAGGCCACCCTGGCTCGCACATGCTCATGCGCCGACATCATAGAAAAGTGGGCCGAGTTACTTGAGGTATTGAAAGACATGCTGGAGCTCGGCAAGAGGGAGACACCAACACAAACTCAAGTTTCCCCGAGACCAATGGCTGGGGAAAAAAATCGTACTCAGCCTTCTTTAAAAAATACCTTCCTACCAATCAGCCCAGTAAACAAGGAAACGAAGGAAATGTACAGCAGCACAAACAGCACAATACCCCAAAGAAGCGGAATAGTAGAGGAAGACCCCGTTATCACGCAAAGACTAGACCGACAAGAAGACGCGAAACCCGAGGAACCCATTGAAAGGGAAGCAGGGGCGGAAACCCCACTGTCAAGGAGGGCCAAGAAAATGCTGAAAAAACAACTCCAGTAATTGAAAATTAAAAGAAGATCAATCATGCCTGCAATGCTGAATAGCGGTAGGTAGGAAGATAAAAGTAATCAAAGACCTCTCTTACCTAACTTCAGTTTCAAACAGCAAAACAAGACACAGGCAACCAGGGAACAAGGGAACAAAACGCCCAGAAGCCAAGGCCTGCTTGTGACAGAGCAAGAATCAGGAGGGCACCCAACCAACAGGGCCAAATCCGGATCCGGGTCAGGCAGAGCCATCAGGGCCAACCCCAGCAAAGGAGGACGCCTGCATAAAAACTAGGGCCCTGGAACCTCTGAGATCCGAGCCCGAGCCCTCAAACGGTAAGGAGGTACAAAATACACTCCCTCAGAGCGAGCAGTGAACAAAAGATAGCTAGGCAGACCACAGGAAGGAGACCATAACGCCCTCCCAACTCAGGGCCTTCACAGCCTCACCCAGGGGGAGGACAGATGCCCACCGAACACAACTAAGTCCAACAAAAATAATGCAACCCACAAGGAGGTGCTCACCACTAGGTACACCGTCAAAGGCTCTTATGACATCCTGAATAGGTCCAACATTCTACGGCTATTCAGACATATCTCCACACTGACACAGATTAGATCGGAAAACCTAGAGTGGGAGAAATTTAGAAGGTTGGCAGCAATACCCACGGAGATTCCATCATAGTGGGATTCAGTTACCAGCGAATCCAACATGCGGTCCTTGGTGAAGTTCAACAACTACCAAGGACTGCCACTTGACCACTTGGCAGGAGAGGTCCTTCACTCTGATTTCACACAAGATTCTGCTGGATACTGTCTTGACTGCTGCCAGCACACTAAGAAGAGCGGAGTTCAGGAGAAGGACGCTGCTGCAGCATGTTTTCTTTTTGCAAGGAACACTGCCTTTGCGTCTCTTTGATAACCACAGCTTGTGCTTTCAACAAGGTGTGCAGTATGTATCTTCTCCTTTAAAAAAGTCTACATTGCAAGTTCTACTTTCTATGCTCTCCTAATGTAGCACATAGGAGTAGGCTTTTAGGGTGTAAGGTTTTAAATGACATTTTAGCTAGGTTAGAAATGTTAGTTGTATTTTCGTTGTTTACAATGTGCCTATTTGCTATTTTTATGATGTTGTGGGTGGTTCTTTTAGAAGTACTGAGAAACAAGTTTGCCCTGTTGCAATAAATGCTTTTAGTTAAAAGTGTCTATTCTTCTTAGTTCCATTTGTATGTGTGATATTCAAAGGAGCAAAATAGGTCTCTTTCCTATACCATGGTGCTCCAGATAAGGGTTCAAGGATTTTTATTAACCCAAAAGCAATGACTGTAATTCAACAATGTATTGGGTGAGGTTATGTGAGGCTACAAAAACCTATCTTTCACATTCAGTGCTGGTGCCTTGAACCAAGTTCACCTGTGTCCCCTGAGGGTGGGAAAGCAAACCTTGTAGAACTACACCAGTCGTAGTTTACACAACATGGCAACCTTCCTCCAGGTGCCCTTTGCATATAAAGCTCCTAGATCACCTGTAATGCTCCTTCAAGTGTGTGCGCCCAGATGCAAATTCCACGCAATTATATTGGTCCATGTAATTCTTTTAAACCTGCTATACCTCTGGATTTCTACTACAATAAATTATATAACCTTGAGGCAATCACTATGTTCAAGTGCTAGTGTTCCCTTACTTGCAAAAAATGAAAGCGCATGGAAACAGTTTAAAATCAATTAAGTACCATATAAAAGTTAAATAGAACAACATGAAGAGAGTGAGAAAGGAAGGCCAAATAAAGGTGGCATTTAAGAGCCATACTGGGCATCAGCAGTACATAACTGTACTAAAGCGTTGGTGCATTAAGAAGAGTTACTGAAGCACAGGGGAGTAGAAAACAAACAAAACAAAAATAAATCAGACTTTACCTCTAAATCCTACATATCTTGTAGTGCTAGTAATTGATTACTATTTCCTCATTTAGTGCTTCTCTTAACAACCTCAGAAAGTTCTTAGAGCATTATCTGAATAGGGGTACAAAAAACCCTAGAAGGAATGCAGGCACATGGAAGAAGCGCTATTAAACACAGACAGAAGCTCTACGTATTCAGGGGTACATGCAAACTCTTATTGAACACTAGGGTGTATCAATATTACCTGAACGCAGGTTGGTCATAGTAGCAGGATATTCCAAATTGTTAGGGTTGTGCGTTGTTACACCAATCTCGATAGACCCTGACCATTTGTCTACCAGCTTATCAATCCGAATCTAAGAGAACATAAAGAAGAGCATTTAAGGAGAACTGATTTCATGCAAAGAGAATCTTTTAGTGACAGTCAGAAACTAGACAATGGGCTCCACAACTCCCTTACTTCAAACATTTCGTTATCTCGCAATGGGCGGTTAGTCATCACCACTCCGTTGTTGAATTCATCCAGGGGTCGCCGCCGCTCTGCAGTTTTGTTGTTGTTGCTGAGCTTGATGAGGGTGCCACACTTCTCATGAAATAGAAGGGCATCATTGGAGGTCATGGATGGGGTGCAGGCAGCACTCGTCTCTGTTGGGCTCCCGAGGCTGACGTTCAACAGGCTGCCATTGTAGGCCGACAATATGGCATTGCTCACCACTTCAGAGAGTTCCATACTGGAGAATCCTGAAAGGGCACCAAAAGATGTTAGACATGGAGCAGGGTGAAACACTGATTGATGTCTAAATGTTCACTGTTTTCATGATATCAGATTTAACGCTAAGATTCTACTACAATTCCAGATAGGAAAGAAATCAATAGAACATGACACTTATCTCACCCTGTCATGCTCCAGTTGTTTTCACAAGGTTCAATGTCCTCCATTTATACACATTTTGAATCTATAAGACAGCAGTGGAACACGATGCACTCACCCACACTACCATAAGAAAGGTGATGACATTAAAAGCCATTCTAAGCGCTTGCTTCACCCCTTGTCTCCCTGTCGGGAGGGGTTCAAAATGGTTAGAGATACTCAGGCTCTAAGCATCCTGTCCCCTATAGAAGCACTGCATTCAGCAATCTGTCCAGTTTGGAGGTCAGGGTTATTCCTTTATTTGTTGTGCATTATATCTACTTTGAGATTTATTAAGCCATCTGTTCACTAGAGATAAGCATATCAAATACCAAAACCCATGATCAGAAAGTGAAGGCCCTAGAGATTTTAATGGATGCAATGGCAAGATGACATTACTACATCACACAAGAGTGGTCACTGCTATTCACAACATTTTGCAAGGGCTATGGGTAAATCGTAGAGGCTGGATTAGAGGACAAGAGCACAGATTGTTTGCCACTCACACATTCAATCAGCACTATGGACTTCAATGCTTTGTCACACAGAGTAGGCTACACACCACCACTCATTCCTCAGGAACAGTGTCATGCCACAGTCATGCCAAATTTTCAGCATAATCATGTATTATATATATATATATATATCCACACATAAAATGTAAAAAAAACTCATTCACATGGCTTAATCATATCGTTTTGCATGGAGCTGGTCCTCTTGGACTTAAGCAGACAGCTGCTTTCATTGATGACTTTTCACATTTGGGACAGTGAGGAGAAGCCATGTTATGTATGGCTCACCCATTACTCCTCTGCCCCTGCGCAGAAAGCAAGGCCATATTTGATTTGATTTAGGATTTATGTAGGCCTGAATCACCCCCTGAGGGGTATCGAAGCGCTCGCAAACAGCTTAGTTGGTCAGCAACAGGGGTGTGAGTTAAGACAGTGTACTCTTCATAAGCCTACGGAACTGCAGGTGTTCAGAGCATTCCCTCAAATGGATAGGAAGTTGGTTCCAGAAGCTAGGGGCTAAAATGGAAGAAGGCTTTCCCACCTTGTTGAGTTGTTTTTTTACAGCGTGGAACCACAAGTAGGGATTTGGTCCCTGAGCGTAGTGTCCTGGGAGGATGATATTTTTTTAATTTCTCTGCCAGATAACTGGGGCCTTTACCATTTAGGGCTTTATGCACAATGCAGCAGATCTTAAAGCAGATTTGTTTCCGCACTGGCAGCCAATGCAGTCTCTGCTAGAGGGGAAGGGGTAAGAGCAGGAACATTGGAGACCAGTCAGGCAGCGGTGTTTTGGACCATTTGCAATTTGTTCAAAGATGCTTCGCTGGCTGAAATCAGCAACGCACTACAGTAGTCTAATCGACTTAGTACTAGTGCCTGAATCAGGGTTTTCCGAATGGACAAGGAGAGAAAGGGAAATACTCTTTGCAAGAGACCTAGAGCATGGAAGCAGGCGCCAATGGTGGTAGAAGCCTGCTCCTTCATAATTCATTTCTGGTCCAGGCAGACCCTTAAGTTTTGACCAGTCTTGGGTTCTGGTGCAGGTCCCAATTCCATTGGCCACCAGCTCAGGGACCATCTCGAGGGAGCACCACCAAACAGGACAATTTCCATTTTCCCACGTTGAGTTGGAGGAAATTTTGCCTCATCCAGCTGGCGATTGCTTTCATACCTTCTGTTGGACAGGCCACATGAAGGGCTCGCTCCCTCCCCGCAGGACAGGGCCCGGGCCACCGTCAGCACCATTGCCCGGCCCAGCCGCCATCTTGGACACGGCACCACGCGGCCGCGCGGCCTCAGCCCGACCCCAACCCTGGGCCTGGCCAGGCCCCGACATCCCGGCACCACCCTCCACCCAGGAGGTGAACGGCCCACTTGGCAGGTCAATGGGAGTACGAAGTGTCGATGGCTCTCCCCCGCCAGGTGCCGAGCACCCCCAGCCTCCTCGGGCGCTGGCTCCGCCCCCCTGCTGGGTGTCTGGACTCCCTCATCCCGGACCTCCCGACCTCCAAGAGCGAGGGTCCGGACATCAAAGGGCGCCAGACCTATAACTGGGGCAGCCCCAGGACAGGAAGGCAGTTGTATCCTGGAGTCGAGAGACACCGCGACGAACTCATCCTTGACGGACTGTTGGCGCTGCCACAGCCCTGCCTTGTGAACTATCGTCCTGCCTGCTGGCGCTGCCGCGGCCCTCTGTAACCTTCATCCTCGTGGGACCTGCTGGCGCTGCCGCGGCCCGTTGTAACCTTCATCCTCGTTGGGACCTGCTGGCGCTGCCGCGGCCCGTTGCAACCTGCATCCTCGTGGGACCTGCTGGCGCTGCCGCGGCCCGTTGTAGCCTCCATCCTCGTGGGACCTGCTGGCGCTGCCGCGACCCGTTGTAACCTTCATCCTCGTTGGGACCTGCTGGCGCTGCCGCGGCCCGTTGCCACCTACGACCTCTTCGGGACCTGCCGGCGCTGCCGCGGTCTGACCCATCCGAACACCGAGCTCGAGGATTGTGAGCTATCACCGTTACACACCCGTACCCGTGGGTACCAAGACTGTCCCGCTACCCCCTTCCCTTACTAGAGACTAGAATTGAGAGGATCATCGTGTCCTGATCGCCTTGTATCGTACCACACTACTACCCGAAGTGCCTATAAAAGGTGTTACCCTAATCTTTGTGTGGTGTCCATCTGTGGGGGGGAAGTTACCTGTCTGTGCGATCACGGTGCTCGGCCGGCCCTCCCGGTCCCCGTCTAACATTGGTGGCTAGCGGCGCGATCCGAACCGACGCGTACCGTACAGACAGTAACTCACCCTACGACTAAAACCACAATGACGACCAAAGAGAGCGGATCGGCGGAGAAGTTCCAGATGGAAAAGCTGGAAGAATACAACCACCGAGAGCTCAAACAATTTTGCATGGACTTAGGCATTGCTACCACCGGGCTAAGCACAAAAGAAGACTTCAAAAACGCCCTAGAGGCCTGGACAGAGACAAATACCGCAACCCCCCGGGACCCCGCAGCCCCGGAAGTCAACACCACCCGGACGGAGGAACGGAGAACAGGCCCCTCCCATGAAGAGATCCAAGAGCGGGAAAAAAATAGATTACACGAGTTAGACTTGGCACGACTCAGATTAGACGGAGAATTGAAACTGGCGGAACAAAAAATAAACTTAGAACACTTACGGCTCAGAGAAGAGCGAGAGGAAAAACAGAGACAGAGAGACCTCGAAGAAAAAAGACTGGCATACGAGCACGAGTGCAAACTAGCGGAGATAGAAATACGCAAACTGAACAAAAACCTAGGGGTGCCCGAGCAACCGCACTCCCCGGGTCCTACCGAGCAGAAGGTCCACATCCCCAAGGATGTGGTCCGAGAATATCACCGGAACGACGACATACAGCAGTGGTTCAAGGCCTATGAGATTGCCATGACCGCCCACCGGGTCGCTCGAAGTGACTGGGGAGCCGGTCTATGGGGGAGATTCGTCAACGAGGGTCGTGATGCCCTGCTGCAGCTTCCGGACCATCAAATGACGTCCTATGACCACATGAAGGCCGCCCTCCTCAGTCGATATGGACTTACACCCGAAATGTACCGCCAGAGGTTCCGCAACTGCACCCGGATCCCAGGTACGACGTGGTTGGAATACGTGAACTATTTCAGCCGAGCCTTCGAGGGGTGGATCAAGGGTAACAACGTAACCACTTACGAACAACTCTTCAATCTCATTGTGTGGGAGCACCTCTCCAACAACTGCTTTGTCGAGCTCAGGCAGCACCTCCTCGACAGTAAATTGACTGAACCCCGGCAGCTCGCCACCGAGGCTGACCGGTGGGAGAGCACCCGAGTGGCCCGGAGTGGGCCGAATGAGCAGAACAGAACCAACCAAGGTCACCATCGTCCCCGAGGAGGAGGAGGAGGCCCGGGCCGGGGCAGAGACGCCGCCCCGGCCGCACCCACTAACGCCACCCCGGCCCCAGCAGGCCGGGGAAACCCCCCGATGCGCCCGGGGTTCCGAGCTAACGTGACGTGTCATCGATGCCAGCGAGTCGGCCACTATGCCAGTGACCTGACCTGCCCGAAGAACCAGGCCCCCGGGCCCCGCCAGATGGCGGCCGCCGCCCTGGGAGAAGAACAAGTCTCCGAAGACACGGAGACCTATGAGTCGGAGCAGTTCGAGTGGGAACCCGCCGCCATGACCCTGGCATGCCTAGGAGGAAGAGACATGGTCCCGCGGACTCCCCTGCCCGCCAACACTCGGAAGTACAGCCAATGGGTGAGCATCAATGGGCGCAAGGCCAAGGCCCTGCGTGACACCGGGGCCAGTGTGACGGCCGTCCGCTGTCACCTGGTGACCCCAGAACAAATCCTACCAAACTTACTTTGCCCCGTCCGATCGGCAGATAACTCGGAGAGCCTGTGTCGGATGGCCTGCGTCCCCTTCGAATGGGGAGGAGTGTCCGGCATGCTGAAAGTAACTGTCCGTGACGATGCCCCCGTAGACTGCCTCCTGGGGAACGATCTCGAGAGCTCCCCGTGGGCCGCTGTGGAAAGAAGAGAGCATCTGGGGATGTTGGGTCTCCCGGACTGGGCGTGCGTAACCACCCGGTCCATGGCCACCCGCACCATCCCTAGACCAGAAGAACCAGAATGGGCAGCACCTCCGCCCTCGATCACTCCAGAAGAAGACTTCCTCCAGACCGACCACCCGGACCCCACCCCAGAGGGGTCCACACAGCCCCCCGAGCTTCCCGACCTGGCTCAGTGGCGTCAAGAAGGGGGGCCCACCCAGGAACAATTCCGGCAGGAGCAAAAGACCTGCCCCTCCCTCGAGGGATTGCGACAGCAAGCGCTCGCCCAGAGCCAAGGAGACACCACCGGGGCCCACTGGGTTTATTGGGACAATGATCTCTTGTACAGCGAACAGAAAATCGCAGAACTGGGGGCCGGGCGAGTGCTGGTGGTGCCCCTCCACTTCAGAGACTTCCTGTTGAACCTAGCCCATGATGTCCCCCTGGCCGGGCACCTGGGCCAAGACAAGACCTACCACCGCCTGGTGACTCACTTTTTTTGGCCCAAAATGAGAAATTACGTATCCAACCATTGCCGGTCCTGCCCGACCTGCCAGGCCAGTGGGAAGAGCGGCCGCAAACTCAAGGCACCCCTACAACCATTCCCCGTGGTGACCACCCCGTTCGAAAGGGTGGGAATAGACATTGTGGGGCCCCTGGACCCCCGAACAGCACAGGGACATCGCTTCATCCTGGTCCTGGTGGATCACGCTACCCGCTATCCTGAGGCGGTCCCCCTTCGTACGATAACAGCCCCAGTAGTGGGTCGAGCCTTGATGGGGATCTTCTCTCGAGTGGGCTTCCCCCGGGAAGTCGTCAGCGACCGGGGTACGAACTTTATTTCAAAGTATATGAAATCCCTCTGGCAGCAGTGCGGAGTCACTTACCGATTCACCACCCCCTATCACCCCCAGGGGAACGGACTGGTCGAGCGGTTCAACCGCACCCTCAAGGGGATGATCATGGGGCTGGAAGAACCCCTACGCCGCCAGTGGGACGTGCTACTACCGTGCCTCCTCTTCGCCTACCGAGAAGTCCCCCAGAAGTCCCTCGGCTTCAGCCCCTTCGAACTCCTGTACGGACACCCCGTTCGCGGGCCTCTCAGCCTAGTGAAGGAGGAATGGGAAATGGCCCCCCTAAAGACCCCTCCGGACGTCTACAAATACCTCCTGACCCTCCGTAATCAGACCCGGAAATTCAGGGAGATCGCTAAAGCCAATCTGGAGGCCAGTCAAGAGGACATGAAGAAGTGGTACGACCAACATGCCTCCTCCATCGAGTTTGAACCGGGTCAGCAGGTATGGGTGATGTCCCCCATCGAACCATGTGCCTTGCAGGACAAATGGACGGGGCCCTTCAAGGTGATCGAGCGCAGGAGCCCCGTCACCTATCTCATCGACCTGGAGTCCCCCCGGAACCCCCTCCGGGTCCTCCACGCCAACCGACTCAAACCCCACTTCGTGCGCTCAGAGCTCAGCCTGCTGATGGCTACCGACAGTGGCGCAGAAGGAGACTCCGAGCCCCTCCCTGACCTACTGAGGACCCGGGAAAGAGATGGTTCGGTGGACGGGGTCCGACTCTCTGAGGCCCTGACCCCAGAGCAGCGTCAAGATTGCCGGGCCCTCCTGCTGCCGTTCGCAAACCTGTTCTCCCTCGCACCCGGAGTCACCTCCTGGTGCCTGCACGACGTGGACACGGGGGACAGTCCTCCTGTCCGACACCGGGCGTACCGAGTACCGGATCGGGTACGTACATGCATCCAAGAAGAAGTCTCCAAGATGCTCGCCCTCGGAGTCATCGAACCTTCGGACAGTCCCTGGGCCAGCCCGGTCGTCCTGGTCCCCAAGGCCGCGGCCCCGGGCACCACCCCTGAACTCCGGTTCTGCATTGACTATCGGGGTCTGAACGCGGTCACCCGAACCGACGCTCACCCTATCCCCCGAGCAGATGAACTAGTCGACCGCATGGGGGCAGCCCGCTACCTAAGCATCTTCGACCTGACAGCGGGCTACTGGCAGATCGGCCTCACCCCCAGAGCCCAAGAACGTTCCGCTTTCTCCACCCCGGATGGGCACTACCATTTCAGAGTGATGCCCTTCGGCATGAAGAACGCTCCAGCCACTTTTCAAAGACTGGTGAACCAGGTATTGGCAGGCCTCGAAGAATTCAGCGCCGCCTACCTGGACGACATCGCGGTATACAGCCGCCACTGGACGGATCACCTCCACCACCTCAGAGAGGTCCTGCAGGCCCTCCAACAGGCCGGCCTCACCATAAAGGCCAGCAAGTGCCAAATCGGCCAGGGGTCCGTGACCTACCTCGGACACCAAGTGGGGAGCGGTCTGGTGGCCCCCCTCCAACTCAAGGTAGCTGCCATTCAGTCCTGGCAACCCCCCGAGACACAAACCGAGGTCCGAGCCTTCCTGGGGCTCACCGGATACTACCGGCGGTTTGTAAGGGACTATGGCAGCATTGTGGGGCCCCTCACGGAGCTCACGTCTAAGAACCACCCAAAAAGAGTCAACTGGACTCCCGACTGTCAAGCAGCCTTCGAGACGCTGAAGGCCGCCATGTGCACCGCTCCTGTGCTCCAGGCCCCCGACTACAGCCGCGAGTTCATCGTGCAGACCGATGCCTCCGACCAGGGTATTGGGGCCGTCCTCTCCCAACTGAACCCCGAGGGAGTGGACCAACCAGTGGCCTTCATCAGCAGACGCCTACTGCCCCGAGAACAGCGCTGGAGCACCATTGAGCGAGAGGCCTTCGCGGTGGTATGGGCCCTCAAAAAGCTCCGGCCGTACCTCTTCGGAACCCATTTCCGGGTACAGACGGACCATCGGCCCCTGCAGTGGCTCATGCAGATGCGGGGGGAGAACCCCAAACTATTGCGATGGTCCATCTCCCTGCAGGGGATGGACTTCACTGTGGAACATCGCCCTGGCCAAGACCACGCCAACGCGGATGGCCTGTCCCGCTTTTTCCGCCTCGACGAGGAAAGTCCCCAAGAAGATGGGTGACTCTCCCCGCCTTCAGCTGGGGGGGACGCATGTTGGACAGGCCACATGAAGGGCTCGCTCCCTCCCCGCAGGACAGGGCCCGGGCCACCGTCAGCACCATTGCCCGGCCCAGCCGCCATCTTGGACACGGCACCACGCGGCCGCGCGGCCTCAGCCCGACCCCAACCCTGGGCCTGGCCAGGCCCCGACATCCCGGCACCACCCTCCACCCAGGAGGTGAACGGCCCACTTGGCAGGTCAATGGGAGTACGAAGTGTCGATGGCTCTCCCCCGCCAGGTGCCGAGCACCCCCAGCCTCCTCGGGCGCTGGCTCCGCCCCCCTGCTGGGTGTCTGGACTCCCTCATCCCGGACCTCCCGACCTCCAAGAGCGAGGGTCCGGACATCAAAGGGCGCCAGACCTATAACTGGGGCAGCCCCAGGACAGGAAGGCAGTTGTATCCTGGAGTCGAGAGACACCGCGACGAACTCATCCTTGACGGACTGTTGGCGCTGCCACAGCCCTGCCTTGTGAACTATCGTCCTGCCTGCTGGCGCTGCCGCGGCCCTCTGTAACCTTCATCCTCGTGGGACCTGCTGGCGCTGCCGCGGCCCGTTGTAACCTTCATCCTCGTTGGGACCTGCTGGCGCTGCCGCGGCCCGTTGCAACCTGCATCCTCGTGGGACCTGCTGGCGCTGCCGCGGCCCGTTGTAACCTCCATCCTCGTGGGACCTGCTGGCGCTGCCGCGACCCGTTGTAACCTTCATCCTCGTTGGGACCTGCTGGCGCTGCCGCGTCCCGTTGCCACCTACGACCTCTTCGGGACCTGCCGGCGCTGCCGCGGTCTGACCCATCTGAACACCGAGCTCGAGGATTGTGAGCTATCACCGTTACACACCCGTACCCGTGGGTACCAAGACTGTCCCGCTACCCCCTTCCCTTACTAGAGACTAGAATTGAGAGGATCATCGTGTCCTGATCGCCTTGTATCGTACCACACTACTACCCGAAGTGCCTATAAAAGGTGTTACCCTAATCTTTGTGTGGTGTCCATCTGTGGGGGGGAAGTTACCTGTCTGTGCGATCACGGTGCTCGGCCGGCCCTCCCGGTCCCCGTCTAACACCTTCTAAAAAGATGGATTGATCAGTAGGGTCATGTTTATCAAAAGATAGCAGGAGCGGAGTATCATCCGCATAGGAGATGGGTATAAAACCCAGCTTACTAAGTAAACCTGTCAAAGGAGCAACATAGATGTTAAATAAAGATGAATTGGGGGAGGGGGGGGTGCACACATACCATAAACTTATAGATGGGTAAAAAATGAATAAGGAGGATGTTTTTCACCTCGGGGTTCTATGTGACATCACAGACAACTTGAGCTTCGCTGTCGTTGTCTATTTAATGCCACTCAGAACCCCTCGGTTAAAAACATGCCTGTTATTTACTATTACCCATCTAGAATTCTACATGGTATGTATGGATCCCACAGAGCGCCACTAGAATGAATAAATGGATTCAAATTCAGTTACCTCCTACTGTGACTTAGGAACAGCTTTTAAAAAAAAGCTATTATTCACCGCTGCTAAGTTATAAAGGAATTCTAGGATGTTCCGACATGATGCTCTGACAGGCCTCTTAGAGCAGTGCCGGAAAGCAGGGAGCACAGGTTCTGTAGGAGAGGTAAAGGGAAGGTGCAGGCAGTGGTGGCGGGTGAGGAGGTGGCAGGAGGACAGGTATTTTTTTAGGACGAGTCAGGGCAGCGCATGCGCTGCTGCGAGGCATGCAGTAGTGGAGTATGGCTTTGAAGCCTAGCCCACTCTCCGCCCACATTTTTAATTGGCTTGTG
Organism: Lissotriton helveticus; assembly: GCF_964261635.1. Taxonomy (NCBI): domain Eukaryota; kingdom Metazoa; phylum Chordata; class Amphibia; order Caudata; family Salamandridae; genus Lissotriton; species Lissotriton helveticus. Next base: position 47,576,643 of record NC_136073.1, read on the forward strand.
TCATTGTCCTTTGTAAACACTGGCTTCAGAGTCATTATTAGGCTTGTTAGTCCCTCCTTGTCTGCATTTATCTTCCATAAGAACTGGACCGTTTACTGGTGTTCTTACATGGTCTGCTTTATAAGTCGGTGAGCACTAATTCATTTAATGCTGTTTGGCTATTCCACCCACTACCTCGCAGCACTCCACCTGCTTCTATTTTAATTCTTACTAATGACGGCCCGTTTTAACTATAGCGGACGCGTAGGCAGTGGTGGAGCACGTTGGCCGTGTTACGGGCATCCGGGTCGCCCTGGAGCCGCTTCATTGTCTCTTGGCGCTGGTGCCCAAACCCAAAAAGAGGAATTTGTCCTACAAATTTCTGCAGTTGCTGTTGGTGTTGGCAATGAGGCGGGTGGCTATTAATTGGATGGGGCAGAGGGCCCAGAGCTTTCTCTGTGGCATAGGGATGTCAGAGAGTGGTCCTTGGCGGAGGAAACTCATATGCAGCGCACACGCCGAGATGAGAAACTTCAGGAAGACTTGTTGGCCTGGAGAATGATGTGTGCTGAGGGGTTGCCAGGGGAGGATTCGGATGCCACTAGTGCCAAGTTGTTCACCTCTGAGGGGTATGGATCCGAGGAGGATGTGGCGGGCGGAGGGGTGGGGGGACCTGCTATGGAGTAGTGCTCTGGGCGCGCAATGAAGTTCCCTTTTGCATAACCTTGTGATTTGTCCTGATTCCCAAACGGTTGCTTATAACTGTGATGTCTGCACCCTGTCGGGCCATGAGAAGGCTACCTGGTTCCTATGTACTGTCACGATGCCAAGTATTGGGGGTGATTGTTCCTTGTTCTATGTTAGGTTGTGTTCCTATTGGACAGCTGCTCTATACAGTCGGCTGGGGGTCGGCTCCCTGAACGTCATGGGCGGGGGAATAATTGAAAAACTGCGGATACATGAGATTCGCGGGTACTGAATACAAGCTTATGTTATACCTGTGGCACTTCCAACATTACGCCGCCCGGCCTCCGGGATGTGGGCCAAGGGGCTGTGTATTATCCTGCATGCAGATTTTGGTTTATTCACCTCAGTGTTGCCACCGGTATTTACTGGACTGTGTCTTATATGTTTTCCGCAATAAACACAATTTTCAACAAAAAAACTGTAGCGGACGCATTTTTTTATGTATTTTATCTGTGCGGTCCGCATTTTGCAACCACGCTTACTAATTAATTTTGTTTTACTAGCACCCATGCAGCGCTTTCACATTCATAGAGGCCGCGCCACTTTCTTTACACAAACAACGTCTAAAGAAAGGTATGGGGCCAACATTAAAGAAAACGATTCAAAAAGGGGGGTGGTGATGGACAGAGTATCTGAATTAAGCAGAACACTCCTACCCAGTCAAAAGATCAGGGCTTGATCCATCACCGTTTTTTAGGTCCCCGGTAGCTTGTCTCCTTTCTGGTGAAGAATTGGCTTGGTAGTTTGGTCTGCCCTGTTCCCATGATGCACTGGGCCAGGGACAGACTAATTTGCATATAGCCAGGTTCTGAGCTGGGATGGGGCAGTGAGCTAAATAACGGTGATGGATCAAGCCCTGATCTTTGGACTGGGTAAGAGTGGTCTGCTTAATTCAGACACTCTGTTCATCACCACCCCCTTTTCTGAATCGTTTTTGGCCACTATAGGTGTGGCAGGGTATACTCAGACATGAGTCCCTTGCTCACTGCTCCATCAGGATTCAAGCAAGCCGGGCCGACGAGGCGGAAATGCCAGAAACCGGTCCCCGGTAGCTTGTCTCCATTCTGGTGAAGAATTGGCTTGGTAGTTTGGTCTGCCCTGTTCCCATGATGCACTGGGCCAGGGACAGACTAATTTGCATATAGCCAGGTTCTGAGCTGGGGTGGGGCAGTGAGCTAAATAACGGTGATGGATGAAGCCCTGATCTTTGGACTGGGTAAGAGTGGTCTGCTTAATTCAGACACTCTGTTCATCACCACCCCCTTTTCTGCAACATTAAAGAAAAAGCGCGGAATGGGTGATTTTCCCCCCAAAAAATCATCTGTTTGTCAACTTCACAAACAGATGCTTCTTTTTTGTGAAAACCCCCATGCTGCAGTTTCACTTTAATGGCGGGTACAACCCTTTCTTTAGACACTGCTTGTCAAAAGAAAGGGGCGCTGCCTTCGTGAATGTGAAAGCACCGCATTGGCGCCAGTAAAACAAATATTTGCAATGCAATAGGTCTGCACTTGAGAGTTTAAGCTACTGCATTGCCAATAGCTTAAACTTTCATTAATGTGAGACCTATTTCATTGCAAATGCTTGTTTGAATTTGGGGCAGGGAGGAGAGGGCCAGTTATGTATGGCTCCCTTATTACTTCTCTTCTCTAGTAGTTGCAGGGGCAAATGATTTTGGGAACATACAGAACATAAAATTACAGTTGGGTAAAAAGTGAATATTTTTCAACTTGGGGTTCTGAGTGACATCGTAGGCAACTCAAGATCCGCTATTGTTGTCTATCTGATGACACTATGAACCCCCTGGTAAAACACATACTGGACCTTCACTATTACCCATTTATAATTCTAAATATAGTATGCTACCCACTAGCAGACACTTCTCCTGCTTGTTGCCTAAGGCAAAAAAAGTTTTGCAGAATGAGAATACCAGCTTTGCAGAACCTTTTTATAATAATTTCAGGAGTTTAGGTAACCATGGTTGCATTGGTTGTACAAAATGCTTACAGGCATTGTCTGAAAACACAAGTTGAGGTCAAAATAGGTCAACAATTATTTACTCACCGTTCTCGGACTCCAAACTGTTAGGAAACTTGTCTGGGCGAGACTGGCTGTGAGTAAGTGCAGGCACTGAAAATAACAAGTACAGGAAATATCAGAAGGCTAAATAATGGGAAGACAAAGCCATAAAATGTAATATCTCAGGTTTATCCCTTCAGAATCTCTACATTAAAATACAATTTTCATAGGGGGAAAAAACACACAATAACAAATCTCACAGACAAATTCATACACCAATACACATTGAAGACCAGTAGATGGCAAGTCACACCAACATAATCAAATCCTTAAAACAGGGTTGCATATTAGTACTAGCAGAATACCAGACATATTGCGTATTCTGGCATTTGCTGTATTTCAGCATCTTACTGTAGTCCATAGTCCATCTTAGAGGTTCCATACAAATACCAGACATTTAACGAGGCAAAATATTTACACCCTAAAATGTACTCAATGCCTTTTGGTAGCCTTACAAGGCATTTAACAGAATCAGACGGCCCACTGCTACCTACTGGTGTTAAAACCATCAAGGGGGTATCTTAAAAAAAGTTGACAACTATTTAACGAATTCCGTGGTAGTGTAGCTAATAAGACTGGTCTGCTGTCTCCCTAGTAAAAGAGAAACAGTATGCGTTCTATTCAGCTCTGTACAGACATGCGGCTCGTAAGTTAATGTGGTCATCCAATACCAACTTGAGGGAGTGGAATTCCATGTTGGTGATTGAACCCAAACAGAGTACATAGGTCCTGGCGGCTGCAGCAAAGAATAAACCATGCCAGGCTCCAATCGAAACAATCTACAAATGCCAAAGGGGTTACAACTGTACAGTAAACAACATCCTGAAATGTTGTTATCACTCATCTATCAATCACAAACCTATTGGGTCTTGCATGGGCTATCAATATCGGAAAGAGACTATTTCAAAACCCGGTTTTGTCCACAAACAAGGCTCCACCAGAAGTCCTCCTCTACATACCTCTACAACGCAATCTGAAAATATTAGTCTGCCAGATAACTCATCAACTAGCCTTCCAAGCGGATTGCGTAGATTAGAGATACAATCCATTCAAATGGAAGCCTCTGCCTTCTGGGGTACACTCGCTTCTACACCTCAGGCATAATGACTGTGGAATAATGTTCCAAACTGAAAAACACTACTGTATTCCATGCATTTTCCATTTCTTCTTGTCACAAGTTTACTTCATCCCCTGCTTTTTCATGTTTAACCTGATCCCTAGAAACTGGACAATGTGACACAACAAAGTAATATACTTCTGCCCGCTGGGGTATGCACAAAAGTCTCTCCTGGTGAGCAACCATATTGAGCTCTCTCTTTAGTTGCAGGCAGATTACAAATTCATATGTTCGCGGTTGCCTGCTGGTTACTATAATCCCAAGGCTGCCCATACCAACAACTCTCCTCAATTAGAATAATAAAATGGCAACACGACCTTGTTCCCCAAATGTAAGGCAATGGGCATAAGGCTTGGATGTTAAAGGTATGACATTGTTTCAGCATGAACGTGAAATAGGATCACCCTCAAGTATGCATGTAAATTGGTACAAATCAGATTACATTCGGTACATTCTGCATGTTATGGAGACTCTAGGAGATCAGGGTGGTTAGCCACCTGGCACTTGCAATTATTCCGCTCAAAACACAGGGTTTGGATCTCCCAGGTAAGGAGCTGTTCACTTAACTCCACGGGAACAGCTATTTTTGGCAAGGTAAATGGCACACTGAACGAAGGAGCCTACAACACAGCAGTGCCTGGAAATGTCCCTTGGAAGTTAGCACATTGGCCTTCTTCCTGAAAATGAACCCAAACAAGAACAGAACAGACGCCTACTTCTACATTCACCCAACCCTCACCACTCATCACAAAAAGGCTCAAATAACTATCCTAGCACCTTGTGTTTGAAAGAGAAGGAGAGCGAACTAAACCCCTAAGCGTTCCAGGAGACCTGCCGGTCCTCAACTCTGCCCCCAGTGACCTGAGCAGTCCCGTGAAAACTTCCGCCCTGCTGCTGCATCCAGGCTGAGCCCTCCTGCCGCCGCACCGCAATTACACCAGCGGCCGCAGTAGAGAGAAACTCGCCTTCCCAGGGGGCCGTGTCAGCGCGCATTGGAGCGCGTCACCATCAAGCGCCAGGCGGCGCTACAAAACGGGGTCACGTCCGCAACGCGGGACGCCCGGACGAAGCCCGGACAAAGGGCAGGCCGTCGGTGGCCGTCCGAGGACGCAGAGGTCGGGTTGGGTCCACTGCCCTAACATCTCAGTCAGCGAAACAAGTAGGACATTGTTTTTTACTTACTCTGTCCTACTGTGTACCTTGGGAGTAATAGTGACATTTACTGTGGGCCACTGAGATTCACAAGTAATTATATCTAACTGCTGAAATTTAACAACTTGTAATATGTCCACGAGAGGCAGCAGAAGTAAGACCGCCGCAGGAGCAGCGGCAGTCCTAGGGCCAATAGACAGTTTTATAACTAGAACACATGACGCCATTGACCTTAGCATCTCATTGTTACAGCGAAGAGTATCCCATGACTTGAGCATTGCCAAACGCTCCTCTTTAGGAAGCATTCAATTTGCTGCCACTCCCGCCAAATCTAATACAACTAACTCAGTCACCATCCAGGAAACCCAAAATGACCCTCACACACTAACAAACGAGGTTGATCTTTCAGTGTCAGATACCTCTACCAACTGTGATTTGAGCACTGACCTAGAGAGATCCCCAGCCCTTAACGTGGCCTCAACACCTGAAATTGTGGATGATACACAAGTGAACGAATCAACTCACATACATGGGGGAGCGATTCCGAAACCAACTAAGCAATTGACTTTAGCTGTCCCTCGGGCCTCAAAGAAGCACCAACGTGTGAGACAGCAGAAAAGTAAGGAGGCATCCAACGAAACACATCAACTCCCGGGGATCTCAGATATAAATGTAGGGGAGGAACATAGGGACAAGTATGAAACTACCATAGGCAGCGATCAGCTGATCGAGCGAATTGGGGACCTACTAAGTATATACTTGTCACCAGTCGAAACTAGGCTTGCCCGACTGGGAAAAAAAATTGAAGAGCTAATATCCCTAAACACAAAACCTGCACCGACTGTGCCCCAAAATATTACTGTACCTCAAAACCTTAAACCAAATAGCAGCAAAGTAACTATCCCCCAATCAAAACCTATTCCTGGTCCAGCAACTATCCCGAAACAGAACCCTCCTAGCAATAACTTAACAGCTGTAAATAAACCCCCATTACCTAACAGTTCTTCTTTCACTCCCACAACGAACATTCAATCAGCCACTAATGAGCCAGGGAACTCTCACGTACCACCCCAAAAAGGATCACAGGTATCCACGCAACCTAATCACATGGCCGCAAAGATCCAGCAGCCGCAGACATCGTATGAACAACCATATAGGTCACGACAGATCCCTACACGCATTACCCTCCCCCCTGAATGTGGAGCCTACGTAATTGTATTGGTAAACGTACCGACACTAAAACGAGAACAGAGTGAAACTACATCGTCCCTGAAAAACAAAATACTACATTGGTTAAGTTTGAACTGTAACTTTCCTATAGAATGCGTTGGGGAAATCTCTCATACCCAAAGAGTAGGCTGGATAGGCCCCTTACGGAAAAAATTCGAGGGGGATTGTGTAGTGATTACCTTCAGAAACCCTCAGTGGGCCGAAAAAACACTAGCTAAGGCCCCTTCACCTTCTACATGGGAATTCAACACAACCCTTCTCCCATTGGGCTACTTTTACAGGCATCTACTAAATACAAATAACAATATTTTCCCTATCCCCTTGAATTCGTTCCCAAAAGGGTCCTTTCCCCCCCGACTCTTATCTTCCCACACCCTTCCAGAACTCCAAGTTTCTTTATCCAACAGGCTCGGTCCAGTGGCACCAGAGTCAAACACTCATTCCTCCTGCCACACATCCTTATCTCTCTGAAACCTCTTACCAAGAGAATGGAGATAATCGATGGAGCCAAGCGGCCTTGCCACTAGCTACTCCTTATAATATTCCGATTTATAATAGGTTTAATGCTCTTTCTGGCTTAGATGTTAATGATTGACTCCCCAGCTTACATTCTAATAGGGAACCTCCACAACCCTCCAACACAGAGATGACCTTACCATCTACAACATGGATTATCTCTGAAAAAAAGGCAACCCAGCTTATTCCAATCCCTGATACAGTTAACTGTCTAATAACAAAACATCACAAGACAGATGCTTTGGTGAATGTAACATCGGCTCCTGTTACCCTGGAACTTGAAGATCTGATATCCGATATAAGCAATCCAGCTGATCCCATTCCAAATACTTCGCAGATCTATTTTACATTTTGGAATATTGCAGGTCTTTCCGCAAAAAAGACAAACCCTGGTTTCCTGAGTCAGATCAATTTGAGCGGTTGTATCTGCCTCCAGGAGACTTGGGCTATAGGGCCAATACATATGGTGGGCTTTAAAACTTTCTGGTCACCTGCAAATAAATCAATCTCTGGTAGAAACAGTGGAGGCTTAGTCACCTACATTACAAACACCCTTCCTTTGGATGAGGTACTCCCCTTAAGACTAGATGTGAATTTCCAGATCATAGTACTAAAGGTTACTAAACAAAGACTTTACTTAATTGTGAACTTTTATAATAATCTTTCTCAGGCTGACATGACTGCCCTTCTCCCAGAGATCTCGGCAATATTACAAGAACAACGTATAAAATACATCAAACAGTCATGTACGATAATCTGGGGAGGAGATTTTAATCTTCACCTATGTAGCAACAGCAACAATAATAAGTGTGGTATCAGTAATGAGGCCGACATAAACCTTACGCACTTTGCACACTCTAATGTGGGAGAAACAATGACTGAAGTCATGGCTGAACTAGAGCTAAGTTTTGCTAATGAAATAAAGACTCCATCTGGTCCTTTTCAGCCCACATTCAATGGAAGAGGTCTAATAAGCCTAATTGACTTTATATTAATCTCAACACCCACAGGATGTACCATAGAAGAATTTGAGGTCCTTAAAAATCCTTTAAGTGACCACTTTCCAATTACCATGGGTCTTGCTGAAATAAAAACAAAAAAATCATATGATGTCATGACTGCTTTAAACCAAAGTGAGCTAGCACTAGGCTCCTTGAACGGTTATACACTGAAGTGGGGTAGTATCGATAAGGAAATAACTAGAAAAATAGTCACATATAATCAAGCTGACATCACAAACTGTCTGGACCCTACTACACAACCAAGTGAAGTCATAAAGAGCTTCCTGGTAATCTCAAAAAGTATTCAAAAAGAACTAACCAGGACGCATAAACAAAAGCTTCACTCAAAAAAAGGTTGGTTTAATACAGCATGTACAAAAGCATCCACACGCTTAAAGGAAGCCTTAAACAGAGACTACATGGACAGAGTAGAAATCAGTAGACTCAGAAAGGAGTACACGGTTGCCCTAAACAACAGGAAAAAAGAAATAAAAACTGAACTATGGTTACGTCTTACCCAAAGTTCGGAACTAAAAGACAGCACCACGTTCTGGCAGGTAGTTCGCTCCCCATTTTTAACAGACAAAGACAATTCTCCTTCTATTGACGTCGCCATAACTGAACAAGAATGGGTCAGACACTTCACAAAAGTCTTTTCAAAAGACCTGACAGAAGACACAGATCAACCTGAACCTTTGTCACACACCATTTATCCAATAAATCTTCAGCTTTCTCACGAAGAGGTTCAAAAAGCCTTAAAATTCTCAAAAACAGCCAAAGCCCCTGGCCCGGACGGCGTTTCCGTTGATATTTTTAAACACCTCCCAGATTTATGGACTCCCTTATTAACCAACGTCCTGAACGCCACTACTGAAGTGGGCCTTTTAGATTCTTGGAGAACATCGACGTTGGTACCAATATTCAAAAAAGGAGATCGAAACAGTCCATCATGTTATAGGCCGATCTCCCTCTTGGACTCGCTAGGAAAAATGGCAGGACGAATACTCCTTGAGCGACTCCAGGACTGGGCCACCGACCACAGTATTATTTCAGACCTACAATACGGTTTCTGGGAGGGGCTAGGAACAGTCGATCAGGCCCTACATCTGTCCCTATTGGCGGGCAAATACGTGGAAGCTAAAGGCTCTTCTCTTCATATGGTATACGTAGATCTCTCCGCAGCGTTTGATTGCGTGGCACACTCAACGTTGTGGAGTATCATTTTGAAGATGGGAGTTCCCACTCCAATAGCGGACTTTCTTCGAGAATTGTACACAGGCACTACAGGAAGGGTAAGATTCGGGGTGAGAGGTGAGCTCACGGACACTTTCAGGGTGGAAAAGGGGGTCAGGCAGGGGTGTGTACTGGCCCCCTTTTTATTCACCCTTTACACTAATGGCTTGGAGGCTGCTATGCTTCAAGGCAGTAAAGACCTTCCTTTGATAGCTCGTCGGCAGATACCAGCTCTCCTATATGCCGACGATGATGTTATTCTAGCAAGAACACCAAATGAATTACAGCTGGCCCTGAATAGATACTGTACCTTCATGGCAAGCCTGAATCTGAAACTAAACGTAAAAAAAACTTATACAATGCACGTGGGGAAGAAAAGAAACGCAAAAAACAGGAAACTGCTTGTACAGGGCGAACAACTGGATAGGACTACAACCTATCCCTATTTAGGGATCATCATTGATGAAAAATTTAAATGGAACCCAGCTATCAACGCAAGGAAACTTTCATTTCTTCGAGAGACATCTTCGTTAAAAACCTTCTCACAAAGACTGGGGCAGCGACCACTCAAAGAACTGCTGCAAATATATAACTCAAAATGCATAAGTACGGCAACATATGGGGCGGGGATATGGGGCTTCGTAAATGTGGATTCAATACAAAAAATTGAGAACTCCTTTCTGAGATACCTGTTGGCGGTACCAAAAAGTTGCTCCACTTATGTCTGCCACACAGAGCTGGGCATTGACTATATAACAGATACCATAAAATTGCAACCAATAATGTTGTGGCGCAGAATATGGGTCACTGAGCAGTGCAAACTGACTAGGGCGATTATCCAAGACATCTTAACGCTGGATCATTGTAAGAAAATCAAATGGGTGTCCTATGTTAAAGCGTTATTAACAGATCTAGGCTACAGGAAGTATTTTGACCATCCGTTACTGATAAAAGAAATCTCAAAAAAGAACTTAAAAAGAGAGTGCCTTGCACACCTGCGTCAACTACGATTACTATCCGAGATCCATAAACCATCTGTCCAACACTCCTTACTAGTGCAGACTGTGCTTATTGCTGAACCCTATTTGAACTTCAAACTAACACAGTATGAAAAAATGCTGCTCACTCGCTTCAGACTTGATTTGTTTCATTTACTGGTTGCATTTCCAAAGCAAAATGTCTGGACATCTACATTTTCTATGTGCCCTTGTGATCTACTGTCCCCTCAAACAACGATACATACAATGTTATTCTGTACGTTTTTTATTGAACCCCGCAAACGCTGGATACTGCCCATCTTGAAATTCCGGGGCCTTCGACAGTGCCGCCCTGCATATCTGGCACTCCAGTATCTTGAAAACGAAAATTATGCCAAAGCGATCGTACTTTTTCTCAAATTCTGTATACGTCATCGTACAAACCTTTGAGTACGAACTACACTGCGGATTTGCACAAATGAAAGAATCTTAGAAAACAGGAAAACTGTATGTTATTATAAGATTGAAAAACTTATACAAATTGAGATGCTCCTGCTCTTCTTAATCGTTTTTTTTTAACAAATGTATTTTTAACTCTTTTTAAATTTTTATAATTCTTGTAATTTGCTTATTGTGAACTTTTATGGTGTTTTTCTTAAAACTACCGAATAAAGTTATAAAAAAAAAAAAAACAACTATCCTCCTTATTGGTTTCCGAACGATTCAGGTTGTGCAAGTCCGACCGACCAATTACAATGCATCCGGATGCTTCCAGACACAATTCAGTTGGACTCCCATTTTCAATGGGAGCCCGTGTTCCGAAAGAGAACACAGGCTCCCAATGAAGAAAGGGGTGGCTGTGGAAAATCGTTCACACTGTGGCAGGCACCCCGTGGTGCCTGCCACATTGTGCATGGTTGGAAAGGGGGGTTCTTTGGGGACCCACACAGGCCCAATTCGGAAGGACCCAGTGGAAGGGGGGCCTGGTACGGGCCCCCAAGACAGATTCAGACAGCCATTTCGGGCAGATTGAATCAGAACAGCTGTCCAAATACCTTTAGGAACAGATTCAGACAACCCTAATGGCTTCGAGGCATCGTAATCGGTAGTTGGGAACTGTGTACGATTCGGTCGGAAACAAGGGTTCCTAATCAGATTCAGAGCCCTTCCAAATGGCATCGTAATCCACCCTTTAGTGTGATGTGTGAATAAGCACTACAATCCTACTGTAAGATGCTCTGTCAGACTCGATGTCCCAGTGTTGCATTACTGTGATATAAGCTGCAACTAGGGCGTGGAGTACTTTATTCTTAGGCACACGAGTAGTGAAGGACTTAATAAATAAACAAGCATTTGCAATGCAATAGATCTCGCATTTGCGAGAGTTTAAGCCATTGGCATTGTAAATGACAATGCCTTTTATTTATCTATTTTGCTACTTAACACATAGATAAAAGGCATTGTCATTTACAATGCCAATAGCTCAAACTCTTGTAAATGCGAGACCTATTCAAAGAAGCGCCCACCATTGTCCCGGGGTGCTCGGAAAGTGAAGGCGTGCATGGTGCGCAGAATGTTGCAGGAAAGCTGGTTGTGCCTGCAGTAAGAGAAACTCATTAAAGAAAATAGTGCTTACAGACTAAAACAGATATACCGTGTAAGAACCAAAGTAAAAGAGCCAGTGCTCGTGGGACGTTACAAATGAAGACAAGGCGGGACTAAGGTGGGAACAACAAGCCTTTTAACGAATCAGAATCCTGCATTTTCAAAAGGCAATGACACAAGCCAATGACAAATATAGGCAGAGGGTAGACAGGGCTTCTATTCTATACACCAACACTGCATGGCGCAGAGCAGCTCATGCGCTGCCCAGGCTCGACCTAAAAACGGGGAGTTCACATTTCTTTCCGCATAAAGGAGGATCGCCAAATAGCATGTTTTGCTTTGTACACAGATCGATGCAGGGGGTGCATTAATGTACTGAGCTAGCTATAAAACTAGCTACTAATGCATTTGCCTAATTCCACTTATTTAATTTATTCCTGATTTCACAACGTCTCGTGTTACAGCAGCTCATGTGACAGGCATGTCACCTTTCTTGTTATTGGATACAAAGATGTGCTGCCTGCTGAAGTTTAAAGTTTAAGTATTCGCAGCGGCTCTAATCTAGTCTGTTACCTCTTTTTACTTCGAATAAATGTGATCACCTTCACAGGGGCACAGCTTAGAGATGACTTAAATGTGAAGACATGCAAGTGAGGTCAGTAACCAGGAGCGTGAGTGAAAGAGGGCAGGCAATTTATATTGTGGCTGCATATTTTTAGTCCTGCTTTTTTTTAGCCTGGTTTTTGGTTTTCAAACTCTGATCACCCTATCAAAGCGTCTTCTTCTTCAATAGCAAGTGTGCCATGAGCCACAATGTAGATGGAAAATGGGACATTTATGACTAGTTTAAAAAAAACTGAATTGGGATGACGTACCGGTTACAACAATTTTGTTCTGCCCACCCAGCCTTAAAGATTTCCTTAGCAGCATTAACATTTTGGTTTTCAGCAAAATCTACAAGAGCCATCCATGTGAGTAAGTAGGCGCCCATTCTTGACAAATTTGGGCCCCACCCGCCACCGAGACACGATTTGTGTGTAAAAAAAAAAAACCACAATCTCCCGCTGCCTCCTTTCGGGGTTCTAATGTATGCAAACTGCAAATATAAGGTTACTTGCCTGCTTCTTTAGAAACTGTGTTTTTTAAGACATTCAGAGAGGGCAGGTGTAACCACAGCGGGTGGGCACGGTCAAGCCTGCTGCAGTTTCTGAGCGGCACTTAACAGGAAGGCAGGTCCACTGATTTTCGGAGCAAACCGTTTTCTGAAGCAGTGACCTTGCCATGCCAAGAGCACAAAGTGTGCGCGGTGCAGACATGCATCATGAGAACACTGAAGGTGGTGCGGCCCAGCAGAGTGCACGAAGATGAAACTGCACCCTGCAAACCGGAATCTAACGCGCCTCAGACGTGACCGCTCGGAAGCAATGAGCAGTTGTTTCTTCTCTGGGACTCTGAGCACTTTACACAATGTAATCGCACAGAAACAGGTGCACGCTGGGCGAGTGCAGACCTTCACAATATGCCCACGGTGTCTCAGCCACACACCAGTCTAAATGCGCAGGCAACCTCGCCATGCTTTTAAAGGAAAACGCTAGGCAGAAGTAAAACAATCACTATCAATCCGTATGGAGGGGGGAATGAGGCCTAACTGCCAAAGCGGTCGAGCGCGAAGCTGTGGAACCGTGTGGAGTCTCGGCAATGACGCTCAAAATGCTGTGATTCTGGGCAAATCACTTATTATCCCCTGCCTAACAAAACAAGCATTTGCAATGCAATAGGTCTCGCATTTACACGAGTTTAACCTATTGGAATTGTAAATGACAATGCGTATTTATGTATGTTTATTAAACCAAAACCTAAATAAAAGGCATTGTCATTTACAATGCCAAGAGCTCAGGCTCGCGTAAATGCGAGACCTTGTTGCATTGCAAATGCTTGTTATACCTTGTAACACGTCAGGGAAAATACATCACCTTAATGGTACCAATTTAACACCCAAATGCAGCAATAAGCAATGGAGAGGTGGCCAGTCAACATTTGTGAAGGGCCTTCTGGTGCACAGGAACATGTTGCCATGTTTTTTAGTAACTGTTAATCCGTTTAAGGTACAAACAGTCTTTGTGTTAAAATCTGCGGATTATGCAGAAGGTAATGGAGTATGCGGCAAATGTGGCAAACCAATAATTATGCGAAAAAAATGCGCAGCCGCATAATCGCATATTTCGATACTGCCCACTGTAAATACTGCATCCTGCCATTAGCTCCAAAAATAATAGAGCATTGGAAACCGAGCCCTGAGACACCCAACTCGATTGAACCAGTGTGTGTCTGCATTGAAAGCACCGGCTCGTTCATGTTCCTCTCAGCCCACTTAAAATCATGCCAGACACAGGCCAAATGTTGTCATACATAAACCTATGTGCATATACATCAAAAACTCCCCTTCAAATAAGCGAAGTCAGGCCAGCGATTGTTCCGTTATTGCACTGCGTTAGGTATAAAAAAAAATTGGAAGTTTGCTGGTAAAAGAGAAATTGATTTCCCTCTTGTGATAAACAAAACACTAAGTTAAAATGTAAGTCTTTTTCATCAGCAAGGCCAACATAAAGTAATAACCGCATTCCAGGCCAATCAGAAAAATAAACAAGGAGTATTACCATTTCCGTTAAAGGTCTTTGCCAAACCAGAAGCCCCGTTGTGTGGAGGGCGACATGGGCAATCACAATTAACCTCAAGGAGTAGTTTGCGTGTTTTCCTGACAGCCATCAACAACGGGTGGTTTGGGGGCGGGGAGGAGATGAGAAGTTGCGTTCGTTCTGGAACCAGACACTAAGAACAGTTAAAAAAGCATGCCCAATGCATCTGTACTTTGTGTGACAGGTCGTGGCCTCTTGCTTGGAAGAGTTGCCTGGTTCAGGCCTGTCCCGATGGCCCCTTACTCTTTTGTTAGTGTTTACTAGGACTCGCTTGGACTCAGACAACAGTCCCCAGGAGAAGTAACACAGCACCACACTTAGGGAGAAACCAGATAGAGACTGCTTGCCAAGTGCACACCTTGTTTCGCTTTAGATGTCGGAGAAGTGGTAGCCAGAAGAAGAAATGTTGTCAACTTCACAAATAGAATGACGGGTGGGAGGGAGGCGTCGCACTGGGAGATTAAAGTGTGAAAAAAGCACAGGAAACACAGCGGTGGGTGGGAGGTAGCATTGTGAGCAGAGTCAACGGAAATAAAAAACTGACCTTGGGCGGCGGCGTGCCCTTGTTTCACTCGTTGCCCTGCCAAATGGCCCACTCATGCAGGTGGCCCTTCTCCAGGGCACCATTGAAGAGCACGCAGAGCTCAATGTTACTCTGGAAGTAGCCGCGGGCCAGCACCACCAGGTAGACCAGCATGTGGTTCAACTGGCCACCTGCTCACCCAGTCGGTGTAGAAGCTATGCCGTTGAGCCGGTGCAGGAAGTTGTCGGCATCGTTGCTTCCTATGCAGGCAGCGTGCAAAAGTGAAAGCGCAGTGGGAGCGCGCGAGACGCCGAGAGCGTGCACATCTGCTGTCCGGCCTCAAGCGGACATCGCCAGAGAAGAGACGGCGTGAACGTGCACATCGGCTGTCTGGGCAGGTGCACATCTCATGTCCCCCTTCGGCAATCAAGTAGACGACAATAGATCTCACCAAGGCGAGCAGCGCATGCCCCGAGTAGCTAGATGAGACCTAATGAACGAGTCCGTCTGGAACGCAACTCCGCGCTCTGATAGCCTACGGGTCGAGTTTGCGCTATATAAAACAAACCAAAAAAAGAGGTTACAAAAGAAAAGATGTGTTAGACCGTGAACATTATTTCACTGGAAAATGAATAATCCAAACGATGGAGCTTTACGCTGCTTGGCTGTACAAACTTAGGGACAGAACATCTCTTAAGAACAGGATAGGATTTGCACCGTGTATTCGAGAGGGACGGAAGATCAACTGAACGCAAATGTATGAACCTCAAGAAAAAGTCTCATCCGCTATAAGTACAGGTACCTCTAAACAGTTGCACGTGTAGCTCCACTGCCAACTCTGAATGTCCAAGGTTGACCAGAAATCTAGTTATGGCCGTTTCTGAACACTTACACAGGCACACGCCACACACACGTTAACAGCACGGCCAGCCATTCTGCCACTTCTGCCGCATACCAGCCATGCTATGAAGGAGGCGCTGCAACTGCAGTCCTGAGCGCCGCAGCTCGCTCCCACGGCAAAATGCTGTGGGAGATATTTTTCAGCATGACTGTGTGCTCTGTGAAACAATGGCCGCCAATGCATTAAAAAATGTATACCTAAAAACATTCAATTTCTCTCTTGTATTCTCCATAAGTATCACTCCAATTCTAATGTTTATTTCGTCCACATGTACCCACTTTTCTTCTCGAGGAATATTGGTTTTGAATTGGAGTCTTCTATAACCCTTTAGTTGTGGGTGTCGCTAAATGGCAGACGCCCACTGTGGGGCCCGTTGGGCATTGCAGCGCCCATCCAACGAGGAGCTGCCTGATGATGAAGCATGACACCCCTTGGGGTGTGTGAAGGCTCTTGCTCCTGAAGGATCAGATACCCTGATCTGAGACCTTAGGTGCTCCCGAACTTCTCCCCAAACAGTTACCTCTTACCTTAAGGGATCTATACAAATTAGTATTTGCTAAATTCAGATTTTTGTCTCCTTTTCAGAAATGTATAGCTTTCCGGAATTACCCATGGGTTTCAGACCTGTTTCCGCTCCAAATTGGAAGTAAGTTGAAAGTACAAAGATTTGGGGAACAATTAACAAAACTGTAGCTATACAGCTCTGCAGGTTTCTAAAAACTGGGATGATGGCGATTTTAGCACAGCAAACCATTTGTGGATGCCATTTTTAGTAAACTAACCAGACATTGCTGAGCAATACTTTTTCTCCCAAAACCTAAACTTTTGTTATACTTTGGCTATTTTCTTGGTTCCCTCAATTGGAGTTGATAAACACAGGTTATTTTTAGAAGCCTAATTATGCAAAATTTGGCATGGATGAACAGTAAGAGGTTAAACTTCACTCCTCAAAGGTTGGCAAAGTATGTAAAATCAAACTATTTTTTATTTGCTTCTTTAAAACTTTTGCTGAGGACCACGGTTCTTTCATGCATTGACTTCTGCTCTTCACTCAATGATAGTCTTCCTAAACACCTGCTTTTACCCATTAAAAATATTACGAATTTTTGTGTACATCTTACAGTGACTACTCTGGCTCTGCAGTTCCAACCATGCTTTCTCTCCATTGTTTACAATAGTCTTCATTCTCTGGCTTCACTACATATGTACTATTTAAACTTTGTTTACTCCTGCCTTATCTTGTTGTTCTGGTTCCCAAGCGGGTATCTGCGTTCTAGGATCTCTTTGTGCAGCTTCACATTTAGAGTCACTCATACTTCTGGCACCTGAATTAGAGAAAGAAATTCGGGCTCCAACATACTACATCGCCTCCTTTCTTTAAAGTAAAGTCTCAAGCTCCGCTTTGTATTCAAAGTTGATCAAGTGTAAGCTTATTTGAACTCAAAGTTCTTTTATACTTAATCTATAGACTTACTATTCTGTAAAGGTCTGTGTGTAAAAGTGCTGCAATAAATAAATACTGAACTTGGTATTTTTGTGATCCACTGGTTAGAAGGAGCTCACGCAGTACCCTCTCCATGACAGTTGGATACTTCATAGACACTACAAACCAGGTCAACACTTTCTGGATTTCTACAGAAGTTTGAAAGATGAGGTGCCCCCACACTGAAGGCCAATGTCAAGACCAGTCTGTGGCCTTTACCTTTTAATGACTGGATACTCAGTAGGCACAGACCCTTAAGCATTGACAATTGGCCCGTACACTCTTTCCTAGACCACCTCTGAAAGTCTTGGAAGCTGCTGAAAGTGGTAGGAGGTCAAAGACAAAAATAAAACAAGAAAGAAAGGAACAAATTACCTCAGGCAGCAAAGACTGCAGGAGTGTTTTTGTTTACTCCAGACAGGTACTCTAAGGGGAAAGGGAACCAGGTTAAAGTGCCGATTTACAGCCTTCTATCATTGACAGAGTCTTGACTAACCGTGTTTTAGTACAAATCTTGTGGGCGAGTTAGATATGGAAAGCCTTAAAGATTAGAAATCCACCATGGCCAAAAATGTTTTCAACAAACTATCCTTTACACAGGATAACCTACTGCAGGAAATGTTTCAGAATGTATGTGCCCAAGTGCTACCAGTAAAAGCAAATCACAATCCAAGCTTACCTTATTCAAATTCCTTATTGTTAACAGGCAAGTAGAAACCCGAGGGCAGCTCACAGAACCAGAGTTATTGATATTTGCTTTATTCGATTGTCTCCAAAGCCCATGTACTGAGGGATTTAAAGGATTAACCCGTCCCCCAACAGCACTAAGAAGTCAAAGTGACAATCTTTGAGCAGAATTGCTGGACTTTATACCTGCAATTGTAGATCAAATTGAAATTGCAAGCCGCATAGCTGGTGTATATACATGTTTTGCCCTTCTGTCTCTCACCTTCATACTGACAGTGGTGTCTCTTATACCCAATGCTTAAAACCCCCTAAACCCAGTTGCGGTCATCCATTGCTGTACTTTGTTACTGTAAAGGGCTTTAAACATATACTAAAAGATTAAACACATAATGACTATGACCTCAAACCCGCTGACCAAAACTAAACTGATAAGCAAGAGAGAACTTGGTAGAAGAGGCAGCCTATGGATAAACAAGCATTGAAAATGCAATAGGTCTCGCAATAGAAGAGTTTAACTTTTTTCGTTTTGCAAATGGATGAGTGGCGTTGCGTGGATGAGTGGCGTTGCGTGGATGAGTGGCGTTGCGTGGATGAGTGGCGTTACGTGGATGAGTGGCGTGTGAGAGTGGCGTTGCGTGTGTGCCCCCTGTTCCTGCCTGTGTGAGATGCGCCCCCTGTTGTTCCTGTCTGTGAGATGCTCCCTCTGTTGCTCCTGTCTGTGTGAGAAGCATCCTCTGTTCCTGTCTGTGTGAGATGTGGCCCCTGTTCCTGTCTGTGTGAGATGCGCGCTCTGTTGTACCTGTATGTAAGAAGCGCCCACTGTTGGTCCTGTCAAGTGTGGGAATGAGTGAGAGAAAAGAGAGCAAGAGGAAAAAGAATAAAGGTGATAGAGAGTGAATGAAGGGGAGTCAAAGAGAGAGAGAAATAAGGGGAGATAGAATAAATGAAGGGAAGGGAAGGGAAGGGAAGGGAAGGAGAGAGAGAGAGAGAGAGAGAGAGAGAGAGAGAAAATGAAGGGAAGGGAAGGGAAGGAGAGAGAGAGAGAGAGAGAGAGAGAGAAACAAAAAACACAAGTGATAAAAAAAAGTAAGCCATGCACGAGTGATTAACGAATGCTGATATTTTTAAGCCCACAGCACATGTTACTTTGCCTAATGGGAGAATATAAGAAATTGACAGAGTGCGCAAACCACAGAGTTAATGGCCAATAAAAATAAATCCAAGAGCGAGCCGTGCACGAGTGAATAAGTACTGCTGATATTTTTAAGCACACATCTAATGGTACTTTGCCCAGTGGTAGAATAAAAAACAAATTGACAGAGTTTGCAAACCACAGTGTCAATGGGCAATAAGAAAGCAGGAGCAAAACTCCGAACTGTACTCTATTACCTGTCAGCCTCCTAAACACGATGTTTTGTGCGCAAATGATTCTGGAGGGATGTATGGTAATTAGCATTTCCTGTTCACGGCTGGGGCAAAAATTCCTTTAGATGATCGATTCTTGCTATACACATTTTCTTCTCATTTAATACCTTAAAAAAAAGAGAGAGAAGTCCACTGTGTCGTAGCCCATCACCCCCGAAAAAATGAACAGCAAACAATAACTACCAGATGGGAGAATTAATATATTCGTCCAGGCCACAAGCAGCAAGGAATCCAGGAGCCTGAGCTGAGTGTGCACCACGTATGTTCCTCGCTTGCATCACCCACCAGAAGGATTTCACAAGTGCTGCAAAACCAGTAGGCATAGAAACAAATGGAGAGGGAGGGGGTGGGCTGCCTACTGATGCGTGTGGCAAGAGATGGAGAGTGAGAGCAATTAGGGGGGAGGAGAAGTGAGGCCAGAGCGAGGCTGATGCCTTTGATGATGGAATGCGAGCTCCCAGAAGCTGTGCCAATGGAATTAACGTCTAGACTAATGGTACATTAGTACAACTGTAACAAGCGCTATTTAAAATGGAATTCTTTTTAATAAGGCAGAGTTATGTACGTAGCACATACATAATGTTTAGCAACTATTCTGTCTGCATCAAGAACGGATGGTGGGGCAGACGTAACGTAGAGTTACTTGTGCATGTGCTTAAACTGGTGGTTTCTTTTATCCTCTCCTGATTTGTCAAAAGTAACCTGAAGCAGCTGACAACTCCCTGCGGCGCTGTCAGAGGAAATGCAGTCGCATCACATACCGGCGAACAGTCTGTGTACTTAGCAGGCAGTGTTGTGGGAGGAGTTGCAGAGGTGGGTGATGGTGCGGCGCTAGGCTAACTGTAGTGGCTAGAAGAACAAGCTGCGAACAAAGCATCCGAAAGCAGCCTAAAGGGGAGAAAGGAGGGGTGAGTGTAAGCCGAGGTCACACGGCGGGCAGGGGAGGGGGCGGAGCGGGGAGAGCGAGAGCGGCATGTGGGTGTGAAGAAGCCGGGCCTTTGAAGTGAAGCTAAGCTTCACTTCAAAGGTGTCGGAGGAATGCGGGCGGCTGTGCACGCGCTTTTAAGCTCAATGCACATGCGCATTGAGCTTAAAAGTCACGGGCACTGCAAGGAATCGCCACGATTCCTTGCTTGTTAGTTAAAGCGTGGTTAGGCCGCAATAGGCTCGCAAGCTCGATGCGCATGCGCATCGACAGGCGAGACCTAAAAAGTCATGCAACAAATACATTATGGGATTAGGGAAGCAGACAGAGTCCTAGCAAGCTATATGACTAAAAACACTGTCATCACTTATCAAAAGCAACACAATTAATGTTGGTGTTGCAACTAGGGAAAAGAGATACCGAAGAGGCGTTGAAATGCCTCCAGAAAAGACTACTCAAATTGACTGAATTCAACCACTGGTTCGTCCAACTATTTGGCGACACCACTTTTCATAGAAGAGGTGAGAAAGGCTACCATCTCCTCTCCAAATCACAAATTGCAGGGTTCAGGAGAGCATCTGGGCAATTGTTTTCATATCATGAACACTTATTTGATTTTACTAACTTTTATAGATATTCAACACATTTGTAGTTTCTATGGGAGGACCAGCACTTAAAGCCACTAGCGTCAACTGCAAATCAAGATTCTACCTTTCAAATTACCACCAATCATGCTCCTAAATACAAGAACATCTGTAGGAAAGTGATGGATTTCAGATTAAGCACATCAATTCAAAAACTGTATATCTCTATCAATCGAGGAACTCTAAGAAAGAAATCTAGACTGTGTTTTTGGTAACAGAATCAGCTAAAGCTAGCATGTGGCAGTTGTGCTCCTGGAAGTGGACTAACCCTCTGACTCCACACCTGAAGACTCGCAACTTTCGCACTAAGATACTATGGCAATGTAAGCAGCCTAAGAGCAATAACTAGGCTGAACTTTTAAAAAAAACTGTTTAATTCTACAATTTTTTTATACAACATTCCAACAGAGGGTTTAAGAACATCTCATAAAGTAAGCACATTACAGGAAAAAAAAAAGAGTTAAAAATCAAATATTTTTAACATGAGAAAATTATTATAAAGGGTTCAGATGCGCACTAACATGCAAGAGGCAATTTTTAGTACAATCACAGTGACAGGTGAACGTGGTAAAGACTGTAAAACTGCAAAGACATGAACTATAAAAATAGGGCTCCAAAAATACAAAAATTGTTACTAGACCTGCAGGTCTAGTAACTTAAAAAATCTACTCAACCTAACTGTAATGCACTTGACCTCACTTTGTGAGCAATAAAGATGCCTTTAAATCTTGCAATCTTGTCACATTTGCTCTGCTTACGGAGAAGAAGGTCAAAAGTCAATTTTTCTTCCTACTCGCCAGAAAGGGCGAGTAGGACCTAAAAATAGCTAGCCCTAATTAAATCCCCCTCGCATATTTCGAGCCCTGAAAAAAAAAAAAATAACGCAGCGGGGGAATAGTTGTGAACGATGGCAAAAGAGAGGAGAGAACATAAGACATAATACAGATGATAAGAAATAGATTTACAAGCCAGCTGATAGGCAGGAAGGAGACGACAGCATAGCAGGATTGGTTCACACATTTCAAGGACTATTAGGAACAGAAGAGCACTGTGTATTCTATGAGTATTATCCATTTGAGAGTGGTTATTAGCCTGAAAAGGGAAGTCCTGATGAGTAAGAGATGCATTTCTTCTTACTCTACTTTTGTTCGATATATACAGTTCCTGAGCAAAGTATATAGGAGAGTCGCAGTATATGGACTTACAGGAAACCAATGCGTTTTATGAGCCCAACAATTATTTAGAGGTAACTGGTTTAGAATTTTAGAAACAGGGAAGATTCTGTTTAATTTACTGGTTTTGATTATCAGCCTGGCAACACAGCGTAGGTATATTCTGAAAGAAGATAAGGTAGCAAGTAATGGAAACTCATGTCCAATGAGGGATATTCTAGACTTGAGCTTTAATAGCTAAAATGAGGTCTTGTTTACAGATGCAAAGTGTTACCGTCACAGAATGGTCATTATATATCTGGCATTGTTGGCTACTTATGATTTCTTTTCATTCAACAGTGTGGAAAGACAGGGGATGTTGGCTGTCCATCCCTTTATGTCAAACTCCCCTAGGAACTTCTTTAGATAAAGATAAGAAACTAAGACGCATGAACTGTCAAATCACAGTTCAAAATAACACCCAAAGCTGGAGATAAACACTTTTGTCAGAAGAAGAGAATAACTAACCCCAAACTATTTAAAAACCTACAGAATACACTGTGGATCCAGGGTAATGACAATGTGGAAAGCTTGAGACTACATAACTCATAACCACATATGCTTGATTCAGGACTAAAGTGGCAACCATAAGCAATTACATATTTAATACTTTACTTGATGGAGTTAGATATTTATATGTGTTTCAGTTAAAATGTTAGTACCCCAAATCAAGTAATTTGTTTATATGCATTTCTTTCGTCTCTCTGATAACTTTTACAACAAGCATTTGCAATGCAATAGGTCTCGCATTAGGAAAGTTTGAGCGATTGGTATTGTAAATGAAACATTTTTTATTTATGTGTTGGTTTTGAAAATAGCGTAATTAATAGCTTTGTCATTTACAATGCCAATAGTTATAACTTTCGCAAATGTGACACCTATAGCATTTGTAATGCAATATGTGTTGTATTTACGTGACTTAGATGTATTGATATTACAAATAACAATGGCTTTTTTTATAATCAATACTTAAATCAAAGTTATTGTAATTTATAATGGCAATAGCTTAAACTTTTGTAAATAACTTTTGTGAAGATTATGTTCAGTGTATTTTATTGTGAGGAAAATCCAAGAACAGAAGTGAAATATTAACATCTTTTAGTTACATTTATAATAAAGCTTGAAACATTGAGAGAACATATTTGAACCAGTTGTTGAATGGTTGGGCAGATTGATGCTGTGGTGGCACTGAGTGATGTTGTGGTGGCACGGAGTGATGCTGTGCCGTTCAGTGATGCTGTGGTAGCGCATAGTGATGCAGTGGTAGCGCATAGTGATGTTGTGGTGCCGCTGAGTGATGCTGTGGTGGTGCTGAGTGATGCTGTGGTGATGAGATAGAGGGAGGGAGGGCGACAGACAGATAGAGGGAGGGAGGGCGACAGACAGATAGAGGGAGGGAGGGCAACAGACAGATAGAGGGAGCGAGGGCGATGGCTAGGGCGAGGGCTAGAGCGAGGGCGAGGGCTAGAGCGAGGGCGAGGGCTAGAGCGAGGGCGATGGCTAGAGAGAGTGCGATAGATAGACAGAGTGAGTGCGATAGACAGAGTGAGTGCGATAGATAGACAGAGAGAGGGCGATAGATAGACAGAGAGAGGGCGATAGATAGACAGAGAGAGGGCGATAGATAGACAGAGAGAGGGCGATAGATAGACAGAGTGAGTGCGATAGATAGACAGAGTGAGGGCGATAGATAGATAGAGTGAGGGCGATAGATAGACAGAGTGAGTGCGATAGATAGACAGAGTGAGTGCGATAGATAGACAGAGTGAGTGCGATAGATAGACAGAGTGAGGGCGATAGATAGACAGAGTGAGGGCGATAGATAGACAGAGTGAGTGCGATAGATAGACAGAGTGAGGGCGATAGATAGACAGAGTGAGGGCGATAGATAGACAGAGTGAGGGCGATAGATAGACAGAGTGAGGGCGATAGATAGAGTGAGGGCGATAGATAGAGTGAGGGCGATAGATAGACAGAGAGAGGGCGATAGATAGACAGAGAGAGGGCGATAGATAGACAGAGAGAGGGCGATAGATAGACAGAGTGAGGGCGATAGATAGACAGAGTGAGGGCGATAGATAGACAGAGTGAGGGCGATAGATAGACAGAGTGAGGGCGATAGATAGACAGAGTGAGGGCGATAGATAGACAGAGTGAGTGCGATAGATAGACAGAGTGAGTGCGATAGATAGACAGAGTGAGTGCGATAGATAGACAGAGTGAGTGCGATAGATAGACAGAGTGAGTGCGATAGATAGATAGACAGAGTGAGGGCGATAGATAGACAGAGTGAGGGCGATAGATAGACAGAGTGAGGGCGATAGATAGAGTGAGGGCGATAGATAGAGTGAGGGCGATAGATAGAGTGAGGGCGATAGATAGAGTGAGGGCGATAGATAGAGTGAGGGCGATAGATAGAGTGAGGGCGATAGATAGAGTGAGGGCGATAGATAGAGTGAGGGCGATAGATAGAGTGAGGGCGATAGATAGAGTGAGGGCGATAGATAGAGTGAGGGCGATAGATAGAGTGAGGGCGATAGATAGAGTGAGGGCGATAGATAGAGTGATTGAGGGCGATAGATAGAGTGATTGAGGGCGATAGATAGAGTGATTGAGGGCGATAGATAGAGTGATTGAGGGCGATAGATAGAGTGATTGAGGGCGATAGATAGAGTGAGTGATTGAGGGCGATAGAGTGAGTGAGGGCGATAGATAGAGTGAGTGAGGGCGATAGATAGAGTGAGTGAGGGCGATAGATAGAGTGAGTGAGGGCGATAGCTAGAGTGAGGGCGATAGAGAGTGTGAGGGCGATAGGTAGATCGATAGATGGTTGTGTGGGTGGGGTTGTGTGAGTGGGGTTGTGTGTGCGGTTGTGTGTGTGGTTGTGTTTGGGGTTTTGTGTGTGGTTGTGTGTGTTGTGTTTGGGGTTGTGTGTGGTTGTGTGTGTGTGGTTGTGTGGTTGTGTGTGTGTGGGGGGGTTGTGTGTGGGTGGGTTGTGTGTGGGGGGGTTGTGTGTGGGGGGGTTGTGTGTGTGGGGGGGTTGTGTGTGGGGGGGGTTGTGTGGGGGGGGGGGTTGTGTGGGGGGGGGTTGTGTGGGGGGGTTGTATGTGTGTGGGGTTGTATGTGTGGGGGTTGGCGCCTAGTGTGCCCCCTCCTATCTAGGAGAGGCCAGCAATACACATTTGCTGCGGCCTGCAGAAAGCAACCTCTCCTCCATCTTCTATTCAGGTCCAGGTTGTGGGCTTTCAAAATGGAACATGCAGGCCTGTATCACTCATGCACAACAGACTATCACGTTTAGCACACATGCACATGTACAATGCAAGGCATGTCGCTTTCAGGATTCTGGGATTATCATGAGCAGTGGAACTTTATATGAATGGGCCTGGAAGTGCACATTCATGTCTCTAAGAAAAAAGCCTGCCACTATAATTCACCAACCATGATACTCTGCCACACCCGGGTGCCAGGCATGAAACCAGCATTAAGGTTGGCAGTCTCGTGAGTCACTGTGAGAGTGTGATTGGTGCATCTCTCCTGGTTCAGGACTAGGTCCAGAACTTACCACTGTCAAAAGATCAGGGCTAGGTCAACACACGCCCACGTGATACTAGTATGTGGCATGACCAAAAATGTTTTTTTTTTAAACAGGATCGCAGTTGTGCAGTTTGGGCTTACAGAGCAGGCAACACAAATGCACCTTACGCAGGGTACATTCGTGTCCCAGCACAGGTGTACACTATTTTCTCTAAGGTTAGTGCAGATACGATGCATTCTATTCCCTATTGAGCGTGGTGGGAACTTTAACGCCAGAGCATGACTGCACCTCTGTAGTACATGTGCATGAAAAACTGTAGCTGCAGCGAGCGTTCCACACACTGGGCCACACCTTGCCTCTAGAGGCTACCAGCAGTCCCGCTTTCATGAAACCATCTCCTTTAGTCACCGACCGTGGAGAACATCACTCACTTAAGCGGATCCCGGACCTCACCAGCAGAATCATGTTTCACAAATGGTTTGTTGACCTGTGACCAAGCCCCTCGGCCGTCGCTGGCCCCTTCCGTTGCACGCCCTGCTCCGCCTTATCGGGTGACTGCAGCCCTGGAATGCCGCTCCGTTTCCTGCGTGGCTGCAGCTCGGGATCCCTGATGCCCAGGAGGGCACAGACCAGGTTACCATGGCAAGCCAAGCAGTGCTTTGTATTGGTACTTCGCCTGTCGATTAATCGTGTGATGTACATGGTGTGCTTCATGAGTCACAGCACGTGTACTCTGGCGCCCGCCACATTCACACACCCATAACATGAAATGAGGGCCTGGCGAAGACCAGGGATAGGGAGAGAGGCGATGAGGTAGAGAGAGGATGAGAGAGGATGAGAGAGGATGAGAGAGGATGAGAGAGGATGAGAGAGGATGAGAGAGGATGAGAGAGGATGAGAGAGGATGAGAGAGGATGAGAGGGACAGAAGCACGAAAGGAGAGAGAGAAAAATAAAAGAGCGACAGAAACCGAGAAGGAAAGGAGAAGGAAAGCAAAATCGGGATAGTGGGAAAAAGGGAAAAAGAGAGGAGAGCAGAGGCACTGAGGGTAGAATGAACCATGCTGAACAGAAAGGAAGAAGGAGCTGGTACTTACATGACAGGAGAAGAGCAGACAAACAATAGGAGAAGGAACTCTGAGAGGGATAGTGGAACGGCGACAGTAGGGAAGATGCAGAGAGTAGAGAAGAGAAAGGGAGTGGGAAGCAGTGACAGATGAGAGGGAGCGAGCGCAGTGAGAGGAGAGAAAAGTAAGTGGTGAGATGAAGTAGAAAAGGCAGGTGAGCTAGAAAGGGAGGTTCCTTCAAAGACAGGCGAGGCGGTGGAGGAGTGTGAGATAAGGGAGAGTGGAGAGAGACGTGCATGGAGTAGAAACCGTGTGCCCTGTGAGAGCAGGGTATGCTGCGGGGATGGGGGGTGGATGTGCTCTGGAAGAGATGTGTGTGGTTCTCACCAATCAAAGGCTGGCAGGAGCAGCAAGGTAGATCCTTATTAGGATGGCACGTGAGAGAGAAAACAGGCGGCCATTAAAAACAAGCGATGCACGCTCTGTGGGGGAGCCATTAACGGAAGGGGGCAGAGAGGAGCCTGTGAGACCTCGCGCTGAAAGTTCAAAGAAAAGCGGAGATCAAAGGAAGGGTGGGAGGGACATTGGCGAGCGAGCATATGGGGGGTGAGGGTGTGTGCAGCCTGGTGAGCTGAATGCGTGTGGCGGCAGAAGCGGAGAGCGGCACGTGCGAAGTGTCTGGTGGCAAATGAAAGCTGTGCACAATGCGCGTGGTTGTGCTCACATGCACTGTACCCAATCCTCACTTTAGGAGCACATTTCAAAGCCCTTACTTTATATCTCGCCAAGCATTGCTGACGCAATGGCTACAGCGAGACCTAAAAAGGTGTGCTGCACCATGCCAGTACACATCTAGTTCATTTTTTTTTTTAAAGCATGGATGTGGTTTCAATATGACCACTGATGGCAACCCCTTCGCCAACTTTTTGCAGTGTCACTTCTGCCACCATATTCTCATTGTCTGGAGGGGGAACATAGCACGGAGGTTATGCAACCTTTTAAAGACCTTGCAAATGACAATGCAACCTGACTCCACACTCACCACTGCTAAAGAGATCCTAAGAAGTATCCTGAGTTTTTTTTCTGTGCATAGAGTTACAGATCTGATCTCAGGATTAATTCAGGATCAACTCAAGATATGAAAGTTTTCACGGGCTGATCTTAAAGCAGATTTAAGCAAAGGAAGGAAATGACTTGTTTCCAAGTCTATCTTACTGTTTATATAAGAAGGTTATACACATTTTCTGTAACTTGAATAGTCATACTGATAGAATGCAGTAAGCTACAGAGTGCTATTGTATGCTGATGTCTTGTCTGGAGGAGAAGTGATTGATGGATAGTAGTCCCAACTATTGAGGTCCTCACCACCCTTTTTTACTGCTTCTTCCAGAGTGTGATCATTCTCCTTTGGACAGGTAAACCAAATCATTCAAGGGGAGCGAGCTGAGCAGCAGATCTGGTGCTAAGTGTCTCACGATATCCTGCTACAAGCATTAAGTAGATGTTTCTTTGCGAAAGACGCCACCTGTGGTGTCTTGCATTTAAGAATATTTATGAGTACAATTCAAGTTCTATCACCAATAAAAAATGTGGGCCTGATTTTTAACTCAGCGGACGGGTTACTCCATCCCAACAGTGACAGCTATCCCGTCCACCAAAATATAAATCCCATAGAATGAAATGGGATTTATATTTCGGTGGACGGGATATCCGTCACTGTTGTGACAAAGTGACCTGTTCGCCGAGTTTTAAATCAGGCCCGTAGTCTTTTAGAGAAGGTGCCTGCGACATTGGATGCATGCGGTCTCTTTTGTGGGTGTTGTGGTAAATAAATAAATAATACCGGATCTATTTTTGAATGGATGAATAAATAACAGATAGCTCAATAAAATAAGAGTCAAGATTCGAGGTAGTAGGAGTTTTGCAGGTTTATTACAGCATAAAGGACAGGATCAGAACAACCTGCATGGGAACAGAATGGCAAGCCTGGCAGCGCTGCCAGGATCTGGACAAGGGAAGGAGTGAGGAAGGAATCTGAATGACTTTTAAATAACAATACATGAGCATATATATACATAGCGCAAACACATAGCATTACATTGCAATAGGCGTAGCAGTGGGTGGAGCAAAAGGCGTGACGCGTAGCAGTCGCGAAAGATAAGGGTGAAAAGAAGGTGTAACTGGGCGTATACATAGACATGTGATGCAAACGTAACAGAATATGTCATGAATGGGGCGGAAACCATGGAGGGGGCTACCTAAGGAGCCGGGACCTCTAACCTAATGGTGCGCGCAAACTGGCAATGACGTATTACTAGGAGAAGCTGGGGGCTATGAACTCTGTGCTAGGAGCAGAGACTGAAGTCTGGAGGGTCGGAGCGACATGTACCTAAACCCTATCTAGTATCTGATGTTTAGGGAACATGTTGATATAAACTAAAAGTCAAGAAGGGAAAGGCTAACAGACTCTAAGACTGGAGCATGCATTATTCTACATGTAGTGCGTGATGAAGAATATTAAATGACCATTAAATGCAGTATTTCTCTTAACATGGAGCCGTATAGGCTAGACAATGACGGAAACTATTGATGCAGTTCAGTAGCTCAGGAATGCAGAGAAGGAGGGCTGAACTGATAACTAGAATCATAACATAGTCTTGGCAGACTCAGAGGCAGAGCCAAGCTGCACCGGGCACTGCGAGGCAGGAAGTAAGTGAAGGGTCGAGGATACAGGTGGGGGCTGGATCGCTCCTCAGCGAGGGCTTCAGGAGACAGGAGCTGAATCTGGTGTCCGGGCCCTTTTGAGGCCTAGAAACGGGGACTTTATAATGAAATAACGTGCACACTGAGAAACGTGGCAACGTAACTTTACATAGGCCTGATACTCGTATTATTCACGAGAACTGGAAACTGACATACTAGAGGTGGACACAACTGTATTTGCGTCTTTAATCGAACATGGGGAATAACATATGCATATTAATCATGCACACATAACATATGATGGAGGAGGCGTAGGGACACAGAACATGGCAAAATTTACTTTTCCACATTCCCTCCTTGTCACTACGTTTCCATCAGGAAACATCAATATTCATGATACCATCTATCATTTCATACAGTATCATTTGCTCATCTCGAATTCTCTTGGAACGGGATTTAGAACGGGACTTGGGACTAGGAGTTATACTAGGAATACAGGATGTAGCACACATGCCGCAAATCGCAGGGCCACATTGTATACAGAGGCAGCAGCTGAATATGACCGCTACTGCAATACCTAGAAAGGACAAGACTTTCCATCCCCAGGCGGAAATTATACTCCAGAGCCAACCGGACCATGTCCAGGTGCCTGGATCTTGGTGTAACAGATGGGCAATCTTATGAAGTCTGGTTATAGCTGAATAAACAGACGGCGCGTTATTTGGAATGAAAATGCAGCAACTAGATCCGATGACTCTACAGGCCCCGCCCCTATCGGCCAGTATGACGTCAAGGACGAGACGATTTTGCAAAACGACAAATCTCATAGCAGATTGCTCTTCGGTTAAGTTACCTAGAGCAGAGGCAGTCTCATTTACTACAGCTTCAAGGGTTCTGGTTAATCTGCGGATTAACTTACTATTCTGGACAGGTCCTATAAAGAAGAAGAAACCTTTATTGAAGTCTGTATACTGTTCTAGAGTAGTTTCAGTATAATCGACAATTGGGGACTCCCTTCTATGTCTAATGTGTACTAGATGTGTGTTTCTGTGATAATCAGATGGGGCTAGGAAAACAGGTGGCAGTAGGAAGGCAATGTAACAGGTTCCCTCCCAATCGAGGGGCAGACGAACATATGCAGTTTGACCACAAATAAAATATGAATGACGTGAAGCTTTGAAAATAGATTTCCCACTGTCACTATACTTGACAATAGTAGTACAATCACTATGTCCTACATGTACGGAACCATTATTTCGGACACATAATTCGCCTTTGACTGGTAGTACTGAAACAGCAGGTAAGTCTGGAGTAGTATCAGACTGAACATTCAGGACCATAAAATTCGACGAATAATTACCTAAATTATAAACTTCATTTTCTAGATCTAAACCTGTTCTGTGGGGGAGACCTTGCTTGTCTGGGAAACATGTACTGTTAAGAAAAGACATATCTGTTGAGGATAACGTTAACGTGGACCATGCTCCACACGAACCATTATGTGAAAATGGATAAGGAAAGAGTGGCAGAACTCCCTTCGGTGTCTGGAAAGGGGGGAGTCGACCACATACCCAACAATTAGTGGCATTGCTGGTCTGGTGTGAGTAATGTAACATGCGGATAAAGGAGTTATTACGCATAGCGAGGCGGTAAGAGAGTTCATGAGGGGGCAGATCACTAAACATGTGCTCTGCTGTAACATTAGAAGACTTATTTACATGTGAAACTGGAAGATACAGGTAGAATGCATAACTGGTGCAGGAAATCATAATGCTGAGAAATAATATGAAACTTAGAAAAACGATACATCGGATTGAGTTTTGACTGACTCTCTCACTATGGGGGTCTATTTTACACATGTCAGAAACAGTCTAACCGTTTCACCTAGGGGAGGACTTAGACAATCAAACTGACTGACTTATTTTACTAGACCGGAGTTTCTGTTTATACTCCTGTTGCGGAGTTATCTCTAACAAGGGAGGGTTTGTAGCAATGTCATTTGCGGGACAGTCCTTGAGAACAATATTTTGGCAATCCTTTAAATCCTGGGAAATGTTCTTTAAGACGGGTTTCAGTCCATTAAATAGTTTGACATGAGAAAGGTGTACCCAGCCTTTGCGTCCCTCCAACTTCACGGCTGTACGGGTAGTGAGGAGGACCTGACGGGGCTCTTTCCAGCGAGGCTCCAGCGGACTTGATCTGTCAAAGTTTCGGACCATCACCATGGATCCTGGAACGATTTCATGCGGTGCCACCTCTGTATTGTCTGGAAATGCGGCGGCAACCTGTGAACGACATGAGTTGAGGGCAGACATCAAGGAAGCTAGGTAATCTGTCAGCATATTACTTGAAACATCGGTAATACTTCGGGGTCTAGGTGTACCCCACATATTAGGGGGGCGGCCGAATACGACCTCATACGGGGACAGACCTGATCTGGAATGTGCGACCATACGCATGTAAAACAGAGCGACTGGCAGAGCTACTAGCCAGTCCACACCTTTTTCTTTACAAACTTTGGCGATGCGGATTTTCAGGGTCTGATTATGTCTCTCAACGAGACCGGCTGCTTCAGGATGGCGTACACAATGAAACTTCCACTGGTACCCTAACAAAAGGGAAACGTGCTTCATGAGTTCAGATGAGAATGGCTGGCCGTTATCAGAATATACGACTCTAGGGAGTCCATAACGAGGGAAGAATTCACGAACCAGCTGCTTGGCAGTGGTCGCGGCTGTGTAATCTGGGACTGGATATGCTTCTGTCCACCTGGACAAAGCGCATACAACTACAAGGACATACTTGAAACCTCGACATCGCTCCATCTGAATATAATCCATCTGGAGGACTTCAAAAGGGTGGTCAGGGGGCTGGAAACCACCTTGTTCCACCGGGACACTTTTACCTGGATTGAACTGACAACATATCATACAGGTACGGACTTTCTGCTTGGCTGCAGCTCGTAAATGCTTGTTAAACCATATGTTCTGGATACTGTCTATCATTGCTTTTTCTCCTAAATGTGCTGGACTATGTGCAGTATTGATAATGACTTGAACCATAGAGTCGGGGAGAAACCATGTGGCTCTACCCTTCGTTACCCAACCTTGATCTGTCTGGACCCCTCCTTGTTCGGACCATTTCTTGATTTCATCAGGAGTAGCATGTAACTGAATATCTATGACATCTTGGGTAGGGTCCTTAACTGTCATACATGTAGTCGGATCTGGAGTGTGTGTCATGTTAACTGGAATGTCTGGAGTCTGGGCTGTAAGCTTGGCTGTGCGATCTGCTAGATCGTTACCCTGGGAAATAATGTCAGTGACTTTCGTGTGTGCCTTGCATTTCATGATAGCAATGGATGTCGGTAAATGTATTGCATCTAACAGAGCTTGAATAAGGAGACCATGCTGAATCTTGGTTCCATGTGAAGTCATGAAACCTCTCTCCTGCCAGAGCACTCCAAAGTCGTGTACAACTCCAAATGCGTAGCGTGAATCTGTGTAAATATTAACTTTCAGGTTCTTGGCGTGTATGCAGGCTTGTGTCAGAGCAACTAGCTCTGCTGCTTGAGCGGACAGAGTGTCAATACGGTGTGTCTCAATAACTTCAGTGTCAGTAGTCACTGCATACGCAGCGACTAGATCTCCGGTACTTGTTCTCATGCACGAACCATCCACATAAAGTGTCAGGTCGGGATTTGGTAATGGAATATCCGTTAGATCTTGTCTTGGCTTTGTCGTAATGTTAACTACTTCCACACAGTCATGTGTGTCAGGATTTAAGTTAGCTGATGGTAACAGTGTAGCAGGGTTCAGGACGTTGCAGCGTCTGATTTCTATGTGTGGCTGGAACAGTGTCAATTCATACCCTGTTAAACGTGCAATCGTCAAGTGCTGAGTTTGTGTTCGATTTAGAAGAACTTCAACGGAGTGTGGAACTTGTACTGTCAGGGAGTGTCCTAAAACTATGGAATCACTTTGCCTAATAGCTAGTGCTGTGGCTGCAACTGACTTGAGGCACGCAGGCAACGCCTGGGCGACTGGATCTAATGTGCTCGAAAAATAAGCACAGGGCTTGTATTGTCCTGCTTGATCTTGTGTGAGAACAGATAATGCTGTACCTTCACGTTCTGTGACGAAAAGTGTAAAAGGCTTACTGTAGTTCGGTGTGGCTAGAACTGGAGCTTGGCATAAAGCTTTCTTTAACTCGTTGAAACTCAGTGTATGTTCAGATGTCCAAGGGAGAACAGTCGGTACAGCTGTCTCCTGTGTCGTTAACTGTATCAGTGGCTTGGCTAGAAAAGCATACTGAGGAATCCATTGTCTACAATAAGAAGTAAGGCCGATAAAGGCACGTACCTCCTTCTGGGTCTTGGGCTGTGGAAGACTCGCTATCAACTGGATACGGTCTGGTGTCAACTGCCTACCCCTCTTGGACAGTAAGTGTCCTAAGTAGACCACTTGCTGGACACAGAATTGAAGCTTCGAAGGGGACACCTTGTGCCCCTTCTCGGCTAGGAAATACAGAACCGTTAGTGACGCTCGCTCGCAATCACGTTCAGAACGGGCTGTGATCAGTAGATCATCGACATACTGGAGCAGGGCAGTGTCAGTTGGCATGTGAACATTATCAAGTTGTCTCTTAAGTGCTTGACTGTAAATACTAGGACTTTCTGTGAAACCTTGAGGAGCGCGTGTGAACATATAGCTCCTTCCATTTAAACAGAATCCGAAAAGAAACTGGCTGTCTGGATGAATTGGAACACTAAAAAATGCGTTCTTGAGGTCAATTACTGTAAAGAACGTGGCTTCGGAATCAATGGCTGTCAATAGGGAGGAGATATCTGGGACAACTGGGTACTGAGGGATAATACATTTATTAAGTTCTCGTAGGTCGATCACTAATCGATATACTGGGGGCGCATTTGGATCAGTACGTTTCATGACTGGAATGATCGGAGAATTACATACGTTGGAGTCAGTTTCTACAACTACTCCTTGAGCGATGAGCTCGTCAATGATTTTAGATAAGGCTGCTACGGCCTCAGGTGGCAATCTGTACTGTCTTATTCGTGGTAACACTACACCTGGTTTGAGAGTCACACGATGGGGTGTGATTTGCATGTACCCTACATCAGTTGGACCTTGCGCCCATAAATGCTGCGGAACATTAGACAGTCTTGGATCAAAATCACGTAAAACATAGTGACCCTTAAAGTCACGTAGGAACAGACGTATTCCCTCTGGGGAACAACATATAACTGCACCTAACTCTTTCAGTGTTTTAATGCCTAATAAATTTTCTGGACATGACTTAGTAAGTAACAGATCAGTAGTACGGGACAATGGACCTACTTCTAGAGTGACTGGCTTTGAGATCTCATTTATGATAGGCTTTCCTGAAAATCCAAGGGAAACATTTCTAGAGCCTGAGAGCGGAGCCCCTGGAACTTCGGCGTGACTAATTGTGGTCCTACTTGCCCCTGTATCAATCAAAAACTTTCTGTCTTTCCCTAGTACTTGACTATGAACATAGGGACCGTCTTGATCTACAGGTATCTCGATGAGAGGCAAGCCTACCTCCCTCTCTAGGCTATTTCATGAATACTGCTGGTATTCTGGATACTCAGACTGTGCATACTGGTACATCTGCTGTGTAACATGCTGTGTTGCAGCAATAGGCTGCGGTACTGTAACTGTCTGATGTGCATTCTGTGGCTGAGGAGTCTGTGAAACTTGTTCTTGTCTAGGCGGACGTGGTCTTTCTTTAGTCTTACCGGTAGCTATGTTGTGTTTCAGAACTGCACACTCGTTTATAAAATGACCTGGCTGTTTACAATAATTGCAGTTCCCTTTAACGGGAGCCGCAGGGTGACTGGCTTGATTCGGACCCCTCTTCTGACTGTCTTGAGGAACGGATTGTGCAACTAGTACTTTCATTTTCGTGTCTTTCATACGTTTTCTCTCGTGTTCTTGCTCTTCCCTGATTCTATTCTGGTGATACTGGAGCATCTGGAGCATTTGGGACGGGGTATTAGCTTGCCAGGTACTTTCGACTTTCAGAACTCGATTTTTAATTGGTGGACTTGAATTCTCGACTAATTTAGTAACAAAAAGATGAGGGTATGACTCGCTACTTGTCTTGAGGCCACTATTGATACTAAAACATTTTTCAAACCTAGAATAGAAATCACTAATATCTTCCTCTTGTTTCTGTTTACAGGCTGAGATTGCATCCCAGTCTTCCTTTTTCGTTGTTAACAATCTGGGTAAAACCTGAATCAATAATTCTGGTAATTCTTTACATTTCTCTCCTAGACCGGTACCTGGTACACGTGACTTATCTTCAGCTTCTAGAACTGTCCAATCTATCTTTTTCTCTCCCACCTCCCATTCTTTTTCCTTAAGCTTTTCATATACCCCTGCGGGCAACAGAACTTTTAACATTTTAATTATATCTGGGTAAGTGTATTCTCCCATACGGAGCATGTCTTTTAATTCTCTATGGAACCCTGCTGGATCTTTATCATGACAGGGAATTAATTTCTTCATTTCGAGGAGTTCCATCTTTGTAATCGGGGTGTAAACAAATACTCGTTGCATTTCACCATCCTCTGCCTTAACTGGATGCACTTCTCGTAACGGGTTCTGTCTTTCTATGTAAAAGGGTTTACTTTCTGGGGGTGAGGCATGAACAAAATGCGGGTTCAGAAACGTTCTATATTTGTGGCGCTGTTCTAGAATGACACTAATTAAATCGGTACCTAGACCTCTCCATCTATACTGGAGTAACTCGTTCAGGATATCGTGTAACGGACCTGGATCAGAGTGCTGACCCTCATACAATGTAATGAGGTGCTGGATCATATACATACCCACCAGTCGTTGCTCGGCTGGGGGCAATTTCAGAAACATTTGTGCCACTATTTCGTCTGGAAAAGTGGTAGAATCAGTAATCCATCGGACTGCTGATCGGGCTAGTTCTTGTTCATGCATGGTACTTAATTCACTATAACCGATTCGTGATTTCAGAATGTGATCGGTAGCTTGAAATACTTGTTCTAGGGAACCTTGTTCTGGTGCTGAATGACGGGAAATTGACTTGTGTTCTAGGCGTAAATGGCGATCTGGAAATCTAGATTTTCCTACATACGCTATTCTGGCGGGATTCTCGTCATCTTCCTCTTCAGGATCAGAATTACTTTCTTTCTCGCTTATTTGTGCTGCTTTACGTTGTTCGTGTATCTTTATTATTTCTCTACGGATTTTCTTGTACATACTCTCCATAGCACTGATGGTATTATGTTTACCCTCGGCTATATTATCACTCCACTTTGTCAGGATTTTCATTTCTGCCTGATCTTTAGACGGGTAATCTTGTTCTCTTATTAGACAGTTAATTAAAAACTTTAATATCATACGCTGGATCTCAGCTTTCCTCTGAGACATGGCATCACTAATACTTTCTGGATCATCCCCTGTACGAATGAAACGATATATTCTGTCTAGATCTTCTCTCATATTTGGTAGGGTGACTAGATACTCGGTCACCCTTCTTACGCGTACTGAATATAAAACCATATTATTCTCGCCTGGGACTGGATCATAGGCACATTCGCCAAGGGCTTGCCTGATTTCTGCAACGGACTTATTACTCTTCGGAGTACGCTGTGATGCTTGAGCATGTAATTCGAGTGCTGATAAACGCTTGCGTGGCGGCGGGGTTTGAGGAGGACCTCCTCCTGCGGCCCCTAAACTAGAATCGTCGACTGATATTCTTCGTGGCAGAGGGGGAAATGTTGGCTGGACCGGGGGTACCGTAGCAGGTACTGCAAGGGGTGCCCCGGTATCTGGAGGAGCGGGAAGTGCCTGATTTACTGGGACTGGCGGAGCGCGAACAGGATTTGCATATTCAGGGACTGTGTCGTCCAGGTAGGACGAAATAAAAATATCAGCTGCGGTCGGTTTGTGACGTAGCTTGGTCGGGACTAATGGTGGCGGAAAATTACTGGATGCCTCCGGGGTTGCTTTTGGCAGACCCTCGGCAAGAAGAGGGTACATACCCTTAATAAGGGCATTCCTCTGTCTGTCTCTCTGTTCAGTTTTGACTTGTTCACCTATCTCGATTAGTTCTTTTTCTTGGGCTCGCTCTTGGGATTCTCTACTTAATTCTGACTTTCTGATTTCTTTTTCGGTTCTTTTATGAGATTCTTTGCGCCATAACTCGATGGCATCTTTCTGTGACTGTCTGGCTTTCTTTTTCCATAATGCCTCTTCTACTCTCATGATGCACTCGGCATCCCACGTACCTGATACAGGCCATCTATACTTTTCTTCTAGCTCCTTGGTATACTCTACCCATAAATCTAGATACAATATGGCGCTTATGCCATGCTTCTGATACATAAAGTGACCTGGGCTGTCCCTAGGCGGGACAGGAACTGCTGCTTCCAGCAGACCTTTTCTGGTTTTTAACTGACGTAATTTCGAAAAGAGCGGCATGACTGAACTATAATCTGGACACAATACAATACACAATAAACACGATACTTATTCCCCATTCATACCACGACATTAAAATACATGAAAAACATTTAAAATAACAGTTCGAACAGAATACCACCTGAAATACTGAGAACAGAACACATGAATTTTCTCGAGAACAGAACTGACTAGAACAGAAACTAGATGCACTGCTAAAACAGTACGAAACTTACCGGTCTCATAAAGAGACACGTCAGGACCCGTATCCACCGAAGTGGACACTTCGTTTGTGGGACTGTGTACCACCAACCCACAGACCAGAGTCAATTAAATTGACCCTGTCTAGATACCACCCCAGTAACGGTACTCACCGGGCAGCAAGAACGGAAGGCCTCGGACTGGACTGGACTGCTACGACGACGGACGACGAACTTCGGACTTCGGACTTCAGTTACGGGTGGACCTCCGGATACCTCGGACCTTGGACTCTTGGCTTGGGCTCTGGTCGGGACTCGCCGCGTTCCTCCACCGTCTCGTCTGGATGCTGGACCGCCTCCTCCGTTTCCTCCGTGGGCCTGAGGGATACTTGAGCAGAAATATCTGCCACTGCGCAGAAGAGTTCCGTCACGACTGCAGAGGGTCAGGGGGTCGGCGTGGCTTCACCGACGCGTGGGGAAAGGGCAAGTCCCTATTCGGGCGCCATTATGTGGTAAATAAATAAATAATACCGGATCTATTTTTGAATGGATGAATAAATAACAGATAGCTCAATAAAATAAGAGTCAAGATTCGAGGTAGTAGGAGTTTTGCAGGTTTATTACAGCATAAAGGACAGGATCAGAACAACCTGCATGGGAACAGAATGGCAAGCCTGGCAGCGCTGCCAGGATCTGGACAAGGGAAGGAGTGAGGAAGGAATCTGAATGACTTTTAAATAACAATACATGAGCATATATATACATAGCGCAAACACATAGCATTACATTGCAATAGGCGTAGCAGTGGGTGGAGCAAAAGGCGTGACGCGTAGCAGTCGCGAAAGATAAGGGTGAAAAGAAGGTGTAACTGGGCGTATACATAGACATGTGATGCAAACGTAACAGAATATGTCATGAATGGGGCGGAAACCATGGAGGGGGCTACCTAAGGAGCCGGGACCTCTAACCTAATGGTGCGCGCAAACTGGCAATGACGTATTACTAGGAGAAGCTGGGGGCTATGAACTCTGTGCTAGGAGCAGAGACTGAAGTCTGGAGGGTCGGAGCGACATGTACCTAAACCCTATCTAGTATCTGATGTTTAGGGAACATGTTGATATAAACTAAAAGTCAAGAAGGGAAAGGCTAACAGACTCTAAGACTGGAGCATGCATTATTCTACATGTAGTGCGTGATGAAGAATATTAAATGACCATTAAATGCAGTATTTCTCTTAACATGGAGCCGTATAGGCTAGACAATGACGGAAACTATTGATGCAGTTCAGTAGCTCAGGAATGCAGAGAAGGAGGGCTGAACTGATAACTAGAATCATAACATAGTCTTGGCAGACTCAGAGGCAGAGCCAAGCTGCACCGGGCACTGCGAGGCAGGAAGTAAGTGAAGGGTCGAGGATACAGGTGGGGGCTGGATCGCTCCTCAGCGAGGGCTTCAGGAGACAGGAGCTGAATCTGGTGTCCGGGCCCTTTTGAGGCCTAGAAACGGGGACTTTATAATGAAATAACGTGCACACTGAGAAACGTGGCAACGTAACTTTACATAGGCCTGATACTCGTATTATTCACGAGAACTGGAAACTGACATACTAGAGGTGGACACAACTGTATTTGCGTCTTTAATCGAACATGGGGAATAACATATGCATATTAATCATGCACACATAACATATGATGGAGGAGGCGTAG
Organism: Lissotriton helveticus; assembly: GCF_964261635.1. NCBI lineage: Eukaryota > Metazoa > Chordata > Amphibia > Caudata > Salamandridae > Lissotriton > Lissotriton helveticus. The sequence continues at coordinate 47,616,470 of NC_136073.1, forward strand.
GGACACAGAACATGGCAAAATTTACTTTTCCACAGTGTGAAGAAAAAGGGAAGAGGGAATGTTCACAGGGTCTGGTTCAATGCAGAATGTCCTTCTGTGTTATGGTCTCTCTGGACAGTTGCTTGACTCTGGGATTCCGAAGTCGATCTAATGCTGGAGGCCTCTTTTCAGCCAAAGCCATTAATCAGATGGAAGAAGTGTCAGAGGTTACTGTTGATCAAAATGTTATCCTTGGGTTGTGGTAGTTTCCAAGCCTCATGGCAGAAGGCGTTGATTTGGCTTTTATGGAAACATTTTACCTTAATATCTTTTCATGAAGATTTGTGTTTCACTGCCATTGATGCGGGGCACGTGCCCGCAGCCGTTCGCCTAACCTACACACTTCACATCGACGCACACGCGCCATGACAAGCACCCACCCGATTTCTGGTTCTACCACTCCCTTTTTCAGGTTGTTCCTTATGTTTACCTGTTTAGTACTAAAGATTTGAATGTCTTTTGCATGCCAGGCGGTCTTGTCCCACCTTGGGCTATTTTCACAGTACGTCCTATGATCCGGACTGAATAACGATCTGAGAGGATGCTGAGAAGCGACGCTTGCTCCACTGCTCATGTTACTTCATGCCTACTGTTACTATGCCAATAATTTGTGGGATTGCAATGCTGCTTTGATACCTTGATTATATGCAGGCCTACGCGGCCCTACTGAATACTGTACGTGATTACCTATGGTGGCTACTGCTCTGTGGATTATAATTGAGCATTACTAATTATTTATCACTGCTTCGCTTTGTTACACTGTGATGGCATGTATGATCTGATAAAACAAAACTGCAATAAACATATTCAAACAAAAAAATGAAGATTTGTGTTTTGCCCAAGTTAAAAGTTTTGATCAGAGGCTCTCAGTTTAAGCTACTGCTGTACTGAATATTTTTTGTCTTTCCTGCACGGTATAATGCAAATCTTCCTCATTGTGTCGATTACTATGGGTCAGAGCACTGCTTTTCTTTTCCTCAATGTACTTCTCACCATGTCTTGAAAGAGTTGTGTGCCTGTTACAGCTGAGCCCTCAATTTTCACCATGGTTTCATGAGTCCAGGGCTACTGTGTGTGCAACTCAAAAAGATTGTAGCACCAAACATTAGACACACCCTAGACTTGATGTTGCCGTCATCCCAGAGCAAACAGAGGACAAACAGCCTGGGCGGGTCTAGAATAAAAGAAATCGTAAACAAGAGAGTTTCCCTGGTAAACCCTAAAGGACCGGGACTATACAAGTAACAACAAAAAATATTTTCCTTTCGATGGTTTCTATCTATACGTGACAATCATTCTCAAATTCATACTAAACTTTAACTATAGGGAGTTTGTTTGGAAAATCTAGCGACAAGAAGATTTATAGCATTCACTTATTGTTCATTTAGTGGCAACAGTGTTAAAAACATACATTTATGTAAAATAATGACAATTAAAACCTCATGATTAACAGGGCCAAATTACTCATGTAGAGGCTAGGACGGGCGATATAATCCCGAAGGGTGGTGCCGATATTAATAAGTGGGCAGGCGACCGTATTTGCCTTGCAATAGAACCGCGTAATAATTACGGTGACACGTCGGAGTAGCAGATGTTGAGCAATGAGTAGAGGCTCGGGCGTACACCAAGTGGACCGATTATGTAGAGCAAGGTCATGCGGGATTTTAAACTAAAAACAACAGCGCGGAGTTTCTTGTTGTTGGGATAATAAAATAACTTGTTCTCTAAAACAGATGCAGTAAAGGTACTGCAAATTGAAATATTACCGCACATTTGGACTATATATGAGCATGCTCTAGGTAGAGGATTTTGGAGTGTAGTATGGTTGATTATAAATGTTTAGAAAGTGATGGTCATTTATCTCCCTAAATAGGAACGAGTGCCCCATTATACTAAAGAAGCGGGGATTACTTTGGACCGATTGGGATACCGGAAAGGCTCCCAGGTTTTAACAATTTTCAACCCCATGCGACATAGAACAGACATCCAATTTTATTGGTGAGTGCTTTCTGTCTAGGTTAAAGTAAATCCTAGTGCATTAGATGCAATTTGCAGGCAATTAATAGATGTATATTTGTGCTTTAGGTTGGACATGAGAACCAACACTAGCTGTTAGAACTGAAGGGGAGAGAATCAAAAAAGAATCATTCTTTACGACGAGTTGGAATCTTTTAAGCCCACTTGATGTGAGTAAAAAAAAAATGGATTACTATGGCTAAATTTTTATTAGCACAAAGTGGAAAGTGGAGTTAAAACCTTTATACTTGTCTCTTAATAGATTAGAGAATTGTGAGTAGAGCTTCGAGGAAGGAGGAATTATCACACAAATCCCCATACAGAAAGATTGAAGGATAGTACATGCCAACGATCGAAGGTAAGCATTATGGCCAATTGTTTACTATTTGTAAAGGGAGATAGTATAGAAACAGGAAACAGGCGTACATATAATGTGACATAGTAACAAATGACTATGTAGAAATCATTTGGCACAGGACGGTGTGGGTTAAAGATACGATTAGATATCGAGTCCTTAAAATGTGTGTCTCTTGAATAGGAGGTAATCCAGATCCCCACAATGTTTTTATAAAGAAAACTTTTTTTAGAAAAACTTTTGTGAATATTGTCTGATTCGTTACAGGCATTGGATTTTCAAAGAATGTTTTGACATTAGTATAAACTTAATAGATGATGAATATATCCCTTACAGGGAAGGTCAGAAATGTACTATTGACCTTAGATATATACAAGAATAAAAGTGTATATATATATATTCAACCTAGGGAGTGGAAGTAAAAATTGTTAATCTAGCACAAGTATAATAAATGTTTAATTGTATGTATTTATTTTTAGATATATTGGCTGGCACAGTCAAGAATATTCGGTGTTAATATATTTGTCGTGAGGAAGGTGTTTTCAAATTACCGGATACAGCGAAAAGCGTCAACACAAGGATATGAAATAAGGATATTAACACAGGATGTACGAGTTATGTATTAGGTTGAGAACAAATTGTGTATAGATCAAGGTTTTTTCTATTTTTTTTATTCTTTCTATTTTTGTAAAAAGAGATGCTTTAATAGAAAAAATCTCCTGGTATTGTAATCTACTTAAAAAAACCTTGAAGTAATGTGTATTAATTTGTATTGATTTGTAATATCTGTTAATCATGAGGTTTTAATTGTCATTATTTTACATAAATGTATATGTTTTTAACACTGTTGCCACTAAATGAATGCTATAAATCTTCTTGTCGCTAGATTTTCCAAACAAACTCCCTATAGTTAATGTTTAGTACAAATTTGAGGACGGTTGTCACGTATAGACAGAAAAACATCGAAAGGAAAATATTTTTTGTTGCTACAACAAAAGAAAGCCATTCTTCTACAAACTGATTCTTCAGTTGGAGTCATGGAATCTTCTGCGTCGTAATAATGGCCTCCTATAATAATGGTTCTCCACAATGCTAAGCTGCTGTTTCCTTTCTTTTCAACAGGTACAAACCACTTCGGAGAGCATCAGTGGAAAAAATAAATCTAAAACCGAGTTTCTGTCCTATAATAATTTGAGCTACAGGGTGATAAAAATCTGCACCAAGGGAAAGCAAAAACCAAAACATTTTTTGAGAGTATTGGGAAAGAAACAAGTTCTAATTTTCAGCAACCAAAACTGGCTAGAGTATGCATTTGCACAACACATGCATCAGCAACTGACACTTGCTGCAGACCTAATCCGGTTGCGCTACATTTTGTTATTGCCATTTATATACTGCAGTCTGCAATTAGTGTGGCCATATACTCCTGCTAGCTGTTTAGGATGCCATTCATTCAGATTTGTATTTAAACGATTATAGAAAGTCCTGTTTGATAGTGTGGATGCAGTTTAAAAGCCTAGGGTACACTGTATTGGTGAAACCTTACCCTGGTAATATGGTTTGTGAAGTCTTGACCGCTGATATTGGCAAGAACTTTCTTTCTCTATGGGTCACTAAATTCAGAGTGATTGGAAGAGCTGAGACTTCGTCCCAGTCTCTAGCCAATTTGTAGAGCACAAAATGTAGCTAGAGGGGGACTAAGCAAACTCAAACACTACAGAGTGGGTGTTTCTGCTCTACAACAAACATCATTTTTACTGCACACTGCCAACAGTGATACTCAAGACCTTTTCAGGCATGACACCATTAGTTTCACAATATTTCCTTGTTAGGGTTGGCCACTTGTCCCATCTCACTGATACATATCGTATTACACGAGCTGACATTTCTAGATTCAAATTCAACCTTTGGGCTGCAGAAGGACTGCTGAGTTTGGGGACCTTCCCAACAGCCTTAAGCAGATCTAGGCAAAGAATCATACTTTCTTTGCACCCCCCCTCAAATTCAGATATTATAGCTGCAATGTTTATCACAGAAACTGATGAGACCACCCAACACAGCATAAGTCTGTGCCTTCGTTCAATTAATATTTGATGTTCATTTAACATTTCCCTACAGGGGCTCCCAAGAAAGGGTGACCACCTCCTTCCAGGTCACTACTACCAACCTCGAACTTTCGTCTGGTCACAAAATGTATTCTGTATGTTCTAATCTTGCTTCCCTTCAATTGAACTAATCAGACAAACACACCTAAAAAGAATGATTTGTATGTGACACGGTCAGGACCGGAGATAGTGGCCATAATTACCTGGAGTAAGGTGATCACACTCCCTGAGGAATACAATTTTAATTCACCACAATTTCACAATTTTACATGACCAAAATGTCGTACAAAATAGGAAAATAAACTTGTTAGCATCACATGCCCTTTTGTATTGTTGGCTGTGGCAATAAACCAATGACTGAACTACTTACTATGGCTGGTTAATGTTGTTTTTCAAACTATTTCAAATACATTCCTGTAGCACATTTCACAGTTCACCCTTTACAAATGCATGGGCACCTTCCAAGGGAATATCATATGCTGAATACACAATACCTTGTATGAGCAAAGGACAGGAGTAAAGTACTAGCACCTGGGGTACAAAAGTGTGTTCCTTGATAGATTTGGCAATGGTTCATTCACCACCTATACAACTGCCCCACCATGAACTTCAAAAACTTTAATTTGTAAAGTTCAGAAATCACACTAAGAATTCCTGGTGCTAGGAAGACCTCAGAACCACTTAAAATATAATGTATATGGCCTATTACTGGCATAGAGACATCGGAATGTCCATTGAAAGCATTCTTATATTTCGAAGATATCCTGCTGACAGCTAAACTGATGACATCCATACCATTGATTATGTATTTCATATATTCTTTTTCAGAATATAAAATAAATTTGGAAAAATATGATACACTTCCCATGACCAGATTCACAACTAAAAACGAAATTTTAGGATGTCCCATGAAATGGCTCCCTAAGGCGCTGACGTAGCTAGGTATTAGAGTTACTGGGAGGCTGGTGATACGATAGTTGATCATTGTATCCCATTAATCTTCCTGGTAAACTGACGACTAGACTCAATGGTTCCCATTAAACTTTTCACCATGGGGCAGTGAGCGGATAATTAAAATGACTGTGGCACTCCACTGCAATTATGATTTACGAATGCTCCAACTTGCCATTAAATGCTATTTACTTAGTAGAATTTAATCTGAAATTCTCTACAGTGTCAAGAGACATGAGATACTGCTAACGTAGCAGTGTAAATTAAAGTAAATTCACCACATACAGGGCTTAGAAGGGACCCCTATCAAATTGGCAGCCATCATACAAGGGCTAACTTTCACCCAACAGACACCCTAAACAGCTCCCTTCCTTCTTCTAAATTTGATCCCTCGTCCCTCCCCACACAAACATCATGTCGAGCCCTGACCTATGCGTATCTGGTGACAACTCCTATACCATAATCTACGCCCCAAAGCTCTCCAAAACTGCCACTAAATCATTCAAACACGCTACCCTAATAAGGCACCCAGAGACCCTGATAACCGACCTGCGCTACAGCGCGGGTATAGGCACCGACATTAATGACCTTATCTTCTTTTCCAGAAGAACCGACTCCTGGCGTAATACCTTCTCAATATTCGCTTAACCAGGAACATTCCATACGGCACTAAGCTCACAATAGCACCCTCCCCTACCTTGCGAGCTGACCTCACAATCGCCCTCTACAAATACGGCATTGTTCTAATTCAAGCCTCAACCAACAACCTCAATAAATTCTCAGACCTTTTCCCCATCCTCATAAACCATGTGAATAACTCAGATAGAGTAACCAACACCCGCACCAATGACCCTCCGTCCTGCCAGCCTAACATGCCTAGCCATCCACAGGCCAACCCTCCAAGGGCCTCTTCCTCTGCTCACCCTATCCCCCCCCAACATGTCTCCTGTCCCCGACTACAGAATCTCCCCTACACCTGTGATCCCCTCCCACCTAGTGCCCCCCATTGATGGGGAGACTGATACGCTCCCATTGTCCCCTGTCTCTGAGAGAGCTAACCCTCAAACAGCTCCCACCACGTTCACCCCGTCCACTATAATTCGTCCCCCGGCACCCATAACAGTACCGCCCCGAGACCTCCGAGCTCGTCCCTGCCATCCATCTTTCAACATCGTGAGCTAAATACTCCTCCCCCAAATACCCCGGAGCCCGTTCTAACCAATCCTTCCCCCCCTCCCACCTTTACATGCCCCTGTGACAGCTCCTGAAACTTTAAACCCCTGCCCTCTAGCTCCCCCTGTTTATAACGACCTTGAAACTCTGCCAGAGCATTCATAGCTCCATTCTGGACCTCTTGAACCTCCTCCACCTTGCTGAGATCTCACTTGCTAACCTCAAACCACCACTTACTTCCCCCTCACCGAACACCGAGCCCCCCAAGCACCCACTCCCGCTACCTCTGAGACATCTTCGCCCACGTAAACCGTCCTGCCTCCTCTCTGAGGAGGAATCCCGCGCTCTCGCACTCTCCTATAACGCTCCTACCGTCTCCTCCAATCCTCTAGACCTCACAGGAAGCGAAATCCTAGCCATCCTCCAAGACCACAACTCTGTCCCAGCCACCCCCCGTCTGCTACATACGAGTCCTGAACACCCCATCAGCACAGTTAACATCAACCCCAACAGGCGAGCCACTCTCCATAACAGAAGTGTGGTAAAAAGCAACCTCGCGCCTGTATCTATAGACGCCCAGACTCTTGACACTCCTCCAGACACCCCCCTATCTGGTCTATTAATCAACTGGCGTTCAGCAGTCAAACATGCCGCTGATCTTGCTGAACTCGTCCTGGACAAAAACCAAGACCTAGCCATACTAACCGAATCTTGGCTAAACGAATACTCTTCCTCCTGTCTGGACCTATTAATCCCGCCTAATTACAACATTGCCAGACTGGACAGACACTCAAATAACAAGCATTTACAATGCAACGGTCTCGCCTTTTGAAAAGTTAGAGCTATTGGCATTGTAAATGACAACATTTTTATTTATGTTTTGTTTTTGAAAACAGATAAATAAATGGCATTGTCATTTACAATGCCAATAGCTTAATCTCTCGCAAATGCGAGAGCTATTGCATTGAAGTAGAGAGAAAAGAGGTGCAGATGAGGTAAAGAGATGAGGCTCATACATAGGAAGAGCGAGGGAGAAGTAGAGAATGGTGAAATAGGGAGAGAGAGACAGAGGTAAGACAGGTGTATTAAACGAGCGAGACATTGGAAGCAGAGAGAGTGAACGGAAACAGTGAAGGGGATAGAAAGAGAGATGAAAGCAAAGGGAGTGATAGATGGAGCAGAAGAGGCAGAGAGAGCATTGTAGAGAGAAAGAAATAAAATAATGGGAAAACGTGAGGGAAAGAGGACATCAATAAATAGAGAGACATAGAAGGCCAATAGGTGAGGTAAGAGAGAGGCTAATGCAAGCAAACACTCAGGATGTGGTAAACCAATGTGTGCTTCCCAAATTATAACACGAGGAGAAAACTCATGGCTGTGCAAACATCATGCTTGACTCAGACAGACTGCCTGTAGCAAGGGTAAGAAACAATGCAGCCACCCTGCATAGGCAATAATGCAGGTGAGCACCAAGCAAGATCAGCAGATATGCCACACCATGAAAGGTTTAAAAACACACTAACCATCCACTGCACATGAATATATCCATTTTTTGTACAACTAAACAATCTGTTGCAGCCGGGCTCATAGATCAGAAGAGTGGACAGGACATCCCTTGCAGGAGAGCACAAGCATTCCCTGGCAGCGAAAACATGCACTAGGAGCATGGACAAACCATTCGTAGCAGGCAAGCACCATAACAGTTCAAACTGAATGACATCACAGAAGATGTGCATTTAAGGCGAGGGGAAGACTGCAGTGAGGGGCCAGAGAACATCTTCCAGGGCTGTGAACATTCTCAGCTTAAAAACGGAACTGCTGTGCACGGAGACTTTATTTGGGCTAGGTGTATAGGGCACACAGAACTCTTCGACCCTGCATCTCCAGCATGAGCACCGTACAAAGAGGGTGAGTGTATGAATGATAGAAGTGGCAGAGACATATCAATCCATCAGGAGTTGGTAAAGCACAACTACGCACCGGTCAGGGTCTCAAGGCACTGGGTCACCCCCTCATATGAGCTAAATGATGGGTACAGACAGGCCATGCCAATGTTAATTGCGAATTTGTGCATCATGTCTGGGGCTTGTGTGGATATGCACATACAGCATGTAACCGATGGATCAAAGTAAGATCGCCCACAAGGATGGGGATGAGAGCAAGCACAATGTAGGTAAAAAATCTTTATCTGAGCAGTTAAGTATAACCATTGGAATTCAGAAAATAGGTTAAGGAGGACGACAAATGTAAGTCAATTCATCAAGGCATTTGTCACAATTATAAAACCAGAAAAGAGCTAGGATTATAAAGTCCATGGCATCGAGGAAATACATTCTTACACAGCTAAAAACTAAAACACATTCAACAACACTTGGTGCTTACCTCCTCTGAATCCCGCTTGGATCTTCCTTCCCTGATTTTCATTGTAATATTCCAGATGAAAGATTTTCTTCTCGAATGTATGCGACTGTGCAGAGTTTGGGGGACAGACAAGGCACATACACACAGTCCCCAAGCGCAATTTTTGACAGAGGGAGACCGAGACAGAAACAGGCAAAAAAGGTTATGGTTACTCTCTCACTATGAAAACCGATGAGAGAATAGAATCCGCGTGCACCGCACTATCCCCTGTTGAAGATCCGTCCAGGAAGATAGAGACGAAAAGAAGCAAGGGAAACACGGCACAACTCCCTAGCTCCTAATAAGCAGCCCAGATACACACGGCAAGCAGACAGACAGACAGACACGAAAAGAGCCCTGAAAGCAGCGAATCTTAATCCAAAACCACCCTAAAAGTAACACAGTGACATACTGCACAGTGCGATCTGTAGACCCGGAATCTGATTTGGGAGTGAGGATATTTTTGTTTGCAGCCCTCAGAGCCGGCTCATTACCAAGATGCTGTTTATATGTGCATGCTCAGACGAGACATGAGACTGCCTGGGAAAGGTGGATGTAGTGAATACGGTGCAGCGTGTCCCACGTGCGAGGCACAAAAAATTTAGCAGAGTGACAGAAACAGGCCTCAAGCCCAAAGGCAATTTGTAGTGGGTCCCCAAAAATTGACCCTGCCACCAAACACAGCACCTCCCCCGCTACCGGCCCACGCTCGCCACAACAGAAATGTAGTCTCCTATACCCCTGCCCCGGCCCCTATCCCCACTCCCACACATAAAATAATGCCTTTACCCCCGTATCCATGGGATCCCTTTTCTCTGACTCCCAAGTCGCAGGGATTTCTAAACTCAAAGTTGAGGTTTTGAAACATGCGCATGGGAAACAGAAGAACTCTTCTACGAACTCAGACTACCCGTCCCCAAGCTCCCACCAGAAAGCAGGACTTTCTCTCTTACTCACCTTTCCTTTTGTTGGCTTGAACGTCATTTGTACTGTCAGAAAGGGCCGGGAACAGAGATATCGCTAGCCCTCAGTTTCAGCTACCGTAAACAGCACTCCACGTCGCGCAGAATGTATGTCAACTTGCCAGCCACGGAGCGTGAAGGGATAAGTAGTTCTAGCGGTCTCCTTCTGTCAGTGTCCGAGAAGGCAAGTAAAAAGCGGGAGTGTAATAAATAACAAGCGTCCTGCAGAATTTCGGGGATCGGGACCTAATTACGCGGCTATTCTAGTCACAAAAATAGTAGAACACAATACATGCATTTAATTATAATAAACAAATCCGGTACAGTCAAAGTTTCTTGTTTTCTGAAACACATTGCGGCGCGTAAATAAAACAATTATAGATGTTTTCTCTACTGAACAAGACAAAGCAGTTTGGGGAGCTTCTTATGCGCTGTGAGTTAAACCCCTAAAGAGGCATCGAAGCGCATTAGTGCTTTGCAATTATAGGGGAATTCATGCGGTCCGATGTTTTGGAATAGATTAGAGAGAGTTTCAGGAAAAAATGCAGGGGAAATTCATTTCCTGATTGACTCGGATTGAAGAAAAACATTGATTCAGCCTGCTCTTTCCTGCAAAATCGGTTGAAAAAATATACTTTCCTGAAGGAGCCTCCTCGGTCACCTGATGCAACAAAGAAGAACTCGGTGGGATTTAAAGGAACATTGGGCAAAAAGTCAAAACAGATAAGTTCGTAAGTGTTCGAAAACAATGTGACTCCTCGTTGTAAAACGTCAATTATTATTTAACAGTTTTTATTTTATTTTACCTTAACAGTGGAGCACAGTGCCCAAGCATCAATCGGTAACAGGGTACTCGCCGTAAAGGAGGAGAGCCAAAGATATGCAAGAGAGTTGTACAAACTAGCGGAGGCGTGTCTGAGAAGCGGGCAAGGTCTGGCTGTCAGCAACACAGAAAAGGGACAAACAGGCAACTTCCAGGCACACATGAAAATGAAGGCGGTCCTTTCGTGTAACGATCGTCATGAAAGTGGTGCATCTTGTCTTGTGCTCGCCGGTTTAGTTCTACGTCAAAACTGAAATGAAGCACTTATATACCCAGGTATTGTAAATGTCCGTGTAATTTTCTAATTATTGATTCTGTTGTTCAATGTAAATTTCAAGCAAACTTACAACATGTAGCAAATGCAACATGTTTTTGTTCTTGCTCATAAATTCACATTAATTGCATTAAACAGATAAACGTCGCAACGTTTGCTTTCTTACCGGTAGATCTGTATTGACTGGGCTTGGTATCTAGTTCTTCCAAGATGGTGGCTTTTGTAGCGTCCTTTCAGTTCCGATGTAAGCCAATCGGAAGGAGCACAAACGAAAGGGGTGTGTGAAAGGGGGTAGACGCACTCTCCAATGAGTGTGCAAACCTTATTTGCATATAGCCGAAGAGCATTTTGGGAATGTAGGAATTCGCTTAAAACGCGATATCTTAATACTAATTATGTGTATATACTTTTATAGGACAATTTCTTTTGTCCATAATTTCAACTCTGCCCAGAAATCATTTATATATCTGATAAGTACTCCCTCTAACATTACTAGTTTCCTAAACATGAACGATATATACAAAATTGGACTTCTCTACGTTCGACATCGAAAAGATAGAGGAGCACAGAGCGGAGCATGGAGAGGCAGGTAGGGAAAGGACCCGGAGAGAGCCTTAGCGAGAGGGAGGACAGTAAACTTCAGATGGGGAGGTGAGAGAGGCGGAGGGAAGGGGATAGTCATTAGGCATGGCTGCGAGATATTGCAGGTTCATTCATTGAAGGACGTGCACATTCTCTTTGAAGAGAGCGGATGTGTGCGCGCCCACGAGGTCAAATCTCCAGCAGGAGAAGCTCGTAACAGTCTGCTGTCCACATTCCTAAGAAAGTGGCGACATAAGTTGTCTCCCTAGACAGCAAAAGCTTCGCTTTTGCTTTCGTCTAGGCGAGACCTAAAAAAGGAGGATGCATTGCCTGTATCTACCGATCCTCCCTGCTTGTCACAGAACTCACAACAGTCTCCACTGACTCCTGCGAATACCTCGCACTCTCCATCAGCAGCAACTCATTACACCTTTGTAACCTGCAAATTTTCTACCACCCCCCAGGCTCCAACGACTCTTTCACTGATCACCTCTTGGAAATCATGACAAAGATTTCCTCCAATACCACAGAGATTTTCAAGGGCGATTTCAACCTGCACTGGAACGACACTAAAGATCCTCACGTCAACGCCATCAAAGACCTCTTAAGTGACCTAGCCCTGACTCAAGCCTGCTCACTGCCAACCCACTCAATAGGGGCCATCCTCGAATGGATCATCTCTAAGGACTCCGCAGTCAAGCTCATCTCCATAGACCCTTGTGACTGGTCTGACCATCACTCCATCTCTTTCATTTTACATGGGGCCCGCAAGACAAAGTCGTCTCAACTGGTGATTCTCAAACGCTGGACCAGAAATACTAAGAATCTCGACCTGATGAGACTAGAGTCCAGTTGCAAATCCGACCTCCCCCCCCCCCCTTCGCACATAACCATGGTTAGTGACCTCAATGAGCATTACTCGTCATCCATCTCAAACATTCTGGACGACCTTGCCCCCCTTAAACTAAAAAGAACTCAAATCAATGACAGAAACCCGTGGTTCACTGGCTCCCTCAATATGGATAGGAGATCCCTACGGCAATCTGAAAGAATCTGGAGACAACACCCCTATGCAACGCATCTAAAACTCCTCCGCCAGGCGAGAAATGCCTACAATAAGCATATCCTCAATTGCAAAAAAGAATATTTCAGATCAGAACTGGGGAACGCCAAGAATAGACCCCAAAAGCTCTTCGAACTGGTCAAACTCCAATCTAATAAACTGGCAAAAACACCGAAAGAATCCCCCAAATCGCTAATATCGTCAGATGAATTCTCCTCTTTCTTTGCTGAAAAAATATCAGCACTAGGAATTAAACTCAGTTCCACCACCTACTCCCAACCTCTTCCCGTCCTGCGCCATTCTTCCGCACCAACCATCCTAGCCCCACCAAAGAACAAAGCCCACTGGACTGACTTCGAATACTATACCGAAGATACTATCTTAAAAATCCTTTCTACCTTAAAGCCTAATAACGACTTCAACGACCCGCTACCCTCCAGCTGCCTCACTGTTGTCTCCCAATCCATCGTCCCTTGCTGGACTACAATTATCAACGCCTCTCTTCAACACCCCTTGAAAGCCGGGCCAAGTCCTCCCCATTTTGAAAAAGCCCACACTGAACCCAGCCTCCGCTGACAATTTTAGACCTATCTCCAATATCCCGCTTTTGGCCAAAGTTTTGGAGAAGGGTGTACAACAGCAACTAAGCCAGCACATCAACAACTTTCACCTACTTGACGACTTTCAACCTGGCTTCAGACCAGGGCACAGCACTGAAACTGCTATGCTGCACATCGTGGATGATGCCCTCCAAGCCCTAGATCAAGGCAAAACCTGCCTTCTAATCCTGCTTGGCCTATCCTCTGCCTTTGATACGGTCAACCATGAAAAACTACTTGAACGCCTCAAACTGAGGATGGGTTTGGGTGGCGTGGTACTGGAATGGTTCAGGTCCTTCCTCCACAACCGTTCTAAGAGAGTTCTCATTAACGGCAACCTATCAGTTCCCACCCCGGTCACAGTTGGAGTCCCCAAAGGCTCAACCCTGTCCCCCACCCTCTTTAATCTTTACCTAGAGCCACTCACCGAAGTTCTCCGTACTGCCAACATCTCCTACCATATGTATGCGGACGATACCCAAATATACATCAATATCTCTTCGCTCAAGGAGATCCTCTGCCTGAATGAGACCCTGAAAATGACCGTCCAATGGCTAGCCAATAACCAACTCAAACTTAATGCAAAGAAAACTGAATTTCTCCTAATCTCCCCTTCAAAAGCCAACCAAGAGATTCAAAAGTGGATCAAGACCATCACAGCCCTGAACTGCCCACCAACCATTGTGGACAAATCCCTGGGCATAATCCTCGACTGCAACCTGAACATGCGAGACAACATTGACTCAATGGGTAAAGCAGCCAGATTCCACTTGAGCTACCTCTGGAAGCTGAAACCTTTCATCGATACTCCTGACCTAAAAATGGCAGTTCAAGCACTAGCCATCTCCAGACTGGATTATGGCTGTTCCACCCTCACTGGACTGCCCAAGATCTCCCTAGCGCCTTTAAAAGCCTGCCTCAAAGCGGCCGCCAGGCTACTTACAGGCACCAGGAAGTTCGACCACATCTCGCCACACATGAAAGCACTGAACTGGCTCCCTCTAGAGGCCAGAATTCAGCTGAAACTTGCATGCATTACACACAAGGCCCTATACACAAACTCCCCCGCCTATCTGGCACAGAAACTAGTGATATCTGGAGGAAGCAGGAACTCCCGGTCCGCTAGAAACCTCCTACTCCAACCCACCTCCTTTCAGAAAAATAGAACCTACAACAGGGCGTTCACTGGAGCAGCACCAAGAATTTGGAACTCTCTTCCCACCTGCCACCAGAAGAATCCCTTCTCTAGCACGTTTCAAAAACGAGGCCAAAACCTTTCTCATGAGTAAATTCCTCATCTAAGGCCTACTCGCAACCACGGCATTGCCTGACTAATCCAAGACTACCGCTTCCCAGATCACCAACTCCTTACACCGAGATCTTATGGGTACTGCGCGATTACAAACTTTCTTCGTGATTGTAACCTTACATGTTGATCTTGTATAATTCTGCACTTTAAACTTGTTCTTATTTGGAGCACTGTATACCATGTAAACCGCTCTGATACCCTCACAGGTCAAGTTTGCGCTCTATAAAACACAAAAATAAATAAATAAATAAAAGGATTCATATGGGAGGAGGCCCTATCTACGCTAAAACCAGAATCCCTCTGGGCATACACTACTTGTGGTGGATTAGGTGTTCTTACATGAGATAGTATTATTATGCACATTTATCACAGGTGGCCTGCTTGTTGGAGACAAATCTCCAGAGGGAACAAATTACAGGCCAAATATTCATTCACCCAAAGCCTTGGCATCATTGATGACATCATCCAGTGACTGCAAGTGGTTTTAATACGTTTAGGAATGTTAAATATATATACCAAATGTATTGGTGAATCAGTGGGAATATGAATGCCTGAATGGACAATTCAGAGGGTGAGTGACTGACTGACTGTAAAACTGGTTTTATACGAGTGAAACCTGTGCCCAACTATAAAGTCCCTGTAACCTTTGTTTTTTTCAATGAATTTCTAAGGTTTTTTAAATGCAAATTCCTAACCATAACGTCCCTGTAACCTTTGTTTTTTTCAGAGAATGTCTATTTTTTTTTTACCTAGTAGTTGCGTTTGCAGTGTGGTGGAGAAAGGGCTCTCAACAATTCTGCTGTCTGGGACTTACTGGAGGTAACAGGAGGGGTTTCTAGCCCCCAAGGACCCTCGGCATCCAAAGGGGACTTTGTCTCCCAACCAGCAGTGCACCATGAGGAATGGCCTCCAACAACCTCGCAGTAATCGCGCTGTATGGGATATACCGGAAGTAACAGAAGGACTTGTTGGCTCCCAAGGACCGTCTGGAGCCAAGGGGGCCTCATCCCCAACCAGCAGTGCGCCAGGAGGCACATTTGCAGAGTGGTGGAGGAAGGGGGTGCGGCCTCCAAAGACCTCCCAGCAATCCCAATGTGTGGGGCTTACTGGAGGTAACAGGAGGGCTTGTTGGCCCCCAAGGACCCTCAGCAGCCAAGGGGACTTCATCCCTCAACCAACAGCGTGCCAGGAGGCACACTTACAAAGTGAGGCAGAAAAGGGACAGGGCCTCCAGCAACTTGACTGTCCATTTATTCTATTTTTTATCACAGGAGATGAGCTGCATGGCCCCCCTTTCGTGGGCCAATTTCACCCCATTCCAATCACTTCTGCATGGCCACCCAAGGAGCGGGAATTACAGGTACAGATCTCTATAAACCCATTCACCAGGTCAGAGAAAGTAATATTAGAACTCTATGATAGCCTAGAGTCAGCAGATAAACTGGTTACTTTTCTACTCATGCCAATAATTTAGTGAGTATTAGGTGAGACAGTATCCTGCCCATCCTCTATCCTATGCAATCTTTTGTCAATCCAAATGTGGGGCTATAAAAAACTGCAATTGTTTTACTCCTATTGTATTCCAATAGCTTGTCAGATACTCCTCCCCCCAAGCTTTCATCAATTTTGAGAATCACAAAGTTTGCACAAAATCAGCACAAATATGCAATGCCTTTGATTTCTATCATACCGTCCTCAAAAGAGCCTCCATTTTGTAGAGATTCTTACTGCTGCCTTCTTAGTCTATCAGTCTTAGAACGAATAAAACTCACGCTATTGAGTGCCTCTCTTTGCAGCTGCTTAAATAAGATGGTTTTTATTACCCTCTTTTATCACTGGGAAATTATTTTCTCTGTGCAACCAACAGACCACACCTGCAACCAGCAGCAAGCAGAGACTCAGATCGGATTAATAGTGGCCACTTTACCTATTATCCTTTGTTGCAGGGATTCTGCCCAAGAACAGAACTATGCGTAGGATTATGGGACCTTAGTGCGCAGGGACTGAGTCATCCTACCACCTTAGTACCCATGAGCCCAGGGCCGACTAGCTAGTGTCCCACTTGCCATCCTACTTACCACAGAGAAACAAGTGATTAGACACCCCAGAACACAACAATCCCGAATCTCTCAGGACTCACTGTTAAAAGACACACCCTTTCGCCCACACACTTGTTCACAATAAGATCTGACAGAGAAAAGAACCAGTTTAAAATATTTATTTTAACTAACGTGCTCTAACATTCAGATTACGTGCCATAACAAGCAGGGAAATGCATAATAAAAATACTGTCACCATAGCAGCTAGGCCATAAATCATGAAAGGAGATGTCATTATAAAAATACAATCTAACCTATTCTGCCTCCCCTTGCTTATAAGCTATATTATTATATATCAGAAGATCTCTGGGTTTTGAGTGCAGACTCAAAATATAGCACTAAGTTGGACATTACTTAGTGTCCCACTGTTGCACTCCGGTTCGGTTATAGTAACCTTTCTCGATTTCAAATAGAGTCCACAATTATTCGCAGTTTCTTTGTTCAAGTGAATTTCTTTTTATTGCATATTTATAACATCAAAATGATAAATCTCATGGATGCATGTGCGTCTTGGTAATTACTTCTTGGTATCACAGATATTAAACATGTCATATCAATCATTCCCAATGCATTTCGGGTCAGAGACCCTTCATCAGGGGACAGTGTATCCTATGTGATGCCAAGCAGATCTAATCAGTATAGTTTCAATATCAGAGTCTCGAGGTCTATTCAGTTGAGAGTGCGGCGGACGAAGTTAACAGTCATGTTCCGACCCAAGATCAAAAAGCGTCAGTGCAGGAGATGTACACGGCTGGTTTTAAAGGAGTATCGGAAAGCGTTACGCTTGCCGATACTCCTTTAAAACCAGCCATGTACATCTCCAACATCTACACTTTTTAATCTCAGGTCAGAACGGTTTAGATCTGCTTGGTATCACATAGGATATGCAGTCCCCTGATGAAGGGTCTCCGACCCAAAATGCATTGGGATAATTGATATGACATATTGAGTATCAATGATAACAAAACGTACATGCATCCATGAGATTTATCATAATGTTGTTATAAATACGCAATAAAAAGAAATTCACTTGAACAAAGAAACTGCGAATAATTGTGGACTCTATTTGAAATCGAGAAAGGTTACTATAACCGAACCGCAGTGCAATAGGAGGACACGAAGTAATGTCCAACTTATTGCTATATTTTGAGTACTGACCCGACTTCCTTAGGCTCGAGGGGGATACCCATGTGCACCCAAGAAGCTTACTGAACAGAAGGATTTCCATCAGACTGAAAATAGTGTGCCAAACTATCTTTTGCATTTTTGTGTGTATACCCCACATCTCAGACTATTGATGGCAGTTCTACATCATAGGTGCTGTCTTACTCTTCTCTCTGGAAAGGTTCCTCTCCAAGTGTGTGCTCTCTATGCATGTATCCCATTAATACCAAAGTATGAGTTCCAAACAGCTACGTTGGTATGTTTTGTCTGGGTGCTAGGGCCTTAACCAGAACAGAACAACAAGTTCAACAAGGAGCATTGTTTTTCGACCTTGTACACCATGTTCAGACTAAATCCCAGGAACTGGCAAAAAATTAACGCAGCAGACAGTTCTCATGTGAAAAACACAAGAAAAGTATTTCCAAAAATAAAGCCATGTAGTAACGTGCGCAAAGCCACGCACTGTCTGCAGAGCTCATGCTAACTTAGAGAAAACTGCAATGTCCCTATGGGCCACGTGACACCTTGAGAGGTCCATAAAACGAATACCTCACAGAAATACTTAGCAGCTCTTACAAATGGGACAAATCATAATCTGTACAAATAATGTTCACAGTATTCATTATTACTACGAGTTCCTTGCACATTGCTAGAGCTCCACATTGCTAAATCATCTATGTAAAATACATTTTCATTCTGTTTATGTCTGGATATGTGGCAAGCTTCAGTTCAGAAATCCTACCCCCTTTAAAGGCTCCTCACGGGCCAAGAGTTTCAGATGAATTGGGTTTCTATCCAAGAAATTCTACGGCTCTGGCTCCTGTATCTGGAGCAGTCTACTACTGTGTTCCATCCGCTATGACATATGGTGAATAACTGAGATATATCTCTGTAACTTGCCTGGATTTGCTGTGCGTAAAATGCCTATCTAGTTTGTGTTAATTATCTCTGCACCATATTTTATACACAGATAATGAACAATGTGTACGACGGGTGTGTTTCTCACCACCCTGTTTGCAAAAATCGAAGTAATATGCATACCGCATACCACAGAGCAAAGGTATTTTGTCTGTTACTGCTTTCAAAAACACATTTGTGAAGCCGCAAGACTGTAAAAAAAGGATTGCTTTTGTAACATTATTAGAAGGGTACAGCTTAATCTATGGTAGAGTAAGCAAGCTTTTTCACAGGCTGAATTTACTTTGTCAAAAAGCATTGATTGGAAATTGTCCTTTGTTTACGAGTAGCAATAATTAGCTTGCCATGATACAATTGCAAGCCATATATTTTATAAGTCATCTTACAAAATTACGTGCTGATAAAATGCAGTTGTGTGCATCAAACGTTTGATTTTGGGTGCTTCAAAATTAACTAACATCCTCATGGGACTGACTTTTTCTTGTTATTGTGAAAAAGTCTCAGAGACATACCATGAAAGTTTTTTAGCCTCCCTGGGTATGTTGAACTCAAATTGCTTAAAGAAGTCAAGCTAAAAGTATTCTGATTTCGTTCAATAGGAATGTAAATAATGTGTTTAATTGATACAACTGGCGGGACACATCGTACTCCCTCTGCAAATCTACTATAGGAGTCCTTAATGGAATACTAGGGTTGATAACTAATCTCCAGTTAAAACGAATGCATTATGTCAAGGAGTGTGGTAATAGACACTATGTAAATCTAGCATGGCCATATTTTCCCCATGTACTGCGCTTTATATATAAATATTCATTTGTAATGAGAAATGTTTTTGGCGGTACTATCACTAAGGCAGCCACTACATAGATCTACTAATAAGTGGCATAAATCAATGAGCTGAAAAAACACCAAAGAACGCCCCCACTCAACATCCACAGAGTACAATAACTGCTGTCAACATAACATCCCCAGGAGCTCAAAATCTATCAACTCAAATAAACCCCTACAACACCTGACAAAGCCACATCAACAAACAAAAAAATAAAAACTTAGCATAACGGACACAGACTCGCTGAGGAAAACTCGTTCTACCCACTGAAGAAAAACATCAACTAACTTGAATTAAATCTCTCTGCATAATGAAATAAACACTACCACCCAAGCCCAAAGTACTCCAACAGATTTCTCATTATCACCACAATCTGCAAGAAAATCACAATAAGATGGTTTTAGAAAACTGAATATTCTATTGGATTGCTGTCTGCTGTCAACCAAGTACATCCAAAAGTACTGCCTAAAAAATAGATAATTTGTAAATTTTAAATAATTTACAAGCTAATTCATTAGCACTATATTTGTATACTGCCAATGTTTAATACTGCACACTGAGAGACCACTCAAATGGTTATCATAAAATCCATAATGCTTGATCTCAAAGAAAGGGTAGTCTGATTCAAAAACCAGTGACAAGGATGGAGTGCAAGCGGAGAGGGTCTTAGCGACATAGAAGAATTACGCAAGTGCATAGTCAGTGAGGAAGGGTAACTTATGCTGGAGCATGTTTTAAAAACTGAAAGTAATGAATGCAGAATGATACCCAATAAGTAGAGTATCTAAGCCGGGTCAGGAATCTCACATGGAAGGCCAAATGTTTCACTCACAACAGCAGGGTTGCTAATTGTGTAAATTAAGCCAGGAGTTATTTTAGGGAGTCCAATCAAAAAGGGGAGGAATACTCTGACTTGTATGTTAGAATTATACTTACCATATCTGTATTATTGCCCTCATAGATCCATCCACACAAAATAAACTATAACATTGGATTCAAAATTACACACACAGGAGGAGGTCTGGTTGGCACAAGGTCACCTCTATGACGGAACAAAACCACAACAAGATCCTGCAATGTCTTAAACCTCCATTACACAGCAGATAAGAGAAACTGAACAACTGCAAGCACATCATCTACCTTCCTCTCCAACTGATGCTTCGTCTGCCTCCTCTTGCGTGGGTGTGTCACAGGATACCAAGGTAACTTGTGTGCACTTTCCATAAAGGTCCACCACTGCCCAGACCTTCTGTGGTATCCCAGAGGCAGCCACACCACAGTCTTGTCCATTTACCCAGAGGCGAAGGTCCCCATTGGCAGTTCGTTGAATCCCCACCCGATCTCCCTCTCCAAGCTGATCCAAATCCTGCCCATATTCTTCCAAGATTGATCGTCCATCCCGCAGTACTGAGCACCCTGAGATAATCCAGGAGCCTCCCTTCAGACCAGTAGCGCTGCTGGGGAAATCAAGGAGGTTGGGGTCCAGCGCAGTGACACCAATTTCAATTGAACCGCTCCAAGAATTTACCTAAGAAATGAAAAGCACAAGGAATGCTTTAAAATAAAGTAAATGTGTGTGGGGAGATCGGAGTCTCTAATTAAAAGCAACTATAATGAAAATGCAATCAGCATGCAACATCTCATAACAAACGCAAACAATCATAACTACCAACTTGAACCTCATTGGATGCAATCAGACCAAAATCTAGCAAAACCAAATATCAGACAATAGAAATGACCAAGAAACTTAAAAAGGGTGATCATTTGCCTCCTGCTTAAGATCATAAAAAAAAATCAGAACAAGATATAGAGAATACAGCACTCATCCAACCAAGAAAATCATCATGTTGAATAACTATATTTAAAAAAAAAAATCTGCATATAGCACGAAACATTAAATCAGCTGTCTGCTGCCTTGTCAAATATGCCACATGACACAAAGGAAAAGCATCAAACACGCTCAATGAGGATTATATCATGTAACTTCAAAATCTGGAATGCAACACCCAAACGTAACTGTTAAACAAATACACTGTCCGCACCCAGCACAAACCAGGAGAAAAATTCATAACATGCAAAGACAATACCAAAATGGGAACTCATCACAGCCATAATAAAGGAAAAAAATGGAAGACACCCTATGATTCAACACTTAAACTACATTTAAAATTAGAAGCAAGAAAGTAGATCTACCTGAACAATACCATAGTCAGTCAAAAGGCTCATCATTTGATGATTAAATATCTTTCTGAAGCTCTCTCTCACATATCTACGCAGAACTACCACCATCAGCATCTACTAACTCCATGTTAGAAAAGCTATTGATGCTGCCACCCACCATATATTTATATAAATTTTAAACAAATGAGATCAGCAAAACGAAAGCAAACCAATCACACACTCCACCCACCTTCTTGCCTTGTCTCAAATCCAACAGACCACAAAATAAGTCAAAATACACTTGTGCAATCCCATAGCCAATAAATAATAGCAATAAAAAATGAATAATTCTGACAAACCTTAGATCATGCCAAATATTGTACAAACAGACGTATGTCTCATGCATTGAATATGTCAAACAGTAGCACTTAAACCTCAAACACAAAAATGAAATTAGTGATGTTTTCAGACCGTGCCTGACACACGCACGTATATGCCAGACCTGGTTATACTAAGGCTCTCCTTACCAGATGCTCTGAGCAGTATCCAGACGTGATGGGGAAACAGGGCTCTAGAAAACTATAAATTGTCTATAAACTATAAATTGTCCGCTGATCCAGACGTGCAATTATCGGGTCCAGAAACAAATGACCCAGTTTTACCAGATGCAGAAAGTCACAGACTGCAGGTCAATGAACAAACTGAAAATCCTACCCCGTCTCACCCGCAATCAACACAGGATATAGGACTAAACTAATCCCTAAAACCCCCAAGCAAACACAGGCCCCAAAGGCCTTCCCCATCGGCACGAGCCCCACTTAATGTATTTAGCACCAGCTAGAAGTAGGTGGTACATTACTACATTTAAGTCCCTGAAATCAGGAAATAACTGCAGAAAAGGACTTCAATAATCATTATCTTGCAGGTTATTTTTTCTCCAGTCTGAGGAAATTAACTCGTAATCCTTGTTATCTCACAAGGAATCTTTAAATCTGGCACTAGCGTCTCCGAAGTGGTAACGGGGAACAAGGAAAAGATAAAGGAACATGCTGTCACTGTTTTAAGGAAAAGCTGGTAAATGACAGCTTAAAAACAGAGGGTCGTCATGTTTAGGATTGAAAGGAAGCATTTGTGGTAAATAGTTATTCAGTTCAAAACTCAGTTAATGAGACCACTCACCGAAACCTTTAGATAGCATTATAAAACCACTTGAACAAAATAAAGGTGCAAAGCGCACCTAAAAGTATTTGAAACTACATGCAAAAATCAGAACCTGACCTTTCTGGGCAGTGGGAGAATGTTATTGAAGAAACACTTTTTTACAACCATCGTTGGGGCAGTGCGGTAGGACAGCTCATCCCTAAGGGAGGGGCCCATGCCTTGAGGGTCGACTATCCGGGGAAATCTGAGACATCCCGCACAACTCAGTTATCATCCCGATACTGATTAGTGGGAGATGTATCAGCACCTGGAGTGGGCTCGACAGGTGGGCAGATTCCATGGGGACTATGGTAACTGGTTGGCAGGGCTGTGCTGGCCCCTGCCGGATGTCCTGGGCTCTGTTGGGGGCTGATCCCCGTCCCCACTCTGTGGCGGGGTTGACACCCCCGGGGCAGAGGCCCTTCCTTCCATCTGACAGCTCACCTTGCGGTCTATCCTGACGCTGAACACCTGCCCCTCCCGCAGCGGCTCCCGGCTCAGCACCAGGCCGTGGTTGAACTCCTGCACCGGCTGGCTGCGCTGCGCCGTCCGGTTCCAGTTGGACAGGGAGATGAGCTTCCCGGTGCGGGGGTGCAGCTCGGCTGCACCCGCCATCTTCCTTCCGTCCGCCCAGCGGCAGCGACGCGCGACATCGCTCGGCGCCTTACGGCAGTGTGACGTCATCGGACGCTTCACGGCAGAGTGGCACTCTTCGGGTTGCTTTACACGGCAGTGTGGCATCCTGTCAACCGTTTGCGTCAGGGTGGATCACCTACCCAACTGTTTTACGACAGTTTGATGTTGCTATGCTTTGTGCCAGAGCTTTCAGTCACCATGGCTGTAACAAATGTTGTGATTAAAGGGCATTGTGCAACTGGCTAAAAGTAATAATAAGAAATGGAGACAGGAAATACGCCAAACTGTGTGGGCGTATGGCATCACACACTGCGTTACTACTGGCCACAGCCCTTTTGAACTGATGCGAGGCAGGACTCCTTTTTGCAAGGATAATGTAGTTTGGACCTAAGCAGCCAAAAGGGTCAATTGGTCAACAGAGCAAGTTAAGGAAAAGTTGAAAGCAGCACAAACTAGCTGCAAGGAAAAATATGATTTGAAACATGGGTGCAAACCAGTCAAGCTTGAGATTGGGGACATCGTAAAGGTAAAGAGAAGTAGTCACATTAGCAAAGGCAGTGACAGATACACAGAGCCCCTTTCTGTACGTGAGCTATACTGTAATTCAGTCTTGCTCAGTGATGGCAAGGTGTGGCACTTCTCAGCTCTTTAACAGTGCAAAAACACACCAGTTGACCTTGACAGCAGCACCCAAGCACATACGCATGGCTTTGGTAGAGCATTTACCGGATTGTTAGATGAGGAAATGGACTGTGAACCCCAAACATTCAACACAGCAGGGCGTTCCACTCAAGGGGTAAGCAACACCACTTCCAGCCACAGAGTGCCGTGTTCCTCAAGTGCAGGTAGAACAGGTAGAAGGTTACCTCCCACACCCGTTTGCAATACTGCCACAAACCGTGTCACCAGTAGGGTGGGAAGGAGGTTATTGCCACCTGTGAAAACTGTCAGACTATGTTTGTGAGTGATACACTGTTATTTAACCACATCAGTTATTTCATTGTTTGCTTCACTATTTTGGAATTGCCTCTCTCACTCTATCTTTTTCTACCTTTCTCTCTCTTCTGCTTTCTCTCCTTAAGGAGGAGGATGTGTTGTGATTGTATTATGTCCGCCTGCGGACACCGTACCCTTGCCTTCCTACGTCTCCAGCTGTCATCCTTATGGCAGTGTGACGTCATCAGACGCTTCACGGCAGAGTGGCACTCTTTAGGTCGCTTTACGGTAGTGTGGCATCCTGTCAACCGTTTGCGTCAGGGTGTATCACCTACCCAACTGTTTCTCACTTTTGTTTGCGTTTTGAAAACCTGCAAGCAGTGAGTAAACGCGCACTTTGTCCTCATAGTCCTTACTTACAAGAAGCAAGGCTGGCAGTAAAAGAGGCGCTGTTACTGCCAGCCTTGATTCCGGTAAGCAAGGACTAGAAGTACAAAGTGCGGGTTTACGCACTGCTTGCAGGTTTTCAAAACACATAAATAAAAGGCACTGTCATGTACAATGCCAATAGCTCAAACTCTTATAAAAGCGAGACCTATTGACTTACAAATGTTTGTTTCTTTTCCACTGCACATAGCAGGCAGGTCCTGGCTCACCTAGAGCTTAAGCTTCGATTCACTGTACAAAGATCTCGAGGTCCAAGAGCTACATGTGATATTTGTCGGCTGTGTACCAAAAGCTAATGTTTGAAGAGGAAGCTCGATATTTCAAAGTCACATATCACTACAGATCACTGAGACTGCCCTGGAATAAGATTGTGCCCTTGGGCGTGAGATGTGCACTTTATGTGGCAGGTTAGGTTTGTGATGCTTTCTATAGAATTGGCTGAAGTCAGCCATTAATAAATGAATATCTCCTGTCCATGTCTTCATGTGGGGTAGGCCGACATTGTGTTCCCTTAAGCCAGAGTCTAATAAGGGGACTGTGCAGTATCACCAGGAGCACTCACGCCAGTCAGTTAGCTGTTTTTAGTTAATGATGGGGCTATAACTCTTTATTTACAAGTTTCCTTCTAAAGGGAATCAGGTCTAAATGTGGGACTTTCGGACATGACTTATGCTGGCAGCATCAGTTAAAACTTACCAGGCCCATTTTTGTTGCTTAAGATAGGTGTCCAAAAACATCCCTCCTGGACAAAAGCTAATTAAAAAAGTATCATACAGACAAAGACAACTTCATACCTCCAAAAATACTTGATCATTTTCGGAATCTCCTTTTCAGTCATCAGTTGCGCTGATTTTATGATACCTCCTAATAAAGCGAAACGCACAGGCAGCTTGCAACAAGTGTCTGCTGCAAGGAGTGCAGTGCCAGACGGTGCACAGAGGCAGCCTGTGCTATGTTCCATGACCAGGCGGCTGCTTCAACAAGTACCGACTGACAAAAAGTGGCTGAAGATTAAGCAGTCTACCTGGCCAGCAGGCAGGCACTGTGCACGGA
Source organism: Lissotriton helveticus (assembly GCF_964261635.1). NCBI lineage: Eukaryota > Metazoa > Chordata > Amphibia > Caudata > Salamandridae > Lissotriton > Lissotriton helveticus. The sequence goes on from NC_136073.1 coordinate 47,642,563, forward strand.
GGGACATGGAACATGTGCTGCCTCCCCAAAAAAACAGTACAACCAATGTGGGATTGTGGGCAAGTCACATAATCTCCCTGTGCCTAAAGCAAAATGAACGTACCCTTGTGAAAATATAAGTGCTATTTTTTAAAGGGCTCCAATAGCTTCTGGTCGAGACTATTTAGAAAACTGAGAAAAAGGAAAAGATCACGTGAAAACGGACTCTGGAGCAAATGAGGCGGGAGGAGTAAAAGCGCAGATTGGGAGGCTGATGCTAGCAGGTTAGAATGGAATGGAAAGCTGCGGCAAGTCTCTTTTTGCAGTTTTATATAGCGCAAACTCAACCTTAAGTTATTAGCGCTTTACATGAGCAATAGTTGTATTACAGATGGACACATTCATTTTTAGGCAGTGGGAGATTGTGATTTGCCCAGAATCACAGGATGTTTGAGCCTCCAGCCAGACTCAAGGTTGGGTCCCTGGCTTCAAAGTCCGCCACTCTAGTCGTTAAGCCACATCCTTTCCCTTCTCTCGTTCATGATGAGTGACAATGAGGTCTCGTCATCTCTTCTCCCCATTGTAAATAAAAATGGAACGTGAACGCCGTGAGTGTCAAAAAGGAAAAAATGCTGTGATGCAGCACGTTTGTTTGGGAGATTAGACAAAGTAATCACTGTGTTTCTCACAAAAAAAAACAAGTGGTGTGCGTGCGCACCACAGCGAGCCATCTGTTTTGCATTATTGCCCATGATAATGCAAAACAGATGTCGGCCGTGAGGGTAACAGACTCCAAAAGGCCATGGGCGGGGCTAATACGGGACATGCGCCCGCATTTGCCCAATTGCGTGCTGTCTTTGTTAGAAAGACGCATGCAACGCCCAATAGCCTGCAACGAAAACCAAACCACACGCACAAGCGTGTGGTCAGCTTTCAGAAGCCCCTACATGAAGTCTCTTGCTGCGCGAGCAGTGCTGCACACTGCCACGCTGGGCACGAGAACCTAAAAATGGTCGGGAAAATGTATTTTCCACACTGACTTATATTGGAGCAGATGCAATCTGCCTGAATAAGTCTATTGAGGATGTATGGTAATAGACCATCAGCATTTCAGTTTTGGCAGTTTAATAACATATTACAACCAAAAACAACATGATGCAATGCAGACCCAATAATTTGGACAGGGACGAACATTCAATTATTTCATTTACTCTGGCCCATACACATACACCCAATGTACCTGTTACGCTGGTGTCAAATTTGTGAATTCAATACCAATTCATCCTCAGCAGTTTAATAATTAGACAGGTCACCATTTATTATACAAACCCTTTAGTTCACATTTCCATCTTCTTGGTCGAAATTGAAAGTTGAAGTTGAAAAATTGAAGGCAACAGTTATTCAAAACATTGACAGACTAAAATAACCACAGACTCTTTGTTTGCAAATTGTTAAATTTTATCTAACTCAAATGCATCAATCTAAAAAAAACACCTCATGAGAGAAAATACTCTAAACAGTAAGCAAATAATCAATCTTAAGAAACATATGTTGCATGGAGAGGATAGATGAAGAGACATCAGATATAGGCATAAATCAAACTTAATTCAGAAGGATAGATGAAAAGACAAAAGTACAGGGATAATAACTTCAAATGTTCATAGATACCAACCCGAAGGAATAAGAACCGTAAAACCACCACCCAGGACTAGGTAGCGCCAGGGGACACCCGGACAGAGAGTCAGGGATCAAAGGCTCTAGGATCAGGACAAGGATAGAACTGGAAAAGCGAAGCTTCTCTGCAACCCGATAATCAGCAGAGCACCGTCTCTCTCTCTCTCTTCTATGACAGCAGTCGCATCTTCGGCCCTCACATCTAGACCCCACCCCTAAATCACCTATTCTTTATACCCTTACCATACATGTTTATCCCACTAAAGTTGCTTAAGTCACCCATTCTAGCTACGGGATTGGTTAAAATGAGGGGCAAATGGTCACCCTATCATTAGGTCATACTTCTTTGACTACCCCATTGTTAAGCTTCCGTTCCCACATATTCAGTATACATCCCTGTTCTATCATGAGGATAAAGTAACAAGTTAAGGACAAATGTTTATACATTGAACATCTTGTGGTTTTTCACACGAAGACACTGAAGTTGGATACATGTCAAGCGTCATGTCCTTCACCGTGCCATGCTCTTTCAGCTTGTTCAGCATTCCAGCGACTCAGTCACATGATTTGTACGCGCTGCAAGTTTTATTCATTACAGTTCGGCTAACTTAACGCAAAATGGAGACTTGTCCATTTACTAAAAGAACAGAAAGCATACATTTATTAATAATGTGGTAATGAAATTTTCACTGTTAACCACCCAACTTATCTCTAGCCCATGTTAACAGTTAACCTAGCATAGCAAAAGCAGGAAAGCGGCATTAATTATTATGACAAAGTAACACATCATGCTTTTTATACGTGCAATGTGCCATGCAAAACATTCATAACACGTTCTACACACAATATTATTACAATTTTGGTTATTTGCGTATTGTTAAGATTAATTTCATGTATATTGCAAAGCAAATTCCCCATGTGTGATGTGTAATTGAACATTAATATTACTCACTACTTAAAAATGTGTATGTATTACAGGGGTACTTGATTCAAGCAGGTTTCTTTTTGAAAAACCCTGCTCCATCAAACATTTTAAACTCTGTCAAACAAAAACAGAGTTATAAACTCTGTTTTTGTTTGTGCTATGTAAAACTGTCAAAGATAAATGTTGAGGCCTGTCACATGCTCTAATCTTCCCCTCCAACAATTAACTTCAAAAGTTAACACTTTGTCCTAATTCTCGGAGGGGGAGATTGGAGTGTGCGTGACTGGCATCAACATTTTATTTTTGGTGGTTTGTCAAGACTCCGAATCGGGATTCTGCATGCTGGAATTGGGAGGCAGTAGACTAGCCTTGAAATGGGTAATCTCCCGCCTGAATCGGGAGGATTGGCATGTTTGCTGTACTGGTACCTGAATGAAGGTTGATTTTGGCGCATCCTTGTAAATCGGGGCCAAATGGGGGTCCACGGCGCAATTTGATTCTTGTGTTTATTTAAGATTGATGTTTGAGACATTAGGTGGTGACGTTTATAGCTTTGGCTCACGCATGTGTGACAAGTACAGTCATAAAAATCTCAGTTCGTATATCACATGAATCTTGAGTGTAGCCAACGGTAACACATAGTGATAAAAGGCTAGACAGTAGTTCTCCTATTAGTCCTAAATTTCATGTGCAAAAGTAAGAAGTCAGCAATATCTAATACAGTATTTCAGAAGAATTAGAGAGAAGGATATTTGAGTGGGGAGAAGGGTAGGGTTGGCACCGCACCGGTTTTATACTGGCATGACTAGTATTTTAATACCCCTGCCACACAAATATTAGGAAAATCATCTAAAGACAGTATTTTTCTTCTTATCAGTACATACTTTAAACAGTAACCGTAAGAAGAAAAACGAATCAAAATGTGTCCTGCACCTGCATTATTAAACCCAGGCTGATTATTAAAGTTAACAAAGACTGAAAATGCCTTGTTCAAATTGAATTCAGGCAATTTCATATACAATTCTACTTAAGATTCATGTCTGGGCCTTTGCAAAATCTTAAAATGTGAACAGATTACCTGTATTTTTCTCCAGGAAAGGTGGCGACCCGAAAAAAAGGGTAACAGATGAAAATGACTTGGAGACAACAACTTAGGCAACCTCATGGATAATACAGTTCACAAGGAACTGTTTGAGGAGAATGTAAAATTTCCTAGCTTTTGCATCTGAAAGTTTTCAATTCTTTTAAGGACACTTAATTTGCATATTCATCAGCCATATAAACATTAGCATTATTAATAAAGTATTATAAGGAAAAAACTACATATCCCATCAATAGTTAAGCATTATATTACCAACATCATAGGGAAACACGCAGGTGTAGATTAAGGCTGCCCAGGCCATCCAACGTCTTTCTTTCCTCTGTGAACATCCGCCTGAAGTGACAAGCATCTTACTCTTGTTTGTTATAGAACCCTGCAACATTATACAGTATTCATCCTCCACAAGTTTAGGTTAACCACAAACGTCTGCATCACAATGTTAAGCAAAACATTACATTATCTATGATTATTCTCTAAAAGACATACTACCTGTAACAAAAAACCATGGACAAGATCAAGTCTAAGTCAAGCTGTTCCAAGTGCTGTGTACTCTAGGAGACAATCCTAGCCTCCGTGTCCTTAATAGAATTGAAAACATTCAAACTTAAAAGCTAAGAATATTTATGTCAGAATCTGAGTCAAGTATTTTGCCTGTTTACAACTTACTTATTATTAGTTATGCTGTGTTTGAAATAGGCATGAAGTAAATATGCTTGAAGACAGATTCAGAAGACCAATCTGCGCATTTCAAGATTTCCACTAAACAAATACCAAACATCATGGACTTTGAAGTCATGGAGCCTCTAGTAGAGTGAACTCTGAATAGAGATTTATCAATACCTGCTTCTGCCATGATCCACCTTACATACTTGGAGAAAGTGGCTACAGACAACAGTGCAAATGGCTTCTTAAATGAGATCTAAAGTTGGGTAACAGTATGTGGTTTGTACTCATCTGTGGTGCATGAGTCATATCCCTTTGAGCATCTGACTATTCATAGATTACTGTGATCAGGAAAACTTGAATAGGAAATTGCTCTAGAAGAGGTCTTTGTTCTTCTGCCCGTGGTGAAAGTTACTCCTTTTAGTGTAAACATCCTACGTGAAATGTCTAGCGCTCTAACACCCCACACCTCACTTCTTGTTTAAGCCCAGCATGGGCATTCAATCAAGGAGGGCGAGTGGTGGAGCTAAAGCTGCACCCTGCCATTTAAAGCCAGTCGCAGCACGAGAGCGAGCACCATATGCATTGGCGCTCCCCTGTGCTGGTTGTATTGTTTTAACCTTTTCTACATTATGTTCTGTATGAATTCGACCTGCTCTACTGCTAATTTTTAAAATACTTTTTAACAGACTGTAAAGACTTCATTCTCATACCGGCTCACATCAGCCTTGCGCTGGTCTCACTTCCTTGTGTAAGCCCAGCAGGGGCATCCAATCACGGAGGGGGGGAGCTAAAGCTGCACCCAGCCATTTAATGCCGGTCGCACCACTGGAGCGAGCACTATAGTAAGGCTTCCAAAAAGTCTACCCAACTGCGGATCGCGTACAGTTCATGCGAGCCAGGTGCGTGCACAGGAATTCGCTCCCCCTACCCCTCCCACAAAGCAAGACAAGTCAAGAACATCAAAGCGACCGCGGCCGCTCTGATTCCATTTGCCACCAGTCACTTCACGCGCTCCGCAGGTCATAAACAGGACCATCTGCTCGTGAACCGGAAATCTGGCATGGTTGCCCAGCCCCCTCCCAGCGCTGCCTTTCCTCTGCCATTCTATGGTTTCCAATACGTCTTACTAAAACCTAGTTTTATCAGTGCCCTCTGCACATCGTGTTACTGGGGTCATTTATTGCATGGTTTAAGGCTAAAACCACTCTTCCACGGCCTCGAGAAAAACTTTGCACTTCACCATGGGTGAGAACCCACCGCAGTGTATTTTCATGGGTTAAGCATTCTTAATTGAATGAAGAGCATGGTCTTGTGGCTTGCTTCTAACTGGCTATGTTCACTTGCTGAAAAACAGAGTCTTCTTTACAGTGTTAGAAGGTGACCGGGCAGGAAACTGTTCGTACTTGCCCATTCCTTCTTTATTTGCTGCACACTTTTGTATTCAGTACTTGGCAAGCTACGTCTCAGAAATATGTGAAATCATTCCTCCCACATATTTGAATTTAGGTATTTTAAGAGGCTGATTAGATTTGGCATTTACCAGACAAATGCATTTATGGCCATAACACAGAAAATAATTGGGAGACGTTAAATCAGGCTGTGCGGTGGGTCACTGAACTTCTTGAAAATCAGAACATTCAAATTTAAAACATAGCAATGCTTAATAAAAAGCAAGAGCCGCTGCAAACTCATAGTTTAACGTGCCTGCAATGTGAGAGTTTAAGAGTCTTGCACTCCTAGAGTGGTTTAGACATGTGTTTAAAGGAATAACTGCAGAATGATTAATTAGTAAAAGTCCCTCTTCATACAAGCGAGGTGCCCTGCCTGAGAGCTATTTTCGTCACAATATTGCACGTTCTGCACTAATGCGTTACAGGATCTGCCTTGACAACGCTGAATGCACAATTGGTTTGGTAAATTATGTGGCAGTACCTGTACAGTGATTGATGCCACTGCGTTTGTACTGCTGTCTTTCGTTGCATGATTGTCGGTGTCTTCTACTATAGGCCTTCCGCCATGGAGACAATATGCTCTGTTGGAGTCTTCATACTATATGGGGAAGGTGTCTCGCCCTCACTCTACTGCCCTTACTCTACCACTCTACCGCCCTCACTCTACCACTCTACCGCCCTCACTCTACCACTCTACCGCCCTCACTCTACCACCCTCACTCTACCACTCTACCGCCCTCGCTCAAGCACTCTACCGCCCTCACTCTACTGCCCTCACTCTACCGCCCTCACTCTACCACTCTACCGCCCTCACTCTACCACTTTACCGCCCTTACTCTACCGCCCTCACTCTACCACTCTACCGCCCTCACTCTACCACTCTACCACCCTCACTCTACCACTCTACCGCCCTCTCTCTACCGCCCTCACTCTACCACTCTACCGCCCTCACTCTACCACTCTACCGCCCTCACTCTACCGCCCTCATGCCCTCACTCTACCGCCCTTACTCTACCACTCTACCGCCCTCACGTCCTCACTCTACCATCCTCACTCTACCACTCTAACGCCCTCACGCCTTCACTCTACCGCCCTCACACCCTCACTCTACCGCCCTCTCTCTACCACTCTACCGCCCTCACTCTACCGCCCTCACTCTATGACTCTACTGCCCTCACTCTACCACTCTACCGCCCTCATGCCCTCACTCTACCGCCCTCACTCTACCGCCCTAACGCCCTCACTCTACCGCCCTCGCTCAAGCACTCTACCGCACTCACTCTACCGCCCTCACTCTACCGCCCTCACTCTACCACTCTACCGCCCTCACTCTACCACTTTACCGCCCTTACTCTACCGCCCTCACTCTACCACTCTACCGCCCTCACTCTACCACTCTACCACCCTCACTCTACTGCCCTCACTCTACCACTCTACCGCCCTCACTCTACCACTCTACCGCCCTCTCTTTACCGCCCTCACTCTACCACTCTACTGCCCTCACTCTACCACTCTACCGCCCTCACTCTACCGCCCTCATGCCCTCACTCTACCGCCCTTACTCTACCACTCTACCGCCCTCACGCCCTCACTCTACCATCCTCACTCTACCACTCTAACGCCCCCACGCCTTCACTCTACCGCCCTCACACCCTCACTCTACCGCCCTCTCTCTACCACTCTACCGCCCTCACTCTACCGCCCTCACTCTATGACTCTACTGTCCTCACTCTACCACTCTACCGCCCTCATGCCCTCACTCTACCGCCCTCCCTCTACCGCCCTAACGCACTCACTCTACCTTCCTCACTCTACCACTCTACCGCCCTCACTCTATCACCCTCACTCTACAACTCTACGGCACTCACTCTACCGCACTCACTCTACCATTCTAACTCCCTCACTCTACCGGCTTGCTTTGGTCCAATGGAGTCTATATGAGTGAGCATGCTGTCCAATCCCACAGTGCACGTGCAAGGAAATGGACGAGGTGGAGTCGACCTCACATCGCCCTTGAGAGCATGGAGCCGGATGGGCGTAGCATTGAAGCTGGTTAAACTCGGTCAGGTAAAAAAGGTGACTGGACAAGTACATAGATGGTTCTTTAAGGGTCGGCAGACAGTTTGGCGAAGTGCCATCCTGGAAACTGACATTCGGGATGCTTTATTTAAAGTCAGGTACTGTGGCATGTTTCTGCCAGCTGTGCCCCCCGCTGGCTCGGCAGAACCCTTAGACCGAGGAACCAACTTCTCCCTATTAAGGGTGAACATTCTAATAACTTTTTCCCCATTCAGGGACACAGGGAGAAGCCAGGTGGTCCCAAACAGACAATACTACACACCCTAAGAGAAAATGGCCAGGGTGTCAAATCTCAGATTGGCAGAGCCATTAGTTTATTGTTTTTTAAAATAGCCTCCGTTTTGAGAGTTTGTTAAAAAAAATAATTTAAATAGCTAGTGAACACATGAAATATGGTAGCTAACCAGCAGAGCCGTACAAGGCCTTCAGCAGAGCCATTGTGCCTTCTCTGAAGGGAACAGAGATCTCGGCCATGCATGCAGAGCTCTCTAAATATGGCAGGCTGTAGTCCGTCAAACCCTAAAAAACCCCATAGTGGGCAAGCAAAGACCCAGAATCCACCCTAAGGAACCAGGCCCCTGGCTGCTGAACCGGCCTCTCCCCTGGTGTTGAGTAACGCCGAGGGCCCCAGTGTACCTTACCTCCAGCCGCTGGCACTGTAGAATCCGAAGCAGATGCCCTGACGCCCGGAGTATACCTGGCTATATTCCACAGCTAGATTTAGTGCGAGGGTCATGCGGGCCTGTATAAAGCAGAGAAGGAACGGACGGAAAGACGAGAACCTCCCGGTGGCAGCAGCCATGCTTGTCCGGGCACTGCCACTCGCAGATCGGAGGGCTCTCTTCCCAAGATGTGACTGCAGTACGGTGGCTTGGATCCAACCCCAGCGGGCATGACCAGCTTCCGACTTTTCTGTTCTGGTGGCTTCTGTCAGACAGGTGGGAGGAAGCTCTGCTTATCACAAGGATCGCAGGCTTCAGCAGCCTGTTGCAAAGCAGAGTATCCACCGAAGGGATGGAAGGAAGGGCGGCCTCCTTGAAGTTTGGCTCAAAGCACCTATGATTCTGGGCAAATCATTGAATCTCCCCGTGCATAACAGAAAGCGCTCTGAAACCTTGGGGTCCAGTTTGCGCTATACAAAGCTATGGAAAACAAGCCTGCGAGATCCCTGCAAGGAGTGGGCGCCGTCAGAAAGCAGCGTCCCGTGTGTGGTGCATGTGTGACAAGGCTGTTAGGAGCATGCGTTATCTCAAAGCGAGAGATGAGAGCGTGTGAGGAGACGGCATACGCGAGCACATCGCCTGTCCGGGCGCGCACATGGTTTGTCTCCCTTTGCGCTCCAAAGCGACGACAATAGAGTCTCGCCAAGGCGATGCAATGCATGCGCTGCGTTTGCTAGGCGATACATAAAAAACTGAGACAAAGTAACCGAGCTTTTGTTGTGTTTAAGAGGGGTTGCGGGACAGCTGCTCTCTGTCTTCAGCCATTGCTGGTAAAACCTAGGCTGTTGTGAGAGGAACCAAGGGCATGATTTAAAAGACAAGGTCTGCACGCTGCGCATTCACGCCAGGCTGCTGCTCACCTGGCTCTTGCAGGAATTGGTTGAGGCTGCATGAGGAGGAATGAGGAAGCCTTGCCTCTCGCCATTTTGTGAAAGTGATAGCGCACAATGGTGCTCTGAAAACTAAAACAAACAGTTTAAAAACACAGTTATGTAAAATCCAAGGGGGGGCGGTAGTGGTGGAAGCCAGCTAAAGAGCTGCTGGATATAAAAGAAGTGGCCGCCATTGCTATGTACTCGCACCGCATGTCATGCCTGCATCTGCAAGACATTAAGTTAATAGTTCTACCTTAACTGCTAATAAAAGCTAAGGAGTAAGGACACATGTAAGAGGGACTGTCCTTATGGGAGGTAACAACAGAATACAGGGAGGTACTAAGGAGGGACTACTAAGCCCATACATTAATCAAAAGCCATCATTTACAAATGACAGGAAGATGAGCCAATTGGAAAGGTGGGCAGAAAATGGGCAGAGCTTAAAGTACATACCTCAATACAGCATGTCTCGAAGAGACAGTGCAAGCACTACCTAGGGGAGACCTGAAAATGGAGAGCAGATGCCTTATCTCACTGGAAAAGATAAAGTATTCAAGGCAGGAGCAGAAGTGGGTGAAAAGGGAAGGCAGACTCTAGCCGGCTACATCTGCCAGTGAAAAATGTATGTCTAATTGTAAATACTCCGACTTGATCAAAACTGGTGCCGTCCCATCCCAGCCATGCACTGAAAGATACTGAAGGAACGTTCCATTGCAAAGAGAAGAAGGGTGGAATTCAAAATGAGGCGACCCTTAAACCAAATACCCTAACAAACAGTAATACGTATGTGATGTGCCTTTCCCCGGGAAGGGATTTGACCCCACCAAGCCCTGTCCAGTTGCCACAGCAGCAGTTTCAGTCACTGTACACCACAAAAAGAAGAAAACACACCCGCCTTTGCCCAGTACCTTGCTGAAATGGGTGGCCCAGTGGATCGGTGTCCAGAAGGAGTCCTCGACGGCAATAGGGAGCCCAACTCGGCCATGTGAACCCTGCACAGCTGAACCTGTGCAGGGTCTGCTCTTCACTCTCCTCAGAGGCAGGAGGCCAAAAAGAGGCAGTTCAGAGCAGATAGCCCGGACATGCCCAGCCACATTTGTGCACAAACTGTGCGGTGACCCTAGGGCCTAGTGCAGCACTCTGCAAGCTCGGTCTTATGCCACGTTAGCCTAATGTCTGGTCCCGTCCCTTGTCCTACATGGATAGTTATCATTATGGTGACTCCAGGCTGCCTATCTCCTGTAAGCAACAATGACTCTAAGGGTGTCAATTAAAGGTCAATTTCAGCCAGCACAATTAATAGCTGAGAGCGGAAGGAGAGAAAGAGAAAACCAGGGAGACAACATTTTTGGTAACATAGAATGTACTTTAGTAAATGCATATATTTGTCATATTTAGCTTCATATATTCACTCTCACTTGTTCTTTGTTGTGCCCCTTTGTGTCCCTGTACATAATTCCTCATCTGTCACTGGCGCCGTCACAATTTTCTCTGAGCACTTTTGCACAGTATTCCAAAGGTAACATGCTATTCAATGTAACGCAGTGTCAGCCTTCCATATGTTTGAATATATGAAGCTAAAGCGAAACCTAAAAAGAGGGCAAAAAGTGTGTGTGTGGGGGAGGGGCATAACTACAGCAAGAGTCCCTATAATGATCACCTCAACATTAATACCCTGGTCCAACTCTTTTATGTGTGAGGGTGCTTGTATGTATGCTTCTGCACAGTACAGGGTCATGTTATAACACTTATGCTTTCTTTCATTTTAGAACCTTTCAGGCTGAGAAGTCCAGACACCGTTACCATCTTCCTCACCTCACACCCAATGTTTCTTCCTACGCTTTCCTTTCTGTGACAGAAGATATTAAAGTCTTTTGGTGGGTAACATTACATGGGAATACAATGTATTCCCCTGGTGACTGATGCTATTCTTTAACTATAGGACTCATCCATTTACACCTGACCATAAGCAGCCAAACTCTCCAAGACCTCATCCCCGGTGCTCCAGCCTTCTTCCTTGTCCAGTTAAAACACAAATACAAGTTAGAGGAAAGGGACAGTGGAGTTGGTTCATGTCATCTCTGCAAGGCCACACCGCAGGCTCAAGGTAAAGTTTGCAGTGGTCTGACAAAACCCCCACTTTGGTAGACCTGACATCAATATGCTGTTGGTGACAGATGCTGGTGGGGAGGAGAGTGATGTCCTCCCAGACCTCCTGTCTTCCAAGGAACAAGGTGAAACAGAGTTGCTGGAGCATTTTGCCCTTCTGTTCTCGTTTATCGCAGGGCTCACTGATTACTCTACCCATGAAAAAGACAATGGGAAGCATGCCTATCAAAAACAAAATCTGCAGGCTGTCAGACAAAGTGAGAGTCAGCATTAAAGTTGAGGTGTCTAAGAAGTTGGAGTTGAAGGTGATTGAGCCCGCTGTAGTCCCTTGTCCAGTCAATTAGTATTGGCATCCAAAGCTGTACCATCCCAGAACTGAAGTTATGAGCGGACAAAAGGGGTTTTAATTCAGTCAAAAAAGACTGATGCTCAAACTATCCCCTGAGCTGATGGGCTCATTGATATGTTTGAGGCTGCCAAGTCCCTAAGTACTTTAGACTTGACATCAGGGTATATTGGCAGATTGTCCTAACTAAGGTGGTCGAGGAGAGATCGACATTCTCCACCCCATAGTGACACTTTCAGTTTAAAGTTATGCCCTATTGACTGAACAGTGCACCTACCACCGTCTAGTGGTTGGTCAACTGGATCCTGGCATGACTAGAGAACTTCAATGTGACCTACTTGGACAGCATTAATGTTCTCAGCTCCAGCTAGTATTACCACCTAAGCCGCCTCTAAGAAGTGCTCCAGGCCCTGCACCAGGAAGGCCTGACTATCAAGGCCAATAGGTACCAAATAGGGAGTTGTATAGCTGGGCCACCGTGTCAATGGAAGCCAACATCAGCATTTTCAGCCCAAGATACAGGTCATCATGGATGAGCATCTCACAAGACCCAGACCCAGGTGTGAGGTTTTATAGGGCTCACTGTCTATTAGATTTGGTAAGGGGTAAAGTACCATTGTTGCCCTTGAACAGAGCTGACTTCCAAGAAGTAGCCCAAAAAAGGTTATCAGGACAGAAGTGTGCCAGAAAGCTTTTGACACAATGAAAGAAACCATGTGTACATCACCAGTGATCAAGGCATCTGACTTCTCCAAGGAATTTCTAGTCTAGACAGATGCTTCAGAGAATGGGATAGGGGCTGTTCTTTCACAGCTAGACAATGACAGCCAGGACCAACCTGTAGCTTTCATCAGCAGGAGGTTACTTTCAAGGGAACATAGGTGGAGTGCAATTGAGAGGGAGGCATTTGCAGTGATCGGGCACTTAAGAATTTGAGACAATACCTGTTTGGGACTCACTTCAAGGTTCAAACAGATCACAGACCCCTCAAGTGGCTAATGCAAATGTGAGGTGAGAATCCAAAACTGTTGAGTTGGTCCATCTCCCTAGAGGAGGATGGACTTTATGGTGGAATATTGCCTTGGGACTGACCACTCCAATGTTGATGGACATTCCAGGATTTTCCTCCTTTGCAATGAGAACTCCCAAGAGGGTAGGTAGTTCTCCCCCCCTTCTGCCGGGCAGGACACATGTTGGAAATGAACATCATTTGTGTTGTATTCCTCCAGATTTTTGCCTGAACTGTTTTTGATGGGTTTAGTACTCTGCACACTTTCCTCCTGCTAACGTGTAGTAAAATGGTGTGCTCTGGATAAAACATGCAGACATTTGCATACACCCGACTGGCACATTCAGTTTACTTTTATGTCTCTAGTACATGGTACTAAATGTACCCAGGGCCTATAATTACATCCTACTAGTGTCCCTGGATCATTGTGCCTCCCTCTACAGTAGTACTGTAAAGCATGTCTCTAGGCCTGCCACTGCAGCAGTGCAGTTTTTAAACTACCAGTTCAACTTGCCAAAATGACCCTTTCAACAGGCTTAAATCTTCATTTTAAATCTTTAGGAGTCACCCTCCGGTAGGCCTTATTGCCCAATAAAGCAAGATGCATGGTTTTCAAAAGTAGGACATGTAGAAGTTAATGTTAACACATGTTCTGACCGTGAAAAGAACCCAAAAGCTGTTTTTACTGTGACAAGTGTAATTGCACTATAGGAACTCACTAGATTACATTATAACACCTTAAAATGATAATTTCGGATTAGAAGCAGCTAAAAATAGAATTCAAGGACTCATTTTGATAGGTATTCAAAATCCAATTTAATGGTGAAATCGAATTTTAAATAATTATGTTATATCCTTGTATAAGACCCACATCCCACCAAGGTCGGTCTTGAAATCTTACTCATGTCCCAGTCCAGTACTGCCAATTGCCTGCGGTTGGTGCTTAGTGCTTTTTGGCGCTATTTTTAAATGTAAACTTTGCAAATTCTTAGCTCTGGTTTTATTAATCTAATTTTTGTCTTTTTGATGCCATTTTATTTATTAAAATATTGTCTATTTTTCTAATTGGCCTGGGACTTTTTTGTTTTATTTTTACTTTATTACTGTTTGAGTACTGCATAAATACTTTACACATTGTCTCTAAGTTAAGCTTGGCTGCTCTGTGCTGTAGCTACCAGAAGGTTGAGCACATGTTCATTTAGGGATTTCTATGTTTAACTGTCAGAAGTGTTGTGATTTTCATTTGAAGTGCGTTCCCACCCCCCTTACCCCCCCACAGCTAATACTCCAATTCCTTACATATCCCCTCTATAGTTCCACATAGAGAAATAACCTTGATTACCTCTTCCTTGAGAGGGAAAGAAATTGTTGAATGATCTTTGATCATTCCAGACACTTGTCTCCAATTGCTTGCATCTCGTGGACGACCCTGATCCAGGAAACAGTTGCACAAACGTCTCCCACCGCAACCAGCCCTTCCAAAAAGACCTTAGCTGAAGACCTTCTTCATTTAAAGCTGTGAATGTGTTTACAAATTTCTACAATTATTTTCCAAAAAGGTTTTTGAAGAGGAGCTCCTCTGCAACTGGTCCACTTTCTGAAGATGCGAGTTACCCAGCTTGGGCTCTACTTGAAAAAGAATTGAGTGGCACCATTCCGCAGAAATAGCGCAGTTTGCTTTTCCAAGCAGGCATATGTCTGGCTTCGCCCCATACAGCCAGATCTTCAAGGTTTATTGCCAGACCCTCCTCTTTTACCGTAATTGTCAAAACCAGTATTTTAGTAAGGCGACCCACTAGAAGGAAAAGGCTATCCTGATAGCCTTTCCAAGCCCTGATTATCCTTTTAGGGGCCTGGGAAACGTTGCCACAGCGGTTGACATTTTGGACCCACCTCTGGAATTGCAGCCACCGTCCTTGCTAAATAGGACCTCTGGTATTCAGCCACCAATCTGTTCCTAGCGTCCCAGTCAAAGCCCTTGCAGAAGCAGGATTGCACATACAGGGTCACTCACCTTAGGGGAAGGGGGTACCAATCTGCAGACCTTGGGTGAACCAGGTCTTCTGGAAAAAACATTTTGGAGACGCCTTGTTTGGCAGGCACTGCAGAGTGCTCTTCTCAATCATCGGACCTTTCATCCAAGGACCTCTTCCCCTGCCTTGCCACCGGAAGAGGTTGCCAAATGTCTATTGCAGTCAGGGCGGACCCTCAACCGTCGGAGGCCTGGGAATGCAACTCTCCTTTATCTGAATAATATACAACTTGTGAATCAATTTGAAAACCACCATCAATCAATTTTGCCTTCCAAGCTGCTGTGTCCTTATCTTACTGCAGCTCTTGTGTCTGCAGCAAATGAAGTTTGCACCTTGCTTGTATTTTTTGATGCCTCCGAGTGTCCCGAGTCTGTGGCCCCATAGTGTTAACCGATATTTCCTGCACTGGAGTAAGTTGTAGCATAGCACAAATAGGCTTTAAATGTTCCCCATCAGGCTTTAAGGTGGCGGTGTTTGTTGTGTAGCAAGGCTTGTACTGAAGCATCTGTGGCGCCAGAAAAATAATCTATGTCTATGAAGGTTTATTGTGCTCCTCTTCTGTATTTCTCTCTGGACAAGCTACTACCTGCTCTGGTAGACATGACCGACTCAACTTGCACTAATGCATACATGCCAACAGACCCGATTCAGGTGGGAGACTACTGATTTTTCAAGCCAAAAATGGGTTTATTTTAGCTGTCTCCCCCCTGAAATTGCTTTTTCTACAACAGAAGTCAATGGGGAATCTTCATTCTCCCGATTTTGTATTTTAAATCGCCCACGTCCCTGTCCTAAAATGTTGGCATGTATGACTAATGGTACTCGGGGTAATGATATGGCAGAATAAATGCTGGTTTTGAGATTAACAGCTGGACAGGGCCATGGGCCGCGCCCACTCTCTCCCAGGACAGGGCAACTACCAGAATTGTACAACCTTTTACCGAGAGAGTGACACATTTATTAGAGAAGCACTGAAATGGGCCTTAGGTAGCACTTTTTCAGCAATCCTCCACGTGCGCGTCGGCGCCGCATGACGTACGCAGCGTGCGCAGTTCGTTGACGTTCGACGGAGGCCTGGAGCGGACAAACAGGAGCGCGGGTCTCACATGCCTGCCGCTGGCACGCGCCACTGGAAGAAGTGGGCTGAATACAAGGCCTGAAGTGAATAATAGAAGAAATACATGACTCCCCTGCGTCTGGGCCGCGGTGGTGGGACCGCAGTGACCGTCAGAAGACAGTAAGAGCCGTAATCATGTAGCACAGCGGTGATATTAATCATCTCAACGGACGGGAGCAATGATACGCGATGATATAGGTAAAACGGGGACAACTGAACAAGGTTAATAAAACTCTTCAATGAAGCACATTTAACAGTAAGAGTGAGGCACTTGTCCTGGGCTGCTGAGCAGGTTGAAAGAAGTTGGGGCTGGGTTTAGTTACGCCTACATGTTCTGTTTACTTATTGTGCAGCTTATGACATCATGTTTATAAACTCATGTTATTTGTTCATTATATTCATTATCAGTGTTAATTGTTAAATGGCTGGCGAGAACAGGTTAAAAAATAAGGCATAACCCCTGTCTCCCGGCCTGGCATACAATTCTACAAAGCATAACATGTGAGTCCAAGAGATTGCAGGAAGATTATGTGTAAATTTGAGACAGACAGAAGGGTAGTCAATCGGTGGTAGAATGCACATAGAAGGGAGTAAGACTTAAGTGTCAGTTACAGTGAAGTTACCAGAGGATAAGAGTATCAAATGAATCCTTTTTTCTCAGAGATGTCTTATCAAGATAGAGCCATGTGCATTGAAAGGCTGTTGGTATTGAGATCATTAGCAGCTATCTGTTCAAGGTGATTTATATTGCACAAGGTGTTCCATCACTGCTTAACGGGTGGTGGCACTGTTTCTTTCCACTTCTTATGACCATGTGAATGGCTGTGGCTAGCATCATGTCCATCTCTTTCTAAATATTATCACTCTCAAAAAGTGTTTTTTCCATGTAATGTTCCTTTGATGAGAAGAGGAGGTTTCTGAGGTGGGAGTATCAGGCAAATGACACTTCTCGGACTCCCTCTGTGCGAGCCTTCAGGTAGAATCCCTCTTCTACCTCCACCTGACCCCGGACTCTGCAACACACGCACTCCCTTACAGGCTTGATTATCCTCTACTCCTCTCCAGTGCACCTTATCTCACAGCTGACCTTGGGCACCAGCCACATATCAGCCACCATTGGACTCCACTTTCATTTTTCTCGGTAAAAACATTAGTAAAATCACCTTCAAACTTAAAACATTGAATATAGCAGTAAACATAATTAACACACACTTTAAAGTATGTTCCACAGTAGCCCTTATGACCCGACTGCTAATTAAATAAACAAAAACAGAAAGGTCATGACAGGCTTTAGCGCTAGTGCAAAAGTCTTTTTTTGGCGCCACACCAATGACCTCTTTCTTCGTAAATACCTTTACTACCACCTTTCAACAGTGCCCCTCATCCCTCCATGGCCCCCCCCCTATTGACCTCCTCCTCGGATTCCCTCACTACCACCCTCTACCAGTGCCCCTTATCTCTCTGTAGCCCCTCCCCCAATGACCTCCTCCTCGGATTCCCTCACTGCCACCCTCCACCAGTGCCCCTCATCACTCCATAGCACCTCCCAGTACCTCCTCCTCAGATTCCCTCACTGTCACCCTCCACCAGTGCCCCTCATCTCTCCATAGCCCCTCCCCCAATGACCTCTTCCTTGAATTCCCTCGCTGTCACCCTCCACCAGTGCCCCTCATCTCTCCATAGTCCCTCCCACAATGACCTCTTCCTCGGATTCCCTCACTACCACCCTCCACCAAAGCCCCTTATCGAACCATAGCACCTCCCAGTACCTCCTCCTTGGATTCCCTCACTGTCACCCTCCACCAGTGCCCCTCATCTCTCCATAGCCCCTCTCCCAATGCCCTCTTCCTTGGATTCCCTTGCTATCACCCTCTAGCAGTGCCCCGCATCTCTCCATATCCTCTCCCACTACCTCCTAATCGGATTCCCTCACTGCCACCCTCCAACAGTGCCCCTCATCTCTCCGTAGCCCCTCTCTCATATGCATTTCATTTGTTGTATAGCGCGACTCATATCAGTGTAGGGTACTTTACACCACGCACACATTATACAGAGACAATGAATCATACAAGTATGTAAATCAGTCTATAGGGATTGTTGCCGAAGCAAATGAGGATTACAAGGTGTAGGAATCACATCATCCATACTGGTGGGTAGTATGTTTTAAGAGGGTTTGGTCTGGGGAAACAACCTCAGGATTTAAAGAGTATTCCATGGGGGTCAGATTTACTGATAAAAGTGTATATCTGCCCAAAAATACTCATTTTAGCAACATTAGAATAATGAAAGACTGAGGAAGTTCATACTATATCACAAACCAAAAAATGCGAATTTCTAACTATACCATTCATGTTTGTATGCAGCTCTTTGGTGACAGTTCATTGGTCACTGTCCTATGTTAGGATTGTAACTTCTGAACTGCAAGTAACACAAGGATATCTCTGACAAAGGCAGTTAACACACTGAGCTATCCACATAAAATACAGTTCATCTGCATTTAAAAACTACTAACAGACAAATGATTGTTCTCCAGCAGGATCATTAATCACCAGCGTTATCTGGGCATTTTGTATTATCTTATTGTTGTCCTGCATCGGCCATGATAATGAGAAAAACGACTGTTTAAATGAAGCACTCACGAAGTATGTGTCCTGCTGGGCCTGCGCAGATTTTAAAAATAAAAACAAATAGTAACACATTCTCTTACCTTTCTACATAAAACAAACTTTGTGTCACAGCCTGATGTGATAAGCAGCTGCAGGAGTCAGGAAAGGTGAATAGGAATACACAAACGTATTTTCTCCTGCGCTGCATAGAAAAAGAAAAAGAAATATCCACGCCGAATATCCATGCCGCAGAACAGTAGGCAAAGGTTATCGTTGTCAAAGAAAGGATTTGTCGCCTTTCGCCATGTGGAGATGAAGGGGTGAAAAAATAAACAAAGCCTCATTAACATATCAATGGTCTTTTAAAGACCTGTGAAGTACTCCGGCTCGACTGCGATAATCTCAAAAACTGTCTGTCTGTGTGTGCGCCGGGAAGCTGCCTCGGCCCAGGGGCACACACTCACAGACAGCCCTTTGAGCCCAATGCCGTTGCTCGCCTGCCTTCAAGCCCTCATTAAGGGCCAAGGCTCATGTTTGGGTGGGCCTGGCCCACCCGCTAGAACCGGGCCTGGTGGCATCACTATTGCTACGAATTCAACATCTATCATTGGTCAGAAGCATGCCGTAAAGATTTTTCAAAGCACCCAAAAGGCATGATGTACCAAAAAGTAGAGGGCTTTGCTCAGCAAAGCTGATTTGAAGCAATCAAATGGTTTTCTCCATGTTTGATGGTCTAATTCACCATTGTGGATGATAATTCTAAAGTTGTCCGGTTTTTACTTGTTTACTTGTAATCTTTCTTCATGATTAGGAGTGGAGTAGAACTACAATGCTTACTCAATAATTTCTTGTTGGGGTGGTTGTGTAGAGGGTGTGGATTTGCTGTATTTTGTACATACTAGAATGGTTGGCTGCATTGGAAATAACCTTGTCAAGAATACGGTACTGCCTAATGTCACCATGATGAGGTCCAACTGAAGCTGGAGAGCAAAAGGGAGATTCTAATCCACATGAAAACTTGGCGGCGTAGAGGGACTTATTTTACAAGCCCCTTGCGCCGCTGGTACGTCACTTTTTCCCATATTAAAAGTAACACACCAGCAGTGCAAAGGGGCCTGTAAATAAGCCCCAGTGTTTGGTGGATGAGCACTGCATCACAAACATGACAGATGTCCTGTTTGCCTTATTACAAATACCACAGGAAATATTCCACAAGGCGGACGGGAAATCTGTCACATCTGTGGTGAAGTATCCAACCTGCCAAACTCTAAATTTTGCCCTGGGTCTGTTCTTAAAATGCTTTATCGATCCAGACCTTCTAGTTCTTGGTTTAATCAGACTTAGCTAAGCCATTCCACTCTAGAAGTATCCTCTTATCTGCTAAAGAAACGTTTGATTTTTGGAATCTAGTCATTATTTCCATGGTTTGCATTAGTGGCTTTTGTTGCACGCTAGCAAACGTAGAAATGAAAGTTGGTTGAATAATGTCTGCTTCTCCCTTTACCCAAATAGGTGGTTGGGCCTTGTCTACTGCAGAGGATAATAGTATGGCTTTCTGCAAATTAAATTCTTGGTAATATTAATGATAATTGTTAATTCGAGAAATTTAGTCCACTTATCTTTAGTCACTAGAGAAATATAAGGTTATTGTAGTATTTATAGAATTTCTTTGTGGTTGGTAGAGGAAGCACTGAATGTTGAAACGTTATGGTACTTGGGCGTCCCAACCAAGACACCTAGAAACGTTTACACTTCTCAAGTGTATCCACAATGTTTTTGTCCATTAATTTGAAGTCTTAATCCAGGGTTTCATTGGGGTGTGTTCTGAAGAGAATATTCAAAAATATTTTATCGAATTATGGTTTCATGATAAGCAATCAGGTTCTTTTTTTGTGTGGAATGGTTTCACCATAAATTACGATTGTGATTGATGCGTGATTTGTTATGACATAAGGTGCGATAAACACTGTCTATTCTTTTCAAAGTCCTTTGTTAACACAGTAGTTGCTTGTTTGAATCAGCCTCCTTCAGCCATTCGCTTGCTTAAAGTATCTGTCACATTTTGAAATAGCTCACCGGAACTATGTGCTATTGTATTACAGGCTCTCCTTGAAAGTAGCAAGCAGTGCAGCCATTAAGCTCACAGCACTTAAAAACAAGCATTTGCAATGCAATAGGTCTTGCATTAGGAAAGTTTGAGCTATTGGTCTTGTGAATGACAATTTTTTTATTTATGTGTTGGTTTTGAAAATAGCGAAATTAATAGCTTTGCCATTTACAATGCCATTACTTTTATCCTTTGCAAATGTGACACCTATAGCATTTGTAATGCAACATGTTTTGTATTTACGTGACTTAGATGTATTGATATTACAAATAACAATGGCTTTTAATTTTTCTAAATAATTAATACTTAAATAAAAGTTATTGTCATTTATAATGGCAATAGCTTAAACTTTTGTAAATAACTTTTGTGAAGATTATGTTCAGTGTATTTTATTGTGATGAAAATCCAAGAACAGAAGTGAAATATTAACATCTTTTTATGACATTTGTAATAAAGCTTGAAACATTGAGAGAAAATATTTGAACCAGTTGTTGTTGTATGGTTGCACAGATTGATACTGTGTTGGCGCTGAGTGATGTTGTGGTGGCGACGAGTGATGCTGTGGCGTTCAAGGATGCTGTGGTAGCGCATAGTGATGTTGTGGTGCCCCTGAGTGATGCTGTGGTACCCCTGAGTGATGCTGTGGTGATGCAATAGATAGAGTGAGTGCGATAGATAGCTAGAGGGAGGGCGAAAGATAGCTAGAGGGAGGGCGATAGATGTAATGTAATGTAATGTAAAAATCACTTATATAGCGCAAAAACTGTCACCCTACGGGTATCCTGGCGCTTTTAGAAATGGTGATGGTCAGCACGTTACCAGCCCGTAATAGGCAGTGAAAGAACTAGTTTTCCATCCTAGGAAACAATCAGGTTTTCAGATTCTTTCTGAAACAGGTCCATGAACTGGCCTGTCTGATGGTCTGGGGCAGCTAGAGGGAGGGCGAAAGATAGATAGATAGAGTGAGGGCGAAAGATAGATAGATAGAGTGAGGGCGAAAGATAGATAGATAGAATGAGGGCGAAAGATAGATAGATAGAGTGAGGGCGAAAGATAGATAGATAGAGTGAGGGCGAAAGATAGATAGAGTGAGGGCGAAAGATAGATAGATAGAGTGAGAGCGATAGATAGAGTGAGGGCGATAGATAGAGTGAGGGCGATAGATAGATAGAGTGAGGGCAATAGATAGATAGAGTGAGGGCAATAGATAGATAGCGTGAGGGCGATAGATAGATAGCGTGAGGGCGATAGATAGCGTGAGGGCGATAGATAGAGTGAGGGCGATAGATAGAGTGAGGGCGATAGATAGAGTGAGGGCGATAGATAGAGTGAGGGCGATAGATAGAGTGAGGGCGATAGATAGATGTGTGTGGTTGTGTGTGTGTGGGGTTGTGTGGGTGTGTGTGCGGTTGTGTGGGGTTGTGTGTGGTTGGGTGTGTGGTTGGGTGTGTGGTTGGGTGTGTGGTTGGGTGTGTGGTTGGGTGTGTGGTTGGGTGTGGTTGGGCGTGGTTGGGTGTGGTTGTCTGTGTGTATGGTTGTGGTTTGGTGTGCTTGTCTGTGTGTATGGTTGTCTGTGTGTATGGTTGTATGTGTGGCTGTGCGTGTGGCTGTGCGTGTGGATGAGCGTGTGGTTGAGCGTGTGGTTGTGCGTGTGGTTGTGCGTGTGGTTGTGCGTGTGGTTGTACGTGTGGTTGTGCGTGTGGTTGTGCGTGTAGTTGTGCGTGTAGTTGTGCGTGGGTGTGATGTTTGTCTGTGGGGTGATGTTTGTCTGTGGGGTGATGTTTGTGTGCGGGGTGATGTTTGTGTGTAGGGTGATGTTTGTGTGTGGGGTGATGTTTGTGTGTGGGGTGATGTTTGTGTGTGGGGTGATGTTTGTGTGTGGGGTGATGTTTGTGTGTGGGGTGATGTTTGTGTGGTTGTGTGTATGTGGTTGTGTGTGTGTGGTTGTATGTGTGTGTGTGCGTGGTTGTATGTATGTGTGTGTGCGGTTACAGAAGGATGTATGTGGAAGAGAGCAGCAGATTAGCACAGGAGAAGAGAACATGGAGTTAAAGAAGGAGGCGGCGTGGAAGAGAGCAGCAGATCAGCAAAAGAGAACAGAGAGTTAAAGAAGGAGGCGGTGGAAGAGAACAGCAGATCAGCACAGGAGAAGAGATGAGAACTGGAGGGCGATAGATAGAAGGAGGGAGGGCGATAGATAGAGGGAGGGAGGGCGATAGATAGAGGGAGGGAGGGCGATAGATAGAGGGAGGGAGGGCGATAGACAGAGGGAGGGCTATCGATAGAGGGCGGGCGATAGATAGATAGAGTGAGGGAGGGCAATAGATAGATAGAGGGAGGGCGATAGAGTGAGTGAGGGCGGTAGAGTGAGTGAGGGCGGTAGAGTGAGTGAGGGCGGTAGAGTGAGTGAGGGCGGTAGAGTGAGTGAGGGCGGTAGAGTGGTAGAGTGAGGGCTTTAGAGTGAGGGCGGTAGAGTGGTAGAGTGAGGGCGGTAGAGTGGTAGAGTGAGGGCAGTAGAGTGAGGGCAGTAGAGTGAGGGCGGTAGAGTGAGGGCGGTAGAGGGAGGGCGGTAGAGGGAGGGCGGTAGAGGGAGGGCAGTAGAGGGAGGGCAGTAGAGGGAGGGCAGTAGAGTGGTGATGGTGTGTGAGAGGGTGAGGGTGTGTGGGGGTGTGTGGGTGTGGGTGAGGGTGTGGGGGAGTGAGGTTGTGTGAGAGTGAGGGTGTGTGAGGGTAAGGGTGTGTGGGGGTGCAGGTGTGTGAGTGAGGGCATGATAGAGTGAGTGAGGGCAGTAGAGTGAGTGAGGGCGGTAGAGTGAGTGAGGGCGGTAGAGTGAGTGAGGGCGGTAGAGTGAGTGAGGGCGGTAGAGTGGTAGAGTGAGGGCGGTAGAGTGAGGGCGGTAGAGTGGTAGAGTGAGGGCGGTAGAGTGGTAGAGTGAGGGCAGTAGAGTGAGGGCAGTAGAGTGAGGGCGGTAGAGTGAGGGCGGTAGAGGGAGGGCGGTAGAGGGAGGGCGGTAGAGGGAGGGCGGTAGAGGGAGGGCGGTAGAGGGAGGGCAGTAGAGGGAGGGCAGTAGAGGGAGGGCAGTAGAGTGGTGATGGTGTGTGAGCGGGTGAGGGTGTGTGAGGGTGTGTGGGGGTGTGTGGGGGTGGGTGAGGGTGTGGGGGAGTGAGGTTGTGTGAGAGTGAGGGTGTGTGTGAGGGTAAGGGTGTGTGGGGGTGCAGGTGTGTGAGTGAGGGCATGTAAGGGTGAGGGGTGTGTGTGGGTGAGGGTCAGGGGTTGTGAGTGGGTGAGGGGGTGTGAGGGAGAGGGAGGGCGAAGGCGTGTGAGGGAGAGAGAGGGTGGGTTTGCGAGGGTGAGAGGGTGCGAGGGTGAGAGGGTGTGTGAGGGTGTGAGGGTGAGAGGGTGTGAGGGTGCGAGGGTGCGTGAAGGTGCGGGGGGTGTGAGGGTAAGGGGGTGGGTGAGGGTGAGGGGGTGGGTGAGGGCGTGTGAGGGTCAGGGAGGTTCAGGGGAGGTGATTGGGTTGGTGAGAGGATGAGGGGGTGTGTGAGGATGAGGGGGTGTGTGGGGATGAGGGGGTGTGTGAGGATGAGGGGGTGTGTGAGGATGAGGGGGTGTGTGAGGGTGAGGGGGTGTCTGAGGGTGAGGGGTGTGTGAGGGTGAGGGGTGTGTGAGGGTGAGGGGGTGTCTAAGGGTGAGGGGGTGTCTGAGGGTGAGGGGGTGTCCGAGGGTGATGGGGTGTCCGAGGGTGAGGGGGTATCCGAGGGTGAGGGGGTGTCCGAGGGTGAGGGGGTGTCCGAGGGTGAGGGGGTGGGTGAGGGTGAGGGGGTGGGTGAGGGGGTGGGTGAGGGTGAGGGGGTGGGTGAGGGGGTGTGAGGGTCAGGGAGGGTCAGGGGAGGTGATTGGGTTGGTGAGAGGATGAGGGGGTGTGTGAGGATGAGGGGGTGTGTGAGGATGAGGGGGTGTGTGAGGATGAGGGGGTGTGTGAGGTTGAGGGGGTGTGTGAGGATGAGGGTGTGTGTGAGGATGAGGGTGTGTGTCAGGATGAGGGGGTGTGTCAGGATGAGGGTGTGTGTCAGGATGAGGGGGTGTGTGAGGATGAGGGTGTGTGTGAGGATGAGGGTGTGTGTGAGGATGAGGGGGTGTGTGAGGATGAGGGGGTGTGTGAGGATGAGGGGGTGTCTGAGGGTGAGGGGGTGTCTGAGGGTGAGGGGGTGTCTGAGGGTGAGGGGGTGTCCGAGGGTGAGGGGGTGTCTGAGGGTGAGGGGGTGTCCGAGGGTGAGGGGGTGTGAGGGTGTGTGGGGTGTGGGGTGTGAGGGTGAGTGAGGGGCATGGGGGGGTGAGTGAGGGTGAGGGAGGTGAGGGTGTGTGAGGTTGTGAGAGAGTGAGGGGGTGTGAGGGTGGGTGGGTGAGGGGTGTGAGTGTGTGGGGGTGTGAGGGTGTGTGTGGTGTGAGGGAGTGGGGGTATGATGGGGGTGTGAGCGGGTGTGAGGGTGAGGGGGTGAGGGGGTGAGTGAGGGTGAGAGGGTGTGTGAGGGTGAGAGGGTGTGTGAGGGTGAGAGGGGGTAAGTGAGGGTGAGAGGGGGTAAGTGAGGGTGAGAGGGTGTGTGAGGGTGAGAGGGGGTGAGTGTGTGGGAGGGTGAGAGTGTGAGTGAGGGTGAGGGGGTGTGAGGGTAAGGGTGAGGGGGTGTGAGGGTATGTGAGGGTGAGAGGGTATGTGGGTGAGGGTATGTGAGGGTGGGGGGGTGAGGGTGAGGGTGTGAGGGTGGGGATGAGGGTGTGTGAGGGTGAGGGTGAGGGGGTGTGAGGGTGTGTGAGGGTGAGAGGGTGTGTGAGGGTGAGAGGGTGTGTGAGGGTGAGAGGGTGGGTGAGGGTGAGAGGGTGTGTGAGGAGCTGTGTGATGGGCTGTGAGGGTGAGAGGGGGTGTGAGGGTGAGAGGGGGTGAGAGTGTGTGAGGGTGAGAGAGTGTGAGGGTGAGAGAGTGTGGGTGAGAGAGTGTGAGTGAGGGTGAGAGAGTGTGAGTGAGGGTGTGTGAGGGTATGTGAGGGTGAGGGTAAGGGTGATGGGGTGTGAGGGGTGATGGTGTGTGAGGGATGTGGGGTGTGAGGGTATGTGAGGGTGAGGAGGTGTGAGGTTGAGGGGGTGTGTGGGTATGTGAGGGTGAGGGGGTGTGAGGTTGAGGGGTGTGAGGTTGAGGGGGTGTGAGGGTGAGGGTGTGTGAGGGTGAGTGAGGGTGTGTGGGTGAGGGTGAGGGGGCTGAGGGTGTGTGAGGGTGTGTGAGGGTGCTGAAGGGACGTGAAATAGCGTGTCCCATCTGTAATGTACTGGTCGGTGAAATAACGTGTTCTGTGAGTGCTGAAGGGGAAGAGGTAGGTGAAATAACGGGTTGATGTATTCTGAAGGGGTCGAGTACGGTGAAATAATGCGTCCGATGTGCACAGAGGAGACGAGTACGGTGAAAAACGGAGCCTTTGCTGGGACTTTTCTGGTAAAGTACTTGATGAGAACCCAGGCCTGTATAATGCTGTCTTCTACGTGCAAGTCTGTGCAGTCATGGTGTATTCGGCAGTGGTGCGCGCAAAAACACTTAACGGCTCGTAACTGTTATAAAAAAAAAAAAAGACCGCGGCATGGCTGTGGCGGGGGAGGGGGGAGAGGCGGGGAGCTGCAGCCTTTGAAGACTGATGCCTAGGGCTAGGCACAGACAAAAGGTGGTGCGCGATATGCACGCAGGGTGGCGGGGGAGCGGTAGCCTTTGAAGTCTGATGCCTTGAGGCTCAGACAAAGGGTGTGTGTGACGTGGCTTGCGTGCAAATGGCAATTGCGTGTGTGCGAGGCGGCTCGGGGAGCAAATGGCAAGCGCGTGCACGAGCACATGCACTGTGTGTAATCCGCCTGCCAAAGCCCCTTGATCAGCCTTCCTGATCCACCTCTATATGTCTCGAGCTGCAATGCGCTTGCGCATTCATGGCCGGTCGAGACCTAAAAATAAGTGGATGCAGTGCAACTTATTTGTTTGCCTTCTTGTGGATTCCTTCTTGGTTTTTGTAAAATCCTCTTTATATCGGAGACATCTTGCGAGGCCAATAAAAGTCTGCAAACATCGAATCTGACCCACGTGTCAGTGATGGGGAAGTAAAATGTTATTTTGTCTAGGGCGACAAAGACCCCTCTGCCTATGAATGGCCTTGCTGCTCCCAGTTTCACATACACTCGGCTCTTACTTGCATATATTTTTACACATAGATTTTTCCCTCTTCCGTAATGTTTTATAACTTCTGAAGCAAGAGAGGGTGTAGAAGCTACAAGAAGGAATTTGAAAAATTCATTAAGGTAGGACAGTTCGCAGACTTTTCGTTTGACCGGTGCTCGGTTCCCCAAACTCTTGAGTTTCCTTGGGGAATGTAAACAAACGCCATTTTCCAGATCATTTTACTGCGGTATCATAGAACCACAAATTGGAAATCTAGATTGTCAAACCGTGGCTACAAACCCCCCTCTCCTTCGGCTGGCTCGACTCTCCTCCTGACAGCAGCAGGACTGATGCAGGGACGCTTTGGGGTCATCCCCTGACGGTGCGCAGAGCTGAACTCTGGAACAAACTCATCACATCGATTAATACAAGCTGAAGAGGGAACTACTTTCCAAAATATATGAAAAGTTTTGCATTGAGTCTGCATTTTTCTAGAACTATAGAGGGAAAACAGATCTACAGCTAAAATCAGATGTGGATAAGAGGGAACAGCGAATGAATGAAAGAGTACAGAGTGCAAACTATCACCTCACTGAGGTATACTGCGCTAAAAAAAAGTGGTCAATGTGGCGATTCATTTCACAGCTGAAAAAGTAAATCCCAAATCTTTGCGGAAGTAGTTATGACGAGAGATTTGACGCAGAGGGAGAAACCGAGAATTCCGCACTTTAGAAGTCATTAAGGAGAAGCCCCACTCCTCGACGTAAGTGTGTAATAAGAAACACCGGAAGCAGGTGGTCATGGTAGATCAAAGAGAGAGAGCAGGCACACACCGAATGAAACAGGAACACAAATAAAGGTAAACACCTGAAGCATGTGGCCCATGGACGATCAAAGAGGGAGAGCAGGCGTAAACCGAATGAAAGAGGAATACAAATAAAAGGAAATGCTTTAAGCCAGAAGGCAATGGAAGATCAAAGAGAGACAACAGGCACATACGGAACCGAACGGGAATACAAATAAAATGAAACACCTGAAGCAGGTGGTCCACGGAATATCAAAAAGAGAGAGCAGGCACATATAAAATTAAACAGGAATAGAAATAAAAATAAACACCTGAAGCACGTGGCCATGAAAGATCAAAGCGAGTGAGCATGCACATACCTAATAAATCAGGAATACAAATAAAAGAAAATACTTGAAGCCAGAGGCCATAGAGGAACAAGGAGAGAAAACAGGCACATAGGGAATGAAACAGGAATACAAATAAGAGGAAACAGCTGAAGCAGGTGGGCCACGGAAGATGAAAGAGAAGGAGCAGGCACATATAAAAAGAAACACGAATACAAATAAAAGGAAACACCTGAAGCAGTGAGCCACGGACAATCAAAGAGAAAACAGGCACATACCGAATAAAACAGAAATACAGATAAAAAACAACACCTTATGCAGATGGCCCACGGAAAATGAGAGAGAGAGAGAGCAGGCCCATACTGAATGAAATGGGAATACAAATAAAAGGAAACACCTGAAGCAGGTGGGTCACGGAAGAACAAAGACAGAGCAGGCACACACCGAATGAAACAGGAACACAAATAAAGGGAAACACCTGAAGCATGTGGGGTGGTTGGCAGTATGCGGGGATCGTGAGGGTGTGTAGTAGGGTGCGAGTGGAGGCAGGGAGTCTACTGTACAGCAGGCTTCGTGGCACAGTCTATCTCGATGGTGGAGCAGGTTGTGAAAAGATTTTGTGGGAAGGGGGGGCAGTGCATACAATGAGGATGGTGCAGGGCCCTGTATGACTTCTACAACTTGTACATTTGCACACAAAATTCCTGTTTGTATCTTTTATGTAACTCATGTAATCCTAAATCCTTATGTATCACAACTGGTTCTTTTGTAAAGCGCTCTGACACCTTCGGGTAATTTTCGCGCTGTAGAAAATCGCATTAAATAAATAAATACCCTCCGGCGAAGTCGCGGTCCTTCTTACCTCCCGGGGCAGGTCGTGCATTCTGGCGGGTCTAAGCTCGGGAGAGGATCCATGCAGTGCCGTCCGGACCCCGCTTCACTCCCACGGGCTCTCTCTTCCACCTGTTGTCCCGCAGCAGGATCCCACGGGACGCTTCACACGGGTCGCGGGGAGGGGGGAGAGTTCACCCAAGAACGTCCAAAGTGTTCACCAGTCGCGCTCCGAGTGACCAGGCTCAGCCTGCACTCTTTCCTCGCCCCGCGGTGCTCCAGTGTGGCCCGTCAAAGCGGCGACTGCCACCAGCGCCGGGAGCCCAGCCTAAGTTCACACCTAAGAGAGGAAGCAGCGCCCCGCCGCGGCAGAGCGGAGAAGCGCATGTCCAGCTCCGGCTGCAGCTGAGGACGGAATATGCACAGTTTTTCGTCACGTTAACAACTTTTTAAAATTAAAAAAAATATGTTCGCTCTTCGTTCCACACATTTTTGTGCTCAAGACAGACAGATTAGTAACAAGCGAAGGATAATGTCGTGAGCGTGTGAGCATGCGCCTCAGCTGTACGGGCGCACACTCAGTCACGCTGTGCGCGTTTCCGTGTACCGTGAGCGTGCACATCGGACGTCTAGGAAGCTCGTCATCCACGAAGCCAGCCGCAAGATTTGCGGTGCGTAATCATGGAGAGCCTCGTCTGCTGCCAAGCCTGCATCGCTGACACACACCTGAGGAGGAAAGACCGGCCTGGAGAGCAGCGGGGGAGTCCTGAGTCAGCCCGGTGAGTAGGGGGGACGTGTTTTTTGGTGCATCAGGCTAGCGAGACAGGAGATGGGCACTTCGAGTGTATGGATGTGCGTGTGTGACTGTGTGTGTGCGCGTGAGCAGGTTGGGGGGGCACCTGTGTGTGTGAGCGTGTGTGTATACTGTGTGTGTGTGTGTGTGTCTGTATGTGTGTGTGTGTGTGTGTGTGTGTGTGTGTGCGCGCGCGCGCGCGCGACTGAGAGGCATGGCTGACTGACTGAGCTGTGCACGGCTCGGGAGGCGGGGCTGGGCATGCGCGTCCACGAGGTGCAATCGGCGCTCGTGCCCCGGTCTGTGGTCCCTTCAGCGCTAACTAGGCAGCAATAGGTCTGTCGCTGACGCGAGACCTAAAAAGGGATTGGAACTACACAAAAACTGTTTGAGGGAAATTGAGTGTATGCATTAGTGCAGAGCTCTGAAATTTCGGAGTTCATATTAGAGAGAGCTAATTAGCATAGTTAGTGTTATCACAGGAAGTTATGTCGCACAGACTTTGACATCAACGATAACATGAGAAGTGACCACTGACTTAATGAAAACATAATAAAATTAAATGTAATTTAATAAACCTGTAGCAAAATGTCGCTAAACTAGACTCATGACTTGCAAAAGTAGTGGAGTAGCACGCTGATATGTCCTGTTGACTGAAGAGTGCTATAGGAAAGTTTCAAATGTAATTGAATTGGCTCCTGGAATATGTTCTGTTTACAGGGGCTGCTCTACACATTGCAGTGTTAAATAAAGTTGCATTTAATTACAGTTGTCACCCTTCTCACAAAAGGTGTGTGTGTGTGTGTTCCAGATGTGTGAGTCTCATTTGCAGTTAGTATGTCATGAGGTCTGCATACATGCTTGCTTTATAAATTAATACCACAACAAACAGATACATGCTGTGTGAAATATTGGCACATACATTGCAGCTTTGCATGGCTTTATGCAGAAAATACACCAAATTCAGTATGGACACCAGGCTCGTCATCTGTGAGCATATTTTAGTTGGTTCTGTAAGAGAAGCATTCTTCGGCCATGTATATAATTTGAGGATGTAGCAATTAAACATCTTCCCAAAGGTTCCAGGAATCTTCTCACTTTATAGAAATCTGCTTAAATCTGCCTTTTTCGGTCTGACGCTGCAGATGGATCCTCAGTCTCACATCACTTCTGTGTGTTTCTTCCAGGGTACTCATCCAAGAACAATACTTTCATCAGAAAAAAAACAATGTACTCTGCACAGGCCTGCAAACAAGTAGATACTGCAGACTGTATAAGTGCTCCCTGCTAAGCAAGAAAAACCTGTCAGCGACTTACGAGCTAGAAGGGACGTACATAATGGAAGCTTTCCAGCAAGCAACAGGTAAGACTAGGACTGTACCCTGAAAATTTACAGCATACTATTTATAATACCAGATATTGCATGCCACACTCTTAGAATGTTCAATCCAGAACATATTGCGGGCATCAGAGAGGGTTACTTCTTTCCAGGTCTGTGTATGAGCACGTAAAACGAGCATCATGATATCACTGTTATACCTGTGGTTTTGTCTCTCTGTGATATACAAAAACATCTTTATGTTTTTTATTCTATTTTTTTTTACCTAAAAAAGTATTATTGACTCTATTGGATGCCGTGTTCCCTGTGTGCTGTAAGGACTTTAATTGTGTGAGAATATATGACTCTAGGAGCTTCAGAAGCTCCCCAGTGCATGTAGAGGTGCAAATGTATTTAGGTTTAAATTATATACAACTAAGAATCCTCTACAGATTATATTGGTTACCTATTAGAATGTTTACATTTGGTTTGTCTGTTTATGATAATGGCTGGAATGTGATTTTGCACCTCGTTCATTTATACATATGTTATTGAGCTTTTAAAAAATTGTTCCCTTTAGTTTTAAATGTTAGAGCATTTGGACCTGGTTGTGGGGGTGAAACTGGGTAGGCCGACTTTATTGATTTTATTACAAAAATAAATTTTCATGTGGTAGCATGTTGTGGATTATTGGTGTCTTGGTAGTGGCTAAAACACTAGTCGAAGCTATGGAAGTCAGAAACAATCCCTGTTTTTGAAAACGTGATAGTTGATATGTCTTTGCTGTCAAAGGATTGAAAAGGTTTATTTTTTTTTAAAACGGACACAGAAGAAAAACATAAAGATCATTTTGACCACGTTATAATTTTTCTATGTACAGAGACCACAGTGTCTTTATAGCTTATCATTAAAGGGCAAAAGAAAAAAGATGTCAAAGCGGTGCAAGTTATGCATAACACATGAGGTAGAACCACTATCAAAAGGAGAGCGAGAAGAGTGAAGGTTCACTACACTTCTCAGTTATATCAGACAATCAACAAGAGAGACCCTGCTACCTTTCTCCTGAAAGACCACTTGATCAGTTGAATTTGAATGTATTATATTTGCATAGTTACTAAAAACCATTGCAATACAAGTTTCAGTTAATACGATACGATCATAGAAAAATACAGTAATTGCAAATTTGTAAAATTCCGTAAAACATTCAAAAGGATTGAAACAGTTACATTATTAACAGAATAAAAGAGCTTTGTTGCTCGTGCAGATAGCAGCCAGTATACGTTATGCAGTCAGTGTGGAGTTCATTGCTCAGTCTGAGAATGCTATTATCCAAAAGGGTGCATTGTTAAGGGATCTGACTGAGCACTCTGTGGTGGCTTCCCTGAGCGGCCATGATTGTAGCAGCCTCTTATCTTGATTTAGATGAAGTAATACTATAATCATTGGTGTTTGAACAACCGGCCCCCAGCCTAGGATGCTGACCTGTCGGCCTGCCACTGAACTCCGGAGAAGCTTTAGTTGAAGATGGATTTTTTTGCCAGGAATTAAACAATAGCTAGGGAAAAGTAATGCCAGGACTAATTTGGTCGAATAAAAGTATTTATTGAACAACAAGAGACATGTATCTAAATAAAGTCCAAGCCAATTGGCAATTCTGTAGTTCAAAAAGGAAAGTGCACTGGGATATGGCACAAAGCTTGCCTCCTAATAAACTGCCAAGGCAAACCTCCTCAGGAAGGGGCATCTAGTGGGCAGGACAGGCACCTCCCAGATCTTACATGTAAGGGATGGATTTGGGTTTGGGAGGGGTGTCCTTACGTTGGGAAGGGGTGGATTTACGTTTGAAAGGGGTGGGTTGGGAGGTAGAAGTGAGGATTTTCGTTTGGAAGGATTGGGTTGGGAAGATGAAGGAGTGTTTTTCCATTTGTAAGGGGTGTGTTGGGAAGTGGAAGGGGTAGATGGGTTTATTGTAGAGGTAGACTTGGAAGTGGTGGCTTGATGTGTGGGAGTGACTGAACGCTGTTTAGTAGGGGTGGTTGAAGGTTTGGGCAAGGGAAAAACTGGAATCCTCTATGGGGAACTTGGCAGGCTTTTGGGAGGGAGTGGGCTTTGAGAGGTAGAGGGAGTACCAGTTTGTGATGTGCCTGTGTCTGCTGATGGTGCAGTTACCTATGAGTCTGGTGTAAGTTTTGCAAGTATGGGTGTTTCTTGTGTCATATGTGTCTGTTGTGTGCATGATTGTGTGCGTCTGTGTTTTTAGGGTGTGTACTGTAAGGTGATAAGATGATATGATAACAGATATTTATACAGCGCATGTACACCAACGGTTTCTTGGCGCTTTGGAGGACAGACTGGGAGCATGCGACAGGATCTGAGCAATTAACTATAGGCTTGAGAGAAGAGCAAGATCTTCAGAGCCCTCCTAAAATGAGGATAGGATGGGGTTAGACGAAGAATTGGGGGAAGTGAGTTCCAAAAGAGTGGAGCCTGTGAGGAGAATCGCAAACCACCGTGTTTCTTGCGTCTAAAGATGCATGTAGACAATAAGTTAGAGCCAGAAGATCAGAGAGCACGAGCGGGAACATAGCGGTGAATCCGAGAGGCAATGAAGGCAGGACCTTGTAAGGAGAGGGCCTTATGGATCAGGCAACCTAGTTTGAAAGAGCTGTGCTGGGCCACAGGGAGCCAGTGAAGGCTCCTAAGGAGAGGTGTGATGTGACTGGACCTAGGCTGGCCAAAAACGAGTCTAGCAGCTTGATTCTGGATGAGTTGGAGTTGATGCATTTGGTAGGCCGGTATTCCAACATACAATGCATTCGCGTAGTCAATCCGAGATATGACCAACCCCAGAATGACTTGAATAAGAGCGTCTCGGGAAAGAAATCTGCTAATTTTCCTAATGCGACGTAGGTGGAATATGCAAACTGATACCACTGATTTGATTTGGTCCCTCATGGAAAGGGCGCTGCTAAAGGTTACTCCGAGACTTTTTACAGAGTTGACAGGAGATGAGGGACAGCCCAGGGAGCATGGCCAAAAGTTGGTATTCCAGGGGTTTCCTGGGGGTCCTGTCAGGACCAGCTCGGTCTTATCGGGATTGAGCTTGGGTTGGTTCGCGCTCATCCAGCTGCTAATAAAAGTCATCGTGGTTTGAACGTTTTCAATGGAAGAAGGGAAGGAGTCGATATTAAAAATGAGCTTTAGGTCATCTGCGTAATTGAAGATGACTACTGGTCTCTTTTGAAGTTCGGAAATCAAAGGGAAAATGTACAGATTGAATAATAAAGGGGAGAGAGAGGAGCCCTGTGGAACTCCACAAGTGAGACTTTTTTAAATCTGAGGTAAAGGTGGAAAGGCGGACTGCTTGATTACGGTCTCGGAGAAATTATGTCAGCCACTTGAGTGGGGTGCCCAGGATGCCGGCGTTCTCGACCCTGTCGAGAAGGATGGTATGGTCGACGGTATCGAACGCCGCCGACAAATCCAGGAGCACCAAAGCCTGTGAGATGTTCTGGTCGGCCCCCTTTCTGAGTTCATCATGAACCGCCAGGGCGATAGACTCAGTCGAGTGTTGAGGCCTAAACCCGATTGATGGGGGTCTAGGAAATGAGAGGATTCCACAAAGGTGCTGAGATTGTTTGTAACAAAAGCCTCCAAGACTTTACCCAAAAAGGGAAGCAGCGAGATGGGACGAAAATTACTCAGTACCTCAGGGTCAGCTCCCAGCTTTTTAAGGATGGGGGAGACAGCTGCAGATATAAAAGAGAGGGGGACCACCCCAGAAATAAGAGAATTATTCAAAAGGGATACAAGGTATATGTGTTTATGGATGGATGTGCTGTGAATTTGCTAGTTGTGGGTGTTGATCAGTGTGGTGGTGACTGGTGGTGTCGATGTGATTTTAAACATATTTTATTTCCTTTTCGATGCATCTATGTCTTCTATTAGTGCATCTCACTATGTGTATTATATTCATACATGAGATTACAAACATTTCTTACATGTTACATATTGCTTGTTACTATCCCCTAATATCATAGAACCCATATATTCAGTCGTATTCCTAACCCCCCAACTTCTCATAACTGCCCATTCCCGCTCCCCCACTGCAAGTCGTCAGGTTGTCGTAAGTAAGCTAAGCAATCACATCTCATGCTATTCATTATGTGATAATATATTTCCCGGAGGTTACTCACATTTTAGCGTCAATCAGTGTTTCTTGTTATCTTAAAGGGTTCGCTTCCCTGGTCTCTATCTCAGGTGCTCCTTCTTGGTCCCTTCCCATTGGGCGCCCCTGTTATGCGGGCGATGTTGGAGTAGTGGATCCAGATCCCAGATAAGCACGCCCCACCTCCGTTACTCATACCTCTCATGCCTTGGCTCTCTCAAGCTTACCCAGGCCTCTTCTAGCGTTCCTGAGCAGGATCCTACCCTCTCAGCCCGCTCATTTCTCCAGTTCCTGCTTCCATTTAGTTATGCTGGGGCTGTTTGGTGCCTTCCACCTGCTGGTAATTTTGCGCTTGGCTAATATGAAGGCCAAGTGCTGGAAACTGTCAATTACCTTTGTCTTCGCTGTATGGGGTAACAAGCCAAGTATACAGTGCGCTGGAGTGCACGGCACCACTTGACCAGTAATTCGGGCCGTCTCAATCGTCACAGCCTGCCACTAGTGTGTCAGGGCTTTGCAACTCCACATTATATGAATAAAGTTCACTCCCATCTCCCTGCATCTTGGGCACTCGACATTGTCTCTATGAAGAAAGCGTTTAATTCTATTCGAAGTGATATATGCCTGGTGAAGTATTTAGAAACTAATCAGGCGAAATTGGGCATTTCTGGAAACCCGGGGCGTCCTCTGCAAAATGTTCCCCCAGTCCATGTCCTAGGAGCCTTCCCAGATCTTCTGTCCAAGCGTTCCTTAACGTGTCCAGTGTCTTAGAAGAGACACTGGACACGCTATCGCCTCATACTGGTAGGTAACCTCCTTTATGGTGCCCCCATCTATTCCTATGTACTCGCATGTGGTGTGCTGTGTAGGTTCAAGGGTACCTGTTCTCCAGTGCCGTCTCATGGCTCCCGTAATTGCCCTATGGAGCAGGAACTGACCCTGAGGAATGTCCCAGTTCTAGCTAAACTCTTCAAAAGGTAACAGTTCCCCATCTCTGTATAGGTCCCCCACTTTCATGGCCTCCGCCAGCTCCCATTCTTCTAACCGCTCCATTGCCCTCCATGTGGTAGCGTCCAAAGCATTGTCAGCGGCAACTCCGTGGAGTATGGATGTTCGGTCTGTGTCTTCTGAAGGCATCTATTCCAGCATTGCTGTATTACCTTATGTTCCATTGTGTGTATGTTTTTTTTTTTTTGGATTAAAAACTTTTATTGGGTAAGGTACGAGAACACAGCTTTAGGCCCACAACCCCAATCCTGGGCCGGCCGCTAAGTACTTTCATAATGCACACATGCAAAAGTCATATCATCTCCTCCATATAAGAAAGCATTAAAAGTATTAAAAGAAAAACAAAATTGCAGAAGCTGAGTCTCGCAGGTATTCCAATGTATACAATAACCAGTCTCTTTTCATAGATAACTTAACAGTACTTAACCATAAACAACCCCCCAACCAACAGAGTAGGTTTCAGGTCCAATTCCAGCACGATTCAAGTGCAAATGCGCATACAGTGAGGTACCTAAATCTCTATCTGAGACGTGTGTAACTAGCATTCAACGGGTATTGATGAAACATTAAACAGTCCTTAATCCCCATCATGATCCCTTTCACGGAGAGGCCACCTATATGTCGATTACATTCATCTGATTGCATCATTCACATCCATCGTGACCTATGGACTTCCCTCCTCCGCGTCCCTCGATAACATGTACAGTGTGTATGGTCCCCAGATATCCCTAGGCCTTGAGGTTTCCGGCAATTCCTCATAGTAAAATGTGAGTTGGTCGCGGCAGTACGCCATGTCCTGTAACCATAATTCGACTGTTGGTGCTCGCTTCCCTCCCCACATCATAGCCACTCTGCGCTTAGCCACCTGCAACGCCAGCACTATCAAACGTCGATAACCAACAGATAATCCCGATGCTATCCCCAACAAGCATAATCGTGGTTCCGCAGGCACCACTATGGAAGTCATCTCAGACAACGCTCTCGTTACTGCATTCCAGAACTCATATACCTTAGTACAGCCCCATGCCAAATGTATGAAATCAGCATTGTCCTCATTGCATCTCACACACCTGGAGTGCGTGCGTAGCCCATATCTCAACAGTCGTGCAGGGGTGTAATACCATTGCTGTAGATATTTATAGTGTATCAGACGAAAATTCCCATTAGCAGCAAAGCCACCCGTCCCAGTACAGCATTCACTCCATTCCTCGTCAGACAATGGCTCAGGCAAACTTGCATCCCATCGTGCTCTTGCCAATTTGCCACCCCCACCTTCATCTTCTTGCGAAGCCCGGTACAAACGTGATATCAGTTTCGCACCCGTCGTTGAGGTGTAAAGTAACTGTAAGGCATTCAAGACCGGGGGTTCATCCGGGAAGGATGGATATAAGTCCCGTAACGCTGCGCGCAGCCTAACATAAAGGAATGTGGCCATAGTTGGGTTGTTTGTAGTATCTAGTAGAGTCTGCAGCTGGAGAAAAGTGGCATCAGGGAACACATGCCCCATGTTTCGTATGCCAGCACCTTTGAAAAGGTGCAGCGCACCTAATTCATTAGATACCGAGATATCATCGTGATATAGAAGTGGCATATCTGGGGCATACAGCGGTAATTTATTCGATCGTTTGCCTAATTCTTGCCAAGCATGATGTGTGCTACGCACTGTATCCACTTCCCCCTTCTCGAACACAGAGTACCGATTAGCTATCATGGCTTTCAATGGTCGTGGAGTCACTGCACTAGCCTCAAGCGCAACGTGTGGCGTATATGGCGGTGCCGATATCCAGTAGGAAGCAAAGTGCGCCTGTGTGCATAGATAATACAGTTTCATATCCGGTACCGCAAAGCCCCCCAGCTCGTATGGCTTCGTCAACACATCCCAACTCACCCGTGCCTTCTTACCGGCCCAGGCCAGCGTGATGAGCAACGATTGGAGTTGTGCAAAAAAGTGTGACGTCAGGTGAATGGGTACATTGACAAAGTAATACAAAAATTTAGGTAGTACCACCATTTTGATGATGGAAACCCGATCAGCAAACGATAGCGGCAACCTCCTCCACTTTTCCACCTGGTCTTCTAGCTTCGATATCGCCACTCCGTAATTGGCTCTCAATACTTCGGTACAGTCCCTATGGACCCAGATTCCCAGATAGCGCACCGGTTCCGTCGCCCATTCT
Organism: Lissotriton helveticus; assembly: GCF_964261635.1. Taxonomy (NCBI): domain Eukaryota; kingdom Metazoa; phylum Chordata; class Amphibia; order Caudata; family Salamandridae; genus Lissotriton; species Lissotriton helveticus. The sequence continues at coordinate 47,680,976 of NC_136073.1, forward strand.
AACGGGAATTCTAGCGTAAACGGTTTGGTGGCATCAGTAAGTGGCAAGAGTATGGATTTATTCCAGTTTATTGAGAGACCAGAGTAGTGACCAAATCTTATGAACTCCCTCAATACTCTCTCCAAATGTGTGGCTGGGTCTCTAATGTATAGTACCATGTCGTCAGCATACATAGACACTGCGAAGGACCTAAGTGGGAAGCGCAGCACTGCATCAGCGTATCTTTGCCGTAAAATGCAGGTCAGTGGTTCCAGTACAAGAGCAAAGAGCAGGGGTGAAAGAGGGCACCCCTGCCGAGTTCCTCTTTGAATACAGAACGATGAAGACACATGGCCATTGATCCTTACCCTGGCCATCGGTTTAGTGTACAACAAAGTAATCAGTGATGTGAAAAAAAACGGCACCCCCATTCGATGCAGCACTGCTAGCATGTATCGCCAAGCCACCGAATCGAAAGCTTTGGCCGCGTCCAACAGAACCGCCACCGCGGGGAGCTCCGGTTTGAGAAGGTGCAGGACCGCAAACAAGGCCCTCAGATTGTGAGCAGTGGACCGCAGCGGAACAAAACCAGACTGGTCCGGTAGCACCATAATCGGTAGAACCAGCCGCAGCCGTGTCGCTAGTACTTTAGCAATGATTTTGATATCCGAGTTTATTAGCGACAACGGTCTGTACGACTCGCACAGATTGGGGGGTTTGCCCGGCTTCGGCAGGGCCACCAACAGTGCTTCTCTCATAGTGGCTGGCAGCTGCCCCCGATCCATGGCGTCCTCGAGCACAGCAGCCAGCCGGGGTACCAACAAGTCAGCATACTCCTTATAAAATTCTGACGGTAAACCGTCTGTGCCTGCCGCCTTGCCATTAGGCAGAGCCGTAATCGCATCTCGGAGCTCCCCTTCCGTGATATGGTGCATTAAGAAATCTTGTTGCCCTTTAGACAGCCAAACTAAAGCAACGTCATCTAAGTATTTTGCCAAGTCCATTTCATCTGCCGTGTCCACATGGCTGTACATCCGCTCATAGTATTGCGCAAAGCAGTCTAGAATACCCGCAGCATCTGTTACAGTGTCACCCTCCCGTAGTATCTCCTGAACCCCGCAGTGCTTCGCCCATGGCTCTCGAATCCTATCTGCTAGACCTCGCCCTGCTCTCCCTCCCTCGCCATAATACCGCGCCCTAGCGCGTTTAGATAAGAAGGTAATCTCTAGATCAGCCAGCTCATTATATTCAGTAACTTTCCTTCTGATCTCAGCCAGTCTATTATGTGTAGATTCTCGTTCCTGCTGCCTCTCTAATGCCGTCAACTCCTCCTCCAGTTTACTCATCGAGGTCCTCAGCGATTTGAGCACCCCAGACTGCATACCGATACAAGCGCCTCGAATCGTAACCTTAAACGCTTCCCACACCGTGCCCATGCTTTCAACCGACCCCACATTTCTATCAAAAAAGTCCTCAATACAAGTTCGCAAGTCCTCCCGCAGCACCAGATCGTGTAACATGCCTGGAGTCAATCGCCATGAGAACGGTGCCGGAGTGTGCGATGGCCAGCCCACCTCCAAGAGCACCGGAGCATGGTCCGATAGGGTCCTGGGTAGATGAGCGCCACGCTTGACCCACCCACTGACATCTCGGGTAACCAGCCAATAATCTAATCTCGACCAAGTGTCATGTGCGGACGTGTAGCAAGTGCCTTCTCTCACACCCGGGTGTCCCAGCCTCCACACATCCACCAAGCCAAAGTCTTGCATCCCGTCACGTACCACATCAGCAGCTTTCCTATGCACATTCGACCTCTCATCCTTTCTATCCAGCGTAGCGTCCAACGTCACATTCCAATCTCCCCCACATAAAATAGCCGACGGCGGCAGAGCATACACCTTATTCCATAGAGCAATATAGAAATCGGGATCATCCACATTTGGACCATATACATTCACCATGGTCAGCAGCGTGCCATATAGTTTCCCCTGCAGAATAACATATCTGCCTTCTTTATCCACCTCTTTGTGTAGCAGTTCAAATTGCACATTTTTCTTGATCAATATCATCACCCCGCGCGCGTAAGAGGAATAGTCCGTCGCAACCCGCACCCCAGCCCACTGCCGAGCCACAGCATCTACAGCTTTCCCCCGTAGATGCGTCTCCTGAAGAAAGACCACATGTGCCCCATGCTTAGAGAGAAATGATAGCATCTGTCTAGACTTCTGCGGCCTGTTTAGTCCGCGCACATTCCACGATATCCAGCAGATTTTCCCATTTTCAGCCATCAGGTTCACTCATTGTATACCCCAACAGCCCGTAAGTATATCCCACCTCTTTGCCGTAAAAATGGTGACCCATCAGGTAGGGAATTGCAATCTTCAACCAGCAGTTATTACGTTTCATCAGCCCACTTTGTGAAATCATAGCCCTCCCTGTCGCGCACACATCTATTTATTCTCGTATTCATCTGAAACCATAACCTTACCCCCATCCTCCCCCACCCACTTCAGCACCCCAAATCTGCCAAAGCTGTCCCCATCCCTCCCGACACCCAACCAGATCCCCTATTAGTACATCCTCGCTGTCTTCCCTCCACAGAACCAGCCCCCCCTCTCCCCAATACAAAGTACAACCGTGCAACAGGCACGCAACACATCCCAAGAACAACGTGCGTCCAGCACAATCAACCAGTGAAAGATAAACTGCTAGCGCAATCCCCCCTCCCACCTGACCAATTCCGAACTGTCAGGACCCACTTCCACCCCCCCCTCCTCACAACATTCATCCAACCATCCATCCAGAAGATCAGTCGTACAAAGAAACTTAATAATGGTGGGGTACTCCCGATGGGGTGCATACCAGAGGTGCACAGTACCACCCCCGCACGCTAAGCCGTCCCTCCAACCGAAGGGCGAAGGACCGACTCAGGAGCAGTGCGGGAGTGGTTGCCCGGAGCAACGTATTACCATCAACCATCGCTCCCATGTCAACCTCAAATAGCAGACTCACGAATCAGACCAGTGGCCCACACATCTGCCCTCAACAGTACAAGTCCGGGGGAAAAAAAAAGAAACTCCCAGCTATCAATGGCATCACCACAAGTGACAGTGCAAAGCGTGTGCCACAGCCGCTCTGCCACTAGAAACCCATTCAGCTGTCCTCCTCCTCTCCCGCCGAGCGGTGGCCATCCTGCCTCTCCTTGTCCTGCCGACCAGCATCCGCCTGTTCCCTCCGGAGGCGCTTCACAAAGTCCTCAGCCAGTTGCGGATTCGTGAAGAAAGTCTGCTTCGCCTGATAAGTCACCCTCAGTTTCGCAGGGTACAACAAAGCGTAGTCCACTTGCAGTTCTCTAAGTTTTTTCTTGACCGCCAGAAACTTGCGTCTCTGCTCCTGTACCATTGGAGTGAAATCCGGATATATAGTGAAATTGACCCCTTCAAAGGAGAGCGAGCGGGTAGTGCGAGCCGCACGTAGAGCCGCATCCCGATCCCGGTAGTTCAGGAGGCGCGCAACGTTAGGACGCGGTGCCGCGCCTGTGGCCGGCCGCGGCCCAAGGGATCGGTGTGCCCGCTCCACAATAAATTGCGTGGAGAATGCTTCCACTCCAATTGCACCAGCCAGTAGTCTTTCCACATACGTCTCCATCTTCCCCACATTTGTCGTCTCCGGCACGCCTACCACGCGTATGTTATTGCGCCGACTTCTCGCCTCCAACTCCTCATTCTTAGCGGCGATGACTCTTAGGATATTGTCCATCCTTGCCAACTGAGTGGTATGGGTGGCCGCAGTGTCGTCATGGTCCGAGATGCGCTGCTCCGCCGTAGTCAGGCGTTCCTCATGGACATCAAGTTTTTGCACCACTGCGTCCATGCGCGAGGATAATTTGTCCACTTTATCCACAATGGTGGCGAAGCCTTGCCGCATTTCCTGCATCATCTGTTGGAAATCCGGAGTGCTGGGTTGCAGGCCAGCATCAGCGGCCGGTGGGGGGGGGGTATCGCGAGCTTCCCGCCTCCTGCACCAAGCGAGCGCCCCTCCTAGAAGCTGCAGTTTCAAATGAGAGCTTTGGCTGCTTATTGTCTGGTTTACCCATGATTAAACACACACGGCTCACAGTAGTTCTCACCACAAAGTGTAGGGAAAGGCGAGGGAACCCCCAGGTACAGATCAACAGTTACCAGTCAGTGTTGTACACTCAAAAGAGCACTGAGCACCTCAAGGTCCAAAATTGGGGTGTATGGTCCACATATGCATGCAGCGCCGACAGCTCCCACCAGACACAGCCCGCAACCACTTCCGAGGAGACAGAGGGGAGCCACTAGGATAACAGACGAAAAAAGCACCTCAGCGGCCCAACACAGCACCCCGTAGAGCAGAGATGGTAACGCCGTGCACTAAGTGCGACAGGAATAGTGCACAGGCACCTGCATCGACACCGTCCCCCAGTGATCAGGGCAGCGCAGACCCGGTGCTGTGTGGGATGTGATGTGCAGTAGGAGGCAGCCATAAACCAGCTATTCAAATAGGCCTGGCGTCATGAGAGTCATTGAAGCACCTCGCCGCTGCAACCAGCACTGTAAGCTCCGCCATGTAAGAACCGCCGTATCGAAAATGGCGCCAAGCGGTGCAAAAGGCGACCTCCCTGCTGCGTGGCCAGCAATCACTTCCAGTAGTCGCCTCCCCCACCACAGTTCACCACCATCTGTACCTGCAAGTGTCCGGGCGGTCAAGGAAGCACCTCGGGCGGGGGCACAGGCAGGCGCGGACGCCCCGCCACTCCCTCCCGAGTAATGGCAGCCGCTTGAGTCAGGGGGCAGACCGGCACCCCCGGCGCAGCCCCTCCGCCGCAGTCAAAGGCGATACCTGCAGCGAAATCGCATCCACAGCTCCGCCGGTCGCGAATCACACTCACAGCCGCCGGCCGCGTCCAGGCGGGAAGCAGCGGAGAGTCTCTGAGGGGGGAGGGGACCAGGCCTCCACCCCACACATGCAGCAGCGGACCAGAGTAGGCTGTGACGCCGAGCCGCAGATCGCCTACCGTCCAGAGCGTCCAGCGGTGAAACTCCCGGGACCCGTAACTCCGGCTAGAAACCTCCGATCAGCCCAGGAGTTGGACCGAATGTGGTCAGTGGCCAGCCAATGCAATATCCAGGGTCAGGGCAGGGAATGGTGATGAGTAAAAGGATAATTAGACGGATAAGAGCTCCGGGCTGCAGGAGCCTCACAACAGTGTGGCCATGCTGCAGTGCGCCCTCTAGCGCCCCCCCTCCATTGTGTGTATGTGTTTTAGTTTTGCAGTTTTCAATAGTTTAGGAATTAATGCATCCCTTCCGGGGGTAAAAGGGCCTAACCCCCACCTAGTGTCATTCTCCCTGCTATCCATTTTTTTTTTTTTTGTTAAACAATTTTTATTGCAGAGGTAATGCGAGTTATACAACATACATGCCAGTGTGTTCTCAGTAGCATTAGTAATTACTGTGCATCCAGTCAATGTGTACACAGCCTCATAACCCACATCCTGGAGGCTGGGTGGCGTATAGTCACTTATCTTGCTGCCACAGTCTTTATTGACATTTATTCTCATTGATGCAACACTCTCCGCTTTTAACTGTTCTGTGCTTTCTGTTCCTCCTCGTTCAATAGTGGTGTATGAACCCTCTTCGATATCTGAAGTAGTTTAGATTTTTCTCCCCCCCCCCCTCTCCCTGTCCCCCTGGTGTCTGAGCCTAGGTGTCAGGATTATAAACTTTGAATGAGTTGGTGGTGTGAGGAGTACAAAAACAGTGATTAGGTGTTTAGGTGTGTGCGTCCGGTAATAGTGTGGGGTCCAACACCTCCTCCCTCGAGGCCTCCATGGTCATTATTTCCTCCTCTTCGTCCCTCGTTCCTACGCTGTCCCTAAGTGCCTGGACTAGGGTCTCCCATGCTAGCGCCGCTTCCTGAGCCTTCTCATCTGCCTTACGCCTGGCCAGCTGGTATCTAAGTGTGCTCTCCGCCGTTCTCCCTGCTATCCATTGCGTGAGTCTCTGTAACGGCCCTTCCAGGTAGTACTCCTCGAAGTCTGGGACCGCCAGGCCCCCCTCCGCCGATGGTCGCTTTAGTGTTGCCAAGGCCACCCTCCTTCTGCCTGATTCCCTTATGAATGCCAAAATGCACGAGTCTAGTTCCTGGAACCATGCTCCGGGAATCCACACAGGCAACATTGTGAAAAAATACAACTGTCTGGGGGGCCCACCATTTTCAACAGAGCGATACTTCCCGCTACAGAGAAAGGAAGTCTCTCCCAGAAGATCATGTTGTCTTTTAGTAACCTCAGCGCTCCCCCTATGTTACTGTCCTGTGTATACTGCAGTGAATGATAGACCCTCACCCCCAAGTACTTGAAGCATCGGGGCTCTCATTGCAGATCCCACAGGTCCTCTACTATCGGGAAGAGTTAAGACTTCTGCCAATTGACTTTTAGTCCTGAGAGGACCCAAACTCCTCCATCATGTCTCTAGCCCCTCACAACTCCTACCCAGGGTCCTTCAGGAACAGGAGGAGGTCGTCCGCATATAAGGCTATGTGGTGTACCTGCCCTCCCAGCCGCAAGCCTCTGTATCTGTTGCCTGTCCGTGCCAAGCAGGCTAGCAGCTCCACAACCAGAGCGAACAGCAGGGGAGAGAGAAGACACCCCTGACATGTGCCCTTCCCCACCCGATATTGCTCCAAGATCATGCGACCCGTGCACACCCTGGCCAGTGGGCCCGAGTACAACAGTTTCACCCAGCGCAGAAATCTACTCCCATTATTGCTAGCACCTCATATAGGAAGTCCCACTCCAGACTGTTCAAGGCTTTTTCTATGTCTATGGTAAAGATCGCTCTCTCCCGCTCCTCGCTTCTACCCTCCTCTGAGATGGAGAAAACCTGTTGTATATTTAGGGCTGTATTTCTGCACGGTATGAACCCCGCCTGGTCCAGATGAACCAGAGAGGTCATGTGTGGGAGAAGCCTCGTTGCAAGTAATTTACTTAAAATTTTGAAGTCAAGGTTGAGCATTACGGCGGCCTGTGGGCCGTGCATCCTGAGAGGACCCAAACTACTCCATCATGTCTCTAGCCCCTCACAACTCCTACCCAGGGTCCTTCAGGAACAGGAGGAGGTTGTCGGCATATAAGACTATGTGGTGTACCTGCCCTCCCAGCCGCAAGCCTCTGTATCTGTTGCCTGTCCGTGCCAAGCAGCCCAGCAGCTCCACAACCAGAGCGAACAGCAGGGGAGAGAGAAGACACCCCTGACGTGTGCCCTTCCCCATCCGATATTGCTCCAAGATCATGCGACCGTGCACACTGGTCCCGAGTACAACAGTTTCACCCAGCGCAGAAATCTACTCCCATTATTGCTAGCACCTCATATAGGAAGTCCCACTCCAGACTGTTGAAGGCTTTTTCTATGTCTATGGTGAAGATAGCTCTCTCCCGCTCCTCGCTTCTACCCTCCTCTGAGATGGAGAAAACCCGTTGTATATTTAGGGCTGTATTTCTGCACGGTATGAACCCCGCCTGGTCCAGATGAACCAGAGAGGTCATGTGTGGGAGAAGCCTCGTTGCAAGTAATTTACTTAAACTTTTGAAGTCAAGGTTGAGCATCTACGGCGGCCTGTGGGCCGTGCATCCTGAGAGGACCCAAACTCCTCCTTCATGTCTCTAGCCCCTCACAACTCCTACCCAGGGTCCTTCAGGAACAGGAGGAGGTTGTCGGCATATACGGCTATGTGGTGTACCTGCCCTCCCAGCCGCAAGCATCTGTGTCTGTTGCCTGTCCGTGCCAAGCAGGCCAGCAGAGCAGGCCAGCAGCTCCACAACCAGAGCGAACAGCAGGGGAGAGAGAAGACACCCCTGACGTGTGCCCTTCCCCACCCGATATTGCTCCAAGATCATGCGACCCGTGCACACCCTGGCCAGTGGGCCCGAGTACAACAGTTTCATCCAGCGCAGAAATCTACTCCTATTATTGCTAGCACCTCATATAGGCAGTCCCACTCCAGACTGTTGAAGGCTTTTTCTATGTCTATGGTGAAGATCGCTCTCTCCCGCTCCTCGCTTCTACCCTCCTCTGAGATGGAGAAAACCCGTTGTATATTTAGGGCTGTATTTCTGCACGGTATGAACCCCGCCTGGTCCAGATGAACCAGAGAGGTCATGTGTGGGAGAAGCCTCGTTGCAAGTAATTTACTTAAAATTTTGAAGTCAAGGTTGAGCATCTACGGCGGCCTGTGGGCCGTGCATTTGAGAGGGGACTTATCTGGTTTAAGCAATGGAATCACTACTGCCTCCAGTGTGGTCTTCGGTAGGATTCCTTCCTTCCTTGCCACTGTGTATACCTCCGCCAACCTGAGAGCCAACTCCTCCCCATAGGCAGCATAGAACTCCATGGGGAGTCCATCTGTTCCCGGAATCTTACCTCTAGCCAACTTTTTAATAGCTACTCTTATCTCATGTTCCGAGACGTCGGCTCCCTGATGATCCGCCTCCTCCTCTGACAACGCGTGGAGAGAGAGCCTAGCCAGAAATTCCAGTGTCTCCGCTTCCCTTTGGGACTCCGAGCTCTTATACAGTTGGTTGTAGTAGCCGAGAAATCTATTGTTTATTTCCGCCTGCCTGGTCAGCTATCTCTATAATAATATTCCCTCTTAGGGCCGGGTTGGCCAACCATGCCAATAATCTGCCCGCCTTATCCCTATCCGCATGAGTCCGGTCCATATATGTTTTATAATCAAAGCATCGCAGGTGTTCCTCTAGGACTGCCACCTTCTCTTTCGCATCCAGGAGTTCATGCCAGAGCTCCGGGCATCCAGGGTGTCGTCTCTCTATGTCTCTTCTTTCCACCCTTTCCACATCCGAAAGCAGTGCCCGACGTACCCCAATAGAGGTTGCCATACACCTCCCCCTAATCACTGCTTTAAAGGCTTCCCATTCCGTCAGCCTAGAATTTGTGGAGTGGGCGTTGTCGGCAAAGTAGAATGTTATAAGTCCCCTGGTCTCCTGAAGGAAAGCCTGGTGCTCCAGTGCCTCCGGTTTGAGACGCCAAGTAGGGATAGGTTGGTGTTGCGTCCCCCATTGTAATCTCATCAGGATTGGATTATGGTCCGATATTGTTCGTTTTAGGTACTCCACTCCCTGCATCAAAGCATGCATGTCAGGTGTACATAGGAAGGTGTCCAACCGCACGTGGAGCTCATTTGTAGCCCAGCTGCTTGATTCGTGAAAATGTTGGACATTTTAAAACTATGTACTTTTCGCCATGTTGAATCTGTTTGTTTGCCTGTACCCTTCTTGCTGCATAATCTGTAACTCAACTGGTATAATTTGAGGACAGTTAGTGGGGACATGAATAGAACATTATCCAAGAAGGAACAAGGAGACTCAAGGTGATTTGCACATGTGCTCAAGGCATCATTTTACTAAACATATTTATAAGGGATAGACAAGTATAATTTACAGTTAATATCAACACTGCATTTTCAAATTGAAGAATAAACAACCCGAAGTTGTACAAGGTGCACGAGTGAAACAAGTGAATAACACTACGGCGACACAAGTGACAGAGTGATCAGCGTGGGCGGCGCAAGGTGTTGGTGCATAAATAAATACAGTGAGTTTTAAAAGACACAGAGTGGTTTGTAGATAATTTCAAAGGAACATTTTTTCATTTGTCATTCTTGATGAGAACCACTTTGTGAAGGGCGCCTAGGGTCTTGCTGATAAGTCGACGGTGTTTCGATCCGTGGCAATTAAGATCATCATCAGGACTAGAGGGATTGGTCGCAGTGCGAATGAAGGGCCCAGTGGGGCCGGGTTGGAGGAGTCAATCTCGTAGGTCTGTTGCATGAGGTTCACAGAGAGTCGGGTGCCTGGTCGGTCACCCCGAGCAGGAGTTACTAAGGAGCCGATCGTTTTAATAAAGGTGCTCCTTGGGCCTTCGATCCGGTTAGGCGTAGTCTCAGAGAAGGCGAGTAGTCCGGGGGAGAAGTATGCCGATCCGAGCGTGATCGGGGGGACGAGGGGAATCAATCTATCCTCGAGGTTAAAGAATCATGAATAAATCGCTTTTCGGGCGTGAACTCCAACCCGGCCCCACTGGGCCCTTCATTCGCACTGCGACCAACCCCCCCAGTCCTGATGATGATCTTAATTGCCACGGATCGAAACGCCGTCGACTTATCAGCAAGACCCTAGGCGCCCTTCACACAATGACAAATGAAAAAATGTTCCTTTAAAATTATCTACAAACCACTCTGTGTCTTTTAAAACTCACTGTATTTATTTATGCACCAACACCTTGCGCCGCCCACGCTGATCACTCTGTCACTTGTGTCGCCGTAGTGTTATTCACTTGTTTCACTCGTGCACCTTGTACAACTTCAGGTTGTTTATTCTTCAATTTGAAATTGCAGTGCTGATATTAACTGTAAATTATACTTGTCTATCCCTTATAAATATGTTTAGTAAAATGATGCCTTGAGCACATGCGCAAATCACCTTGAGTCTCCTTGTTCCTTCTTGGATAATGTTCTATTCATGTCCCCACTAACTGTCCTCAAATTATACCAGTTGGGATACTGCTTTGTTTATATAGTTCTCTACCCCAATCCCAACAAGGTTGACGGGTTATCACTCCTGTGTAATTGTACAAGCATAATCTGTAAAGCGCTCAGATACCCTCGGTGGTCATGTTCGTGCTATATAAAACTTTCTAAAAAGGCAGTCTGCTCACTGTTTGGCTAGCATATGTCAATTAGTTCACATCCTGACCATCTAATCTACCTGTGGCTATCAGATAACCCTCTGGATCAACCTTGCAAGATTGTACCTCTCCGTACTGAATGGGAGACCTCGGGAGTTAGTTATTTCCCGACTGGCACAGCAAAAACCATACTAATGAGGGGGAAGATCGATCTGGGCCCACTGGAGGGCTGTTTTACTGTGGAAGTCCCAAAATTATCGTGATATTGCTAACCTACTGGAAGGTGAAATTATGCAAATAAAGAACTACTGCCCCCCTGATGCATCTGAATTGACTGACTTCCAGTCGGCACACCGGAGGCCTATAACTGCATCAGTAAAGATGGTGGCAGTGTATTATTGCTTTCAATTACAGCCTCACGCAGCCTGAGAAGAAGAAGTACGAGACTTCGAAACGCGTCGGCGAAAGGGACACAATTGTTCAGAGAGAAATGCTGCCCTCACTGGAATAGTAAAAGGTTGTTACCTTCTTTTGCTGTGGAGTGCGTCTTCAAATCTGTGGGAACTTTGGAAACATATATATATATATTTTTATATATATATATATATATATATGTATATATATATATATATAAATTATTATATATTTATAACTCAATATTGTGGTATGGGGATATTTTTGTTGTCAATATTTTGTCAGTGAACCCCCTGTGCCATTGCAGGCCTCGGAAAAATCATAAAAATGTTTCTAGACCTGCAGGTCTAATGACTTAAATAATCTACTCAACTTAATTGTAATGGTTTTGACCCTTAAACTGAATTCAAGTTTTTTCAAGTTACAAAGACTTTATTTCGGTCAACATGGCCTCAAAAGTGCAATCTCAAAAAAATGCATTTATAATATACAGCAATAACAAAAGCAGCACATTTAATAATAAGTTTCTATGCAACACATTTAAAAAAGAGAAATACATATAAAATCAATTGTCGGGGGAGTGCAAGAAGCAAGTGTTAGTAAATGGCAGTCTATGGTACTCAATACACGGGAATTGCAAATTGCTTACAAAATATAATAAATTTCCTAAAAACATTTGCCAGCAGGCATTAAAAAGGATGACCAATAGCTAATTCTATCTACATACATCATTAATTTCTCTATATTAAAGGCTATCTAACTTTGTTACTTTAGATAGAGTCCAGCTGCTAGTTAACTAATAAAACGGGATGATTCATGTCTGGGGGGGAGAGGCCCTATGGCTCCTGACTCACGCTTTCAAATGTAGCCGGCGTGTACACCAAATAGAAAATAAAAACCCCGCTACCGCATACACTATCGGGATACTTGTGTCATACCTCAGTATCCTGAACGCCTCGGAATAACGTCTAGTTCCTAGATTCCTACAGATCTGGACCAGCCATCGTTTCCTGGCCTTTTGGTAGCCGGGGCAATTAAAAAAGACATGCGGTATTGTTTCTTCAGTGCAATCGCACGCCGGACAGTTTACACTTTGCATATCACCCCATTTATATGTAAAACATCTAAGAGGGAGGGTCCCATACCTGAACTGGAGGTATAGCTTTTTAGCCGTAGCCGGTTTGATATCGTCCAAAACCGGCTCAAAGCTTAATCTATCTTTAATTTCTAAAAAGCTTGTAGTTAATCTTCCTCTTCGGGGGCAGCTATGAAGTTGTAACAATTTATACTCCTCGTAATTTAACTTCAACAGTTTCCTGGGTTGGGTGGCACAAGCGATCTCTGGATGATCCCAAAGCTCATCCAACCCAAGGCGGAATAGCCAGTGTTTGATATGTGCCAGCCACAGGAGTTTAGCCACTCCTCGCAGGTTCATTATTTCTTTTAATTCCTCCCTATATGCTATGAGTTCGGGGGTCACCCAAAGGCGGCGCCAGTAAAGTAGAGGTTCCAGGTTTGTTACATCCGCTATAGCCAAAAGGCCCAGATCTAATCGTAAGGGTATAATCGGAGTACTCCGAGGAAGATTAACTATGTGCCTTAAGAAGCTATTCTCAACTTGGGCAAGATTCTCTTGGTTCACATGCCCCCAAAGTTCTGCACCATATAGTGCCCCTCCACTGGCTTGTACTTTATAAATTTCGATAGCTGGACTCAATGATTTTTGGCTAGATTTACAAAAGACCTTCATGATGCCTCCTGAGGATTGCGCAAGTTTTAGAGTTGATTTTTTGATTTGGGCCCCCCACTCCATTGTTTCTGGGATTGTTATCCCTAAATAATCAAATGAGGTAACTCTTTCAAGAGGTTTGCCGTTTAATGTGGGGTTAGACCTTGTACTTTTAGGGCAATTGAGCACCATAAATGTTGTTTTCTGTAAGTTAATTTCCAATCCTCTTTGGCTACAGAAAAGTTCAAATTTGCCACGAACCCTCTGAATCCCCATAGGGGATTTTGATACCAACAGGGTATCATCCGCAAACATCAACACAGATATGGAACGAGAGGCTAATTTAGGGGCATCCAGATCTTTTTCTAGTGATAAAAAATCTATTAAGCCATTAATATAAAGGCTAAGCAGAGTGGGGGCAAGCACGCACTCAGCGCTTAATTGGTATTGGTGCAGTAAGATTCCCCTCTTTACCGTACCTGATTTGTGCAAAATATTCAACATGTAGGCGCTTGATGAGGTGGATTAAGTATATGGGAGCCCCCATCTCAAGTAGAACTGTCCAGAGCTTATCCCTAGGGACCAAATCAAAGGCTGACCGGAGGTCAACGAATATTAAATAGAGGCGGCCACCCTCCATAGACACGGTCTTCCAGTACAACATCTGTAGCCTAAGAATTTGGTCGATAGTGGACATTTTTTCTATATAATTGTTTGGTAAAAGTGGGGAACCTTTTTTATAAATCGGTATTATTTCTGTTCCTGCCCAACTCCGAGGGATCTTCATGCCCTGTAGTATTGCATTAAAAAGGACCCAGAAATATGGCGCCCATACAGAGGGTTCATTGCGAAAAAGATCCCCTGGGATTTTATCTAAGCCCGTAGCTTTCCCGGGTGCTATTTTTGTTAGTGCTCTCCTATTTAAATTTAGGCTTATAATGGTATTAATTGTGGGGACAGTAGCTTCTCTAGTTTCGTCAGGATCGGGTAAAAAAACACTCCCCTCTGAACAGCCAACAATTAGGTCGCCAGCCTCTTCTTCTTCATTAGAGTAAAGCGATTGAAAGTGTTCCCGCCAAACGTCCTCTCCCACATTAGGGTCTGCTGGTGAACTATGGCCAGAGCTGTCCAGATTTACTATTTTCCAAAATGACATCATGTCCCTTGCTCCCAAAGCACTTCTCAAGTCCTCCCACTTGTCCATTTCCCACATTTTCTTAGTTTCTAGAGTTGCCTTTTTGTATAACGTCCTGGCAGTTTTAATTTGCGGACGATCATTGGACTTAATCGATAGTATCAGGGCACTTTTTGCTTTACGGCAGTGGTCATTATACCACGGGTGGGGAGGCTTCTTTCTTGTTTTGCTAGATTTTTTTGGATAGAAGAAATCCAATGTGACCTCTTATAGCCTAGAATGGTTCTGCTTCACCTTCTCTAAATCAATACCAAAACTCGTTTGATCAAGTGAGAGGGATGCTGTTTGGAGCACTGGAACCAACGCCTCATATAGGGAACTCAGTTTGGCTTGGGATTGGTTAAGGTCCGACCATTTCACTCTTCGCCTGCAATTAGAAATGATCAGCCTGTGATCCACAGGATTTTCCTTAACGGGAATATTCCCCTGTTTGAAAGCTTTTAATTCCAATGCCAACGCGTGATGGTCTCTATCAATTCGATGTATAACCCTAAAATCTATGACTCTCTCTCAGGATTTACAGTCAATTAAAATGTAGTCTAATAGGGATCCACAATCATATCGATGGAAGGTTTGACTATTAGAGGTTTCGGAAGGAGTTCTGCCATTGCAAACTCTGAGGGAGTAATTCAATTTTAAGCAGTTCTTTTGCATCACCAAAGGCGACCATTTGTTTACTGGTTGGCAAATAGACTCCGGGAACCCCCAGAAGTTTTCCTCCTCAGATGAACCGTCCTTAAATAACCTCTCAAGAGGCTCGAATTAACAATTAAAATCCCCACCCAAAATCACCATATGTTTGTCAGCAATAGTGCCTAGAAAATTAGATAAACTGATTTCAAATGATGGGATATTGGGCAAATATTTTAATTCATTGAGCTGCATTTTTATCACTATCACATATGAAAGGACCTTCAAATATAAGATATCGGCATGTCTGCTGTACAAACAACACTTTTCTTTGATTTAATAGACTACACTTTTGCTCCATATTTAATGCAAATAGAGCCACATATAGGATACACGACCCCTGACTTGCCTCTTAGTTCATTAACAGAATTGTCAGGTTGGAGGCAGAAATGTTTCTCAAATCATGTTTAAAAAGTATCACTTTTAATAAATACATGACTAAAACATGAAGTGGTAGCACACTGTAATTTGCAATCAGCAGATTTTACATTGAATAGGCCACATATTTCCCCCTGATATGCAGTTATACTGATAAAACTATTCGTGTACAAACATTGTTTGGAAATTAATGAAATCTGCTCCTTGGGCACCACATCTGGAGCAACTCTCGGTGTCTGACCGCCCTATTGTGTGAAGTTGTCTGGGGGTACGATAGAGGTGATGCAAAAAATGTAAGTGTATTAACCTGTGTCTGTAGTTCAGGGAGAGACATCCAATTGGCTACAGCAGTATTCCCAGTGTGCTACTGCAAAGTCCGGGCCCTTGTCTATCTCCCAGCGCGTTTTAGCTCGAAGTTCTATCGTGGGCATATGTTGTTGGACACCCGTGAATAATCGTGTGGTTAGTTTCTTAGCAGAGGGTGTGTTGATTATATGTTCTAGCATGGGCAAAGTTTGGGGTTGGGCTGGAAAAACGGGGTTATTCTCAGGACACGTGGCCCTGATTTGGTAATACAATAGTATGTCCGATACATTCTCCCGACCTGGGTCTGTAAGAGGAACTGTCTGGATGAACCCCTCTTCAGTGTAAATGTCTGAAAATTTACTAAGGTGCAGTCGTAGCGCAGTCTCTTGGAGAGGCGGCATCATAGGGTTATTGCGGAGAGGAATAGATGGGGCGTATGTGTGTGAGAGGCCTACCCTTTTCCTGGTCCCCTCCTAGGCCCATCTGACACATTCTACAGTGTTGATTTCACTGCACGGAGCTTTATATGGGGCATAGAGAGCTGTGTTTAGAGGTAGTGCTCAACTGCCACATGTGGTTGGAATGGGGTAGGGTGTATCCAGAAATGTAAGAATTGAGATTGTGCGCATTTGGCATATAGCTCCAGGTCAAGTACACCGAGTCCACCTCGTGCCAGGGGCAGCCTAAGTACCTCCCAGGAAATTTGAGGTTGTTTGCCAGCCCATACCAGAGAAATTAAATTAGACCGGAGCAGTAGGAAGAATATACGAGTGACTGGCATTGGGATATTCTGAAATAGGCAAAGGAACTTTGGTAGAATAACCATCTTGGTAATAGCTATGCGCCCGGTTAGAGAAAGGGGGAGTTTAGACGAGATCGGTATCCTGCTCTCGAGCCAGTCGATAGCTCGACCGTAGTTTACAGCCCATAAGTCTTGGCTGTCATGGCTCACCCAGAGGCCTGTGGTAAATAAATAAATAATACCCTATTTTTGACTAGACATATATCATAACAGATAGCTCAATAAATAAGAGTCAAGATTCGAGGTAGTAGGAGTTTTGCAGGTTTAATACAGCATAAGGACAGGAACAGGACAACCTGCATAGGAATAGGATGACAGGGCCCAGCAGCTGCTGGGGCTGGGTCTGGGATGAGCGCGCTAACTTTTAATAACAATACATGAGCATATATACATAGCGCAAACACATAGCATTACATTGCAGTAGGCGTAGCAGTGGGTGGAGCAGAAGGCGTGACGCGTAGCAGTCGCGAAAGATAAGAGTAAAAAGAAGGTGTAACTCAGACATGTGATGCAAACGTAACAGAATATGTCATGAATGGGCGGAAACATAGGAGGGGGCTACCTAAGGAGCCGGGGCCTCTAACCTGGTGGTGCGCGCAAACTAGCAATGACGTGTTACTAGGAGAAGCTGGGGGCTATGAACTCTGTGCTAGGAGCAGAGACTAAAGTCTGGAGGGTCGGAGCGACATGTACCTAAACCCTATCTAGTATCTGATGTTTAGGGAACATGTTGATATAAACTAGAAGTCATGAGGGGAAAAGCTAACTGACTCTAAGACTAGAGCATGCATTTATTCTACATGTAGTGCGTGATGAAGAATATTAAATGACCATTAAATACAGTATTTCTCTTAACATGGAGCCGCATAGGCTAGACAATGACGGAAACTATTGATGTAGTTCAGTAGCTTAGGAATGCAGAGAAGGAGGACTAAACTGATAACTGGAATCATAACATAGTCTTGGCAGACTCAGAGGCAGAGCCAAGCTGCACCGGGCACTGCGAGGCAGGAAGTAAGTGAAAGGTCGAGGATACAGGTGGGGGCTGGATCGCTCCTCAGCGAGGCTCAGGAGACAGGAGCTGAATCTGATGTCCGGGCCCTGTTGAGGCCTGGAAACGGGGACTTTATAATGAAATAACGTGCACACTGAGAAACGTGGCAACATAACTTTACATAGGCCTGATGATCGTAGTATTCACGAGGACTAGAAACTGGCATACTAGAGGTGGACACAACTGTAATTGCGTCTTGAATCGGACATGGGGAATAACATATGCATATTGGTCATGCACACATAACATATGATGGATGACACGTAGAGACACAGAACATGGCAAAATTTACTTTTCCACATTCCCTCCTTGTCACTACGTTTCCATCAGGAAACATCAATATTCATGATACCATCTATCATTTCATACAGTACCATTTGTTCATCTCGAATTGTCTTGGAACGGGATTTAGAACTGGGCTTGGGACTAGGAATACAAGAGGTAGCACACATGCCGCAAATCGCAGGGCCACATTGTATACAGAGGCAGCAGCTGAATATGATCGCTACTGCGATACCTAGAAAGGACAGGACTTTCCATCCCCAGGCGGAAATTATATTCCAGAACCAACCGGACCATGTCCAGGTGCCTGGATCCTGGTGTAACAGATGGGCAATTTTATGAAGTCTGGTTATAGCTGAATAAACAGACGGCGCGTTATTTGGAATGAAAATGCAGCAACTGGATCCGATGACTCTACAGGCCCCGCCCCTATCGGCCAGTATGACGTCAAGGACGAGACGATTCTGGAGCACAACAATTCTCATAAAGGATTGCTCTTCGGTTAAGTTACCTAGAGCGGAGGCAGTCTCATCTACTACAGCTTCAAGGGTTCTTGTTAACCTACGGATTAGCTTACTGTTTACAACTGTACCTAAATAAGGGAACACACCTTTATCAATATCAATGAATTGCTCTGCAGCAGTTTCAGTATAGTCGACAATCGGGAGATTTCTCTTGTGTCTAGTATGTACTAGGAAGGAATTCCTATGGTAGTCAGGTGGGGCTAGGAAAACAGGTGGCAGTAGGAAGGCAATGTAACAGGTTCCCTCCCAATCGAGGGGCAGACGAACATATGCAGTTTGACCACAAACAAAATAAGAATGGCGTGAAGCTTTAAAAATAGATTTCCCACTGTCACTATACTTGATAATAGTAGTACAATCACTATGTCCTACGTGTACAGAACCATTATTTCGGACACATAATTCGCCTTTGACTGGTAATACTGAAATAGCAGGTGAGTCTGGAGTAGTATCAGACTGAACATTCAGGACCATGAAATTCGAAGAATAGTTACCTAAATTATACACTTCATTTTCTAGATCTAAACCTGTTCTGTGGGGGAAACCTTGCTTGTCTGGGAAACATGTACTGTTAAGAAAAGACATATCTGTTGAGGATGACGTTAACGTGGACCATGCTCCACACGAACCATTATGTGAAAAAGGATAAGGAAAAAGTGGCAGAACTCCCTTCGGGGTCTGGAAAGGGGGGAGTCGACCACACACCCAACAATTAGTGGCATTGCTGGTCTGGTGTGAATAATGTAACATGCGGATAAATGTATTGTTACGCATAGCGAGGCGGTATGAATATTCGTGAGGAGGCAGATCACTAAACGTGTGCTCTACTGTAACATTAGAAGGCTTATTTACATGAGGAACTGGAAAACACAGGAAAAATGCGTAACTAGTGCAGGAAATCAAAAGGCTGAGAAATAATATGAAACTTAGAAAAACGATACATCGGTTTGAGTTTTGACTAACTCTCTCACTATGGGGGTCTATTTTATACATGTCAGAAACAGTCTAACCGTTTCACCTAGGGGAGGACTTAGACAATCAAACTGACTGACTTATTTTACTAGACCGTAGTTTCTGTTTATACTCCTGCTGCGGAGTTTTCTCTAACAGGGGGGGTTTTGAATCAATGTCATTTGCGGGACAGTCCTTAGGAACAATGTTTTGACAAGTCTTGATATCCTGGGAAATGTTCTTGGAGACCGGTTTCAATCCGTAGAATTTCTTGACGTGCGAAAGGTGCACCCAGCCGCGGCGTCCTTCCAATTTCACAGCTGTACGGGTGGTGAGGAGGACCTGACGGGGCTCCTTCCAACGTGGCTCCAACGGACTTGATCTGTCGAAGTTGCGTACGAGCACCATCGAACCTGGAACGATTTCATGCGGTGCCACCTCGGTATTGTCTGGAAATGTGGCGGCAACCTGTGAACGACATGAGTTGAGGGCAGACATCAAGGAAGCTAGGTAATCTGTCAGCATATTACATGAAACATCAGTAATACTTCGGGGTCTAGGAGTACCCCACATGTTAGGGGGGCGGCCGAATACGACCTCATACGGGGACAGACCTGATCTGGAATGTGCGACCATGCGCATATAAAACAAAGCGACTGGCAGAGCTACTAGCCAGTCCACACCCTTCTCTTTACATACTTTGGCGATTCGGATTTTCAGAGTCTGATTATGTCTCTCGACTAGACCGGCTGCTTCAGGATGGCGTACACAATGAAACTTCCACTGGTACCCTAACAACAGGGAAACGTGCTTCATCAACTCAGATGAGAATGGCTGACCGTTATCAGAATATACGACTCTAGGGAGTCCATATCGAGGGAAAAACTCACGAACCAACTGCTTGGCAGTGGTCGCGGCTGTGTAATCTGGGACTGGATATGCTTCTGTCCATCTGGACAAAGCGCATACAACTACAAGAACATACTTGAAACCTCGACATCGCTCCATCTGAATATAATCCATCTGGAGGACCTCAAAAGGGTGGTCAGGAGGCTGGAATCCCCCTTGTTCCACCGGGACACTTTTACCTGGATTAAACTGACAGCATATCATACAGATACGGACCTTCTGCTTGGCTGCAGCTCGTAAATGCTTGTTGAACCAAATGTTCTGGATACTGTCTAACATAGCTTTTTCTCCTAAATGTGCTGGACTATGTGCGGTATTAATGATGACTTGAACCATAGAGTCGGGGAGAAACCATGTGGTCCTACCCTTCGTCACCCATCCTTGATCTGTCTGGACCCCTCCTTGTTCAGACCACTTCTTGGTTTCATCGGGAGTAGCATGTAACTGGATATCTATGACATCTTGAGTAGGGTCCTTAACTGTCATACATGTAGTCAGATCTGGAGTGTGTGTCATGTTAACTGGACTGTCTAGAGTCTGTGCTGTAAACTTGGCTGTGCGATCTGCTAGATCATTACCTTGAGAAATAATGTCAGTGACTTTCGTATGTGCTTTGCATTTCATGATAGCAATGGATGTCGGTAAATGTATGGCATCTAACAGAGCTTGAATAAGGAGACCATGCTGAATCTTGGTTCCATGAGAGGTCATGAAACCTCTCTCCTGCCAGAGCACTCCAAAGTCGTGTACAACTCCAAATGCGTAACGTGAATCTGTGTAAACATTAACTTTCAGGTTCTTGGCGTGTATACAGGCTTGTGTCAGAGCAACTAGCTCTGCTGCTTGAGCGGACAGGGTATCAATACGGTGTGTCTTAATAACTTCGGTATCAGTAGTCACTGCATACGCGGCTACTAGTTCTCCTGTACCAGTCCTCATACATGAACCATCCACATAAAGTGTCAGGTCGGGATCTGGTAACGGAATATCTGTCAGATCTTGTCTTGGCTTTGTCGTAATGTTAACTACTTCCACGCAATCATGTGTGGCTGGATTTGAACTAACTGATGGTAACAGTGTAGCAGGATTCAGGATGTTGCAGCGTCTAATTTCTATGTGTGGCTGGAACAGTGTCAATTCATAACCTGTTAAACGTGCAATTGTCAAGTGCTGTGTTTGTGTTCGATTTAAAAGAACTTCCACGGAGTGTGGGACACGTACTGTCAAGGAGGGTCCTAGAACTATGGAATCACTTTGTCTGATAGCTAGTGCTGTGGCTGCAACTGACTTGAGGCACGCAGGCAGAGCCTGGGCGACTGGATGTAGTGTGCTCGAAAAATAAGCACAAGGCTTGTTTTGTCCTGCTTGGTCTTGTGTGAGAACAGATAATGCTGTACCTTCACGTTCAGTAACGAAAAGTGTAAAAGGCTTACTGTAGTTCGGTGTCGCTAGAACTGGAGCTTGACATAAAGCTTTCTTTAACTCGTTGAAACTAAGTGTATGTTCAGATGTCCAAGGGAGAACAGTCGATACGGCTGCCTCCTGTGTCGTTAACTGTATCAGTGGCTTGGCTAGAAATGCATACTGAGGAATCCATTGTCGGCAATAAGAAGTAAGGCCGATAAAGGCACGTACCTCCTTCTGGGTCCTGGGCTGAGGAAGACTCGCTATCAACTGGATACGGTCTGGTGTCAACTGCCTACCCCTCTTGGACAGTAAGTGTCCTAAGTAGACCACTTGCTGGACACAGAATTGAAGCTTCGAAGGGGACACCTTGTGCCCCATCTCGGCTAGGAAATACAGAACCGTCAGTGACGCTCGCTCGCAGTCACGTTCAGAACGGGCTGTGATCAGTAGATCATCGACATACTGGAGCAGGGCAGTGTCAGTTGGCATGTGAATGTTGTCTAGTTGTCTCTTGAGTGCTTGACTGTAAATACTAGGACTTTCTGTGAAACCTTGAGGAGCGCGTGTGAACATATAGCTCCTTCCATTTAAACAGAATCCGAAAAGAAACTGGCTGTCTGGATGAATGGGAACACTAAAAAATGCGTTCTTGAGGTCTATGACAGTGAAGAACGTGGCTTCGGAATCAATGGCTGTCAATAGGGAAGAGATATCTGGGACAACTGGGTACTGAGGAATAATACATTTGTTAAGCTCTCGTAAATCAATCACTAATCGATATACTGGGGGTGCATTTGGATCAGTACGTTTCATGACTGGAATGATCGGAGAATTGCATACATTGGAGTCAGTTTCTACAACTACTCCTTGAGCCATGAGCTCGTCTATAATTTTGGATAAGGCTGCTACAGCCTCAGGTGGCAATCTATACTGCCTGATTCGTGGTAACACTACACCTGGTTTCAGGGTCACACGATGGGGTGTGATTTGCATGTAACCTACATCAGTTGGACCTTGCGCCCATAAATGCTGCGGAACTTTAGACAGTCTGGAATCAAAATCTCGTAATACATAGTGACCCTTAAAGTCACGTAGGAACAGACGTATTCCCTCCGGGGAACAACATATAACTGCACCTAACTCTTTCAGTGTTTTAATGCCTAATAGATTTTCTGGACATGACTTAGTAAGTAACAGATCAGTAGTACGGGACAATGGACCTACTTCTAGAGTGACTGGCTTTGAAATCTCATTAACGATAGGCTTTCCTGAAAATCCAAGGGAAACATTTCTTGAGCCTGAGAGCGGAGCCCCTGGAACTTCGGCATGACTAATTGTGGTCCTACTTGCCCCTGTATCAATCAAAAACGTTCTGTCTTTCCCTAATACTTGACTGTGAACATAGGGACCTTCTTGATCTACAGGTATCTCGATGAGAGGCAAGCCTACCTCCCTCTCTAGGCTGTTTCATGAATATGGCTGGTACTCTGGATACTCAGACTGTGCATACTGGTACATCTGCGATGTAACATGCTGGGTTGCAGCAATAGGCTGCGGTACTGTAACTGTCTGTTGTGCATTCTGTGGCTGAGGAATCTGTGAAACTTGCTCTTGTCTAGGCGGACGTGGTCTTTCTTTAGTCTTACCAGTAGCTATGTTATGTTTCAGAACTGCACACTCATTTATAAAATGACCTGGCTGTTTACAATAATTGCAGTTCCCTTTAACGGGTGCTGCAGGATGACTGGCTTGATTCGGACCCCTCTTCTGACTGTCATGAGGAACAGATTGTGCAACTAGCACTTTCATTTTCGTGTCTTTCATACGTTTTCTCTCGTGTTCTTGCTCTTCCCTGATTCTATTCTGGTGGTACTGGAGCATCTGGAGCATCTGGGACGGAGTATTTGCTTGCCAGGTGCTTTCGACTTTCAAAACTCGGTTTTTAACTTGTGGGCTTGAATTCTCGACTAATTTAGTAACGAAAAGGTGAGGATATGACTCACTACTTGTCTTGAGGCCACTGTTGATACTAAAGCACTTTTCAAACCTAGAATAAAAATCACTAATATCTTCATCTTGTTTCTGTTTACAGGCTGAGATTGCATCCCAGTCTTCTTTTCTCGTTGTTAATAATCTGGGTAAAACTTGAATTAATAATTCTGGTAATTCTTTACATTTATCTCCAAGACCAGTACCTGGTACACGTATCTTATCTTCTGCTTCTAGGACTGCCCAATCTATCTTTTTCTCTCCCACCTCCCATTCTTTTTCCTTGAGCTTTTCATACACCCCGGCGGGTAGCAGAACCTTTAACATTTTAATGATATCTGGGTAAGTGTATTCTCCCATACGGAGCATGTCTTTTAATTCTCTATGGAACCCTGCTGGATCTTTGTCATGACAGGGAATTAATTTCTTCATTTCGAGGAGTTCCATCTTTGTGATCGGAGTGTATACAAACACTCGCTGCATTTCGCCACCCGCTCCTCTGACTGGGTGGACTTCTCGTAACGGATTCTGTCTGTCTATGTGGAATGATTTACTTTCTGGGGGTGAGACATGAACAAAATGCGGGTTCAAGAATGTTCTATATTTATGACGTTGTTCTAAAATGACACTAATTAAATCGGTACCTAGACCTCTCCATCTATACTGGAGTAACTCGTTCAGGATATCATGTAACGGGCCTGGATCAGAATGTTGACCCTCATACAGAGTAATGAGGTGTTGAATCATATACATACCCACCAGTCGTTGCTCGGCTGGGGGCATTTTCAGAAACATTTGTGCCACTATTTCGTCCGGAAAAGTGGTAGGATCAGTAATCCATCTGACTGCTGATCGGACTAGTTCCTGTTCATGCATAGTACTTAACTCACTATAACCGATTCGTGATTCAGAATGTGATCGGTAACTTGAAATACTTGTTCTAGGGAACCTTGTTCTGGTGCTGTATGATGGAAAGTTGGCTTGTGTTCTAGACGTAAATGGCGATCTGGAAATCTGGGTTTTCCTACATACGCTATTCTGGCAGTATTCTCATCGTCTTCCTCTTCAGGATCAGAGATACTTTCTTTCTCGCTTACTTGGGCTGCTTTACGCTGTTCGTGTATCTTTATTATCTCTCTACGAATTTTCTTGTACATACTTTCCATGGCACCAATGGTATTGTGCTTTCCTTCGGCTATATTATCACTCCACTTTGTTAGAGTTTTCATTTCTTCCGGGTCTTTAGACGGGTAATCCTGTTCTCTTATTAGACAGTTAATTAAGAACTTTAATATCATACGCTGAATCTCGGCTTTCCTTTGAGACATGGCATCACTAATACTTTGTGGGTCATCCCCTGTACGGATGAAACGATATATCCTGTCTAGATCTTCTTTCATATTCGGCAGGGTGACTAGATACTCGGTCACTCTCCTTACGCGTACGGAATATAAAACCATATTAAACTCGCCTGGAACTGGGTCATAGACACATTCGCCAAGGGTTTGCCTGATCTCTGCAACAGACTTATTACTTTTAGGAGTACGCTGTGATGCTTGAGCATGTAATTCGAGTGCTGATAAACGCTTGTATGGCGGCGGAGTTTGAGGAAGACCTCCTCCTGCGGCCCCTAAACTAGAATCATCAACTGATGCTTTCCGTCCTGGCAGGGTGGGTAATTGTAACGTGGGCTGGACTTGTATGGCGGGCTGACCCGGGGGGGCTGTTAAGGGCACCCCGGTGTCTGGAGGAGCAGGAATTACCTGATTTACAGGGACTGGCGGAGCGCGAACAGGATTTGCATATTCGGGGACTGTGTCGTCCAAATAGGACGAGATGAAAATATCAGCTGCGGTCGGTTTGTGACGTAGTTTGGTCGGAACTAATGGTGGCGGGAAATTACTGGATGCCTCCGGGGTCGCTTTTGGCAAGCCCTCGGCAAGAAGAGGATACATACCCTTAATGAGGGCATTCCTCTGTCTGTCTGATTGCTCAGTTCTAACTCGTTCACCTATCTCGATTAATTCTCTTTCTTGGGCTCGTTCTTGGGATTCTCTACTTAGTTCTGTCTTTCTGATTTCTTTTTCGGTTCTTTTATGAGCTTCTTTGCGCCATAACTCGATGGCATCTTTCTGTGACTGTCTGGCTTTCTTTTTCCATAATGCTTCTTCTACTCGCATGATGCATTCGGCATCCCATGTACCCGATACGGGCCATCTATACTTTTCTTCTAACTGTTTGGTATATTCTACCCATAAATCTAGATACAATATGGCGCTTATGCCATGTTTCTGATACATAAAGTGACCTGGACTGTCCCTGGGCGGGACGGGAACTGCTGCTTCCAGCAGACCCTTTCTAGTCTTTAACTGACGTAACTTGGAAAATATGGGCATGACTGAACTGTAATCTAGACACAATACAATACACAATAAACACGATACTTATTTCCCATTCATACCACGACATTAGAATACATGAAAAACATTTAAAATAACAGTTCGGACAGAATACTACCTGGAAATACTTGAAATTTCTCGAGAACAGAACTGACTAGAACAGAAACTAGATGCACTGCTGAAACAGCACGAAACTTACCGGTCTCTTTAAAGAGACACGTCAGGACCCGCATCCACCGAAGTGGACACTTCGTTTGTGGGACTGTGTACCACCAACCCACAGACCAGAGTCAATTAAATTGACCCTGTCTAGATACCACCCCAGTAACGGTACTCACCGGGCAGCAAGAACGGAAAGCCTCGGACTGGACTGGACTGCTACGACGACGAACTTCGGACTTCAGTTACGGGTGGACCTCCGGATACCTCGGACCTTGGACTCTTGGCTTGGGCTCTGGTCGGGACTCGCCGCGTTCCTCCACCGTCTCGTCTGGATGCTGGACCGCCTCCTCCGTCTCCTCCGTGGGCCTGAGGGATACTTGAGCAGAAATATCTGCCACTGCGCAGAAGAGTTCCGTCACGACTGCAGAGGGTCAGGGGTCGGCGTGGCTTCACCGACGCGTGGGGAAAGGGCAAGTCCCTATTCGGGCGCCATTATGTGGTAAATAAATAAATAATACCCTATTTTTGACTAGACATATATCATAACAGATAGCTCAATAAATAAGAGTCAAGATTCGAGGTAGTAGGAGTTTTGCAGGTTTAATACAGCATAAGGACAGGAACAGGACAACCTGCATAGGAATAGGATGACAGGGCCCAGCAGCTGCTGGGGCTGGGTCTGGGATGAGCGCGCTAACTTTTAATAACAATACATGAGCATATATACATAGCGCAAACACATAGCATTACATTGCAGTAGGCGTAGCAGTGGGTGGAGCAGAAGGCGTGACGCGTAGCAGTCGCGAAAGATAAGAGTAAAAAGAAGGTGTAACTCAGACATGTGATGCAAACGTAACAGAATATGTCATGAATGGGCGGAAACATAGGAGGGGGCTACCTAAGGAGCCGGGGCCTCTAACCTGGTGGTGCGCGCAAACTAGCAATGACGTGTTACTAGGAGAAGCTGGGGGCTATGAACTCTGTGCTAGGAGCAGAGACTAAAGTCTGGAGGGTCGGAGCGACATGTACCTAAACCCTATCTAGTATCTGATGTTTAGGGAACATGTTGATATAAACTAGAAGTCATGAGGGGAAAAGCTAACTGACTCTAAGACTAGAGCATGCATTTATTCTACATGTAGTGCGTGATGAAGAATATTAAATGACCATTAAATACAGTATTTCTCTTAACATGGAGCCGCATAGGCTAGACAATGACGGAAACTATTGATGTAGTTCAGTAGCTTAGGAATGCAGAGAAGGAGGACTAAACTGATAACTGGAATCATAACATAGTCTTGGCAGACTCAGAGGCAGAGCCAAGCTGCACCGGGCACTGCGAGGCAGGAAGTAAGTGAAAGGTCGAGGATACAGGTGGGGGCTGGATCGCTCCTCAGCGAGGCTCAGGAGACAGGAGCTGAATCTGATGTCCGGGCCCTGTTGAGGCCTGGAAACGGGGACTTTATAATGAAATAACGTGCACACTGAGAAACGTGGCAACATAACTTTACATAGGCCTGATGATCGTAGTATTCACGAGGACTAGAAACTGGCATACTAGAGGTGGACACAACTGTAATTGCGTCTTGAATCGGACATGGGGAATAACATATGCATATTGGTCATGCACACATAACATATGATGGATGACACGTAGAGACACAGAACATGGCAAAATTTACTTTTCCACAGGCCCACATAGCGCACTGGGCTGTTGGACCTGGCTAGGGGGTAGTCAGTGTAGAAGGAAGAGGTGTTATCAGTAAGAGGCAGTATCACAGATTTATTACAGTTAATGTAAATCCGGTATTTGTATTTGTAAAGCGCAAACTGTGTTGATACCGGATAGTCCAGCGAACCGAATAATTTCACACATAATTGGAGCTAGTTTTTTGTGCGGATTACATATAAAGAGGGTCATTTTAGCAAGGATTTTATTATCTATATTGAGGGACAGGGGTCTATAGGAGTCGCACTTGTGTGGTGGTTTATCAGGTTTGAGCAGGGATGTGATGACTGCTTCACACAGCGTGGAAGGGAGGGAGCCATTCAGGAGAGAGCCCTCATACATCGCATGGGGATGTAGGGCCAAGGAGTTCTGCGTATTCTTTGCAAAAGGCGACCGTGAAGCCGTCAAGCCCTGGTGAATTATCGCTGGGGATTGAATTAATGGTTTGTATTATTTCCTCCGTTAAAAGGGGTATATCAAGAAATTCTCTATGCGAATCCTCCAGCCAGACCAGTTGCAACGAGTCGAGGTAGCTGGTCAGTATCTCAGTGTCTCCACTTGGCTGCAAAGTATATAGTATGGCATAAAGTTCTTCATTGTGTTTAGTATGGCTAGGGGTTGATCTTGTGTAACGCATACAGCGTCATCTAATTCAAATATATAAGTGAGGGGACGTGTACCCATTAGAATACCTGCAAGAGTCCTCCCAGGCCTATCCCCTTCCCTGTATCAACGCGCTTGTGCGTCCCTGTTTAGGTATTTTATTTCATGCTCTGCCTCTTTGTTATATTCAGAGATTTTCTCCCTGATCTCGGCTAGGGTGGCGGGTTGGTGCGACCTAAGGTATTCTCCCTCCAGGGTTTTCAATTTCTGTGCAAGTATGGACAATTGAGAGCGCATTGACTTTAGAATGCCGGTTTGCTTGGAAATGCATGCCCCGGTATCACAGTTTTGAATGCTTCCCAGATGATGGAGGGCGAGGAGTCAGCAGTGGTGTTTGTTGTAAAATAGGATATTATTTCAGCCCTAATGTCTTCTTTAAACGCACTGTCCCAAAGCACACCTTTGGGGAGCCGCCAGGTGAAGACGCCCAGGGATTTTTTGGAGATGTTAAATTCTAACAGGACCGATGCATGGTCCAAAAGTGTGCGTGGCATGTGAATTGCTTTAGCGTCCCAGAGTTTAATTTCCTGCGAAATGAGCCAGTAATCAATTCTGGACCAAGAACAATGTGGAGCGTAGAAACAGGTGCCTTCATGTTTCCCCTGACGGGACCACCTCTGTCAGGCCCAGCTCCGCAGGATCCAGTCGCAGCAGAAAAAAGGTCCACCTCCTGATATTACCAACTCCCTGATATGTGAATATGCACAGGGTATGTGAATGACCAGGCAAGGGAAAAGGAGAGGGAAGGGACAGCATGGGAATAGAACCTGAAACAACAAAACATACAGGTTTAAACTAAAGTTATAAAGTCTACTCTCATATATATCTCGCTAGAGGGTTGTACCTATATACCTGAATATAACTACTGCTGTTGGTACCATCCTTGGGCATCCTCAAATGTTATGCATACCAAAACATTTGACCTGAAATGAAAGAACTCACAAGCATTAACTCTTGCAGACGCATCCCATTCTCCATCTATTATATACCAACAGAGTCCTCATACATACGCAAAAATTGTCCTATACTCAGGCCTGACATCTGTGTAATACTGCAGTGTAAATATTAAAACTCCCACGTGTTTACTAGCAATATAAATCCAAAGCCAGCAGGTAGGAATAGGTAGAGCCCCTCCCAGGGAGTAGCAGCCAAATGCAATGTGTAACTCTGTCCGACGGGGTTGCCCCACCTCCATAAAATGATGCAAAATGCAACATAAAAACAGGTTTGCATATGTACAGCAAATGGTTCATGAATTGCACGTTAGCGGTGATTTCCCTTCTGAATAGTAACACTCAAAACATCTCATAACTTTCCTAAACACATATCCGGGAAAAGAATACAAACGACAATACACGGTTATTCCCCCGCTGTATTCCTCTGCTGAGTAAGGTCCACAAAGCAAAAGGGGAACACAAATGCGGCTACACTCACCGCAGTATTCCGCCATGTAAACAAGACAGTTCATCACCATATGATGATAGAAACCAATGAACAAAGGAAACGGTAATACGCGGTAGCAAAGTCCTGCGCAACGTCCTTGTCTAAATCCCCTTCCGATGGCAGGCATCATGGGAAATGTAGTTTTTTAGGGTACTCTGTAGACGCTGCAACGCATGATACCTGACAGTAGGTCCCCCTCTCCTAGGCCCAGGTTTCAACGGAAATCGCCTGTGGAAGGAACGAACAGCCGAAGGAGCATGTACATTCTGCCAAGGTTCCCATGAATCATCGTCAGCATCAAATCCCTTCCAATCAATCAATCATTTATAAAGCGCACTACATACCCGCTAGGGTCTCAAGGTACTGGGGGTGGGGGCCGCTACTGATTGAACAGCCAGGTCTTGAGTGTCCTCCTGAAGGTCAGCAGGTCTTGGGTCTGTCGTAGGCTCAGTGGGAGGGTGTTCCATGTCTTGGCGGCAGGGTGGGAGAAGGATTTCCCACTGGTGGTTGTTCTTCAGATGCGCGGGTTCGGTGGCGAGCGAGAGGTCGGCGAAGCGTAGCTGATGGTTGGGGATGTAGTAGGAGAGCCGTCTGTTGAGGTAGGCTTGGCCGGTCTTGTGGAGTGCCTTGTGTGCGTGGGTAAGGAGCTTGAAGGATATCCTCTTGTTGACGGGGAGCCAATGCAGGTTTCTCAGGTGGGGGGTGATGTGGCGGTGGTGTGGTACGTCGAGGATCAGTGGTGCAGAGGCTTTTTGGATGCATTGTAGTCGTTTGATGAGCTTGGTCGGGGCTCCCGCGTAGATGGCGTTTCCGTAGTTGAGTCTGCTGCTGACGAGGGCCTGGATGACTGTCTTTCTTGTATCTGACGGGACCCATCTGTGGATCTTGCAGAGCATGCAGAGGGTGTTGAAGCAGGAGAAGGAGACGGCGTCCACTTGCTTGGTCATTTAGAGTGTTGAGTCAAGGATGATTCCCAGGTTGCGTGCGTGGTCAGTGGGTGTCGGGGCTGCCCCCAGTGCCGTCGGACACCAGGAGTCATCCCAGGCTGAAGGGTTGGAGCCGAGGATGAGTACCTCCGTCTTGTCCGAGTTCAGCTTCAGACAGCTGGTCTTCATCCAATCGGCGATGACCTTCATTCCTTCGTGGAGGTTGACTTTGGCGGAGATGGGGTCCTTGGTGAGGGATCAGCTGAGTGTCATCGGCGTAGGAGATTATGTTGAGGTCGTGCTGTCGGGCTACGTGTGCAAGCGTGGCCATGTAAATGTTGAACAGCGTCGGGCTGAGGGAGGATCCCTGGGGTACGCCGCAGATGATCTCGGAGGCTTTGGAACGGAATGGGGGAGGCGGACGCTCTGGGTTCTGCCGGAGAGTTAGGAGGTGGTACAATCCAAAGCCTTGTCTCGGATCCCTGCAGCGTGGAGGCGTGTGCGTAGTGTGCGGTGGCAGAGGGTGTCGAAGGCGGAAGAGAGGTCTAGGAGGATGAGTACTGCGGTCTCGCCGTTGTCCAGCAGGGTCCTGATGTCGTCGGTGGCGGCGATGAGGGCAGTCTCGGTGCTGTGGTTGCTGCGGAACCCTGACTGGGAAGGGTCCAGGATTCTGTTTTCTTCGAGGTAGCGGGTTAGCTGTCTGTTGACGGTTTTCTCGATGACCCTGGCCGGGAAGGGGAGCAGAGAGATGGGCCGGAAGTTCTTGAGGTCTCTTGGGTCTGCCTTAGGTTTTTTTGAGTAGGGCGTTGATCTCGGCGTGTTTCCAGATCTCTGGGAAGATCGCGGTCTCGAGGAAGAGATGGATGACGGTGCGCAGGTGGGGTGTGATGGAGCTGCTTGCTCTGTTGAAGACGTGGTGCGGGAATAGGTCTGGCGGAGAGCCGGAGTGGATTGTGCGCATGGTCTTGATGGTGTCCTCGATGCTCACGCTGGCCCAGGCTTGCAGGGGGTCATGGTAGATGGTGTGTTGCTGTCTGTTGGGGCTGTCTTGGTGTTGAAGCTGTCTTGGATGTCTGCTATCTTGCGGTGGAAGAAGGCGGTGAGGGAGTCGTACAGGGCTTGCGACGGCGGGATGTCATTGGTGTTGGAGCTGGGGGTGGAGAGTTCCTTCATGATGTAGAAGAGCTCCTTGCTATTGTGTGCGTTGTTGTCCAGGCGGTCTTTGAAGGAGGTCCTCTTGACCGCCCTGATGAGGTGGTGGTGGTGGTTGCGGATGGCGTCCTTGTGTGCTGCATGGCTGTCCAGAGTTTGTTCACTGTGCCATTTCTTCTCTAGTTTCCGGCAGGCTAGGAGTTCTGTTGTGAACCAGCTTGCCCTCTTGCTGGTGTCTCTGTGGGTTTTTTTTTTCAGCGGGGCGAGGGTGTTGGCACAGTCCTCGATCCAGCGTCTGAGGCTGTGGGCAGCGTCGTTGGTGTTGGAGGGTTCGGTGGGTGGGCTGAGAGCGAGGTTTGCGTGTAGTTGATCTTTGGTGATTTTGCTCCAGCAGCGGTGCGGGATCTGTTGGGTGCGGTGGTGTGTGGTGGGTTTCTGGAAGGCGAAGTGGATGTAGCGGTGGTCGGTCCAGAGGAGTTCAGTGGTGTGGCTGACGGAGACGTGCAGGCTTGAGGAGAAGACGTGGTCGAGCGTGTGGCCGGCGGAGTGGGTGGGCATTGTGACGAGTTGCTTCAGTCCGAGGTTGGCGAGGTTGTCGATCGGGGTTGTGGAGTTGTTGTCGTCGTTGTTCTCAAGGTGAAAGTTCAGGTCTCCGAGGAGGATGTAGTCGGTGGAGGTCCGGGCCTGCGTGCTGATCAAGTCGGCTAAATCAGATACCAGAGTACCCCTCTCCTCATCTTGG
This sequence comes from Lissotriton helveticus, assembly GCF_964261635.1. Lineage (NCBI taxonomy): Eukaryota > Metazoa > Chordata > Amphibia > Caudata > Salamandridae > Lissotriton > Lissotriton helveticus. The sequence goes on from NC_136073.1 coordinate 47,713,531, forward strand.
AGTCCCGAATGCTCTTTACCACGTATTCCATCCCCCATCACAGATCACCGGTGGTGGAGCACGCCTGCGCGCCCCCACGGCAGGCTACAAGAGATTACAGTGCAACACAGGGTGAATCCTAAGGATACCAGGCAATTTCAGCCTGTATGTGACAGGATTGAGTTGTTTAACTATGGTGTAAGGGCCAATAAACCGAGGATGGAAAATGCTACGCAACTTGAAACGCATGTTCTTGGTGGACAGCCACACTTTGTCCCCCACTTTATACTGAGGCCCCTCAATCCTGTGACGGTCCTCCCACTACTTATATGTTTTTTAGCCTGTATCATATGGTTTCTGACCTTATGCTGTAGCGAGTGGTGTTTCCGTACGTGAGACAGCACCAAGGGTTGATTGGCTACCTCCTCAGGGAAGTTGATTGGCAGTATACTGGCATCGTACCCAAAATAAGCACGAAAAGGAGACAGACCGACAGAACTATGCCAAGTATTGTTATAGGCCAATTCTGCCATCCACAACATGTCTACCCTTGACTCTTGGGCCTCCTTCGCTTAACATCTGAGGTACTTCTTTAGAGTTTGTTTCAGTCGTTCTGTCAGCCCATCCGTCTGCGGGTGAAAACTTGTCACAGCGAAGAGTCTATGTGCAGGGTCTTGCACAATAACTTCCAAAACCTAGCAATGAACTGGGGTCCCCTATCTGACACAATGATTTCAGGCAGTCCATGTACCCTGATGATGTTAGTTAACAGTAGCTGAGCTGTTTGACTGGCCGTAGGGAGATTCACTCAAGGAATGAAATGCCCCATCTTAGTGAGACCATCCACTACCAAGAAAATAGCCGAATACCCCTTTTCTAAGGGCAAACCAGTGATAAAATCCAGACTGATGTATTGCCACTGGTGGTGTGGAGTGGGCATTGGGATGAGTTTTCCTTTTTTTCCAATGTTTTCACTTTTTGTTCTAGCACATTCCTTACATCTGGCCACCCAGGAGGCGATATCAGCATTTAAGGTGCTCCACCAGAAATGATGTTGTATTAAGTGCTGGGTTTTCCGCACTCCCGGATGACCCGCTAATGGAGATACGTGACACCACATGAAAGCCTTCTTTTGTAGATCTGTAGTGGGAAGAAACAACCTGTCTCTATAAAAAAGCAATCCTTGCTTCACGATGCGCTCCGTCTCCTCTGTCGCCCAGGCTTCCCATACTTAGAGGGATTTATGCTTTCTTACTTCTTCCAATAAGTTTTCCACTCGGACAACACACAGCACCTTGGAGGGTTCAATGGTAGCCTCTGATTTGACTTCATGTAGAGAAAGCTCGTTTTTTTCCTGTCTAGACAAAGAATTGGCTTTGCGGTTCTCCACCCCTGATCGTAAAGTAACAACAAAGTCATACTCCGCGAAAAACAACATCCATATCATTTGTCTCTGAGAAAGATGTCGCGCAGATTTCATGTACTGCAGATTCCTATGATCTGTATATATCGTGATAGGGTGGCTAGCCCCCCATAGGTATTGCCTCCATTCTTGAAACACCTTTTTTATCGCCAACAGCTCTTTTTCGGCAATAGGATAATTCCTTTCTGCCGGATTCAGTTATTTGGACAAGTAGGCCACAGGATGCAGCTGCTATGGGCTCTGATTCCTTTGAGATAGTACGGCTCCAATAGCCTCATCTGATGCACCAGCCTACACCACAAAGGGATGCTCTGGCCGAGGATGTGCAAGCACCGGAGCTGAGTTAAAAGCGTCCTTTAGAAAGTTAAAAGCTTCCCCTGCATCACTGGTCCATTGAAATGTACTATCCTTCCTAAGTAGCCGGGAGATTGGAATGGCTACTTGGGAAAAATGGAGGATAAATCTATGATAGTAGTTTGCAAACCCCAGGAAACACTGCACATCACATACAGTGTTCGGGGATGGCCATTCTTGCACTGCCAGCACCGTTCTATCTGCCATGTGTAACCGCTCTGGGCAAAGCATAACACCTAGAAATTCCACTTGTCTCACCCCAAACTCACATTTGCTCAATATACAGAACAACATGTGGGCACGCAACTTGGATAACATGTAGTGTAGTTCCTATATTCCCAATACGCTCTGCGCATTGGAATAATGAATCCTGTAGTTCAGACGTAGGACTAAGGCCGACTAGGTCTCTACCGAATCTATTAGACTTAATTGTGAGTGCCAGCTAGCTCAGAGGTCACTAGAAACTTTCTCGAATTCACAAGAAGGGATTAGTTTCTGACAACCGCATAAACAGGACAACTTTGTTTCCCAAGAATAAGAAATCAATCTCTAGAGTCGCGGAAACAATAGATAACCATTTTACTCGTGCATGCTTCGTATCACCAGCGGTGCTGAGAAAATAGAGAGACGGGTGTTTTCTTTTCAATAAAAAGTATTTATTGAACAGTCTTCCTTCTGAAGCATAAGAAATGTACTGCTACAATCGTAATACCGGTTATAAAATACAAGGCATATAATACGAAAAGTATTATAAAGTAGTACTGTAAAAGCATGATATGGTTTCTAAGCCATAAGTTGCCTAAAACATATAAAATACATACAGTGATAAAATAAGGACTAAAAGTACTCAACTGGTGCTTCTGAAACACGCCTACCCCAGTGTACCTAACCTAAGTCTAGTACGAGGGAAGAAGTAAGTGAGGAGTAGCTTAAGTGTAGTATTTCTCTGCCAAGAATCTATCCAAGAATTCTCTAAGGGTCTAATCAGCTCCGTACCTTGGTTTAGAATGGTTTAGAATGAAGGAGGTCTTGTATCTCTATCTCAGGACTCCCAGCAACCCGCAAGGGTAGCCTGGAAACACTGGATCTGGATTTCTCGGCAGAAGAAAAGACAGCGTCTCTCAGTGCGTCAGCTGGTGGGTCGGCTTCCTTCGGCACTTGCTGCTGCAGGGCGTCGGGCAAGTAGTAAGTCGATCTGCTCCAAGCCAACGTGTGTTTGTCTGGGCAAACCTAGGCATATTTATACTTTGAAGGTGCCGAGTTTGACGTGTGATTGGACTTAATAACGTCATCAAAGACTCAGTTCTTCAAAAAGTCCATGATTTCCTAGATAAATTAGTATTCAGGCAAGGGGAAGTCCCTAGCTGCTGAAGGCGGGTTTCTCTAAGAACTCATTGTTGATTCTTGGAATTTAGTGGAAGTAGCCATGCCGTATTTGGGCTGCATAGGCTCAGTCTAAATATGGTAATGATTTCTATACCTATATAAGGATAGGATAATCTATACCTATATAAGAGCATGAATCGGGAAAAATTACACTAGAGTCCTAGATTCATTTACACCAAACACTCTGACAACATGGCTGGCAATCCCCTCCACTGTGTCAGAATAGATGAGGATGTTGTCAATATACACCACAACAAACAGGTCCACAAATTCCTTTAGAACATCGTTAAGGAAATGCTGTCGGGGCGTTGCACTGACCGAACAGCATGACAGTATATTCAAACAGACCATAACCTGTCTTATATTTTGGCCTCCTTCACCTGATAAAGCAACACAGAAATGAGGGGTAGAGGGTATCTGTTTCTAACAGTATTCTTATTTAATACTCGATAGTCCACACAAGCCCTCAGATCACCATTAGCCTTGTATATAAAAAAAAAAAGTGGGGACGCAGCTGGTGACCTTGAAGGTCTAATGAAACCTATCTCCAGATAGTGATCCAGGTATTCACGCAAATGTTTGGTTTCTGGCACATACAAGGCATACACTCTACAGGCAGGTATCATAGCCCCGTCTACCAAATCTATCGTACAATCATACTCTTGATGAGGGGGCAACTGTTCCGCCTGCACCTCACTAAAGACATCCTTGAACTGGGAGTATTCTTCAGGTAACGTAACTTCTTTCTCAGCCGCTGTGGCCACCACATATGGATGTATCATAGCCGCTGCATGTGAGTGACTATTCAGGGCTAAATGTCCTCGACCTTCATCTGAGTGGAATTAAATGGATTTAGTTTTCCAATCTATAGTGGGGTTATGATGACATAACCAAGGCATATCCAGGATAACCTCATACTGCGGGGCTTCTATGATATTCAGAGACAGCTTCTCTGTATGTTTTTCCTCTGTCATGCCTAAAGTCAATAGGATTATCTCTGTTTGCTCAATGACCAAGCCTGATTTCAAAGGTTTGCCAGCTACTGCGAATACCTCTTCAGCCGTCTTCCTAGGTATCCTCTGCAACCCAAGGTGTGTGACTAATCCACTATCTATAAAGTTACCTGTAGCACTAGAGTCTAACATGACCTTTACTTGATGGGACTGATTGCTACATGCAAGGTCCATAGGGAACACTATATGTGATTCTGTATCTAGCAAGTCAGAAGTAGCCAAGGAAGGGAGTTGCCAACCTTTGTTAGTCTTTTACTCCGGGACCATGCTTCGGAGGCCTTAGGTTTAGTGGGACATTCTCTAACGTAGTGACCTTTTTTCCCACAGTACATACACAACCCTTGTACTTGTCTGCTCTCTCTTTCTTCTTTGGATAAAGGAATACAAACAACCACGATTTCCAGGGGTTCTGATGGCGTCTCTGGGTTAGACACAGGTCGGTGTGGAGGTCTCTGATCTATAGTAACACCGCTCCCACTTCTTTTTCTCGCCCCTTCTCTCAGACATTCTCCCATCCAAACGCAAGGTTAAGTTAATCATGTCCGTGCAATTAGCAATTAGATCTATCTGTGCCAGGACGTCCTTCAACTCCTCTCTAAGTCCCTGACAAAACAAAGACATTCTCTTCTCCTCTGGCCAGGCGGTTTCTGCCATTAACCTATTGAACGTAGTTAAATATGTAACCAAATTATTTCTCCCTTGCTTAAGGTCCAATAACTCTTTATCCGCACTAAAAGTGGTCGCCCTTCGATCAAAAACCCTCTCGAATTCTGCCCTGAATGCTGCCCAATCTGATAACACTGCATCATTGTTTCTGACCAAAGGAACAGCCCAATTGGCTGCATCCCCAACCAAGTAAGAAATAGCAAATGCTACTCCAGAGTGGGTATTGGGAAAAGAGGCTGGTTTGAAGGAGAAGTGCAGCATTATCTGCGTCAGAAACAACTGTATCTTTGATGGGATCCCCAGCATATCTTTCCGGACTTGCCAATGGAATGGGAGGAGGTACCGTAACCTGTATCTGTGAAGCTACAGGAGTGACATCACAAGGATTCCTAGATAACTTTTCTACTTTATCTCTTAAAGCGGCTGTTTCAGCCTTTGAGGATGCCAATTCCTGTTGCACCAGGACTAGAGCCTGGAGGATATCCTCCATGGTAGCCATTTTCTACCCCGTCTGTACCGGGTGGAGCTAAATACGTGGGTGCGTAACTCTGTCGGCCCAGCCCAGCAGGATCCGGACGCAGCAGAAAAAAGGTCCACCTCCTGATATTACCAACGCCCTGATAAGTGAATATGCACAGGGTATTTGAATGATCAGGCGAGGGAAAAGGAGAGGGAAGGGACAGCATGGGAATAGAACTTGAAACAACAAAACATACAGGTTTAAACAAAAGTTATAAAATCTACTCTCATATATATATCTCGCTAGAGGATTGTACCTATATACCTGAATATAACTACTGCTGTTGGTACCATCCTTGGGCATCCTCAAACGTTATGCAGACCAAAACATTTGACCTGAAATGAAAGAACTCACAAGCATTAAATCTTGCAGACTCATCCCATTCTCCATCCATTATGTACCAACAGAGTCCTCATACATACCCAAAGATTGTCCTATACTCAGGCATGGTGCGCAGACATAATATCGACTCCAAAATATCGTTTGGATAGAATATCGAGTTGTAAATATCGTTTGGACAAAATATCAACAGGACAGAATATAGACAGCCAAAATATCGTTTTTAAGGTAAGTGAAGTAATATCGACTGTAAATAATATAGAAAGTGAAAATATCCAAGTATATAATCTAGATAGTAAAAAATATCGTTTTTTAAATAATATTTAATTATTTATAGTGTTTTTATGTTATAATATGTGTGAAAAGTGTCATTTTATGTTATAATTATTTTTAATTAATGTTTTTTTTAATTATTGTGTAATTTTATTCTGTAGCGGGTTGTGGGTTTATAGGGGAATGGGGTGGGAAGTAATTTAATTATAATTAATTAAATATGTAAATTTATTAATTGGTAGTAATAATTAATTAATTGGTAATTAAATAATATTTGTTAATTATTTAAAATTTAATTGGTAATTAATTTAATTTAATTGATTAATTGCTAATTATGTAAATTAAAATAATTTATTTCCTGTAGCGGGTTGTGGGTTTATAGGGGAATAGGGTGGGAAGTAATTTAATTATAATTAGTTAAATATGTAAATTTAATAATTGGTAGTAATATTTAATTAATTGTTAATTAAAAAATATTTGTTAATTAATTAAAATGTAATTGGTAATTAATTTAATTTAATTAATTAATTGCTAATTATGTAAATTAAAATAATTTATTTCCTGTAGCGGGTTGTGGGTTTATAGGGGAATAGGGTGGGAAGTAATTTAATTATAATTAATTAAATATGTAAATGTATTAATTGGTAGTAATATTTAATTAATTGTTAATTAAAAAATATTTGTTAATTAATTAAAATGTAATTGGTAATTTAATTTAATTTAATTAATTAATTGCTAATTATGTTAAATTAAAGGGGTATTTTTAGGGTTCAGGGTCAGTTTTTAGTTTTTGGGTAAAGGGGTATTTTTAGGGTTCAGGGTCAGTTTTTAGTTTTTGGGTAAAGGGGTATTTTTAGGGTTCAGGGTCAGTTTTTAGTTTTTGGGTAAAGGGGTATTTTTAGGGTTCAGGGTCAGTTTTGGGGTTTTGGGTAAAGGTTTTTTTTTAGGGTTCAGGGTCAGTTTTGAGTTTTTGGGGTACAGGGGTACAGTGTAAAAATTAAGTAAAATAAAATTTACATTAATTTAATTTAATGAAATGAAATGAAATTAAATTATATTAAAATAATTTTAAATAATTTAAATTAAAAAAATTATTATATACTTACCAATACTTACGTTGTAATGGTAGTGCGTTGTAAAAGTTGCGTTGTAACGTCATATATCCACTGTTGCACTCTTTGGAGTGGGAATAGTAATTGTAACCCCTACGCTATCCAACGCTTTCCCTACTGTTGCACCCACTGGAGTGGGAATAGTAATTTTTACTCTTTTGTATTTGTACGTTAATAATATTGGCTATTATTTAATTAAATTTTGTTACTATATATATATATGTTTTAAGAAATATGATTAAAAAAATATTATTTTTTAACTTTCATTAATTATTTAATTATTAAAAGTTATTTTAAGTATTGTTAAGTATATTTTAGTAATTAATTTTTTATATTAATGTCATTAAACATTGTTTTTATTAAAGTCGATATTTTTTACAACTATATTTTTGTAAACGATATTTTTAACTCGATATTTTTGTACTTACCTGTTTGTAGATAGAAACTCGATATTTTGTCTCTCGATATTTTGTCAACGATATTTTTGTTGGTCGATATTCTGTCCCTCGATATTATTTCAGTGATCCCTCAGGCATGCCATCTGTTTAGTACTGAAGTGTAAATAATAAAACTCCCACGTGTTTACTAGCAATATAAATCCAAAGCCAGTAGGTTGGAATAGGTAGAACCCCTCTCCAGGGAGTAGCAGCCAAATGCAATTTGTAACTCTGTCCTACCGGGTTGCCTCACCTCCGTAAAATGATGCAATATGTATCATAAAAACAGGTTTGCATAGGTACAGCAAATGGTTCATGAATTCCACGTTAGCTGTGATTTCCCGCTGAATAGTAACACTCAAAACGTCTCATAACTTTCCAAAACACATATCCGGGAAAAGAATACAAACTTCAATACGCGGTTATTCCCAACGCTGTATTCTGCTGCTGAGTAAGGTCTGCAAAGGAAAGGGGGAACACAAACGGCAATACGCGGCTACACTCACCGCAGTATTTCGCTGTGTAAACAAGACAGTTCATCACCATATGATGATAGAAACGAATGAACAAAGGAAACGGTAATACGCGGTAGCACCGCAGTATTCCGCTCAGAAAAACGAGAAATCCTTTCTCAGAACGACAATGAAGCAGCGCTCCAGGCTTCAAGAACCTTTCCAAGTACTTACGGAAATGCAGCTGACAGTCCTCGCAGCTGATAACTTCAACCTGGGATCTCTAATCCAAGAAATCCCCAATGACGCCTCCTTGCTTCCTATCTCCCTCAGCCGAGAGAGTGTAAAAACAAGGCAATCAGAATTACGCGCAACATCCTGCGCGACGTCCTTGCCTAAATCCCCTTCCGATTGCAGACATCATGGGAAATGTAGTTTTTTAGGGTACTCTGTAGATGCTGCAACGCACGATACCTGACAACCTCCAAACGTCCAGGAGGCCGCGATCCGCCATGAGTGTATTTATAGTGTTCGTGGCCCTAGGGTGTAGACGCCACGCAGAGCCTGATCTATCCTGGCTGTCATCTAGCGCGACATTTATGTCCCTACCCCAGATCTGCGCCCCATGGGCCAGCTCATTAACCAGTTGCCAAAGGTCAGTGAAAAACTCAGGATTATCAGTGTTTGGGCCGTAGATTGCCACCAGAGTGATGGGTTGTGTATAAAGTGCACCTGTGGCTATGGCAAACCTGCCCTCTTTATCTGCTAGGACCTGGACAAGCCGCCAAGGGAGCCCCCTATGTATGAGAATAGCTACCCCTCTCACAAAATCAGAGTACAATGGGGTGTATGCTTCGATATTCCATCTTGCACGCAGGCCTGGAGCAGTGTGCGAGGTAAGGTGAAGTTCTTGCAGGAAGCAGACATCTATATGGTGGCGAGTAATGTAAACGTGAACCAGTCTGGATTTACTGTAATCGTTTATACTCCGTATATTCCAAGTTAAACATTTTATTGACCTCAAACGTAGTAAAAAAATGCGTACTTGATGCGGTGACCCACCAGGGAAGGTTCACAAGGAGTTTGTGACTTATTCCAGCCTGTTGTCACTTAGTAAGGACCATAACTTGGGTCAAATTTAACTATGTAGAATATCTTGTGCATTGGTCCTCTATCCCTCACCACACCAACTGCCCAAACATGGTTGTGAAAATTAGCCCTCCACCCTCCCAATTACCTCAGATAGAAGGGTAATAATATCATGGGAGACATCCCTTGGATAAGGAGCCAGGCGGATAGCTATTCCCTTGTTACAGTTATGCTCTTGCACTTATCTGAAATGGAGTTCAGGATTCCGCTGTTCCAGCGTTTGCCATCATTTTCTTTCGGGGTTCTCAGTTCCGGCGGAGGTTCAATAGTTAGTGTCCAGTGAGGACTCCTCTGGATTTGCGGATGAAGCCACCAAGGGTCGTTGTTCTTGGGCTAGTGAAGAAGTGTGGGGTGCCTTTTTTTAGGTGTCGCGCCTAGTGTTGCATTGCATAGCACTGCTCGTGCAGCGCGAGACATTTAGTAGGTGAAAAATGGGGTTTGAGTAGCTGACCGAGGAATGGCACACGCATGAGCGTGTGCTTTTCCTCTTGTGGCACGCTATTGGGCTTTGCGTGCGTGTTTTTGAAAAAGAGAGCACGCAATAGGCCAAAGGCGGGCGCATTGTTCCGCCCACGGCCTATTGGTGTCTATCACACGCATCGCTGACACGTGGTTTCAATTATCGTGCCCAGACACTGGCGCGATAATTTAGACCACATGGCATTTGTTGACCACTCGCGGGCTTCTATGTTTTACGAAAGCAATTGCTTTCACTTTTGCGCTCGATTTGCTGTGGCGCGCGCTCCAGTTGTTTGTAAACTTGAGTGTGTGGGCTCCTCTTAGTTACCTGTTCACATCTCAGATGTCTTTCTGGACCATACTGTTACTTCTTCATGTGGCATTGCACACAGCAGATTGCTCACTAGAATGTCTAATTGCACTTTATATGAAATACATTAATGTTGTGATATACAGTGGAGGTATTCTGTTGCTAAATATACTGCTCCTTTTCCACCGCACCATAGGAAGGCTGAGCCCTCCTGCCTGCAGCCTCCGGAAGCACAAGACCAACCGGAAGCCGTGCACGCCTTTCATGACATCACAGCTTCTTGCGCTGGAGCGGAGGTTCCGCCAAAAGCAGTACCTGTCGATTGCCAAACGTGCAGAGTTCTCGGGCTCCCTCAGCCTCACCGAGACTCAGATGACGATCTGGTTCCAGAACCACCAAGCGAAAGCCAAGAGGCTGCAGGAGGGAGAGCTGGAGAAGCTCAAGATGGCTGCCAAGCCCATGATGACCCCAGCCTTCTGCCCTCTACTTCCCCCTTGGTTCGCCCATCCATGCTGCCTCACTGATTGGGCCGAGTGCACCCTTCCACAGGTCCAGCATGCATATGTCGCCCATGGGACTCTACGCTGCACACGTGGGGTACAACATGTACCAACTAACATAGGGCAGTCTAGACCCATCACGTACCTTTCTGATGCAGCACTTTCTGATGTGGGTCCTGGCCACACCTTCCTTTGAGGGTATACAGGCACAGGTGTGAGATGTGCTGGGGTGATGCCATCTCTGTGTTTAACACTTGCAAAAATGCATCAATGTGCTCTCCTCCATGGAATATTTTCAAAAGAATGGGCCTCGTCCTTTTTGTGCAATGGCCACATTTCCAGTTACATTCACAGATACGTCCAGCATTGAAGAAGCTCAGCACGGCTCAGGACCGCGTGGCATTGTGAACAGGCCATTTCTGTCACAAATTGCTATGAATTCTTTAAGACATTGTGGGTTTGCCCTGAGTGTGGCAGGAACTTTTACGTTTTGAGTGCTATCACCGACACTACAAACAAGTACTAGTCGGAGCAGAGGAGCAAGAGGAGGAGTGTGGGCTCTCAGAGCTCCCAGCCACGGGCGTCCAGAGCAAAGCGACACGGGCTGGGCTCTGCTGGGCCCGCGCTGTACAGGAATCCGGAGCCGCTGGCAGGAGCCGCGGCCAGGCACAGGTAGTGAACACCGTTGCTGCAGAGCGCATTGAGGCGAATCTGAGGTCCCTGGGACCCTCCCCGTTGGGTAGATGCGGGTGGAAGGACAGGGTACTCAGTGGTGCATTCCTGTGGTACATCGATGATGGAGTTCCATGGGGCCCTAAGCTGCGCCTCGTAGGTGGTGCGCATTGGGGTGTCACCCACTGCTTCTTGAGTGGCGCAGTGTTACAAATGGCCGCTCTGCTCTTAAGGCCATGTACTGCTGTTGGCGCTGTGCTCTTCAGCCCGCTTCTGTCTGTCACCTGTGCACGCTCTGTCACATGTGACGTGTAGTGTGCCGCTCACAGTCACACAGACGACCCTACCATATCTGCACAGACCTTGATCTGTCTCCAGTGTCTCTGACCAAGATCCCAGCGCCTAGAGGCGACTCGCCTCACGGTAGAGACGGGAGAGCTACTGAAAGCTCTAGGCAGAAGCCTGGCTCAGGACCCTCGAGCCCAAAACCAGCCACACTTGCACAGAGGCAAAGAGGCCGACTGCGGCGTTTTCTCGCAATATTAAAGTTTGAGCTATTGGCATTGCTAACAATAATGCAACACCAATAGCTCAAACTTTGCAAATGCTTGTCATGATATGGAGTTTAGCTGGAGAGAGCAGAGCATATGGGATGTTGGCCTGCTGAAGCTCTTGACAGGGAGAAATTCCCTTCTGAAGTTCTGCACCGTGATAGTGAAGTCCGGGTAGATAGAGATGCGACTACCCTAGTGCGTTAATGGCTGCTTCTTGTGTGTGAGGCGCAGAATGGTATCTCTGTCTTTTTTATTCAGGATACGTGCTATAATGGGTCTTGCGTGTGCCCCCAAAGTGGTTGTGGCCCAAGAGAGCGGTGCGCATGCTACGATGAACGTGAGAGTGCTTCTGCAAAAAACTCATGTAGAAGTGATTCAACAAAGACCTCCAACGTAGTTAGGACGACAGGGGACTCCAGAACACCTGTTATGCGGAGGTTGTTACGTCGCGCCCTTGACTCCAAGTCCTCATTTTTGGCCTTTATTAAGTCAAGCACTTTATCCATACGGAGTAGATGTTTCGTTTCTGCTTGAACATCCGCATAATCAGAGATTTGTGCCTGAGCCTGGTCAAGCCGATCTTCATGCTTGTCCATACTGTGTTCCATATGGTCAAGTATGGCCCTGAGTGCGTCCAGCTTGGAATCAATAGTTTTGAGGCTAGATTTCACGTCGATCAAAAGCTCTTTAATGTTACTATCTTGCACCACATCATTGTCCGTTGGGTACGTCTGTGTCATGCATCGCTGCCGAAGATATCCACCCGCAGGCCAGGCCACGTAATTACAGAAACGGCAGTTACACTGGGCAGGACTACATCTCCCACAACTCCCTGGGAGAGGACCCGGAAAATCGGAACACGGGCTCTAAAAGCCCCGCCTTCCCGTCCTCAGGTGCTTGTCAATCCTGACTACCTTGGGCTTCGAGGCGGACTCGAACACATCCTGATTTGATTTTCCCCGTGTGCAGCGCTCGACGCGCTGCACAGCTACACCTTGTTCTCGCTGAGGTCCTGCTGGGAGCGCGCCGGAGAAGCTTTTGATAATCCTTGGATTTTCTTCTCTACCTCGACGACGGACGAGCGGCACCCTGCCCCCTGGGTCACAGCACTGGAGAGCGGTGTTACGCCAGCAAATCACCCGGTAAGAACCTCGCCTGAGGCACGCCGAAAGACGCGGTGTGACCCCTGAGAAGCACGTCACAGCTTCTCTGGGCATTTTTACCGTTTATTTTACATGACTGCAGTGTGACAGGGGCTACCTGGAGCAGTCACGGAGGGACTCCCTCTGGGCTGGCGCTCTTGGTTCAGCGGAACGCTTGGAGCCGGTTGAAAGGCTCGGAGAGGGGAGTCGCATCCTGTGCAACAGCGCGCTTGGAGCCAGTTGAAAGGTTCGGAGAGCGGAGTAGCATCCAGTGCAATAGCGTGCTTGGAGCCGGTTAAAAGGCTCTGAGAGCGACGCCATCGAACACCAGAAGGAGGGTGGTTGGTTCTTCCCTGAGCTTGTCGAGGTGATTCACCGAAAGGACCACCACGATGCCTAGTGCCTGCAGGTGGGAATACGGTTAATTCCCTTGAGGCTGCAATGCGGCAGGACCTCGCTAGTAGCTACGTAAGTGTCACAGTTTGTCAGGCACAACTCCACATACATGTCTATGTGTTGGCATAAGCAAGTGAGACTACAAGGCGATGTGTTCTTCTCTTACAGGGTACACGAGGGCATTAAACTAGAGTGAGACTTCAACTCTAGACCATCCTTTCAAGGGTTCCACAGCTGCTTCATTCTTGATTCTTTTCCTTCCCTCTTTTGTTTTCCCTTTCACCTGTAGTGGTGTTGCCTGTTGAGCACTATCTGGCGGCTCTCGGGTACTTCCATTAAGGGGCAGAGGGTGACTGAGCTAACTGCATCGCTCTTGCTGTATCCGGCTTCTAAAGGTTAGTGTTTAACCTATCTGTACCTGACAGTCTGATTCTCAGGGTCTACCTGGCGAGTGGAATGCCTACTCTCGAAGAAGAGTTTAGGTTGTTTAGTGTCCTGTTTGCCCATATTTTCCCAAGATAATGCAGGGTTTCCGCTCTGCTCTGTGTCTGTTTCTTTGCTCAAGAGGGGGTTCTGAGCTGCGCCTGCAGTGGGCCCGCCACTCCCCAGGTCGCTAACGGGGGCACGAGCAGGCCATTCGTAACTAATATTTCACAATGTTCTTGGGAGTGACCCCTTAATGATTCAAGGCCAAGCAGGAGCACTTTGATTGGGTCCAGTAGCTCCGGTGCAACTGGAGATGGGCGAGAAGGGTGTGGGGCCAGGCTATTCAATCCAGCCCCCCAAGGGTCTAAATCACTAATAGTGTTCCTCAGGGTTAAGGATGTTGAAAATCCTTTGGGCCACTTCGACTGAACAGAGCTGCCTAATCCCCCCACCCCAGCGCCTTGGGACCCTCACAGGTGAGTAGCGAGCTTACAATTCCCCTGATTGATTGACTGACTTATCGCCAGTGCTGTCCGGAGAGAGCGTAAATGGGCCTGAGCATGTTGAAGGAGGAAGCAAGTGAGACCAGACGCTGGTACAGGTCTCCAGTCGCTCCGGGACTGAACTCGCCCCACTAGCCGAGCCACCAGACCAAACAGACCCAGCAGCTGTGTCCTAATCACGGCCTAGAGTCGTGGCAGAGAGACAACAATCCAATGCAGGGCAGCAAAATGCCCAGCACCGGTAACTGGGCACCCATACTGTAGAGCACCGTCTTATGGTGAAGACTTAGCGACCCTCGCAGCCAGCCTATTCTGTTATATTCCATATAGATACCCTGATATAGGCCCAAGTCACTCCGTAACCCTTCACCTATATTCTTCCCTACATTACACTTATAACGGTTTACAGGGACTGACCTTTTACCTAGATACGACACTGCATTCAGAACGCGGGTTTTTGAAATCTCATACATTATGCATGAGGATTCTTGGAAGCGCAGCAGGGCTAACATCTCCTGTATAATATCTATGTACAAAATACAGTGAGGTAGGACCCCTGGGGAGACCTATGGGTATATATAATTCACATCTTACTAAGATAGACAGTGGAGACCAGGACTTCGCGGCCGACACACTGACCAAAGACGCTGAGGTTCCTGCATGCAGACAGCTCGCAGTGGTTTCACATCCCTCACGGGGTGTCCAATTCAAGACCAGGATGGGGTTCCACAATTTCTCACTTCAGGTATTGGGATTGACTTCATCCTATAGGGATTCTTGGCTTAACACCTACACACATGCTAGGTACACTTAGGTACATCTAGTTAGGGAGGCCTCGTAGGAGTATGCATCTTTTTATTATCATATATTTTATATACTTGTAAGTATTCATGATTACTGCAAGATGGTGGAGCGTTACCATCCGTTCACTTTCATAGTGCTTCTAATCCTATATATCTGCTACTGTCTAACGGTTGTTGCAGCTCATCTATTTTACATCAGAATGACAACTGTTCAATAAATACTTATTGAAAGTGCCCAGCCTGTTTATTCTGCGTATCTATCTAAGACAGACAAAGTAAGCACGAGTGACTGTGCGAAAAGTAGTATATTGTTCCCACGGTCCTGAGGGATCAGGGTTGTCATGTTCGATGGTTGCCAAGAACTATTCTCTCCTTCGTAAGAGGAGATTCTAGTGGCACTGTGAGCTTGTTGGTACAAAAGGCCAACATACCCGGTGGGGGTGTTCAGAATCAGTCTGTCACCGATCCTGCAGTGTATGCTGTCTGAAAATGCAGATCCTGTATAGGTTGTTTAGGAACTACACAACACCACGGGGTCCACCAGGCCGCATCCGACCTCCCACACAGGGCGCGGGTCACCGAACGCACAGTGGCCGCCTCGGTGTTCGTCAGCAGGCCAGCGCGGCCAAGCCCCACCGCCGTCTGCAGCATGCAATGTCTGCTGGGTGCCGCTTACCCGACCAGGGCCCACCCCAGTATATCTCCGTGCAGTCGTGCGGGGTCTTCCAGAGCAGAGCGCCTCACAGGGGGTCGTCCGTCGCTGGCAACCACAGGTCCTTGCAGAATACAATAGTGAGCAGGGGGCACTTGCCGCCCACGGTCGGCGTCTCCACGCGGCAGTCGAGAATCCGCCGGCTCTGACACCCTCTCTCTGGTGGTGCCGGCCGGCCTGGAAGGTCCACATGCTACTCTACTCCCGGCTGCCTCGATAGCCAAAGGCAAATTGTCGCTTCTGCGATATGTTGGGCTGTAACGGGATTAGTTGCCAGTTGGGTGAAGGAGAATAATGATGGTGCAGGATTATGGCGGATTTATCTATCCGGTTGGTACAGTTCCTCTATCGAGTAGCTATTTTGCAGCTTGGCCGAGCTCCGCCCCAAACCCCAAGATAAACAAGAATTGAATGGCATCTTTATTGCTCATTCACTTACTGAATGAATAGAACAAGAACACTTGTTCTTTCCTCTTAAGTTCACTTCCAGATGGTGCGAGTAGGTGCTAAAAATAGCTTGGCCTGATAAAATTTGACTAACAATTGCGAGTGAACAAGTAGATTTTTTTAGGCCTGCCTTGCCCCAGTGTGCCCCACCTATCTGATTCCTGGGTGAGCTGAAGGTGGTGGTGTGGTCTCAACATCACACGCGACTGGTGGGCACATGATCGGTGTCTCAGTGGGAAGAACACAGGAAGTGGAGTATTCAGGTTGCTGAGTGTGTACAGCTGGGCTGGGAGGTGTCGGTGTGATCTCAGGGAGTATCATTGGAGCCATCTGCCCAGACAGACCAGATGTGCCAGGCTCCTCAAGCTCTTCTATATCACCAAGAGTGCTATCCTCACAATTGCAGGTGAGCAAGTAGATTTTTCGAGGCCTGCCTTGCCCCAGTGTGTCACACCTAACTAGTTCCTGGGTGAGCTGAAGGTGGTTTTGTGGTCTCAACATCACACGGGACTGGTGGGCACACGATCGGTGTCTCAGTGAGAAGAACACAGGAAGTGGAGTATTCGGGTTGCTGAGGTGTTACAGCTGGGATAGAAGGTGTTGGTGTGGTCTCAGGGAGTCTCACTGGAGCTGTCTGTACAGATGGACCAGATGTGCCAGCTCCTCAAGCATCTCCATATCACCCGGAGTGCTATCCTCACTGACAGCTTGATCCTGGGCTGGAGTGGAGATGTCTTCAGTGGTTGGAACATGCCCATGTGGTCTGGCAGTTGGAGAGAAGTGGAGAACATTTTTATTTGTAGGAGTGTGTACTGGATATTCAAATCATTTGAGAAAGACAATGTCGATACCTAGAAGACAAAATAGGTAGAGATGAATGTAATAATAATGGAACACCCACAAGAAAAATGCAAGCAAATAAAACACATGCAAATAATAATGGAACACTCACAAGTCAAGGATGTAAACCACAAGAAAATAATGGAAAACTCATGAGTCAAATGCGAGGGAATAAAACACAAGCAAATAATATTGGAACACTCACAAATCAAATGAAAGGGAATAAAACACAAGCAAATAATAATGGAACATCCCGAGTCAAATGTAAGCAAATACAATACATGCAAATAATAATGGAAGATGCACAAGCCAAATGCAAGGAAGTAAAATGCAATAAAATAATAATGGAGGACTCACAAGTCTAATGCAAGGAAGTAAAACACAAACAAATAATAATGGAACACCCACAAGTCAAATGCAAGGGAATAAAACACAAGCAAATATTAATGGAACACCCACGAGTCAAATGCAAGGGAATAAAACACAAGCAAATAATATTGGAACACTCACAAATCAAATGAAAGGGAATAAAACACAAGCAAATAATAATGGAACATCCCGAGTCAAATGTAAGCAAATAAAATACATGCAAATAATAATGGAAGATGCACAAGCCAAATGCAAGGAAGTAAAATGCAATAAAATAATAATGGAGGACTCACAAGTCTAATGCAAGGAAGTAAAACACAAACAAATAATAATGGAACACCCACAAGTCAAATGCAAGGGAATAAAACACAAGCAAATATTAATGGAACACCCACGAGTCAAATGCAAGGGAATAAAACACAAGCAAATAATATTGGAACACTCACAAATCAAATGAAAGGGAATAAAACACAAGCAAATAATAATGGAACACCCCGAGTCAAATGTAAGCAAATAAAATACATGCAAATACTAATGGAAGATGCACAAGTCTAATGCTAGGAAGTAAAATGCAATAAAATAATAATGGAGGACTCACAAGTCTAATGCAAGGAGGTAAAACACAAACAAATAATAATGGAACACCCACAAGTCAAATGCAAGGGAATAAAACACAAGCAAATATTAATGGAACACCCACGAGTCAAATGCAAGGGAATAAGCACAAGCAAATATTAATGGAACACCCACGAGTCAAATGCAAGGGAATAAAACACAAGCAAATAATAATGGAACCCTCACAAGTCAAATGCAAGGAAGTAAAACACAAGCAAATAATGGAGCACTCACTAGTCAAATGCAAGGAAGTAAAACACAAACAAATAATAATGGATCACCCACAAGCCAAATGCAAGCAAATAAAAACACATGCAAATAATAATGGAACACTCACAAGTCAAATGCAAGCAAATAAAAACACATGCAAATAATAATGGAACACTCACAAGTCAAATGCAAGCAAATAAAAACACATGCAAATAATAATGGAACACTCACAAGTCAAATGCAAGGAAATAAAACACAAGCAAATAATGGAACACTCACAAGTCAAATGCAAGGGAATCAAACACAAGCAAATAATAAAGGAACACTCACAAGTCGAATGCAAGGAAGTAAACCACAAACAAATAATAATGGATCATCCACGAGTCAAATACAAGCAAATAAAAACACAGGCAAATAATAATGGAACACTCACAAGTCAAATGCAAGCAAATAAAAACACATGCAAATAATAATGGAACACTCACAAGTCAAATGCAAGCAAATAAAAACACATGCCAATAATAATGGAACACTCACAAGTCAAATGCAAGGAAATAAAACACAAGCAAATAATGGAACACTCACAAGTCAAATGCAAGGGAATCAAACACAAGCAAATAATAAAGGAACACTCACAAGTCAAATGCAAGGGAATAAAACACAAACAAATAATAATGGAACACTCACAAGTCGAAAGCAAGGAAGTAAAACACAAGCGAATAATAATGGAACACCCACGAGTCAAATGCAAGGGAGTAAAACACGAGCAAATAATAATGGGACACTCACAAGTCAAATGCAGGGAAGTAAAACACTAGCAAATAATAATGGGACACTCATAAGTCAAATGCAAGGAAATAAAACACAAGCAGATAATAATGGGACACTCACAAGTCAAATGCAAGGGAATAAAACATAAGCAGTTAGTAATGGACGTCCAGTGCAAGAAACAAGCGCTGTCAAATGCCAGGAATAAACACTGTCAAATTAAGTAATCAAATAAATATAAAGAGCATGTATACACAACATGGAAACATCACAGAGCAATGAAACTTATAGCTTACACATCACCTTTTGAGAAACACATCATTCTGGTCTGTTTGACTGGGAAGCCCGATCGGGAAACACCAAAAATGCCCCTGTGTTGGTGCATCGACCCCAGAAGTGAGCTTCTGTCTGCTTGTCAAAACTTCCTGTATTTTATTCCTTTTACTAAAACGGAGAGAGAAGTCTAGAAATTGCCTCTCCCATCATCTATTGTAAAACCAAGGCTGACCGTACCGGTCTGTTTCGAGGTCAAGATGGAAGCTGGCTAAGTCTCCGTGTTTTGACTCCGAGACAGAGAATTACATTCCTCTCTCACGCTTTCAAATGCACATCCCACACATTTCTGTTCCAAGCAAGGCTGTTGTGCTCTCTGCTGAGAAGAAAGAAAACATCCCACTTTGAAGCTGCAAGAAGGCACGAAACTAAATCATGCAAGATCCCAAAATTGATGTTGTACATTCAAAATGGAGTCAATTAATACACATGGAGTCAAAGGTCACCACAATCTCACAATGTAAAAATGTATGCAGCATTACACACAAGACTCTTTCTTTCCTTCTTTTCCTGTACCTCAGTTAATGCGTAAATCAATGCTTAACCCTTTAATAGCTTTCTGAACATTAGTTCCTATTCAAGTAAAGAGAAACCCATTGCTGCTGGTCACCAGGGTCCGCATGTAAAGGTCAGGAGGGCCGCAAGGTCCTTCAGGCTGTATTTTGAGTATCCCGTGTCTAGTTAGACAAGTTTGGGAGAAGACTTATGTTGCCATCAAAGGATGTGATATTGTATGATGGAAAGACTTAGCGAAGTTGGGTATTTTATCACAACCAGGTCATGAGCATCACATTGCTCTTGGAGAAATGCCAATTAACACCTTTGCTGCGGCCGCGATTTTGCGGCAGCGCAACACTTCCGCAAAATGGGAAGGCCCGCGTCGGCCGGGCCTTCCCGGCAGCACACAAAGGGTTAATTCTTGGGACACCAATCAAGATATGGTTCAGTTTATAATTTAAAAAGTTCCTGATGTGCAAAAGCTACTACATCCTGTTTCACTACGTAGTTGTCCTTAGGACAAAGTTGTGTTGGACTTCCAGGAACGTTTCAACCACTTTTTTTGATAAGGTATTTCATCATCTTAGTTGTTTATTTTATCGTAGTGGATATTTTATGCCTTTGTTCATTCTCCAAAAACTAGAAACGAAATAATATTTTAAAGAATGTTTTATAGAATGTTTTTCATCTGGAGGTTTCTCCAAATGAGATTATAACAGACAATGACTCTCCTTTTATCCCTAATGAAATTAACATTTTGGGAATGCATGATATTAAACATCTTCAAGATGCACTTTATGGTTTTTCTGCCAATAATCTTGTTGAAAGAGCAACCTGAATGTTCAAAGAAGGAGTACAGACAGCTCTAAGGGCAGATCTGGATGTAAGCAATTTGCTTAAGGAGAACATTTGGGCCAATCTAACTTCTTCTCATTCTACAACAGGAGTACAACTTTCAAATTGTTAAGAGGAAGGGATACAAAGTCTAGACTTGTACCTAACTGGTTGAATACAACGTGTAAACCTAATTTGAACTTAAGGGAAGTGCAGACAGGATGTATGAGAGAGTTATTCTCCAACCAAGTAAACAAAAACAGAATTAGGATTGCATCAAAAATGTGAGGGACTTGAATTTCATAGTTGGCAAAAGTGTTCTGATTAAAAAACCTTTCAAGTTAAAGAAGCGAGAGTATAGGTTTACTCTTCCAGCAAAAACTATAAGAGTAAATTAAAGTTACGTGTTGTTGTACAGAAAGGGCTGGTGGCAAAGTAATATTGTTCCTATTTCCAATTCACAAGCACAGCTTTTCAGTCGCCCTTGTACTGATGTGTGTGAACCTCTGGTAGATACCTCAGATTCTCTGATATCCACTGACAAGGGGACATGGTCTCACTAGTAAGACTCTTCAATCTTCCAATAACTGCCAAAAACAGTTGTAGTTCTGAGTGTGGTGATTCTTCATGGTGGATACCCCCATTAGGTGTGATCAACATCCACCGGTTGTTGAAACCTTGGCATATACTAAAGAGTTTGAACAAAATAGTAAGACATGCAGCCCCCGTTATGGCAGATTACCTATCAGTTTATAAGGTTACAGTTTGTCTTAAATTGTTGTACTCTTTGTTGTGCCTGAGTGAAAGGGTGTAATAATGTACCAATAAGATTTTGGGTAGTGTCTTATTGTTTTATTACACTTTACAAATGTACCTTTACCTGACACTTACTACATCTGGAATGTTGCTGGGAGTTCTAGAGCACTGGGCATTCTGGTTCAGATGCTGCAGACTCTCGGACTGGCCAGTACGCTTTTCTGTTATGGGTCGCATTTCCTTGTATTGAATCCTTGAACTTAGATTTGGGCTGGCTCTTTGTTATTCTTCTTCCAAGCATTCTAGCTGAGCATACTACAGGACTGGACATGTTGGTGCTCTTACCTGTTGCTTAAATGTGGGTTGCCAGCCTGTAAGATCCTGACCTCCCCAGCTCTGGAATGACATCTTGAGTAATCTGCATCCAATCATCTGGAGCACTTGGAACCTGATGTCACAAGGCTCCTACCTTTATGGAGGGAAAAAAAACTTCCTTCTGTGATGTCACTGGAATCTTCGCATGTCAGTTGCTTTTTAGAAAAACAACTCTACTTGTTTAAGGTGAGTTTTTTGCTCTATTTTAAAATGTTTCAAACAGAAATTCATGCCTCCTTTCCACATGGAAGGTGCCAAGGATGGGCGGGTGTGTGACCACTTCTCTTAGGTGATACCTTGTTTCCCTGCTTGGGAACAGGCCTCACACGGTGGAAGGACCACTGGGAAGTCAGCCTCATGCCTTGGAGTGCAGTCTGCCTCTATGCTAGGCCCAAACCCCTTAGACTCCCTTACATAAACTCCCTTACATTTCACCAATGCAGTCCTTTGACATTTTTGTCACTAGGACCTTTAAAACAGAGGGCTGTCTTCCTTGTTTGGCGTGTGTTTCACTCCTTGTACAATAGCTTCGCTGCTGGCTCAGTGTCAACATAAGACATCATGTATACTCATAGCAAGTTTATGGGTTTTTGTCCCGAACCCCCTGGCTCCACACTGGTGCGCACTTTAACCTTCATAACCAACTCACCTGTCTCTCGCCTGACCAGTCCCACCATCCCTACAGTCCTTGGAGTCTCAACACCAGAGACTCTTATATAATTTGACTCAAATTGTTTAAATCTTACAGTGGAGTTCTTGTGGGCCCTGAGAGTAAGCACACACACCAAGCCACAGTGATCCTTTTTTTGCAGCTGAAATATTTTGTTTTTCCTGATGACTCCACTTCCTCTTCCTTTAACTTGCTTGATGCCCAGATTGGCCAGTCTCTAGGAAATTAGTAGCCTCAAAGATATTCAAGGATGTACCCTATTGAGTAGATCATTTTGTCATATTGCCATTTTTGATATCCTTTTCCGTCAGAAGCAGTTATGATTTGTATTTCTTTGCAGGAAGACTTTGAACAATTTTATGATAACTTGAGAAATGGTTTGGCAGCATTAGAGAGGTTGTTGCGTTATGTTGTGCTGTGCTGCTCTGGTACACTGTGAATTAGTATGCTTTATTGTGTAGTGTTCAGGAGTTCCCCTGCAAAACCAGATGAGTGTGGCTGTCCTCTGCTGTGATAGCCCGTCCACAGGCATGCAGCACATCTTGCTTCTCCAAAAACATTAAACCTCTTATACCTAATACCTTTTGTCTCATATGCAAGTCAAGGGGGTGCATTGTTTCAAAAACCACTTTAAAGGGACAGGTGGTGTATCTAACTCGAACCTTAATAGTCATTTAGTGTCAGTAGTGCATTTTAAACCACACTGGCCCAGTGACCCCCAACTAAATACGACTTCAAGCAGGAGCACATTTGTGAAACCAAGGACATTTTGTAGCTCTTCTTGGAGCTCTTCTTATTGTATCTGTAGATACAATACTGGCAATGTTCACAATGCCACAGTAAATATATATTGCCAGTTTACTCAGTATGCCATGGGGCAAGCAGATGTTGCACATTCAAAGTGTGGCCGTGTACGCAGATATCTTTCATGCCACAGTAGGCAACTACTGCCAATCCTCACTGTATTCAGTAAACAGATATCCCCCATTTGCATTGTGCTCCAGAAAACAGATGCTGCAAATTTCCAGCATCCTTCCATACTCAGAGAGCAACAAATTACAAAATAGTAAATAATTAGTGAAATGAAAAATGTACTTCAAAAATGATAACTGGCTTCGATTTAATGGTGGCATGTGTGCTTTGTGTGACTCATCATGCTTACAAGCAGGTATTTTTCATGTACCAGAGGGCAAATCACACAGCATGCCCTAAATAACTTTTTTAGGTGAGCTCTGTCAAAATTGGATGTACCAAAACATGCATAGGGTGTACGATTGTTGATTCCTCTGCCATTACAAGTAGTCACTGACCAGCCGTCCAAGCCATTGGCTAGCATCCTTCCTCTTGTTCCTAGCTAAAAAGTAGCATTTAAAAAAAATCCAAGATAGTTATCAAACTGGAACAATTCCCAGTGCCGGAACACATAATTTTGGATCCTAAACCTAATTGGCAGAGGTACAGATTTGCTTCTGTTACCATGTGCGTCTTCCCTCAACACTTTTCAGCAGCCGCTTCCTCAAGCGACGCTTAAGCATGTGTGTTCCTGTACAGTGAGCTTGCTAGTAACATTCACTAATGATCAGGAAGTGACCCAACATGACCCCACCTCCTCTTTTGCATTTGGTGGCTCAACCCTGACCGCTACAACCACATGCCTATTGCATACTGATAAGTTAATAACAGGAGTGAGAGACAGTTTGAAATGTATGGCTGCTGTGTGTAGCTTGATGGCTAATTAGTGGAAATGCAGCAGAATCTGTGGTCTCTGTGGAAAACAACAGCTAGCCAGAAATAGCTGCTCCTTCTAGGACATATCTTGCTGAATGCAGCTGGGGCTGAAGTACTGTCTGCCCTCGCCCAGATGATAGTTAGCTATATACAGGTACCCAGGCTCAAGGACACTCTGTCTCAAAACAATTTCATTTGGTCTTTCTCAACCTGGCATTGACTGCACCCAAAATGGCCAGCTGTCCATGAAAAAGCCTGCAACATTTCGTAGTGAGGTTCCCCAATAGACGGTCACTAATATCCCTCCTTCTCTCATAAGAGAAGCTGAAGCTGAGGGTGGGCTTAGAGTGGACACCTAATGTCTGCCTGATGTGTGGTAACCAGTGGGAAGAACCGGAGCCCCTTTTTACAGGGATAGATGAATGGGAGGTAAAAATCTTAGGTAATTGGGCAAGACTTTTAAGTGAGAAGTAGCCTACATAATATTTCTACTTAACATGATAGTGATCAGTCTTCCTGCTTTTTAACCTGTGAAATCTTTTTGGAGGGGTTATGTACTGGATAAGGAGCATTTAACATTGGAGGTTGATTTGATGATATGTTGCGATTGCTACTGAATGTTGATGGTGGACACAAGATTGTGTTCTGGTACAGATATGCAGCCAAGATGAGAAGTGAATGACTCATTCTGTGGATGGTATCAGGATTTTGAGCTCAGTTATTTTTTCTTCTCAAAGTGCCTTATATAGGCTTTTTGTGACCTGCACCTGGTAACCCAGGTGAACGCCATTCCTTGGATACTCTTGAGGTTTTTGGACTGCCGGGTCGGAATATGTCAATTTCTTTAGAACCACCGATCTGGTATGTGGCTGACTTTGGTCAGCTAATACTGGAGGTGTGCAGATGTTACCTCCCGCTTGTTCTGTCAGTCAATACATGGAGTGATATCGACGTCCTTCTGTCAGTGAGATAGTGACATGCATATATCCTCACATTCAGATCAGTATCAACCCATGTGTGTAGTGGTGGAGCAAAGGAGTTACCAAAATGTTTCTGGACTTGGGAGGCCATATGGCTGAAATGCATTGGAGCTGCTAACTCTTGTCTACTGCTGGAGGCTTGAACGTTTGAAACTTCCAGCCAGTGGTGTTTTTTCACATATGTGACGTGGGTTGGAGAGTGGTGTGTGGATGGTAACATGAGCTCACTTTTCAAAAGTCTTCCTACTTGATTGGGAGAGGTTGTTGGTGTAAGGTATGCACACATTCTGTGGCTTTTCACTTAGGAAGCAAGTAACACCCTATCACCCTTCGGCTATTTCATTACTATGTATACTACTCGCATCGAAGGTAAGGATTGAGGAGTGCTGCCCTGAGTTAAAGAACATGTATGAACTCCTGGCCAGCCTGACCAGTGTTGGTGGCGGTGTGGGAGATTTGGATCCATTGATTCTTCTATGAGTACATGCCCCATGTTGGAGCAAGAAAGTGAGAAGCATTCATGGACATCAATAAGGGATGTCTATGGGAAGGCGCTGCAATCCCTTTGTCTTTGACAGATGTGAACACGAACCCAAACATCTTCTTTTCAATGCAGGCTAATTAAAAGAGCAATATAAAAACAGCAGAATGTCCCACACCAAGACAATTAGAACATTTTATTGATAGACGCAATAATTTAATGACTGGCAGCCCTATTCGAAAAGCATCGGTGATGTCCTGGAACAATGCATTTTTACATTTTTCATACATTTTGAGACATAAACAACTACCAGCAGAAAAGACAGTTCTTAGCTATCCAGATCCATTCATGTTTCAGACTTAATCTCCTCCTGTGATACCAACTAGTGCTCCACATGTCCTAATAACCGCAATGGGGCTTCCAACCTTACCGCAATGCACACACTCATATTTTGTCAGAGTGTCCTGCCCGCCGGGAAATATTTCTAAGTTTTGGTAGACTATCTTAGTGGAAAGGAATATTTTGCTCTCTTTCAACATCCTTGGTAGATTATAGGTTTCCAAAAGCTACATCTTTACAAACAAAACTGATTAATGTAGCATTTGACATACACATCAGCTAAACTGAGCTAATCCTTCATTTGGCATTAAGATTATTGCACAGTAGACTACACCCTGATTTCCCTTTCATTACCAATGGTAATGAATGGCCTGACTGCCTCTCTTAGGATTTGAAACAGTGGCTGGAAAAAAAATAAAAGAGCTCTAAGATCTCACTTTCCTTATTTAATTTACATTCCTTCCCCTATACATAAACCCTTATGAGCAAATAGTAGACAGTAGAATGATAAGATCAGGGACAAGTGTGGACAAGGTTGCAAGAGTCAAATGCAGCAAAATGTCACTTACCCGACCCCATATATAGATGAATGATGTGTGCAGTGCTTCACTTGTTTTCTAGAAATCGTAGACCCCAGACAATTGTGTCCTAAATGTATGTATTTTTAGCCAGTTTTGTAAAACCCTGTGTGTATGTGCTTTAAATTGCTAATGCTGGGCCACAGTTAATGGGGGAATCCAATCTGATATTCTTCATTGCAGCCTGCATGAGGATTGAGAACAGTTGTAGGCAAGACAAAAAGTTACCTTTTCAGAGCCTTCGTGAAGTCCTGAAATTTGTTTCAGACACAGTTGTGGCCAACTAGGAGTCTTTCTTCTATGTTTCAGCTCCTTGGAAACTCTTTGGGTGATCTAGTCAGCAATCAATGATTATAGTGACCTTTATGAGCCACAGTGGGGTGCAAGTTCCTGTTGGAACACTCATCCCTTACCTCAGTACGACATTGTAGCATCTATTGTACCATCCACAGCAGTGGCAATATAAACATGGTTTCAGGCCTACCTGTGTACCCTGACTCTTGCAGTGTAAACCTGCAGTGTGATCTGCTAAACCACCCTTTTTGATAGGTGTAGCCTCCCTTTTAAATGTTAGTATGTCAGCCCTATGTAAGCTTTGTAGCCCACAAGATAGGGTGCACAGTATTTACGATACTGTTAACTCTGCAATGGGACCTGCTACAAAAAATGAAACATCTACCGTTAATAGTTATAAAAAATCAGATTTAGTGGTAAAGTTGGATTTTTCATAAATATTAAGGAAAGATCATTTTTATAAAGTTACTTTCGCTCTGCCTGAAACCTGTGGAGGCTAAATTGCATTAGCTCTGCAATAGAAGCCCAGCCAGTGATTAACCTTCAATAGGTGTGAAAGAGGTGTGAAATTCCTACCAAGAGCTAACAAAAGACTGACTTGAATGGGCAGAGATGGCGTCTCTAAGCTCAGTAGAATATGCTGGATGGGGGCCTGGTGCCTCCTTTCGGCATTACAAGTCAAATCAAATCTAGGTCTGTTGGGCCACATGTAACACTTGGGGCACACTTGTAAGGGAGAGAAAAGGACAGCCAGACAATTCTTGAGGCTCCCCAGTGCCTTCTTCAAACTAGATTTTAGTTTTAGATGTGGGAGGACATTAGGATTACCATAGTACACCACCTGCCTCAGAACTCAAGTTTAGTGTGTCCAAAGACTTTTGCCCGTCATCGCTATAGGAGGAGGCAGGAGCTTTCAACCCCCAGACCTCCTTGCACCACCACTACCGCCATGTCACGTTCGTGCCCGAAGGTACTAATTCAACAGCTTGAGGCTCCCGCAGCACGGGACGTGCACGGACCCCAAAGGCGGGCTCGTCTGCTCCAGTCAAAGCCCAGAAGGGGCTGGGTCAACCCTTGTGATCTGGCACCTCTTTAAGGTATTTATTTTTTAAAGTACTGAGTATAGTCATTTTGTGTTTTATTTTCTTACTGTGCATTCTGTCAGCTGTGTACACTTCACGCTGTGCAAGACCGTGGAGAAGGTCTTTCCAAGCACCATACTTTTTTGGCATGTCACAACGCTTAAGCTAACCAATACCCCATGTAACTTCATGAAAACGGGAAGAGGGTGGGGGCACACTGCCTCATATCCCAGCACTCAGTTTGCCCCGATGCATCATAGTAAGTACAGTGCATGATAACACTTAATTCAGTGTCAGGCTTTAGTTTTTTACCCTTGTTGTTGCAGCCAGTGCTGTGTATCTTTTGACACGTGTTTCAGGATAGTTGTCCTTCTTCAGTACAGAGCAACACATTCTTTTTGGGGTGCTGGAAATGCTGGCCAAAGTCTTCTCAGATCTCTGTACCACTCGCTGGGCGCAGGTGCATCAACCAGAGCTCTTTAGCTCAAGGAAGCCTTTTCAAACAGGAGGAGGTTGGGCGCACACTGCTTCACATCCCAGCACTTAGTTTGCCCCGATGCATCATAGTAAATGCATTGCATGATAACACTTAATTCGGCACCAACTTTGGTGAAAAACTACAGCTGAATTTCAATTAAGCCCTAATGTACTGCATTTACCAGGATGCAAAGGGGAGAACTGTGCTGGGATGTGAGGCAGTGTGCTCCCAACCCCCTTTCTGTTCAAAAGGCTCCCTTGAGCCAGCAAGCTGATGAGCTTTGGAGATGCACCTGTGTTCCTGTGAGTGGTACTGTGGCCTGAGAGGTATTTGGCAGCATTTCCAGCAACCCCAGATGACTTTTTTTTGCTTTCTACTACTACTGCTCTCTACTGAAGAAGGGCTGAACCCAGAAACACGTGTCTACTGAGATACAGCAATATCTGCACCAATTTTGGTGGAAAACTACAGCTAAATTTCAACTAAGCACTAATTTTGTACTGCATTATCCATGATGCAAAGGGGTGAAGTGTGCTGGGATGTGAGGCAGTGTGCTCCCAACCCCCTTTCACTTCATGAAAACATGCTGTAAAGTTCCCTATAGTACAGTTGCACAAAATAAATGGAAAAGAGGAAGCAAACCATGGTCTTGCCAGAAGGGGGTAGCACAGCAATTACTTTAGACTCTTTCTTAGCCAGGACAGCAAACGTTTTGTCGAATGAAATTGCCTTGACTGAAAGGAGACTCTAGTTGGAAATAACTAATCATCCTCAGATGTGACTGTTTCCTTTTGACTCGTTGCAAATGGAAGACTCAGATGAGATGGTACCCACTATCATCCCTGCTACTGCTGTTGATTTGCCAGATGGAGCAGGTGGTAACCAAGATGAAGTCACATCTCTGTCTCAACCCCCAGTTAGAAGGAAGAGAGGAGGAGGGAAAAAACTGTGCAGATACACATGAAGGCTGTTGGTTCAGTTGTTATAGACCAGGTGGACTTGAGTCAGATTGTTTCTAATATGTTACCACAGACACCAGCACCTGCTTCCACAAAGAAACTGGACCAGAATCACCGACGACCAGCTCACTTCCTCACTCAACAACTCCACCCCAACCATCACGGAAAACGACGACCCCAACACCGCATCCCGAACCCTGCATAGATGGATCTCGGACAGCACCAACACCATAGCCCCCCTCAAGAAAAACAACAATACCCGTGCCAAGAAAGCCAGATGGTTTACCACCGAACTTCGAGAATCCAGGCGCACATGCCGCCGCCTCGAAAAGGCCTGGAGAAACACCAAATCCACAGAAGCCCACAACAACTTCAGAGCCGCCACCAACGCCCACCATCAACTCATCAGAGAAACGAGGAAAAAAGCGATTGAAGACAGAATCTGCACCCACGCACACAACAGCAAGGAACTCTTCAGCATCATCAAGGAGTTTGCCCAACGCGGCAACGCACTCTACGCCGGAATAATCAAAAACCTCATCCGCAAGCTACAGAACATCCAGAACGCCGCCGCAAGACGGTCCTCAACCTGCCAAAACACTGCCACATCTCCCAGCACCTGCGCACACTCCACTGGCTCCCCGTCGAGGCGAGAATCACCTTTAAGATGCTCACCCACGCACACAAGGCCCTCCACGGCACCGGACCAGCATCCCTGAACAGCCGACTCAAATTCCACGCACCCCAAAGGACCATACGATCAGCCCAGCTCTCCTACGCCGTGGTCCCCCGCACCAGAAAGACCAGATCGGGAGGCCGCTCATTCTCCTTCCTCTCGGCCAAAGCATGGAACGCCCTTCCGCTCCACCTCAGACAGACAACATCGCTCCCCATCTTCGCAAGAAACCTCAAAACCTGGCTTTTCGACAGACCCTCTCCTTGATGGATGGAACCTGCACCCCCCTCCCCCCACCCCTAGCGCCTTGAGACCCTTACGGGTGAGTAGTCGCGATTTAACAAACCCCTGTTGATTGATTGATTGATTAAAGTCACTCTTGGCACCCATCAATTTACGGCTGACAAGGATAGAAGCCTTGCTCCATCAGTCCATTGTGTTGCATTCTCGTCATTTATTGAACAACCTGGAAACAGCGACTTGGTAGGTGTCTGAGGGTGCAGGGCCAACACAGTGGGCCAGACCGTCAACCTCAGCCCCCTCAACAAGTGGCTGTCAGCATTCAAATGCCAGGGGGAGCTCGCAGCTAGGGCAAGAAAACAAAAATCCACCCCAGGCGGAATCACATAGGAGCCTGGGAATGCCATAAAATAATCAGGAGAGGGCGGTGCGGACGCAGCTCCGCGCAGATCGTTAGATGTCCACAAGAATGACTCCCGTAATAACTCTCGGACCCCATTCGCAGGGCCCCAACTCCTACTGTCTCCCTCTCCCTCGAAAGATAAAAGGGAGAAGTTATATTCTACATTTGCCCTCAGAGTCAACCCCCTTGGTGGCTGTTTTGACCGGTGTCCCACCGGTTAAGCAGCATATCGGGGTATCTACAATAGATCTGCTACATAAAGTAAGCCATTTGGCTGGACAACTCCCTAGTGAATAGTCGCCATTTATAACCTCATGTCATCTGGCCAGAGAGTAAGATGGGTTGGATCCACCATAAAGAAAGATAAGGGGGTGATTGTATTGTGGTTCATTTAACGCACCCAATACACACAAAAGCCATAATTCAAAGTTATTGTAAACAAAACTCTAAAACCGGAATTAAGATCGTCCAGCTTCACTTTTTCTATCCTACAGGGGTACCACGTCAAAGGATCCAGAGTACAAACTTTGGTCGCCTACCAGCAAGGCCACTACAAGTCCTAAATGTGAACATAGCTATTCCCCTTGCAAATAGATTTGCCCCACTGAGGGATTTAGATAGTATTGATAGGCAATTGGCCCCAACAGAGGGTGGGGAAACTATAGGGTGCCCCCCATTACCTACGGAGGTCATAAACACTCCCTTAAAATCTGTCTCCACCCAACCTGGTCCGTTGAACCTTAAATTTATATCCTGGAATATTGTGGGATTAAGGGCTAATAAAGATGAGGAGCCGTGGCTCGCAATTAACTATAAGTTCTTCTCATATCGTCACATTACAAGAAACATGGTATACGTCTGACTCTTTTGACTTGGATGGTTGTACCCCTTTTTATAAAGCTGCTTCCCCTTCTGTTGTAGGACGTGCAAAGGGAGGCCAGCTTACCCAGATATCACTTAAATTAGCTTGCACAGTGAAGTTGTTGCTTTGTCCCTCTCCTGACTTATTAGCATTGGAACTAACCTTTTCCAAAGGACCTACGCTGTTGGTAATTAACTTTTATAATTATTTTTGTAGGGAAAACGATAGCGAGCACATTGCCACACTTGAGTTTTTTTTAGAACATTATGGAGAGGAGAGTTGCTCCTACTTTGAGGTTATTATAATGGGGGATTTTAATGTACATCTTTGTCTTTCAAATTGCACTTTAGGTAGGGGATCCTGGGACACCTTGGTTCCTTCGGTTCATGTTGAACATTCTGCCCTAGGTTGTTGGTTAGAGAGCTTACTTGCTATAAACAATCTACATTGTCTTGAACATACTGGTGAGACAGAGTCAGTTCCATCTTTTATAGGCAGGGGCTGCTCTTCGACTATAGATTTTATTATGGTCTGTGCTCCCCTGTATATTAAAAGTAAACCCCATTTAGAGCTACTATAGTGACCAGAACCCGTTGATTTAAGAAATGATGGGGGAGCTCGTCTTCCATGGGGCTGAGAGAAAGAACCTATCAAATAGGGATTTTAAACCAACAGATCAGGCCCGTGAAATCAGGTGGGGGAGGCCTTTTTAGATAAGCTATACATGGAGGGTGCAGAAGATAATAAACTGTGTCTTGATAACCATGCTGAGGCAAGTGTGGTAACGGGCTTTTGGTAACCATGTAAAGCGGATTGCAGACAATCTAACTGGGAGAGGAGAGATAGGGGACTCTAAAGGGGAAAATGGTTTGACGTAGACTGCTGTAAATCCCATATGGCTCTTATGAGTGCTCTAAAACATAAACCCAAGAATGAAGAAAAGATTAAGGCAGGTAGAAAGCCTATAAATTGGCTATAAAACAAAGGAAAGTCAAGATATGGGAACAGGCATGGCATGATCTGAATCAGGTTAGTGTTCTGTCGAACAGCTCAAAATTGTGGAAAACTGTAAACAGTTCTTTTTTTCTAGATCAACACTCCGCTAATATATGGGTTACTCATTTTGAGCAGGAGTGGACTTGGAGAACAATGTCACCCCCTGGAAACCCAGTATAGAGACGCATCCACCAAGCTTTGGGGTAGCTGAGGTCCAGAAAGCCATCATGGATACATCAGGGCGAAAAGCCCCAAGGCCGGACGGGGTCCCTGCTGATCTTTATAAGGCTGACCCAGGGACATGGGCAAAGATCCTAGCTAGGGTCTTTAACGCAGCAACAACAGGCGGCTCACTGCCCTCATGGTCTACAGCGGTTATTTTACCGATTTTTTTAAAAGGAGCGCCAGGGATGAACCTGCATGTTACCACCCGATTTCATTACTAGACTCGGCCGCAAAAATCATGGGGATGGGGATGGTGATTTTAGATCTCCTAACAATATGGTCAGACACAAGCAATGTAATTTCAGACCTGAAGTACGGTTCTAGAAAAGGTATGGGGACAGTGGACCAATGCATAAATCTACTTAGATCATCAGCAAATATACACTGGCTAAAAAGGGACGCATGTACATGGCTTTCATGGACTTAACGCCTGCTTTCGACCAAGTGAATAGGTCAAAATTATGGCACTTACCACTAGAAATTGGAATGGATGCCGATTTGTTGGCTTTCCTGCATTGGTCCCACTTAAATTTGACTGCCTCGGCCAAACACAATAAAAATGGTTCCCTTGCAGAATCCTGCAATGTTAAGCGAGGGTTGAGACAGGGATGTATCCTGGCCCCTGTCTTGTTCACTTTATATATTAACAATTTGGGGGCTGCCCTGTCATCGATTAGCAAAGACTTTTTTTTAAAACTTTATTTTGAAAATTTTTCATCGAAAACCATCAGCAGAAAGTGCAGTAGCGTTACACATTACGAACTCATGTATAATACAAGCGATGAAGGAGCCAGCGGTACATACTTCACAATTTGGCAATATGGCATCAGCATGAGACAATCAAATAATACAGTCAAGCATATCATGTAACATAGCAAAGTTTGAAGTCATCGAGATGAATCCCAGGAGGGGCTTGATCGACTCTGCAAGAAACTCTGGGGTATGAGGTGCCTTCGCCACAGATGGTCGGAACAGGAGTATCTTGTTGTGGGGAGGGTAACATCTACAAGGAAGTATACTCTGTCTCCTTAGCAGTACAAGCAAGGTAATGATCATAACATTCTATGCCATAAGCTGACAAGCACAGATACATCTAAAGTGTGGGGTGTCAAGAGGAAACAGGAAGGAGGGGATCAAGAGCCGACGATCCTTCTCCAGGGTTGGTATCATCACGGGAAAGGTAACTTCTCAAAGGGTCCCAAATATCACTGGGTCTTGAAGTAGTTGGTAGCAGTTCAGAATACGTGTTTAACTGTTCCTGGCAATATGTTAGATCGTGCAGCCAGTCTTTAAATTTAGGGGCCCTGCCCCTGTCCCATCGACACGCCACTCTTCTCTTTGCAACTAGAAGAGCCAGTGCAATAAGCTTGCGGTGTGCCGCCTGTATGGGTTTCACGTATCCCAATAGTGCCAGAACTGGGGAGGGAGTTATGTCAGTGTGAATCATGATGGAGAGTGCAGCTATCACCTGAATCCAGTAGAGTCGAACTGTGTCACATGTCCAGGCTAAGTGTAAAAAGTCAGCCCCGGGGGCATGGCATCTATCACAATTGTCCGTGGTGCGGAGTCGTAGTCTACACATACGGGCCGGGGTATAATATAGTCGATGTAGGAACTTATAGTGTATGATTCTATGCCTGCTGCTAGCAGAGATGCGTTCTGTCTGCTGGAGACAGAATGCCCATTGTTTGTCGGTGAGAGGCCTATCAAGTTCTAGATCCCACTTCAGTTTGGCTGCCAAAGACGGGTAGCTAATTTGTGTATGCACTGTCTTGTAAATGATTGACACCAATTTGCGAGGGACGTCAGCTTCAAGTATAATCTGCAAAGGGGTTAAGGCTACAGGTTCATTTGGAAAGTCAGGCGTAAGTGCTCTCATACCTTGACGAAGCCTAATGTAAAGGAATATGTCAAGCGGGGTAGGCTGTATCCCTTCATATAGGTGCTCCATGGAGCGAAACGTACCGTCATGGTAGAGGTCCCCCCAGGTTGCTACATGTATTCTGTGGAGCAATTTACGGAATCCCGGTTCTTGCAGTAATGGCATAGCAGGGTGATACACTACTGGTAACGCCGGGGCATATAGCAGCGCCATTTCGAGCCTGGATGCAAGTCGGGCCCACGCTGTGACCGTGCTCAGTACTATCGTGGGTGTTTTGTCTCTGCCGGAAACCACCGCATAGAGAGCACCGTCTATAGGGAGAGGGTGGGCCAGCCAATGCTCAGCGGCCAGTTGGGGCATGTATCTAGGCTGGCGAATCCAGAAATAAGCATAATGGGCTTGAGCTGCTTGATAATATAATTCGAAATCTGGTACACCAAACCCACCTTGGGAATATGGTCGTGTCAGGGTGTCCCATTTCAGATGAGGTGATTTGCCGCCCCAGACAAGCTTAATGAGCTCAGACCGGAGCTGGTGGAAAAAGGATTTGTCAGGGTAGAACGGAATTTTCAAAAAGAGGTACAGTAGTTGCGGGAGGATCACCATTTTGATCAGAGATGCTCTACCTGCCATAGAAAGAGGCAAGGTGATCCAGCGGGCAACATTATCAATGATGCGATTCATAGTAGTGCCATAATTGGCGTGCATAAGCTCATCCCTGTTCCTCTCGATGTGGATACCTAAGTATTTAAAATCGCCATCGCTCCAGGCAATAGGATAATCTAGCTCAAAACACAATGTGGAAGGGGTAAGTGGGAATATGCAAGATTTACTCCAATTAATTTGAACACCCGAAAGCCTACCAAATTGAATGAATTCCCTTAGAATAGGGTTTAGATTTATTTATTTATTTATTTTATTTATTCAAAGTTTTATATAGCGCGAACAAGATCCTTACAGATATCAGAGCGCTTCACAAAGACAGGGTAGGGGCAGTAGGAATGGAACAGAGATAATGGGAACAGTATAATAGTCACTAACAAGGTAGGATAATAATAAGATACATAAGACATATCAATATACAATCCGGTAAACAAGTAATATAAGACGGCACAAGTCATTGAACCCACTACAGAGGTGTTCAGGTACACCATGGGTGTGTGGATGGGTATACCAGTGTTTTAGTGTAGAGAGAACACTGAGTGGGGGCATCGGGA
The DNA here is from genome assembly GCF_964261635.1 of Lissotriton helveticus. Lineage (NCBI taxonomy): Eukaryota > Metazoa > Chordata > Amphibia > Caudata > Salamandridae > Lissotriton > Lissotriton helveticus. Next base: position 47,749,246 of record NC_136073.1, read on the forward strand.
GAGTGAATCAGTAGACCAACGTGTATCATATATTGGTCGGTAGTAAGTGAGTAGCGTAGTAGTGTCCCCATCAAGTAGAAGTATAGTGCCAAAGGACAAGGTGAACAGTGATACAAAGCAGTGCAGAGTCTCTGATTCAGTACCTATAAGGTTCAGGAGATCTTGGCCAGAAGGATGGTTTTCACCTCTTTCTTGAAGAGTGCAGCGGAGGAGATAAGCCTGGTTTCAGGAGGGAGCGCATTCCAGATCCTGGGTGCCATTCCTGAGAAGGAGCGCTTGTATGTTTTCTCTTTCCGGAATCTACGAGGTTTCAGAAGTAGATTTTTTGAACTTCTATTGGATCTCGAACCTCCTGATATAGACAACTTTTGGGCGAGGTAGTTGGGTGCATTTTGGTGCACGGCCGCGTGTGTCATAACTGCAATTTTTAGCTGTATTCTGGCTTCAAAAGGTAGCCATTTTAGAGATTTTAAGTCTGGGGATATATGCGAATGTTTTCTTGAGCCAGTAATGAGTCTCGCGGCAGCGTTCAAGGAGGCTCTTAAGGGTGCTGTTGTGGATAGCGGTAGTCCGCTAAGGGCTACAATTCCATAGTCTATTCGAGGGATGACTAAAGCTTGTACAGCAGTTTTGAAGTCTTCGACAGGGAGGAAGGGTTTAATTTTCCTCAGTGTGTTGATTTGGAAATTAGCTGCTTTTGTGGCTTTGCTAACGTGCTGCTGCATGTTGAGCTTGGCGTCAAGTGTGATGCCTAAGGATTTCGCCGAATCCACGATGGTAGGTTGGACATTGAGTGCTGTTAGGTTATTGAGCCAGGTTTGGGTGGAGGAAATTTTCGCCGGGGGTGAGATGAGTAGGAACTCAGTTTTCAGAGCATTTAGTTTGAGGTGATTATCGGCCAGCCAGGATTGAGTGTTAATAAGCGTGGAGTTCAGATGTTTGATATCTTCCGGGGATTGTAGCTTTAGGTAAAGTTGTGTGTCGTCAGCGTACATATGGAATTGGACATTGGAAGCTTGGAGCAAGGTGGCGAGCGGTTCCATGACGAGGTTGAACAGTGTGGGGGAGAGGGAGGATCCTTGTGGAACACCTAGATCAGCAGGCACAGGTGTAGATAGCACATTGTCGATCTTGAACTTCTGAAACCGGTTGTGAAGGAAGGACGAAAACCATTTGAGAACAGTTCCCGAAAGACCCATTCTAGTGCTTAGCAGCTCCAGCAAGTTCTCATGTTTGACCATGTCAAAAGCTGACGAGAGGTCAAGAAGGATGAGGAGGCAGGACTCATTGCGATCAAGAATTTGGAGGGCGTCATCAATTATGTGTGTCATAGCTGTTTCCGTGCTATGTTTCGCTCGGAAGCCTGATTGATGAGGGTTGAGGAGGTCAAATTGGTCAATGTGTTTTGTTAGTTGGAGTTGGACACATTTCTCCAGCAGTTTGGCCAGGGTAGGGATATTGGTGATGGGCCGGTAATTGTTTAGGTCAGATGGATCAGCTGTAGGTTTCTTGAATATAGGCGTGACTTGCCCCACCTTGAGGGAGTCTGGAATGAGGCCTTGTTGCAGGGAGCTGTTGATGATTTTGGTCCAGAGAGGGAGGAGCAAGGGGATGAAGTCTTTTACAGCATTCGCAGGTAGAGGGTCTGTGAGGTGATTAGAGGGCTTCAAGGTGCAGAGCAGTTTGTGTACTGCTTCTTCCGAGTAGGTATCGAAGTACAGCCAAGATGCCTTGTTTTTAGGTTGAGTGTTAGCCATTCTGGTGTGGTTGGGGAATCGGCTTACATCCATGATGAGGTCATTTCTTATGTTGTCAGTCTTTAGCTTAAAGAAAGCAGAGAAGGCTTCACAGTGTGGGGTGTCGCTTGTTGTGCTGTTTGATTGTAAGGGTTGTGTCTTTGTTTGGGTCTTTATTAGTTCGAACAGCTTTCTTGGCCTGTTTTTTGCTTGGTCCAACTGGCGGCTAAAGAAGTCTGACTTTGTGCGCTTTATTTTCCTGAAGTAGGCATTTCTCTTGTTCTTAAGCCTTTTGAGGTGCAGTGCTGAAGGGTCCGATCTCCAGGTGCGCTCTGCCATTCGCATAGTACGCCTGTCGTCATTGAGTCTATCATCATACCAGGGGTTAGAAATTTTGGTGGAGACTCTCTTCAGTTTTAGTGGGGCGACTTCATTGACTATTGTATTCATAGAGTCAAGGTAGTGATCGGTCAGTGATTGAACATCCGAGGCACCTGAAGGGGGAAGGAGGAGATTGCCGATGTGGGGAGGCAGGGTAGAGGGGTTAAGATTCTTCATGTCCCTTTTCCATGTTTTGGATTTGATTGGTTGAGCCGGGTTAGGTTTAACTTTCTCATTGATAAAGAAGGTAATAATGTGGTGATCTGACCAGTCGCAGGGTAGAATCGCCTCCAGTTGTGTAGAGTTCTCTTTGGCAATGATGAGATCGAGTATCGAGCCTTTGTCGTGAGTTGGTCTATCGCATATTTGTGTGAGGTCAAGCGCATTAAGGAAAGTTTTGAGACTATTCACCACTGTGTCTTTCTGATCGTTCCAGTGGAGATTGAAGTCACCTAGGTAGACTTGGGTGGTCTGCCGACCGGCATTGGAAGTGATCATGTCCATGAGTTGTTGGGTGAATATGAGATTGTCACCAGGCGGGTGATAGATGAGATGTAGAGCACAAACTTGTTTGCCCTCGCTGGTGATGTCGAGGCAGAGGAGTTCACAGGAGGAGAGGGAGGGGGAGGTGACTTTAGTGACAGAGAGGTTGCTCCTAAAAATGCATGCAAGTCCCCCGCCCGTCTTGCCAGGAGACCTGTCCAGCCTAATGATGTGATAATTGGGGGGGACTAGTATGTCCATAATCGGGGTAGAGGCTTCAGTAAGCCACGTTTCCGTTAGAATGGCTAGGTCCAGATCCCTAGCTGAGACGAGATCAGCGATGTCGGATGAGTGTCTCTGGGCCGATCTGCAGTTGAGTAGGATGCATTTGAGTTTGGGAGAGAGAGGGGTGTTCGAGCTGTCTAGAGTGAGGGGAACTTTTCTGAGGTTGTTAGGGACGGAACCTCTGTTGTTGAGTGTTGGGAGCCTCAGAGGGTTTGTAAGAATTGTGGGTATGGGGATGTGTGTGTTGGGTAAGTGTTTTACCGGACCTGAGTCATAAGAGCGTAGGAGAGAGCATAGGTCGCGGTCCGACAATGGGTTGAGGACACGACGGGGGCGGTGGGAGTTATTGCGAACGGGGATAGTCGGCCAGCGCGGGTGTCGTTGGGGGCGAGGGCATGTAGGGAGGGTGCGTCGTTTGTAGGGTAGAGGGATGGTGGGGGGTAGACTGGGCTGTGGGGAGAGAAGGTCTTTGATTGCGTGTACATCTTTTTTGATCTGTAAAATATCCTCTTTGACTTGTTGGAGGGTGGATAAAGTCAGGTCAGGAGGTGGATTGGGGAAGGGGTTGGTGGTGAGAGCGATTGATGACTGGTTGAGTAGTGAGCTGGAAAGCGGGCAGGGTATCGAGGGGGGGATATACTAGCGTTGTTGGAAGGTTCTGCGGTGCTAATGAGTGGGATGGCATTCAAAGAGTGGGCGTGTTTGTGGGCGGGGGTGTGGGTGAAGTAGGCGGTGAAGGCGGTGACTGGGAGGCATAGGTAGTGCCGTCAGTGGGAGACGGTGCTGGTGAGTAGAAGAGTGAGTGAAGGCTGAAGACAGTGGGGGAGACAGGAGGGTAGTGAGGGCTGAGAATAGGAGGTGGGAGAGAGGGGGATGCTAAGGTAGGGGAGGCGGTATGTTCTGTAAGTTTTGTTGGGAGGGTGAGAGTGTCGTGGGTGGGAGTGGGGAGGGAGCTGGGGAGGGAGAGGTGTCCGCCGTGGGGGGGATGGAAGGGGGATGGATAAACTCCAAATGGTGGTGTGATCAGATGGTGGCGAGTTGTGGGTGAGAGTTGTTCTGTCAGGTGTGAAAGTGTCGTGGGTGAGAGTGGGGAGGGAGCTGGGGAGGGAGAGGGGTCTGCCGTGGGGGGGATGGGAGGGGGGGTGGAAAAACTCCGAGCGTTGGTGTGTTCAGGTGGCGTGATGCGGGTGGGGGTTGTTATGTCAGGGGGGAGAGGGATGGGGGGGTATGAGTGGGGGTAAAAGGGATCATGTTAGAGGGGCGGCTAGTATAAGAGGTGGCGACATTTGTGCCTGTCCTTGGGGAGTGTGGGGCGTTAACAGCAGGTGGGCCATTTGTTGGGGTGCTGGGGGTAGAGGTGTTGTAGGTGGGAGCTGCGACGTCAGGGGTGATAGTGCTGGTGGAGATCTGGGTGGGGGTCCGCAGCTTGGAGAGGTGCTCTTTGAACTTGGGGAACAGGTTGTCTAGTAGTTCCAGGTTCTTGTCCGTGGATTGAATTAGGACAATCCCGTTATTGTAGATAGTAATGGTAGTCCTGCCAGGGAAGAGGTGGGAAGGTGTGATGGAGAGAGTTAGGCCATGAGTTGTTTTCCTGGTGGTGGAGACGGTGAGTAGGGTTAGGAACGCTTTTCTCCATTGGGCTCTGCGTGAGGTGTGGAAGATGATATCAGTATTCAGGGCTCAATTGCCCGATGAGAAGTAGGTGTCGGCAAAGGGTGTTTCAGGGTGCGACCTCAAGAAGTTATGTTTAAAACGTTTAGTGGCTTTTTTGGTGAGGGTGGAAGGGTAGTTAATTCTAAAAGTGTGCTTGCCGTTGAGCTCCATTTTAGAAAGGCAGTGATGTTGGGTGTAGGAGATAGGAAGTCAGTAAAAACTGACAGCCGTTGGTTAGAGGGCAAAGGAGTGAGACTAGTGAGTGACCAAAAGTATACGAGGTAGAAGTCAGTGCATCCAGGAACAAACAGTGCGAAGGTGCAGCTTACATAATGTGTCCTATATGCGAGGTAGCAGTCAGCTTACACCATGTACAAAAAATGAGAGGTAGAACCGGTTAGGTGGAATCAAATTTACACATCAGAATGTAAGAAGTAGCAGCGGTGTAGTCTAGGTGTAGAAATTGGCTGGGTGCAGCTTACATGGCTAACCGAAGTGAATGAGGTAGAAATAATCAGTGCGACATCGTGAAGTAGCTGACATCGAAGAACCAAATAAATGAGGTGGCGAACAGTGAATGGTAGGGATAAAGGTGAGATAGGTGCAGGTGCAGTATGAGGTAGCGATTGGTGCAGAGCCGGTAAGGGGAAAGTGAAATGGGTGCAGTTTACGCAGAGTGTATAGAATACTAGTAGAGGTATAAAACTGCAATGTAGGGCGGTCACTTAATCACACGAAGATACATATACAATACAAATACAAATATTAGTATAATACTGACAGAGTATAGGTGCAGACAGAGGCTGCATGCGTCATAAGTGACACTAGTGAGCATCCAAAGGAAATATGAGGTAGCGTCCAAAAGAAATATGAGGTAGTATGTATCTAAATCTAAATCACTGTATCTAAATACAATAATCACAATCTAAATCTAAATCACTGTATCTAAATACAATAATCACAATCAGACTCAGCAGTCGATATAAACATAGTCAGAATCAAAATCTAAATACAATAATCACAATCAGACTCAAGAAACAACGATAACAGAATATAGGAGGTGGTAATTGGTGTAGTCCAAGGAGAGGAGTGGAATGGGTTCACCTTACAGCAAAGGAAGGAGACAGAAATATATAAAGGGAGATAGAAATAAAATAGGCATAAAAATACTAATAGTAATAATACCAGTATGAGGTAGCATAGTAATAGTAATAATAAAAGTATGAGGTAGCCGTCGGTGCAGTACAGAAATAGGGGAAGAAGGGTAGAGCTTATAACAGTGGATAGTCTAGAGGTGTAAGATTGTCACAAGGATCGCGTATGTACAAAGTTATGTCATCAGCATACATCGATATTAGTATTTGCCTTTGAAAGCAACGAAGTGCACTGTTGTTATGATGCTGTCGCAACTTTGCGGCTAAAGGTTCCGTAGCTATCGCGAAAAGGAGAGGTGAAAGGGGGCACCCCTGTCTGGTCCCCCTGGTGATGGGGAATGCCTCAGATAATCTACCATTAATGAGGACTTTAGCTATAGGGTGATCGTAAAGGAGTCGAATCCAGGAGATGAAAATCACTGGAAAGCCCATTCTCTCCAAGACGCTAAACACATAATCCCATTCCAGGGAATCGAATGCCTTAGTGGCATCAAGGAATACGGCCGCCATAGGTAGGTCCTCATGCACTGAGTTGAGGATGGAAAAAAAGGTACGCAAATTATGAGAAGTGGCCCTGCCAGGCACAAATCCAGATTGATCAGGGAGTATCAGAGTGGGAAGTAGAAGGTTGATGCGATTAGCAATCAGTTTGGCAAGTACCTTAACATCACAATTCAGCAATGAGAGTGGGCGGTAAGAGTCATATTTATTTGGAGGTTTGCCAGGCTTAAGTAATGATGTAATGAGTGCAACTCTCATAGAGGGTGGGAGATGGCCGACCTCAAGGGCATCCTCATACACTTCCCGCAACACTGGAGCCATGAAGTCAATATAGGTTTTATAAAATTCTATTGGGATCCCGTCTAGGCCAGTGGCTTTCCCGGACTGCATACCCATTATTGCGTCTCTCACTTCATCCAACTCAAAGGGCGTACTAAGAAAAGCCCTTTGGGCATCGCTAAGCCAGCCCAAAGAAACATCAGCCAAATAATCCTGCAGCTGCAAGACTCCTACTCTAGAGGAAGTGTACATCGTGTTGTAGTGGGATACAAAGGAATTGAGGATGTGTGTAGTGTCACGTACCACCACCCCTTCGGGGCCTTCGAGTTCTATTATCATGTTGGGTGTACGCATCATTTTAATTGTGGATGCCAGAGCTTTCCCCGGCCGTTCGCCCTCGCCATAACTGCGAGCAGTCCAGTATTTGCCCCTAAAGTTCGATTCCCTCTTGGCTTCGGCAGTGTAGTCAGAGACCTTTTCTCGTATCTTCAGGAGGACGGTGTCAGAGGGAGTAATAGCTAATACTGCTTCTAAATTTTTAAGTTCATTTTCTAGGGCCGTTATCCGAGCAACAATGGCCTTCAAGATCCCAGCTCCCTTAGCTATGCAGAACCCTCTCAGTGTCACTTTGAATGCGTCCCAAATAGTTTCAACATCTCTAACAGAATCTTTATTTCTCCTGAAGAAATCCAAACATTCATCTCGAAGTTCCTCCTGAAAGATGGTATCAAGCAGTAGTGAGGGTTGCATCCGCCAAGCGGTGGAGGGGGGGCCTAGGTCCACTGAGCGTAGAGTGATTTTTACAGGGGAATGATCGGAGTAGGTCCTCGGGAGGTGTCGTGCATGAGAAAGTGAGGTATAGAGTTGGGATGTAAGTAATATATAGTCAAGTCTGGCCCATGAGCGCGCTTGTGCGGTAAAGTGCGTGCCTTCTTTCATATCAATGTGGAGGCGTCTCCAGGCGTCTATAAGACTGTAGTCTGTAATTATTGCGCGCAATTCCGCACGTGCTTTAGTGTAGTGTTGTGGGGCCGGGTGTGACCTATCCAGCGTAGGATCTAGTGTTGTGTTAAAATCTCCCCCCCATATGAGGTGGTGAGGTCCCGTCCCTACAATCGCCGCCCATAGCTCAGTAAAGAACCCTGGGTCATCTATGTTGGGGCCATAGCAGCAAACCAATGTGACCGCCACGTGCCCCAGTCTCCCCCAAAGCATGCAGTATCGCCCCTGAGAGTCCATCTTGGAGCCAGCCATAACAAAGGGCGTGCCTCTTCGTACCAAGATCGCCGTACCTCTAGCGTATGTCGAGTAAGACGAGAACACCGCGTGGGCTGCCCATCTATTAGCAAAGGTGTGAGTAGTTTGTGGTCTGAAGTGCGTTTCCTGTATAAAGGCTATGTGTACTGAGTGGCGATCCAGGTAAGACAGAACCTGTCTTCGTTTTCTGGGATCCCCAAGTCCCCTAACATTCCAGGTCAAAACATTTAGGTCCGTGTCACCCATGAGCAGTGTGTAGCCCTATCACCCAACACACCAATTGCCAATGCCCGTGACTAATCTCCGTAAAGAAAGCATGACATGCACAGCAGTATCTATGAGTGGTCTGTCGCTTGTGTGTGTAACCTGCACCGCGAGAATGATGTCTCGCACACAACCCTCAAATCCAGTCGTATCGATTGTAAGTGACTCTTCAGTAGGTTTCGTGAATAACGGTAGAACGAAACATCTCAACCAAACAATCCCCCCCTCCCCTCTCCCATCATAAAGTAAAGTAAAGTAAAGTCCACATTTGTAAAGCGCACAATCACCCGTAAGGGTCTCTAGGCGCTGGGGGGCCGTCGGGAAGATTAAGCGAGCTATTGCCCAGAGTCACATGGTGCTGGGCTAACCTGCCGCCGGAGCCGGGGATCGAACCGTGGTCCCCAGATTCCAGCGTCAGTCGCCCTGGCCGCGGCGCCACACCTCTCCCACATATAAAACCCCAGCAACAAAGCTCCAAGAGCCGTCAAAACAGCAATTACACTCAGTGCAGTATGATCCATTATACCCTGTGCGCCTCTCCGCCACCCTGTCATCACTCCTCGCAGGGCTTTGGACAACAACAATACAAGCATTGCATAGAGTCTGACACAACAATGTGCAAAGCGCCCACTCTTAGTCTCCCAGCAGGGCCTGGCTGCATAGTATATACAGATAAATGTCAAAATGCGTGGCATACAGACATACAAGGGAAAAATATAGTAAGCAGCTACTGCCACAGTATGATCACGCCAGAACATATATCGCCAGTGGACAACTGTAGATATGACAATCATTAGGCCAAAACAGCAAAGGAGGCTAGCACCAAGGTTACATTTCACTCCAAAACGAGTGCTCCCACCCCCACCCACTGAAGCAACCCAAACTTGCCAGGAACCCCCCCCCCCCCTCCCATTAATATTACCAAAACATCCCAACAGTTGAATCACTGTCAAAAAACACAATGGGGTATACCCCTCGGGGCGTAGTCTAGTAGTGCACATAGCCACCCCCCACACCTCGCTTTGTGTCCTGTCCGGCCACCTTAGGCGCGACCGAGGTAGTGGGGGGGGGTTGCCTGGAATACTTTACCACCATGGTCCAGTGCTCGACCAGTGACCTCCAGTAGCATACGAAATGTCCACCACTTGGGCCTAATAGGGGGATCCGAAATGGGCACCCAAGCGGCAGAGCAGGACTCAGGCATATAGTGCCCAGTGTCATTCATCTTCATTGGCCGAGTGAAAGTCTTCTTGTCTGTCCTCACCGCTACGCTTGTTCTCTGCACGATCTCGCTTGAGTCTTTTAACAAAATCTTCCACCTGCTGAGGATTGGTAAAGAAATGTTGTTGTTTCGCTTGATGCGTCACTCTCAACTTAGCCGGGTAGAGCAACGCATAGTCGATTTGTAGTGCCCTCAGCTTCTTCTTGACTTCTAAAAATTTTCGCCGCTGTTCCTGCACCACCGGGGTGAAGTCCGGATAAATGGAGAAGTTTACCCCTTCACAAGTTAGTGTGTGGTTGGTGCGAGCTGCCCGTAGCGCAGCGTCACGGTCTCGATAATTCAGAAGGCGGGCAATGATGGGTCGCGGTGGAGATCCAGTAGCGGGCCTCGGTCCCAATGACCGGTGGGCCCGTTCAACAATAAATTGCTTGGAGAATGCCTCAGGGCCAATCGCCGCAACCAGTATCTTCTCCACGTAGTCCTCCATGCGCCCCGTGTTGGTAGATTCCGGCACTCCTATCATGCGGATATTGTTGCGACGACTTCTGGCTTCCAACTCCTCATTTTTAGCAGCTATGAGCCGGAGCACATTGTCCATTCTCGCAATTTGCGTTGTGTGGGTGGCCGTCGTATCATCATGGTCGGATATGCGTTGCTCAGTTACCGTAATGCGCTCCTCATGCGCATCCATTTTGTGCACCATGGCGTCCATCCTCGATGACATCCTGTCAACTTTGTCCACTATAGTAGCGAACCCCTGCCTCATTTCATGCATCATCTGGTGGAAATCGGGAGCGACAGGGTTGGAGTCAGTGTCTGTCACAGCAATGGTTCGGGAGCTTCCCGCCTCCTGCGTGTTGCGCAGCCCCTTCTTGGATGCAGCTGAATCAAACGACAGTTTGGGCTGCCTATTGTCCGGTTTGCCCATGGTTAGTCGTCAGCAGGTATTTGAAGCAGAGGATAGGGGACGTCCGCCACGATGGGTGAGAAGTGGGGTGGAAGCGGCACAAAGCGACCAGTACAGCCCCCCGGGGAGCACCCCCCCGTGAAGAGACAGTGAATGTACGTGCAGTGTGAGAGCAGTCCTATGCCAGTAGAGGGTACCTCGATGGCAGGTCAAATCAGGGGAGGATCAACAGTACAGGTAAGGTCAGCAGGGGGCAAGGCGGTCACTATCCACGGCTGCTTCCTCAACGCTGAGTTCCCTTAGTCAATGTAGTAGGAAGATAGTGCTGTTGGCAGCAACCCGGGCCAAAGCTGCAAGGTCCCACTCTGTATCAGCAAGCACTGCCCACGGCACATAGGGGGGATGGTAAATAGGAAGGGACCCAGCAACAGCAGATTAGCGCCATAGAGCACTGGATCCAGCTGAAGAGTGAAGGTCGCGGCAGAACAGTAGGCGAACTTTCAGGTCCCAGCAGGGAGCAGGTATGTAGAGCGCTTCGCGTCCCAGGTGTAATAGAGTGGGATAGTAGCAGTTTCGAGAGGTGAAAGCCGCCCAGCGCTCGCAACGCCCGCCGCAGGGGTGAAGGGCTTCAGGACGAGAACACTGTCTGGGGACGGCGGCTCCCCAAGTCACGGGCCCCACAATGATCCTCCGGTGTCCAGGGGCGCCAGGAGGCGGCCGGTACAGCAGGCAGCACCCGGGCCCCCAGTTACAACCACCGGGAGTAGCGCGGGCAGTTTCTGAGCGCCAGTATCCAGGGAATGAAGTAGGTAAGGGGTACTCACTCAGCTGCGTCCCGCATCACTCGCCGCACGAAATGGCCGCCATTCCTTCCGGCCGGTGGCGCCGAGCAGCGCAGCGTTTCCAGCAGCAGTGGTGGAACTAGAGGGCAGCCGTCCAGCTCTCGGCGATAATTGCACTAAAGGGCGCCCTCGGGGCCGTCGTAGGGTTGTACTAGCAGTCTATGCTGATCGGGGACACTTCTCGGGAGTGTACGCTGAGGGGCCCACCTGTCTCGTGGTGCGCCGCGGTCTCTCGTAGTCTGTCAGCCCCTCCAGCAGCTCCAGTGGATCCTCAGCTCCGCTCCGGGCGAAACTTCCAGCAGACGTAACTTCAGATAGGAGGAAGGTGGAACAGCAACATTTTCACCGAGGCCGCTGTGAAGTAGTATCTATGGGTCAGCGTGGTCAGGACGAGCAAAGGTGGTGGAAATGCAGGATAATAACCAGGTTTGTAATCCAGGCTGCAGGAGCCTCACATCGGTGCGGCCATACTGCTAGTGCGCCCTCTAGCGCCCCCCATCGATTAGCAAAGACTTCCCTAGAGCAGGCTCTAAACTCATCTCTGTTCTCTTATATGCAGACGATGCAGTTCTACTTGTGAGGACACCAAAGACTTGTAAACACTATTATTGATTTTATGGTTTCTCTTGACTTCTCCCTTAATTTCTCTAAGCCCCATATAATATCGTCCGGTAACATAAAGCGAGACAAGAGTACGCTCTTATGCAAAGGTGGATAACTGACAAAGGTTGCTAATTTTCCTTATTTGGGCACTTTGTTTGACGAAAAAGGCTCATGGGTAGCTCAGCAAATACTTAAAAACAAATACCATTTCTAGATCGGCTGGAGCAACTGTGGATTTTGCAAGGAGGCTGGGGAGTGAACCATTACATCCACTACTGAAGGTTTATAATGAGACATGTATACCAATGGCCACGTATGTGTCAGGTGTCAGTAGCGCCAACAATACTAAGCCACTAACCTTCAGAACGGCCAGCTGGAACGATGCCGTGAAGAGTAGTTCCCAATGTCCCCTAAACACTACACCCACCACAATGTAGCAGAGCACTATGGGTAGTGAAGTATTCTAGGGAAAAGGGGAAGGGGACAAAATAATAAAAGAAGCCTGTTCCGTCACAGGAATAGGAGACCTGTTCTATACTCCCTCTAGGACCCCTGCAGATGGGAGAAAACAAGAACAGAAATGAGTAGTACTGCAATCACTCCCACTCCTGCTCAGACACACACCATCCGTACGCACTTACATGAATGTGTCCTGAAATTGTCCACAGGACTGTTCTTAGTGCTGAGGGGTGACAGTGAAGGAGAGCACCTGGGAGCGCTGGTCTTGCGTGAGGAGAGAAAAGAATTCAGGCAGGCACAGTCGCAAGCAGGCAGGCGCTGTCTCTGTATCTCCTGTGGCTCCTATCTTCGGAGCAACGGAGGTACACAAGGTGTGGCTTGCCAGTTCAGTGGGGCACCGATAAATCCAATGTTCGAATTACGTGCAAAAGAAAAGAATTGTCAAAGGTTCAAATGTCTCTAAGGTTCGGATCCAGAACCGAGACTGCTGGTAGAAAAACAAAGTACCGCTGTTGAGAGGTTACACCACTCTCCCACACAGCGCAAGGGTCGGCGTCTCCTGTTCGGCTCACGGGAACAGAGACGCGGCTCCTCCCTCGGTTCCGCGGAATTTGCCGCGATCAAAGGCAGGAGAAAGTAAAGCGCGGTGGCGCTTCAAGGAATGCGTTTCACTTCAGGCACAAAACGCACGACGGCAAGACTTCAGGAAACGTAAACAGGCAACGGCAAACAGCATCAAGGCTCCGAAGGCAGATTGTCAAGCCCCGTTTCAATCAGAGGCGGGACTTAAATAGGAGTGTGCTCCTTCCTGTCAGTCTGCGCTCTGCCTCTTGGGAGTTGTAGTCCCTGTCACATTCGTACGTGTCAGGCGCAACCGGGAAAGGTGAGGGTTGGGGGCGGCTTTCAGACTCGTGACCATGACAGTATGGCAGTGAGGTATGGGCTATGCAGGTGGTGGAAAATAAATACCTGCAGAAACTTTTATCTGTAAACCTATGTACAAGGTCAGCAGCCGATGCGCCACACCACGGGCAGTAGTCCCAGCTGACCCGCCCCATCGTCCGCGTAGGCCAGGACTTTAGATTCCAGGCCCTCGCAGACAATAGGGAAAATTCCATTGTTAACCTCGAGAAAGCGTATTAAAGGATCGATATATGTAGCAAATAGCAGGGGTGAACATGGGCAAACCTGCCGTTTCCCCCGCTCAATAATAAAAGGAGATGTATAGCCACCATTTAACCTTAAGCGAGCTGTGGGTGCCATATATAGTACCTTAATGGATTTGATAAAACTCCCACCCTGGCCAAACCATTTCATTGCTTCCCACAGGAAGTCCCAGGAGACTCTATCGAATGCTTTCTCAGCATCCAGTAGCAAAGTGGACATAGGGTCCCCTGAGATCTCTGTTGCATCGAAAAGGGTTATCACTTGCCTCACATGCTGTGTTGTTACCTGACCGATTATAAACCCATGTTGGCAGGGGTGGATTGTTTTCCTCATGATGTTATTTAGCCTTGTAGCCATAGCCTTTGAAAAGATTTTAACATCGCTGTTTGAGCGTTATAGGCCGGTAGTAGCCTGGTTCCCTCGATGGTTTGTCCTTTTAAAAAAAAAACACTATATCCGCCCCGGCCAATGACTCCAGTGGTGGTCCTCCCCTTTGAGCTTGCCAAACAACCTCGATCAAATCAGGTCCTATAATATCTACAAAAGTTTTATAAAACTCTAAAGGGATCTGGTCAGGGCCAGCAGCCTTACTAGAGGGTAGATTTTGCAGAGCACTCATTATTTCCTCTTGTGTTAAAACCCTCTCGAGGGCCGCCCTGTCTGTTGGATCGACCCGCTGCAGGGGTATCTTATCTAAATACTCTTCTATTGCCATTGGCGTCTCTAACGATTGATTGCTATAGAGCTGTTGATAGAATTGCCGGAACGTCTCTCGAATCCCTGGAGAGTCGGCTATTATCCTCCCATTAGTATCGAAAATTTCAGATATCTCTCCTGCAGCAGCTTTTTGTCTTAATCTCACAGCCAGGGTATGCCCCACCCGTTCGCTATACTCATGGCAGTGCTCTCTTTTTGCCAAATAAGTTTCTGCAGCTTTAACGGCTATACGCTCTCCAGCTTCAGCTTTATTCACAGCCAGCTGAAGCATTATATCTTCAGTTGGACTGCTAATATATATATATTTTTTTAAAACAAATTTTATTGAACAATATGCACAGCATTTCAGTGTTATCATAGTTACATTACAATACGGACACTGCTCTATAATATTCATCAGTCATTCTTACATATCTCATAGACCATATCTCGTATATCCATCCTCTGTCTCCCACCACTACCCCAGTATATGCACCTTAGTAGCCCATTCAGTGTAGATCGTTCAGACCCTAGTATCATAGTCCAACTCCTCAGGCGGAGTGTGTTAGCTTATATCGCCTCGGAAGGCGTTCCAGCCCCTTCGGGGTCACTGTGGGGTCGGATCTATTATTAACTATTTTCTAAAGGTCAGCAAGATTGCCTTTTTTTGCAGATGATCCGTCAGGAGCCTATCCTCCAACGGAGAGGATTCCTCTGGGCTCGCTCCTGGTGGCAACAGGGTCTGTAATGCATGTCTAACCTGCATATAGCGGAATCGTTCTGTCGTCGCTAGGCCGAATGTGGCCTGCAGATGGTCAAAGGCCACCACCTCTCCTTTCTGCCATAGATCCCCAACTGTTGATATGCCTATTGTGCCCCAGTTACGGAAACCCTTAGTATTGCCGAGCATCCCGAGTTTCTTTGTATCCCAAAGTGGCATTGCCTGTGTAACTACCCCATCCCAACCAAGTGCTGGTTGTGCCTCAAACCATATACGTAGCGTGTGCAGCGTTGGTCCTGTAACATTATGCCTCCTCTTTTTGTTGTACAATGCACCCATGATCCCGGCTGGTGCCAAAAGATGTCTATCGAGCCGGAATGCTGGGTCCTTTTGGGGAACATGGAGCCAGTGATTGATAGCGACCAGTTGGGAAGCCCAATAATATGCTTTGATGTCGGGAAGAGCGATCCCGCCATCGTACCAGTTTCTGGTAAGTTTGTGCAGTGCTATGCGGGGTGCTTTCCCGTCCCACAGAAGCGTTGTCACTTTCGCATTGATCGCTGCAAAATATGCAGCGGGACAGGAAATGGGGTATTCTGTAGCGCGTACAGAAACCTGGGGAGTGCCACCATTCAAGCTTCCAGCAAACATCCAGAGGCTGCTTTTCCTGCATGGCCTTGAAAGCCTGTAGTTTGTCAACTT
This sequence comes from Lissotriton helveticus, assembly GCF_964261635.1. Classification (NCBI taxonomy): domain Eukaryota; kingdom Metazoa; phylum Chordata; class Amphibia; order Caudata; family Salamandridae; genus Lissotriton; species Lissotriton helveticus. The sequence goes on from NC_136073.1 coordinate 47,764,558, forward strand.
CCACCTCCAGGGCAGCGGTTCTTTCTTCCACTTGCGTTACTCATTCGGACATGTCAGTACACACTTTATTCATCTTGCGTATCGCCCTTTGCAGAGTAATCCCATTCGAGTTTGCGAGTGGTCGAGTCTGAAGATCTAGCCTTAGCCTTAGCCCGTTGCTTTGACTTAGTGGACCGTCTGCGTTGTGTTTTCTGTGTTGCGGATTACTCCCCTGAAGCCGTCTCCTCTGATGTCTCTTGTTCACTAAGCTCCAATGTATCAGAGTCCTCATTTAGAGAGAAGAGCGTATCCCCTTCTGGGGATAGCAAGGGGGAACTTGACCATAATGGTATTATGACATGGTTAATTTGGCCACTGGATGTGCTACTGGCGTTACCCCCATCAAACTCCAGTATTGCATCCTGCCCTCGTCTTGAAAATCTGTTAGATTCCATTATGAAATTCTTAGACTTGTCTCTAGGGCTGAAAGTCACACTAACCCCTGCTCTGGTTTTGCTTGGAGTTAGCAGTAGAGAACTGCAAGATCTGGCTTATGAATTTCTCTTTTCGGCCATGGCTGTAGTGCGGATAAGTATCGCTCCCGCCTGGCTCGATCCGTTACCCCCAATGTTTCAACAGTGGCTCTCGCGTCTACTCTCATTGTTTACTATGAAAGAGCTATAAATGAGAGGAAGGGTAAAAAGGCGAGACTGTTGGTACGGCGCATTTGGGCTCCTCCAGGAAGGTGGAAGGATCCATAGGAGGCTATATAATCTAATCCTATAAGACGAGCCGGACTGGAGAAAATATCTAGAGGGATTGTAGCTCAAATGTTACTAAACTTTGGTGGTTGTTTTATGTATGATATATGGTAGTGCATTGTTCAAACTTAACTCCTGGATTATATTTCGGTGTGGAAACGCTATTGTTCAGTATTGTATATGTGTGTATCTGATTGGTACTGGGAACTGAGGACTGACGGCTCATTTCTCTAATCATGCTATGAGTACTAAGAAATTTGGTTCCAACCTCATTGTATAAATTTGCTCTATGAGTTTGTGTTGATCTTCAAAAAATTTAAAAAATGAATAAAAAGAGTTTTTAAAAAAAAGAAACTTTTATCTGTAGCCCCTATCACCCCATCTTTTTATGGTGCACAAAGAATTATGGCCGGGTTACATTTCTGATCACACAGCAGTGGCCCCTTTGATATGGTGGTTAAAAATATGGTCTACCCCTCTCCTACCCTGAACCAATTTATTTTAGAAGATTGCATGAGGCTTGATAGAGCCGCTGAGATTCCTTGGCTAGGTTACATCTCACAGCAGCTAGCAAAAATAGGGCACCCTGAGCTTTTTACACATCCCAGACAGATGTGCCCTGGTGAGTTGAAAGTAATTAATGGGACATTTTTAGCCAAGAGGATGGTGGAAAGGGAAAATAGTGAACTTAATAAACCCCAATTCGACAATACCTAATTTTGAGTCCTGGGACCCTAGAACAACCTACACCATCGCTTTCTTTTAACCAGATTTAGGTTTAATTGTATTCACTGGTGTCTCACGGTCCCCAAGGGTTTTTCTTAGTCAGGGGCCCTAAAGCCCTGCTCTTGGATTGATTTCTCGGGCCAAGATCTTTTACATTTTATGTCTTTCTGTGGATTTTATAATGATATCCGGATAAAATACTTACCCCTCTTAAAACATTGTAATTTTGCACATTTTGATATATCTGCAAATGTTGTCTTCACCTTTGACATGCTTCAGGGTTACTATTTTTATTTTTTTGTAAACAATTTTTATTATTTTTCAGTGTGAAAAACATACACGTTGGCAATCAGTACGACAATAATTCTGCAAACTTCTAAGTATACAGTTGTACATAGTCGGAGTTGACACATATAGTACCACATGAGGTGGTCCACCCTGTAGTTTACTGCGGCTAGCAATTCAGATGTCACAGTCCCATTCACCCTCTTCTTCATCGTCCGAGCTGGCGTCATCATCTTCCGGCAGCGGATCGCACAGTTCCCCCCTATATACATTCCAATGAGTCCAAACCTTGTTCCACTTACGAGGGCAAGCCCTATTAACATATACCGCCCTTTCTGTAAACATCAATAAGTCCATGTTTCTGCTCCATTGCGCCAGTGTGGGTAATTCTGTTGCACCCCATTTTTGTGCAATGTCTCTCTTTGCCACCATAAGGGCCAACGTTCCCCATATCAAGCCATACCTGGACAAGTCATTTGGATCCCAAATATTCAAAATACACTTACGTGGCTCTGGAGTCAGTGACACCTTTAGTGTTTGTGAAATCGTGCGTAGCACTCGACGCCAGTAGGCTGCTATTAAGGGACAGTCCCAGAGGGTATGGAACAAGGTACCTTCTTCACCACAGTTTCGTAAACAGTAGGGATGCGGGGCCCTTTGGAGTTTGTGTAGTGTGGTTCTGGTATAGTATATGCGGTGGAGGATTTTTAATTGCACGAGCCTGAATCTAGCCGAGATACCCACTTCCCTTGGGGACGCCAGCGCTTCGTTCCATTCCATATCATCCATGTCGCCCAGTTCCTCCACCCACCTCTCGCGTAGTTTTAATGTGGGTCCGTCAAGTTATTCAACAGTTTTTGTATAGGTAAGGGAAGTGGCTCTATGTTGCATGTACAAATGAAGAACCTTACGGGTGTAAGGTGGAGTTTCTGAGCACTCCTGTGTACTAAATTAAAGTTGAAAATTACACGAAGGTATTCCTTAATTCAAAGTTTTATTTCACTTTGTTTTGTAAAGAGTAAGTTCAAAAATACACATGACTAGTGTCCATGAAAACGAATTGTTTGTATCAATTTTGAAAAATTCACAACATCAATTCAAAGTCTTGTGCTTCATTTACATAGAAAACCACTTGAATATCCCCGATGCATTGCGAGCTGATGCATCTTAACCAGGTCTATGAAAGGGCAGTAGCTTTGGCCTTGGTTTCCACATTAAATTAAGGCTAATATATATTAGGGCTCAGAGACCCATACATGGTAACTGTATATGAATGATTGGATCTGCCCTTTTATTAAGTATTGTATTTGTTTTTATCTTTTTATTCTTGGTGTGGCTGTGTGAAAATGTGCTTTTATGATCAATATTGGCCGTATAAAGTTTTATTTGACTTGGCTTAACTTTTGCCACCTTGAAAATTCCCTGACACATGACATTTTGGGCTTCTAAACAAGAGAGGTGAGTGAAGTGGACAGATTTACACTGCCCTCGCCATTTTAGGATGTTCCACTACTCATATCTGAGTTCTTTCCCCCTTTCCAGCTCTTCATTGCTCACTCCTCCTCCTCGTCTTTCCTACTCTCTTGATACTTGAAAGTGTGGATGTGATTAGTTGTGCCCTGACTAGACACAGGCTCACTGCTGGAAATGATTTAGCACAGACCAAAATGAAATAAAGCAGCTTTATACTATTTGTTAGCTTGAAAAGGTTTCGCAACAGGCTTTTGGAAGTCAGTCATAAATGAATTTTAAAAATACAGAACAATCAAAAACAACAACTAACTTTGTGACACAATCAATCTTATTTTCCATGGAATTGAAACCGGATTGTTACACAGCCCTACCCTATAAACTTTCTCTATTTTGCCTCCTCAGCACTAAACATTTATTTACTTTGAATACAGTCAGTGAATCAATCGGCCCTTGCCCCCACATTGTCAACTTTCAAAATGATCAGGAACAAAAATCTGTCTGCTTTCTAAATGCATGTGTTGAAATCTCTGAACCAAATAATAGAATCAAAGCAGTTCTTAAACTTCTCTGTTCATGTAAGTCAGTTTCAGAAGTGCAGCTGTGGTACAGGTACTAACAGCAGCACTTTCATTCATTACTAGAAGCTGGAAGAATGGGAAAGGAATGTGAGGGGAGAGAGTGAGGGATGGAAATGTTTTACATGGGGCAGGGTAATCACTTAGGAAATCATAATTTGTCCATTTAATTTCTTTTTTAACTCAGTTTTCTGAGTTTATGATACCATACACAGAAAGAGATGCTCTACCGAGAGGAGTAGAGAAAAAGTTGTTGTTTCATTTTACATAAAATGGAGAAGCAAACAAATACAACAATTGTGATCCTAAGATGAACACAGTTCATTTTATAAGGGTACAGTAATAAGATCTGTAGTCCACATATTTGCCAACTGGAGTGGGTAGTGCATATAGTGCTCATAGCCCATGGGGCCGCTTGCAGTGGTTGGATGGTCTCTGGGAAATCCAATGTCAGGAGATAGTCTGTCAGTGGCTGCCAGATATCTTTAGGTCTGGAGGTAGGTGGTTGCTGACACTCATATATCTCCCTATTAGTGTCACAGTACATTATGCTTTTAATCTATGCTGCTGCTGTAGGTGGGTGCTTAAGGCTATCTCCAGTTTGGCGAGAAGTAGTGCAGTGGCAAGAAATCGGCACAGGGATGTGGGTATGTCCTGCACATAGCCCAGTAGAGCTAGCAAAGGGGTGGGTTCAATTGTGATGTATCATGAGAGCAAGCTTGTTAAATACTTTCCTCCAGTATGGTGCAATTTTACCACATGTCCACGCCATATGGGCATAGGCTGCTGTTATTTCGTGGCATTTTGGGCAATTGGGTGATCGGGTAAGATCTAAGCAGGCTATTTTGGTCGGCATGACATAGGTCCTGTGCAGGAATTTATAGTGTATGATCTTATGACGTTGATTAAAGGAGACAAGGTGCGTCCGCACCCTGCATGCGGACCAAACCTTATCAGTCAAGGGTTGTCCTAGATCGACTTTCCATTCATCTCTGAGTCTAGAGGCTTGAACTGGTAAAAGATCTAAACAGGTGTGATATGATTTCGAGATTAGCCTAGCCCTGCCTGTGTCAATGAGCACCAATGTCAGTGGTGGAAATTCATGAGAGGCCAGTAGGTAAGATTGAACCAGAGTCCTAAGTGCTCTATGAAGCCGCTGCAGCACAAAATGATCAATTGAAGGGGCATTTTGAAATCATAAATCTTCTGCATAGGTGAACACATGTCCATTAGGAAAGAGGTCCCCAAAGGTATGTAGTGTATATTTCGTCAATGTACATTGGACCAGTTGTTTCCATGTAATAGGCGGCCAGGGTTTATCAGCAAGGGGACCCCAGGAGAGTATAGTAGCGGTTCACCTAGCATCCGAGTCAGTCTCTTCGAGGCCCAGCTGGTTGTCAACAGCGTTTGTATGTCATTCTGGTCTCGTGGGAGACCCTCCAGCAATAATGCCTTTAGGGGTGTTGGGCTGCAAATCTATTTTGGGTTTGGAGTATGATATTCTTGCATCTGCGTGATACCAGTGTCGGCTGAAGCTACACTGTATGACCAGATAATATAAGTGCCTATGGGAAACTCCAAACCCCCGTGTTTGTACACAAGTACCAAGGTGTCCCACCCAATCCGAGGTTGTACCAGCCCAAATAAACCATGTTAAAATTCTTTGCAATGTTTTAAAAAACAAATTGGTTAGTGAGACGGAAATGTTTTGATAAAGATATAGAAATTGGGGATGCACCACTATTTTAAACATGGCAATATGACCCCCAATCAACAGCGGAAGGCGGATCCAGTACTCTAATCGGGTGGCTGGTTTATCAACTGCTGGGCCATAGTTGAGACGTACAACCTGCTCCTTATCTCGAAGTATATGAATGCCCAGAGAGAGGACGGAGCTGTCACACCATGTCAGGGGTAGTTGCAATGCACCTGCGTGGCTACCTTACTTTGTGGAAATACCTCAGATTTGCTCCAGTTTATGTGAAGGCCAGATAGAATTCCATATCGAGCTATCTCGCAAAGTATCGATGCTAACTTTTTGTCTGGCAGCTGTATGGAAGAGTATTATATCATTGGTATAGAGGGAAACCAGAAGAGGGCCTGGTTGGTACTGTAAGCCTCTGTGAAGGTGTTTCTCTTGTAGGTGGGGTCCTAGTAGATCCATCACAATGATAAATAGAAGCAGTGAGAGGGGCAGCCCTATTATGACCCCTTGTGACCGTGAATGGGGCCGTAAGTCTGCCTGTGATCCTAATCCGGGCCATCGGTAATGAATAGAGGAGCTCAATTAGGGAAGAAAAACTACTTGTGAAGCCCATTGTTCGAGGCATGTGAGCTGCTGAATTCATATCTTAGCATAGATCGCCGCCTAGTGTTGGGTCCGGATGTTAGCACCTTGTTGTCCTGGAAGAGTCTTCGAAGTATCACGAGATAGGTGACTCCTCCCCTGGACTACAGTGCGCATGGGCATCCTCTCCATCCTCAGATTGGTTTTTTTCGCCATTGGGTTCGGATGCTATTCCTCAATTCCAACTTCGGAACCGAAACTTTTCAACTTTCTAAGGCCAAAAGGCCTTCTACCTCGACAGTATTGTTTTAAATTATTATTTTTTTTAAATCTTTTTATTTAAAGAAGAAAAAACAAGAGGGAGTATTACACATATCAGGTGTCACACAATAGGATACATTGCATCGGTATGCAGGAGTATAGGCCAATGTGACATAATCAATACAAGCAGCGTGGGGCTGCAACATGAAAAGGGATACATAGGACGGACAATCAACAACCCCATCGAGCTTGTACTAGTAAGGCCCATCCACCCACGCATACAGGATAAATAAAACCAGAGTTGACACCCGGACATGTGAAACTAGACTCAGAATAGACATATCGCCTCTCGCAAAAGGGGAAGGAAAGAAAAAAAGCCATAGAACTAAATAAAGACAAAATACCCCCCCCCATTCCCCCCACCCTGCACCGGCTACGGCCTAACCCCACTAGCAGCGTGCCTGTTGCCCAACAACTAAAACCTAAAGGAAGGAAAAGCGTGGAGGAGGAGAAGTCATACAGGCTCCCGGCTCCCTTTATTCCCCGCCAGAAGCAGACCCCCCTTGGATATAAACAGACTATGTAAAGCCGCAATAAAAAAAAAAACCAAACAGGGGGGGTTCAAGAGAACCGTCCGACTCCCGCATCATTTTGGCAACAAGTCCCGTGTCAAATAAAGCCTTTGTTACAGACCCAGATGATTGCACTCAACTGTGGCCGCTACGATTTTTCGTGCGAGTTCTCCCCGCTCGGGTCGCCATCTCAAGAGTAAAGTCAAAGCGTTCAAAATAGTCAAAGTCAGTACAGTGGGATCGAACCCAAAACAACAATGTTCGAAGATCACGAATCAGACGGAGATGTCTGTCCACAGACATTAAATTACAAAAACATATTCGAACCAACTGGGGAGAAAAGAATAAGAAATCCCTCCGGAGATCGCTGTGGAAATTGTCCGGGAGTATGAGGTTGGCTGTGTCCATCTTGAGCGGTATCGGGATAGAGTATGACAAGTTTTCGGTGGTTCCGGGCTCGCTGTCTGTTATTCGGGAGACGACAAAACACACCAGGTCCGGTTTCCGCACGGGGCCCTCTGTATCAGGCATGTCCTGCTTCGCGGTTTAAACAACATGATTCAAATCCATCGAGGGATCGGCGTCCTGAGGTACTGGGTTTTTCAGAACCGGTGCTTAACCGGTAACCCAGCGGTGTCAGGGAATACACACCCAAAGACCTCGAGTCCTTTTCCTGATTCAGACCACAGAAACTCAGAGTCTTCTAGGTGAAGTCAAAGATCGGTTTATTGGCTGCAACCAAGGTAACAAGTGTCCTAGAAGTACAACACATGGAAGTATGTTCTCAGGAGACTGCTTCAAAATCACGAAGTCAGGCTTCTCTTCTTATACAAAATAATAAGCTTCAGGCAAACATTCCTAGATTTTCAGGATACTATTCACATATTTTGACCACAAATAAGTAACAGAGTTATGATGACAAGCTCACATTTCGTTTGTCTGGTACATAATAAATTACTCTGCAAGGTCCGGTATTTCAATCAGATATCGGTGTTCCCCAATAGAATGAGCACGTTCTCATCATAAAACAAGTAGGAAAGAAGGAGCGGGGTCAGGTGTGGACAAGATTCGGCAGGGTGAGAATGTGATGAAAGGGCTTTATGGCCGGGTGCGCCTAGATGCTGTCTTGACCGGCCACTGGGAGAGGAACTGACCAAATGGGTTGGCCTGGGGCGATGGTTTAAACCTGCCCAGGTCACGAAAAAGTCAATCAAGGAGTGCTTGTCCTTATGATATTGGATTAAGCCTATTTGAAGGGCAACATACAAAATGGCTGCCGTATACAAAATGGAAGCCTGGGGTTCAGGGTATAAGTGACGATTTCGAGGTGAAGGCAACCTTCGAATGCGATGAAAATGTTTGTGCATAATGTACCCGCCATTCTCGGTCTTTTGATACTAAATTTGTCGTGGTACGATGAAGTTTTATTCTTGCGTCTGAATGGTTATACGAGTTTGGATTTTCAGTACTACAAACCCTCCTTTTGCCCTTACATAGGCAATTTAACCTACTCTCATGCTAATCTGAGTTAAGGTCGATATTCCTAAAGTCATTGAGGTGTTGCTGTAACATCATCCTAGTACTTAGCTCGTCTCTTGATACAGGTTTCCTTATACATGATGTGACACAAAGGCCACATATTGCAGGAGCACACTGTACACACAGACAGAACAGGAAAAGGATGGCTAAGACCATCCCAATGACCATCAGGATTTTCCATCCCCAGCTGGATATTAGTTCCCAGAACCACCCCATTAATGACCAATCTCCTTTATCCACATGAATAGATTCGGAAATCTTATGCAGTTTAAAGATGGCTTGGTACACCGTCGGAGCGTTATCTGGGATAAAAATGCAGCAACTAGATTGGATCAATCTGCATCCCCACCTCGGTCTGCAAGTATGACGTCTAAAGCAACCCTGTTCTGAAGGGTCATAAGACGATCCGACTGGAGCTCAGCAGTCAGGTTACTAAGGGCACCAGTAGTTTCAATCACGGTAGCCTCAACTACCCTTGTCAATTGCCTTATGTCCCTGCTGTTTACCATGGGTCCCCAGAACGGCAGAAAACCTCTTGCAAAGTCCCCAAATTCTTGACCTGCAGTGTCTTCTTTACTCAAGACACCTCTAACTACCCTTGTCCTGTGGTAATCCGCCGCTGCTGTGTAGGTGGGAGGTAACAGGAATTAAACGAAACATGAGCCCGAGAAGTCAGGGGGCAACCATGTATAGATGAAATAAGTACCCTTAGCTGCTAAAAACGCAGGGGAAGTCTGAGACCCAAAAATATATGTTTCTGTACAGATACTTCTCCCTAACTGAGCTCTGGGATTCCTGCCAATGCCTTGCAGACACAAGTTACCTTGATGGGGTACAATCCAGATCGGGGAAGATTTCTTCGCTTGCTGTTTCTCACTTAAAGTAGCTCCATATCCGGTCACGTTCCAACCTACATATGCAAGTATCTCGTCATTAGGGGTATTTTCATAAGAAGTTACTTCCTTAATCATGTCAACTATGCCTTTTACTAGGGCGCTAGTCTTGAGGTTGTCTTTTACAGAACGTAGGGGTTGGATTTCTCGTGCATATATGAACATCGTTCTGTATGCCCACACGGAACCATTATGACTGAAAGGTAGAACTAGATAAGGGATACCTTTATCCGTCGTGTGAGGCATAAGTCCACATACCCAACAGTTAGTTCTGATCATTACTAACTGGTGCTGGTGCAGGAGCTGAATGAAGGAGTTATTAATGAATTCTAATCTCCTATGGGATTCATGGCCAGGAAGGGAGTGGAAAGAATGAGGGGAAACAGTAGTAGGAGGAGGTGTAGGGGATGCAGGTGGTGCGAGTGTCACATGAAGAGAGAATCCTATCAGAAATATCATCATACTGGATATCATACAAATGCACATTATTAGAAACCTTTTTCTTGTCGTCACTGTACACAACTGGCGTCTAGAGTTCGTTTGTTTGGCAGGCCTCTCCATTTCAGAAAACTCCATCCTCTCTAGAGTGCTGCCCGCGGTGGTAGGTTGATTCTGCTAAAAGATGCTTCTGTCAGTCCAGGGTAACTCCCTTAGACCAACCAGAACTCCCGACCTAACGTCGTTAGCTGCACCCAAAAGACTTTTTAGGCAACCGCGGCCCTAGCAGCGGAACCCGGATGGCGGTTCGAAAAACAAAAATTAGCAAGTTTTCTTCTGATGGAGGAGCTGCCTTTTCAAAAATAGTGCTTGGAGGAAAAAAAATAATCTTTTATTAGTCCATAGTTTTTTTTCCTTAAAGTGGAAAAAGAAGTTTAATTTATTAGTTCGTATTTCTTGGTCTCAAATCGTATCTTTGTCTTCCCGGTACTGTGTTGTCCTGGAACAACAGTTCAGGCTCTGAAGTGTTCAATCGTTTTGACGGTGGCACACCTTCTTGAAGAATGTTCTCGTTTTCGAGCTCAGAGTTAGTTCCTTTTACTTGCGCATCACTGAAAGGTATGAACCGAGGTACTGTGTCTGTTTCTGAGTCGCCGACACCTTCCTGGACCCACTGGTCATATGGCAGAGGAAGAGGTACCTTCTTGCAGTGGACCCCGTGGATCCAGGCCTTTTTCCCTTCCACTCGCACTGCCGATCTTGTAGAGAGAAGGACAAGGTGTGGCCCTGTCCACCTGGGCTGGTCGTTTCTGGTCCTCTGGAAGTTTCGCACCAGTACCCAGGATCCAGGGTCAATGCTGTGTCCCGGAGTCTCAGAGACCGGAGGCAGGGTGTCGTTGACCTGTTGATGTAAAACACGCAATTTAGCCGTCAATTCATACAGATAGTCAAGTAGAACGGGGTGCTCGAGCTCGCTAAACTTTTTGGGCCTAGGCACTCCCCATATGTTGGCCGGGCGGCCGAAAATAATTTTGTAGGGGCTGAGTTTCACTCGCGAATGCACAGTCATTCTGGTGGATAGGAGTGCTAAGGGTAGAGCGTCAGGCCATTTAAGACCTGTGCTCGCTTGAATTTTGGCCAATTTTAACTTAAGAGTGCCGTTGTAGCATTCTACTAATCCAGCTGATTGGGGGTGATTTGCAGCGTGGAACTTCTGCCGGATACCTAATCCTTCACACACTCTTTTCATCACACGACCCACAAATTCACTCCCATTATCAGACCAGACCATTCTAGGCATTCCGAATCTAGGGAAGTACTCTTTCACAAGGGCTTTCGCTGTGGACAGGGCAGTATTGTCTTTCAGGGGGTATGCTTCTATCCATCTCGAGAAGGCACAAACAACAACGAGCACATATTTTAAACTGTTGCACCTTTCCATATGGATGAAATCTAGCTGCAAAACCTCGAACGGATACGTAGGAGGTGCAAAATGACCAGCTGGAGTTGGGGTTCCCCTACCAGGATTGTGTTGCAGACACACCATGCAATTCTTGACCACGTTTTCTGCACACTTGGGAATCCCTGAATTCTCCCATACTGGAGCCAGCAACTTGCAAATCCCTTTCATGCTGATATGAGCCATACCATGAGCCATTGTGACTACTGCAAGCACATATGCATCGGGTAACAACCATCTCTGATGCTCTGATAATTCAATCCAGCAACCACTCGCATCCATTCTACCCGAACTTTCTCTCCACGTACTAAACTCTTTCTCTGTAGCTTCAGCTTGAATAGACTTCACACTCTCTATCGTGTCTTCACACATTCCTATGTCACCAACCCATCTTGCAGGTCCTGTAACATACATTCGGCTCATCACATTCTTCGCAGTTTCTTTAGCCGTTTCATCAGCGAACGCATTTCCACGACCAACATCATCAGTCACTTTCTTGTGAGCGCTACATTTCACAATCGCTACTTGTAAGGGCAAAGTCAGTGATTCTAGAAGCTCATTTATCAACTGACCATGCTTAATTTTAGTTCCATGCGAAGTCAGAAATCCACGTTCTTTCCACAATTGTCCAAAACTATGGGCCACGCCGAACGCATACTGGCTGTCGGTGTAGACAGTTACTTTCATTCCTTTCGACAACACACATGCTCTCGTGAGTGCAATTAGCTCCGCTGCCTGAGCTGAATTGTGTGGGATGCGTGTAGCTTCAATAATCGTGTGCAAAGTCGTGACAGCATATGCTGCAGTCGTATCGCCATTCGGAAGCTTGAAACATGAACCATCCACCCACAATGTACCATCACATTCAGCAAGAGGAGTGTCGAAGAGGTCTACTCTTCCTTTCGTCTCTTCCTCTGTTCTATAAAGACAATCATGCTGTTCTGAAACATCTGATTCTTCTATGAATGGTAATAACGTGGCTGGGTTAAGGGTGTTGCACTTTTGAATGTGCACATGACTTGCTAGCAAAGTCAGTTCGTACCCTGACAATCGAGCACTGGTTAAATGCTGTGTCTTGGTTCTATTTAACAATGTGTCTACTGCATGTGGGACCATCACGATTAGTGTATTATTCATGACCAGGCCAGCAGACTGTCGAATAGAAACAGCTGCTGCTGCTGTGGCTCTTAAACAACTAGGCAATGCTCTAGCCACTGGATCCAAAGTCGAGGAAAAGTAAGCACATGGACGCTGTTTGTTCCCAAATAACTGAGTCAGGACTGACAATGCACAACCATCCTTCTCATGGACATACAGTGTAAAAGGCTTACTGTAGTAGGGGTTACCCAACACAGGAGCCGAACATAAGGCTGTGCGTAAATTGGAAAAACTCGTTTGACACTCTTCAGACCAAGGGACGGGATTGGGTGTATCTTTACACGTTAACGCCACCAAAGGTTTGGCTAATAACGAAAAATTAGGGATCCATTGTCTGCAATATGATGTAATGCCCAAGAAAGCACGCACTTCTTTCTGTGTTCTTGGCACACTCAATTTCGCTATTGCCTGAATTCTTTCTGGGGTCAGTTTCCTTCCCTCCTTCGATAAGAGATGACCTAAGTAGGTCACTTCTTGTCGGCAGTATTGAAGCTTGGAAAGTGACACCTTATGATGCAAATCGCACAGATGGTGTAACAGTGATATGGTTGCTTTCTTGCAAATTCCCTCAGTATCCGCAGCTATAAGCAAATCGTCGACGTACTGTACAAGAGTAGTACCTTTTGGCAAAACAATTGTATCAAGCTGCGTTTTTAGAGCTTGACTGTATATTGACGGACTTTCACAGTAGCCCTGAGGAGCGCGTTTAAAGCGGAAGCTTCGTCCTCCTAAACTGAAGGAAAAAATATCCCTGCTCTCCTCGGCGATCGGGATGCTGAAGAAAGCATTCTTCAGGTCAATCACCGAAAACCACGTGGCAGAAACTGGAATCATAGTCAATAATGTAGTGATGTCGGGGACAACTGGAAATTGTGGCACAACTATTTTATTCACCTCTCTGAGATCGATCACGAATCTGTACACCGGTGGCTGAGATGGGTCAGTTCGTTTTAAAACAGGTAGAACGGGACTATTGCAAACGTTACCTCTTGTTTCTTCAATCACATCTTTTTCAATTAACTCGTGAACGATCGCTAGCAAAGCTTTTTCACCCTCACTAGCTATTCGGTATTGCGGAATTCGTGGCATTTTAACATTGGCTTTCAATGTTACAACATATGGTGGTATTTCTAAGAGTCCCACATCATTGGGACCAACTGCCCAAAGTATGTCTGGAAGAAGCGACAATTCTGTTGGAAGTTTATCTCTCGCTAAGTACATTGGAGAAACCGCTTTCTCACCTAGGGTAAGTTGTACTCCTGATGGAGAACAGTACAAAGTTGCATACAATCTTTTTAGAAAATCTAATCCTAGCAAATTTTCGCCACAACCTGTTGTCAGAATAAGGGGTGCTTTGAATTCGCAAGGACCAACAGAAAGAGACAACGGGTCAGAAATCGGGTTCCTAACCGGGGCGCCAGAAAAACCTACAGAAACGTTCGTTTTGCCAGACAAAGGTGCGCCAGGGAGTTTGGAGTGCATAATAGAACTCTTTGTAGCTCCAGTATCCAAGAGAAAAGGTTCTGACACACCTGATGTGATCACCTCAACGTATGGTCCACTCTGATCTACTGGAACTGAAACAACACCCTCTCTTTGTCTATGGCTGTCCTAGCAATCATTACTGCTCCATTGCTCGCCTTCTGTATAGTAATCATCTGTATAGTACTGAGCTGTCCTACCAGATGCGTTGTTCTGCTGATCGAATTTATTCATAGAATTCTGTGGTGGAAGAGACTGCGCATTCTGGGGGACGTTTCCATGTCCTCTACCTCTAGGTGCTTGCTGAACGCCTTTACCTCTTGCGTTCGAAACACCATTCGCACGTTGTAACAAGATAGGGCAACTATACTTAAAATGACCTTCCTCCTTGCAATATGAACACTGGTTGGGACCTATATTGACACGTGGCTGATTATACTCGACTCTTTGTGAGTTCCCTTGATACTGTTGTGGCTGCTGATAGTTATTCTGATAGGTGTTCTGACCACCGTTATTCTGGCCATTACCACCACCACGTGGCGGATAGGCTTGCTGCAGTAAAACCTTCGTCTTTAGTTCTCTAGTTTTCTTTTCTACTCTATCTTTCTCATCTTTGTCTCTATTCTCGTAATATTGCGCAGTGGCTAATATCTGTGCTGAAGAGGAGACAGCCCAAGAACTCTCCGAATCTTTTAAATTTTTACACAATTCTGGAAGCAGATTGTGCACGAACTTATCGACAAATAATCGCTGACCACCTTCTGTGGTCATGTCTTGGCCACTGTGATCGACAAACGTTTCTTCGAACCTGGTGAAGAAATCTGAGACCGTCTCGTCTTTCTTCTGTTTACATGCAGATAACTTATCCCAATTCACACGTATTGCAGGCATTATCGTTTTCATGTAATCAACTATTTTACCAGGAAGTTCTGCTATTAATGGCTCAGGTTTAGCACCACCAACTTGTCGGGCATCTACAGCAGCGATATTGGCCCATGAATCGCCTAATTCCTGATCATGATCTGAATGACGAATCTTACTCCATAAAGGCTGTGGAACAACGTTCCCAAATAACATATCGATATCGGCTAAGTTCATTATACATGACCCAGCAGTCTGCCACAATTCCTTGTAATAACCTGCAGGATTCTTACGCGGATCTGGTAATGTCTGTTTAAGTGCTAAAACTTCAGCACGCTTTCATGGGACATGTACCCATACACGCTGAAAGTGTGGCGGAACAGGAGGTTCAACAGATGTGTCACCCTCCCTCCATTGCGGAGGGACTTCTCTCATGGGATACTGTCGTGCCTTTTTCCTAGTTGTATCGCGCTTAGACTGTGAACCAGAAGTGTTCCCTTTACTCCGATAAGACAACAATACCTCAACCGCTTTTTTGACATCGGGACCTACGATCATTCCTTCTCCAAACTTGAACCGTACATGACACAACTCCTGCGGGTTACTTTCTAAATCATTATCTTCCAAATCCTCACCGAGAAAAACGCACATTTGTTCAAAAACATATCTTTGTGTCGGTGCTTCCCACTGAAGGAAGACTTTTATGACAGATTCAACGTCATACTTTACAGTATCTATGATCCATTTACGAGCCAAACGATTCAATACATCTCTCTCTTGGTAGTCAGGCAGTTGACTTCGCAACTGTCTTCGTTCCGTGTTTTGGGTCGTTTTAGGCGACCGAAAAAGGGGTGAAGGAATGTTAGTGACAATGCTGGCCATTTTATGCCAAACGGAAGGTGAAAGTGAGGGAGGAACGGGTGGAAAAACAGTGTGAGATAAGGCTGAAGTAGAGGCAATAGCAGAGGGGGCATTATGAGAGATCGAAGATGCATTAGGCAAAGTCATAGAAGGTGTAAGCGAAGTAGATGTAGCCGGTGTGCCTTGAGGAGGCTGCACCGGAGGAGCGGAAGCCAGCTGAAGAACAGCTGGTGGGTGCTGAAGAAGGGCAGGCATAACGACCATGGGCGGCGCAACTAAGGGTTGCGGAGGCGCCGTGGCTGTTTGCGCATAGGGGGGTGGCGAACTTAATAAATGCGACATTAATGGGTCTTTTTCATGTTCTTTGGCTGTCTCTTGCTGAAGAGACGGCAAAACTGGATAGCATTTATCTATTGCCATTTTACGTTGCCTGTGCAACTGCTCACTCATCTGTACCTCTTCTTTGTCTTTAAACCGCATAGCAGCTTGTATTACTGAAATATTCCCTTCTCTCTTATTTTTCTTCTCTAATTTAATTTCCTTCTGTTTGGCCTCTTTACGCCATAGGCGGAAAGAGTCAAACATCGCCGGCCGGGCTTTCTTTTTAAAGAGTTTAACTTCAAGGTTATCTAGGATTTCGGTATCAAAGCTACCATATTGGGGCCATTTTAAAACACCATCTTTCCTGGTGTATTTAATCCATACTTCGTTGTAGGTGATGGGGCCTACCCCATGTTTCACATATAACTCGTAAGTTGGAGTTCCAACCGGAGGAACCGGACATGAGTCCTCCAATCGGGAGTCCCTATTATTACCACCGAGACAAAACAAATTTCCAAGTCTAAGACTAGGCATCTCTGCTCTCTAGTCTAGTTCCAAACGTCAAAGGATTATCGATTACGATATTTCTCGTGAATACACGAGTCCTTCGGTTTTGGTGCTTGCAAGTACCAACACAAAACTTTCCCAAAGGATACCCAAAACTAAGAACCAACTAAGGACTGGGAGACGCTCCACTTATACTTAACTGAAATGTCGATGACGTCACTAGAAGACTCGTCTCAGTGTTTCGCTTTACCAAACTTCAAGGGTCCAAATCAGGGCGACAGCCAGGGCAGCAGTCTTTTGTAGCCGTCGGGAAGCGGGGAACCTCGCAGCAAAGACCTTCGGACCACGTCGACATGCAGGGGTCGTTGAAGTGGCGGCCTTCCTCCGGAATTTTCACACGAAGCTCCTCACGAACCTCTGGCTGGACCGGTACCGCTGGAATCGCCCCAAACGTTGGGCGCCAACTGAGGTACTGGGTTTTTCAGAACCGGTGCTTAACCGGTAACCCAGCGGTGTCAGGGAATACACACCCAAAGACCTCGAGTCCTTTTCCTGATTCAGACCACAGAAACTCAGAGACTTCTAGGTGAAGTCAAAGATCGGTTTATTGGCTGCAACCAAGGTAACAAGTGTCCTAGAAGTACAACACATGGAAGTATGTTCTCAGGAGACTGCTTCAAAATCACGAAGTCAGGCTTCTCTTCTTATACAAAATAATAAGCTTCAGGCAAACATTCCTAGATTTTCAGGATACTATTCACATATTTCGACCACAAATAAGTAACAGAGTTATGATGACAAGCTCACATTTCGTTTGTCTGGTACATAATAAATTACTCGGCAAGGTCCGGTATTTCAATCAGATATCGGTGTTCCCCAATAGAATGAGCACGTTCTCATCATAAAACAAGTAGGAAAGAAGGAGCGGGGTCAGGTGTGGACAAGATTCGGCAGGGTGAGAATGTGATGAAAGGGCTTTATGGCCGGGTGCGCCTAGATGCTATCTTGACCGGCCACTGGGAGAGGAACTGACCAAATGGGTTGGCCTGGGGCGATGGTTTAAACCTGCCCAGGTCACGAAAAAGTCAATCAAGGAGTGCTTGTCCTTATGATATTGGATTAAGCCTATGTGAAGGGCAACATACAAAATGGCTGCCGTATACAAAATGGAAGCCAGGGGTTCAGGGTATAAGTGACGATTTCGAGGTGAAACCAACCTTCGAATGCGATGGAAATGTTTGTGCATAATGTACTCGCCATTCTCGGTCTTTTGATACTAAATTTGTCGTGGTACGATGAAGTTTAATTCTTGCGTCTGAATGGTTATACGAGTTTGGATTTTCAGTACTACAATCCGGTCTCAAACACATGGCGTCGGCTGTTATGATCATTTTCTGGATGGCGGCGGTGACTTGCGAGTGCAGCGCCCCAATAGCGGTCATTACGGTCTGCAGTGACGGCATATCTGTCTCTCGCTCCATCTCCTCTCACAAAGCGACAAAGCAGATCTTTTTACCCCCCAGAGGTCGACTACTCCGGTGTAACAGGCATAAACAGGGCCGACGTTAACAGTAGGCGCTCATCAATGTCGCGGTCTCAGCACCATCGCCGCCAGCGAGGATCCAAGCCCGCCAGCCCCGGGGGCCCAACAGGGCCACCGGGCAACGGACCCCCGCCCACAGCTACCGGCGCGTCTCGCCGCCGTATTCGTGCAGTCCACCCGGCCACCACACCACCATCCAATCCGATCAGGATATGTTTCCACTTCGGGCGACCGGACGCCGTCCTGGTCTCGCAGCCGATGTTGTTCAACTCCAACCCGGATGGGTTAGAAAGCGAGGCCCCGGCTTCCACACTGGGCTAGGCCGAAAACAAAAACAGGGCATTACTTCGGCTGACGAGAAGATGGAAATCTCGGGATTGCATCTTTATTCTCAGCAACCCTTCAGCCATACGGGAGTCTGGTTCAAATTCAGGATAAGTATCAGGATTTATGAGCTTCTGGGGGAGGTCGGCGGAGCCGGGCGCTTATGCGGCCATCTTGGTTTCCAGCGTCCTCGACGGTATTGTTATCGTTCAGTACCCCTTGACTCGATAATACTTTCCATCTCGATCCGGTCGTCGACGCGGGCCATTGGGCCTTTTCGACGCCACGTGGGCCTGCTGCCGATGGAAAGGACCCCGTTTAAAAGGTGCCTACAATGTCACTCCAAATTCCCACATACTGATAAACATACAGTATGCAACAAGTGCCTATCTCCAGAGCACAACGAGGAAAACTGTCCAGCTTGTGCTCAGTTCCGGTCGAAGAAAACTATCCGGAACCGAAGGGCCGCTAGACAAGAGATGCAGCCGCAGGCACTGGAACCGGAGAACATATTGGACGACGAACATGACCTCCCAGAAGCGGCGGACTCCGACCTAGAAATTGTCACCGTAGAGGACTAGTTGGACTCCGATGACCAGATCACACCGGGGCAAACCGTGAGTACCAAGCCACCAACCCCGCTTCCATCTCAAGACAAGTCTCCGGTCAAACTCCTTCAAACGCCTTACGGCTCGACTCCGAAGACCAAACCCAAGCCTTCTGATACCCCAGGAACGAGCAACACTCTTCCCAAAAAGACCGTCGAACCTAAAAGGGTTGTCAAGCCGAAGAAGCTCATCGATACAAAGAAGGGCGTCGAAACAAAAAAACAGTCGACCCGAAAAAGGCCGTCGAGCCGAAAAAGAGTGTCAATCTACAAAAAACTGATCACACTAAAAAGCCTGTCGACCCGAAGAAGGCCCTAGAGTCTACAAAAATCCTCGAGTCCAAAAAACACGTCGAACCGAAAAAGGTTATCAAACCGAAGAAACCGGTCCATCCGAAAAAGGTAGTCGAACCAAAGAAGGTCGCCAAACCAAAAAAGGCAGTACAGCCAACAAAAGACGTCGAACAAAAAAGATTTGTTGAACCGAAAAAGGTCACCGACCCTAAAACAGCAGTCGAGCCGAAAAAAGCTCCACAGCCGAAGACCCTCGAGCCAAATATTCACCACAAACAAGTGACTAAGCCAAAACCAATCGGCGCCAAAACCACGGACAGTTAAGGAAGAACTTTTCCATCCTGATCCAGTGAGCGCAGAACAACCTAAACTGTATATAGACCCTGAAACAGGACACGTAACAGTTTACCAGAGGAAGAAGAGACCATTGGACACTGACACTTCTTCCCCTGTTCCTACAAACAAAAAAGACTTTGGAACATCTCCTTCACGGCCTTTTACTCCTCCTCCTTTCTTTCCTGACATGCCTTTTGTGCCTTACTCTCCTTCACCTTCGGTTATGATGAGACAGAGAACATGGGGGAAGATCCTCAGGATAATTTTGTAGAACCCGAGGTTCAGGATGTACAGGATAACACATGGGATGACCAGAATGATCCTTAGCATACATACGAGCCACAACCCATCCCTGACACTTCTACATATCCTACAAAGCCGTTGCCTACTGACAACACCATTGTTTGTAACCAACTAGTGGATAGGGCAGCTAAATATCATGGTGTAGACATGCACACTGAACCAATAGAAGAGCATTTCCTATTTGACACTTTTCCTACTTCAGAAAAAACTGTACGTACACTTCCTATGTTAAAAGGGGTACTAAAATACGCGCCAGACATATTTAAAGACCCAGCCAGAGCGTGTGTCCTCAATCCCAGAATTGAGAAAAAGTATAAATCAGCCCCTACAGACCCTTCTTATATTAAGTCCCAGTTGCCATTAGACTCACTGGTTGTATCAAACGCTCGAAAGCGAGCTAATTCACAAACAACAGAAGATGCTCCCCCTCCTGACAAGGAGTCAAAGATATTAGAAGCCTCAGGCAAAAGAGTGGCCTCCCAGGCAGCAAATACCTGGAGAATTGCAAACACCCAAGCTCTATTAGCATGTTACGATAGAGCACATTATGAACAACTGGAGGGTTTACTACAACACCTGCCAGAACCTTTTAAAGCTAAAGCTAACGACCTGATACAGAAAGGCAAATTTATCACAAACGCTTCCATTAAATGCGCACTTGACGCAGCTGACACAGCAGCCAGGTCCATCAACACTAGCGTATTACTACACCGGCATGCATGGCTACGCATTTCCGGCTTTAAGAATGAAGTACAATCAACCATCCTCAACCAGTCAGTTAACCAAGATTTCTTGTTTGGCCCTGCAGTAGATACCATCTTAGAAATGATGAAAAAAGATACTGATACTGCTAAGTCTATGGGCGCACTTCAGTTTCAACAACCCAGAAGTTCCTTTCTTCGCACCTCCTTAAGAGGCTCAGGGAGAGGCAACATATCCCAAACTTCCTATACATTCAAAAGTAATACCCAGAGCACCTTTAATAAAGGATCCAACAGAGGAGGTTATAGAGGCAATAATAACTAGGTCAGAGGATGTGGCGGCAACAACACCAGAGCCTCCACCGCCACCAAACTGTGATTTGTTCACACTCCCTACAGACCACTCAACACCGGTCGGAGGCAGACTAACACAATTCCTACCAGTCTGGAACGCCATTACCAGAGACAGGTGGGTGAGACAAATTATCCAGTATGGTTACTGCCTAGAACTCACTTCTACTCCACCCAACATGCCACCCAAATACAGTCCAATGTCCAAAGAACACATCACGCTGTTACAACAAGAGGTCACATCCATGCTAGAAAAGGGAGCCATAGAGCCAGTCCCTTTTTAACACTAAGGAACAGGAGTATACTCTCTATACTTCCTAATTCCCAAAAAAGACGGATCCCTCAGACCGATACTGGACCTCAGACCTCTGACCCAATACATACTCTCAGAACATTTCCACATGATCACTCTACAACAAGTACCCCCGTTACTCCAGCAAGGCGACTTCCTTGCTACATTAGACCTCAAAGATGCATATTTTCACATACCTATACATTCAGCTCACAGGAAATATCTCAGGTTCACAATAGAAGGTCACCATTACCAATTCAAAGTTCTCCCCTCCGGGGTAACTACAGCACCAAGTGTTTTTACAAAATGCCTAGCAGTATTAGCAGCACACTGCAGAAGGCAACACATCCACGCGTTTCCATACCTGGACGATTGGCTCATAAAAGCCAAATCATACGCACAGTGTGCAAACCATACGTCTCAGACAATCCAGCTACTGCACAGTCTGGGATTTTCCATAATTTACCCAAAATCACATCTGCAGCCCTCCCACATACAACAATATCTGGGAGCAACAATAGATACCTTGGTGGCAAAGGCATATCCAAATCCAGCCAGGATAGCCAATATACAGACTCTCATTCAAAGATTTCGGCCACAACACTCCTTGCCAGCTCGAGTGTTCATGCAGCTTATAGGCATGATGGCCTGCATATTCATTGTCCCTCATACCCGACTTCAAATGTGTCCATTGCAGGAATGCCTAGCACGGCAGTGGAACCAAGCTCAAGGACAACTAAAAGACCTAGTGTTGGTAGACAGTCGCACTTACAACTCTCTGCAGTGGTGGAACCCACAAAACCTTTCCAAGGGGCGACTGTTCCAAGAGCCAGTTCCACAAGTAGTATTAACAACGGACGCATCACTGACAGGTTGGGGAGCCCACCTACTTCAATACACAGTCCAAGGGTTCTGGACAGTCAAGCAAAAGACACTGCATATAAACCACTTAGAGTTGCTAGCAGGATTTCTAGCAATGGAAGCCTTCCAGAAATACTTGTACAACAAGGCTGTGTTAATCCGAACGGACAACATGACAGCCATGTACTACATCCAGAAACAAGGAGGGACACACTCTCCGCAGCTGTCTCACCTAGCACAGAGCATATGGAGGTGGGCAATTCCAAAAAACATCTTTCTCCTCGCAGAGCACCTACCAGGGAAATACAATCAAATAGCAGATCTACTAAGCAGACACAGCCAACAGATACATAAATGGGAGGTTCACCCTCAAGTTCTCCAACCGTTCTTCCAAAAGTGGGGGCATCCAGAGATAGATCTGTTTGCCACAAAAGAAAACTCAAAATGCCAGTCCTTTGCCGCCAGGTTCCCACACCCGTTGTCACAAGGCAATGCGATATGGATGAACTGGTCAGGCAGATTTGCGTACGCTTTTCCACCAACCCCACTGATTCCATTAGTGGCATGCAAACTAAGGCAACAGTCACTCACAATGATCCTGGTTGCTCCCACATGGGCAAGACAGCCATGGTACACAACGCTCCTAGAACTCTCAGTAGTTCCCCATCAAAGACTGCACCTGTCGCCACAGCTATTAACTCAGAACCATGGAGAAATCAGGCACCCAGATCCCAATCAGATGAACCTAGCAATCTGGCTCCTGAAGTCTTAGAGTTTGAATATCTTAACTTGCCTCCAGACTGTATGAACATTATCAAGGAAGCAAGGCGCCCAACTACTAGAGCATGCTACGCAGCTAAATGGAAAAGATTTGTAATTTATTGCAATAATAACCAAATCAACCCATTAGATGCCTCCATCCAAAACATAATCTGTTACTTGTTACATGTTCAAAGATGCAATCTGGCATACTCTTCCATAAGGCTACACCTTGCTGCTATAGCAGCATATCTCCAAAACAGACAACACGTTTCCCTGTTCAGAATACCACCTATCAAAGCTTTTATAGAAGGACTTAAAAGAATTATCCCTCCTAAACATCCACCTTCGCCAGTCTGGAACTTAAACGTAGTACTTACCAGACTTATGGGGCCACCTTTCGAACCACTCCATTCATGTGAATTACAATTCTTAACATGGAAGGTGGCATTTTTGATTGCCATTACCTCCCTCAGGCGAGTGAGTGAGCTACAGGCACTAACCATTCAGGAACCTTTCATGCAAATACACCACAATAAGGTAGTGCTTCGTATTAACCCTAAGTTTATGCCAAAAGTTATATCCACCTTCCATATGAAAGAGCCCTCCACACACTAGATGTAAGAAGGGCTCTGCTATATTACGTTGACAGAATTAAATCATTCAGGAAAACAAAACAACTATTTGTTGCTTTTTCTCCACAACATAAGGGTAATCCCAATTCAAAATCAGGAATAGCCAGATGGATAGGTAAATGCATTCAAATATGCTATCAAAAGGCTAAGCGAACTTTAACAGTCCCCCCAAAAGCCCACTCAACGCGCAAAATGGGGGCATCCATGGATTTCCTAGGAAATATTCCCATAGAGGACATGTAGGGCGGCTACATGGTCTACCATACACACTTTCACTAAACACTACTGTGTAGACGTGCAAGCAAAGCAGCAAGCTGCTGTAGGCCAGGCTGTCCTTAAAACTCTTTTTCAAACTGCTGCAACTGGTACAGGTGACCACCGCTAGAGGAGATACTGCTATACAGTCTATGCTAAGATATGAATTCAGCAGCCCACATGCCTCGAATGGAAAATGCTACTTACCAGTATGCATTTGTTCTTGGCATGTAGGGCTGCTACAAGCGTGGCTTGTAAGAATGGCCACTCCAGTTAATCATAGGCCTTCTCCGTGTCAAATAGGGCAGCCACGACTGGAACTGGGGGATATCCAATAAAGTACTCTAAAGGCCTTACACACATTCAGAGCCATTGAGCTGTGTGGAACTAAGCCCGATTGGGCTGGAGAGATAATCTGTTCCATCAGTAATGCAAGATGGATTGTCAATATTTTAGCTATGATTTTATTATCAAAATTCTAATCAAAGGCCTCAGTGTCAAATAGCGGTACAAAAGGGGGTGGTGATGGACGGAACATCTGAACCAATCAAACACTCACATCCAGTCAAAAGATCTGGGTTGAATCCATCACCGTTCTTTAGCCCACTCTGCCACGCCAGTTCAGACATGGCCATATGCAAATCAGCCTGACTCTGTGCCTCATGGGAACAGTCCAGCCCGAACTGCCAAGCCATGCCTTCCCTGGACTGGAAACAAGCTTCCTAGGACCGGTTTCTGGCATTTCAGCCGTCTTCAGCCAGGCTTGCTTGAATCCAGTGGCAAGTGAGCAAGGGACTCACGTCTGAGCATACCCTGCCAACTTATGGCGAATAAAGCGGTACAAAAGGGGGTGGTGATGGACGGAGCATCTAAACCAATCAAACACTCACGCCCAGTCAAAAGATCTGGGTTTAATCCATCACCGTTCTTTAGCCCACTCTGCCACCCCAGTTCAGCCATGGCCATATGCAAATCAGTCTGACCCTATGCCTCATGGGAACAGTCCAGCCCGAACTGCCAAGCCATGCCTTCCCTGGACCAGAAACAAGCTTCCTAGGACCGGTTTCTGGCATTTCAGCCGTCTTCAGCCAGGCTTGCTTGAATCCAGTGGCAAAGTGAGCAAGGGACTCACGTCTGAGCATACCCTGCCAACTTATGGCAAACAAAGCGGTACAAAAGGGGGTGGTGATGAACGGAGCATCTGAACCAATCAAACACTCAGACCCAGTCAAAAGATCTGGGTTTAATCCATCACCGTTCTTTAGCCCACTCTGCCACCCCAGTTCAGACATGGCCATATGCAAATCAGTCTGACCCTGTGCCTCATGGAAACAGTCCAGCCCGAACTGCCAAGCCATGCCTTCCCTGGACCGGAAACAAGCTTCCTAGGACAGGTTTCTGGCATTTCAGCCGTCTTCAGCCAGGCTTGCTTGAATCTAGTGGCAAAGTGAGCAAGGGACTCACGTCTGAGCATACCCTGCCAACTTATGGCAAACAAATTGGTACAAAAGGGGGTGGTGATGGACGGAGCATCTGAACCAATCAAACACTCACACCCAGTCAAAAGATCTGGGTTTAATCCTTCACCGTTCTTTAGCCCACTCTGCCACCCCTGTTCAGACATGGCCATACACAAATCAGTCTGACCCTGTGCCTCATGGGAACAGTCCAGCCCGAACTGCCAAGCCATGCCTTCCCTGGACCGGAAACAAGCTTCCTAGGACCGGTTTCTGGCATTTCAGCCGTCTTCAGCCAGGCTTGCTTGAATCCAGTGGCAAAGTGAGCAAGGGACTCACGTCTGAGCATACCCTGCCAACTTATGGCGAATAAAGCGGTACAAAAGGGGGTGGTGATGGACGGAGCATCTAAACCAATCAAACACTACCACCCAGTCAAAAGATCTGGGTTTAATCCATCACCGTTCTTTAGCCCACTCTGCCACCCCAGTTCAGCCATGGCCATATGCAAATCAGTCTGACCCTATGCCTCATGGGAACAGTCCAGCCCGAACTGCCAAGCCATGCCTTCCCTGGACCAGAAACAAGCTTCCTAGGACCGGTTTCTGGCATTTCAGCCGTCTTCAGCCAGGCTTGCTTGAATCCAGTTGCAAAGTGAGCAAGGGACTCACGTCTGAGCATACCCTGCCAACTTATGGCAAACAAAGCGGTACAAAAGGGGGTGGTGATGGACGGAGCATCTGAACCAATCAAACACTCAGACCCAGTCAAAAGATCTGGGTTTAATCCATCACCGTTCTTTAGCCCACTCTGCCACCCCAGTTCAGACATGGCCATATGCAAGTCAGTCTGACCCTGTGCCTCATGGGAACAGTCCAGCCCGAACTGCCAAGCCATGCCTTCCCTGGACCGGAAACAAGCTTCCTAGGACAGGTTTCTGGCATTTCAGCCGTCTTCAGCCAGGCTTGCTTGAATCTAGTGGCAAAGTGAGCAAGGGACTCACGTCTGAGCATACCCTGCCAACTTATGGCAAACAAATTGGTACAAAAGGGGGTGGTGATGGACGGAGCGTCTGAACCAATCAAACACTCACACCCAGTCAAAAGATCTGGGTTTAATCCTTCACCGTTCTTTAGCCCACTCTGCCACCCCTGTTCAGACATGGCCATACACAAATCAGTCTGACCCTGTGCCTCATGGGAACAGTCCAGCCCGAACTGCCAAGCCATGCCTTCCCTGGACCGGAAACAAGCTTCCTAGGACCGGTTTCTGGCATTTCAGCCGTCTTCAGCCAGGCTTGCTTGAATCCAGTGGCAAAGTGAGCAAGGGACTTACCACTGAGCATACCCTGCCAACTTATGGCGAACAAAGCGGTACAAAAGGGGGTGGTAATGGACGGAGCATCTGAACCAATCACACACTCACACCCATTCAAAAGAACTGGGTTTAATCCATCACCGTTCTTTCGCCCACCCTGCCACCACAGTTCAGACATGGCCCTGTATCCAGCACAGGGTCTAGAAGCATATTAAAATCTCCCCCCCCCCTGATGATACAATCTACGTTTCTCTAGTTGGCAGAGGTAGGTACCTTTGACCAAATAGGGACCCTTGCGTCTAGGCAGGGTAAGGAGCTACACTCCTAAAATAACCCCTGCTCCCCTTGGTAGCTTGGCACGAGCAGGTAGGCTTATCTCAGAGGCAGTATGTAAAGCATTTGTGAACACGTACAGTAATACAGTGACAACACTACAGATGGACACCACACAGGTTGTATTATAAAAATAAGTCTTTTTATATAGACTTAACACAAGACCAAACAACCAAAATCCACAATACTGTACAGCGGCTGCGCCGGTGACACGCTTCTCGTCGTTGCGTCGTGATTACAGCTCAGAGCGACATGCAGTCTCTCAGGAGGCCCAGCACAACAGCAGGCACTTCAATTCCCAGCAAGGGAATTCACGGAGTAGCTGGTTGGTGAAGTCTTGTATCCCTGAGACTTCAGGCAGGAGGCAAGCTCTAGTTCAAGCCCTTGGAGATTCTTCTTCAAGTTGATAAAAAGCACACTCAGTCGTCTTCTCCTTTTTTTGGCAATGAAGCAACCATGGCAGGCCAACCCCCAAACACACAGCACAGGGGTAGTCCCCTCCTTCAGCGTCCTGGTTCTTCTCCTCAGCAAAGGTTCGCCTTGGTTCCCGGAAGTGATCTAAAGTTCTGGGGTCTGGGTCACCTCTTTTATACACCAAAATCCTTTGTCTGTAAAGGTAGAGCGTGTCTGTACCTAACCCAAACCAGGTCTGGTCAGTCCTGGTGCACTTTGTTTACAGGACTCCTTCTCTTCTTTTTACAGTGTAGGCCAGGGATATCAGACACCACAGGAGGTGGAGCCAGCATTGTGGAAGGCAGGCACAGCCCTATTCAGGTCCCAGGTGCTCCCCTCCCACCACTCTACATGCAGATGGGTCCATTCAGCTCTGTGCTGACTCAACCTGTCTCCTGAAATCCCCCAGCCCCTGTCACTCAAACTCGCGACAAGGAGTACACAACCTAGCAGAGGCAGGCTTGGATAGTTGGGCAAGAAAATACCGACTTTCTAAAAGTAGTATTTTCAAACACAGAATGTTAAAACCAACTTCACTAAAATATGTATTTTATCCTTCTGAGTTCAGGCATACTAAACGTGAATTTCTACTTAGTTCCCTGAGTCAGTTAGGATTATAAGATGTTTTAATAGTGGGAGAGGTGTGGCGCCGCGGCCAGGGCGACTGACGCTGGAATCTGGGGACCACGGTTCGATCCCCGGCTCCGGCGGCAGGTTAGCCCAGCACCATGTGACTCTGGGCAATAGCTCGCTTAATCTTCCCGACGGCCCCCCAGCGCCTAGAGACCCTTACGGGTGATTGTGCGCTTTACAAATGTGGACTTTACTTTACTTTACTTTTAATCAAAATGCCCATTTTGGCCTTTGGCAAACATGTAGCCTTGCAATAGTGAAAAACGAAAATGGCTGTAATTCACTGTCAGGACATGCCACACACATCAGGGCATGTCCTACCTTTTACCTACAATACACCCTGCCCTTGGGCCTACCTTAGGGGTGACTAATATGTATAAAAGCGAAGGTTCAGGGACCGGCAAGTGGGTGCACTTGCCCAGTCAACATGGCAATACCAGACTGCACACAGGCTCTGCAATGGCAGACCTGAGACACACTTTACAAGCTGCTCCAGTGGGTGGCACAATCAGCGCTGCAAGCCCACCAGCAGCATTTGATTTACAAGCCCTGGGCACACGCAGTGCACTGTACTAGGGTCTGACAAGTAAACCAAATAAGCCAATCATGGAGTCACTAATCCATACATCAATTTACCATAGGGAGCACTTGCACTGTGGCACTGAACAGCAGTGGCACAGTGCCCAAAAGCATCTAAAACCAGCAAAAACATAAGCGGCAACAGCAAAAAATGGAAGGGATGCCCACGCCATTGGTACCAGGTCTAACACTGCGTCTATGAGGTCTATTAGTTTCTAGATTGTTTGAAAAATTCTGGGCTGTCAGTGTTTTTGGGTGTAGACATTGACTAATAATACTCAATGCCTTTCTAGGTAACCTGTCACTAAGATATATCTGCCCCCTTCATCTGTATGATTTGCATAGGGTTGAAAAGGCAGGCCCTTGTGAATCAGTGTGGATACTACTTGCGAAGTGGTACTGTAACTGGAAAGAATCGATGCAGTCCCCATGTGTTTGCAAAGATGGGAGGGTGACGGATGATAAATGAATCTACTGTAGAAAGACAATATCCACTCTGTGCTGCTGCAGATATTGCAGAACTTGTTTGCCTTTACGTAGGTTATTGAGACCACAGATGTTACAAGACATAAAGGTGGTGTCTGAAATGGGCGGGTGTTAATATGATAAGGCATCAGTCATTAACAAAAAAAGGATGTGGTGCATATAGTATGGTACATAATTATGATAACAAACTAAGATATTCAAACAAACATAAACATCCCAATTGCAGCAACCCTCCTCCCCTGTCCCACACCTGGTGAAATCTTGCCAAGTGAACCCCAATAATGCCAAGTAACTGCAAAGCATTTTCCCCCGACTATGCTGTGGTGTAAAACCTTTGGGGAGGGGCAACGCCTCCTTGGGTGGCTCAGTGTGCGGAGATGTTTAGTATAATATTGGGGTCGTATTCGAGTCCAAGCTATTGGTTTAGCCGGAGCATCTCCGGTGTATCCCACAACAGGAGCAACAGCAGAGGTCGAAGGCAGCGCCAGTAAACCGAACACCTTGCAGCTAGTAGGCAGCTCGATGTATACTCTCAGCCGGGCAGGAAAGGTTCTATGCTGGTGGAGATCTGTACTTCTGGTGTTGATCATTAGGGCATTGAGAGCCCCAGGGACCCAGGGTTGCTGGCTTATTGTTTGCCTAATGCCATCACATCTGCTGGGGCATCAAAGTAACGGGTCTTTCCATTAACATATACCCAAAATCAGGCAGGGTATAGCATTCCATATCTGAGTCCCAGTTGGTGCAATGCAGCTTTGGCTTTGTTGAATCTGCAGCGGGCCTCCTGGACCACCATGGTGAAGTCAGGGACCAGCGAGA
Organism: Lissotriton helveticus; assembly: GCF_964261635.1. NCBI lineage: Eukaryota > Metazoa > Chordata > Amphibia > Caudata > Salamandridae > Lissotriton > Lissotriton helveticus. The sequence continues at coordinate 47,794,334 of NC_136073.1, forward strand.
TGGTGTCTCCCTAGTGCTCGAGTGGACCCAGCTCTCTCGCTCTTCAAAGCGCTCCATCTCGGTCTCTGTAATTGAGAAGTGAAGCAGCTATTGGTGGAGACTGGGCTCCTTGCACCGGACAGCTGCCCTCCACAATGAATATATGAGTGACGTTCTGTCTTACCAGCGTTTCAGAGAGTAGCCGCTCGACAAATAGATCCAATCCCCTTACATCCTATGTTTCCGTGACTCCCAAAAAGCAGATGTTATTGCGACATCTCCTGGCCTCTTAAATCTCCGTTTTTTTATGGCCACTGCTTTTAATTTCTTCTCCAGCTTGAGCTTGGCCATAATGACATCTAGTCCAGTTGGTTGTTTGACCGCAGTGTCTCCCGTCGCACTGCCTTACATGTCTGGTGCTTTCTCTGCTCCACCAGTAGCTTTTGATTTCTCAAAAGGCAGCTTGTGTTGTTTTGGGTTGCTCCATACAATTGTATTAGCGGGCACTGCCATATCACAGTCTTCCTCTCAGACGGTGGTATCTGCGGGCAGGTTCTAGGGACGGTGTGTATGGGTGAGCCCTCAAAATATCTCCAAGTGGGTTGCACATGCACAGGTTTAAGCCAGCGTGTATGTCCCTTAGTTCCCAGTTCCAGGAGGATGATAAGCAGCCTAGTCAGGGACTACACCAGTGCAAATACAGTTTAAGTGGCTAGGGAACGGTACAGCAGCTGTTGTGTCCTCAGAGGGTCTGCAAAGTTACAAGGTGCACACTACTGGATGGTGCCAGCAGGTGTTGTCAGGACGGTTCAGGCAGCGAGGCAGCCGGCATCCGGGACTTGGTCCCATTGGGTCTATAGTGCAGTCAATAAGGGCCAGAACGTAACCCTCTGTGCCTTGGTAGCGCAGCCCTGCAAACTTTTCCCAGCAGCCTACCCGGCCTACCATGTCATCAGCACTGTTGGGCTCGCCAATCCTGGCTGCTCCGGGCTGGGCGTGCTGCAGTTCTCTGCACCAGTCCCCAGTCATCAAGGCAGCAGCTGCTTTGCAGGCGTTTCCACGTGGGAATACTATGGCGGTCAGTGGCCTCCAGTGCAGCAGGGATAGTCCTGATCACTTTCAATCTGTTATTGTGTCAATTGGTAAAATATTTAAGTGCAGTTGAAAAATGTCTGCTATAAAAAGTTTGAGCTTCATTATTTTAATGGCTCTGGAACCTAATAGTTTACACACTGTTTATATCCTGTATATCTTAGTGATTATGCTGCTAGGGTGATAACTTGAAATATAACAATAGAAGTTTCACAGTTACAGTAACTTTTGATGCACTTTATCATTGTTCTGATATGATGGACGTTGCAATTAGTGCACGGTCGCACTTCAAAATGCAACATGTGTAATATTCTTCTGTAGAAAATATTGAAGTATTTTTTTAGGTTTAACTTTGTTTTATTGGCATTTGCATCAAGAAAAAACAAGGGGTACAACCATTCCCAGTGAAGACATACATAAGGGACTCGCACGTCAATTCTAAAATAGTTCCCCCCCTGTTAGCAATGATCGTTGGACAACATAGCCGCCACCAGACCCCTTTTTCGCTGCCTTTGTAGTCGCCGTGAAGACAGCCGGACGCTGAGGATTGATGATAGAAAACCTTTTTAAGGAAGATAAGAAGAACCCCCCCCCCCGTCCCCCAAGTCCCGCTCCCTCCCCCGAACTGGTGTGACCTCCTAGTGTATCACAGTGCGTTTCATTGAGAGGGAAAGTCAAGGGATAAGCACCGTACGTTTTGGTGTGGAAGTCAAACTTGTTAGCCGGAGAAGGCGAAGGTATTCAGGGCATGTGATCTCGTTCATCTTCATCAACAGGAGAGAGAGCAGTGGCTGCCAGGCATCTGTGAAGCTGGCCATAGTGTTAGTCAAGGAGGCCTGTATGCGTTCCATTCCTATAAAATACCATAGTTTATGTAGCCACCCCAGCCGCGTCGGGCTCGTAGGTGAGCCCCACTGTGAAAGTATGTTCTGAGTAGCTGCTCCTAAAGCTATCCCCATTAATCTGCCTCGTCTGGACCTAAGTGGATATGTGATGGGGTTGGGCAGCCCCAAAATCATGTACGCCGGGAAACGCGGTATCTCGGTGTCAAATTGGCGATCTATATTGTCCAAAACCTCCTTCCAGTAGTTCCTTAACTCACTGCAGTCCCATAGTATATGTACTAGAGTGCCATCCTCCCCACAGCCACGCCAGCACAACGGACTACCCGTTGGATTCCCCCTGTGCATGCGGGCTTTGGTCAGATGCCAATACATGGCCACCTTAACTGCTGCCTCCTTGCTAGCTACGTTACGCGTTGTGTGGTTCGCGCGATAATAGATGTCCGCCCACTCATTACCCGTGAGTTCTCTCCCAGCTCCCTCTCCCATCTCCTCTGACCTGCCGCATCGCTTTGTCAGTATTCTTAGTGTATAACCAGTTCTCAAACTTAGGAGCCGATTAGGATGGCAGTTGCATTGCCCCCGCCGGGGTGGCTGTAGCCACCGCCGGCCCGGCGGGGACAATTCGTCCGCCATCCTCACAGAAATGACCACCCGCCACATTAGGATGGCAGGGGAGTCCGCGGCGGACGACAAGACCGTCCGCTGCTTTTCCCGGGTCGCCTTGGCGACCTGCGTAAACAAGTGCTTACATCTGGTGGCGGTGTCTGTGAGACACCGCCAACCATATTACGATGCCGGCGGTCCTATGCCTTTGCCGCCGTGGAGAGGCATACGGTCTTTGCTTTGGGGGCCCGTTGCGGGCCCCCAGGATGAAGGGGGGGTGCACATGGGGGGTACCTATGGTACCCCCCTGCGTTTCAAAGTTCAACATTACCCGCCCAGGTTCTGAGGGTTACAGGGTCACCCCATTAACTTCTAATGGTCAAAGTACAACATGGCAGGCTCCGCGCGGTGCCGGTCATGTTGTGCTTTAAAACGCACAACATGCATTCTTAGCATTGCGGCAGACGGTGCTTTCAGCACCGCCCGCCGCAATGTTTTAAAAATGCGGGATGCACCCGCCACTGTGGCGGGTGCATCCTAATTCGATGCACGGGACCTCTGCCCCTGTGGCGGACGGTCCCTTCCTACAACGGGATGGAGCTGGAAGTAGCGAAAGCCTATAGTCCCTCTTGAGGTACTGGAAGGGGATGATGCCGTCAAGGTCAAAGAAATAGCCTGCTGACCGGCATTCAGATGCCCTCCAGACCGAAAAAGCCCTTGTGTCCATGCCTGGGGAATACTCCTTATTGTGAAAAAGAGGTGTCATGGGAGAAGGAAATGTTGTCAGGCCCCGTTTTATTGCTACCCCATCCCACGCTCTCAGTATAGTCTTTGTGACAGGGAAAACCCGAAGACTTGGAGGTCGAGTCTGGTGAAGAAAAGGGACCTTCCAGAGATCCAGTTGGGCAATTGACATATCTTGGAAAAGTGAGCTTTTCTCAGATATACCTCAGAGGTACCGCAATTGTGCAGCGCAGAAATATTCTAAAACGTTAGGAATGCCTAGTCCCCCCTCATCTGGTCTCATGTATTCCAGGTTCTTGTGCAGTCGCGGTCTCTTCCCTCACCATATAAATTGATTGATGGCTCTTTGTAGGGCCTGCAGAGTACCCGGGGGCAGCCAAACTGGAATAGTTTGATATAGGTACAGTGCAATGGGTAGGAGAGACATCTTGACTGCTGCTATCTTGCCCAGCAGGGAAAGCGAGTGCCGTTTCCATTCATTCAGGTCTATGGCGGTGCGTTGTAGGAATTTAGAATAATTGAGCTGTATCTTGTGAGACACAGACGCTGCTAGCTCTATGCCCAAATAGGGGATGGAAGGATAGATCGGCATACCTGCATAAGTCCCATCAGCAGATGAGCGTTCCGGACTCATCTTCCGGACCCAGAGAATCGAAGACTTCCCAATATTAACTCGCAGGCCCGAAATCTGGCATAGTCCTCCAATTCCTTCAAGAAGGTGGGGACCGAGCGAGCCGGCGAATCTAGGGAGGCAATGATATCATCAGCATATAAACTGACGGTATGGCTTTCTCTCCCAAATGGGATGCCCACTATCTCTGGATTATCCCTGATCCTCTGAGCCAGTGCCTCAATATATAAGGCGAAGAAGAGGGGCGACAGCGGGCATCCCTGTGGAGTCCCCTGTTGTATCGCAGAGGGTGTGGAGGTTACTCCGTTCACCCTAATCGTAGCCTTGGGGTTTGTGTAGCAGCTCGATATCCATGCTCGCCATCTGTCGCCAAAGCCAAAATGTACCAAGGTTCTATCCAAGAAGCGCTAATCCACCTGATCGAACGCTTTCACTGCATCCACTGATAAGAGGAGAGAGTCAATTTTGGTGTGGTGAGCCATATCTATAAGATGAAATATAAGTTTTGTGTTGTCACTACTCTGCCGGGATTGTATAAAGCCAGATTGGTCCAGGTTAATTATACCTGGCATAAGGGGACCCAGGCGTGCTGCTAGTATACCCATAAACAATTGTAAATCGACGTTAAGCAGCAAAATGGGCCGATAGGAGCTGCACTTGGAGGCGTCCTTGCCCGGTTTAGGCAGCACCACTATCGAGGCCATTAGCATCTCCTGGGGGATCGTGCCTGGACCCGTGAAGGAATTAAAAAGTCTGGTAAGTATTGGGGCTATGACGGAACAGAACCTTTTGTAAAACCCAGCCGAAAATCCATCCAGTCCTGGGGCATTCATGAGTTAAGGCGGGAGATAGCTCCCACCACTTCCTCGATGCGAATGGGATCATCGAGCGTTTCGCCATTGTGCGGACTCAGCGCGGTCATGTACACGGTTTGGAGATATGCACCTATATGCAGGTAGACGGCGATTCCCCTTCATATAGAGTGGCATAATAATCCCGGAAGGCTTGTGCTATGGTCATGTCATCTGTGAATTTGCTTCCCTCTGGGCTTGTGATCTCCTTAACCTTACTCTGCTGCGTCTTTGCCCTCAATCTGCTAGCCAGTATTCAGCCTGTCTTATCCCCTCCTATGTAATAAGAATGTTTGAGGCGAAGAGCTGCATATTCTGCTCTGTCTAAGTCAAGCCTCGCTAGCAGTGCTCACACATTCTTCAATTGCCGCCAAAGTCTAGGTGCTCCTGTTCGGCTATGGTCCCTTTCCAGCTCCAGCACTTGCGCTGTAAGTTTCTTCCGTTTAGCTTTGTGCTCCCTATTTTCTGCCGCTGACAAATCGATCAACTCACCCCTCACAACTGACTTGAGCACCCCCCACAGTGTAGCTACGTAGGTGTCTGGGGTATCGTTGATCTCCAGGTAGTCATTAATGCACTTTAGGATATGCTCCTGTACCGCCGGTTTGTGAAGCATAGCCTCTCTCAACCTCCAGCTCCCAGCAGGCCGATCTATTCGTGGGACCCCCAAGTTTACCACCACCGCATCATGGTCCGACAGGGCCGCCGCAGTAATATATATATCCGTGATCGTCGCCTGGACCTCCGCGGAGCCCATAAAATGGTCTAATCTAGCATAGGTGTGATGCACATGCGAGTAATAGGTAAACTGGGTGGCCCGAGGATGAGACGTCCTCCACAGGTCAATCAGGCCCCTTTCCTCCAGCCATCTCTTACCCTCTCCCGAGACCTCCCCCACCTGGGAATATCGGCTGCCAGATCTATCTGCTATTGTGTCCATGACTAAGTTCAGGTCACCTCCCACCAGAATGAAGCGATCTTGTGGCTCTAGAACCTTTGAAAGGGCGGTTCTAAGGAATGTCTCGTGGCCCGCGTTCGGAGCGTATACAGTGCCACCCGTTAGAGCTAGGCCTCTAATCCAAAAGCGGTATGTCAGTAGCCTCCCATTGATTTCCGCTATCCTATCCCCCACCAACCCTCTAAACTTCCTCGCCACCAGGATCGCAACCTCCGCCTTCTTATCATTTGTGGAGGAAAGATACTGATAGGGGAATGTCCTGGACTTCAGTCTATGCCAGTCTCGTGTTAGCAAGTGCGTTTCCTGCAGTAGACATATATCTGCTCCTGCATTCTCTAGGTAGGATAGTATGGAGCGCCTCTTCTTGGGGCTATTGAGGCCTTTAACGTTAAGTGTAAGGATGGTTAGTTCAGAATCTCTCATGGTTGGGATAGGTGAACGCGTGCTCCCAGGCTCGCGTTACTAGCTGGTGGAGAAATCCCCGGCCCCTTCCTGTGTGATAATGGTTCCTGAAACCACAACCGGTGGAACTTAAAGACCCTGCGTGAGTACACCAGTCCCCCCCTCCCCAACCCCAACTACCAAAACAGTTCTCCCCCATGTAGTCCCTTGCACACTGTATCAAGTAGTGTGTTTGTGGTGAAGTAAGTCAGTTCGGGGCACCGTGTGGTGTGGGCGAAGCAGCAAGAGCCTCCGCCCCTCCCTCCCACCGCCCCCAACATCTCAGAAATGAGCAAAGTCCCCTGAACCTTCTCCTAAGTCTTCTTTGGGGGACATGTCAGTGGCAACTGCCTTGATTGCCGCTCTCCGCTCCTGTGCTAAAATCTCCGGGTCCGGCCCTCAGGCAGCCTCCCCAGAGCCTCTTCTCTCCACCGTCTGCCAGCGTGCTAGGGACTGGTGACGGTTGGGTGAGCTCTCCGTCGTTGGGCCTTGGTGCGGTAGACCCAAAAGTTCGGAGAGAGACCGTATCTGGTGCAGTCGTCCATGCCACTTAAATATGATACAAAAAGGATGCCCCCAGGAGTATGTCACCCCTTTCTCCCACAAATGTGCTGTGACTTCTTTGAATTCCCTTCTTTTCTGCAGGGTGCTAGCCGCTAGGTTCTGGTACAAGGTGACGGCCAGACCCTGATATTGAACAGGATGTTTCAATCTAGCTTCTCTGATAATGCGCTCTTTCAGTGGATAGCCCGGAAGGAAGGCTAGTATGTCCTGTGGCGGGGCATTGGTTCACCGTCTCAGGACCACCCTGTGGGCTCTATCAATACGGATCTCCGTCTCCGGGGGGGCTGCCAGAATGTGGCGGAACAGTCCCTGCAGAAAAGCGGTGATGTCAATTCCTTCTGTGTCCAAAAGCTCCCCCCGAACGCGAACGTTATTCCCCTGAGAGTGGTTCTTGAGGTCCTCGGCGTGAGCCTGCAGGTCGAGCTGTTGATCTTTCAGGCGGATCACCTTCTGCTGTAGCTGCGTTACTTCCTCCTCTTTAGCCCGCTCCTGATCCTCGATGGCCGCCACTCTGTCGCAGAGGGTATCTACCTCCCGCCGCAGTTTGCGTACTTCTCCCGCCACTTCGCTTTTGAGAGTGTGAAAGTCTTTGGGAAGTGTATTAAAACGCGTTTCTTGAAAGGATTTGGTTATAGGGGTGTCTTCGTCATCTTGTCCCGCGTTGGTCTGGGGGGTTTTGGTGAGCATCTCTTTTAGCATGCGCTATTTCCGTCGCCTCTTGAGATCTGTCGGGGCGAGGCCCGCCGCCAACCAGATGTCGGCTATGTCGCGGCCCGGTGGAGCGAGTCCCAGGGAGATTGTGACAGGCTCTCAAATATAGTCCCGGCCTCCTATCGCTGCAGTCGATCCTCAGGCGGCAGTACAAACCTCCGTCGGGCCACCAACTACAGGGCACGGACAGGGCCCTTTATGTCTGAGTGCTGGGTCCCCACTTAGGGCCAGGTGCCGCTCACCACTCTCAGTTGCAGGACAGGAGGCCTCTGCTGCTGTTAAAGGGCCCACCGAGCCCAGCCACGCAGTCCCTGGCTAAGGCGATGTGAAGGGCTATGCTCATTCTGGTGTATGATGTGGTGTGCCTAGCAGCCCATGTGTGTCTCTGCTCCTCCCAAGGCTCCAGCTTGTGGAGATAGTCGACGTCCCGGCCCTTGCTTCCTTCGCTCGGCAGTCCTGGGGGCTCCTTGAAGCAGCGCTGCTGTGTACAGGCGCTATAACAGGCTAACGGGGCAGCAAGCTTCTAACTTATCGCCGATTGCCGCCGGCGAGCGAGTCCCTGACCCCCAAGCGCCGGGTCCCACCTGCGTCCCACCTGCGTGCCCAGGCGTCGCCCGCTGCCGCCGTCGCTGGGATGCTAGGCCTGTGCGCGTTAATGGACCTCTTTTACTCTTGTAGGCCCTTGCCGAGTGGTAATTCCCTCTTACCACTACCTCCTTCGGTCTGGCAGGGTCATGCGGTCCAGGTCTTCAGCCTGCACAGGAAGCCCCAGGCCGGGTACAGTCACAAATCCGGAAAGCCGGCCGGTTCCCTCTTGCCACACACCACCTCTCCGCTTCGCCCGCAGGGCCCGCAAGCCACAGCATCTCACCGCGGCCCGGACAGCATGCGCACTGTTCCTCTCACCCGGCCAGTCTCATAAGGAGCCTCTCTCGGGGCCCGACCTTGCTCCACTGGGCAACCACTCCCCTCTGCTGCTGCCCAACGCACTTTTAGCGCTGCCCTCTGTGCCCTCCGGCAGTGCTGATGCCAGGTGCTGCTGGCTCAAATCTAAGGGCTCAGCTCCGACCACCTTCCGCGCCCAGACACCATTTTGTCATCTGCGCTCGCTCTGTCTCCAAGTTCAAATCGGTCTCAGAAATCGGCTCCCAGCCCCGATTTCACAACTGCAAGGCGTCGGAACGGCTGGGAAGCGCCTCCGTTACTCCCTAGGTGCTTTCCGGAGGAATATGTGCTGTTTTGGGGCCAGAACAGGCAGCAGCGGGAAGGGAGGCGAAGCAACACACGTCCTACTCGCTCGCCATCTTGGCCACGCCCCCTGAAGTATTTTTTTAATTAATTTTATTCTTGTTGTTAGATACAGGGAATTAGTATGCTGTGCAAGCAGTCACTTTAAACTGTACAATGTGCAATATTATGTTGTTGTAATTAATAATGTATGGTGATTTGATCTGTTTAAAAATATATATTATTATGATTGTATTGGCAAATTTTTAAATAGTATATTTGGTACAGTTTTTTAAAAATATTATGTGATGTGAAGATGCTTTGATTGCAATGATTTTTATTAATCAAGCAATGAAGATCATATATAATAATACACCAGATCACTTTCAAGGCACAGGCTGCCCCCTGTGGCCTGCCTGCCCGCCCACGCTTCAACCTCGCCCACGGACCCTATCACAGTGGGGCCTCCAAGGCGTGTGGTGGTTGACAAGCTCGATCTCCTCCACCAAAGCGCCACAGGGAGCAGTCGGGCCCAGCATCTGCCAGGCAGACAAGGCAAGCTCCTACACTATGAGGCTATTTTCCATGCTCCACGGTCCCATCTGACCCAGTATTATAGCCGGATCAGTCTGAACTTCAGCGCTGTGTGGCCATCCTGGTCGCCGGCGTCATTTGTCTATTTAATTAATCCTAAGGTAAATGTTCTTGAATAACAGTGTTTCACAGAAACATCTATTCATTACACTCAAGTCATTAGTAATGTAGGTTTGGCTGGAATTGGGCAGCCAATCTAGATAACTTTGATTTTCTTTTTCCTAAGGACAAATGACTTACAACAAATATCTTTTGTCGTGTCCTCCCTCCCTTGACCAACCACAACTGCTTAACCCCCTACAGTAGCCTTGTGCTCAGCCTTGGAGGCCCATTCGATGCACAACTATCTTTCAGCGCTCAAATTCAGGTGACCATTCAATCAACGAACTATCACACATAGGCCAAATCTAAATTCAATATTTCCAAACCATCCTACACAGAAAATTACTGGCCAAAACAGTTGTCCTTTCAAGTCTATACTGTTGCATTGCAATATACCTAAATCTCACAAACTAAGACATTGCAAAATAACAAGAGAAAACCAAGTCATAACCATAATTTTCGGACTGAACAAAAATGACCACGTTTCCTCCTTACCCTGGCTAACCGTTGAACACCAAATACAATATTGGGTCCTCTGTTATAAGTGGAAAACCACCAATGCCAAAACTCTGTAAAACCTAGCAGACCTCTTCGAGTTCCATCATACATGTTATGTTATGTTATGTTATAATGAGTTTTATATAGCGCTCAGTTACTCCGAGAAGTGTCCTGGCGCTAGAAACCTAAGGCGGTACAGAACGGAAAAGAGCAGACAGAGAGCTACTGAACAACGAGCCACGATTTAAGGTCCTTCCTGAACGCTAAAAGATTGTCATTCGTCCTCAGATACAGAGGCAGGGCATTCCACATCTGTGGTGCCAGACGTTTAAAGGAGCAGCCGCCACAGCGAGCACGCCTAATAGCTGGCACAGAGGCCAAGGCCAAGGAAGATGACCTAAGTGGCCTAGACGGCTGATAGAACTCTATCCGTTTACTGATGTACTCAGCACCAGTGCCGTGAAGTGCCTTAAAGGCCAAAGTGAGCGCTTTAAAGGCAATACGCTTTCTGATTTGAAGCCAGTGAAGAGTTTTTAAAAGATCACTGGCACTAGATCTCCGATGGAGGCTGAAGATGGCACGCGCGGCCGAGTTTTGGGCAGTTTGCAAACGCGTTAGGAGGAATTCCGGAAGGCCTAAGTACAGCACATTGGCATAATCAAGGCGAGAGCCTATCAATGCCTGCACAGTGATTCTTCTGTGGTTCAAAGATAGTAGGGGCAGGAATTTCCTAAGCATTTTTAGGAGGCCAAAGCATTTGCCTACTAGGTCCAGTACCTGAGATTTCAGGGTAAGGCTAGTATCAATCTGCACACCAAGATTTTTGGCCACCGCAGAGTAGGCCGAGGGAGGACACATGGCCGCCGGCCACCAAGACTTCGACCTCGGGTCAAAGGGACACCCGAAGAAAAGCACCTCGGATTTATCGAAGTTGCACTTGAGGCTGTTTTGCTGAAACCAGTCAAACACAGCCTCAAGGCAGCCTCGGATGCTCTCTCCGTCAAAGTCAGAGTCCCTGTTACAGGCAAAGAGGAGATGGGTGTCATCAGCGTACGACACGATCTGGGCTCCGTGGGACTCCTCCAGTGCCACCAGAGGGGCCATATAGATGTTGAAAAGAGTAGGGCTCAATATTGAGCCCTGGGGAACTCCTACCTCCAGTGGCGGCACCGTGGCAGAGAACGGGGGGCCCAGACCATTTGCTGGCGGTCAGCTAGAAAAGACTCAAATCAACTGTACACCGCCCCCCTCAGGCCGATCTCCCGCAGTCTTAAAAGGAGACGGCCATGGGGGACGGTGTCAAACGCCGCCGAGAGATCCAGCATCACCAGCATCGCCTTGCCCCCGGAGTCGAAGATTTCCTTGATGGCCTCCGTGTTATGATGTAGTCCTCAGGATCGGTTTGTTGATTGGTATGCCCACCTCTAGATCGAGCCCACGCCTGAATTGCCGTAATGGCGCAGAACATGGACAGGATCAAGCGAGGGGAAAATAGAACAGATCAGGGAAGGAAAGGAAGGGGACAGCAGGGAGGGAGATCTGAAAGACATAAACAAAACACACACATAAGACTAGATTCTATGCCTTAAACACAACAATACTCTTGGAACTACTGTAAAGAGATATACCTATTTTACAAAAAAAAAAAAAGAGATATACCTGTAAAGGAATATTTAAACCTTGTAGATGTGTAGAGGCAACGCAGGGGTTGATATGGTGTAACTATAGTACGCACAAAAGACAGGAAAACGTGTTATACTTTGTGACAGAATATACAACGTAATATCTACATGTCCTGCTGTACATGAAATCGGAACATACCTAAGTATTGGCTCTACTAAACTTCACAGGGGAAGAGTGTAACCTACACCTCCCGATCCCCTGTTAAATAGAAGAGGTAAATACACAGTTAACACCTAAAGAATATGTGATGCACGTTGCCTTATAAATGAAAACACAGTTCGAATGCCATCAATCAAAGATCATTCCTTGAACTCTCGGCGGTTCCAAACACCCAACTAATGCCTCTTAGCTGGGTACAAGGCGGAATCTCAATGTACAAAAGAGCACTTTGAATGTTCTCTGTGCTACCCAAAAGTCTGCTAGCACGAAGCAGAAGAAAACACCGTTGGCCGAAAATGCCAACCGAGTCAATCCTAATGATAACCAAGTCTCAGAACTAGTACCATGATAACAGCCGTTATCGCAAAACCCCAAAGTAACCAGGAAACCAAAACAAAACCAGCGATCTGCTGTGAAGGGCTGTGGTGCAAGCACCCTTACCGCTCCAGGACAGGCGAATCCTAAATCCAGAACAGACTCGCGGACCGGAATACCCGACACCGATCCCCGGCCGCCATTCTCCTTAAATGTGTTCATCGTGAGAACGCAGCGCGCCGCTAAGGATCTCGGGAATTGTAGTTCCGGCCCAGGGCATGCCGGGAGACGTAGTTCGGTTAAGTTGTGATCTTGACAGTACATCCCTCTCTCAACAGAGGGGTCAGGGACCAGGCTTCGCGGGGCATCTCTGATGGAAGGCAGACACCAACCTGGGGGCATGAACACCCAGAGCAGGTTCCCATGAATTTTCCTCCGGCCCATACCCCTTCCATGACACCAGATACCACAACTTACTCCTCCGATACTTGGAGTCCAGAATCCGGCGGACCACATACTCCAACTCACCCCGTACCATCAAAGGGGGAGGACGATGTTGGCCCTTGGACAATGAAGGTTTCAACAAAGAGACATGAAACACCGGATGGATGCGTAAATGGGAAGGGAGTTTTAGTTTCACCGCCACCGGGTTTACACGTTTCAACACCTTATAGGGTCCAATGTACCTAGGGTTGAACACGCTGTGTTTTCTGTAACGCAGATTCCTCGTGGACAACCATACCTCATCACCTGTGCAGTACAAAGGACCTTGTCTCCGGTGTTTATCAGCGGCTGTCTTATACTTAAGTTTCACGGCCTCCACCTCTGCCAACCACAAGTAGTCCACCCAGTTCTCCTTATCATTATCCACATAGCATCTCAAGTACTGCTTAAGCGTCTGGTTTAGCCGTTCAGTCTGGCCATCAGTTTGTGGGTGAAAACTGGTGGAAAGGGCTGAGTCGATATGCAATGAAGGACACCATTTCTTCCAAAACTGGGCAGTAAACTGTGACCCTCTGTCAGAGACAATGACACTTGGCAGACCATGTAACCTAACCACGTTGACCATGAGTAGCACCGCCAGCTGGCCCGCCGAAGGCACTTGTTTGCAGGCCACAAAATGCCCCATCTTGGACAGGCAATCGACCACCACCATTATTGCCGTACATCCACGGTCAGCGGGAAGACCCACGATGAAATCCACCGATATCCGATCCCAAGGGATCGATGGAGTAGGGAGAGGCTGCAACAACCCCTGTGGACGAGAGTGGTCGGACTTCATCCTTGCAGACTGAGCACAAGCGGCCACCCACAGCCCCACATCAGGTCTCACAGAAGGCCACCAGAACTGTCGCAGTACGCGTTCCAGGGTCTTGGCAAACCCAAGATGACCCGCACTTGGTGACTCATGGCACCAGACGTAGACCCGCTTCCTCAAGGCCAACGTAGGCACCAGTAACCTGTTACGAAACATCGGCAGGCCCCCATGCAACCTCCATTCCTGATGACACCCAAGCCAGGTCTTCCAAACGAAAGAATCCACCCCTTTCTTGACATCCCTCAAGAATGTATCAGGCTGCAAAGCACATACCACTCTGTGCGGAGCGACAATGCTAGCCTCGACCTTCTCCTCATCAGGAGTAGCCGTCGACTGGCGAGTGAGTGCATCCGCCTTTCGATTGGCAGCACCAGGGCGGAACGTGATGACAAAATCAAACCCAGAGAAAAACATCATCCACCTGAGCTGTCTAGGTGAGAGATGACGTGCAGCAGACATGAATTGTAAATTCCTGTGGTCGGAATAGACAGTGACCACATGACGGGCACCCATAAGGAAGTGCCGCCATTCCTGGAAAGAGTCCCGATTGGCCAACAACTCCTTTTCGGCGATGTGGTAGTTCTTTTTGGCCGGATTCAGCTTACGGGACATATACGCCACCGGGTGCATCTGACCCGTATCCGCATGGCGTTGAGAAAGGATAGCGCCGATCGCCACATCCGAGGCATCCGCCTCCACAACATAGGGTTTGTCCGGATCAGGGTGGGACAACACAGGAGCTGACACAAAAGCGTCTTTGAGAGCCGTGAAAGCGGCATGAGCTTCCTCAGACCATACAAAACCCTTCGATTTCCTCAACAACTGAGTGATAGGCGCCACCAACCGAGAGAACTGATTGATGAACCGCCTGTAGAAATTGGCAAATCCGATGAAACACTGTACATCACGAACATTACATGGAACAGGCCAATCCCTTACATCCGCTACCTTCCGTTCTGCCATCTCCTGGCCTTCGGGACTCAACATCACCCCCAAGAACTCCACAGTGCGAACATGAAAGTCACATTTACTGAGTTTACAGTAAAGATTGTTTGCCTGCAAAATGGTAAGCACATTTGCCACATGTTGGTAGTGCAAATCCTCCGAGTCTGAGTAAACCAGAATATCGTCTATGTACACGATCACATACCGGTCCAAGATGTCACAAAACACATCATTTAAAAAGAATTGAAAGGCCGCAGGGGCATTACAGAGACCGAATGGCATCACTCTGTATTCGAAGAGTCCGTATCTGGTCTTAAATGCGGTCTTCCATTCATCCCCGCCACGCATGCGGACCAGATGATATGCCCCCTTCAAATCAAGTTTCGTGAATACAGTAGCTTTTTTCACCTGCTCCAGCAAAACACTAATCAAGGGTAGAGGATACCTGTTTGTAACAGTAATGGCATTTAGCGCCCTAAAGTCAACACACGCACGCAGCTCACCATTTGCTTTTGGAATAAAAAAAAGAGGCGAGGCGGCTGGGGATTTGGATGGACGTATAAAACCTAGCCCTAACAGTTTGTCCAAGTACTCGCGGAGATGCAGGTTCTCTGGCTCTGTCAGAACATAAATCCGCCCACATGGAATTGCGGCTCCCGGGACCAGATTGATCTGGCAGTCGTACTGCCTGTGGGGAGGGAGCTCCTCAGCTTGTACCTCATTAAACACCTTGCCAAAGGATTGATAAGCAGCAGGAAGTTGAACGCATTTTTCTGCGGCCGTGGCAATACAAGACCCACCAGATAAGGCTTGAGCAGGTTTCATATCTCCCTTATGACAATGATTCATGCAGTACTCGGAACCCATATGAACAGTCCTGGTGTCCCAATTTATACTAGGGTTATGTTTCTCTAACCACGGTAAACCAAAAAACATACCATATTGAGGAGCCCTGATAACCCCGAATGTAAGAAACTCAGAGTGTGTGTCCCTAGTAACACCTCAATTTCCTCTGTGTCATAGCTAATGGGACCCATACTAAGCTTCCTCCCATCAACAGCATACACATCTTCAGGTCTCTCTTTCTGCACAAGAGCTATTCCCAAGCGTTGGGCTTCCTGTATATCAATGAACATGCCCGTTGCCCCTGAATCCACCATAGCTGATGTTACTACAGGTTCCCCGGCCAACATTAACACAATGGACACAAACAGATGATTTGTCACCCTACTCAATCTGCCACTCAATGAAGGGACATACATAGGACTCCAAGAAACCCCTTCCCGTTTCCCAGAGTCAATTAGTTTTCCGTCACCTTTTCTGTATCAGCAGAGGCCACTCGGTTACCTCGGAAATGGTTTGTTTTGGGCTTTACTGGGCATTCTCTTACATAGTGGCCCTTTTTTCCACAATATAAACAAAGGCCTTGTTTACGCCTAGATTCTCTCTCAGCTGGTGTCAAAGCTGATCTCACAGCCCCTATCTCCATAGGTTCAGAAGAGGAAGCCTGATTCCCTTCCTTGGTGACATGTGTCTCATCCACTGGTCTTCTCCGATTGTCACCTTTCTTCTCCCCTAGTCGATGGTCTAACCGCAGAGCCAGATTAATCAAACCTTCGTAGGTAGTGGGTTGAGGATCGATTTGTGCTATGACGTCCTTAAGTTCGTCGTTCAACCCTTGATGAAACAGGGATGCCTGTTTATTTTCGGGCCATGTGGTTTCCGTCACTAAACGCCTGAAGGCATTCAAATATGTAACCAAATCTTTTTACCTTGCCTTAATTCTAACAATTCCCTGTCAGCCGTATAGGAATCTGCCCTTCTATCAAACACTCTCAGGAATTCTGTTCGAAAAGCTTCCCAATCATGCAATAGAGTGTCATTACGATTAACCAACGGGACCGCCCATTTAGCAGCATTGCCAGCTAGGTAGGATATCAGAAAGGCCACCTTAGCCTGATTAGTGGGGAAGGATCTAGGCTTGCAAGAATAATGTAACGCTATCTGAGTGAGGAACACCTGAACTTTGTCTGAATCCCCATGAAAACGCTCAGGTGGCGCTAATGGAACAGACACTGGCATCTCCACTACCACAGGCTGAGGCGGAGGAGCGGTCCCTGCATCAAAAGGATTGCGTTGAACGATATCCACACGGGCCCTCAAGTCAGCAGTCTCTAACCGAGACGCCGCTACCTCCAACTGTAAAACACCCAGAGCCTCTATCACATCATCCAACGTGGCCATACCTGCACAACCCGACCGGGAGGACTAAGATACGTGGGTCGGGGATTCTGTTATGATGTAGTCCGCAGGATCGGTTTGTTGATTGGTATGCCCACCTCTAGATCGAGCCCACGCCTGAATTGCTGTAATGGCGCAGAACATGGACAGGATCAAGCGAGGGGAAAATAGAACAGATCAGGGAAGGAAAAGAAGGGGACAGCAGGGAGGGAGATCTGAAAGACATAAACAGAACACACACATAAGACTAGATTCTATGCCTTAAACACAACAATAATCTTGGAACTACTGTAAAGAGATATACCTGTAAAGGAATATTCAAACCTTGTAGATGTGTAGAGGCAACGCAGGGGTTGATATGGTGTAACTATAGTACGCACAAAAGACAGGAAAACGTGTTATACTTCGTGACAGAATATACAACGTAATATCTACATGTCCTGCTGTACATGAAATAGGAACATACCTAAGTATTGGCTCTACTAAACTTCACAGGGGAAGAGTGTAACCTACACCTCCCGATCCCCTGTTAAATAGAAGAGGTAAATACACAGTTAACACCTAAAGAATATGTGATGCACGTTGCCTTATAAATGAAAACACAGTTCGGATGCCATCAATCAAAGATCATTCCTTGAACTCTCGGCGGTTCCAAACACCCAACTAATGCCTCTTAGCTGGGTACAAGGCGGAATCTCAATGTACAAAAGAGCACTTTGAATGTTCTCTGTGCTACCCAAAAGTCTGCTAGCACGAAGCAGAAGAAAACACCGTTGGCCGAAAATGCCAACCGAGTCAATCCTAATGATAACCAAGTCTCAGAACTAGTACCATGATAACAGCCGTTATCGCAAAACCCCAAAGTAACCAGGAAACCAAAACAAAACCAGCGATCTGCTGTGAAGGGCTGTGGTGCAAGCACCCTTACAGCACCAGGACAGGCGAATCCTAAATCCAGAACAGACTCGCGGACCGGAATACCCGACACCGATCCCCGGCCGCCATTCTCCTTAAATGTGTTCATCGTGAGAACGCAGCGTGCCGCTAAGGATCTCGGGAATTGTAGTTCCGGCCCAGGGCATGCCGGGAGACGTAGTTCAGTTAAGTCGCGATCTTGACACTCCTTGACTTCCAACAATGCCGTCTCTGTGCTCATGCTAGACCGGAAACCCGACTGTGAGTGGTGCAAGATATTGTTAGTCTCCAAGAAGTTGGCAAGGGTCAGATGGGCATGTTTCTCCACAATCTTCGCGAATGCAGGCAGAAGAGAGATTTACCTATAGTTAACGTGGGCCGTGGGATCCAAATTAGTTTTTTTTAGGAGTGGTAGAATCAGGGCCTGTTTCCATGTCTGAGGGACCACCCCTGTGCTGAGGGAAAGATTAAGCACCGGATTGACTAGAGGGTTGATCACTTGTGCGACTTTTGCCAAAAATTTGGCAGGACAAGGGTCGAGAGGGGAACCTGATTTTAATTTCCATAGAAGATTCAAGGGGGCCTGAAAAGAAAGAGGAGGGAAATTCGAGAGGGTAGAACCCTCAGCAACTGACATCAATGCAGGTAAAGACACAACCGAAGCTGCGACCACCCCAGAAGATACAAAAGAGGCCTGGATGGTTTTGATTTTGCTGGCAAAAAAGTCAGCTAACTCAGTAACCCAAAGTTCAGAGTGCGAGTTCTTGGGAAAGCACCAAGAAGGAGAGGTAAATTCCTTCACTATCCGAAATATTTCTTTGCAGGAGTTAGTAGCTGCCTCAATTCTTCCTGCAAAATAAGACTTTTTTTCAGAGGTGATGTCGCGGTGATATTCCTTAATAGATTCCCTGTATGTCTCCTTACAAGCTAAATCATGATGGCGGGGCGCCATGCTCTTTCTGCTTTTTTACACTGCCGCCGCTTCTCCGCCAGAGCTGAAGAAAACCAGGGAGCTGAAGCCTGGTGAGATTTTATTCGGTCGTCTCGGGAGGGAGCGAGTTCGTCTAATTGCTGGACAAGCCAAGCCAGCAGGTGTTCCAAATCAGTCTCTAGAATGCCTGTCCGCTGGCAGGGATAAGTAAGTAGGACCTGCGCCAGCATGTCCGGGGAGATCCGATGGAAAGCTCTAAAGTTCTGCCCTTGGCGGACATGCCCACTCGAACTAGCTATATCAGAGTGAGTGATCTGAAAGTTCACTAGATAGTGATCAGACCACAGGACTGGCACGGGAATGGAGGTATCAATCGGGACAGTTGAGAACACTTGGTCCAGTGTGTGGCCCTTGATATGTGTAGGGGCAGAGAGACACGGAACAAGTCCAAGTGAGATAGTGGTGTCACTGATCTTAATAGTGTCTACCGCGTCCTCCACATCCATACGGATATTAAAATCGCCCAAAAGCAAACAGGGCTGTGTTCTTACACATAGTGCAGGAATCATAGAGTGGAGTTCTTCATGGAAAGAACAGATGGGACCGGGAGGCCTGTAAACCAAAAGCCCCGAGAAGGAATGATTAGGGGACAGGGACAGAGAAAAACCGAGGGTCTCACACCCCTGGATGTCGTCAGTGTGTATAATAGAACATGCGTGGCGCTTATCCACCACCATCGCAACCCCTCCGCCCCTGCCGTTGGCTCTGTCCTTCCTGAAGATAACATAGTTGGGGGGAAGCGCCGTGGCTATATCAGGGCCAGACCAGTCCCCCAGCCACGTCTCAATCAGAAAGAGACAGGTGGGCTTAGTGTCAGACAACAGATTGTGAAGGTCTAGCGCATGCTTCCCCAGGGACCTAGTATTAAGGAGTAGACAAGTGCTCCTATTGGACTTAGACTTGGAAGTGGAAATGGAGCCATTGCCTGGTTACCATCTACAACTGGAGCAGCGCCTCTTGCCTTTGAGACGTTTGGGAAATACAATGCAGCAGGTATTCGCTTTATCTCTGAGAGCTAAAAGCTCACCCGGGGTATATTTTAGCATCTTACCTACCAACAGGTAAACCTAGTCCCAGCCACGGCCGCACCCGTCCGCCTCCGGGACGCTGACGGGCGCAGACGGGCTTTCCTTTGGCGCTCCTTCGGCGCGTCCGCTGCTTGCGTCCGCTGCTCGCGTCCGCTGCTCGGAGGCAAGGGTGCCTAGTTTTAAGGCGACGCCGGCGAGAGGCAGCACCACTAGTCTGCCGCCGGGCGCGCCTGCCTCCCCCCAAGATGGCCGCAAATGGTGCGAGGCCTACAAGTCCCAGAACACCCTTCAGCACCTTATCGGCTGAAAGAGGGACGGACACTGAAGGCAAAGCAGCGCAATACAGATAGCAGAGAAACGAAGGGTAAGTGTCAGATTAGAATGCCAGTGATGAAAAGAAGGCCTAGAGTCACCCGGCTTTCCGCCTCAGGTAACTCGGAATAGGGAGAGGAGCGCAATGCGCCACAGTGAAACACAACACAGTTAAAATCGCTAGTAGTCAGCAGACGGTTGTGAAAAAAAATAGCTAGTAGTCAGCAGATAAAATCGCTAGTACTCAGCAGGTAGCATACAACAATTTTAAAATCAGCAGCAATTCAGCACATTAGCACCCGCTCGCCCGCACCCGGCTTTCCGCCTCAGGTTTCAAGGGAGGAATGAGGATCAGTTGTGTTTCTTTCCACCTCCAAGCGCAAAATAAGCACCCCAGAATGGAGACTAACAAGATTCGGGGGGAAACTCTGAAAGTGGTTGAAGGAATACTCTTGAAAAACCACCTGTAGAAATCAAATCACTGACCTCACATCCTTCAAAAACTCTCTAAAATAACTGCTACTCTCAAGACAAACCATATCCATCAATACTACCTCAGAAAACCACATAACTCTAACTGGTCCTTCCACATCCTTTCTAACGCGGTCAGTCCCATGAGATATCTACAATATCACCTTACAATCTCTCCAACTTTTGAAAAAAAATAACATACATCTGGTGATAAAGAATATCTCACAGTCACTTCTCTACTCTGTCAGCATGTCCAAACGTATCAGTCATTTTCCATCTATAAATAAAAGACTTAGGGCCAGATGTAGGTCGCCAATTACCGGTCGGTAACGGCCGATTTCGGCCGTTACCGACCGGTATTTGGGATTTGGCATTTAGGGGGGATTTTATTTACAGAATCGGTATATTTACCGATTCGGTAAATTTACAGATTCGGTAAAATACCGAATCGGTAAATTTACTGATTCTGTAAATCAAGATGTAGGTGGCACTGTAATCAGTGCCACAGGCCCTTACCGAATCGTTATTTACCATGGAATACTATTCAATGGTAAATAACGAATTCTAGAGTACATGCACATCTGTGCATGTACACCTGTGCCATGTGGCACACAGACATGCCCTAAGGGCATGTCTGTGTGTCACATGGCACACAAGCCTGAAACAGGGGTGCAACAGGGTGTCAAAGTGACACCCTGTCCCCCTTGTAAATTCGGTAATTTTACCGATTCTGTAATTACCGAATCGGCATTTGCTATTGAATCCTATGGGCTTCAAGGCCCATAGGAATCAATGGCAAATACCGATTCTGTAATTACAGAATCGGTAATTACCGAATCTTACAGATTCGATATTTTTACCGAATTTTTTACCTACATAGCAATTACCGAATAGTGAATACCGAATCGGTAAAATTCGGTATTTACCATTCGGTAATTTGCTATTACCTACATCTGGGCCTAAGGGCCAGATGAAGGAAAGCCTAATTCCGGTCGGTAACGGCCGAAATTACCGAATTTCGGCCGTTACCGACCGGAATTAGGCTTTTCATATGTAGGTGGCTACATTTCAGATTCGGTAACTTACCGAATCGGTATTTAAGAATTCGGTAAATTACCGATTCTTAAAAATACAGAATCTGTAAATTACCGAATCTGAAATGTAGGGAGCACTCAAATAAGTGCTTTTCCCGTTTTAGGATTCGTTATTTACCACCAACTAGAAGTTGGTGGTAAATAATGAAAACCTTTGAAAAAGCATTTTTTTTGCTTTTCCAACAGTGCCATGTTGCAGACATACATGCCCCTAGGGCATGTATGTCTGCAACATGTGCACCCATACACAATTGAAGGGTGCAACAGGGTGTCAAAGTGACACCCTTCCACCCTTCAATGTTTCCCCCTTTTACCGAATCGGTATTTACCAATTCGGTAATTGACATTCATTCCTATGGGCCTCCAGGCCCATAGGAATGAATGGCAATTACCGAATCGGTAAATACCGATTCGGTAATTACCGAAACTTACCGATTCGGTAATTTTTTACGAAAAATTACCTACATCCCAATTGCCTGTTCTTAAATACCGAATCGGTATGATTCGGTATTTAAGAATTGGTAATCTGGGATTACCTACATCTGGCCCTCGGTAACCAGGTATAGAAACAGCTAAGGGCGCTCTGCAAAGATTAATGGAAATGTATAGAGAACAATAGTACTGATCGGTGCCAGTAGGAAAGGAAGGGTCGGTTACCAATACAACCCTGATTAATCCTTCAAAGAAGGGAACAAAGTAAACAGCAAAAATCCAATCTGAGCACACATTGCGTAGTCCAATGCTAATAATGTTGTAAACACAAGTATGAATTACCGATCGACAAAACACGAATTGGCTATATCAAGTTACAAATGCTGAATGAATATACACTGATTACGTGGATTGGATTACATTGAAAACTGGCTATGTTAAGAATTTGGATTGAACATTGTAAATGAATTGGATTCTGTGAGACCCAAACAGATGCCTTTGGATTAAAAGTGGGCAACGATAACACTTGTGTTTGCAAAATTATTGGTATTGGACTTCTCAATGTGTGCTTGGATTGGATTTTTGCTGTTTATTTTCCATCTATACCCCGAGGAACTCCTCTCTGTTTATTATCTCTCCCTTAAATGGATTTCTACAATGATATTTGTATTGTTAACTACTGTCAATGTTTAACTTGTTACCCTAAGAATTGTATTTGTCTGTCAAATCTACGTGCTGCAACCTGGAACCGTACTCTTGACATTTGCTGCACAATAAACAAATAGTGGTATAGGTCTACGAATATCCAGTGTATAGGCATTACCATGAATCTTATTGGGGAAAAGAACAGACTCCTATCCTAACACCTTTAGAACTTCCTCTTCCTGACTAGGTTTTAAAATGATGGGCGACGAAAGAAGAGCATCCAAATTTGATAGTCTAAAAAGTTCTGCCATAATGTCTGGCCTATTATAGACTCTAAAGGTTGCACTGTTATTGTCGTAGCATAAATAGATAAGATATCTGATAGAGACATCTAGCCGCAGATTCCTTATCTGTGAACCTCCAGGCGTCAGGCTGGATCTGGAAGATTTTTCTTAGCAGTACCCCTGCACGCCGGTGGGTGGCGTTGGTTGCCTCCGCGTGATGTCGTATGGCTTCGAGTCATAGTCGTGATGTCCACGTCATGTATATAGGCGCCACCTCTGCACGCTGATTTCAGTTATTTTCTTTCTGCAACAGTCAGTGCTGATTGGTTTAAGAGAGCTACCCCCTGTCTTTTTTTGACAGACTTTTTTTCGAATCTTTTTCAGTGTGTATGATGTCCAAGAAGACTTAGGGGTGTAAACTGTGTATCTCCAGTCACCGAGCCATGTCGCTAAAGGACCCCTACCTTGTGCGCCTTTGGTGCCTGGAGCGCGACCATGACCTGAAGTCGTGCACCGACTACCGGGCCATGGTGCCGAAAGCTCTGAGGGAGCGGCCTCTAAAGCTGCTTGTGGCCTGGTGTCAGGCGCCTCGGAGATCTCCTGAAAGATCTCGTACCTGCTCTCGGTCGATAGGAAGGTCCGAGCACTGCTCCGGGGGATCGAAGTCTTCATCCTTCCATTCAAAATCTTTGAAGGGTTAGGTAAGAAGCACCATAAGAAGCACGAGTAGTCGAAGAATGCTTCGACATCACCCCATCCGTCACGCGACGAGATGGAGGAGTCTTGGCGTTCGAGGCCCTGGGTCGGCTCCGCGTTTCCCTCCCTTTCTGGGGACGGGAGCGCCCCCCGCCCTGTTAAAAGAATTTTATGACGCCTTGTGCGTCATATTTCGGTGGCCTGACCCTCTTGGCGTGCCTTTCAGCCCTACAGGCTCAGCGGAAGAAGCTCCTCTGTGTTCCGTGCCAGCGGCTCCAGCGCCCAAGGCTCCTCATGGATGTGTTCCCAGATCCGGTATGTTGCAGGTCGCACCCATTCGACCTTCCCGAGCACCTTCGACCTTTCCGAGCGCCACACCCGCCGCTGAGACCCACGATGTCACCGGCGCAAACCCCATTCTTATCCCCGATGACTCAGAGCCGGTCGGGCATCCACCAACACGGTGACTGGCACCAACAAAGCCTTGGGGAAAATATGCCATATCCTCAGCCTTATTCTGAAGGACTAGGATTAGAGGAAGATTGGGAGGGGATGCAGGAACCCTTCGAAGTCCCACATGACACAGAAGAAATGGACTGGTATGAGAAACTGGGTGATGCCAGTGGCTTGGATACCTCTCCAAAGCCTGGCATGCTTTCCCCTCCTAATCTGGTTATGGAGGAGAGAGCTTCCTTCAACATGGTGGTGCGTAGGGCTGTTGAGATCTTGGTCTTGCATCTTCCTACTGTGGCAGTCAAGATCAATGTCTTGACAGAGGTCCTGCAGCCTGGTGTCTCCACCTCGGAACCCATGCTCCCATTTATTGAGGCCTTGACCGATGTTCTTCGGGGGACCTAGTCCAAACCCAGCACAGAGGCTCCTGTGAATAGATTAATCGCCCACCGCCTTGCACCAGGCGACCCAGCTTTCCTCACCTCCCACCCAACCCCTGAGAGCAAGCGTTGTTGTCCAAGCTACTACTTCCTGTGAAGCGTTCCCTTGCGCACCCCTGGGTAGGGAATGCAAGAGCCTGGATAGCTTCTGAAAATGTTTTCTTCCACCAGGATAGCATTGCGGTCCGTAAACACCGCATGCCTATTGGGCTGTTACTCCCTCTCCCTGTGGGAGATGGTTGCGCAAGTGCAGCCACAAGACCCGGAGAAGGCCTGGGCTGCCCTCTCCTAAGCTGTTGTAGACGGGAGGAATGCCGCAAACTTTACTATATACTGTGGCCTTGACATGATAGACTCGCTGGGCAGATCGATTTCCTCGACGGTGGCAGTTAGAAACCACGCCTGGTTTAGAACATCTGGCTTCTTGTGTGATGTCCAAGCAAATGTGATAGACATGCCTTTGATGGCTCTCGTCTCTTCGGAGACAGGAGGATGCAGCACTAGAGCACTTCAAGGAGTCGCAGGCTACGGAAAAGTCCTTGGGTCTCTCTGTATCTTCCTGTCCTGCATCTGCCTTTCGCTGTTTATGTGGCTACGGAAGGGGTTTCCAACGGCGCCAGCCCTATCTTAGCCAGAGGACCATGCAAGTTCAGCAACCTCTGTGCCACTGTGGGTGTGGTTCGCCCCGATCCTGTGGGCCGGGCAGCCAGAAGTGAGGTCAGGCCACAATCTCCTCTCCCTTTGCCGCCTCCAAACCTTCCTAGTCTGAGCCTTCGAGATCATGGGCGTCCAGTGGTGGCAGGATACGCCATCACCTCCAACACTGGCGGGACATCACCTCGGACAGGTGGGTTTTGCAAATAGCCAGAAAGGGCTACTCTCTCCCTTTCAAGACTACCCCATCCTCCATGCCTCCAACATACGATCGGCTGATTGAGGATCACCTTGCTTAGCTTTAGAAGGAAGTCAAGACTCTCTGGTCAAGGGAGCTATAGAGAGGTGTCCTGGGCCAGAAGTAGGCTGTGGTTGCTATTTCCGCTACTTTCGGGTCCCCAAAAAAACGGAGGCCTCCGTCCTATCTTCAACCTCAGAACCCTAAACTACTTCCTCAAAAAAGAGAAGTTCAATATGCTCACTCTTGCTTAGGTTCTGTCTGTCCAGGACCCGGGAGACTGGATGGTAGCATTGAAGTTGCAGGATGCCTATTTCCATATCCCTGTCCTGCCTGCCCATTGGAGCTACTTTCGGTTTATGGTAGGCCACGAGCACTTTCAGTTTACAGTGCTCCCCTTTAGCCTCACCAGTGCCTTTCGGGTGTACACAAAGGTGATGGCGGTGGTCGCAGCTCATCTACGCAGATCAGGGGTTCCAGTCTTTCCCTATCTCGACGACTGGCTGTTGAAGGCAGGCACGGCCTAGGCAGTTGTCTTCCACCTCCAGACTATGGCAAACCTCCTGCATTCTCTGCGGTTCACTATCAATGTGCCAAAGTCACACCTGACTCCCTTTCAGATGCTCCCTTTTATCATGGCCGTTCTGGACATGTTGCAGTTTTGGGCCTATCCTCCTGAGCGGCGAGTCCAGGATATTCAGGCTATAATTCCGATGTTTCAGCCTCTATCCTGTATTTCAGTGAGACTGACTCTGAGTCTGCTGGGCCTTATGGCCTCCTGGCATTCTGCTGATGACTCATGCCAGGTGGCACATGCAGGCTCTACAGCGAGACCTGAAGCTACAATGGGTGCAGCATCAGGGTAATCTCACCGATCTGGTCCAGATTTCAGAGGGAACTGCGAAAGATCTGCAATGGTGGTTGGCTATCCGCGATTTGGTCAGAGGCAGCCCTCTCTCCCTTCCGGCAGCCCTCTCTCCCTTCCCCAACTGGATCTCACAGTAGTGACAGATGCGTCACTTCTGGGATGGGGCAGCCATCTGGGGGAGGTGGAGATCAGAGGACTCATATCGACTTGTTGGACCTCTGTGCGATCCAATTGGCACTAAAGGCCTTCTTACCATCCCTCAAGGGAAGGCTCGTTCAGTTGTTCAAGGACAATACTACCGCCATGGGGTACTGCAACAAACAGGGTGGGGTCGTGGACCCTCTGTCAAAAGGCCCTGCGCCTTTGGACGTAGCTGGTACATCACTGCATATCCCTGGTGGTTCAACACCTGGCCAGCCTCTTGAACTCCAGGGAGGATGAACTCAGCTTTGGTGCCTATCACACCACAAGTGGCATCTTCATCCGGAGGTGGTACAAGAACTCTTTCAGTGAGGAGAGCCTTGGTTATATCTGTTCGCCTCCACTGGGAACGTGCAATGTCAGCAGTGTTGTATGTTGGAGTTTGTAAGCCGGCTCTCGCTCAGTGACGCCTTTTGTCTCGAGTGGAGCTCTGTCCTCTTTTTCTGGCTATACCACTCCAGTCAAGAGTGCTTCAGAAAATCTGGAGCAACCGCGCACAAGTCATTCTTGTGGCTCTGGTCTGGGCATGGAGAGTTTAGTATCCTGAGCTTCTGCAGATGAGCTTCGATCCTCCAATCAGGCTGCCCCTTCAAGAAGATCTTCTGTCGCAGTAGCAGGGGAGGGCTCACCGCCCGAACCTGTCAACTATCCGCCTCCTTGCGTGGAGATTGAGCGGCGACAGTTGATAGCAGTTGACCTTCCTCCCGAATTGTGCAAAGGTACTTTGGCAGCCAGACGTCCCTCAACTAAGTTGTTATACTCCTGTCAATGGTAAAAATGTTGTACATTTTGTATAGAATGGTCCATTGACCCTTTGTCTGCCTTCCTCTCTAATATTCTTCTTTTCATCCTGTCTCTTGCTAGACTCTAGCATATCCCTTTGTCCTTTTTGGCCCTAACGTATGCTTTCTTTTTGTCCGTGCAGACCAGTGTTTCAAGTTAGGACACCCATTGTCCATTCCAGATTCTTTTTGCTATACTTGTACTGGTCTCACGGATCATACCAACTTAGGGGCCGATTACGATTTTGTCCGGAAATCATGCCGTCCGGAAATCATTCCGACTGAATCGGTTCTCGAATGCTTTTCAGACTACTAGGATCAGGCCAGTCCAACTGAGCGACTTGATGCTTCCGGATACGATTCAGTTGGACTCCCATTGGTTATAATGGGAGCCTGTGTTCCTAACGAGAACACAGGCTCCCATTGAATAAAGGGGTGGCTGGGGAAAAATCGTGCCCCCTGTGGCAGGCACCCCATGGTTCCTGCCACACTGTTCATGGTCAGATAGGGGGACCCATGAGTACCCCCATAGGCCCCATTCGGCAGGCCTCAGGTGAAGGGGATCTGCTATGGACCCCCAAAGACAGATTCAGACTTTCGTTTTGTTCCGGGCAAACCGGCTGTCTGAATCTGTCATCGTAATCGCTCGCTCGGAAATCGTGTCCATAGAGCTGTACTAATCGGCTCCGAAAGGCTCGACCTGTACGAATGCCTTTCGGAACCGATTCGGTCATCCCTCATGGTTTCCCGGCATTGTAATCGGTCGTCCAAAACTGGGTATGATTCGGTTGGAAACAAGGGCTCCATCCAGATTCGGCAAACGCGAATCCAATTCGGACCCCTTCCGAATGGGATAGTAATCTAGCTCTTAATTTTTGCCTTTAATTTCAAATTTGTTCACATTTACAGAACTCACTAAAATGTTCAGTGTCAGATTTTACATTTTCATGTATATGTACTTTAACAATCTGCTAATATTATTTAATTATTTTAACTGTTGTGCAACCCTTGAGTAGGTCTCACGGACCCTAGTTTAAGCACCACTGTTGTATGGTATAAAATTGGAATGTCATGGAATTAGAATCACAGACCAGTCATTTGAGGAGCAAGAAATGTAGAGAATTTATTAATGGGAGGAATTCATATAGCATGCTGATTTTGTTTTTGATGGTATTGAAAATAAATAGAGTAAGTACATGTAGTTTATCAGCATAAAAATAAGTTGAAGCTAGAATAATAAAGTATGCTGTGCTTAACAAAAAGAACCCCCCCACGTTTGTTAGCCAGGAGACCAGCACCACCCTATTTACTTTTAATGCCTCTACTATTGTGCAACTGTTCCATTGTCCTTTAACAATTGTAAGAATGTACGTTGTATTTTAGCTCAGTGTATACTACTGTGTTGTACTTTACTGTACAGTGCTAATTACAGAAGTGGTGGCATATAGAGAAAAATGATGAATACTTTTTGTGCTCGCTTTAGTATTGATTACCAATGAGCAGATTCAATAAAAACACATTTTGGAGAGGCACCCTGCCCCTAGCAAATGCCTGCCCATATGATCCCGGACCACAACAGCAGCTCCTGCGCCTGCATGACTTGGTAGGCCTACCCGTGCATTCTAGTTCTAAAGGTGTCCTCCAGTGGATCTGGTAAGCATTGGTTCCCATGAGCAACCAAGGAGTACAGCACAGGGGCTGCTGGATGGAAGAGAACAAGAGCATTTGAATATCAATAGCTTCATTGCATATTAGCACTAAAGAGCTCGACTGAATGGATCCACACACTAGTAAATACTGAAAAACAGATAGCTGTGCAATCCCAAAATGCTGCAATTTGTTTGGATTGTAGCTGGTAGTCGAGTTCATAGTGGTCTAATGTACTACTGGAGGGGAACATTAGAGCTGCAATAGCTTCCCTATGACAATCAATATACTTCTGGTTGATCATTCCACTGTGCGTAATGGGAAGGATGGTACTGTTTAAGATGGTCTTCCTGTATTGTCTCATATTGTTTCCCCGCCCATCCAAATTCGCATGCCTAAATCCCTCTTTTGTGAGGTGGCTAGACTGCTGACTTACTTTATGTGGGGGACAAACCATTGCAGATTCACGTTTGCGAAATGTTCCCTCCTCAATGATATAGGTGGGATGGCGTTTCCCAATATGGAGCTTTATTATGTAGCCGATTAGTTGAAATGCACAGCTTATTGGAGATCTGAAATCTGGAGTGGTATGACCACTTCCACTGAATTCACTCCTACCTGTGCTGATTTGGTAGCCTTATATCTTAAACCTTGGCTGCAACAGCGGGAGCACCCGGATGTGCTTCCACTTGGCACGCTCCCCTATGCATAAGTTTGCGCTCACCAGCACACAAGAGCAAAACTCCCTTATGCAAAGGCATTTGCTCTTGCAGTGCTGTTACATCTCTCCCATGACAGCGACTGTTCTGGCCTACATGATTGGACCCGCAGGGGCATGACCACTCTTGGAGCTTTGTATGTGAATGGACAACTGCATAGCTTAAGCGATCTCACGGAAGACTTTGTGATCCCCTCACGGCAGTTTTTATTTTACGGCGTGGTATCACTTGCCATACGGCACGCCTGGAGGGATGGCAACCAAGAACATGTTGCACATAGTTGTCTGAAACTCATTTGCACGACCACTGGGTGCACATGAGAGATAACCCTTATTTATAAGTCGCTGCTGGCACAGGGTAAGGTTGAGCTGATTGGACTTGGCAAGCAATGGTCCACAGACATGGACCTGGTGCTTAAGTATACAGATTGGGCCAATGTCCAGAGAAACAGCCCTCGTACTACCCGAAATGCCTGGTTCAAATTGATTCAATTCTGCTACCTGCGTAAGGTTTATCTGCATCAACCTCCTATTTTCTGGAGCACACGCAACCTGTCTGTGGTTCCAGCTGGAAGGGGTGAATTTTTACCATATGGTTTGGGGCTGTCGTCGCTCACACCCTTCTGGGATACTGTCCTGGAACTCATATTCTCCTCCATGGATCGCAATGTTGACAAGTTACCCGTGGTCTGCCGGTTGGAATTGGGTCCCAAACCTAAAACTGAACTAGTAACTAAAAGATTCGCAGACCTGACCTATATCCTGGCCCAAAGGTAACAGTCCATGCCATGGAAATTTCCCACAGGCGCTACTCTGCAGAAACAGAGATGAGAACTGACTAAATAGTCCGGGTGTGAAGGGGCCCTGTTGCAATTAGAAGCGCGGAGCGGTCTGTGTAGTTCTGAGCATGCACAGGCATGGAAAATGATCCCTTGAAACCGCCCACCCCCCAACGGAGACCCCTATGATGAATAATGCCCTGCAGAACCCTTATTTAGGGAGCTGAGCTTTGCCAAGTGCCTGGGCTCGGCTGGGGCTGGTAGGTTAGCGAAAGCCTGGCCTGCTGCTCTGGGCCCGGATTTCTAGCCCCACTCCCCACCCCAAAGTCACCAGTACAATACCCTGGTTCTTCACAGCATTTCAGAAGCTTATTATTAAGTTGTTTGTCTTTACTGTTTGAGTTTACCCTCCACCATCTTTTTTCCTACATCCAATCCTGTTTTAACATGGTTGCAAATCCTACTATGTATGTGTCCACTGGTGCTGGTTCTCTGGTAGATTGTTTCTTCTGATACAACCACTTTGTAAACAATTTGTAACAGTATGTAATTTGGAGTCGATATGGCGAATGGTGGGGACTGTTTGAAGAAGCTGTATTGCTCCTTACTTATTGGCATATGTTATGCCATAAAACCCTAAAAACATTTTTTTTAAAAATAAAAACGTTCATAGTGTTTTAATGAAAAGCTTAAGTAACCGGGCATGTGGATGCCTCTGTGTCCTTCATTCACAAGGAGCTGGGTTTAAATTTGCATCCACGCACTTCCACATTCTACTAGGGCAGTGGACTTCTAAATTCCCTTACCATTACACTCATACCTGTCCTACACCACTCACGACGGTCTTCTGCAATTCCTTAGTGCAATGCATTAGACATTACATTTATTACTAGAGTTCATTAGCAGAGGCAGTGGCCAAAATGGAATACACAACCACATTTCCATTGTACGGGGGATGGAGCCGGTGTTGCAGCTGCAGTTCTCTCGCATTGGTTATCCTCCCTAGAACATGAGCCTGGCTCGATCAGTGCTACTTCTGTGCACATAGAAAGACATTTCCCCACTGGCAGATGTGTACCTTTTTGTCTTTTAGGTGGCAGATAGTGAACCATGGAGAAGAAACAGGGGAAGACAGGGGGAACAGCACCACAGGCAGCAGCGGCGACCAAACCTGAGGTGGCACCTGGGACATCACACGGGGTGTCAAGTGGGTCATCAAGCGGGACGTCACCCCAGACAACACCCAAGGGAAGCCGGCGACTCAGCCCGAGGACCCCTCGAGGAATTCTGAAACTGAACTCGAACCAGGCTGTTCATCTACCACTTAATATGCCTGAAACGTAATGTAATGTAAAGAGTTGTTTTTAGAAGCAAGAAGCATGCTACCTAGAGCTCAGTGTGTATGCTCAATGTGTCCTCAGAATGGGCTGTTAAGTAATATGGCATTTAGCTGCTGGTCCTTCTGGACATGACTGAAAACCGGTTCTTAACACAATCTCAAGTGGTCTCAGGGCCTGCAGGAAGTGCAAAGCTTCTTGGGTATTTAGCTACCAAAACATCCTGAGGTCTGAAAGCTTTGGGGCAGCAGTGAGGTTTGGAGCCCCCCACATGGAACAACAAACCAACTACGCCAAAGTCTGTCCTTATAATACATTTTGTCAGTTATCTATTTTGGGAGGGCGTTTGTGGATCTACAGCCTAGTGTGGTCGCTCACCTAGAACCTTCAGCCCACAAGACCTCCTGCAATTGACATAAGAACCTGCCAGTCCTGGTCAAGAGGACATGTGGCTAAATATTTCCACTCGCCATATGACCAGTGACATTCGTCCGGGCCGAAACACTTTCCTTTGCCTAGCTTTCCCAGCAATGGTGAACCCATATTCTGCTCCTCACAAGATTGTGTGTGTATATTTGTGTATAATAGAATGTGTGTGTGTGTGTGTGCATGCGTGCGCACACCTCTGGGTGTGTGTGTAAGCACATGTGTGATTCTATGCCGAGAGAATCTGTTCTGTTCCATTGGACAAATTCCCAATCTCTTTGCCTTTCAAAGAGCAGAGAATGGCTCCAACTTCACAGACCATAAGCATTGGAGGCTGCATCAAACAAGAGGATTTAATATGTCTCAACCACTGTCTCCAGAATGTGTGATATGTAGTACGGCGTCAGTTTGACCAGTAGACTAAGGTATCCAGATGCAGGGACACATGGGTATTGCAACCTGAAAAAAGTCAATGTTCTCTAACTTCTGCACAAGGGAATAACTTCATGCGCGTACTCCAATGAATGAGTTTCATTATAGCCACTGTTTCCGCCTAGAATTCTTTTTCAATTGCTACAGAGGTTCCAGCATGCACAGACAAACTGCCCACTCTGTTATTTGGGTCAGGAGCTCAGACCAGTTAGAACTTGCTCCAGGTCCTGCAGTTCTCTACAACAGTGCTAGTGCTCAGTGCCAGAAACCAGCTGCAACCAGGTGTATGCACTGCTGTCAGACGGCCTCCAAAAAGGTCTGCCTCCACTGATCAAAATTAAATGATTTTCTTTATTTAAAGCAAAGATTAATCATGTCAAAAGAATACACCTGGCCCACATTTTTCACCGTTTTGGAGCTTACCCAGGACTAGAATGTATCCCTCTTCTAACAAGGTTTTATATTCAATTCAATTCAGTACATCTTTATTCAGTAATAAAATAGCCATTAAAGCACACAATACAATACAGTGGGTATACATCAAAAGAGCATCATATTTCAATGCCATTAAATCTTTAAAAATATTAAAATGGGAAAAAGAGAAGTCAATAATCTGACATTGTTTTCCTAGAGGATACAGCATGAAGAAACATAGTTACGCAGCAGCATGATTTGTCATCAGACAGTGTGCGTAGGAAGCAATGCGCCTGCATACAGAATCGTATCTTTCTGGCTCTTATAAGTGGTAAAACATATAAAAACCACAGAAAAAAGGAAATGCAGCACATTTGTTTTAGAATAATTATTGCATGGGCATGTCCTTAGATCGAGCTCCTGTTGATACCCACTTGGTAAGCATAAACAATATTTTATTGTACCAGCCCTAAAAGCTAAACAATAGGGACAGTGTCCAGCTCCTGTTTGTGTTCCATAAATATTCCGAGCTAGGCTCCCCTAAATTAAAATGCAGATGATCTAGAACACTCATTTTCTTACTCTCAGACCGTAATCTATGTGTTACAGCTTTCTCCAATAATAAATGCTTCACTTGCTTCCTACAAGCGGCAGTGTATGGCTCTCCTACGAAAAACCTATCTATTTGGCCCACACTTTCCAAAGATTTTTTGACATAGGCCAACCAGGGGATAGAAAGGCCCCTTTTGCAGGCCTGACAATCATTACCTATACTCTCTGTTAGTGTGGCACCCTCTAAGCTCCAAATGGATAGCCGCACGGTGGCCCGGTCGGTGACTCTGAATAGAGGCACTCAGGTAGCCTATGCCCGATTTGCTGTGGCAAATAAAGTGGGAGAGAGATGCTGGGGCTGATACTAACCTTCTTAAGAGATTATCTTCCCTCTGGAGATTTTTAAGAGCACCCAATCCCCATACGCCCGCACCATAAGTTGCAATAGGAATGCACTGTGATAAGTATATTTGCTGTGAGGGTTTCAGGGGCCTTCCTCCCTTTGGTGATGGCAGACTGAGCAATGACCCAATTGACCTTGAAACCTTTACTCTGCACTGTGCTATGTGCTGATACCATAAACCCGAAGTACAAACATTAATTCCTAAATAGGAGAAAGTGCAAATGGTAGATAAAGTGCTCGGGCCTGCAGCAATGGAGAGTAATTTTGTACGCTTTTGACCACAAGACATTAAAAATGACTTAGTAAAATGTATCAACAAATTAAGATTAGCCATAAAATTCACAAAAGAGTGAGTTAAAAATCACAAAGATTTGGGGGTCGGGCAATTAGAAGTACATCATCCGTTTATGTAAAGGCAGGACGGGGAATATCACATAATAGGGATGCGTCAGGGGTGCTCTTAATAAATTCTGCGCTCAGCTCACTTATATACAAAATAAACAAGAATGGTGCTAATACACATCCATAACGGACACCCGATTAATAGTAAATTTAACAGAGACTTCCTCCTCACTGTTAAACGTTATGCGAGCCTTAGTGTCTGTGTGTAAGAATATCAGCAGGTGCACTATTGAAGGATCCATTTTTAAGTTCATAAGTATCTGCCATAGTTTTGCCTGATTTACGTGATCTAATTCCATCGATAGGTCCATGAAGGCATGATGCAGGTTTGATTGTTTGGCCAATGTATAATTTCCAATGATTAAGCTCAAATTTAGGCATTGCTCATCAGTTCGTATGCCACTTCTAAAACTGTACTGACAATCATTTAATACATTATTCTCATTAATCCATTCTAATAGTCTATTATACAACACTCTCCGCAAAATGTTTGTCTGAACATCAATCAGAGAGATAGGGTGGTAACATCTAGGTTCTGTCTTATTACCTTTTTTAAAAATTGGGACACTAGGCGGCGAAGTCTAGGAAGAAGGGATCGAGGAGTAATTCAGATTATTATACACATTTGTCAATACGAGGGCCCACATATTTATATTACATTTGATGGTATCGATAGGGATACCATCTGACCTTCCCACCTGCGCTTTCCCTAATAGCGATTCCTACTTCCTGTACTGAGAAGACTAAATGAGGAGGTCTTGCCTCTTGCCATAGCATTAAGGGGTCAGATCCACGTCTATATACATTTCTTTAAAATGTGATACCCACTCCTCCCCATTTATATGATATACGACTGCCGTTCCTCTATGATCAAGGGAGCGCATAGTAGACACCGTGTTCGAAAACATTTTACTGTCCCATGTATTAGCAGTAACAGTCAGCATGGTCCTCTGCTATATAATACCTTCAGCCCTTGTTTTATATGTGACCGCGTTATATGCGCTCCGCAGAATAGACACTAATGCGCAATCTTGTGGCTCAGCATTTAAAGCCCTTCTTAGCAGGCGCTCTGCCAGTGAACTCTCGTGATCAAACCAGTGATGGCTCGGAGTGTCTGACGTTACGGGTGCTAACAGGTAGGATATAACCTTGCAGCAAATTTACTGAAACAAGAGGACTATTAATTCGCTGTTCATGTCTTCTGATCAGCAATCCATCACTAACTGTATATTCTCAGCTACCAGCCTGTTAACAAATTTTACAGGATCCAGCAGCCTCTGACGGGTGCAGGCAGGCCCACTCTCGGCCCGGTCTTTGCCCGGGTCATGCCAAGGCACGCCCCGTGATGAGTGATGCCCTAAAAGAACTTGTTGTTCGGTGCCTGACGACAACATCACTGGTCGAGGTTGCTGGGGAGTGTAGTCCTCCTCCCCAGCACAGCACTCTTGGCCAGCAGTCAAGGCAAAGGGCTTATATAATTGGTGGCAGAAAAGTCACTGTCCCAAATAATTTTCCAGAGTCATTACATCCAATTAAAAACAATGATCACTGTTCTTGTGAACTGCACTTCGCTTTACAATTTTGAGATCCACAAAACGCATTTAAACACACAAGAAACTATCATTTTAGAACCATGTTAAGATGTTAATAATGGTTGAGATCAGAGTATTGCAAAAAAAGTTATCTGACAGAAATATCATGGACTAAATATTGTTTACAAAAATATGACTCAGTGGAATGTAGATTTTCTTTTATTAACTCCAATAGGTCAATATTTTTGAAAACACTATACAGGACACAATATTTTTGGGCAAACAATATCTAGGCCACAATGTTGTTATGTTATGGTATGTTGTTATGTTATGTTTTTTGACCTTATGTTATATTATTTTATGTGATGCAGACATGTAGAGTGCCATGTCACCTGGGAGGGTTTCCTGACACTGAGCATGTGTCAGTCTTGCTATACCTAGGTGCTATCTGGACGACTAGAAAAGCTAGGTCTTCAGTTTCTTGCTGAATTGAAGAAGTGAGTGTAGCAACAGGTTGTTCCATACTTTAGGAGTGATGTAGGAGAAGAAGTAACCACCGGATCTGGTTTTCCGTATTTATGGGATGTGTGCACATAGGATTCTGGATGAGCAAAGGTGTTTGGAAGGTTTGTGAAAGCAGATGCGGTTGTTGAGGTATGCTGGGCCAGTGTGTTTTGAAGGGCCTTGAAAGTGTGAGTGAGGAGTTTAACTTGTGCTTGTTAGTATATGGTGAGCCTGTGGAGCTCCTTCAGGTGTGGTGTGATATGATGTGAGTGTGGCACTGTAGATTGAGAATGATTCTAGCCGCCGAGTTCTGAATAGTCTGCAGCCTTCTGGTGAGTTTTTTGATTGTCCTGGAGGGTGATCCCGTAGTCCAGCTTCCTTGAGATGAAGACATGCGTTACGGTTTTTCAGGTGCTGATTGGGAGCTTTTTGAAAATCTTCCACAGCATCTTCAGGGTATAGAAGCATTAGGCGCTGAAGGTGTTGACTTGGGCGGTCAGGTTTGCTGTCGATCCCAAGGCTCTTAGCATGGGTGGTGTGGGGGAGTGTTTGTCATAGCTCTGTCTGTTGGCCACCAGGAGGAGTCTCGAGGTGAATTGCTCTTCCCGAAGATCACAATTTCGGTTTTGTAAGTGCTTCAGACAGTTGGTCTTCATCCAGAGGGCGATTTCAGTCATGCAGGCATTGAACTTGGTACTGGGTGTCTTGTTCCATGAAGAAGAGAATGAGTTGCATGCCTTCAACTTAGGAGAGGACATTGATGTTGTGACAGCAGACGATGCTGACTACAGGGATCATGTATGCATTGAAGAGGGGCAGGCACAGGGAGGATCCTCACATAACCCTGCTGATGAAGCCACAGGCTTCCGAGGCGTAAAGTGCCAGGCTGGGTTGTTCCAGTCAGGAAGGAGCATATAGATCAGAGTGCGTGTCCCTGAATTCCGATGTTGTGTAGGCGTTGGATGAGGATGGGGTGGGAGAACGTGCTAAACACTGCAGAGAGATCCAGGAGGGTGAGGGCAAACCTGTCTATTCTGTCCAGATTCATCCATAGCAGTGATGAGGGTAGTTTGCATGCTGTGCTTGGGTCTGAAACCAGACTGAGTGGTTTAGAGGAGTTTATGGTCTTTGAGGCATTTGGTGAGGCACCCGTTGATATTTTTCTTTTAGACCTTAGCCGGAAATGGTATTAGGGAGATGGGTCTGTAGTTGGCGAAGGTTGAAAAGCCGTGAAGGGTACCATGCAGTTAATATTTCATTTCAACATCAATAAAGTCATCCACTTGAAAAGACTTTACTACGTAGCCGACCTACTATTCCTTTCAGGGGGCTCCAGATCCGGCAGAAGCAGAAATTTGCTACAACTGAGAACCCCCAAATTAAGTACTGCAGAAGCTTTGAAACAATCCTTTATGGGGTGGCAACCTCCTTCTGGAATTCACCTTGATACATCTAACGGCACAGAATGACTGAAGGGGACTAAAGACCCACCTATTCAGATGTTATGTGGTCTGATTCCACCAGGTATATATGTCATCTTACAGTATACTTACAGAGCTCCCTCCTTCTCTTGTTCCCCTGCACAGTCTTCTCTCTTTGTGTGGGCCTCATGTATCTTAGGACATTGCACCATCTTCTTTAGAAGCCCTTCTACTGCATACAGAGGGGTGGCCAAATGTTGGAGCTTTTGATTTCATCCTCACCAATCCAGCGAATACCTAATCTGGATCTCACTACTTTAATTTTCCCTTTCTCCACCTACCATCCCACATTCTCTTCAGGGTTTCTACTGTTCCATATTTAGTGCTGCTATTTTTTATGGGGTCTGGTTGTTATATTATAAAGCACACTAAATACAATGACTTTACAAGCTCCATAGCAAAAATCTAATAAATAAATAAAAGGCTAAATAATTCGGTAATGGACTGCAGGGGGAAGTGCAGGACTGCTAAGACATGGGTGGCTTTGATATCTAATGAAGATGGAAGGGGAAACAAATTATATTTTCTCTAATGTATATCTTCTGTCTACAGTCAATTCTTTCAATCTTATGATCTGCCTTTAACTTCACAAGCTTCTGCTAATGGTGCAAGAATGAAAAATGTCCTAGTAATCACGATTGAAAGTTTCAATTATATTGAGGACGCAGTGGCGAGGATTATGCTCAACTTTCTTTAATTTATTTACTCCAGCAGCTTCAACTTTAAACAACAAAAAAACTATCATTCCCATAGTGCATGCAGTAAAGGGTCCTCTACAATCCTCCAATCGGCAGTCCTCAGGGCTCCCAAGGGCGTACTCTTCCTAAGTCACTTCCTCTTTCTTGACTGCGACCACAATATCTCCGAACCTTATGAATCTGTCTTGAACCCTCAGACCCTAGAAGAAGCCAAAAACAAAACCAATGAATCTATTCTCCGAGAAAAACTGTGCACACATCATTAGATCATGTTGCCGGTACATTTTACTAAAGACAGCAAAGGTCTAAACATTAATTTTTCCTCATGGGGTCACCACCTAAAGGGTTAACAGTCTCAAAACACATATATTTATTCCAAACGACAGGGACACAGTTGACGTGCATTTGACTCCATGTTCCGGGTTGGGTACAGGTCTCTCTGAGCCTCGGGTGGGAATAATCCTCTCCTCCGTGTCCTTAATAGAATTGAAACTTTCCGTCATGATTACTAGGAAATTTTTCATACTATGTCAGGCCCGGAGGTGAGGATTATGCTCATTCAAAGCTTATCCACCACCAGCGACGCCATATCCATGACTGGTTTAAAATAGAATCTTTTAAACATAGAATCTGATGACCAGTCTGCAGCGTTTATAATATCCTCCAACGAGAAAGCCTTAGAAGCTATTGCTCCCCTCACGGAGTGAGCTCCAAATAGCGAGACATTTATACCCGCTTCTTGCATTACCCATCTGATCCAACGGACCATGGTTGGTGGCGAGACTGCTTTGAAAGGCTTCCTTAGGGAAATCAATAACTGGCGCTCCCCTGGTGGGTGAGTTTCTCCTGTCATACTCTCATATTGCTTGAGGTATCTGACCACGCACAGCTTTAGGCAATTATCGAAAGCTGGATAGGACACTGTTCTAGAATCCGACTTGGTTCTGTGCATATGAAAGGTGACCCCCCCAGGGGTAAAAACCCTTCCAGAAATATCCAGAACTATAACATCTCACACCCGTCGGCAAGATACTAAGCACAAAAGCATAGCAGCTTAGCTGATATTTCCTTGCAGGACAGATATTTATTAGGTTGCCAAGATTGGAACAGGTGTAAGACCTTATTGACATCCCTTAACGAAGAAAACCTGGGTTCCGGAGGAAGAGTGAGGCGAATCCCTCACATCAACTTGCAAATCAATTGGTGTTCACCGACTAGGGCTCCCAGGACTGTTAAGTGGCCTGCTGAAATAGCCGACCTGTAAGAATTGATAGTGCGGTATGCCAGACCCTGGGCCGCCAATGATGCCAAGAAGTTCATAATGGCTACCACTTCGCACCCCATGGGATTCTGGTCGTTCCGAACACACCAACCGACCCATCTGGTCCAGGCTGACTTGTAGCGATTGTTTGTGCTGTCGGCCCAAGCCGCTCCCAGTAGCTTCTGAGCCTTATTCAATAGGCCTGAGACTCTCCAGCGATGCCTGAAATCTGCCATGCTACCAAGGGCATCCATCCTTGCTGTACTAAAGGATGGAGATCACCCTGTGGATCCCTCAGAAGAAAGGGATCTCAGGGTAGAAGGATTGGAGAATCCCAGGAAAGTTCCAGACGAACTAGCAACCAAACTTGAGACCTCCAGTACGGGGTGACCAAAACTACCCTCACCTGTTGTCCGGAGATTTGCGCCGTGAGTCTCATTATCATTGCGAATGAAGGAAAAGCGCACCCCGTCTCTGTGGACCAATCCTGTAGGAAAGCGTCTGTTGCGGTCGCTAGAGGGTCCGGTTTCCAACTGAAGAATCGTGGAAGTTGGTGGTCCAGACAGGACGCGAAGAGATCTATCGAGAAAGGGCCCCACGTGTTGTGGAGTCACCGAAAGAGCGGTGGGTGTAGTTGCCATAGGCTCATGTCCGACCAGCTCCTGGAGCACCAATGTGCTATTACGTTGGAAGCCCCGGGAGATATTCCGATGTCACCAAAAAGTTGTGGGAGAGACAAAACGCCCAGGAATCTTTGGCTAAATCCGCCAGGGCCTTGGACTTCGTTACCCCGAGATGGTTGATATAACGGACCGCCAAAATATTGCCCATCTTCAGAAGCACGCTGCAAGACGCTTTGCCCTTCGTCCAACACTGTATCGCGAAGGACCCCGCCATCAATTCTAGGCAGTTGATGTGGAGCTAATCTTCATCTGTGGACCACTTTCCTCCTGTAAAGGAGTCACCGCACCGAGCCCCCCTGCCTGACTTGCTGGCGTTG
Source organism: Lissotriton helveticus (assembly GCF_964261635.1). Taxonomy (NCBI): domain Eukaryota; kingdom Metazoa; phylum Chordata; class Amphibia; order Caudata; family Salamandridae; genus Lissotriton; species Lissotriton helveticus. The sequence continues at coordinate 47,834,925 of NC_136073.1, forward strand.
GACTCTATCACTGAGTCTGGCTCGCAACCAAATATGGTTCTGCCATTCCAGGTGTCCTTATGATCCAGCCACCACTTCATCTCCCTGCGCACTTCTTCTGTAATGGGCACCTAGTCGGAGTACTGCAGACCCCTGTAGAGATGAGACGCTTTCAGGCGCTGTAACGCTCTGTAGTAGAGTGGACCCGGAAAAATCGCTTGAATTGATGAGGCAAGGAGGCCTACCAACCGAGCAATTTGCCTCAGCTAGGTGGAGGAACATGCTAATACCTGCCTCAATCCTCTTGGACATCTTCCTTGCTGTAAGACTCAAGGTGCTGGACACTGAGTCTATGACGAACCCAACAAAGGTTACCTGCTTGGAAGGCGTCAGAAGCGACTTCTTGGCATTGGTCACAAACCCCAGGTTCTGAAGGAGGTCTACTGTCTGAGGCGAAAGGCTTTGGCTCTTAGTGTTTCCACCACTGGCTTGAGAACCTTGATGAAGCACCACGGGGCAGAGGACAGACTGAAAGGGAGCAAGGCAAACTCAAACACCTGGTCTTTCCACAGAAACTGCAGGAAGCGATGGTGTGGATGAAAGATGGGGGCCTTCAGATCCAGTCAGGCCAGCCCATCCTCAGGTTGAAGGAGATCTCTCAGCAGATGGATGCCCTCCATCTTGAAGTGGCGGTCGATTAGCCATTGGTTGAACTCCCTCAGATGTATTGTTGGCCTCCGTCTGTCTTGTCTACCAGGAAGACATTGCTGAGGAAACCCCTTGGGTGAAGACGTGGGAACAACCGCTCCTTTTTGCAGCAGATCCGCCACCTCCTGAACTATAGGGTCGGCCTGATCGCATGCAAAAACCAGTGGTCGAGGACGAGCTCCTGCATGGGAGAACCGTAGAATTCTATTTGAAATCCTTGTATGGTCTGTAACACCCATGCGTCGGAGGTGATCGACTTCCAATTGTGCACGAAAACCACCAACCTGCTGCCCACCTTTAGATGTGGAAGGTGGAAAGGCTCATCTGATTCGGCCAGAGGCTGGCCTCTGGCTGCTCCTCTGCCACCGCTGCCTATGTAGCCTCGTCTTGACTGGAAGAACTCCTGTCTGCCTGAGTCTTGGGGTTTCTTGCCGCCTCTTTGAGGGCCTTGGGTGTAGAAGCGGCCGGCTGAACGCCCTCTGCCACGGCCGGTCCCGACAAAAACTCTAGGGTGAAAAACCTTCTCAATTGATGATTGCGCCTTGTCTAGCGATGTAAATGTGGCGACGAATTTGGTAAGCTCCTTTATGAACGGTTCTCCGAAGAGACCGCCTTACTCCACCGCGCCTGCCTTGGAAGAGGCCAAGTCTCCCAGCTTGGGATCCACTTTTAACAGAAAAGAGTGTCTCCTCTCAGTAGAAAGGGCTCAATTAGCATTGCCCAAGAAGACGATTTGGCATTGGGCCCAGTTCAAGACTTTCCGGGGAGAGAGGGGTGCCCGTCAATTTGGCTTCCTCCGCCAATTCAAGAACCTTTGTGATGGGGCCTGCTATGTCTAGCAACTTATTGTGACACAATTTGCACGATCTGTGAATCCCCTTCTATGGATCACGGATGTACTTCTGCAAGAAGGTGGCCATCTTAGGGTCCACCTCTGGGGTTATTGCCACCTTGCACTGTAGGGCTAGGCGCGGACACACTGCCCTGAGGCAAGCCCTTACCTCCTTCTCGAGAGGTTTGTGCAAGTGTCCTGCTACGAACACCAAATCTTTGGGGGAGGGGATGTATTAGATACTCTGGAACCAGCATATCAGAAAGCTCCTCTGGCCCTTTGGTTATGTCTGTGGCGGGTGACCCCATAGGGCGCAAAAGGTCTTGATAGACCTGCTTCATCAGTGTACTCCTCCAATGAGTCTTCTCCGCCCTCCTGCAAGCTAGGGATCTCGGGAACCTTGGGGAGGGGACCCTGCAACCCCCACCCCCTCGATCTGGCCTGGCTAAAAACGCCTTCTTCAAGCCTTCAAAGGCCCCCAAATCCATGCCTGAGGTGCTCTTATGTTTCAGACTGTGAAACAGTAAAGGTATCGGATCCTACAACTGCCCAACCCGGATCTCAACAATAGGGAAAACAGAACAGGGTGGTTGGACAGGATTATTCGCACAACAATTCCCCAGACACACAGTCAATCTGTACCATGTGACCCCTGGATTAGTATTCCAAACGAATTTATTTTTCTTTTTTATACATTTGTCAACGAATTTTTAAAAAACAGACACAAACAGAACCACTGTCAGATCAAAAGGTTCATATATACAGTATCTACAAATGTACACATTTACAAATTTGCAATAATGAATTAAACAAAAGTGGTTTGACACACCAAAGAAAACAATAACATATACAATAGTCCAAATGAATTGCAATTATATACAGTGCAAAAATTAGTCCATAAACAGAAGACGGGCACCAGTCCTAGGAATTGAAGAACCAGGTGACAGGCGGGATTGAGATTGAAAACAAGCCTGCCTGTCTACAAGAGCCTGTGGTATAATGTTTTTCAGGGTTACGAAGCTAGGGTACAGAGTGGAAGTATGATTTACATCCTAGCGGCACCCTTAGTTGTAGCCACAGGGTGGTATTGTCACCTGGTTCTTCAATTCCTAGGACTGGTGCCCGTCTTCTGTTTAATTCATTATTGCAAATTTGTAAATGTGTACATTTGTAGATACTGTATATATGAACCTTTTGATCTGACAGTGGTTCTGTTTGTGTCTGTTTTTTAAAAATTCGTTGACAAATGTATAAAAAAGAAAAATAAATTCGTTTGGAATACTAATCCAGGGGTCACATGGTACAGATTGACTGTGTGTCTGGGGAATTGTTGTGCGAATAATCCTGTCCAACCACCCTGTTCTGTTTTCCCTTATGCTTCAGAAGCACGCTGGGGTTGCTCAGCCTGGCAAGAATATGCGATTTGCATTATGCCAGGCTCAGAAGGGCCCATGGCAGCTGCTACTGCCTGGTGGATGGACGCATCCACCACTTTGCAAAACTCATTGTCAAAGGGGAGAACTTGCAGAGAGTCCTCCTCTGTGTATTCATCCTCCATGATGAGAGCGAGCACTATACTAGTTAGGCCAGTAATATGTAAAACCAATATATATATATATATATGTATGTATGTATGTATGTATGTATGTATGTATGTATGTATGTATATATATATATATATATATATATATATATATATATATATAATTATCTACCCCAAGCACTCTATGCACTAGTAGTGGCGCTACTATATCAGGGGTTGTTATGTGCCTGACTGAATCACTGGATTTTTTATGCTCAACTGAGTGCTATCCGGACCTAATGATCCGCTTGGGGCGACTCATCCTGAAGATCAAATGGGTGTCAGGTGCGCCTGGGCCCACCCCCGCTAGCCTCCCAGCCAAGCGGTGCGGGCGTAAGAGGAGATGGCAGCAATCTACAGACCCGCACCGTGGGCGTGCTGGCTCCCAAGACGGCAGAGGCGGCGTGGCAGACTGCTGGGGCATTCGTCTGGCACTCTAATGGTCCCGCCGTTCCCAGCGCGGCCCGGACCAACGAGACGCAGACATTCGCCCCCTGTCTTGTGCGTGGACACCACACTGCCCACCTGGATCACCTCAAGAGGGGCGGCGAGATGAGCGAGTCAAATGCTCCTGCGGCCCCAACTATTCAAAACGAACATTGCAAGAAAGCACATACAGGTATTACATAGCCACAAAGCAAATACAACAAAGCGTGCCTAAAAATGTTGTTTAAACAGTCGAAATTAAGTTTAAATTCCCCCTGCCCTAAACAAGCGAGAGGGAAACCACACTTATCTGCTGGAGAGCAGGAAAGAAAAAAGAAGTTACTTAGGAAGAGCGCGCCCTCATGAGGTATGAGGACTGCCTGGACTTGAGAGGACCCTTTAATGCATGAACTGTGGGAATGATAGTTTTTTTGTTGTTTAAAGTTGATGCTGCTGGACTAAGGAATTAAAGAAAGTTGAGCATAATCCTCGCCTCCGGTCTTGACATAGAATTTCTTTCTGTTCAGTTTGCCTTACATTTGTTATGAATCTTCTATATTTGTCTTTTTTTGACATTTATCATTATAATTATGAATTATGGTGAGACCAACACTGAAACGTGAAAATACATTGATGCACATTAGATTGGAGCCTTTTGCTTCCATTTTTTGGTACTCTCTCAATGGTGAAAAATACTGCAAAGAGACACTAAGTACGAGATGTAACATCGGAAAACAGATCTATGACTTTCAGTGCATGTCACTAAACCGGAGTTAGTGTCGAAGTAACCAGAAGCCTAGGGAACGATGGGTGTTGTGATCTGGAAAGCTCTTCTCTAATTTCAAGTAAACTAGAGGCAGCTAGGAAGAGGGGCAACCAAAATGTTCTGATATCAAAAGGTTGCAGTTATTTTAGCTCCAAAGCAACAAATCGGAATTAGCTTAAAAAGCGGTTCAATAAAAGTCCAAGATCAAACAGGTAGAAAATCTAGCAAAATGAAACTAATTGATCAATCAAATAGGAAATGGCCCCTGCTCATGCACCAAGCTACTAGCACATATATATTTCCAGGATTGAACATGCAAGGCTGGAACTCCAACGTTTGCCAGAACCATGGGACAATTGCTAATAAGACACTGTTTACGTTGGTTTTAGTTGAGATGATCTCACATCGTCTGCAATTTAGATTTAATCTTGTACCTTATTCCCTTTTCATGTCACATTAGCTGATATAAAAATAGAGGAGGTATTTAGGATGCCGCAATAAGACCCGCCTTTCAGAATTAATCTTACACTTTATCTCCACTTAGATAAGCACTAAGCGGCACTCATTTGGCGTTTGTAGAAAAGGCTGCATGAGCCTTCACATTTTTGGCACACAGCACCTTGGTTGGTTGGTCTTTCACACCCTGACCACGTTGCACTTAGGCCTGAATTGGATATGTTGTCAGAATACATGGTCTTGATTAGGCGGTTAAACTTGAAAGGCTGCTATAATATTGGTACATCAGAGCTACCTTTGCACATTACCTATACTGGCGGAAACCACCGTTGCAAATAATGCTCCAGTCAAGGTAAATCCCTATTACTCTCTGGACTGCTGCTTCCCTGGGACTGCCAGAAAGCATTTACTTGGGCAACCATCAGCTCCAAACGATGGCAAGCACGCTGCACGAGACACAGTCTCCATACCTACCTCCACAAAGCAGCTACTAGCGGCATTTAATTGCAGGTGTTTGGGGCAGAGCAGGTAGGGCGCGCAACAAGTGTGAACCCCACTCGAGAGCCGGATTATAGCACTTATGGAGATGTGTGCCCCCTTTGTAAATATATATATATTTTTTATTTCCTCTTCTTGCTCGAAAATATTTCAAAATCAAATGAAGAGGTGTGGTCGTGATCTGCCTCTTTTCACCTTCCCATTAGAATCTGATAAATGTTGGCCAGATTGTATAGTAGTGTCGCTGGCTGTTCTATGAAGTAAGGGGGTGGGAATTGGACTGCACCAGTTCAGCTTCCTTGATAGAGTTATGTTAATCGGGAGCTATGATGTAATTTCTTAGCATAGGCGACCTGAGCCCAAATGGTCCTTTCCAGGAGCAGAACTGTGTGCCTGTTACTCATGTTGGAAGGTACAACACCGGCTGCTCTACCTTCTTGAGAACTACCACTAACAATGCATGATCGTTTCTTTGAAGCTGCTAGGATTCACTTTACTCTAGAAACCTCTTGTTTTGAAAACCCAACTTATATTTCCCACAAAAATGCAGGCTTCCTTTTCAGTAACGTGAATTCCCTTTAAGTTCATTCATAGCTGGAGCATCCTAGAGTGTAGCAGTCAGAGAGGACAATGATTGTTCCACATGTTATATAATGTTGTTTGTTGTATGGAACTTGTGCTGTCCTTAGCTACTTCAGAGTGCTGCAGGTGACAAATGATGAAGAAGGAAAAAAAAATTAGGACAAGGATAGGGGACATGTAGAATGAGGTATTTGTCTTTCAATAAAAGCTTTGCTACTTGATTTCTGTAATTCTGATTCTGGTTTTACTTTCAGACGGAAGTCTCAAAGGTGGGACGAGAAGAACATTTTGGCCACCTACCACCCGCCCGGCAAGGAATATGGTCTCATTAAAGTGGATGAGCCCAAAACACCATTCAACAGGTAACATTCTGACACATACTAACAAATACATTGTGCAAAGAATCACAGATTCATACCGCACCTAACAACATTCAGAGAAGCGCCAAAAAGCATATAGAATATATACCTAAATATTACAAATCACAGAGAAATTCAGAATACCAATACAAAAGGCAACAACATTCACTCAAATGCTACCGACCATAGTGATGAATAGGAATAGAGTAGCAATAACACCCCAATGAATAGGAGAAAAGGGAATACTGACAGATACCCTGGTACCTAAGAGCACACAGAGTAATTCTAAGACACATAATAAGTAAGAGACGATTACTAACAGAAACACTAAGATAGAAGAGAATAGGAAGTACAAATAAACACAGTTATACATAAGGAAAGGGTAAATTGTACCCTGATATCTATAAACACACTGAGATATTCTAATAGACACAGTAATGTAGTGGCTGCTGTGGCGCGTCCCCATATTGGACATTGCTCTGGAGGTGAGATGCTTGCCTGCAATTAGGGTTTTTGTACCTGGCCTGTTATCATTATAATTAATTATTTGCCCTATGTTTTGATATATGTATACCCGTATATAATACCCATTGACGGTCGCCAAAAGGTAGTTATAATTAGGACCTAGTTTCCATAGACAACACTTTTTTGTTTTGCTAATAACTTTGGCGCCGTTTGAGGAATCTTCATGAAATTTACAAGACTAGTTTGCCTCTCACTTAAGCTGTTGTCTTAAAGGTTTTGGGGTGATTTGTCAAGCAGTGGCTGAGAATAATGGGGGGGGGGGGTGTCCCAAAACTCTTTTTCCCCATCCAATTTCCCATAGGGATTTTGAACTACAGCTCAAACGGAATTACACCAGATTTGATAGAAAGCTAGCTCTTTTCGTCTATAAGGAGCCCTTTTTGTAATTTGGTTTAAATCCGTTCAGTAGCTTTTGAGTTATTGAAGAAAAAAGATTTATAGATATCTGGGAACCGGAAGCTCCACTGACCAAAGAGATCTCTAAATGAGATCTGATTGGGTGACACCATTTAAACCAAGAAGTGGTGGCAGCCATCTTGGGACTGGGACTTGTCCGAGTCCCAAGAAAAAAGGCAAAAAAGGAAAAGAAGGAGGCAGGGTAGGAACACCCTCACATCTGTTCCTGATGGTGGGTCCACAGGGACCCAGTTGGTAGCCAAAAACATTTTTTTGTCAATGGTATCAGAAAACTGTGGCGGATCCCAGCAAAATTGAAAAAAAAAGCATGTGTGGTTGCCAGCGCATAATTTTCTTTGCACTTGGGTGGGCCAGGTCCCGCCGGGGAAAGGCGTTTAATTTTGAGGGAGAAGGGGGGTGCAGGAGGCCCTTTTCCCCAGGCTGATTTCGGCACCAGGGACCCCATCACTAGAGGCCCAGCTGATTTCATAAACAGAGAGGGGGCCACGTAACACCCCCCTCACCCTCCTGGCCGATCACAGCTCCAGGGACCACATCCCTCAGGGCCTGGCCAAATAAGAATACAAGGACAGTGGTCACGGGGACCCCATCCCTCAAGGTCTGGATATGGTTTGAAAAGGGAGTAGGGCCACACGGAACTATCCCCTCAGGGCCAGGCTCCTGCTATGTCGTGGAGAGCGGGATTTTAATCTGTTTTGCAGGGAAACAGATGACAAATTACCCCCGCCTGCAAGGAGCAGCGGGATTTTAATCTGTTTTGAGGGAAACAGATGACAAATTGCCCCCGCCTGCAAGGTGCAGCACATTTAGCTACTCCTTGCGGATGAGAGCAATGCTGGCTACCGCTAGATGCGGGGAGCTGGCTGGGGCGGTGGATACATGGGGCTGGAGCTGCATGCTTTCCTCCCCATTGATAATGTGGCTGGGCCACAGGAGATTGGATGCCCCCTCCCTCTTTTGATTATGTAGTGGGTGCCATGGATGGGCAATAGGGCACTCACCATTTACTGGTCGGGCCCTCAGGGATAGGGTCCCTGGGGCAATATTGGCCTGTGGAAGGGTCTGCGTGTCTCCTCCCCCTCTTAAATATGAAGTGGGGCCCTGGGTGGGATCCAGCGCACCCACCATTTACTGGCCGGGCCCCAACGGATGGGGTCTTCAAGGCCAATATTGGTCTGGGGAGGGGAGTTGCGTGCACTGCATTGGGTTGGCTGCTTTCAGGGGATTGGTTGCAGGGCATGGCCCACCACCCACTGCACTAAAAAAAAAATGAAATTCACTGAAAAAACAATGGTTACAGGGACGTTCTAGTTAGGAAATAGAATTTGAAAACCTTGGAAGTTCACTAAAAAAAGCAAAGGTTACATGGATATTATAGAATTTAGCAAATACAACAAAATGATAGACAGAGTGCTGACACTTTTCAACCACTCGCCCCCCAGTCAAGAGATCTTGGTTTAATCCATTGTTCTTTTACCCGCTATGCCAGCCCAGTCATATACAAATCAGTCATGGGAACAGTCCAGCCCGAACTGCCCGGCCAGGCCTCCCTGGACCGGAAACAAGCATCCTGGAACCAGTTTTGTGGTATCACCCCATATCAGCCAGGTATCTTGAATCCAGTGGCAGAGCGAGCAAGGGACCCACATCTGGACATACCCTTGGCCACTAAGTGCGAACATAGCAAACACAACAAGATGATGGATGGAGTGCTGAAACGATCCAGGGAGGACCTGGCCTGGCAGTTTGACTGGATTGTTCCCATGAGGTGCAGGGTCAAGACTGATCTACATATGGCTGAGTCCAAACTAGGGTGGCATTGTGAGAAAAACAACAATGTGTTAAACCCATATCTCTTTAACGGGGGTGAGTGGTTGAAAAGTTTCAGCACTCCGTCCATCAACTTGTGTCACCAATATAATGTTAGAATTGTCAATCGTGCCCTGTATGGGCTGGCTCTGTGGTATTTACTACTGTGTGTAAGAGAGGATCATAACAATACATGTAACCAAATCAAATTCTATCCCATTTTAGTGGCCCCAATATGTATGCATTCCCATTATACAATTCAATGGTTCATTCTTGTGATACACAGCTCTGAAAATCTTTCATTATAATTTAATATTGTTGGAGTACCTAGCTCTGTATTTTAACCTGACGTTCAAATTGTTTGGAACACTCCCTCTCTCATAGACATTATCCCAAACAAATGTATACATGGAGTTAAATATCCTGATGATAGATGTTTAGCGGCTATTATACATTATCCAGCTATGAAAGAAAAAGAGAGAAAGAGATAAAGTAAGAAAGTAAGGGAGAAAAAGAAGAGGCTGACAGGAATGTCTTTAACTGTATCCACCCCCTAGGTGTGTCAATAATTCCTCCTCACTATTGAGGCCCCAAGGGACTTGGGTCCTCAACTCTCTGATGTTCTTGGATTCAAGGCACCTCAAACATTTGACTGTCCCCTCCTCTTTCTTTACGGGGCACCTGGTCTATGCAGAAGTAGCTTAGCATATCACTTCTACTTTGATGTACCTCTGCAAAGTGTCTCTCTACTGGATATGTCACATCCTGATTGGTTATTGCCTGGGTATGTTCTAGTATCTGTTTTTTAGCAGGGTGGACTGTGCTACTGATATACTTCTTTCCGCATGGAGATTGTAAACAATATATTACAAAACTTGAATTAGAGTTGAGGTGTTTTGTAGTAGCTTTCCATTCCCTTTTTTCCTGGTATTCCATGATTCTTTACATTGACACTCTTCCTACACGCTTTGTATCTGGCGCATGGGTAGAAGCTTTTTACTTCCTGTTTTTTGGTGAATGGTTAATATAATGGCTGTGTACTAAGAGGTCTTTAAGGGATACACTTTTCCTAAGCGTGATGTCTGGTCTATCTGGTAATTCAGGTCCCATGATGGTGTCTGTCACTAGGACACTCAACTGTTTTGGAACTAGCCCCCTAATCTGGTTTGATTCTGATGAAAAATTCAGTACCAGTTTCACAACATCTCCATCCCCTCTTTGCTTATGTTTAGGGGTAAATCATTCTTGCCTGTCTTTAGCTCTTACCTTGTTATCTGCTTCTATCAATCTCTTATCGGGATACCCTCTCTCTCTGAATCGGATAAGTGCTTCATTCTCTGCCTTGCTGTAGTCTTCAGACAGTGAGCAATTTAGTTTGATCCTTAATAGCTCCCCTTAGGCGATGCTGTGTACCAGGCTACGTGGATGCTCATTCCGTGCATGCAGCGTGGCATTTCCAGACATGGGTTTTCTATATAACCTTGTACATAGGTTATTCTCTTTAACATATACTTGTAAATCAAGAAAAGGTACTTCTGTACTGCTGATGTGACTAGTAAATTTCAGATTCAAATTGTTGTTATTTAGAATGGCAATATACATTTCTGCATCCATTTGGGTACCACGTCATACAATAAACAGATCATCAATATATCTGACCCATAGGGTCACTTGATCCACCCAATGTTCATTTGGTTCAGCCCAGGCCACATGCTTCTCCCACCAGCCCATGAAAAAAGATGCGTAACTGGGGACGAAGCACGTGCCCATGGTGAACCCCTGTATCTGCAAGTACAATTGCCCTGAAAATGAAAAGATATTATTGTTCAGACAGAAAGAAACAAATTGTAGCAGCATGATGTTATGTTCTTGAAATTTCAATGGTTTATTCTTGAGAAAGAGCTCCAGTGCCACTAGGCCATCTTTATGCGCTATACAGGTGTATAGACTAGTGATATCCAGTGTCATTAGGATAATGTTATCTTCCCATTGTATGTTTTGTATGATTCGAATAACATCTGTAGTGTCCTATATATATATATATATATATATATATATAGGTTTAAAAATGAGTCAACATAGATAGGTGTTTTTTTCCAGCGAACCTCCCTTTGACAAGACAATGGGGCACCCTGGAGGACGTCTCTGATTTTTGTGGATTTTAGATATGTGACAGAAAGTTGGTAAAACTGGATATTCCACATTGAGGAATTGATACTCAACTTTTACCAAGACACCTTTGTCCCACCAACCATTCAACATGCTATGAAACGCTTAAATGCTGTTATTGTTTTGTTCCCTCTGTATTTGTTTATAGCCCTGTGTGTCGCCTAATAAGCGTAATGCCTCTTCCTGGTATGCACTTTTATAAAAAATGCCCACATTACTTCCCTTATCCGAGGGCTTAATAACTAAAGAGGGGTTATTTTGTTAGTGATACAACAGTTTCTCCTTCATCTTTTGATAGATTGTATCTTTTTTGATGTTTTTTGATTTTCATTGTTCTAATTTTATCCAAATCCCTGACCATCATATCATGGAAGCAGTCTATTGCGTCGAAGGAGGTTTTTGGCATATACCTTGACTTTGCCTTGAATTTACTCCTTCAACATACCTGCTGGATACCTGCTTGCTCTAGTAGTTGGAGTCTATTATCCTCGTCCTTATGGAGTTGGTAATTCCTGTAACTCATGCAAAGTTTGAAGAGTTTTGAGGTCCCTCCCTGTTAATAAATCTGTTGATATTCCCATACGCTCCTTCTCTATTTCCCAGAACTTGGGAGGCTGTAAATTAATCTTTTTTAGTTTCAATTTTCTTATAAATAGAAAAAGAGCAGCCCGGGTCCAGGAGTAGGACAAAAAGTCAGCTCCTTTTGTAAAACAGCAGATTCTGTGGCTGTCAATATTCGGTGGGATACGTTTATGATTGTTAGATTACTGTATTTTACTTGCGGTAACTTACCTACTTGCTTCTTGTGACCTGTGGCTGGGCCAATTGATTTCCTCCTGTTTGCCCCTCTACTGGTTTTCCGCCTTGTTCTGGTGGACATGTTCTCTGGGGAATCTTCCTCCAAGACTCTTAGATAGGTTGGTACTCCTGGGGAAAATGTACTGCCCCACTGGTGTTTTGTGTTTCAGTGCTCTTTGCTGTATCAGGTTCCGAAAAATCAGTATCCACTACTGATTCCGATGTGTCCCTGATGTTGGTCTCTTTCAGGTTCCTTGTTTCCTGCAAGATTTTACATGGGATATCAAACTTTTTAGCAAGTGTGAGGACTCTGTGCCAGATACGTAATCTTGCTGATCTCGTGCAAATGTGTTCTGTTTGTGAAGTTTGATATCGTTTTCATATTCTACTAGACGCGTCTTCATTTGTTGCCTCAGACGATCTGCTTGTTCTTTGTCTGCGTCTAATGCAATGTTTTCTTCTATTTTTTGTATTTCTTCCTGAAGCTTGTTTCTATCACTTTTTGCATAGTTGATCAATATTTCAACCATCCCTTCGTCTGACTGAGTGGTAAACTCAGCACATTCCCTCAATACATTGGGGTCTGGATTTTCATATGAGGGGATTGTATAGATTCTTAATCCTCTAGGGATACTTCCCACATCTAAATAATGTTGTAATTATGTGCCCTCCCACCATTTCCTAATTTCTTTTTCATATGTTCTTTCCAAATTAATAAATGATCCTTTGAGATTGTTGGGTCCTCTTCCTGAGCTAACTCCTCCACCCGCGGTAGTGCTAGGTGTCACTTTTCCAAACACTGTCTCAGCTGCCTCTAGCCGCTCAGCATTGCTGGACGTAATTGAACTTAGTTGTTGCTATCAATGTGATGACAGATATTATTTCATATCTTGCCCCAACACTACTGCCGTCTGTGTTAGATAGCAATGTGCGGATGCCGAAGACATCCGCAAATTACGGGGGGGTTTGTCTCGTTGGCTCCGCGTCCATCTACTTGTCTCCCTTAAGTCTTCCGCATCTCGGCGGTCCCCGGTTCTATTCAATTACGTTTGTCTTCCTCCCAACATACACTGCTTGACTGCAAAAATGGAATGTTCCACTACGGCAAGGAATTCCTTTGATGATGTCAGGCGGTGGAGCAGGCAGCAGAAATATGTCAGTTTACTGCTTTTCCTTCTAAGTCACCGCTCTCGATGCAGCATGTGCCGCGGCTCGCGAGGACGGAACTCATGCACAAATCCGAATTTCCCACAAAGGTACACCGTGCACTATCGAGCTACACATTAATCAATTCTTTATTCAATTCAATTCATTAAAGTCAAACAACCAAAAAACTGGCTTGGCTTTGTCAATGTCAGTATCCATGGTTACAATTGAAACGTATTATCCTGTAATTTCATTGGGAAGTGCCTACGAATAAATCCCTTCACTAGTTCCAGAGAAATTTGAAGAGTTTTCAGATATACATCTGTGGCCGCAGTGGATCCGCAAAACCTCCTGATCTGGTGCCTGAGATCTGATTGGCTGACAACACTTCAAACCAGGAAGTGTTGGCAGCCATCTTGTGACTCGGTTGAACCGAGTCACAAGAAAAAACATTTAAAAAACAGAAGAACCACCCTGACCCCTAGGCCTGTTCAGGGGGTCCAACAGGGACCCCAGACCCCCCAAAAAAACATTTAAGTTTTTTTTATTTCTGGCAAGATTTGTGGTGGATCCACAAATACAGCCGGAAATTAAAAAAAAAATGTTTTTGTTTATTGTGATGTAATATGTGAGGCCATAAGCAGTGCATTGCGGGGGTGTAAGTTATAGTTTACTCACGTAATTATAACAGCTGAATTTCTCTGGTTTTGTACGAGTGAAATGTCAGTCTAACTATAACATCCCTGTAAACTTTGTTTTTTTGTGTGAAAATATATATATATTAAATATATATACATAAATATATATATTATATATATATATATATATATATATTTCAAGCAAAAATAATTACGCCGCACTCTTCTCGGTTGTTTTCAAGCAGTTTATTCCAGCTCAAACAAACTTCCTTCGCATTTCGCGTTTCGAACAGTAAATGTTCTTGATCACGGTAGTTACTACGGCGTAATTATTTTTGCTTGAAATTAGGTACGAGTCTGGTCCTTGACTCGACGCCTGCACCAGCTGACTGGCCGCTCCTCCTGAACAAGGGACGCTTGCTGCTGCTGCAAAAAAAAATAATATATATATATATATATATATATATATAGCAAATAAGTTCATCATGCGCTCTCAGGCAGTAAACAAGGCTGTTGAGCTGAAACACGTTGTGTAATAAACTGCAAATCCTTATTTTGGGTCCCTTTGCCTTACTGCCTGAGAGCGCATGATGAACTTATTTGCTATGTGATGGATTAACTTACCGGACTGCTTCGCCGGAATCTGCGCCAACTTTCTTGGGTCCCAGCACTCCGGAAGAAGCGTTTTTCTTTGTGGATATATATATATATATATATGTCCAGCTCCAAACACCAGCTAGCAGCACACATGAGCGGGTGCACGCCAAAACGGAGGTGTGCCCGTTATATAAATCAAAGCTCCTTAAAAAGGAGTTGAGCGCCTTGGCTCTTTGCATTACTTGACGAAGCCCTCTGGCGAAACGCGTCGTATGCTGTGAGGTTCCTCATTAAAATCTTCTGAGGAATCACCCCCTGCTTGTGCTGCTTTCTATACAGACTTATCGTTTGTGGATTTTTGGAGCTTTGATATATATATATATATACACACACACACACACACACATATATATATATATCCAAGGAATAATACTCCAAACCACCTCCAGGTTGATGTAAACCGGCAAAGAAGGAGACTGACCACTTCAATTAGGCAAAATGTTTCTTTTATTCAGTCAAGTTCCAGCAGTGACGCGTTTCGGGCTCAAAAGCCATTATTCACACATCGGTCACAGGGAAAATGTTATGTTTTTAAATGCTTAAACGTGCACTCCCACCAACAACACATGATTGGGTCATGTGACCATAGATAGTGAGGGAAAACTTTGAACTCTGATATGTACATTTTACTCATAGCATTACATTTTATCCTGTTTAAATCACTGTTTAAATACATGGCTTATAAAAGAGACCTACAGGACATAGGTTTGTTTAAAATCAGTCATGTGTAACATAGTGCAAAACGAATCCATTAATCCTTTAAAAAATATATATACTTTTGAAAGACACATATATTTTTGAATTATGTATATCTGTATAAATACGTTGCACCCTCTGTTGCACAAATGTTAACCGTCGAATCACATCTTGTTTAAGTCCTTCTGGGTTATATATATGTCTAGAGATATGTATTAAT
This sequence comes from Lissotriton helveticus, assembly GCF_964261635.1. NCBI lineage: Eukaryota > Metazoa > Chordata > Amphibia > Caudata > Salamandridae > Lissotriton > Lissotriton helveticus. The sequence continues at coordinate 47,850,188 of NC_136073.1, forward strand.
CAATCAGGCCTCGAAAAATCCTTAAAAGTTTACTAGACCTACAGGTCTAGTGACTTAAATAATCTACTCAACCTAATTAAAATGCTCTTGACCCATAAACTGGTTTCAAATTATGTGATCCTGGGCAAGAATTTGAATTCCCTGAGATGCCATTTTCTTCTTTATCGCATATGAGAGAACCTTCAAGTACACAAGTTCAGCACGTCTGCTGTACCGAAAACTATTTTGTTTGTTTTAATAGACTAAATATTAACTTCATATAGAATACAAATCTAGCCACATAAAGGATACACATGACCACTGACTTGCCTCTTAGTTCATTAACTGCATTGTCACCTGGGCGGGGGCATGGATGTTTCTCAAATCATGTTTAAAAACTATCACTTTTGATAAATACATAACTAAAGCATAAAGTAGCACACACTGTCATTTGCAATCAGCAGATGTTACAATGAAATAGCCACAGAATGTGTCACTGAAATGTGGTTTTTAAAACTATATAATTACAATGTTTGGAAATAGTGTCTGCAAATATTTGTCATTTGCACATCACCACATAAATTATTCTGATTTACTTTGCTCCTATTTAAATCTTTGCATCACACTTCTGAATTACAAAAAAGTTATTTCATAATTCCCGTTAAATTTGGAAATACTTGTACTATTCATTTACAAGCAGTTTAAATGTTGTTGGAGAAAAAACTGACATTTTACATCCTTTTGTTTCACAATTCTTGTCAACTCACTTGATAAAAACCGTTAACTGTGATAAGTGAAAGAAAAGTTAAAACCATTTTCCGGGAACAGATAGGCAACAATTAGTAATCAATCAATCAATCATAGCATTTGTATAGCGCGCTACTCACCCGGGAGGGTCTCAAGGCGCTTGGGGAAAGGGGCCGCTACTGCTCGAACAGCCAGGTCTTGAGTTGTTTCCTGAAGGCGAGATGGTCCTGGGTCAGTCGGAGGTGGATGGGGAGGGAGTTCCATGTCTTGGCCGCCAGGTAGGAGAAGGATCTGCCTCCGGCGGTGGCTCTTCGGATGCGTGGTACGGCGGCGAGGGCGAGGCTAGTAGATCGTAGCTGGCGGGTGGGCGTGTAGAAGGTCAGTCGGTCGTTGAGGTACTTGGGGCCCAGGTCGTGGAGAGACTTGTGTGCGTGGGTGAGGAGCCTGAACGTGATCCTCTTGTTGACGGGGAGTCAGTGCAGGTCCCTCAGGTGGCCGGAGATGTGGCTGCGCCGGGGGATGTCCAGGATGAGTCGGGCAGAGGCGTTCTGGATGCGTTGGAGTCTCCTCTGTAGCTTGGCTGTGGTTCCGGCGTAGAGGGTGTTTCCGTAGTCCAGTCGGCTGGTGACGAGTGCCTGAGTGACCGTCTTCCTTGTTTCGGTCGGGATCCATCGGAAGATCTTGCGGAGCATGCGTAGGGTGTTGAAGCACGATGAGGAGACGGTGTTGACTTGTCTGGTCATCGAGAGGGAAGAGTCCAGGAGGAAGCCCAGGTTGCTTGCGTGGTCTGTTGGCTTGGGAGCGGTGCCCAGGGCGGGAAGCCACCAGGAGTAGTCCCAGGCGGAGGGCGATGGTCCCAGGATGAGGACTTCCGTCTTGTCCGAGTTCAGTTTAAGGCGGCTGTTCTTCATCCACTTGGCGACGTCTTTCATCCCTTCGTGTAGGCTGGTTCTGGCGGTGTCGGGGTCCCTGGTGAGGGAGAGGATCAGCTGGGTGTCGTCGGCGTAGGAGATGATGTTGAGGTTGTGTTGGCGTGCGATGGCTGCAAGAGGTCTCATGTAGACGTTGAAGAGGGTGGGGCTGAGTGAAGATCCTTGTGGTACGCCGCAGATGACTTCGGTGGCCTCGGATCGAAACGGGGGAAGGCGAACTCTCTGTGTTCTTCCGGCGAGGAACGAGATGATCCACTCCAGTGCCTTCTCTTGGATGCCGATGTTGCGGAGGCGTTGGACTAGGGTGCGGTGGAAGACAGTGTCGAATGCTGCGGAGAGGTCCAGGAGGATGAGGGACGCTGTTTCCCCGTTGTCGAGCAGGGCTCGGATGTCGTCGGTGGCTGCGATCAGGGCGGTCTCGGTGCTGTGATTGGCTCTGAAACCGGACTGCGAGGGGTCGAGGGATCCGTTCGTCTCGAGGAAGGCGGCCAGCTGTCTGTTGACGATCTTCTCGATGACTTTCGCAGGAAAAGGGAGGAGCGAGATGGGGCGGAAGTTCTTGAGGTCGGTGGGGTCCGCTGTTGGTTTCTTCAGTAGGGCGCTGAGCTCGGCATGCTTCCAGCTCTCCGGGAAGGTGGCGGTGTTGAAGGAGCAGTTGATGATGTTCCGGAGTTGGGGTGCGATGGTGGAGTCGGCCTTGTTGAAGACGTGGTGGGGGCAGGGGTCGGTCGGAGATCGGGAGTGGATGGTGTTCATCGTGCGGGCTGTGTCTTCGGTGGTCACCGTGGTGCAGGTGCGGAGGGTGGCGGTGGGGGGCGTTGGTTCGACGGTTGGGTGCGTGGATGGTGCGCCGAAGCTGTTGTGGATGTCGGCGATCTTGCGGTGGAAGAACGAGGCGAGAGAGTCGCAGAGATCTTGTGAAGGAGTGATGTCGTTGTTGCCGGTGCTGGGGTTGGAGAACTCCTTGACGATGCTGAAGAGTTCCTTGCTGTCGTGGGCGTTGTTGTCCAGTCGTTCCTTCAGTGATTTCTTCTTGGTGGTGCGGATAAGCTGGTGGTGCTTGCGGGTGGCTTGTTTGAGGGCGGTCATGTTGTCTGTGGTCTGGTCGCGGAGCCAGGCTTTCTCGAGGGTGCGGCAGTTCTTCTTAGAGTCAACTAACATTTGACCTCTGTCCTTGAGGAGTCAGCTAATGTGTCAAGATAAAAACGAGATTTAAAAGTGTCTTAATTGCTCGTTCACTTTCTGAATGAACAGAACGCCTGTTTTCTCCAGCTTAAATTTACTCGCAAGCAAGGTGGAGTAAGTGCTATAAAATAGTTTGACCCAATTAAATCTCACTCGTAATTGCGAGTAGGGGAGTGGATTTTTCGAGGCCTGTCAAGTGGTATTGTCAGTGATGTACAGTACATCTGGATGCAGTGACTTTAAGAGGTACATCCAGATTTTTCGCTGGAGTCCAGTAGTTCTTCCTTTAAGACATGTTCTACAGGGAAAATCTTCAAATCTGATAGTAAATGATCCACAAGGTACAATGTTTGGCTACAGGCTGGTCAAGTTTCTTAATAATTACTGATGATTTGTGGTTCCTGAATTGTGTACTGAGGTCATTTACTGTTTGCTATACATATAGTTTTTTACAGCTTTGACACTGAATCACACAAATAAGGCATGTTGATCGACATATAAGATGCTGTCTTACTCCATTGGTCCTTCTCGTAACAGAACTAGTTACTGAGGATGTTTATAAAAGATATTCACATATGATGATGCACCCTTTAGGGTCACAGCAATGAATCCCTGCATTTCTTACAGCTTGCTTGAGTTCAGCTCTCACAATACGAGGTTGTAAATTGGGAGCTTTGTTGATGGCTTTTCCACAGTTCTTTTATTAAGAGCTTTAGATAACGCCTTAAGCCGATTCTCATTTGATATATTGGTGTATAATTTATTTATTATTTACATTTATAAGACGCAACAGCTACCCAAAAAGGGTTTCCCGGCGCCATAGCAGACTACATGCAGATCAAAGCGAAGATGGAATAACAATTACTGGTCAAATAGCCAGGTCTTAAGGGCTCTGCGAAAGCGGGTGTAAACAGTTTCATGACGGATAGTCAGGGGAAGAGTGTTCCAGAGGGTCGGGCCGAGATAAGAAAAAGATCTTCCGCCCATCCTGGTGAGTTTGAACCTAGGTACCTTGAAGTTGCCAAGAGTGGCCAACCTCAGGTGACGAGTGGGAACGTAAGGACAGACAAGAGATTGTAGATATTGATATAATGATGTAACATCAAATGTAGTCAGAATAGTGTCATCATCAAATCTGTAGGTTTGGTTTAATTTTTCAATAATACGGAGGAAGTGACTGGTATCCTTAACAAATGATGGAAGTTTCTGTACAATGGACTGAAGGTGCAGGTCGACGAATAAAGACCGTCTCTCAGTGGCTGCATCATTGCGAGAGATGATGGAATGGCCAGTATGTTCATTTTCGAAAGTTTGGGAAGCATGTAAAATCTCCTAGGTCTCGGTTTGGGATGAACAGGTATATCTGCTGTTGTTTCATCAATGAAGTTTAAGCTCCTGTACCATACAACCATGTTCTTTATTTCTTTGTTCTAGTATTCTGTGGGGTCCGTTTATAAAGGGTTGTAAGTGTTGGTATCCATTACCTGTCTCATTCCCTCCTCAATATAATCACTTACTTTCATGGCAATCACTGCACCACCTTTGTCTGATGGTTTTATAATGACTTCCGTTCTCTATTGAAGGAGGTAGAAAGCTTTTCTTTCTTCTCAGGTAATGTGATCAAAAATCCTTTTAGGTGTTGATTCCTTGATGAATTTTGTTGATGGATAAAATGTATGTATCAAGAACAGGATGTCTATCACATTGAGAAGTCCATGATTTGAGATTTCAGAGCCTCTTAAATGGATCTGTAAGGTAGCTTTGCAGATCAACATTAGAAATATTGTTAAAGTATTCTGCAAGTCTGCATCATCTCTTGAAGGTTTTGGTCCTTAGGTACAGGACAGAAATAGAAGACTTTGCTCAAGAGGTTCAATTCACCTGGTGATAGGAGCCCTCCTGTTCAGTCAATAACTGGGTCTGATGTCTCGAAGGGTTGTAGCTGGCTGATGCTATGCAGTCTTTTTTGTTTTATATACCTTCTGTTTTTGTATGCTGTTTACTCACAGGACTTACACTGACAAGAAAATCTACAAAAAAAGAATGATTTATGAAAAGGTGATACGTGTATCATTTTGTATGTGAATTATATCAAATGGTCATTTGTATCTAAACTGGACTTAATGTCACCCACACAACACTAAACTCAGCATCATGTACAGCCAAGCACTCAGAATAAGATGCAAGTGCAGCAAGGAGGACCCCAGCAAAGACCATCCACAAAATACTTTAACTGAGCAAACCATCTTGTACTACCTGCGGAAGCTGAAACGTTGTAGTGGAAATATATATCGAGTCACAAGATGGCTGCCAACACTTCCTAGTTTGAAGTGTTGGCAGCCAATCAGATCTCAGCACGAGATTGGGAGGTGTTGCGGTTTCACCTCGTCCCCCAGATAGACTATTTGGATTTTCCTTAATATTTTAAAAACTACTCAATGGATTTACACTATTTAACAAAAAGATTGCTTTCTGAACCAACAGCTACCTTTCTGCCAAATTTGGCATGTTTTTGGTGATTTGGTGTAAATCCGTTCAGTAGTTTTTCAGATATCTAACTTAAAAAAATATCGATATCCGTGGACGCGAGTCCTTGCAGTGGACCTGCGGATCCCACTAAAATTTGATTGGCTGCCAACACTTTAACCAGGAAGTGTTGGTAGCCATTGTGGGACTCGGCTTGAAGCTGATTTCAAGAAAAAAGTTCCAAGTAAAGATAAGGGAGCAGGGTAGGAATACTCATACCTCTCCAGATATGCTGGGAGAGTCCCTCAGGGACTCCGCCAGGGGTAAAAAGCGGTTTTTTATTATTTTGCAGCGGACTCCCGGGTTGGTCTGCAAATCCGTTGCAACTCTTTTTTTTTAAAAAAGCAAGCGCAGGCTCCTGCGTTTGCTTTAGAATAACCCCCGGGTGGGTCAGGTCAGGGAGCCTGTGGTAAATATAGAAGTGGGGCGCACAGGGCCACCTTCCTGGCTATTCAAAGCCCCGGAAACTGCCACCTCCCTGGGGCTAAATAAAATTCTGTGGGAGGGCCTCTCGGACCCCCCCTGCTTGGCCAGGGACAGCTACCTCCCCGGGGCACACAGTGTTTTTATTTTTAAGTCATACTGGGAGGGCCGTAGGGCCACCCCTACTGCCCTGGCCACCTCCCCGGGGCACATACTTTATTAAAAAGAAAATAAGCAGGTGAGGCCCTACAGCCTCCCCCACGCCCCCTGGGACCACCACCTCCCCGTGGCACAAATGCAATAATTAAGGGGTCCCATTGCAGACCCCTGAGACCTCCACCTCCCCGAGGCAAATTTTAACAAAGGAGGGGGGCTGCAAGGCCCCTGTCCATGAGCCTTACATGGCCCCGTGGACATCAATGTTTGGATTGGCTCCATCAATGTTCCGGGGTGCCCACCCCCGGGACATTGCAGTATGCTATGGCATGGCGGCAGATGCTATAGCAAACAGTGCTCTGCTTTGAGCAAGCAAAAGCATTTTGCTCTTGCTTGCTCAAAGTGGAGCACTTTGCTTCTACACACAGGGCGATGCATGTCACCAGCTCCCTGTGTGTAAAAGCAATGCCTGATCCCGCAGGAGGCAGGGACGGCTGGGGCCTTCAGGCTCCCCCTGCAGTCCACCACAAGGTGGCCTGGCCCCGGTGGATGGGGTCCCTGGGGTTGAAAATGGCCCATGAAGGAGGAGGGGGCGGCCTCGACCCCTTCCTTTGATAAAAATATATATATTTTTTAAAGGCAAAGGCCTTGCCCTGAGAGATAGGGTCTGCGGGGCCGTAATCAGCCAGGGGAGAGGGGCCACGTGGCCCCATCCCCTCTTTAAAAAATATATAAAGGCCTGGCCTTGGAAGGGGGGCCGCGTGGCCCCCTCCCTTTTAAAATGTTGTTTTTTTTTTTTTAAAAGGGCAAGCTTCGGGGGATGGGGCAAATGGCCTGGGAGGGGCCTGCTCAGTGGGTTTATTCACGCCTTAGACAGACGCTTTTCGGGAGGAACTCCCTTCTTCTGTGTCAAACATTTGCGCGCTGTGCGGCGACATTTTAAAAGTAACCAGCAATCTAGTAAAACAAATGAGGGACTTGCTCTCTCTGAAAATCCATGGGCGCCATCTTGTTGTTACAAAATACATTGTATGCATACTCGTACCGCATTCTAAAATCCAAATTGCGGATTTGTATTGCACCTTAATCATTCTAAAACATATAGTTTCAGTCTATGTAATCTTTTTTAAGATGGTTACTTTTAAAATGTCGCCGCACAGCGCGCAAATGTTTGACACAGAAGAAGGGAGTTCCTCCCGAAACGCGTCTGTCTAAGGCGTGAATAAACCCACTTTTTGCTACTGTTCCCGTGAGTGCTGTTTTGTTTTCCTCAGAAGGGAGAGAAGACGTTGGAGCCGACATATATATATATACATATTTATATAATATATATATATATATGTATATGCTTTACATGCTTGACATATCTAGCTGTTTCCTATAAGATACAAGCATTTACAATGCAATGGTTTCGCCTTTGGAAAAGTTATAGCTATTGGCATTGTAAATGACAAATTTTGTATTTATGTGTTGGTTTTGAAAACAGATAAATAAATGGCATTGTCATTTACATTGCCATTAGCTTAATCTCTCGCAAATGTGAGACCTATTGTACCCTACGGACGAGCTTAGCAGACAGACCAACCCTGCCACATAATTTGGCCCTACAGTGCCGCATAATTCCAATGTCCCTGCCTATACCTCCTTAGGAGCGCCCTGAGGTGCGGGTCCATTAGCCAGGCGAAGGCCAATAATTGGCTTCATTGACTGACTTTGTGTTCAGTAATTTTAAATTATATGGCTTGACAAATGTTTCAATCTGAGACACTACATCCCACATTATTGACTAGTTTTCAGCAATATTTCTTCCTATTCTCTTTACTGATTTTTTCCCCCTTGTTTTGGATGCCTGAATATCCCGTATAGGATGAACATACGAAAACAACATGTTTTTTTCAGAAAAGAAGCCCATTTAGCTTTGCTAAAAATTGAATAAAGTACAAAACCTATTTTTTCATAAAACGTCCCAAAAGCCAGCAACGCGCGTGTCTTGCACATGAGTGCTTCGCTGTAGCAGTTAGTGCATGAATTGCCACAGATATGTAAATGAAAAACAGACCAGGATAATGCAGAACGCTTTCCCTCTCGGGAAAAGTGTTTGTCAAGAAGATGAGCGCGGAGTGTAAAGCGAAGTCACAACTCGCACGCTTTTCATTTGTGTGCGGTTCGTTCTCTGCACCGAGTGTGAAAATAAATAAATAAATCATTCTGTCAGCGCAGATGTGTTTTTGACACTTGCGCCATCACCTTTTCTGCAAATATGGTAATTTCGAAGCAGGGAAGCAAGTTGAAGAGCGAGCGCCTGAAGGCGGGCGAGCTTGAGGTAAGCAAAGCAGTCTTCCCGTGGAATCCGTGCTGCGCCGATTCTTACGTGGGAGAAGGCTGTAGATTCACGGGCTCCTGCTCTCTTTTCACCTCAAGAGGTAATTCTACTTCATGGGGCCCCTCCTACAGGGGTCCTTTCAACAGCGGCTACTCTTTATTTTGGGCCCCTGCACTATTCCGGATGGACCCGTTCTATTGGGACTCCAGAAGTGTGGCTCACTGGTTAGAAGCGGCAGACCCTGAAGCAGAGATTGGCCCGGGACCAGGGTTCAATTCCCGACGCGGCATGGTCTTGGGTCAATGTCCGCGGACTCGATAATTCTCGCCAAGGTGCCTACGCTAACCATGGGTCCCACTCTGCAACTCTGGGCAATAGCTTGCTTAATCTCCACAACGGCCCCATCAACGCCGGGGATGCCTGGCTTCAACTTGGAGGTGCCCAGGAGGGACCATCTCACAGGGATAGCCAGGACGGGTTCCCCAGCGGTATACAGCGCCAGGACACTCCGAGATGGAGTAACAGTGCGCTTTACAAGTATACTTACCTTACCTTACCTTACCTTCAAGGGTCCTTTCCTTAAGGATCCCTTTATTATGGATCACTTCTAAGAAGATCCTTTAAAAAGCGGTACCTTGAATTCCTCCCCCCCCCCCATTACAGAGGTTGCATTGGCCATACACAAAACATTGATGGCTTCCTAAGTGTTAAAAATGTTCAAGTCTTCACGCCTCCCTCCGCTTTCCCCTCAGGCCATCAAACTGACCATTCACTGGAGGACTTCCACAGGCCAGATATTTTCAATTCTATTCGTGAAGTGGACAACAAATGAGCAGGGCTTCCAGCCGTCAATGTCATTTGCCTAATAACAGCTGTCTGTGGGTGCTTAGAAGCGACTGAGCTGCGGTATGTACCGCTAGATAAAGCCTTCACTATATACTATAGGAATTATTCGCTCTACACCATTTAACGTCAAATAAAAAAAAAACCACAGGGGCATATTAGCAAGAAGCTTGTTAAAATTATCGCCGTTTTAGCGGCAGGAAACTGCCGCTAAAACGGCGATAATTTTAACGAGCTTCTTGCTAATATGCCCCAAAGTATGTGAGTGGTGCTGAACCAATCCCAGACACTTGAAACACCAACCCGCTGCCGTCAATCACAGAGCCCGGGTGCCCCTCGTCTGTGGACGCCTCTTCCCAGCGCCATTAGTACCCCTGCGCCCCTTTAGTTGACACCGGGCCTGGCATCCCTGTGGGGTTCTCCCAGAGATCTTGAAGTAAGGAACCTTCCTCTGTAGTGTGAAGTTTCAATTGTGTTCACACACCGTGCCTCTGGTGACACGACTAGTGTCTGCGAGAATGCTGACCCCCGCCTCGCGCTCTATTCCCCAGGCGCTATAGCTCTCGCAACAAATGTGGGCCAGGAGCCTCTTGGGCTCGGTAATAAAAATGCCCCCGGGACCCTCGTGGGTCCGGCACAAATGCTTCCGCTCGTTGGAGTCCCGCTCGCGCTAGAGCCTGGGGACCCAAAAAAACAACTGCGGCGCTAAGCCTCTCGGGGCTCTAGAAACAAGAATGCCCCGCAACCGTGGGAGCGGCCCGCTATCAAGTGGGGCCGCTCGTGGTGAAGGCACCGGCGGAGTGCCACCTCACTCCCTTTCCCCCCCAGTCGGCTTCGACTCGCCGGCTTCCGTGGGGGGGGGGGGAATCCTCTCTCCTTGCTCCGGTCCCGCTCCGATCGGGTCACTCTGCTGCCGGCATGCGGGACTCTCTGGCTGCTGGTCTGCTTCCTTCACCGGCCTCTCGCTGGGGGAGCCTCGGGGAGAGACGCTGGCTACACTCCGGTGGTGGAGTTGAAGTTCAAGTTCAAGTTCAAGAATTTGTATAGCCCACTACTCACCCAGAGGATCTCAAGGCGCTTGTGGAGGGGTGCATTATTTATCGAAAAGCCAGGTTTTAAGTTCCTTCCTGAATGAAATGTGGTTCTGGGTAAGGCGGAGGTGAGTGGGGAGAGAATTCCAGGTCTTGGCCGCCAAGTAGGAGAAGAATCTTCCTCCCATGGTGGATCTGTGGATGCGCGGAACTGCGGCGAGGGCTTGATTGGAGGATCTTAGTTGGCGGGTCGGTGTGTAGAAGGACAGTCGTGTGTTGAGGCATTCGGGTCCTAGTTTGTAAAGGGCCTTGTGTGCGTGGGTGAGGAGACGGAACGTTATTCTCTTGTTGACGGGAAGCCAGTGGAGGTCTTTCAGGTGACCGGTAATGTGAGCTTGGCGCGGGATGTCCAATATGAGTCTGGCTGATGCGTTTTGGATGCGTTGGAGTTTTTTCTGTAATTTGGATGTGGTTCCGGCGTAGAGGGTGTTTCCATAGTCCAGTCGGCTAGTGACCAGAGCGTGGGTGACAGTCTTTCTTGTTTCGGTGGGGATCCAACGAAAGATTTTTTTGAGCATACGAAGTACGTTAAAGCAAGAGGATGAGACGGCGTTGACTTGTCTGGTCATAGAGAGGGAGGAGTCTAGGATGAAGCCTAGGTTACGTGCGTGGTTTGTGGGTATGGGTGCCGAGCCCAGGGCCGATGGCCACCATGAGTCGTCCCAGGCAGAGGGGGATGATCCTAGGATGAGGACTTCTGTTTTGTCTGAGTTAAGTTTTAGGCTGCTGTTTTTCATCCATTCGGCTACTTCTTTCATGCCTTCATGAAGATTGGTTTTGGCGGTGTTAGGGTCTTTGGTAAGGGAAAGGATCAGCTGGGTGTCGTCAGCGTAAGAGATGATGTCGAGGTTGTGTTGTCTCGCGATGGATGCGAGGGGGCTCATGTATACGTTGAAGAGGGTGGGGCTGAGTGATGATCCCTGTGGTACTCCGCAGATGACTTCGGTGGCCTCTGATTTGAATGGGGGGAGTCGGACTCTCTGGGTTCTTCCGGCGAGGAACGAGATGATCCAGTCCAAGGCTTTTCCTTGTATGCCGATGTTGCTGAGGCGTTGTATGAGGGTGTTATGACAGACTGTGTCGAAGGCGGCGGAGAGGTCGAGTAGGATGAGGGCAGCTGTTTCTCCGTTGTCCAGTAGTGTTCGGATGTCGTCTGTCGTTGCAATAAGGGCGGTTTCGGTGCTGTGTTTGGCCCGAAAGCCGGACTGTGAGGGGTCGAGGGAGTTGTTGGATTCAAGGAAGGCGGCGAGCTGTCTATTGACGGCTTTCTCAATGACTTTGGCAGGGAATGGGAGGAGGGAGATGGGGCGGTAGTTCTTAAGTTCAGAGGGTTCCGCTGTGGGTTTCTTCAAGAGGGCGTTGAGTTCGGCGTGTTTCCAGCTTTCTGGGAAGGTAGCAGAGTTAAAGGAGCAGTTGATGACATCACGGAGGTGGGGTGCGATGATGGAGTCTGCTTTGTTGAAGATGTGGTGGGGACAGGGGTCGGTTGGTGAGCCTGAATGGATGGAATTCATTAGGCGGATGGTGTCTTCAGTAGTGATTGGGTTCCAGGTGTTAAGGATGTTAGAGGGCGGTTTAGGTTCGGAGGTGGGTGGAGTGGACTGTTCTTTGGAAAAGATCTCAAAGCTGTTATGTATGTCGGCGATTTTGTTGTAGAAAAAAGAGGATAACGAGTCGCAGAGTTCTTGGGAGGGAGTAATGTCATTTGAGGCTGTGGTGGGGTTGGTAAATTCTTTGACGATGTTGAATAGTTCCTTGCTGTTTTGGGCGTTGTTGTCGAGTCGATCCTTGAATGCTGACTTCTTGGTAGATCGGATCAGTTGGTGGTGTTTGCGGGTGGCTGTCTTGAAGGTGGTCAGGTTGTCAGTGGTTGGGTTTTTTCTCCATGTTTTCTCGAGAGTACGGCATAGTTTCTTGGATTTCTTAAGGTCCTCGTTGAACCAGGGGGCCTTTTTGCTGCCCTGTTTGGTTTGGTGGTTTTTCAAGGGAGCTAGTTCGTCAGCGCTGTGAGTGATCCATTGTTTGAGTTTGGTGGCCGCTTGGTTTGGGTCCGATGAGAGGGCGGGAGGGTTTTGTTTGAGCGATGTGAGGAGTTGGTCGGTGGTGATTTTGTTCCAGTTTCTTCGTGGAATAGGTTGTGGGGGGTTGTGGGTCGAGGTAGTTTTGTAGCTGAAGTGAACACAGCTGTGGTCCGTCCAATGGAGAGCTGTGGTGTGATCGAAGGAGATGTGCTTGCTGGAGGTGAAGATTGGGTCAAGCGTATGTCCGGCTATGTGGGTGGGGGTGTCAACAAGTTGTTTGAGACCAAGGTTGGCCAGGTTGTCCAGAAGGATGGTGGTGTTGCTGTTGTTTTTCTTTTCCAGGTGGAAGTTGAGGTCTCCCAGTAGAATATAGTTCTCTGAGGCGAGGGCATGTGGGCTGATGAAGTCAGTGATGTCTTCGCTGAATTGTTTCCGGGTTCCTGGTGGTCTGTAGATGAGGGTGCCTCTAAGTGTGGTCCTGGGGTCGGTGTGGATCTGAAAGTGGAGGTGTTCGGCGGTTGCAAGGCTATCGTCGGGGCTGGTCGTGATTCTGATGGTGTTCTTATGGACGATGGCGATGCCTCCTCCTGTTTGGTGGGTGCGGTCTTTTCGGATGATCTTGAAAGCGTCCGGGATGGCTATGGCGATGTCGGGCGCCGAGGAGGCGTTCATCCAGGTTTCTGTAAGGAAGGCGATGTCCGGTGAAGCAGTGTCGAGTAGGTCCCAAAGTTCAGTTGCGTGTCTGTGGATCGAGCGGGAGTTTAGCAGGATGCACTTCAGGTGGGTAGGGTCGGAGCTGTGTTCGGAGTCAGTGGATTTGGTGGAGGTCTTGATGCAGGCGAACTTGCAGGAGAGGCAGACGAAGGGACCGTGGGTACGTCGAGGGGTAGCTTCGTAGCATTGTGATTTGCGTCCTGGATTGAGGGCTAGGAGGGTGGCGGCGGCATACGTTATGTGGGATGAGTGCAGTTTGCGAGGACCAGGGGGTCTGGCGCTGGGCGCGGTCCAGGCGCGGACGGGCGTAGACGGGCTTACCTTTGGCGCGCCTTCGGCGCGAATGGGGCGCGACCGCTGCGTGTGAACGCTGCGCGCAAATGCATCTGTCATATGTGGATGGTGGAAGGGGAGGGGCGAGGGAGGGGCTGCTGGGAGGCGGGATCGTGGTGGAGGGGACGGGCTTCGATGCACAATAACAAGATGGCTGGAGAAACGAAAGTGGAAGAGGCCGAGGCACACACAGGGTTACGCTGTCGGAGGGGGCACTGGGACAAATAGGCAAATCGGGCAAACTTTAGGTAAACACAGCGGGGGCAGTGTGAAATAAATATAAGTATAAATATGGCCCAATAAAGCGAGCAGCCCACTACACCAAAGACGGCTGGATAGTGAGCGCTATGATGGCGGAAGCAGCTGGGGCGGCAACGCGAGCAGCACAATCACTTAAAAATGCAGAGCAATACAGTGGCAGCTGGGGAGGCAACGCGAGCAGCACAATAACTTAAAAAATGCAGAGCAATACAGTGGCAGCTGGGGAGGCAACGCTAGCAGCACAATAACTTAGAAAAAAATGCAGAGCAATACAGTGGCAGCTGGGGAGGCTAACGCGATCAGCACAATAAGTTTAAAAGCAGAGCAAAACAGTGGCCAGTGAGATGGTGTAGTAACGATACCCAGGTGGACCAGGGGTCGTGGGGAGCGTCCGCTTCTGAAGCAGTCAGGAGGGGTAGGCTCCAGTGGACTTCCTGCCTTTCTCTTGGCCAATAGCTTCCTCCCAACCGGGGGAAACGGAAATGGAGCCTGCGAGGCTCTTCTCTCTGTCCCGGCCGGCCCCGCCCACCGTCAGGCGCGGCGCCGGCTTCAGCTCTTTTCCTCGTCCTTCGTGGCAAGACGGGCAATCGCAGCACACATTTTTGCATGACAAAAGATGGGCGAGAAGACATCGGACTGGGAGCGGGGTGGAAGGAACGGGGAGAAATGCCGCGGCTGCGTGATCAGCGAGAAGGCATCGGACTGGGAGGGGGGTGGAAGGAACGGGGAGAAATGACGCGGCTGCGTGTACTCGGCTCTGGCAGGGCAGGGAGAGGCTGCAGGAGGTTCCTGACGAGAAAGGAGCATTACGTGAACCCACCCGCTCGCCCTAGCTCCTAGCAAAAAATGGCGGCCTCAAACATCCTGTAGAAAAAAAAATAAGACTACACCCACCGCCGCACTGACGGCAACAAAGGCGCTGGATGAGAAAAACATCCCAGGAACGCCCACGAATCGCCTCGGTGAATGACGGACGCCTCTCTCTTCCAATGGCTAGCCTCCATTTATGGAGCTAGCCAATGGAAGAAGGGGCGGATTCAAGTCCACCATACTCTAAACAAACGTTTTCGCCCTGGGCGGAGCACTGCTTTGCAGTGCTCTCGCCAGGTCGAAACCTAAAAAAATAAGAGGAAACATTCACCAACAGCAATCTATTCCTCCAAACTGGGGTAAGACGCATGTTTCAATTTTTAATCAAGTCCTTCACGTCCATTTTGTGGTCCGTGTAGGATTTTGTTTGGTGTTCTTGGCTTTAGAGCGTGTCACTTGCACATTGAAAGCTACAAGAAAGCACAGAAAAGAAGTGACTTTACTGCGGTGAAGAGACTGGTGACTATGAACTACTATAAAAGACATTTGTATATGGAAACCTATTTTCTAACCCTTTTGCTCCTTCTTTTGACTAACTGTAAGGATTAATGTTTATTTTATCAATTTTGGTCAGTCTTTCCTCCCTTTTTCAGGAATTACGTAATTCCTTTTGAGTAAAGATGCTATCAAGGTATTATAATGTTGGAAAGGGACAGGTTTGCAGAAAATATTCATATATTACTGTACGACTGTGTTTAATTTAGTTTTTTTAGGACCATTGCCATTGAGCATTCCAGACATGCTGCTTTCGGAGTGTTCAGTGTGTCTGCAGGAAAAAGGGGACATTTTGGGTAGGAGTTTATGGTTGTGTGAGAACTATTAATTGAATTGAATTGAATTAAAAACGTATATAGCGCAAAGGCGCTTGGATTGACGAGTAGCCACCATAAAACAGAATCAATTGTCAGTAGAGAGAACTAAAGATCACCCCTTGGAAATAGCCAAGTTTGCAGGCTCTTCCTAAAACAGGTCAGAGAGCTGGCCTGTCTAAGGTTCTGAGGCAACTCATTCCATAAGCGCGAGGCGGTCACACCGAAAGCTCTGCCCCCCCCATCCGAGATCTCTTAAGTCTGGTGGTTGTTATCAGATTTACATTCGAAGAGCGGAGCTGCCTCCCAGGATTATACCAGGTAAACATCTCATGCCGGGGGACAGGACCCTGGCCGTGTACTGCCCTGTATACAATGCAGAGAGATTTAAAACAGATTCTCTCCTTAATAGGCAGCCAATGAAGATCTCTCAGAGCCAATGTCGTGGAGGACCTACGCTGTCGGTTTAGCTCCAACTTTGCTGCCATAGACTGGACTCTCTGCAACCCCTGCACAATGTATTGTGGTGCCCCCAAATACAGGGAGTTGCAGTAATCCAGTCTACTCAGGATTATACTTCTCACTACGAGAGATCGAGTATCTTTTGGAAGTAGCGGAAGAACCTTCCGTAACATGCGTAAAACGAATTTCGTTGAGTGCTCTGCATCCCAAAATGCGATGCAGTGCGCGCAACGAAATTCGTTTTATTTATTTAAATGTTTACTTACCTGTAAAACTCCGTAATCCATACATTACTACCCCTCACCCTGCCCCTCCCCACGTCACCGCCCTGCATTTCCTCCCACTGCCGGCCGCGGCTGGTTTTACTGGAGCTATTAAATCAAGGGTTCCTATTAACACTCGATAATTAAGATACAAGAGAAAGCTACAGTGTTAATTGTGTATTCTCTGGATTATTGATGTTAGAATGTTGTGTACACATTCTGTTTTTTGTTGAAATTCCGCACAGAGCAAGTTTGTTCATCCGTGTCTTTCCTTTTCTCCAATTCCCCTTTCTCCTGAAGGCTGTTGTGACTTGGGAAGTGTTAAATTTCTCCAAGTTATAGCAGGACTTAAGAAACATTAGACATTGATTTCTGGATACTCATCTCACTCCTACAAGATCTAATGCTACCACCCAAAATAGTAGTTGCGTTCAGTCATGACAACATTTCAGGCCAAAGAATATTCCTCTTGTCTGACCGAGATGGAGTCCCAGAACCCATAATTGTCTGACGTCATGGCAGTATTAGTAGCATTACAAAATGAGACTTAGGACTTGAGACAGGCAGTTCAACAATCTCAAAGTGAAACAAAGAAATTGACTCAGCGATTAGATGAATTGCAAGGAGGCATAAGTGATCCTCTTGTGCATTCTAAAATACTGCCCTCAGAAAAAGTGCCTAAGAATTCGTTGTTATAGCCTCCTACCTTTGTTTATTCCGAGTCACAAGGGTCAGATGTAAATAAGGGAGCATCTGGTGGGGACATATTAGCGAGCCTGCTAGTCAAAGTAAATAACCCTTCAGAGTGTTCCTTTGGCCCCACATGAACAATTTTATGGGGAACCATTAAAATGTGCTACTTTCTCAATCAGTGTCAGTTGTACTTCATGTGCAAACCCAATTGCTTTCCCAATGATCAATCAAAGGTGGCATGTGTGCTTTGGTATTTGGGAGGAACCGCAGATACATGGTCCACCCCCCTCTTGGAGAGAAATTATCCTATGTTGTATAATTATAATGAGCTTAATTCGGAAATGCAAAAGTTATTTGACAGACACACTTTAATGTAGTTGATTGACACAGAATTATTAAACTTGAAACAAGGTAATAAAGACCTAATCACTTACTTAACCACTTTTAATAGGTTGATTGCAGAGTCAGGGTGGCCTAAGGAGAAAAGGGCATCTCTGTTTTACAGAGGCCTGAAAGACGAGTTAAAAGACTTATTAGCTTAGGTGGTGGATACACCTGAGGATTGCTACTGTTTTCTCTAAGCTTGATCTTAGTTTGGCTTATCATTTGTTATGGGTCAACGAAGGGGATGATTGTAAGACCACTTTCTGAACAAAGTTTGGTTTATTTGAATATTTGGTAATGCCATTCAGCCTCTGTAAGGCTCCTGCAGCTTTTCAATTCTTTATTAATAAGGTATTTCGTGATTACATTAATGTCTGTGCAGTGGTTTATATTGATGACTTGATGATTTTGTTTAAAAAAAAAACAATGAAAGAACTTGTAAGTCATGTTAAAAGTATCTTGACGAAATTAAGTGAACATCAGTTGTTTGCAAAGTTAAAAAAAGTGTATTTTCCACGTGCAGGGTGTTGAGTTTCTGGGGTTCATTATGTCAGCAAAAGGAATACAAATAGATTCCAGGAAGGTAGAAGCTATGCAGGAATGGAACTCACTTCAATCAGTTAAAGAAGTGCAAAGTTTTTTAGGCTTTGCTTGCTTCTATAGAAGGTTTGTCAACCAGTTCTCTGCCTTTGTCTCTACAATGACCACGCTGCTGAAAAAAGGTGGCTTGTTTTCATTGGACAGAAGACGCAGACAAAGCCTTTCAGACTCTGAAAAACAGTTAGTCACAGCCCTAATCCTTGGGCAACTAGATCCCTCTCGACCCTTCATTGTTGAGGCAGACAGCTGTGGGTGTAGTATTATCCCAGAGACATCTTGTTACGGGTCAGATGCATCCAGTAGCTTAATTCTTGAAAATCAGTCCAGCTGAATCTAATTATACTGTAGCTAAGAGGGAATTATTGGAAATTAAGTATGCCTTTGCAGAGTAGAGACTCTATTTGTTGGGTGTACAACATACTGGTACAATCCTTACTAATCATAGTAATCTACAATTCCTTATATCTCTTTGTTCCATCATTTCATACCTATTTTGCTTTTCAGATCTCCCAAACAAGCCTTTCTAAAACCTTACCTCTAACTCTTCCCCCTCCACCCCCAAACAAACCTCCTACAGCTATGAACTCCCAAAAAAGAAATGTAATTCTAGACCCTTCCTTCTTTTATCCCTCCTTCCCTCTTCTATCCCTTCACTATTCCTTTTCAATCCAAATAACAGACTGATATGTCCACCACTCAAATGAATTTTCATATTTCCAATACTAACTCCCCATCACCTCTCCTTTACTCATCCTAAACCCCATCCTACGGCTATAAACTCAAAAAAACATTCTAGACCCTTACCTCTTTTATCCCTCCACTATTCCTTTTCAATCCAAATAACAGACTAACATGTCCACCACTCAAATTAATTGCATATTTCCCTATACTAATTCCCACCAATTTTGGTTAGGTTCGGGAGTAACGTGCTACTCAGCGAAACCCGCTTCAACACCATCAGGGGTAGCAAGCGCTATATAAATGCATTCCTTTTCCCTCTTCTATCCCTCCACTATCCTTCTCAATCCAAATAACAGACTAACATATCCACCGCTCAAATTACTTCACATTTCACTATACTCATTCACCACTAATCCTTTATGGGTTCCAGAGTAGCCTGCTACTCACCAAAAATGCGCTTCAACATCTCATCAGGGGTAGCAAGTACTATATAAATGTAAACCTTTTCCCTCTTCTATCCCTCCTCTATCCTTCTCAATCCAAATAACTGACTAACATATCCAGCACTCAAATTACTTTCATATTTCACTATACTAATTCACTAGTTATGGACCTGAAAGTAGATCATGGTCAAGTACATTCTCCGAAGTTGGTGAAGAGGTTTCATTTGCATTACCATGATAGACCCAAGCAGGTGGGAGGACTTTTCTCCCAGTTATAACAGGGCTTAGGAGACATGGAAAGTTGGCTTCTGGATACACATCTCGCTCCTACAAGATCTAACAGTGCCACCCAAAATATTGGTTTCGTTCAGTCATGACAAGTAACACTTAAAAACACACAGAGAAATTTCTAACAAAAAACACCAACACTTAAGAGCATACAGTGGCATAGTAACAGACACAGTAACAAATACAGCACCCAAGGAAACATACCTTCAAATACAAATTCAAACTTATACATGACAGCACCCAGAGAAATACAATACACCAACACATAAGAACACACAGACAAATACTATCAGAAGTATTAACTCAAAAGGAGGGGACGTGGCTACGGCGCATAGCGGAACGGCTGCCTTGTAAGGGAGCTCCGCGCGCGGTATCTTACACCGGGCAAATACCATCCTGAACCCCGCTGAAAACGGGCCGTGGACGCGCTTGGGGAGCCTGGGAGAGCGGCGGCGCAAAACGAGCCGGTGCAGAGAATCTGGGCACCGCTCCTTCGCCCGATTCCTTGAAGGCAGCGGATGGAACAGTGACGGACAAGATGGCGGCGCCGCGCTCTGAGCTGTGAGCACGAGCTGGAAACCTGTCTCTGCAGCGTGGTGGACTTGGGAGGCAGGCGCTGAGAGGCGGGAGACGCGGCTGCTCCTCCACGTTGGCCCGAGGTGACTTTGCTGCGGTACGAGGGGCCGGGAAGTGCTGCTCGGCTGGAAGAGCTGTGCTGAGCTGGGGACTAGGTGCGAGTCCATGGCGATTCCGGCCTCGGATAACTACGGTGCTGCTGGTGGCCAGCAGAAGTGACTGTTGGGCAGCGAGGAATCGAAGGCCTACTACTGCGTCCTTACAGACATGGAGAGGAGGGCACAGAACGGTTTGGCACGAGGCTGGTACTGGTGAGTGGGGCGCTGATTGGGACCGGGCTCGCTGGGCCTGGCGGCGTGGGGCTGGCGGGGCGTTCGAGGCATGTGGGCTGCTAAATTCATATCTTTTGCATTAGATCGCCGCCTAGTGTTGGGTCCGGATGATCGCACATTGTTGTCCTGGAAGAGTCTTCGAAGTATCCTGAGATAGGTGGCTCCTCCCCTGGACTACAGTGCGCATGGGCATCGGCTTCATCCCCAGATTGTTTTTTTCCGCCATTGGGTTCGGATGCGGTCTCGACGTCTCTCTGTCGGAACTGAGAAAACTAGCTTCTTTAAGGCCAAAAGGCCTTCGTTTCATTACGTCGGTATTGTTTGCGTACGGTCTCGAGTTCTTCTGTCTCTTTGAGTCGGAATCTGCGGAGTCGTATCACTCTTCGGACATCGAGGCCTTCTCATCGCAACACGACCACAACTTTTCAACATGGAGCGGAGCCCGTTTAAATACTGTCCCGTCTGTGGGTCCAAATACCCACATATCGACGTGCACCCGGTCTGTAACAAATGCCTCTCGCCAGACCATGACGAGGACAGCTGCATGGCCTGCTCCAGATTCAGGTCGAAGAAGACGCTCAAGCTTCGGCGCGCGGTGCGCCTTGAGGCCAGACAAGCGACCCCGGCTCCAGATAACATCTTCGGCGACCAGGAAGAAGAGGGCCTAAGCCATCATCTTGAAATCTCACCGCCCGCGACGGAGGTCGAGGCAGATCCGGAAGACGACGACGGGGTCGTGGATCAAGGCCTTGAATACATCGACGAGGTAGGGGACGTCGAAGAAGTTTATGGGGCCGCGGAAGATAGCTCGGGGGATGAGCTATGCCCCGAAACTTATGCGGATCAGGCTCGGGTCACGGGATCGCCACTCGGCCTTACCCAAGACCCTGTACCGCAAGCCACGGCCCCGCCTTCAGGCCCGGCCACGGACATACTTGCTACGCAGCCCGTATCGAAACCGAAACTGAAACCTTCGGTATCGACTGCTCCTAAAATGGCCGACCCGAAAACGAAACCGAAACTAACGGCTTCGAGTGCACCTAAGATGGCGGTCGTTCAACCAAAACCACCAAAGCCTGCTACCTCATCGACTCAGTCGGCCTCCGGTCCACAGAAGTCGAAGAAAACTGTCGCACCGACAGTGCCGAAATCGTCCGCAGAGGAGGCCTCCTCTAAGAAAGTCGTCCGGCACGGGTCGACCGAGACGACGCCGTCAAAGTCCGCCAAAGTCAGCGACAAGACTCCGGTACCGACGGGGACGTCGTTAGTCGGATGCGTAGTTGAGACGGAGTCTGCAAAATCACACGGATCGAAGGGCGGAGGCTCAACACATCGGTCCAAGGACTCTGTGTCTACAGCTGCAGCATCGACGTCTAAGGTTCCAAAGGGCCCACAAGACGTCGGAACCGAAGGCAAGGTGAAGTCCTCCTCGTCGGCGCCAAGTGCCGCTGTGAGTGACGCATCCCTCATCGCCACTTCACTTCAAAGAATACGGGATAAGGCTTCTGCGACGTCGGCTCCGGCGCCGTCGCACCAGAAGACGATGGACATGCCAGTAAAGCCTACTGGCAAACTTCTCTTCATTCTGCCGCCAAAGGAGGCACCAAAGGCCTTTGCGCCAAAAACGGCGCCAAAGACATCGGACTCGGCCACGCCTGCTGGAGTATTGGGTCGACAACTCGACTCAGGAGACGACTCGGAACGCTTTATCGACGCGGACACGGGCAAGTTGACCCTTTACAAGAGGAAGATCACTTCCCAGCCAGTGGACTCCTATGTTATCCCACTTAAAAAGAAAAGGCTTGCACAGGACACTCCAGCCCTGATCGAACCTATCCAGCCTCCTCCTAGAAGGAGCCCAACACCTTCCCCTGACCACTCTGAGGGAGAAGAATATGGACAAGATGACCAGTACACTTTCCCCATCAATGAGCCCGATGCACAACAGGATTCCTATGACGACATAGGTGACCAAGGAATCCAAAATGTGGGACAAGACTCACAGCCTTTCAGTGCACGTGCATCCCCAACAGAAGACTCTGCCGGATTTCATGCACTCATTGAACGGGCAGCTGCTAATCATGATGTGGACATGCATGCTGACCCAGTAGAGGAAGATTTTCTGTTTGACACTTTTTCAGTCTCTGAAAGGACAGTCAAGACACTTCCTATGCTCAAAGGTGTCCTTAAGCATGCTGCGGAAATCTTCAAAGAGCCTACCAGGGCAAGGGTGGTCAATCCACGCATTGAGAAGAAATACAGACCAGCACCTGCAGACCCTGCATACATTCGGGGACAGTTGCCACTAGACTCTCTTGTGGTCGCAAATGCACGCAAACGGGCAAACTCCCAGACAACGGGTGAAGCTCCTCCCCCAGACAAGGAGTCTAAAGTGCTTGAGGCAGGGGGCAAAAGAGTAGCTGCGCAGGCTGCCAATTTCTGGCGTATTGCGAACACACAGGCGCTATTGGCACGTTATGATAGGGCGCATTACGACACCCTAGAGCAACTTTTACAACACCTGCCTACGCAGTTTCAAGAGGGTGCCACACTGCTTATTGAGGAGGGAAAACTCATCTCCAACGCAGCAATAAAGTGTGCACTTGATGCCGCAGACACAGCAGCTAGGGCTGTTAACACTAGCGTCATGCTGAGACGACAGGCGTGGCTACGCATATCAGGGTTTAAGCCAGACATTCAAACGACCATACTCAATCAGCCCGTCAATCCTGATAGACTGTTTGGTCCCGATGTTGACACCACCCTCGAAAAGATTAAGAAAGACAACGAAACAGCTAAGTCTATGGGGGCCCTTCAGTCACAACAATTCCGGGGCAACACTTTTCGTCGCTCAGGTGCACGTGGAGTCACCCGAGGACAGATGGGTCAACAATCACAGTTCACTAGAGGTGGAGCACAGTCCTCGTACCCCAAGCAGAATAAAGGGGGTTATCGAGGAAACAGCACCAGAGGACGTGGCAGAGGAAACAACAACTCCCGTTCCTCTGCGCCAAACAAACAGTGACTCTCTGTCACTGCCCCCCGACCTGTCGGGGGGAAGACTCCAGCAGTTCCTGCCAGTCTGGACAAACATCACCACAGACAGGTGGGTACGACAACTTGTCCAGTACGGTTATTGTCTAGAGTTAAAGTCCACTCCACCCAACATTCCACCAAGGCAACGGCCTATGTCCGCAGAGCACTTGCACTTATTGCAGCAAGAAGTAGTGGTGATGCTGCAAAAAGGCGCAATCGAGCTCGTGCCAGTGGAGGAGGAAGGCACAGGGGTCTATTCCCTGTACTTCCTTATTCCAAAGAAGGACGGATCTCTCAGACCCATTCTAGATCTGCGTTCCCTCAACCTGTATATACTATCAGAACATTTCCATATGCTTACACTGCAACAGATTCTTCCCTTGCTGAACCAAGGGGACTTCTTGGCAACCTTAGACCTCAAGGATGCTTATTTCCACATACCACTACACCCGTCCCACAGGAAGTATCTCAGGTTCACTATCCAAGGCAGGCATTATCAGTTCAAAGTCCTACCCTTCGGAGTGACCACCGCACCAAGAGTATTTACCAAGTGTCTGGCGACGGTTGCGGCGCACCTCAGGAGGCAGAACATCCATGTCTACCCCTACCTAGACGACTGGCTCGTTCAAGCCAAGTCGGAACAACAGTGCGCCGCGGACATGTCGACTACCATTCACCTCCTTCACAATCTGGGCTTCTCGCTGAACTACCCAAAGTCGCACCTTCAACCAGCACATGTGCGGCAGTTTCTGGGCGCGACGATAAATACCCTGACAGCCATGGCTCAGCCAAACAAGGTCAGGATAGACAGCATGCTGTCTCTAATCCAAAGGTTCAGACCACAACACTCGCTTCCAGCGAGAGTATTCATGCAGTTGATTGGCATGATGGCCTTCTGCATCTTCATAGTCCCTCACGCAAGGTTACATATGCGTCCGCTCCAGGAGTGCTTAGCAAATCAGTGGACACAGGCTCAGGGACAATTGACAGACCTAGTGTTGGTTACCAGTCGGGCGTACAACTCTCTGCATTGGTGGAATCCACACAACCTTTGCAAGGGCCGACTGTTCCAAGAGCCAGTGCCACAGATTATCCTGACTACGGACGCATCTCTCCAGGGATGGGGAGCTCATCTGCTCACTTACACAGTGCAGGGACTATGGACGACGCAGCAACAGAAGATGCACATCAACTATCTGGAACTGATGGCGATCTTCATGGCGCTCAAGTCCTTCAATGTACATCTGTGCAACAAAGTGGTGTTAGTCCGGACGGACAACATGACAGCGATGTACTACATTCAAAAGCAGGGAGGCACCCACTCACCGCAGCTGTCTCATCTGGCTCAGAGCATGTGGAAGTGGGCCATTCAGAGGAACATTTGCCTCATGGCAGAACACCTCCCGGGCAAGGACAATCAGATGGCGGATCTGCTCAGCAGATACAGCCATCAAATGCACGAGTGGGAGTTACATCCATCAGTACTCCGCCCGTACTTCCAGCAGTGGGGTCATCCGGAGATAGACCTGTTTGCCACAAACGAAAACGCAAAATGCCAACACTTTGCCGCCAGGTTCCCTCACCCACAGTCGCAGGGGAATGCGATATGGATGAACTGGTCAGGCAAATTTGCGTACGCTTTTCCACCAGCACCTCTAATACCGCTAGTGGCAAGAAAACTAAGGCAGCACTCGATGACCCTCATCCTAGTTGCTCCAACGTGGGCACGCCAAGCATGGTACACCACGTTTCTGGAACTCTCGGTGGTGCTGCATCAAAGGCTGCGCCTAACACCCAGGCTTTTGACGCAGAACCATGGAGACATTCAGCATCCAGATCCGCAACAGCTCAACCTGGCGATCTGGCTCCTGAAGTCCTAGAGTTTGGCTACCTTCACCTGCCTCCAGAATGCATGGACATCATCAAGGAGGCAAGGAAGCCGACTACCAGAGCATGCTATGCTGCGAAATGGAAGCGTTTCGTCATTCACTGTACAGCCAATAACATAAACCCGCTAGATGCATCTATCCCTAACATCATTTGCTATCTGTTACATCTTTACAAGTGCAATCTAGCCTACACTTCCATTCGGATACATCTATCCGCCATAGCAGCTTATCTTCAGAACAGGCAACATCTCTCTGTCTTCAGAGTGCCTGCCATTAAGGCCTTCCTTGAAGGTCTGAAACGAGTCATTCCCCCAAGAACACCGCCAGCTCCGGTGTGGAACCTCAATGTGGTCCTCACCAGGCTGATGGGACCACCTTTTGAGCCACTGCACTCGTGTGAACTCCAGTTCCTAACATGGAAAGTGGCTTTCCTTATTGCTATCACTTCACTGAGACGTGTCAGTGAGCTGCAAGCGCTCACAATCCAAGAGCCATTCATACAAATTCATCCAAATAGGGTGGTACTACGTACTAACCCCAAATTCCTTCCGAAGGTGGTGTCACAGTTTCATCTCAACCAAACTATTGACTTGCCTGCATTCTTCCAAAACCCACAAACGGTGGCGGAAAGAATGCTCCATACTTTGGACGTTAGGAGGGCGTTGATGTACTATATTGACAGGACACAACACTTTAGGAAAACAAAACAACTTTTTGTTGCCTTCTCGCCACAGCACAAGGGCAACCCTATTTCCAAAGCAGGAATAGCCAGATGGATTGTTAAGTGCATCCAGATCTGCTATCAAAAGGCTAAAAGCACCTTAACAATACCCCCAAGGGCGCACTCCACACGCAAATTGGGGGCATCCATGGCTTTCCTGGGGAACATTCCTTTAGAAGACATTTGTAGAGCAGCCACATGGGTTACACCACATACCTTTACAAAACACTACTGTGTTGATGTGCATTCCAAACAGCAAGCAGCTGTTGGGCAGGCTGTTCTCAAGACACTTGTTCAGGTTTCTGCAGCTGGCACGGGCAACCGCCGCTAATGGAGGGACTGCTATACATTCTATGCAAAAGATATGAATTTAGCAGCCCACATGCCTCGAACTGAATATGCTACTTACCAGTATGCATCTGTTCTTGGCATGTAGGGCTGCTAACATTCATATCGCCCACCCTCCTCCCCGGTGCCTGTCGCAGCTGCAGACATACTCTTGCATTCAATCATTAGCATGGACATCCTTTACACTTTTCACTCCATCTCTGCCACAATGGCTAAAAACAATCTGGGGATGGAGCCGATGCCCATGCGCACTGTAGTCCAGGGGAGGAGCCACCTATCTCAGGATACTTTGAAGACTCTTCCAGGACAACAATGTGCGATCATCCGGACCCAACACTAGGCGGCGATCTAATGCAAAAGATATGAATGTTAGCAGCCCTACATGCCAAGAACAGATGCATACTGGTAAGTAGCATATTCAATACTGCCTGTGGGAGGCGGTGGCGCCTTGCGGGTCTTGTGCGGCGGGGCCTCTCAGAGCTGTGGTTAGGACGGCGCTACTTGCGGTGCCTGACGGGGCTCTGTGTTGTCTGAGAGATCTATGGAGCACCACCTATTGGCTGTATTGCTATGTCCCTGAGCTAGCCTAGGTTAGGGGCGAGTGGGTGGCCACGGTGGGGGTCCGGCAGGGACTGCAGGCGGTGGAGGGCCTGGATGGCGCTGTAGGTGTCTACTGCCGGTGTGCATCGAGACGGCCGGACGGCTACTGGTGACCCCCTCCATTTCTGGACTACGACACGCTGACACGAAGCTGGAGACATTGGTCAATTTGTCGACCCTAGCGACACAGTAGGGTGGAAACGCCAGGACACAGTGTGCAAACACAGCCTAGGGCTAAGGGGCCCCACGAAGTCGAGACATTTGTACTAATTGTTGCTCGCAGAGGTGTAGGAGTTATCGGACTGCTGGGGCACACTACGTGGCGTCATGGGCAAGTCAGAGCCCAGGCAGACCAAACTGACCTTTGAAAACAAGCGGCTAACACGGGCGGTGGACGGTCTGCATGAGCAGGGCGAGGTTGGAGATGCAACATCTACGCCAGATGAAACCGAAGATGACAACCACACGATACTCCTTGAGCTGCGCGCGGGTATGAAGTCTATAGACAGCAAAATTGATGCATTGGCAACCGGACTGGACATGGTGAAAAAGAAGGTAGACAAACATGAACAATGGTTAGATGTGTTGGAGAATAGGGTGTCCGATGGTCACGACACGCAGGCTGAGACCCGCACCCAGCTCCTCGCCATGGAAAAGATCCTGGAGGTGATCAGCGCGAAAAATGAAGATTTGGAAGCGCGATCTAGGCGCAATAATGTACGAATTCCTGGCCTATCGGAGACTACGCCTATATCCAAGATGGAGCCTTTCATTGACGGCATGTTGCGGGAACTTTTCGGGGCTGCTCTGTCCAGTGTGATGATTGTGGAAAGGGCCCACAGGTCCTTGGGGCCCAGACCAAAACCAGGTGCGTCACCACGGCCGATCATCGCCAGGCTACTCAATTATGCAGCCCGAGAATCTATTCTAAGGGAGGTGAGGGCAAAAGATCCGGTGGTGTACAAGGGAGACACACTTTCCTTCTACCCAGACTATACCCCGACGGTTCAGTCGGCGCGCCGTGAAAAAGCTGCTTAGGGAGGCAAAGGTGCCATACGCTATGCTTTATCCCGCAAAGCTGAAAATATCTCATGAGGAACAGTCACATTTCTTTACAGACGCCAAATCTGCATTGAAGTTAACGAAACACATCTGCAAGGTCAAGCCACGGGAACAACGGACAATTGTTGAGCAGACGGCTTCCGGGCTGGACGACGCAGACTGATAGAATGTCTACTGTTGTGCTTGACTAATGTCTCATGACTGTAATGTTGGGCCTCTCTTTTTCCAGAATGGGCGTAGCGCTGTTGTTTAGGCTGGTTAGTTGTGCTGGGGTAGGCGGGAGCTTTTGCTATAATTGTTGCTCTCCCCGGGGTCCTATTTTTTTGACGAATATTTGAAAGTGATTCAGCGGAAATATGATGGAAATAGTTCCGGCGGCCGCACTTCGGTGCGTGTACCCGCTGCTGTGCTTCTTCCCCTAGTGGGTATTACCCGAATGGTTGTTGTAAGAAGGGTGGGGGGGGCTGGTCTCGACCTGATTGGGAGGTTGGAGTGGGTGGCGGGTTTTTTGCAGTTTTTGTATGCGTTGGGTTTTTTGTACATTGAGATCGATCACAATTGCGAAAGTTGGTATTTACCTTGCAAGGCGTCAGTGTTGCTCTGCGATTGCTTGCGTAATCTCCCAGGGGGCTCTATGTCACGAACTGTTATTATTGCAAAAATGTATGTTTAATGGCTGAAAATTGTGCAATGCTAACTTGGAATGTTCGTGGCCTCAACTCCCCTAAAAAAGGACGACAGGTGTCAGCGTACCTGAACAGGCATGGGGTACAAGTGGCACTGTTACAGGAGACGCACCTGGCTCCACATGCGATGTGCGGGGCACTGGGCAGGTTTTCAACTTGCTGCCTCATATTCCTCCTATGCGAGGGGAGTGTTGATTTTGATTAAAAGAGGGGTCGACTTTCAAATGTTACACACGTATGCAGATGATGAGGGGAGATGTGCTATGGTGTGCGGGAAGTTGCGTGGCACGTTGGTCATTGTTGTGAATATGTATGGCCCAATAGTGGATGATCTGGCGTGCGTGGCTCGTATCTGTGCTCAATTGAGGGAATGGCCTGATGCGCCTGTTGTTTGGGGGGGAGATTTGAATACGTACCTGGATGCACAGTTGGATAAGTCTAATCCGGAGACGCACCGCACCCCCAGAGTTGCCACGAGTGTGTTGCGGGCAATGGAGGATTGCACGATGTGTGGAGAGTGTGAAATCCGGAAAGGCAGGAAGGTACGCATGCGACACCTATGCATGGCAGTTGGTCGAGGATTGACTACTGGCTGGTTGGTGATGAGCTCATGGAGTGGGTGGTAGAGGTGGCGCCTCTTGCTCGTACGCTGTCGGATCATAACCCGGTGCGCCTGCTTTTGAGGAATCCAGCTGGAGTGCGTCGTCCTTTTACGTGGCGGTTGCGCGCTGAGGCACTTCTAGATCCGATCTATGACAAAACCATACTTTTTTTTGTAAACATATTTTATTGATTTTCAATCAGCATACAATCCAAAATTGCATCCATTACACCTAGAATCGTCCAAATATGTCTTGATCACATGGTTAGTTCTACCAATTCAGCTCTCTACTCCCCTCTGTAACCCCTGCAGGGCCTGCACCAACGCGTCCCAAGGCTTGGCCAATTCTAGAGCCTTTACATTATCCGTGCGCTTAGCCTGTCGAAACCTAATGGAACCCTCACTGCTAGCCCATTTATACAGTTCTGTACCCCATCTCTTGCTCGACGGCCCTTCTTTTGATTTCCAATGCCAGGTAATTTCCCTCTTTGCCAGGAATAAGCCTAAATCAATGAATTTACTGGTTACTTTAGTTTTGGGCGTATGTGGGAACCAGTGTAGCAGGCACATTGCTATATATAAATATCTAAATGTCTGTCTGTAATTTTATTTAGGAGCTCCCCTACCTCTACCCAATATCTTCCCAAAGCTGGACAGTTTCAGAGCATATGCTCTAATTCCACTCCCTGCTCAAAGCACCTGGGACACGCCGTGTCGCAGACTTGAAAACATCTCCGAATCTTCCCAGGGGTCAAATAAGCTCGGTGCAAGATAAAAAATTGCACTTGCTGGAAACGCGCGTTCCTGCTCCCTTTCCATGTTCTGCTCAGGATGAGGGCCCATACCGTGTCTGGTATCGGTCTGCCTATGCCCGCCTCCCACTTCAGCTTCAGGTCATCCAGTGGTCTGAGTCCCTCACGCAACATCCGAGATTGAAGGCACGTAACTGCCTTGAAAGTTCCCGCAGCCATCACAACATATTGACATGCCATGGTAGTCACCAGTTCCACCATCCCCCCTTCCAGTGCCTCCGAAGTGCCGCTATTAACGCCGCATGAATCAAAAAACTACCATCTGGAAGGCCATATCTCTCCTGTAGAGCCTGGAATGCCAACAGCTCCCCCTCTTCATATAAATCCCCTACCATCAGAAGTCCTAGCTGTTCCCACTCCAAGAGGGGGGACCAATCCCCACCGTGAGGCAGTGCCGTTAACATTCCCAACGGGATTTCCGGCGCATACGGGCGCGCCACCCCAGCCCTACGCTGACTCCTATTCCAACAGAGCCACAGGGTCCTCTCTTCCATCGTCAGATCCTGCAAATAAAGTTTTTGTTGTAAAATTATGTACGAAAGAACATGCCTCTGAATTCCCGCACCTCGTAAATGTTCAGGACCCCGAAATTCCGCCGCTACACTTTGCATAAGTACCTGCAGCTGGGCTGCTAAATAGTAAAGCTCGAAGTCGGGAATCGCCATCCCGCCCTCCGCCTTGGGCCTCATCAATGTGGTCAATGCCACTCTCCGCCGTCCATTCCCCCACAGAAAGCCAATGACCAAGGAGCGCAGTTCCCTAAACATACGCGGAGGAACCCAAACTGGTAGAGTCCGGAAATAATACAGCAGTCTAGGCAAGGCCACCATTTTAAGGAGGGCCACTCTCCCTACTACTGAGAGGGAGCGTAGACCAGAACGCCATGCTCCCCTTCAGGGCACAGATACAGCGCCCCACATTTCCGTCTAGCATATCCGCGGCCTCATGATAAACTCGGACCCCCAGATAAGTCAGACACGTCGGCTCCCATTTCATCATCTCTATCATCGGCGGCGGCTGTACACATGGTCTCAGCGGGAATAGGCATGTCTTACACCCGTTCACCTTTAGTCACGATAGCGCACCAAACCGCATTAACAGGGACACTGCTCCCTGCAATGCATCCTCCGTGTTGTCCAAAAATAAAAGCAGGTCATCGGCATACAACGATATATGATGGTGTACGTCCCGCAGCCACAGACCCTGATAATCCTGTCCTGTTCTAGCTTGTACCGCGAGGGGCTCCATCGCCAGGGCGAACAGCAAAGGGGATAACGAGCACCCCTGTCTTGTCCCCCTAAGGACTGGATATTGGGCGGATAGCACCGTTCCTATCCGTACTCAAGCCGTCGCCGATGAGTACAACACCCTCGTCCAGGCCCCAAAGTGTTCCCGCAAGCCAAACCTTTCTAGCACTCTATAGCGCAAGGCCCATTCCAGGCTGTCAAAAGTCTTCTCTATATCCACCGACAGTGCTGTTGGCAGCTGTGCCTCCTGATGGTCCCCTTCTCTGATCCGCACTAATCGCCGGATATTCGAAGACGTGCTCCGAGTCGGAATAAATCCCGCCTGATCAGCATGAACCAGCGTGGTCATATATGGCAACAACCGGGTCGCCAATATCCGGCT
The DNA here is from genome assembly GCF_964261635.1 of Lissotriton helveticus. Lineage (NCBI taxonomy): Eukaryota > Metazoa > Chordata > Amphibia > Caudata > Salamandridae > Lissotriton > Lissotriton helveticus. The sequence goes on from NC_136073.1 coordinate 47,881,507, forward strand.
CAGGATCTTATAATCCGCTGTCAACATAGATAACGGCCTATAAGAAGTAACGTCCACGTCTTCCCGTCCTGGCTTTAAAAGGGGAATAATCAACGCTTCACGCATCGACGCGTGCAATTGACCTAACGTCTTGGCTTCCATATATACCTCCAGTAAGTGGGGCACCAAGACATCCACATATTGTGCGTAAAATTCTATTGGTAGTCCGTCTGCTCCCGGCGTCTTGTTCCGGGCCATTTCCTAGATCGCACCCCGTATCTTCGACAGGGTTATATCCCCTCCCAAGGTCTCGGCCTGCTTGTCATCTAGTCTCGGGAGAAGGATCCCCTCCAAGTATTCTTCTATGTCCGTCCCGTCTCCCCCCAGCTTACACTGGTACTGGGACTCATAATATGTTAGAAACCGCAACAGCACCTCCCCCTGCGAGTAAACCATGTCCCCTTCGACGGTTTCTATTCTTGTGACTGAACTACCCCTGTGGGCAGGATTCGCTAGTCGCGCAAGCAGCGTTCCCACTTTGTCCCGCTCCGCATGGACCCTTACCAAGTAGGTCTTATAATCAAAACAGCGCAATCGCTCCACTTCCACTGCCATTGCTTCCTTCGCCTCCATGAGCCTCGCCTGTAGCGTCGGCAGTTCTGGCCGTTGTTTTTCTACCCTGGTCACATCATCCAAAATCACTCTCCGTACCCCAGAGTATTTGCTAATGCAGAGCCCCCGTGTCACCACCTTAAAGGCGTCCCATTCACATGCCCTCGTGGAGGCAGTCCCCTGGTTATCCGTAAAGTAATGTTCAATGCCCTCTCTAATCTCCGTTTGAAAAACCCGATCCTCCAGTGTTTCCGGGCGTAGCCGCCATGTAGGTATGGAGGATCTTTCCCGCTGCCAATTAAAGGACAGCAACAGCGGGTTGTGGTCAGAGATGGTCCTAGCTAAATACTCAGAGTGCTTCGCCAAGTAGGCTAGCGACCGGGAACATAGTATAGCATCTATCCTGACGTGCAACTCATGTAAGGCTGAGAAAAAGGAATAGTCCCTGTCTTGAGGGTGGTGTGTGCGCCAGATGTCCAGTAAGCCCCACCTATCCTGCCACTCTAAGCGCTTCCCAGCCAATCGGCGAACCGGAGAGTCATCCAATGTGGGATGCGACCTGTCAAGGGCTATGTTCGTAATTGCATTGAAATCTCCTCCCACTATCGCCGGGCCGGGTAGATAGTGCGCCAACGCCCCCGATACGGGAAACATCCTTTACAACGCAACTTTTACCACGCAGTGCCTTTACGACACAACTTTTACAACAAAAACCATTACAACGCATTTCGCTGGGGGGCGCTCTAGGATAGGGAATAAGTTTAATTTACTATCCATCACCTTCCCTAGTGTCCACGGGGACTGGAGTTGGAATAGTAAATTAAACTATTCACTATCCAGCACCCCAAAGCGCTATGCGTTGTAAAGGTTTGCGTTGTAAAAACCGCGTTTTAAAGGCATGCGATGTAAGAGCATGCGTTGTAATGTCATACATCCCCCTGATACACGATCCATGAATCGTGCCTGATCCATGTTGGGCGCGTAGATACTACTGAGCACAACATCCCTACCATAGAGCTTTCTCTCTACTGCTACATATCTGCCCTCTGAGTCTAGGATATGATTTGTGGCCTGAAACGGGACACCAGCTCTTATCCATATCAGCGCCCCTCTGGCAAACGCGAGTACGACGTGCTAAAAACCTATCCCCTCCACCGACGTTGTAATGCCCTTCCTTCAGCCTTAGTTAGGTGGGTTTCCTATAGCAGGGCTATATGGACACCCCTCCGCACTAGATATGCATGTACTTTGTGCCGCTTCATCATAGAGTTCAGACCACGAACATTCCATGTAATACAGCGCAATTCAGGTAACGTACCCATCGCGTTTGCCCCTCCACACCCCCTCTTTCAGCATACGTCCACCCACACCAAAATTGCCTCCCCAAACAACAACAACCCAATCAACAACCCCCCACCTCCCCCCTAGAACAGGACCCAATACAAAATTATCAGCCCCCATCCAAACCATGCTCCCACACACACACCTATATCCTGCAGTAGCCACTACAGGCTTGCCTTAAGGGCAATTGGGGGTGGCTCGGCCCCAACAGGCAGCCGCGCCAGCCACGCACCCCGCCGCCATTCGATCCCATAATAACCTTGCCGGATCTGTACTCCCTAACAACTCTCCCAGTCACAATCGTGCAGTCTATGAAGCAGAGACAATGCAGCAACCATCAGTAGCCCCAGCACTCAATTATGCATCCAGTATGCCCTCTGCTGTCCCAGGCGTAACATCCGGGCCCTTAGCGCTGTCAGTTTCTGAGTGCTCAGCTTCCGACCGCATCTTGTCCTCCTCAGAGTCAGTCCCTGCCACCGACTCCGCCGTTTGTGATCCAGTGATCGCAGCTGCCGCCTCCAATGCCCTCTGTCGTTCCACCGCAGTTTGCGACATTATCTGCATCCGCAGTGTTCTGTTCCGTTTCCTTAACCTCTGAGATTTCTGCGTTTGGGGCGCCCTGAGCGGTTTCGAATGCTGTTGCCCCTTCCGATCTGTTCCCGCCCTATAGGTTTCCAGCCAAGTCCATGCGTCCTCCGGCATAAGAAAGAACTGCGTCTGGCCATCCACTATAATATGCAGCTTTGCTGGGAATATCAGCGAGTATTGAATCCCTTCGTCTCTGAGCTCTTTCTTAACTGCCAGGAACGACGCCCGGCGCCTCTGTATGTCCTGCATACAGTCTGGAAATATTGTCACTTTACTATTTCCCACTGCGAAGGGACCAGCCAGTCGCGCCCTTTGGATCAACCAATCCCTGTCCTTATAGTGAAGTAGTCTAGCTACCACCGGCCTCGGAGGGCGGCCCGGCAGTGGAGGTCGTGCCGGAACCCTATGTGCTCGTTTCAGAGTAAAGAATGGAGACAGTCCTTCTGGTGCAACCACTGTCTTGAGCCAAGTCTCTAGGTAGGCGACCATGTCAGCCACCTCTGTTTTTTCGGGAAGACCAACCACGCATATATTATTGCGTCTGTTACGACTTTCGGAATCTTCTGCTTTTTTCTCCAGTGCCTCTATGCGTTCTAAAGCATCCGCCATTTTTGCTGCTAAGGCAGTATGGGATGGCGCCAGGTCCCGGAGGGTGTCCTCATTATTCTTTACTTTGTCCACCAATTTCGCGTGGTCTGCTCTCAGGAGCCCCAGCCCAGTCGCCACCTGTGCAATGTCTTGTTGAAGGGCTTCCTTTGATGCGGCTATAGCCTCTAGTATCCTATCAAACTGCTGTTGTAGTCCTGGGTCAAGGGCTGCCTCCACCTCTCCTTGCCCTACTCTGCCAGCGCCGTCTTGATCTGTGGCCTCGTCTTTCTTGCCTTTAGGTTTCATCTCGGCTGGTGAGCTCCCCCCGGTCCCACAGATAGTTTGTGCGTCTGCTAGGTCATCCCGGCAGCTCTCTCCTCCACCACTTCTTTCCCATCCCGTTCAGAACCCTACATAAGTGATGTTCAGCAGCTCACAGAAATCCAGCCAAGTCCTTGGTGCAGGGCTGGGTACCCCCCATTAAGCCCCCAGTTGACCGTCTCACTGGCGTCCCAAGCTCTCCTACAGGCCTCGTGGGGGACACTGCCACACATGCCCTTGTGATGCAGGTTTGCTGGGTTATTAGTTCCCTATAGTCAAGGGCCAGGTTCAACGGCCGATCTCCAAAGGGCTCCGGAGACCACGCCCGTGGCGGGCAACACGTATGTAGTTTTATGGCTTCAAGAAGGGCTGTCCTGGTAATAAAGCGCGATCACACAGTGCTTTTATAGTGTGCGTTAGTGCGCCCACTCTCTGTCCATATATCCGCAGGGGACCACCGCCCTACTCCCGAGAAAAGGTCCGTGGAGCCCCAGGGCATTCCGCCTCCTCCGCCGCTCAGGTTCACCCTCTCGTGGTGCTCACACCTCAGTGCCGGTAGGCCGCTGCCCCGCTCCCGAGGTCCGCACTATGTGGCCAAGCTCCTGTGTCCTAGTGCGCACAGCGCCGCGCGCCAGACGCCCGCCCCACCTCCGCAGCTCGGGACATCGGCCCGCCGCGCCGCACTCACCCGTGAATTGCCTGCAGAGCTCCCCAACTGTTGCTCCGTCCTTCGTGGGGGCTCCTCAGCGCTCCACGTCTCCGAGGCCCCTGCTCTCTGCGTCCCCTGCTGGACTCCACTTCCAAGCTCGGGCGGAAGGCGATGCTCGTATGCGCCTTCCTGATCCGTCCGCTCCCAGTTGCTAGTCAGAGGCGCTTCACTCCTCGGCGCCTACCACGGCAGCTCCCAGCTCCTCCTTCGGGCAGCCGCACCGCCATCTTGCCCAGGTCTCCGACCGATCGTCACAGGGCTCAATGTTCTGGCCCTAGACCTCGCCGCCAGTGTGTTCCCCGACCCAGGCAGGGTCCCAGAACGACCTGCACACTCCCGTATGCACAGCTGCAGGCCTCCGACGTGCTCCGATCCGAGGCTATCGCCAACATCCGGGCTTTGCCGCCATTGTTTCGCCTTTCATCTAGCAGCGTCCGCTGCAGCACACCGCTCCCCGGGCCGCTTAGAGAGCCCCCGCTGCTCCGCTGGTCATAAGTTGCGTGTCCCGGGTGCTCCAGTGGCTCTGCCTGCCAGGTCTCAGTGGTGGTAGTAGGGGAAATCAGGATATATGCCGGAATCAGGCACGGAGCTCTGGGCTCACGCCGCCATTCCCGTCGGCGTCCAAGCCACGCACCTCATGACAAAACCATACATGACGCTATCTTGCAATACTTTACGTTGAATAAGGGTACGGTTGATCAGGCTGCAACGCTGTGGGAGGCCTTCAAGGTCACCATAAGAGGGACATGTATCGGTACAGCAGCGGGCATACTTTGGGATATAAGAACGCAATTACAGAGAATTGAATCCGAATTGCGTGATCTAGAGCATGATTACGCAACCCGGCCTGAACTGTCTAAAATGGCTAAGATACAGGAATTAAAGGCAGAATATGATGCGCAGGCGGAGACGGAGATTAAATATATATCTCGCAGGCACGAAGCTCGACGATACGGTGAGGCGGGTAAGCCAGTTCGGACGCTGGCGTTCAAGATTAAGGCGAGACTAGAGCAGCAGCGGGTGGATAGGATAGTGGATGATGCGGGGGCTGAACATTACACTCCAGAGGCTATAACGGAACAATTTTGTATATTTTATGCAGATTTGTATAGCACACGAAGTACGCTATCTACTGAGGACTTTGATGAGTACTTAGATGACATCGCGTGCGCTTGGTTGTCAGATGTGCAGCGTCAGTATCTATGTCTCCCTATTGATGAGCAGGACATCAAATTGGCAATAGCGGCGTTGGCTAATGGTAAGGCACTGGGCCCAGATGGGCTGCTGGTCGAATTTTATAAGAAATATGCTGATCTCCTTGCGCCGCATCTACTGGAGGTCTATGCGGAAGCTCACGATACCGGGATGCTCCCCCCATCACTGAGAGAGGCACTTATTGTCACATTGCTGAAAAAAGATAAACCCCCGGAGCGCTGTGACTCTTACCGCCCGCTGTCCTTGATTAATATCGACGCCAAGATCTTAGCAAAAATCATAGCCACTAAGCGGCAGCCCTTGATGCACGGATTGATTCTGCCGGATCAGTCGGGTTTCATACCTGAGCGGTCCACCTCACATAACTTGCGCACACTCTTCTCCATGTTCCATGTGCTGGAACCCACGCTGGAGGCTGCGGCAGTGTTATTGGATGCTGCCAAAGCGTTCGACTCCGTGGAATGGCAGTATATGCACAGAGTATTGCAACGCATGGGGTTTCCCCCATTATTTCTTCAGTGGATAACGGTGCTTTACACGGCGCCATCGGCGAGAGTGAGGGTTGGTGGGTTGACATCGGATTCGTTGTGTATTTATTTATTTATTATAAGTTTTGTATAGCGCTAGCTGGACCCGGGGGTATCAGAGCGCTTCACAACAGGTACAACAATGTGCCTTATCGGCGATGGGAGATTGATAACTGGACAACTCAAGTGGGTTGCAAAAAAACAAAATCATACAGATCATAATGACTACAAGGGTGAGGGGTACTATGAGCATCCGCTTACAGTTCAGGTGGGTTCCAGGAAGAGGGCTTTGAGTAAAGTCTTGAATTTTGGGAAGTGGGAGGTCATTCTGATGTGGGGAGGGATGGCGTTCCATATCCTGGGTGCATTGCCTGCAAAGGATTTACTTAACGTTTCCGCGATTTCAGCGGAATGAGAAGAAGCGTGTTGGAGCTTCTGAGGGTCCTGGACTGGCCAGCCCTTTTGAGTTTCGCAGCTAGGTATTCTGGTTTGCCTGTGTGAAGGGCTGTTCGAAAGTTGGCTCGTTGTTCAATAGAGAGCCATTTCAGATCCTTGAGCGCGGGGGAAATGTGGTTGAATTTCTTGGCTCCTGTGACCATTCTAGCCGCGGCATTGAGGGTGGTTTTCAAGGGGCCTAGGTGTGATTTGGCTGAGCCGGTCAGGGCTGCGATTCCATAGTCAATTCTGGAGAGCACCAGTGCTTGAGTGGCCTGTTGAAGGTCCTTGGGAGGCAGGAATGTTTTTATTTTGTAGAGAAGTTTCAGATTGAGGAAAGCGCTTTTGGCGAAGTTTCAGATTGAGGAAAGCGCTTTTGGCGAAGTTTCAGATTGAGGAAAGCGCTTTTGGCGAAGCGCTTTTGGCGGAGTTCGCGATGTGTTTTTTCATGTTTAGTTTGGGGTCTAAGGTGATACCTAGGGATTTGACCGAATCTTTCGGCTTGAGGGTGCCATTGAGGGGGTCGATGGCTTTGAGCCATTCTTCAATTTGTTTTTTTTTTGTCTCTGTTGGAGATGAGTAGAACTTCAGTTTTTTCTTGATTAAGCTTTAAGTTGTTTTGTGAGAGCCAATTTTGAACGTCTTTGAGCGTGTCGTTGAGTTTGAGAATGTCGTCCATACAGGTGGTTTCCAGATAGAGCTGTGTGTCATCAGCGTAGAGGTGGAAGGGGATGTTGGAATTCCTGAGTATTGTGGTGAGGGGTTCCATGTAGATATTGAAGAGTTGGGGGGAGAGTACTGACCCTTGTGGGACTCCTCTACTGACGGGTAGGGGGTCCAATTCGAAGTTTTTGATATTTACTCTTTGCGAGCGATTGTGTGGAAAGGAGGAGAACCAGTTCAGTACCGTCAATTCCAAGCCTGCTCTTTCTTGAAGGGCTTTTAGGAGCAGTGTGTGATGACAGTATCAAATGCGGCCGAAAGGTCAAGGAGAATGAGAAGGCAGCATTGGTCAGAGTCAAGTGATTTGTGTAGATCGTCTATGACATTTAGGATGGCAGTTTCAGTACAGCATCCTTTTCTGAAACCCGAATGGTGGGGGTTAAGGAGCTTGATGTTCTCTAAGTGTTGGGTTAGCTGTGGGAGAACACATTTTTCCAGTGTTTTGTGTAAGAGAGGAAGGTTTGACACGGGTCTAACGTTTTTCAGATCTTCTGTGTCCAACCCCGGTTTTTTAATTTCAAATTTGTTTTATTGGTTTTAAAAGCAAAAAAAACAGGCAAGACAAGGCAGTAGGCATACGACAGGCATATATAGCGAGCGAGACAGACAGGTACGTCTTCTCTAAGAGTCATCAAGTAAGCAAGGAAAATATGCCAACCCTGGAATGCATTGCCGACGCTATGATAAAAGTGCCATGTAGTAAAGTCAACTGACCAGAACACGAAGAAGAACCAAACCCCCCACCCCCTTCCCAACACCTCTCCCCTCCCCCACCCCGACCAGTATGCCGTTTGTCTTGAACCTCAGCGAGGACATTTTCAGATCTACACATTTCTGGGCTTCCGATTTTACGGGGGATCTTGTGGTGGTCCTGTAAGTCGTAGAATGCGGAGATATTTTGGGCACGTAATTTCATGAAATTCTTTGGACAAGAGGGACAGAAGTGGTTGCCAAACCTTCTGAAATGTGTTTGCTGTGTGTGTGAGTGTGGCGTGGATACGTTCCATGCCCAACGTGAACCATAGTTTATGTAACCACCCTGTGTGAGTGGGTGTGGTGGTAGATCCCCAGAGTGATAGGATATGTTGTGACGCTGCTTGCATGGCAATGCCCATCTGCTTTCCGCGAGGGGATCTCAGAGGAAATGTGACGGCGTTGGGTAGACCTAGGATTGTGTACGCAGGGAATCGCGGAATTTCAGTGTCAAAGGCGGAATCGATATAATCCAGAACTGCTTTCCAGTACTCCTGAAGGGCGCGGCAATCCCACAGGAGATGAATCAGAGTGCCCCTTTCACCGCAGCCCCTCCAGCACAACGCACTTCGAAGTGGGTTGCTTTGATTGAGTCTAACCGGAGTGAGGTGCCAGTATATGGCCAGTTTTACCGCCGCTTCCCTGGCGCTAGCATTGCGGGTGGTGTGTGCCGCCCTGTAGTATACAAACCCCCATTCTTTGGGCGACAGTGTCCTGCCAAGTTCCGATTCCCAGCGTTTCTGTCCTGCCGTCTTGCCCGGGCCGGCCGTGGGCGAAAGCATCTTGTAAAGGTCGGAAATAAGGTGCCGGTCTGTGTCTTTTGTTACCAGCCACTTCTCGAACGATGTCATTTGCCGACTAACTAGGGGAGCACATTCCGGGCTCAGGAGCCAATGGCGGAGTTGGAAGTATGGGAACATGTGGGGCTTAGTCACTCCATAATTTTGTACAATATCGGTGAGGGGAGAAAGCCCTCCAAGTCAAAGAGATGGCCAGCAGAACGCAGTCTGTACCACGCCATTGGGGAAAGGCACGAGGATCAGCGCCAGGAGGGAATTCCGGATTTTCTAGGAGTGGAGTGAGGGGGGAGGGGAAAGTCGTTAGGCCTCTCTTGATCGCCACCCCATCCCAGGTCCTCATAATGGCGCGCGTGATGGGGGAGCGAAGGAGATAACGAGGTCTGTGTTGGCGGGCGAGGAATGGGATCTTCCATAGTGATGTTTGGGCCATTGCTCTGTCCTGAAACACCACCTCTTCTCGGATTCCGGCCTGTACCATTCCACCAAGTAGCGGAGTTGTGAGGCTTGGAAATATTGCAAGAGGTTAGGTATTCCGAGACCCCCGTCGTCTACACCTCTGTACGCCACCTGTTTGTGCAGTCACGCGCGTTTCTTGTCCCAGATAAACTGGTGGAAAGCGGACTGCAGGTCCGCAAGCGCGCCAGGTGGTGGCAATACCTGGAGAGTTTGGAAGACATACAAAATCTTAGGTAAGGCAGACATCTTTACGGCCACTATGCGGCCTAGCAAGGAGAGGGGTTGCCTCGACCAACGTGTAAGGTCGGCCCGGATCTGGGAAGCAAGTATTTTATAGTTAAGGGTCACTGTCGAGTCTGTGGATGAGGTGAGGGTAATTCCCAAGTATGGGAGCTGTGCGGACGATAGTAAATCGCAGCCAAAGTCAGGCGTCGGGGTGCGATGGTGGGCATTGCTGCCCAGAGGCAAAATCAAGGATTTCCCCCGGTTGACTTTGAAGCCAGACACCGCCCCAAAGCTATCCAGTTCCCCCAAGAAAGCAGGTATAGATTGGGACGGTCGGTCGAGTGCGGCGATGATATCATCGGCGTAAAGTCCCACCACATGGGGTTCATGGCCGAAGGTGATGCCGCTGATGCGAGGGTTGTCCCGGATTTTCTGCGCAAGGGGTTCCACATATAAAGCGAAGAGGAGGGGCGAGAGAGGGCACCCCTGACGTGTGCCTCGCTGTATCTCGAAGGAGTCCGATTTAAGGCCTCCTAGCCGGACCCGTGCTCTAGGGCGGTAGTAGCAGCTTGCTATCCAAGCCTGAAAGCGGTCGCCCAACCGGTAACGTTGCAGGACCTTCTGCAGATAGGTCCAGTCGACCCGGTCGAACGCTTTCTCCGCGTCGATAGCCAGGAGTGCCGAGTCCGAGTTTTGGAAGTGAGTTTTATCCACGAGGTGCAGTAGCCTTTTAGTATTATCGCCGCATTGGCGGTTTGGGACAAAGCCCGATTGATCCGGCTCGAGGATTCCCGGTAGACAACCCTGTTTTTTTTAGTAGCGGTGTGACTTGTCCGACCTTAAGGCTGTCTGGGATAATTCCCGAGCTCAGCGAGCTGTTGAGGATTTTGCACCAAATTGGGGCTAGGGTGTGTTTCAGGACTTTGGCCAGGTTTATAGGAAGCTGATCCAGGGAGTGGGATGACGGTTTGGCGTTGGAGATCAGGGTGGGCAGGGCTGTCCCCTCTCGCCCATGCTGTTTGCGATTATTCTGGAACCACTGGCTTGTGCCATCCGGCAGCGTCATAGGGAAACTGCATTGAATTCTAATAATCGTCCGGTTTCTATCTCAATGTACGCGGACGACATGGTATTGTTCGTACGGGAACCGTCTCGGTATTTGGCGCAGCTGCTGCGGGAGTATGTGCGGTTTGGACACATTTCCGGTTTGCAAATCAACTGGGAGAAGTCATTCGTAATTCCGCTTACGGCAGGGACCACACAACCTGATTTAGAGTTCCCACTGGTGTGGTCAGTAGACCCCGTTAAATACCTAGGAGTGTGGGTGCACCGCGATCCGGCAGTTGTAATACGAGAGAATTATGGCAGAGCTAGTTCAAGTTTGGAAACCATGGTTGAGACTTGGCTGCAGCTGCCGCTGTCGCTTGCGGATCGTATCGCTCTTATCAAAATAATGGTGCTGCCTCGGTTTCTTTATTTGTTCGTGAACGTGCCCAAAGTGCTTAATTTGTCCTTTTTCAAGACACTTCGTGGTCATCTGCTTCAGTTGGTGTGGGGAGGTAAGGCGGCGAGAGTGCAGTGGTCGGTTCTCACCAGGGGGTATGAGCGCAGTGGATTCGCAGCCCCAGACTTTTATGTATATTACTTAAGTGCGCAGGATCAATATCTGTATTACTGGTATAGACCGCATGCTTTCACGCCACACGTTGCAGTGGAGGAGGGAGATGCCGCTCCGGTCCCTTTGCATAGTGTAGTCACACATAGTTTGCGCTGTACCCCGAAATCGGAGATCAATGCGATCGACGCCATGATATCGGCATGGCAGCGCATAGGGAAATTGGCGCAGAAGTTACCGCTGTATGCACCGGACCTGCGCCTAGAGTATCATGCGCATTTATCGGTTGCGCATGAGTCACGCCCCGTCTAGGAGAGTGTTGAGGGAGGTAGGCATTACTCACATGCGGGATGTATACCCAAACAGCACTTTTATCGGGCAGGGGGACTTGAGCCACATTGCGAATCAATCACTTCTATTCCGCTTTGCGATTCATCACTCGCGGAGTGCAGCCCGGGAGCATTATACCACCTTTCCGGACGAGCCTCCAGCTCTGGCATCTTTGCAAGCTGTTCTCACTGTACCTAATAATAAGAGACTAATTTCTAAGATATATAAACTTATCAAGGACGAAACAGTATTGGGCGTGGATAAAAGCTGGGTCAAGTGGAATACTCGTCTGAATGTCGTCATATCCGAGGATAATTGGAAGCACATATACGGATTGACTGGGACTCTCTGTATGAATGGCAACCTTAAGAATATTCATTTCAAGTAATACATCAAGTATACTACGCTCCGGCACGACTGCATGGATATGGCCTGCGTGAGACGGCAAGTTGTGACAGGTGCGGACAGAATGATGCAGACTTTCTGCATTTAGCGTGGAGCTGCCGGCCGGTAGCTGCATTTTGGGATGCGGTGGTGTGCGGTTTGCGTGAGATGGTCGCTGCGGAACTTCCGTGTACACCGCTGGTGTGTCTCCTCTGTTGTGTGCCACATATTAGGGGGGCGACTGGCGTTGCTCATGGCTGCTAGGAGGGTAGCGATCACGTGGGGGAGGGGTAAGCGACCTATCCTAAAGGCCTGGCTGGCCGATTTGGTGTATTGTCGAGATAGCCTCAGCGTGTATGCGGAGGAACTGCCCCTATCGTCTAGGCCGGGAGATATCTGGGAGCCACTGCGATTGTATTTGCTTGCACATTCTGAGTAGGGCACTGATTGAACCGGAGTAGGGAGGAAGATGTATTGTAGGGTGTTTGTGGCTGAGGAGTCCAACAATGGGAGCGAGGCGATGGCTGTAAGAGCACTTGGATAGTTGAATCGCATAGTGAGTGATCTTTATTAATGCAATTGTATTGTGTTAGAGAATGTTTTTTTTGTTTTATGTCTTTTATTGTGTTTTCATTTGTTTCTTTGTCAGCACAGGGGTTTCTTTTATATTTTTTCTTTGTTTGTTATGATCCGCATCTGCCTGGGCTTTTACTAGATTGTTATAACGCTGCTGGACTTTATTGCATATATTGAGATTGTTTCTCTGATTTGTCAGTTGTTGTGGAAAACTATGTGAAATCTGTAATGTATACTAGTATTGCAATACGGATGTGGATGTTGTTTTTTTTTCTTGATGTCAATTGCAAAATAAAAATAAAAAAATAAAAATAAAAAAAGTATTAACTCAAAAGGAGAGAAGGGGATACACTGGTTGCTAAGAATGAACCCACACACTAGCACGCAAATACTAATAGGCACACCAACAGATAAGCACACACAGACAAACACAAACAGGTACAATGGCACATAAGAGCAGAAGATGAAATACTAACCAACAACCCATCACAGAAGAAGACACTGAACATGCTTACTCCTACCCCAACCCCTACAAATACATAGATAAAAAAACAGTCACCATATCATAAGAAATATTAGCAAGCGCGCTGACACATAGGACAGGAAGAAATACATCAATACACAACAATTCACAGAGGCGTACTAACAGACAGACCAAAATAACAAGACTAGAAAGGAAAATACTAACAGACGCACCAAACACCCAACACACACAAATAAATAACATAGAGACTCCAACAAAAATGAAGAGAAGGAGAAATACTAACAGATAATGAGTAATACCTACAGACACACTAACAAATGGGAATAAAAAGTGAAAAACTAACCGACACACCAATGCCTATGGACACAGAGAAATACTAACAGACACACTAATACATAAAAAGAGAATGTAAAATACTAACAGATAGAGTGCATCTAAGATCTCTCAGGGACTGGTCGCTGAGAAGAGGTTTTAGCCATGTTGACACCCTGCATTCAAAATGGAGAAAACAAACTCCTGTCGTTTAGTTCCTACAAATCTATGCAGGAACTGCACATTTAGACGCCACAAACTAAGGGATTGGTGTCCAGACTGATTCCAGACACCCCCAAAGGATATGTTAGCCTGTAAACCAGCTAGCTCACAGTGCCACTATAAGCCCCCAATCTTACCAAGACGCGAATAGTTTCTGGCAACTATCGAATATGACAACCCTAACCCCTCAGGGATCATGGAAACAGTACAGTACTTTTCGCTAACTCACTCGTGCTCACTTTTTCTCAGAGAGATACACAGAATAACGGTGGGGACGTTTTCAATAAGCATTTATTGAACCAGCGTCATTCTAGTATAAACTACATGTGCTGTAACAACTTTTAGGCAGAAACAGATATATACGCTTACAAGCACCAATAGAGTAAATAAAAGGTAGAATTCTTTCATGGTGCTAAAACAGTAAATAAATGCCAGCATATAGAAACATGGCAGTAATCATAAGGACTTGTACGATGCAACCCCTAATTAGATGCACCTAAGTGAACCTAGCATGTAAGTATGTAGGTGTAAAGCCAAGAATCCCCCTAGGAAAGAGCCAACCCCATTACCTGATGTGAGAGAACGAAGGACCCTGTCTTGGTCTTGAGTTGGACACCCTGCACCGGATGTCAGTCCACGGCGTGCTGGAGTGTCTGCGTGCAGGGACTTCAGCGTCTCTTGTCAGCATGGAAGTTTTCTCCTCTGGCTTGCCCAGCAAAGACGTGGTACTTATATACCCAAAAGGTACAAAGGTACAAAGGTAGTTTATTATGATGATTATTTAAAATCTTACAACATTTTGAATTAAAAGAAGAATTTAAGAATTAAATTCCAGTTTAAAATCATATAAAATGACATTACATAGTCTTTACAACCCATTAAGTATTTGTAATAGCTACATCTCTGAGTTTCTTTTTGGCAAGCAGTAGGAACTTTACAAAGGCGGAGTTTAAAATGATATCATTTGAGATCATACATTTCATCACGGCCTGCCTACATGTCCATATATCGCGTGACTTGAAATGAGCTTTTAGCAATGATTTTCTCTCTTGGAGGAGATCGGGGCAAATACACAAAAGATGTTGAATGTCTTCCTCACCCCTATTGCACAGTCTGCATTTCGTTTGGGTTGCTTGAAATTCCCATGGGGGAAGATGGCAAAGCCCTGGCATAGATCCGAATCTCGCATTGAGGAGGATCTGCTTGTTTTTTTGCGTCCACGGAGTTATTAGATATTGTTGTATCTCCTGCTTATTGTAACCATTTAGCACCATCCAAGCGTGTTTCCTCTTTGTAAGGGTAGCTTTATCCTTTACTATGGATAAGTGTGCTGCAGTTTTGTTAATGATTTTCTTGAATGATGTCTTGGTTATATTCATTTCCCATATATTCGTAACCCCAAACTCATTAATTGAATCTCTAAGATATAGAGCTGCAGAGGAGGTAGTATCCTTCTTTATTTCTCTCCATAAGAGCAACGATATCTCATTTTGTTGGTCGCTTTTTATTTGGTTCCAGACTTTTATAAAATTGCCTTGCCTTGCATATTGTTGATTGGTTAGACCAAACTCCAACCTTACTTGCTCCGGGGAAGCGTTCACTGGGAGGTGGAATAACACTCGGTATGTTTTGGTTATAATTTTGTTCAAATTATCACTGTCTTTACCCATTAAGGCTTCGCTACCATAAGCTATGGTGGGTAGGAGTTTTGCACCGACAATGCTCAAGAGAGGACCATACGACAAAGAGGGAAGCGATTTCTGCACAGTTCTAAATGCGGCCGCTAATGAGTTCGCTTTTCTTTGAGTGTCACTTCTATGTAACTGGTAGTTACCCCTTGAGTCGAATAATACGCCCAGGTATTTATAGGCCTCTACTTGTTCAAGTTTGATTTTATCCATGAACCATTGGCTTTTGTATTTCAGCTTCACGTTTTTGGCTATTACCATAATCTTAGTTTTGGTCTCATTTATAACCATTCTGTTCTCTTTAGAGTAGGTATAGGTCCTTTTCATTAAGCGTTGCAAGCCCACCTTTGTGTGGCTCATAAGTAAGACGTCATCCGCATACATCAGGCATGTGAGCCTCTTGTCAGCTAGTTTGGGGGGGTGCGCATTTTCCTCATCCAATATTCCTGGAAGGTCCGCAAGAAACAATTTAAAAAGAAGGGGGGCTAAAACACAGCCTTGCTTCAAACCTTCATTAGCTGGGATCATCTCGGATAGGGTTTGACCATCCCCCATCCTCACACTCACCATGTCTCTACCCAAAAGGTGCATTCAGGGGTTCTATCTAGATGTGTCATGGTACTGTGGGCATGTCGGCCAAGGATGACGATAGTGGTGACACTTATACAGTTATTATGCAGAAGATGGTAATCCTGCTATGATACTGAGAATCCTTCATGCATAATAAATTAGGCTAGTTTTCTGAGAAAACCATATGACATTTACGTGGCACCTAACTAGGTAAAAGGTCAGTGCCAGCACCGTTATGTAGAGCAAGGTAGGACAAATGTAGGTAAAAGGCCTATATTGGGGTACATTGGAGTTCATAACACTCCTTGGCAATTTTGTAGCCCTTGATTGAAAAAGAATTACAGCAAGGTCCCAAACATCTGTTGACATCTGTTAAGAGAAAAGTGTTAAGCAGCAAATCCAGAAGAACTACAGAACATCATTGAAAACAAAAATCTGGTTTAAAAAACAAAGAGGTGAAGAATACTACAAAAAATGGAAACACTAATGCATTCTCACTTGGGAATGGCTCTTTATATATGACTCTGGCAGAACTGATACCACAAGAAGGGCTCATCTTGGATTGGTAACCCCGTTAACATTAAAAAGTCTAACCAGCATCTCAGATTGGGCTGGCATATGGAGCTTGTCCATGCTACCTTTCTCAAAATGATGGCATTCACCAGAAGGAGAAACTAGAGTTTAATATTCTTCGGATGGTGCAGCGTACTGGGCTTCACCACCCTCCTCACAGTAAACCTAGCTCACGGAACACCTCTCCAGGCATACAGTAGCACAGAAATGGGAAGGCAGCACAAGTGGCACCGCACCGAATACAGCATCTCAAGGATGGCATTCATCAGTGCAAGCCGCTCTTCATCCTTATTGAGTCGTGTGAGGCTTCCGGTGACTTCCTATCTGCAGTCTTGGAACAGTTATAGCAAGAACACGCTAACAGACACGCCTACATGTAACAACATGCACAGTAATACAAATAGATACATCAACATCTAGGAACACAAGGAAGTATAGAAAGACATATTGACACTTAGGAATACACATAGATATTCATTGGCAGATCGACACATAACCTAAATAGAAACATTAACAAACAGGAGATTCAATTATTTCATAGGTAGAAGGCTGCGACACACATATAAACAGACAGGCAAGCAGAAATTCTGAAACAGAGTGACACACAAGCATGCAGCCTTACTGTACTTTAATCTGTTTCTTTTCAGGATTCTCGATGATGGTACCGAGGAGGACAGGCCCACAGGAGGGACCTTCCTTAACCCAGTCGCTCTCACCCCTGAATTACTTGCCGAGAGGTAAATATAGGCGAGATAAATGGATGGTGTTGGGAAAGCTGCTTAACATTCCCTGACCCTCGTGGACAGAACTGTAAAATAAGGTCAGAAATGTACTTTTGTGGCTTTTTTAAAAAAGAAAATGTATTTGTGAAATAACTCATATAAAGCTGAGCTCTGTACTCCAGAGACTTCCGCAGCATCAACAAACACCATCTGATTTGTACGTTTGGAGTATATTTATGACTATTTTTTAAATCTCATAGTGGATACCAGGTGCACTCGTGGGATGGTGCTTGATGATAAATCTTCCTGTTGTGCTGGAAATATTTTTGGAATTATGTTCTGAGTTCCTCCCCGGTGAAGTAATTTCCACATTTGCAAAAGTAACATGTTTACTTGTATGACATTTTGCTATTGCACTGTAAAAATAAATTATATTTTTCTCTACCTGCACACTATCTGTCGCAGAAGTGAAACCCCTTGCTGTCTGCGTGACCAGTTTTGGGGGTGTTCTCTTCTCATTACCACCTGCCCCTACAAATGTACTGCTCAGGGTGTTCTGCCACATGTCAGCACCGGATACAAATGTACTCCTACCCTCACTCCTCCCCTTGACCCTGGTGAAAGTCAGCTGTTTGTAAGTCTGACTGCCTAGTTACACCCTTGGACTTTGGCACTGGCTCATTCATCTTGGTGAATGTTTTTTGTGAACCTCGGGCTCCCTCGCTGCTCTCTTTGATTGGCGTCTCTTTGTTTTGCAGGCTAGCTGCCCTGGACGGTATCACCCCTAAAGCTCTGCAGGCCGTGGAGGGGCGCAGCAGATCACGCCAACAGGACTCGGCTTCTAAAAGAGGTACTGAGGGTCCATTAGAGAAAATCTACAAAAGGAGGGACAAAGGGCAGATAAATGTCCAGCACACAAGCCCCTAATGATACATGTATACAAAGAGGTGTGCTGTTCCTATTGAAGGAGACGATAAAAAGGACGCAAGGTCAGAAGTGTCTGATGAATCAAGTCAGGGGTCCATTAGAGAAGACATGACTATGGCCCTGACACTGCACCATAAAAGCCCAGCAGACTGAAAACCCATCCAGCAGGTTCCCTGCAGGTACCAACCCATTCCTGAAGCACCAACCCGCTCCCGAGGAAACGTACTTACTCTTAGCAACACCTGAGGTCATCTGCCTGGGCTCTCCCACACTCAAGAACATCCACAGGCAATCATCTCTTCATGAGATCACTGTACCTGTAGGTCCTCAAGCGGTATCAGGGAGAGGAGTTGGCCTAGCGGCGAGGGCGGTCGATCTCCAATCTGGGGATCTGGGTTTGAGTCTCGGCAACGACACTGAACATCCTGTGATTCTGGGCAAATCACTTAATCTCAGCGTGCCTAAAAAAATAAAAAATGAATGTGTCCTCATGTAACGCAACTGATGCTACGTAAAGCTCTCTGATACCCGATACCTTCGGTTCAAGTTTGCGCTATATAAAACTCTGTTAAAAAAAAAGGTATCTGCCTGCTCTTCAGGCTCTCTTCTGAGGTCACTCGCCCCTTCCCTAGGTCCTCTAAAGCAGCTCACCTCCTCTTGAGGCTACAGCTTTCCACGGTCTCTACTGGGATCCACCCTCACAAGTAGCAAACCCCAACCTGGGGTCATCTGAATGTGCTCACCTACTGCTGAAATTTCTGTGACCTTGAGCCCTTTACATGTACCCACAAGCTCATCAGGGTCCTAAGAGTTTCAGGGTCCTCTACAGGTATCCACTTACTTCTCAGGGTCCCTGAAGGGGCCAGAGATTATCTGCACTTATTCGCCTGCTGCTGAGGTCACCCCCAGGTTCCCTATAACTCCCTACCTGTTACTGTTAAGATCACCCACCCCTCCTGAGTTTTCTTACATCTGCTAACTCCATCTGAAGTCTACTACAGGTGTTTATTCCTCCTAGAATTTTCTGTGGTTTCCTACAGATGCCCATCCTTACCACAGTCTTCTTCATGCACCACTAATATCTCCTACAGGTTTCCACCCCTCCTGGGGTCTTCTACAGATGCCAAACCAATCTAGGGACCTGTAAGGAACAGCGTTTCTGGTATTTCCAAATGTCATGCCTCCCTAGAAGGCCCTTTTTGGCATCCTCCCAATGCTAAGGCCTTCCACGATCCCAGGCACCCCAGAGAGCTACCAGTGCTAAACTCATGATGCTTTATTTAAGTGCCCACCCCCTCTTTCCTATCCTACAGTGCACATGATTGCTGCCAAGCCCCTTAGAAAGTCTCTTGCAGATTCCCCTTTTGTTTGGTTTCCAACATGTGCCCATTTGCTCCAGATGTTTTCTAGACGTGCCCTACCGCGACTGAGGTGTCCCCACAGGTACCCTTGAGCACTGGATTTCTTTGGTGCACAAACTCCTTTGAAGTATGTATATGTGTATGTGTGTATGTACATGATATTTCCATATCACAAACCTAGCCAAAAGGCAGTGTGGTGCTGTACAAGGTCAAAGTAGTGTTCTCTCTAGAGGTTTCCAGTAGTTGTCTATTAAGAAAATGGATATTTACTCTCATGCATTTTTCAACTAGAGAAATATAATTTCCACTCGTCTTGACATATAATCTAGAGAACCCATTGCCAGTGATGTTCTTTCTTAGCCTCTTCCTATGTGACCATTATGCCTCAGGGCTAGCCTCCATAATCAAGAGTCAAAAGGCAAGAGCACTGGATATGAATTGTAGTTGCCTCTTTTGCTGGCTATATTTCTGCAATGTGGCCAAAGCGACCCTTACCCTCTTCCCAAGAGTTGTCCAGCGATAGGAGACTCCCTGGGCTACTACCCTACGATACCTCACTCAAGAAAAGCAGATTGTCACCTGAAACCCACACAAAACTCCAAAGTCATATCCTTTCAGCACTCCAGTTCTGAGCTACCGTGTCCGAGCCATACTTTGCTACAGGACAGGAAGAAATATCAGAAGGGATAAGGACAGATTGCCTTTAGCACTTGCCAACTACATACTCAAACCAACATTTTTGGAAGAAGCGAGGAGTCCTGCACTAACAAACCTAGGGCCAGGCAAACAACCGTTTTTTGCGGTCACAAAGAGGTTTTAGGCCCGTTTGCGACCGCAAAAAATGTGTGGCCAATGTACTAACCCTATTTTGCGAGTTGCTAATCAATTAGCAACTCGCAAAATAGGGTAAGCGACTCGCTATTAGGAAGGGGCATGCCAAGGACATTTCTTCCTAATAGTGAGTCCAGAACCCAGAACACTTGAAATTTACCACCCTTCTCAGAAGGGTGGTAAGGCACTTGCAAACAGGAAGGGGTCCCCAAGGGACCCCTTCTTCTTAGGGAATGCATGCACAGATATTTTTTAAGAACAGGCAGTGGTCACAGGGACCACTACCTGCCCTTAAAAAATGAAACTGAAAAGTTTCATTTTTATTTTTTAAATTCATCCTGTTTTTCTTTAAGGAAAAGGGGCTGAATTTTTTTTTTTAAAACGGCTTTATTGGCAAAACAGTCCCTGACATGGTGGTCTATTGACCCCAGCTGGCCACCATCCCTGGAAGTGATAGCCATTCTCAATGGGGGGGCTTACAGGTGCTAACCTTAAACCATGTTCCTGATGCTTACATGAGCCCTCCTACAAGTGTCTCTTACACCACAGGTGCGCCTCAGCCACAGGTGACACTCACCTTAAGATCCATTCTAGAGGTACGCCTAAGCTTCAGAGGTCTCGACTGATCCTACCTATGAACCATGTTCCTGACGTTTCCATGAGCCCTCCTACTAGTGTCTCTCACACCACAGGTGCGCCTCAGCCACAAGTGACTTTCACCTTAGGGTCCATTCTGGAGGTACGCCTAAGCTTCAGCGGTCTCTTACTGATGCTAACCATGAACCCTGTTCCTGATGTTTCCATGAGCACTCCCAACAGGTGTTTCTCACACCATACGCTTGTCTCACCCATGATGACTCTCACCTTAGGATCCCTTCTAGAGGTACGCCTAAGCTTCAGAAGTCTCTTAGCGGTGCTAACCATATTCCTGATGCTTCCATGAGCCCTCTTACAGGTGTCTCTAACACAACAGGTGTGCCTCAGCCACGGGTGACTCTCATCTTAGGATCCCTTCTAGAGATACTCCTGAGCTTCAGAGGTCTCTAATATTTGCTAACCATGAACCATGTTCCTGGTGCTTCCATGAGCCCTCCAACAGGTGTCTCTCACACCACAGGTGTGCCTCAGCCATGGGTGACTCTCGCCTTAAGATCCCTTGTAGAGGTATGCCTAGGCAATCGGAGGTCTCTTACAGGTGCTACCCATGAACCATGTACCTGACGATTCCAATCAGCCCTCTTACAGGTGTCTTTCACACCACAGGTGTGCCTCAGCCACGGGGACTCTCACCTTAGGATCCCTTCTGGAGGTACACATACGCTTCAGAGGTCTCTTATAAGTGCTAACCTTTAACCATGTTCTTGATGCTTACATGAGCCCTTCTACAGGTGGCTCTTACACACAGGTGTGCCTCAGCCATGGCTGACTCTCACCTTAGGATACCTTCTAGAGGTACGCCTAAGCTTCAGAGATCTCCTTCTGATAGATACATCTGCCATGTGGATTCCTCACCATGTGAATATCCCCCTTGGGTCAGCAACATTCGGAAATTCTTTTCGTAGCTTCACGCCGACGTGGAATTGGACGTCATAGAGGCACGGCATCGCTCGCGACTCCGCTGACGCACCGACGCCCATAATAGGCCCACACTGGCATGATGACATCAGTTCCCTTTTTTCCACGTTGTCGACGCTAACGGTTTCGGGAATCTCAATAGCTATACTGTGACTTTGTTTCGTTTCTCTGTGTTTCCTGCTTCTTTGTTTCGATAAGATGTCGAAGAAGACCGGTTTCAAGCCCTGCAGGGAGTGCGGAAAAATGATGTCCATCACGGATCCGCACGAGGACTGTATTTGGTGCTTAAGCTCCGATTACGACGTGGATGGATGTTCATCATGTCGTAAGATGAATCCGAAGGCCCTGCGGGAAAGGGAAACCAAGCTACTTGTGGCAAAACTTAATGCCGACAAGGGTAAGAAGACATCAAGATCTCGCTCGAGGAAGAATGAATCGAAGTCGATGTCGAAGTCAAGGTCCCGATCTCGTGAGGGTTCGGCCTCGAAGTCTTCTTCGGATGATGCTTCAAGGTCAAGGAAGAAGCACAGGAAGAGGAGACATGAGTCTCGACGTCACTCGGGTGAGAAGTCGGACTCGAGGTCGAGGTCGCCCAGGAAGGTTCGTTCGAAGGAGGTCCCGCCGCAGGAGGCTCCGGATCAGGAAGGTGAGGCTTCGCCTTCGAGGTCACAGGTTCCCTCTCCAGCTCCGGAGTCCAATCCATCTCCAGTGCCTTCTCCGGCTCGAGAGGAGGAAGAGGTAGTCCCGGTGGAAGTTGAAGAATCTGCGCATTTTGTTGAGCCGGATTCGATTCCACCTCGAGGTCAGCCTGAGGGTGTTCAACCACCTTTTCCAGCGCCGGGCCAAGACCCTTCAGCGTTCTTAAACGCTATGTATGGTGTATTCTCAAGGGCGTGGTACCCCTCTGGTGCACCTTCGGGTCCCATGGGTCCTCTGGCATTTAATTTGGGGGTTCCTCATTCATATGCCGCGGATCCATTCATGCCGTTTATGCCAGCCCCATCGACGCCGTGGCAGTTTCCGGCCCCGCCGAGGTCGTCACCGACTCGTCCGAAGTCGACGACTCCAATGCCGACGTCGCCTGCTCCGAGTAGACATCAGGAGCATACATCTGGGCCATCGAAGGCGGTACCGACGTCGGTTCCGACTCTGTCGGAGTCCTTGATGGATCCGGTGCCGAGGCGTGTAAAGGAGAGGTCCAAAAGAGAAGCTCACCGTCTCTTGGAGGAACAAAGTTATGCCGACTCTCGCCCTGACTTAGAAGAGGGTGAGCTGGGAGAAGATTGTTTTGAAGAGCTGGCTGATGCCAGTGGCCTGGATTTTTCCCCGGAGTGGGAATTGCCCTCAGGACATGATGCGCCTTCGAAGGATGTCCAGCCATATCATGTGGTAATGAGGAAGTCTGCGGGACTTTTAAATTTAACATTACCAACAGTTGAATTTAAGTCAAACCTTCTAACAGAAGTTCTTCACTCTCCGAGTTTGGCTGAGGAGCCTTTACTTCCATTTAATGAGGCATTAACTGAGCCCATTATGGAGGTGTGGAAGAAGCCGCTCTCTGCTCCTGCTGTATCCAAGAGTGTGGCTAGAAGATATAGAGTAGCTCCAGAGGACCCTGCTTTCTTAACTTCTCACCCTTCTCCAGAGAGCCTGGTGATTCAGGCTGCGTGTTCTAAGAAGTCTATAAGTGCTTTTCCCCAAGTTCCTGGGGACAAGGAGGCTAAAAAGAAGATCAGGTGACCAAGAAAACTTTCTCATCTGCTACTATGGCCTTGAAGTCTACAAATGCCACTTGTCTCATGGGGAGGTATGTGCACTCACTTATGGACTCAATGCGTGCTTTGGCTCCTAAGATCCCTGAGGAGAACAGGAGTGATTTCAAGGAGGTGTTGTCTGACACCCAAGCAGCGGCACGCCAAGTAATTCAGAGCGGTCTTGACACGGCTGATTCTGTGGCTCAGATTATGGGTACTGTAGTTGCTACAAGAAGATCGGCTTGGCTAAAGTCCTCGGACTTTTCTGCTGATGTTCAGGCGGCGCTTTTGGATCTGCCTTTTGACGGAGAAGGACTATTTGGCAAGAAAGCAGATACAGCCCTCGAAAGGTTTAAAGATAGCAGAGCTACTGCCAGGTCTCTAGGCCTTCAAATTAGAGGTGCTTCGACCAAAAAGTTCAGAGGGTTTGGTCGCTCTTCCTTTCGGAACTTTAGACAAGGTCAGCAGCAGCAACAACAGCAGCAGCAGCAGCAGAACACCTTGTACAGGTCATACAGGGGAAAGAAAAGGGGTCGTCTTCGAGGGCGTCAAACCTCTTCCTCCTCCACCTCCTCCAACCCCCCAGCCACAGAAAAGCAGCCCTAGATCCACCATTCAGAATCATGTGGGTTCAGTGGGGGGTCGGCTTACCTACTTTCTACGGGATTGGGAATCGGTTACATCAGATCTTTGGGTTCTCAATCTCGTAGAACATGGGTATGCCCTTCCCTTTCGGGAATTTCCTCTCAATTACCCTCCTTGCCAAGGTTTTTGCACGGAGGAACATCTGTTGCTTCTGTAGGAGGAGGTACAGACTTGGTTAAGAAAAGTTGCGATAGAGGTGGTCCCAGAGCAGGAAAGGGGTCTGGGATGCTACTCCCGGTATTTCCTGATCCCCAAGAAGGATGGCAGACTTAGTCCAATTCTGGATCTCAGGATCTTGAATCTCTATCTGAAACAAGAGAAATTCAAGATGCTCACCCTTGCACAGGTTCTTCAAGCGCTGCTGGAAGAAGACTGGATGGTGTCGCTCGACTTGCAGGATGCGTATTTCCACATCCCAATCCTGAAGTCGCACAGAAAGTATCTCCGTTTTACGGTGGGATCGCAGCACTTCCAGTTTGCGGTCCTTCCGTTTGGTCTTACTACTGCACCTCGAGCCTTCACCAAGGTGATGGCGGTGGTGGCAGCACATCTCAGGAAGTCGGGGATTCCGGTATTCCCCTATTTGGATGACTGGCTGATCAAAGCAGAGTCGTCGGAGAGAGTGCTCCAGCATCGGCAGGATACAACTCAGTTGTTGTACCGTTTGGGTTTTTCAATAAATGTACCCAAGTCTCACCTGGTGCCCTCCCAGCGCAGCCTGTTCATAGGTGCGGTACTGGACACTACTGTGTGTCGTCCATTCCCTCCTCCTCAAAGGATTTGCGACATACAGGAAATGATTCCTTTATTTTTCAATGGATGGGTCGTTCCAGTCCTGAAGGTCCTTCGTCTGCTCGGTCTGATGGCTTCATGCATTCTGCTGGTCAACCAAGCACGCTGGCATATGAGAGCGCTCCAGTGGTGCCTCCGCAGGCAGTGGTTTCAACACCAAGGGGATCTCAGGGAGTCAGTGAGGATCTCCAGAGAGGCTGCAGCGGATGTATCTTGGTGGGGCGTGGAAGACAATCTGTCACAAGGGAAGCCTTTCCATCTGTCTCCATCGGTGGCCACGGTGATAACGGATGCATCCACTCTAGGGTGGGGTGCTCATCTGGGGGATCTGGAGGTCAAGGGTCTTTGGTCTCCAGAGGAAAGGTTGCTTCACATCAACCTTCTAGAATTGCGGGCGATACGTTTGGCGCTCAAGGCCTTCCTCCCTTCCCTTCGCGGTCGGTCAGTGCAAGTCCTGACGGACAACACGACCGCAATGTGGTACATCAACAAGCAAGGAGGAGTAGGGTCGCAGTGTCTCTGCAGAGAGGCTCTGCGGCTCTGGTCTTGGATTCAGGACCATCAGATTTGTCTGATGGCAAATCATCTGGCCGGGGTTCTGAACGTGCGAGCAGACAGTCTGAGTCGTCAGTTCTCGGCCGACCACTAGTGGAGGCTCCATCCAGAGGTTGTTCTCGACATCTTTCGGATGTGGGGAACTCCTCGGGTGGATCTGTTTGCCACTCGCGGGAATGCTCACTGCCCGTCGTTCTGCAGTCTCCAGTATCCGATGCAAGGAGCCTTGGGGGACGCGTTTCAGTTGAGTTGGGGAAATGAACTCCTTTACGCTTTTCCTCCCATACCTTTGATTCCTCGGGTTCTGAGGAAGATTCGCCAAGACCGGGCCCAAGTCATATTGGTCGCCCCGGGTTGGCCAAGGACGGTGTGGTACATAGATCTTCTCCACCTCTCCTCTCACCCGCCGCTCCGTCTCCCTCTCAGGGCAGACCTCCTCTCTCAGATGGAGGGGCAAGTTCTACACCCCCACCTCCAGACATTACACCTTAATGCCTGGAGATTGAACGGGGCAACCTGATTTCCTTTTCTCTCCCGCCTGACGTGGTGGATGTCATCTTGTCAGCCAGGCGTGACTCCACTAAGTCCATCTATTCCTATAGATGGTCAAAATTTGTCGCTTGGTGTGGGGAGATATCTGTAGACCCTTTGAGAGCCTATTTGTCTAATGTTCTCCAGTTTGCCCTTTCTCTGGCGCAGCAGGGTCTTGCTGTTGCCACAGTGAAGGGTTATCTTTCAGCGCTGTCGGCATTTCTCTGCTTGCCTGACCAGCCATCTCTTTTTAAATCTCCTGTAGTTTTAAGGTTTTTGAAGGGCCTCACAAATAAGTTCCCTCCTACTCCTTTCATTGTGCCTCAGTGGGACTTAAATCTTGTTTTGACCTTTTTGAGGGGTGCTCCCTTTGAGCCTCTTCATAAATGTCCTATGAGGCTTTTGACTCTTAAGACAGTTTTCCTCGTTGCAATAACCTCGGCAAGGAGGGTAAGTGAGCTTCAAGCTCTTAGTTCCAAGCCCCCTTTTTTGACCATTCAAGCTGATCGAATGGTTCTTAGGACCAGGGCTGCTTTTCTGCCTAAGGTGGTGACTCCTTTCCACCTTGGTCAATCCATTACCCTCCCTACCTTTTATCCTCCCCCTTCCAAGGAGGAGGAGAGATTACACCATCTGGACCCCAAAAGGGCGGTGTCCTTTTATCTGGACAGATCTAAAGACTGTCGGTTGGATGACCAGCTCTTCATTGGGTTTGCTGGCTGCAAGAGAGGAAGAGCGGTCCATAAAAGAACTTTGTCAAGATGGATCGTCCTCTGTATAATGATCTGCTACTCTTTGGCCGGTAAGGAACCTCCAGAGGGTATAAGGGCTCATTCTACAAGAGCTAAATCTTCAACCTCTGCAATGGCTAGAGGTGTTCCTGTAGAAGACATTTGTAGGGCGGCAACTTGGTCTTCCCTCCACACTTTCGCGAAGCATTACTGCTTGGATTCCGAAGTGAGGAGGGACGGTCACTTTGCACGCTCTGTTTTCCAGGATTTCCTGGTCTAGAAGAGTGGACACCCTCCTCCGGGAGTGGGGACTGCTGTGGGACTCTATTCACAAGGTGAGGAATCCACACGGCAGATGTATCTATCAGGAGAACAAGTTACTTACCTTCGGTAACGCTTTTTCTGGTAGATACAGTATCTGCCTGTGGATTCCTCACTGACCCACCCGCCTCCCCGTTGTCCGCTCTTCTATACCAGAGAATCTGTGTTGTAAATATTTTATGGTCAAGGAAAATGTTTTATTTCAAATGTTTTCTTATATTTACTTTGCACTGTGTGTTTTACCTTGGCTATTGTATACTGTGTATACTATGTATATATCTACTGTCATTGGTCCGTCCGTGTGCCTCGAAGGCACGGAAAAAAGGGCGGAACTGATGTCATCACGCCGGCGTGGGCCTATTATGGGCGTCGGTGACGTCAGCGGAGTCGCGAGCGATGCCGTGCCTCTATGACGTCCAAGTCCACGTCGGCGCGAAGCTACGAAAAGAATTTCCGAATGTTGCTGACGCAAGGGGGATATTCACAAGGTGAGGAATCCACAGGCAGATACTGTATCTACCAGAAAAAGAGTTACAGAAGGTAAGTAACTTGTTCTTTAGGTGCCAACCATGAACCACATTCCTGATGCTTTCCTGAGCCCTCCTACAAGTGTCTCTCACACCACAGGTGCGCCTCAGTCATTGACGACTCTTGCCTTAGGATCCCTTCTAGAGATACGCCTAAGCTTCAGCGGTCTCTAACAGGGGCTAATCATGACCCATAATCCTGATCCCCACACCTGTGGGGTGACAAGTGTCTGTCACCCCACAGGTGCTCCTCAGCCACAGGTGACACTCACCTTAGGATGCATTCTAGAGGTACGCCTAAGCATCAAAGGTCTCTTAAAGGTGCTAACCTTTAACAATGTTCCTGATGCTTCCATGAGCTCTCCTACAGGTGTCTCTTACACCACAGGGGTGCCTCAGTCATGGGTGACTCTCATTTTAGGTTCTTTTCTGGAGGTACGCCTAAGGTTCAGAGGTCTCTTACAGGTGCTAACAATGAACCAGTACCTGATGCTTCTATGAGCTCTCCTACAGGTGTTTCTCACACCACAAGTGTGCCTCAGCCACAGGCGACTCTCACCTTAGGATCCCTTCTAGAGGTACGCCTAAGCTTCAGAGGTCTCTACAGGTGTTAACTTTAACCATAATCTTGATGCTTCCATGAGCCGTCCTCCGAGTGTCTCTCACACCATATGAATGCATCTCCCACGGGTGACTCTCACCTTAGTATCTCTTCTAGAGGTACACCTAAGCTTCAGAGGTCTCTACAGGTGCTAACTTTAACCATAATCTTGATGCTTCAGTGAGCCCTCCTACGAGTGTCTCTCACACCATATGAATGCCTCACCCACGGGTGACTCTCACCTTAGTATCCCTTCTAGAGGTACACCTAAGCTTCAGAGGTCTCTACAGGTGCTAACTTTAACCATAATCTTGATGCTTCTGTGAGCCCTCCTACGAGTGTCTCTCACACCATATGCATGCCTCACCCATGCGTGACTCTCACCTTAGTATCCCTTCTAGCGGTATGCCTAAACGTCAGAGGTCTGTTACAACTGCTAACCTTTAACCATGTTACTGATTATTCCATGAGCCCTCCTACTGGTGTCTCTCACACTATAGGTTTGCCTTAGCCACGGGCGACTCTTACCTTAGGATCCCTTCAATTGCAAACTATGAACCAGTTCATGATGCTTCTATGAGCCCTTTCAACAAAAAAAGGGGGGAGATATAGGATAAGGCATGGTTTATCCACATATTCCAACCAAATACCAATTCGAAAACCAGTCCAGGACAAAGTGAATGAAATATAACAAATCTCCAATGAGATAGTTTACTAGGAAAAAACATTTTTTCTCAGAGACCCCTCACCCACCAGGGTTACCCCTTGGAGGTATTCTTCATCATTGGGGTTCATCACAATCGTCTACGGATTGAGGCGTACTATGACCAGGCGGTAACGTGGAAGCACTTATGGATGGAGTCAATGATAAAGACGACGTTGATGAAAGGGAGTGGGAGAATGGGTGTTAGTGAGTTAAAAATTCCTGACTAGTAGGATGTTTTATTTATTCCTGCCTCTAGCCGGCATGGTTAAAATTAGGAGTTGTGCCTATAGCATAGAATACATAGCATAGATCGCCGCCTAGTGTTGGGTCCGGATGATTGCACATTGTTGTCCTGGAAGAGTCTTCGAAGTATCACGAGATAGGTGGCTCCTCCCCTGGACTACAGTGCGCATGGGCATCTACTCCATCCCAAAATTGTTTTTTTCCGCCATTGGGTTCGGATGTTTATTCGACATCTCCAGTTCGGAATCGATATAGACTTTTCATAAGGCCCGAAGGCCTTTTCCTATACCGTCGGTATTGTCTTGCGTTCGGTGCCCAGCTCTGTTCCGACTCAGTTCCCGAGTTGGACTTCCAGAGGAGTCGCGTGACTCTTCGGTGCTCTAGGCCCAGTCAACGCAACCAAACTTCATCATGGAACGGAGCCCGTTCAAGAAATGTCCCGTGTGCGGATCGAAGTATCCCCACATCGACGTCCACCCGGTGTGCAACAAGTGCCTCTCGCCGGATCACGATGAAGCCAACTGTATGGCTTGTTACCGTTTTCGATCCAAGAAGACGATTCGACTTCGGCGCGTGGCGCGCATGGAGGCCCAGCAGTCGGCCCCGGCACCGGTGGACATCTTCGAGAGGGAAGAAGCAGACGAGCCAGAAGATCAAGAGCCGATTTCCACTCCAGCGGAGGAGATCGACTACACCTACGACGCAGACGTCGAAGTGCTCGATACTGAAGAAGTTGTCGACGAGGTAGGAGACGACAATGAGGCCTATGGGGCCACGGTAGATAGCTCAGGGGAAGAGCTATGCCCCGTTCGGACAATCACTAAGGCTCAGGTCGAGGGATCGCCACATGGCCTTACCCAAGACCTTACACCCAGTTCTACGGCCTCGCCTACGGGCTCGGCTACGGACACTTCTACCGAGCCGCCGTTGGTCAAACTGAAAGTGAAAACTTCGGTGTCGACGAAAACGAAAGTGATGGAGACGCCGTCAAAAGAGAAGATGTCTGTCCCTCTGGCTGCCTCCTCGTCTTCCGACAAGTTGGCGCAGCTGAAGCCGAAGAAGGCTGTCGACCAGGTGAGGTCGACCAAGGGCGTCGAGCCGAAGTCGGTCAAGGGCGTCGATCCCAAATCGCTTAAGGGCGTCGAGCCGAAGACTAAGGCACAAAAACCAGCTGTCAAGCCCACCGACCCGAAGCCGCCGGCGCCGAAGGCCGTCGACACAGTCGGAGGACACGGCGCACCTAAAAGGGCAGATCCCGCGCATCGGCCGGAGAAAGCCAAGGCAGCGTCGCTGGTGGATCGAGGCCGTCGGTCGGGTCGAAGAAACCGTCCGCATCCTTCACAAAGCAGGTGTCGGACTCTTTGCAACGCATCAGGAACAAGGCTTCTGCGGTCGATCCGAAGGATGCTTCCACCCCGAAGCAAGTTGCCAAAACGCTGAAGTCCTCGGCGCCACTCCTGTTCACGTTACCGCCTAAGGTGACACCAAAGGCGTTCGCACCGAAGCCGGTCGACGACGCGCCCGTGCAGGTGTCTGCGGGGTCGAGGCCTTCTCCGCCACTTGTGAGCTCGAAGCATCGACAACCCCTGATGGAGGAGCAGTCGGAACACTTTATCGACACCGGTAAACTTACCCTCTACAAGAGGAAGATTACGGCGTCACAGCCTATGGAGTCCTACACGATTCCTTTGAAGCGCAAAAAGCCTTCTACGGATTCCCCGGTTCTGGTTGAGCCACTTGCCCCACAGACTCAAACAGTTGCTACACCCTCACCCACTTATTCAGATGGGGAGGCTGGGGGAGGTGATGATGAGGAGTATAACTTCCCTGCCAACACTGATCCGGAGGATCACCAGGACTCTTGGGTAGATGCAGGGTACCCAGGGGATCAGCATGCTGCCCCGGACACTCAGGTGTACAATGTCAAAACCTCTCCTACAGAGGATTCTGCAGCATTTAATGCCCTAATTGAGAGGGCGGCTAAAAACCACGACGTCCAGCTGCATGCTGACCCTATTGAAGTGGACTTCCTTTTTGATACCTTTTCCACAGCAGAAAAGACTGTCAAGACTCTCCCAATGCTGAAAGGGGTTCTGAAACATGCTGCGGACATTTTTAAAGAACCTACACGTGCCAGGGTTATCAACCCTATGATTGAAAAAAAGTATAGACCGGCACCTGGCGACCCTACCTACATCAAGGGCCAGTTGCCATTGGACTCTCTGGTTGTTTCTAATGCCCGGAAGAGGGCAAATTCACAGACCACTGGTGATGCTCCTCCCCCTGACAAGGAATCTAAAGTGCTAGAGGCGTCAGGGAAGAGGGTGGCGGCTCAAGCGGCCAATGTCTGGCGCATTTCAAACACTCAGGCACTCTTGGCCAGATATGACAGGGCACACTATGATACACTAGAGACCCTGTTACAACATCTACCAGATCAGTATAAAGAGGCAGCGGAGATGCTCATTCAGGAAGGAAAGCTCATCTCCAACGCTTCTATTAAATGTGCACTGGACGTGGCGGACACCGCGGCAAGGGCCATTAACACAAGTGTCATGTTGCGACGACAGGCCTGGCTCAGAATCTCTGAGTTCAAGCCAGAGATACAGACCACCATCCTCAATCAGCCTGTAAACCCTGATAGACTATTTAGTCCTGAGGTGGATACCACTCTGGAAAAAATAAAAAAGGATACAGAGACTGCAAAGTCCATGGGGGCTCTCCAGTCCCAACAGTTTCGGGGCACTACTTTTCGTCGCTCAGGCAATAGAGGTGTTTCCAGAGGCCAAATGTCTCAGCAAACGCAATACACTAAAGGTGGGGCGCAGTCCTCTTACACCAAGCAGAGTAGAGGCGGCTATCCGGGCAACATCACCAAGGGCAGAGGTCGTGGAAACAACAACTCCCGCTCCTCCGCCACCAACAAACAGTGACGCCCTGTCACTGCCCCCTGACCATACAACACCTGTCGAGGGGAGACTGCAGCAGTTCCTGCCGGTCTGGAAATCCATCACCACAGACAGGTGGGTCAGAAAGCTTATCCAGTACGGTTATTGTCTGGAGTTAACTTCCACTCCACCCAACATACCCCCAAAACACCGTCCTATGTCCACAGAGCATTTGCACTTATTGCAGCAGGAGGTACTCGTCATGCTGCAAAAAGGAGCGATCAAGCTCGTGCCGGTGGAGGAAGAAGGCGCAGGAGTGTACTCCCTGTACTTCTTAATCCCGAAGAAGGACGGGTCCCTCAGACCCATACTGGACCTCAGAGCCCTAAACCAGTATATTCTCTCAGAACATTTTCACATGCTGACGCTGCAGCAGGTTCTTCCGTTGCTCAATCAGGGGGACTTCCTCGCAACCTTGGATCTCAAGGATGCATATTTTCACATTCCACTACATCCATCACACAGAAAATACCTCAGATTCACCATTCAGAATCAGCATTATCAATTCAAGGTCCTCCCTTTCGGGGTGACCACAGCGCCCAGGGTGTTCACAAAATGCCTTGCGACAGTGGCTGCGCACCTCAGGAGACAGAACGTTCACGTCTACCCTTATCTGGACGACTGGCTTGTCCAAGCAAGGTCAGCCCAGCAGTGCGCCGCCAACATGTCCCACACCATTCACCTTCTTCACAGTCTGGGGTTCTCACTGAATTATCCGAAGTCGCACCTTCAGCCAGCCCATGTGCGGCAGTATTTGGGCGCGACGATAAATACTCTGGCAGCCCCAGCTCAGCCAAATTCTGTGAGGATCGACAGCATTCAGTCACTAATCCAAAAGTTCAGACCGCAACACTCGCTTCCAGCAAGAGTGTTCATGCAGTTGATAGGCATGATGGCCTCCTGCATCTTCATAGTCCCGCACGCGAGGCTACATATGCGTCCGCTCCAAGAATGCTTGGCTCATCAGTGGACTCAGGCTCATGGGCAGTTGAACGACCTAGTGTTGGTGACCGGTCGGGCATACAGCTCTCTGCATTGGTGGAATCCACACAACCTTTGCAAGGGCCGACCGTTCCAGGAGCCTGTGCCACAGATTATCCTGATGACGGACGCATCTCTCCAGGGATGGGGAGCTCATGTACTCCACTACACGGTGCAGGGACTATGGACAACGCAGCAAAAGAAGATGCACATCAACTACCTGGAACTGATGGCAATCTTCATGGCACTGAAGGCATTCAAGGTACATCTGTGCAACAAGGTCGTGTTGATCCGGACGGATAACATGACGGCCATGTACTACATTCAAAAGTAGGGAGGTCACACTCTCCACAGTTGTCTCATCTGGCTCAGAGCATGTGGAAGTGGGCCATTCAGAGGAACATCTTCCTCATGGCGGAACACCTCCCGGGCATGGACAATCAGATGGCGGATCTGCTCAGCAGGTACAGCCACCAAATGCACAAGTGGGAGATACATCCATCAGTACTCCGCCCATACTTCCAGCAGTGGGGTCATCCAGAGATAGACCTGTTCGCCACAAGGGAAAACGCAAAATGCCAAAGCTTTGCCGCCAGGTTCCCGCACCCACAGTCGCAGGGCAATGCGATATGGATGAACTGGTCAGGCAGATTTGCGTACACTTTTCCCCCAGCACCTCTCATACCGCTGGTGGCACGAAAGCTAAAGCAACACTCGTTGACACTCATCCTGGTTGCTCCAACGTGGGCACGCCAACCATGGTACACCACGTTTCTAGAACTCTCCGTGGTACCGCATCAAAGGCTCCACCTCACACCCAGGCTTTTGACGCAGAGCCATGGCGACATTCAGCATCCAGATCCGCAACAGCTCAACCTGGCGATCTGGCTCCTGAAGTCTTAGAATTTGGCTACCTTAACTTGCCTCCCGACTGCATGGATATCATACGGGAGGCGAGGAAGCCCACCACCAGAGCTTGCTATGCCGCAAAATGGAAGCGGTTTGTCATTTACTGTGCAGAACACAACATCAACCCGCTAGATGCATCTACTCACAACATCATTTGTTATTTGTTACATCTTTATAAATGCAATCTAGCATATGCTTCCATTCGGATACACTTATCCGCCATAGCGGCTTATCTCCAAAACAGGTAGCGTCTCTCGGTTTTCAGAGTGCCTGCCGTTAAGGCTTTTCTGGAAGGGTTGAAACGAGTCATTCCTCCCAGGACCCCACCAGCTCCTGTATGGAACCTTAATGTGGTCCTCACCAGGCTGATGGGCCCCCCTTTTGAGCCTCTGCATTCTTGCGAGGTTCAGTTCTTAACATGGAAAGTGGCTTTCCTAATAGCCATCACGTCGCTGCGACGTGTAAGTAAACTCCAGGCGCTCACTGTGCAGGAGCCATTCATACAGATTCACTCAAACAGGGTGGTGCTGCGCACTAACCCTAAATTCCTTCCTAAAGTAGTTTCACGGTTCCACGTCAATCAGACCATTGAACTACCTGTGTTCTTTCAAAACACAGAGACTGTGGCTGAAAGAATGCTCCACACTCTTGACGTCAAACGAGCTTTGATGTACTACATTGATAGGACCAAAGATTTTAGGAAGACGAAACAACTCTTTGTTGCCTTTTCTGCCCAGCACAGGAGCAACCCCATTTCCAAAGCAGGTATAGCCAGGTGGATCGTTAAGTGTATTCAGATTTGTTATCAAAAAGCTAAGCGCACTTTAACGGTCCCCCCCAGAGCCCACTCCACCCGCAAGTTGGGGGCCTCCATGGCTTTCCTTGGTAATATCCCTTTGGAAGACATTTGTAGAGCAGCCACATGGTCTACCCCACACACATTTACTAAACACTACTGTGTAGATGTGCACTCCGAAGCAGCAAGCAGCTGTAGGGCAGGCTGTTCTAAAGACACTTTTTCAAACATCTGCAGCCGGCACGGGCGGCCGCCACTAATGGAGGGACTGCTATGTATTCTATGCTATAGATATGAATTCAGCAGCCCACATGCCTCGAACTGAATATGCTACTTACCAGTATGCATCTGTTCTTGGCATGTAGGGCTGCTGACATTCATATCGCCCGCCCTCCTCCCCGGCGCCTGTAGCGGCTGCAGAATTTACACTTACTCTTAGCATGGTCATCGCTCACACTGTTACACTCCATCTTCGCCACAATGGCTAAAAACAGTCTGGGGATGGAGTCGATGCCCATGCGCACTGCAGTCCAGGGGAGGAGCCACCTATCTTGTGATACTTCGAAGACTCTTCCAGGACAACAATGTGCAATCATCCGGACCCAACACTAGGCGGCGATCTATGCTATGTATTCTATGCTATAGATATGAATGTCAGCAGCCCTACATGCCAAGAACAGATGCATACTGGTAAGTAGCATATTCATTTTAATGAGTCTGTTCTCTTCAGAGATATTTGGTCAACATTTATCGAGCCATTCCCCTAATAGCTCTTCTTCAGGACCTATAGGAAAAAATATTCAATTGCTATCACTCCATGCAGTCCTCTTATCAGGACACAAAAGTTAGCATGCCATGAGCATACTCCTATTAATACATATTGTAACACTTTGTCAGTCCGTATCTGAAATGAAAAGAAGTTTAATTAGGACACCAAGAGGCTAGCCACTGCTGATAAACCCCCCACATGTAATATGCATGAGAAACCCGTTTTAAGCCCTGTGGTGATAGTGCTCAAGGCAACTGCACAGTCGTCATCACTTCATACGTGAAAAAACGATGTTGCCCTCCATCGTATCTCTTTTTTAGTGGATGTAAAAAAAGTCTCGACCAAATGGTGAGATGTATTCAAACAGAAGACAAAACACGCAAAACATAAATTTACATACATTTAAGACGCCCTACTGGTCCGTCGTGGTCTTTCCAGGGGCCTGTAGTCAAATCCTATGAGGAGAAAGGAGATAGGGACAAATCATTGTCCAATGCTAAATATCCAGCGCTTCGTTAAGGGGCTGGTGCGTGTGGAGAGGGCAATGAGAAATGTCTAATAAATCCTTCCACTCGAGGCTCTCCAGTAAAGAGCCTTATCCTGCCGTCCTAGGGCCCGATGTAGGTAATTCTTATTTACCACTTCTTAAATACCGAATTTTACCGATTCGGTATTTAAGAAGTGGTAAATATGAAGGGGGGAGATGTAGGTATTTCCAGATGTGTAAATACCGAATCTTTAGGATTCGGTATTTACCGAATCTGGAAATACCGAATCGGTATTTCCTATTGATTCCTATGGGCTGTGAAGCCCATAGGAATCAATGGGCAATACCGATTCTGTAATTACAGAATCGGTAATTACCGATTTTAGCAAGGGTGCAGGGGGTGTCACTTTGACACCCTCTGGCACCCCAAAAATAGTCTCGGGTGCCATGTGGCAGGCATACATGCCCCAAGGGCAGGTCTGCCTGTCATATGGCAGAGGTGTGCATGCACACATGTGCATGCACACCGGAATCGGTATTTTACCATCAAATTGGATTTGATGGTAAAATACCGATTCGGTAAGGCTTGTGGGACTCAGAAGAGTCCCACCTACATCTCAAATTTACTGAATCGGTAAAAATACCGATTCGGTATTTTACAGAATCGGTAAATTTACCGATCGGTAAATTTACAGATTCTGTCAAATTAAGGGCCCTACATACCATTTCTGAAATACCGGTCGGTAACGGCCAAAAATACCGATTTTCGGCCGTTACCGACCGACCTACATCTGGCCCCTAGTCACTTACTTCGTCAAGTCCATCCTCGGCCTGTTTGCCTAATTCAATTCCCTGGAGACCGCATGTTACCGGTGTGCGTCTCCGGTTCCTTTTTATACAGGACAGCCTCACGGTAATTTGTGCACATGTGACAAAGTCCTTGGAAGATTAGACCGCTCTCTCTGTTAAAGTAGATGCCGCCTAGCCTTGGTAAATATGGGGGCCACCGTGGACAAGTCCGTTTGAGATCAAACACTGTAAAGAGAGACACCTATTGATACTTAATTAGTGTAAAGCGGGGACACCGATTGAAACATACTACACTTATTCGAGAACCCTAATTACACAGGAATGTAAGAAAATTATAATACATACATGCAGGGCAGGTGAATTTCTGTAGAAGAACATTGAAAACCTGCGATTCTCTCGCACGTATTAGTCAATTGCTTGGGGGTCGGGAAAAATGGCAATTCCCAAGCACATGTGGTCAATCTTCCCGGTGGTAAGATTGTCCAGCTGTGTTCTAAATGGCATTTGCCCAAGGTCAAGAAAGCAAAGGGCCATTATATAGTCGTATCAGTTTTACTACATCAAATGGTATTAAATGGACCGGTACTTTTTTCTTTTTTCGGGGTGCAGTTCTTAAGGTGCTTTGTATAGGGGAGATCATTATGTGATTATTTCTGCTTTTATATGGACTCCTCCAGTTGAATAAAGTACAGGAGTATCTCAGTGTTACTTGCTGCCAAACGGGCCACCATGGTGGCAGGGGACCGGGGCACCACGAAGTACCTCGTTCAAAAATGTTAGAGAAAGACTATCCAAGGGATATTATCATTAAGACCGTCAGTGTCTGTCTTAAGTTTAAAAACCCATCTCTGCTCTTTTTCCGGAAGTCGTTGTTCTCTGTTGTCTGCGTTCCTTATATGCTCCAGGACCACCCATCCCAAATCACGAGGTATGTGTTTCAGTTCCAGAAAATGGGATGACATCTTGGTTGAGGTGTGTTGGCATCGAAAATTAATCCCGTGTTCGTATATTCTAGTGCTTATTTTTTGAGTGGTCATGCCCACATAATGCAAATTGCAGCGGCAGGTGATGAGGTAGACCACCCCTGCAGTGTTGCAATTCGTGAGGTGCCGAAGTTCCCATTTCATTTCATTGTTGAACAGTACTGCTTTTGAGTTGGTGAGATGGCAGACACTGCAATTCCCGCTAGGATAATGGCCCATAGGTGATGTCCCAAAAACCAATGGACTTATTGGCCTTGTGTTAGTCAAACGGGGATGGGTGTGCACTGGCATATCCTTCAGGATTTTTCCTTTCTTGTGAGAAAACATGGGTTTCCGTATATTTAAACTGCCACTATTCAGAAACCGCCAGTGTTTCCGTATGACTTTGGAGACATGGTCTGAAGCTATGTTTTATGTTGTAATGCAAATGAGTCTCATTTCCTCTTGCTTCTTTGATGGAGGACGTGGTTCTAGGAGACTGTCCCTATGGTTGTTTAAGGCGCTTTTATTTGCTCTTAACACTATTTGCCTTGGATAGTTTATTACTAACAGTTTATTTGATAGTTTGTCTGCCTGTGTCCAGTAATCATTGAGATCCGTGCAGTTTCTCCTTAGTCTTAAAAATTGCCCAAACAGTAGATTTTCTTTTAGGTGTCTGGGTGGAAACTTTCAAAGAGTAGTAGGCAGTTCTTTGCTGTTGGTATTTCGTGGGTATTGGTTTTTAGGATCCTTCATCTGCGATGATTTTCAGATCCAAAACACCAATTCTCTCCTACTCACGGTGTGAGTGAACTTCAGGAAAACGTTTTGTGCATTAAGCCATGTTATAAACGCTCCAGCTGTAGACTCATCGCCCTCCCAAATTACCAGGATATCATCGATGTATGTTTTCCCTCTTTTTACATGGCCTAGGAAGGGATTGGTGTTGTTTAGGATTTTTTATGTCTCCAAATGGTGCACATACAACCCTGCCACACTTGGAGCAAAAGTGCTCCCCATGTTGGTCTCATGTTGTTGAAGGAACAGCATGCCTGCAAAACGAAAGACATTTTCAGTTAAGGCCCGTTTGCAGCAATCCAGAGCTAGGTTTTTGGGTGTATGATAGGTCAAGTTAGCTTAAAAAAGGAGCTCTTCGATAATATTGAGAGTTCTTGATGTGATAGACTCGTATATAGACTTTTGACATCAAGACCTATCAGAATGTTGATACTGGGATCGAATGGTAATTCCCGAAGGAGGCACAAGACTGCCTTGGTATCTTGTAAATATGTGTTAGTGCCCTGGATCAAGGGTCTTAAGAAAGCATCCACAAATTTTGAAATGGGCTCCAAAATGGAGCCGATTCCCGAAACTATTGGTCGTCCTCGGGGGTTGATCAGTGATTCATGAATCTTGGGAATGGTGTAGAAATATGGGGTGGGTTGGTGTTTGCTAGGAATTCCCCTTCTTTCTTCATGATCCAGCCATGCATTACTGCTTCTTCTACCATGCTGGTTATTTGTATTCGTACCCGTTCAGTTGGATCTTCAGATTTGCGTTTGTAATTCCTTTCATCACTGAGTAGTCTCAGACATTCTTTTCGGTATGCGTCCGTTGTTTGGAAGACTATCGCCCCTCCCTTATCCGCTGGTTTGATTACCATATTTTCATCATTCAATAGTTTGTGAATGGCAGCTTGTTCTCTCTTCGTGGTGTTGTGAAAGACCTTGATGGTTCTAGGATCAATTTTGTTTACATCTTTTAGGACTGCCTTTTCGAAGGCCAAGATTTCCACAGTGTGGCGGTACAAAGGTAGATTTTGGTCTTAGGTTTGTGTCCCCTTGGTTGGTATCCTACTAGGGTTTATTGGCAGAGAAAAACGTTAGTTTTATTTTCCGAATGGATTCATTGATTTCGCAACTCAATTTAAATTTATCGAGGCTCTCTGTTGGTACAAAACCCAGGCCTTTTTCTAGGACACTGACATGGGTGTGGGACCAGATTTTGTTAGTCAGGTACACCACTAGGCTGGACGGTTGCTCATTCCTGAGTAGTTGAGTGAGTCCATGCTCCTCCTCGTCATCCTGGTCTGTTCCAGTGGGTCTCACCACTGTACCTCATGGCCTTTCTTCGTCCGATCCCTCTGAGATCCGCGGCCTCTCCCTAAAAAAGCATCCGTGGCTCCGACTGTGGTATCTGGCAGAATTCCAGTAGTTATATTGGTGTTCTTGGAACGGAGGTGGGCCATAATAAAAGGGTCCCGGGAAGGGTGGAGGGACCTGGAATGTAGGCCATCCTCTCCCATGTCTACTTGGATGCCCAGTTCTTCTGCTGTTGTTTCTCCTGTTCCCATAAAAACCTCTCCTGTTGGTGTTGGAATTTGAGCTGTCTGATCCGGAATCTGAACCATCTGAATCGGTGTTATACCCTGGGTTCCTTCCCGTAGTGTTGTAGTCGTCCCTGATATAGGGGTATACTTTTTCATAAGAAAAACACCTGGCATCCTTCTTGAATTTTTGGAATTTGGTGTCTTTGAGGGTGTCCTCAATTTCTTGCATAGTCTTAGTAAGTTCTTCCAGTCTCTTCTTCAGTTCTGCCACCGTCTGGTAAGACTTCAGACGTACTTCAATTATGTGAATCTCCTCTTTCATTTCCTGTGAAAGGTGTGCCACTGCCGTGATGATTACCATCAACCGATCTCTGGTGCAATGCCACAATATCAGGGACCAGTCTTTTTTAAACGTTTTGTAATTTTGAAATATGAATTGTTTGTTTCGCACATATTCGGTCGTCATTATGCCGTGGATCATTGTCTTTATTTGTGCACATTTAGGCTCTGTTAATTCATCCCAACTCGGGCCTGCTGTATTAGTTTCTGAGACAGCTGACCCATCGAAAGGAGAGATGGTTGCCAAAATTCTTTCAACCTCATCTTCCGAGAAGGTCAGGCCTGTTACTTTGGCCATATTGGTGTTTTGTCTCAAAGGAGGGGGCTCCCACAGCTGTGCGCTGCCAATATACTTTCAACAAAAAAAGGGAAATAGAGGTGAAGCCTGGTTAATCCTCCTTATACTATAATAATTTACTTCAGGTGCACAGCCATGTTTCAAATTGAAGTTTCAAAAAGTTCCAAACAAGTTAAACCAAATATTATAGGTGCTCCACGGTTGGCGTCCTCCGACCAGTGACATCTATAAATTACATGAAGGTGTGCTACTAATGATCCATTAGTCGCATCCCCATAGGCACACTAACACATCTCCTCTATTAAGAAAAGTGAGGATTCCACTCAGTTTCGTCTTTGATTACTCTTTTCTTTAATTCATTCCAATTTTTTTATTTGAATTTCTTTCATTCAAAAGTTCATTGTTCTTAGTATCACTTTTTATAATCTGACAACATTGCTATATTCACTCCTATGCATTTCGGGCATAACGAGGCCCTTCCTCAGGGAGTAGCACTAAAAAAATCAAAAAATTGAAGTGTGTTACAAACTGAAAATAGTTATACATAATTCCAGCAAAGCATAATGCCCAAGTGTTGATCACACCTGTACTGAGTGTAAAAAAACATAGCATCGACGCAGTGTAATTACGAGTGCAGTGAACTCGTGCTGAATGAATCTACAAACACAGTCTAAGCACTTACATGAGATCCAATAGTGTCTTCAAATAAACACCATTCTGAAATAAACAGGATAACAAAAACGTAAATGAGCGGATTCCCAAATACTACACAATTTGGCAACCAGGTATTCAAAGTTAATCTAACCAACCTACATTTTAAACAGTCTTCTCGTGCGAAAAACGTAGTCTCAATTCAATCGCAAGGTTTCCAAAAACGGGACGCCAGTCGCGCTTCCGTGTTACTTTTGCCCGATGGCTGTCATTGGTTAATTATCCGATCATGTGATCGGTGAGTCATCAAGGGCATAAAAGAGAGACTATATGCCGGTGACCCGACCTGTGCTACTCAAATATCAAATTTTGTACACAACTATCCAAAAAGTTCAAATAACTAAATTAAATAACATATCCAAAACCACGGAAACTCATTGAGCTAGCAATTAGAAAAGTTGACCATTAGGTTTACTGGAACACAATCTTTGGATCCAAACATTTTCTCGTTGTAATAGATACTTATTGTTATCTCTTCCTTCTTTTTTTCCACGCATTCCAATATTAAGAATTTCAATTGAGATATATTGTGATGTTCTACATGAAAGTGAGCAGCAATCGATGACTTCATATTATGTGTCCGAATGTTCGACTTGTGTTCAGTCATTCTGATTTTTATTTTCCTTTCTGTCTTGCCGACATAAACTTTTCCACAAGGACATTTAAGTAAATATATCACATTTGATGTGTCACAGGTTGCAGTTGTCAGCATCACGTCCACTCCTTAGGGTCCGAATGATGCTCAAAAGGGGTCCACCTCCAGACGTCCCTAACTCTGGATAACACTACACAGAGTATGAAGGCAGGTGAGGGAAAAAAGGTATTAGGGAAGGAACAGCGGGGAGCGGGAGACCTGTAACAAAAGAATACAGAGTTAACACTAGGGATACACAAACGCTACTCTCATATTATCTCACTAGCCCTAACTAGTACCTGACAACTGTTCAGCGGAAGAGCCGGAAGACTCATACACCAATTCTTAGAGATACTCCTCTTAAGCAAGATGCATGCCTACAACAAGAAATCAGGAAATGTTATACAGCCATTCTCACCAGAACCAGCTCGCAATTATTATGTTACACAGAACCATACATACCGGGGAATCTAACAAATGCAATCTGGGATTCCTCCCCTACAGGCAATTATGAACAGAGTTTGTTGTAAGAATTAATCTGTTAGCTCTCTTACTCCAGAGAAGCGTAGAATTCTGTACACACAAAAATAATAAACTCAATGTCCATACAGGATTTCTGGGTTTCCTAGAATCCAAAGGCAACAGCAGTCTTTCCTCCAAAATTGTAAAACAGCGCTTACCTTCAGTGCTTTCAACTTCCAGGCAGATAATGTCAATCCAGTAAACGTGCTTATCTTCAGCGCGGCTGTACGATTATAAAATATCCATGAAACCGTGTCCGGGTCAGGTGCTCTCCCCTATAGTTTTTGAAACAGGTGACCGGCATCCATGCAAGTCTCCGAAAACCGCTGCAACTAAAAGGCGGCTTCAAAATACACTGCGCTTTTCCCAGCGCATCTCCTCCGTAATCTGCACCTCCAGAAACAGTCACAACAAAACAACAGAACTGGTATCCGCGCTTGCCTTCAAAGCGATACCGGAATAAACAGCGCTTAGTCCTGCGCTTCTATTTCCATAAGAAAAACGAGTTCCTCAATTCACAACTCAGGGACAGATAATCGAAAACAGGAACTCCGACGACCTAATCCGTGTCAAACAGCTAAACAAACAGGATTACGCGCACTTCCTGTAGCATTGTTCTGGGTGATATAATGTTAGCTCCTCCCACTATCTAAGGCTTCTGGGAGTTGTAGTGTCTGGTACAAAATGGTTCGGTAGGCGCAGTGGCTAGCGCGTGACAGTATTCCCTCCTCCCAAGCGCCTCCTAGAACCTGGCTTATCCGGACATCGCTGATGGAACGCCCTCACGGCTCTGGCAGCATGGACATTAGAGGAAGGTTCCCAGGAATCGTCCTCCGCACCATACCCTTTCCATGCGATGAGGTACTGTTAGGACACAGAACGAAGACACAGCGCCGACGGACAGATGAAGGAACTACAACCCCCAGAGCGCATGGTTCGAGAACTACGGGACCCAGAATGCCGAGCGGCGTACCGGCGATATTCAAACACACAGCATAAAGCCCACAACGGACGCAGAGGAAGGCGTCAGTTATTGCCGTTCGTGGACCGAAGTGACAACTCCAACAAGGTGAGACCTTGAATCCTGTATCGTGCCACGGCCTTGTTTGCACGTGAGGCGTGTTCCGTATTCCTTTGAGAGAACCGTTGTTCTCAGCCCCAGTCCCCGCTCGAATGTAAATCGAGCCTGGAGACTCGCGCTAAAACGCTATTTACAGCAGTCCCCGCTCGAGGGTATTTCGAGCCTGGAGATTTGCGCTAAGGCGATATTCACAGCAGTCCCCGCTCGAGGGTATATCGAGCCTGGAGACTCGCGCTAAAGCGCTACTTACAGCAGTCCCCGCTCGAGGGTAAATCGAGCCTGGAGACTCGCGCTAAAGCGCTATTTACAGCAGTCCCCGCTCGAGGGTATTTCGAGCCTGGAGATTCGCGCTAAGGCGATATTCACAGCAGTCCCCGCTCGAGGGTATATCGAGCCTGGAGACTCGCGCTAAAGCGCTATTCACAGCAGTCCCCGCTCGAGGGTATATCGAGCCTGGAGACTCGCGCTAAAGAGCTATTCACAGCAGTCCCCGCTCGAGGGTTTATCGAGCCTGGAGACTCAAGTTACAGCGCTACTTACAGCAGTCCCCGCTCGAGGGTATTTCGAGCTTGGATACACGCGCTAGGAAGCGCTCACAACAGCAGTCCCCGCTCGAGGGGTATCGAGCGTGTGACTCACGCTAAATATTGTTTTGCTTCACTGTTTTGTTTCAAGAGACTAACCGATTGGAGAAACCGGGCTAGGGAAAGGCTTGCATGTAAATGCCCTCCGTTGGCTGGTGTTAGGAGTAACATCAATGCGGAGGACGAAACAGGAAAACAACCTTACTCCCCCATAAACAATCGAGTGGCATTGTCGGCCACTGCTTAGCACGGTGTCCTCTGTTGGAGAGTGTCGGGTCCGACATTCGTGCAGAGGACGGTTGGAAGGACGGGCAGCAGCCCCTACGCTCCTCCGGATTTGTTAGTCTGATGTTCTTTGTATGCTGTGAATAAACCTCGGTTAACAGCATCACTGATTCTGTTACGTCATTGCAAGGTACGGAAGTGGGGTGGTAGTGT
The DNA here is from genome assembly GCF_964261635.1 of Lissotriton helveticus. Lineage (NCBI taxonomy): Eukaryota > Metazoa > Chordata > Amphibia > Caudata > Salamandridae > Lissotriton > Lissotriton helveticus. The sequence continues at coordinate 47,925,953 of NC_136073.1, forward strand.
TCTATACTCAATCCTGAGGACACAAGGATTACATAATAACTGACCTTCCAAATAAATCACCCTCCCGGTTGAGTACTGAACCATGGCTGCTATGGATGACGTATTGGCCGCCTTACTGGACGTACAAACGGAACTGGCCACGTCCCGACAAGAAGCAGCGGACCTGAGGGCACGGATGGACCTCCTTCAGAGGAACCCATTCAGCGCAGGAACGCCCAGCACCAGTCAACCCACTGCAGTAACAGTAGAAATGCCAGTTGCCATTCCTCTGGCCACACCAGAGAGGTACAGTGGAGACCCCTCCACAGTACAGGTGTTCATTACACAGGTGGCCCTTCACTTCTCGTGCAAACCGAAATCCTTCCCTACCAATCAGGCACGGGTAGCATTTATGATTTCGTATTTGGCTGGAAACGCAGCTCAGTGGGCTGTGCCTTTGGTGAGCAGAGACGACCCAATACTGTACGATTGGGAAGCGTTTCAAGAGGAATTCGTCTAGGTGTTTGACAGAAGAGCTGACTCGTACACCGCAGACCGAGAACTCCTGGAGCTGAAACAGGGGTCCACCGGGCTTGTCAAGTATTTAAACGCTTTCAGGCGTTTGGTCGCAGAGACCAAGTGGCCACCCGCGAAACAAACAGCGCTTTTCCACCAAGGATTGAGCGAAGAGCTGAAGGATGTGATCGCGCAGATCGATCCCCAACCAGCGCATTGTGAAGACCTGATCAGCCTCGCCCTTCGTCTCGAACATCGGTTAAGCGAACGCCGTGGTGGTGGCCCAAGGAAGGATAAGTCGCTGCCCGCTCCTGGACATCAGGGGTCCGTTGAACCAACTCCGACTACTCGAATGAACCAATGGATGTCGGGGCGGTGAGAGCCAGTCTAACGGCAGCAGAAAAGGAGTCTCGCAGGAAACAAGGCCTTTGTCTTTACTGCGGAAAAAACGGCCATTACGTTCGGGAGTGCCCAGCGAAACCCAAGACAGGACGTACACGACCAAGCCGTCTGGCATCTGCGCTTGTGGACAAGGAGGCGGAAAACCAGTGGGCTCCCCGAACAAAGGAAGGGTTTCAGGGAGTCAAGGATACATCCCTTCTATCCAGCAACCTGCATTGACAGGTTCTAGACATTTGTTTATTCCGCTGAAGTTACGGGTGAGGGACCGGTGGGTCTCAGTCTCAGCAATGATAGACTCAGGGGCCACTGGGTTGTTTATGGACGAAAAAGAGGCTTCCCGTATCGGGATCGCGCTGTTGCCCTGTTTAATCCCAGAGGACGTTTATGCAGTAGATGGGCGCAGGTTGGTTTCAGGACCCATTAGCCACCACACAGGGGATATCGAGGTGGGGTACGGAACTCAACACAAGGAGATCATGGACTTCAACGTTATCTGTGCTCCTCAATACGGGATCATCTTGGGGCTGCCATGGCTGAAAAAACACAATCCGTCCATAGACTGGGAGTCACAGACGTTGAGAATGAACTCCCCCTACTGTTCCCAGTTCTGCGGGTGGTCCTCTGAGCCTTCGGAGTCCGGAGACTCAATGGGGCAGGCGGTAGCCACTGCTGCGGAGAAGGCGGTGATCCTTCCTCATGCATATGGGGACTTTCGAGACGTCTTCGGCGTCAAACAAGCAGAGACTCTCCCCCCCCACAGGGTTTATGACTGTCAGATCGATCTAGTTCCCGGGGCAAACATACCCAGCGGGAGGCTTTATGCGCTGTCCGAGCCTGAGAATATCCACCTTCGTGCTTACTTGGACACGATGCTGAAGCTGGGGTTCATAGTGCCATCGAGATCTCCTGCTGCTTCAGCTCTGTTTTTTATCCCTAAAGCCAATGGGGAACTTCGCGCTTGCGTGGACTTCAGGGCGCTCAACGCCATTACAGTCAAGAACAGATACCCGTTGCCTCTCATAAACGTGCTTCTGGAACAGGTCAAGAGCGCGAAGGTATACACCAAGCTGGATCTGAAAGGGGCTTACCACCTTGTCCGCATGAGGCGCGGGGATGAATGGAAGACCGCCTTCAAGACGCGCTTTGGCTTGTTCGAGTATAAAGTGATGCCCTTTGGGCTTTGCAACGCCCCTGCGGCGTTTCAGTTCTTCCTGAACGACGTGCTAAGGGACATCTTGGATGTGTACGTCGTAGTCTATATAGACGACATTCTGGTGTATTCCGACAACATGGAAGAACACGTGAAGCACGTGTCTTCAGTCCTACAGATACTAAGGGACAACTCTTTATTTTGTAAACTTAGCAAATGTGACTTCCACGTAACCACTGTTGAATTCTTGGGGTTCATGCTAAGCCCAGACGGACAAACAATGGCCGAAAGAAAAGTGAAGGCAGTGGTAGCCTGGCCTGCCCCTACCAATGTTAAGGAGGTGCAGAGCTTTCTTGGCTTTGCCAATTTCTACCGGAGATGTTATTCGGAATTTATCAAGCGCACGGTCACCCAGAGGTTTCATGGCGCTGAGGGGAGACAGATGGTAAAGAAGTAGTCTAACCGTGCGCTTGCTTGAATAACCAGGTCTTCAAAGCACCCCTAAATTTCACCAAGTTAGTACAGGACCGAAGAGAGAGGGGGAAGCTGTTCCAGGTTTTAGGGGCAAGATAAGCAAATCGACATCCGCCAAGTCGTTTTCTCTTGTACAGTGGCAGTTTGAGGAGGGACTGATGGGCAGAGCGAAGGTTCCGAGTTGGTTCATATTTATTTATTAGGTGATTAATGAACCTGGGGCTTTTGCCATGGAGGGCTTTATGAACCAAGCATCCTACTTTAAATGTGATCCGGTGCTCGATAGGAAGCCAGTGAAGAGAGGCTAACAAGGGTTTCGCCGAAGTCCTTCGATTGCTTTTGAATATTAGCCTGACAGCTTGATTTTGGACGATCTGTAGTCGTCTGGATAGAGTGAGGGGGAGGCCCAGATATAATGAGTTCGAAAAATCGAGGCGAGAGAGAACCAAGGCGATCACCACTTGGATGAGGGCAGAGTGTGTCAGAAGATGGGCGATTTTCCTGATCTTTCGAAGTTGAAAGAGGCTGGAAGAGATCACTGTTCCTATCTGATTTTTCAAGGAAAGGTCGGCGTTAAGGGTGACTCCAAGGCTCTTCACTGATTGAGAAGGCTTAGGAGGGGATCCCATCGAGGGTGGCCAAAAGTGAAGGCCCCAGCTAATCATACTCTTGCCAGGGATTACCAGCTCAGTCTTTCCGGGATTGAGCTTTAAGTTATTCTCGTCCATCCAGCCCTTAATATGCATCATCGTGGACTGAAATTCATCCGCCGCGTCCACAGAGTTTAAAGGGAAGACCAGTTGCAGATGATCTGCATAATTGTAGATAGTGACTTTCCTATTTTTTAGGGACTGCAGCAATGGTTTCAGATATAGGTTGAATAATAGGGGAGACAATGACGAGCCCTGCGGGACACCGCATGTAGTGTGGAGTTTAGGTGCCATAAAATTTCCCAATTTCACTGCCTGGGATCGGTCCATTAAAAAGGATTTGACCCAGGCGAGGGCCGACCCGCTAAGGCCGGCCTGTTCGACACGGTGTAATAAGATGGTATAATCCACCGTGTCGAACGCGGCCGATAGATCTAGGAGTACGAGGGCCTGATGTTCGTCATTGTCGGCATTGAACCTTAGCGTGTCAAGGACCGCAAGAATAACTGCCTCGGTGGAGTGTGCCTGGCGGAAACCGGCTTGATTTGGCTCAAAGTAGTCGGATGTCTCAATAAAATTAGAGATGCAGCTAGCCACATGGGCTTCGAGCAGCTTGGCCCCAAACGGGAGAAGGGATATGGGCAGATAATTAGAGAGCACAGCTACATCAGCACCCGGCTTTTTAATTAATGGAACCAGAATGGCATTTTTGAATGAGTTTGGAACTATTCCAAGTGATAAAGATTTGTTCAGAAGTGAAAGGATTCCCTGAGGTAATATAGAATAAAATTCCTTCAGAATATGCGGGGGGCAAGGATCATTGGGAGAGCCGGACTTTACCCGATTCATAAGCTCTGCCAGTTTGGGAAAATCAATATGGGGGAAAAACTGAAGTTTGTGTGGAGTTTCACAAATTTCCCTGCTAGTTGCCTTGGTATGGGTCATCTGGATGCTAGCTTTTATAGTGTCAATCTTCTCTCGGAAAAAATCGTTAAGTTGGTCGCACAGTGATTGAGTTGGGGGTTGGGAGGGGGAGGTGCGGGTGTCATTACATAGATCGTTGACTACTTTAAAAATTTCTCTCGACTTGTTTTCAGCCGTAGAGATTTTGTTAGAGAAGAAAGCTGCCTTAGCGGCTAGGATGGAACTATTATAATTCCTCCGGGCTGTTGTGAATAACCGCCTGTCTTTTTCATGATAGCCCTGCCTCCATTTTCTTTCTAGTTGGCGGAGTTCCAGTTTTTGAGTTTTTAACTCTGTAGAAAACCACCTATGGGCGTCCATTCGACGAGAGCGAGAGAACTTTGTTACGGGGACATGTGCCTCGCAAGCAGATGAGAGCCAGTCATTGAGTGCTTTATCCATCAGGTTGATGTCCTGGTCCGAAGCCGGAAGGGAGTCTGTCAGGGTGGATAAGAACTCCGGAAGGCTAAGCGATCTCCATTTCCTGGCCGTCCCTCCCAGGGGCGCAGGAGTTTTCAAATTGCCCTGCAAAGTGGTGGAAAATTGCAGCAGGTGATTGTCGGACCATATACAAGGTGATACAGTAGGACTGGAGGTGGGGATATTGTGTGACCAGATTTGGTCTAAAATATGACCTTTATCATGGGTGGGAGTTTGGACATGTTGATAGAAATTTAAATTGGAAAGAAGCTCGAAGAGTTCTGAGGCGTGAGGTCCAGCCTCCAGGTGGTTATACCAATAGTTAAGATCTCCAATCATAAAGACTTTATCAAAGTCAACGGTCAGGCCAGCCAGTTGCTCAGAAAGAGAGAGAGGGAAAAACGGCATAGATATAGGTGAACGATGGATCAAAACTAGTACCATAGTTCCTGTGTCGTTATCTGATTTAATTACCAGATTGTCAGTATCTGGCAGGTCTAAAGAGGGTAAGGTGGTAAACGTGTGGTCTTTATGGATAATGGCTGCGACGCCTCCCCCAGTTTTTCCTGGTTTTCTGTTCGCAGACAATATATAATAGTCTGATGGTAAGGCTGCGAGGATGTCTGGCAAGGAATCTGTCGTAAGCCAGGTTTCTGAGACAAGCAATATTTCAGGCCTGTCTGATTGAAGTAAAAGGAAAATGTCTAATTGATGTTTTACCAGGGATCTGGTGTTAAGGTATAAGCAGTTGAGAGTCCGAGCATCGGGACGTAAGGGCGGGATAGATAGATTGGGGCTTTGGGACGGAGCAGAGGATGGATCCTGCGACACCTGATGGGTGTGAATGTTGTTGATCTTTAAGCGGGCATGAGTAGTAGGATCGAGGAGAGAAGGGCCGGAGTTCTGTAAGGCGCGGAGTTCACCGAATGAATAACTGGTGATTTCTCCATTCTGCCTGGCCCCTGGGCCCGGCCAGGCGCGGACGGGCGCAGACGGGCTTGTCTTAGGCGCGCCTTCGGCGATTCGGCCATTCATCGAAGGGTTCTCTGGACTAGAGGCTCCCATCACCCAGTTGCTACGGAAAGCGTCTTCATTTTTGTGGTCCTCTGAAGCCCAGGAGGCCTTTGAAGCCCTGAAGAGATCATTCACGGAAACTCCTGTGCTGGCTCACCCTGATCCGGATCTCCAGTACGTTGTTGAAGCAGACGCATCTGATCTGGCGGGGGGGGCCATCCTTTCCCAAAGGAATCCGGTGTCTGGGGTGCTCCATCCGGTGGCATTTATGTCCAGGAAACTGAACGATGCGGAGAGGAACTACCATGTTGCCGAAAAGGAACTGTTGGCAATTAAGGACGCTTTCGGTGAATGGAGGCATCTACTGATGGGGGCCAGACACGTGGTGGCCGTGTTTACTGATCACAGGAACCTCCAGTTCATGACGGCCGCCAGACAGCTGTCTCCTCGTCAGATGAGATGGATGTTGTTCTTCTCCGGCTTTCATTTCACCATCACATACAGGCAGGCCGGGCATCGAAAACAAGAAGGCGGACGCACTGTCGAGACAGTCCAACGATTCGGGACGTCCATCGCCCACCATCAAGTCCATCATTTCCCCTAAGGTGGTGGTTGGAGCTATACAACCAGGGGCCTTTCTACATGGCATACAACGAGGCATCTGTTCCTTTGAATGGAGGACATGGCTACGCCGACACGACGAATGGACCGTGAAAGACGGAATCCCAGTTCACAGTGGTTGCGTCCTGGTCCCCACGATTCGTCTGCGGAAACAGGCATTCAGATGGTGTCATGAATCACCCAGTGCAGGGCACTTGGGACTGGAGAAAACGGTGGACTACGTGTTGCGTCAATTCTGGTGGCCGTCTGTAAGGGCAGACGTGAGAGAATGGATCGCCGCGTGCTCGATCTGTGCAGCCATGAAGTCGGATCACAGCCGTCCTCAGGGGCTCTTACGACCTTTGCCCACCCCAGCAAGACCATGGGAGCGCATATCTTTGGACTTCATAGTGGGCATGCCAAGGGACATGGGGTGTACGGCCATTCTTGTTGTGGTAGATTACCTGACTAAGATGGGTCACTTCATCGCCTGCGCAGGAGTACCAACAGCCGGTCAGTTGGCGGTCATGCTCCTGAAGGAGGTGGTACGCATCCACGGCCTGCCCAGCGTGATCGTGTCGGACCGTGGGTCGCAGTTTACGGCGCGATTCTGGAAATCTTGGTGTTCTGCTCTACACGTCTCTACGGCCTTATCCACCAGCTACCACCCACAGACAGACGGCCAGACAGAACGTCTCAACCAGACGTTGAAACAATACCTTCGCTGTTTCGTAGAACAGGGCAAGGAGGAATGGGTTGACCACTTGTGGCTGGCTGAAATCGCGTACAACAACGCCACGCACAGCTCCACCAAGGCGTCGCCGTTTTACAGCAACTATGGACATCACCCCAGATTCCTCCCTTTGGTATATCCTCGGGCCCAGAAGGACATGCCTGCAGCCAAAGCTAGGGTAGCCCATATCAAGGACACAGTGGCAAGAACCAAGAAATGCCTGGAGGGGGCCAAGGAGGTGTACAAGGCTTACGCAGACAGGAGACGAAGGCAGGGTCCTTTGTACAAAACGGGAGATTATGTGTGGGTTTCCTCGAAGAACCTACGGTTTCGCAAACACAGCGTGTTCCACCCACGTTTCATCGGCCCGTACCGTATCAAGGAATGCGTGAGCCCGGTGAACATGAGGTTGGCATTGCCGGACAGCATGAGAATACATCCGGTGTTTCATGTGTCACTGCTCAAACCGGCGAGGTCGGCAGGGCGTACCACCCCTTCTAAGGTGGTGGTGGATGCGGAAAGGGAATACGAGGTCGATTGCATCAGGGACTCCAAATGGCGCAGGGGCAAGTTGTGGTATCTAGTTGCTTGGAAAGGCTATGGGCCGGAGGAGGACTCGTGGGAACCGGTGTCTGGGTTGTGCGCGCCTCGGTTGGTGGCAGCCTTTCACCGAAAACATCCATCCAAGCCTGGGCCGGTGGAGGGTACCGCGGGTGAGGGGGGATGTACTGTTAGGACACAGAACGAAGACACAGCGCCGACGGACAGATGAAGGAACTACAACCCCCAGAGCGCATGGTTCGAGAACTACGGGACCCAGAATGCCGAGCGGCGTACCGGCGATATTCAAACACACAGCATAAAGCCCACAACGGACGCAGAGGAAGGCGTCAGTTATTGCCGTTCGTGGACCGAAGTGACAACTCCAACAAGGTGAGACCATGAATCCTGTATCGTGCCACGGCCTTGTTTGCACGCGAGGCGTGTTCCGTATTCCTTTGAGAGAACCGTTGTTCTCAGCCCCAGTCCCCGCTCGAATGTAAATCGAGCCTGGAGACTCGCGCTAAAACGCTATTTACAGCAGTCCCCGCTCGAGGGTATTTTGAGCCTGGAGATTCGCGCTAAGGCGATATTCACAGCAGTCCCCGCTCGAGGGTATATCGAGCCTGGAGACTCGCGCTAAAGCGCTACTTACAGCAGTCCCCGCTCGATGGTAAATCGAGCCTGGAGACTCGCGCTAAAGCGCTATTTACAGCAGTCCCCGCTCGAGGGTATTTCGAGCCTGGAGATTCGCGCTAAGGCGATATTCACAGCAGTCCCCGCTCGAGGGTATATCGAGCCTGGAGACTCGCGCTAAAGCGCTATTCACAGCAGTCCCCGCTCGAGGGTATATCGAGCCTGGAGACTCGCGCCAAAATAGCTATTCACAGCAGTCCCCGCTCGAGGGTTTATCGAGCCTGGAGACTCAAGTTACAGCGCTACTTACAGCAGTCCCCGCTCGAGGGTATTTCGAGCTTGGATACACGCGCTAGGAAGCGCTCACAACAGCAGTCTCCGCTCGAGGGGTATCGAGCGTGTGACTCACGCTAAATATTGTTTTGCTTCACTGTTTTGTTTCAAGAGACTAACCGATTGGAGAAACCGGGCTAGGGAAAGGCTTGCATGTAAATGCCCTCCGTTGGCTGGTGTTAGGAGTAACATCAATGCGGAGGACGAAACAGGAAAACAACCTTACTCCCCCATAAACAATCGAGTGGCATTGTCGGCCACTGCTTAGCACGGTGTCCTCTGTTGGAGAGTGTCGGGACCGACATTCGTGCAGAGGACGGTTGGAAGGACGGGCAGCAGCCCCTACGCTCCTCCGGATTTGTTAGTCTGATGTTCTTTGTATGCTGTGAATAAACCTCGGTTAACAGCATCACTGATTCTGTTACGTCATTTCAAGGTACGGAAGTGGGGTGGTAGTGTTCTATACTCAATCCTGAGGACACAAGGATTACAGGTACCATAGACAACCACGTCGATACTTGGAATCCAACACCTTCCGTACTTCATACTCCAGCTGTCCATCCCGGATCACAGGCGGCACCACCCGACGCCCAGCACCCACCGCAGGTTTCAACAGGCTGCAGTGGAAAACCGGATGGATGCGCAAGGAGGCCGGGAGCTTCAACTTGTACGCCACAGAGCCAACTGGCCTCACCACAGTAAAGGGACCGATGAACTTAGGATGGAAAATGCTGCGATACTTGAAGCGTATGTTCTTGGTGGACAACCACACCCGATCCCCCACTCTGTAAACAGGACCCACCTGTCGTCGACGATCCGCCCACGACTTGTACAGTCTCTTCGCCTGATCCAGAGTACGGCGTATCTTGCCATGTAAAACCAACAGTCTCTCCACCTGAGTTGCCACTGCAGGTTGCTCCGTGATATCACAGGGTACTGACAGAGGAAGAACCTGAGCATGAAACCCATGGTTGGCCTTGAATGGAGTCTCTTTGATGGAACTGTGCCAGGAGTTGTTATACGACAGTTCCGCCAACCATAGCATGGCAACCCAGGAATCGCTGGCTTCTTTGGCATAACACCGGAGATAGGTCTTGAGAGTCTGATTCAACCGCTCCATTTGACCATCCGTCTGGGTATGGAAACTTGTTGACTTGGCTGCTTCAATCCTCAGGGCCTTACACCACATTTTCTAGAATCGCGCGATGAATTGTGGGCCCCTATCTGAGATGATCACTCTGGGCAGTCCATGTATCTTCACCACATGAGAAAGTAGCAGTTGAGCCGTTTGACCGGCGGTGGGTAAATTCATGCAAGGAATGAAGTGTCCCATTTTGGTTAGACTATCCACCACCACCAGGATTGCATCACAACCCTGATCCAACGGTAAACCTAAAACAAAATCCAAACTCATGGTGTGCCAAGGTTGAGAGGGTGTAGGCATTGGAACTAACTTGCCTTTGGATTTGCAGTTTTCTCCTTTAGCTCGAGCACAGATGTCGCATTGCTTGATCCAAAGACAGATATCAGATTTCATGTTCTCCCACCAGAACTGTCTCTGCATCAGATGTAGTGTCTTGTTACAACCTGAATGACCAGCAACTACTGAATCGTGACACCAATTGAACGCTTTTAGTCTGAGGGCCAAGGAGGGTAAGTATAGACTCTTCTTGTAGAAGGGCAGTCCATGCTTCAGAGTTCTTTGTGGAATCTGTCTAGCCCATTTCTTCCCCCACTCCTCGGTTTGGTGAGCCTTTACTTCGTCAAGAAAGTTCTCCAACGTGATAGAACACAGTACCTTGTCTGGAGCAATGATAGCCTCCGGAACTACTGTTTGTGATTCAGGCACGTCTTCTTGTCTAGATAATGCATCAGCTTTTCTGTTTTCTGACCCTGACCGAAACGTAACAACAAAATCGAATTCAGCGGAAAAAGAACATCCATCGCATTTGTCTTTGCGTGAGATATCTGGCGGTTTTCATGTAGTGTAGGTTTCTATGGTCAGTGTACACCGTAACTGGATGGTTAGCCCCCCACAGATAATGTCTCCACTCCTGGAATGCCTTCTTGATTGGCAACAATTCCTTTTCGGCGATGGTATAATTGAGTTCAGCTGGACTCAGTTTTTTGGACAAGAATGCAACTGGATGTAACTGTCCTGTGTGACGATTGCGTTGAGACAGAACAGCCCCTAGTGCGATGTCTGAGGCATCCGCCTCCACCACGAAAGGCACCTCGATCTGGGGATGTTGCAAAATAGGTGTTGAGGGGAACGCCTTCTTCAGGAAAGTAAATGCGGCCATGGCTTCTGCAGTCCAGCAAAAAGGGATCCCCTTTCTCAGAAGGCGTGTCAGGGGCGATACCAACTGGGAGAAGTGTGATATAAACCTCCTGTAATAATTGGAGAAGCCCAGAAAACACTGCACATCTCTGACATTCTTTGGAATTGGCCATTCTTGCACAGCCAACACCTTCCGTTCAGCCATGCTTAACCCTGATGGACTCAGTATCACCCATAGAACCTCTACCTCGCTCACGTGAAACATGCATTTACTCAATTTGCAATACGAGCAGTTTTCGAGCAGTCTCTGCAGCACCTTGACACGTGACTAACATGAATGTCTTGATTCTGTGAGTATATCAGAATGTCATCTATGTAGACAACCACGAAATTGTCTACATAGTCTTTCAGTGTGTCATTCAGAAAGAATTGAAATGCCGCTGGGGCATTACAGAGCCCAAACGGCATAACAAGATACTCGAACAAACCGTATTGTGTTGTAAAAGCTGTCTTCCACTCATCTCCCTCCCGTATGCGAACCAGGTGATAGGCCCCTTGCAGATCTAGTCGAGTGTAGACAACGGCCTCCCTCACCTGGTCCAACAAAACTGAGATAAGTGGAAGAGGGTACCGATTCCGAACAGTGTTTTTATTCAACACCCTGAAATCAATGCAAGTCCTCAACTCGACATTCGCTTTTTTTATGAAAAACAAAGGCGAGGCTGCTGGGGAGCGAGAGGGTCTTATGAACCCAATTTCGATGTAGTGATCCAAATACTCTCGCAGATGCCGAGTCTCGGGTTCAGATAAGGCATAGACCCGGCATGAAGGCAACATAGCTCCGGGTATTAAATCGATTTGACAATCATAACCCCGATGTGGGGGTAATACTTCGGCTTTAGTTTCGCTAAATACATCTCGAAACTTGTCATATTCAACAGGAAAAACTGTTTCTTGCTCAGCGGCTGTAGCTATTTGATATCCCTGTGTCAAGGCTGCTACATGTGGTTGATAAGGATAAACACAGTTAGCTCTACACTGTTCTGATTCAAAAATCACTGTCTTCTTTGACCAATCGATTGTGTGATTATGCAGCCATAACCAGGGCATACCGAGAATCATTTCATACTGAGGTTCCTCAATGATATTAAACGTTATCCTCTCTATATGCAAAACATCATCCCCCTTATTGACCAATTCTAATTCTTCGGTGACTTCAGTGATTGGACCAGACTTCAAAGGCTTCCCGTCTACGGCCAATACTGTCTCGGGATGTCTCTGGGTACACGCTGTAGCTCTAATCTCTGAACCAGCCCGCTATCTATGAAATTCCCAGTAGCCCCTGAATCCACCATAACCTCTATCTGATGCTTTCTCAAACTATCCGCAAGAGTCATAAACAAAGTGATACGGTAAACAGAGGTAACTATCTCAGATCCAGCCAATGATGGTAACTGCAATGCTTGTGTCGATGTGAGTTCAGTTTTCTTAGCAACAACTGGTTCTGGGGGGAATGTAAGGGGCACAGAAGTGACCGCAACTTTCTTATTGGTATAGAACCTGCCCGATGTTTTAGGTTTAATGAGGCATTCTCGTATAAAATGGCCCTTCTTCCCGCAATACATACACAAACCAAGCATTCTGCGGTTTTCCCTTTCTGCTCTAGTCAACGGAGCTCTTACCGCTCCCAATTCCATAGGCTCAGAAGGTAGGTCTGACAAGGACGGAGAAGTTCTATTTATTATTATTATTATTATTATACAAAATTTATAGCGCGCTCAGTTACCCAGGAGCATCCCGGCGTGAGACAGAACAAGGAGGAACCTCAGCTCAATCGCTACACTGGAAACAAATGAGTCTTCAGAAGTTTCCTAAAGAGTAAAATCTCGGGCTCTGAACGGATCTTAAGGGGCAGGGAATTCCATAGAGTCGCCACTTGCACTGAGAAACGCCTGCCCCCAGAGCGAGCCTTCTTTACTCTAGCTGACTGCAGACGATGTCCTTGATCCGAGCGCAAAGGACGTGTGGGTTTGTAAGGGCGTGCCATAGTGGAGAGAATGGGGGGGCCCTTACCATGTAAAATTTTGTGGGCCGTACATAACGCTTTAAATTTCACCCGCTCCTTAACGGGGAGCCAGTGCAGCGTTTTCAGGGCCGGGGCAGCTGAATGTCTTCTGGGAACATCCAACAACAATCTGGCGGCTGCATTTTGTACTTGTTGGAGAGTTTTAAAAGTCGCTTCGGGAGCACCGAGAAACATCGCGTTCCCGTAGTCGAGCCTCGACAAGATTAAACCACGAATCAGTAGCTTCCTTGCTGGATCAGGGAGCAGTGGCAACACCTTGCGAGCTGACCGCAATAGCCCAAAACAGACCCCCGCGGTCTTCCTGGCGTGGGTCCTAAAGGACAGATCTTCCTCCAACCAAACTCCCAAGGTCTTGATCTCCTTCTTGGGAGATGGTGGATCACCCAGAGACCGGGGCCAACAGCTAGCAATAATAGAGGGACTGGATTTGCCTAAGAGCATCAGCTCAGTTTTTTCCCCATTGAGCTTTAGGGCAGAGTGGGACTTCCAACGATGGACATTTGCAAGGCAGTCATGCAAAACTTCAGGTTGTTCCACCAGCTGGGTGAGGCCTACCACCAGCTGAGTATCATCAGCATAGCTGATAATCTTTACTCCTGAAGGAGCGAACACTCTTTCAAGTGGAGTCATGTATCTATTAAATAAGGTAGGGCTCAAAGATGAGCCCTGCGGGACTCCACATTGAAGAGGGAACAGGGTCGACTGCTCTGCCCCTTCCCAAATTTGGTAGAAGCGATCAGAAAGGAAGGATTCCTGCCATTTTAGGGCCGTCCCTGCCACACCCACCTCTGACAGGCGTTGGAGGAGCACCTGATGACTTACGGTGTCAAAGGCAGCACTCAAGTCCAGGAGGATCACTGCCACTGACCCTCCTGTATCAAGAATGCTCCTTGCTTCCTCCACTACTGCCAGTAGGGCTGTGTCCGTCCCCTGACCGGGACGGAAGCCAGTCTGGGAGTCTCCCAACAGGTGATGTGACTCTAGATGACAGGAGAGCTGGCGGTTAACCAACCTCTCTGCGACTTTTGAGAAGCCGGGCAGAAGTGAAATCGGCCTGAAGTTGGCCAGATTAGAGGAATCAAGTCCTGGTTTTTTCAATAGTGTTTTCACCACTGCCTTTTTCCATCTCTGGGGCACTATGCCCTGAGAGAGTGAAAGATTAATTAGGTCAGTAAGCGGAGTGGACAGAGTGTTTGCAACTAGTTTAAGGTATTTCACGGGGACTGGGTCACTAGGAGATCCACTCTTCATCTCTTTCAAAACTTTAATGACCTCCTCCTCAGAAAAAGGGCCAAAGGAGGGGAGCTCATCAGGGCAAATTATTGGGCTAACATCTAGCTCCGGGATCTGAGGGGTTGCAGGCAGAGAGGACAGGATCTTCTCTATTTTAGAATGAAAGAAGTGAGCCAGTTCTTCACATTTTTCTTTGGGGTTATCATATACAACGGGCGGGACCGGGGCCTTCAGAAGTTCCTTAAAGATTTTAAAGGATTCCCCTGGTGAGTTACTTGCCCTCTCGATCCTATCGTTGAAGAAGTTCCTTTTGGCGTCCTTCAACGCATTTTTATACTTCCTCATCTCTCTCTTGTAATTTTCTCGACTTTCTTTCGTCAGCTCTCTCCTCCATGCGCATTCTAATCTTTTGCATGAGGTTCTGAAACCCCTAAGTTCGGGGTATACCAAGGAGCGGAGCCAATTCTTCTTTCCCTGACAGGTCTCCGTTTTTTTGGAATCAACAAGTCCAAAGCATTAGTCAACCAAATTCCCATATGTTGGTCAGCAATAATGGGATCAGCAACAGGAGGAGGACAGGTTCTTGCCAACTCTGCCGCCCAGCTGTCCGCTGGCAGCTTCGACCAAAGTCGTTCTACTATGTACTGTCTAGGTACAGGATCTCCCCACTTCTCCAACTGCCATCTAAGCGGCACTATATAATGATCCGTCCAGGGGAGAGCCAATGGCTGTAGCGCTTTCAGGTTCTTTGAGTTGGCAAAAGCAACATCGAGCTGATGACCCCTATTATGGGTGACACCAACATTGGCAAGATGTAAATCAAGTGCACCCAGCGTGGCTTGTAGGTTTCTCGATACAACATCGTCGGGGTCATCGAAATGTAAATTGAGGTCCCCGAGGATTACAAAATTGGAGGAAGCGGCAGCCAAAGGAATCACTGCCTCGATGAAAGAGTCTACAAAATTACCCAGCATTGCAGGAGGCCGATACACAAGAAGGCCAGAAATGGAGACGGTAGAAGATATGCATAGGGAAAATTGACAGCCTTCAGAGTTGTTAATGCCGCAATCTACCGCTTTGCATACGTATTTGTCTCTGTATACAATAGCCACTCCTCCCCCCCTCCCGTCTGGCCTATCCAAATGGAACAAGAGGTATCCCGAAGGGAGGGCTTTAACGATGTCAGGACCAGAACAAGAGGTCAGCCAAGTTTCCGTAAGGAACAAGGCGTCCAAGCTGTGGTCTAACAAGAGGGAGTTAATTTCCGTGGCATGGCAAGGTAGTGACCTGCAATTGAGCAGGGCCATAGAGAGCAAAGTCCGGTCCTTGCAGGTACTAGCAGGACAGCACACATGACAATGTGCAAACGGGGTACCTTCCACCCAGCAGTAGCTACAGCTGGAATGTTTGGACACACGTAACGACAGCAGAGACTCCCTAGAATATCTCAGAGAAGGATCCCTTTGCGCCACAGAGTTAAACAGGGTCTCGTGCCCTGAGCCCGTCTGGGCCCGGACGGGCCCAGACGGGCTTAACTCTGGCGAAACTCCGGCGACATTCCGGCGATGACGCTGCGTCATGACGCTGCGCGTCAGTATGGCTGACTTAATGCACGCCGAGCACCTACCAGCTAGAGCGCTAACCGCGCCGCCGACAATGTCCCCCCTCCCAAGATGGCCGCTACCACGAGACAGTGGGCAGGGACCCGCGAGAAACGCGGTGATCTCTCCAAATTAGAGTGGGGGTAAGGTGGCAGTGATGCAAGTCTGCGAGCGGCCTCAATTTAAAAACAAGGGACAAGGGAAAAAATAAAATCAAACGCTATCAGAAAAACGAGGGGAATTTAAAAACGATTTAAACAGTACAGAGTAGCTGTGATTGCGAGGGCTTCCTGGCTTCTAATCAGATGTTAAGGCTGCTCACCTGCCCAAGCGCCTGCATTTATGCACGCCTTCTCTGGCTTCTCTACCTGACCATACACCCTTTCGCCCCTTCTTTCAGCCAACCTATGATCCAACCGCAACGTAAGGTTCATTAAATCAGTATACGTTGTGGGCTGAGGATCGATCTGAGCAAGAACGTCTTTCATGTCGTCCCTTAAACCCTTGTAATACAACAACATTCTTTTTTCTTCCGGCCATGCTGTTTCTGCAATCAACCGGTTGAACTTAGTTAAATAGGATACCAAATCATTCTTTCCTTGTCTTAATTCTAACAGCTCTCTGTCAGCTGAAAAGGTCGTAGCTCGTCTGTCGAAAACCCTTTCAAATTCTCTACGAAATGAATCCCAATCAGATAGAAGAGAGTCATCGTACTTGACCAAAGGAACTGCCCAATTGGCCGCGTCTCCAGTCATGTACGAGATAGCAAAAGCCACTCTGGAATGATTTGTATGGAAAGAGGCCGGATTACATGAGAAATGTAACATTATCTGTGTGAGAAAGGTCTGTATTTTCAATGGATCGCCCGAAAAACGCTCGGGACTAGCCAATGGAATAGGAGGAGGGACATTGACTTGGATTTGAGACGAAGCCGGCGAGGCATCAAAGGGGTTCCTAGCTTGACGATCTACTCTTTCTCTAACAGTGGCAGTTTCTGCTTTAGATGCCTCCAGTTCCTGCTGGACTAACACAAGCGCTTGTAATACATCGTCTAAGGTCGCCATGTTTGCGCACCATACGAAACGGAAGGAGTGTTATTTCTTGGGAGCGTAATTCTGTCAGCTTCACTTCCAATCCTTAGGTTCCGAATGATGCTCAAAAGGGGTCCACCTCCAGACGTCCCTAACTCTGGATAACACTACACAGAGTATTAAGGCAGTCAGGTGAAGGAAAAAAGGTATTAGGGAAGGAACAGCGGGGAGCGGGAGACCTGTAACAAAAGAATACAGAGTTAACACCAGGGATACACAAACGCTACTCTCATATTATCTCACTAGCCCTAACTAGTACCTGACAACTGTTCAGAGGAAGAGCCGGAAGACTCATACACCAATTCTTAGAGATACTCCTCTTAAGCAAGATGCATGCCTACAACAAGAAATCAGGAAATGTTATACAGCCATTCTCACCAGAACCAGCTCGCAATTATTATGTTACACAGAACCATACATACCGGGGAATCTAACAAATGCAATCTGGGCTTCCTCCCCTACAGGCAATTATGAACAGAGTTTGTTATAAGAATTAATCTGTTAGCTCTCTTACTCCAGAGAAGCGTAGAATTCTGTACACACAAAAATAATTAACTCAATGTCCATACAGGATTTCTGGGTTTCCTAGAATCCAAAGGCAACAGCAGTCTTTCCTCCAAAATCGTAAAACAGCGCTTACCTTCAGCGCTTTCAACTTCCAGGCAGATAATGTCAATCCAGTAAACGCGCTTATCTTCAGCGCGGCTGTACGATTATAAAACATCCATGAAACCGTGTCCGGGTCAGGTGCTCTCCCCTATAGTTTTTGAAACAGGTGACCGGCATCCATGCAAGTCTCCGAAAACCTCTGCAACTAAAACGCGGCTTCAAAATACACTGCGCTTTTCCCAGCGCGTCTCCTCCGTAATCTGCACCTCCAGAAACAGTCACAACAAAACAACAGAACTGGTATCCGCGCTTGCCTTCAACGCGATACCGGAATAAACAGCGCTTAGTCCCGCGCTTCTATGTCCATAAGAAAAACGAGTTCCTCAATTCACAACTCAGGGACAGATAATCGAAAACAGGAACTCCGACGACCTAATCCGTGTCAAACAGCTAAACAAACAGGATTACGCGCACTTCCTGTGGCATTGTTCTGGGTGATATAATGTTAGCTCCTCCCACTATCTAAGGCTTCTGGGAGTTGTAGTGTCTGGTACAAAATGGTTCGGTAGGCGCAGTGGCTAGCGCCTGACAGCAGTGACTTTTAGTTTGATTGTATGTCCCTTCATTGGGTGATTAATGGTATTGCCTTTTATGATATTGTTGCAGTTTCCACAATTTAGACATGGTCTGGTTCCTTTGTGAGATCCTTTTGTCATAGGCTTCTGTTTTAATATCTCTCCCAAATTCTTTCCCCTAGTGTAAGCAAAAAGTGGAGGTTTGGAAAAAATGGTATTGAAATCTGGTTCAAGATTTAAAATTGACCAATGTCGTGTGATGATTTTTTTGAATTTCCCACTGAGTGTTGAGTATTTGGATACTGCCACTATCCTGGTGTCTTCAGATTTCTTTCTTTTTTTCAATAGATCAGCTCTACTGATATTCTCCACACGTTTTTTGGATTCCTCAACCATTTTTTGTGGATATCCTCTGGTCAAAAATCTTGTTACCATTTTATTAATCCTTAAAACCACTTTGGTGTCATTGGATATTATTCTTTTAACTCTAGTCATTTGTGAGAAAGGGAGATGTTGTTTTAGACTAGTTTGATGAAAGCTTGAAAAGTGCAACAAATTGTTTCTGTCAGTCAATTTTCTATATATGTCAGTCTCTATCCCACTTTCCGTCAATGTGACTTCCACGTCCAAAAATTTGACTTTCTCTTTGGAGATCTCCCATGTTAATTGTATGCGTTCATCAATGTGATTAAGTTCAATTAAGGCTGCCTCCAATCTTTCTTTTGAGTTCTTCCAAATTATGAAGATATGATCAATATATCTGATAATCAATTTCAAATTGTCACGCCACTCCTTCTTCGAAAAAATATTACCTCCTCATACTGTTTCATAAATATATTAGCGTATACCGGTGCAGCCGAATTACCCATGGAGGTTCCCACCAATTGTTGGTAGCAGTCATTCCTATATTTAAAGTAACTAGGATACAAAGTAAATATCATTAGTTCCATGAGAAACCTTTGCATAGGAAGTTGTAGATCCATATTAACCATTGCCTCTTCCATCGCCTCTATTCCCAACGAATGGGGGATTGACGTATATAATGACTTCACATCGGCTGTACATAGGATTAGATTCTCTCCTTGTTCAATAGAAACAGAGTTCAATTTCAACAGAATATCGGTAGTGTCTTTAACATATGTTTCCATACTCTTCACAGTTGGCTGCAAATACTTATCCAATAGTTGTCCTCTGGGTTCATGCAGACTACCACATGTGGATACAATTGGTTTAAGGGAGGGTCTTTGAGATTTTTGTGAATTTTCGGTATCATATAGAATACCGGACTTTTCGGTTATTGTTTTGTCAAAAAGTTCTTGGTCCTCTCACTAATGGTCTTAATGATCGAATTGAACTGGCATGCTATCTTCAAAGAACTATAATGAATTGGTTTCTGTACCCTTGGACAGATTTGTGAATCCTGTCATTGTTTAATTACATTGTTTATTTATATTATTGACTGACTAGGTATTTTCAACACACATACCTTTATTGGTTCACAGTACACACATGACACTTTTTTGTTACCGTTTATTCACATTCACTTTTCGGGGTGATTTGCATCTTTTCTAATTGCTAGCTCAATGAGTTTCCGTGGTTTTGGATATGTTATTTAATTTAGTTATTTGAACTTTTTGGATAGTTGTGTACAAAATTTGATATTTAAGTTGCACAGATCGGGTCACCGGCATATAGTCTCTCTTTTATGCCCTTGATGACTCACCGATCACATGATCGGATAATTAACCAATGACAGCCATCAGGCAAAAGTAACACGGAAGCGCGACTGGCGTCCCGTTTTTGGAAACCTTGCGATTGAATTGAGACTACCTTTTCGCACAAGAAGACTGTTTAAAATGTAGGTTGGTTAGATTAACTTTGAATACCTGGTTGCCGAATTGTGTAGTATTTGGGAATCCGCTCATTTACGTTTTTGATATCCTGTTTATTTCAGAATGGTGTTTATTTGAAGACACTATTGGATCTCATGTAAGTGCTTAGACTGTGTTTGTAGATTCATTCAGCATGAGTTCACTGCACTCGTCATTACACTGCGTCGATGCTATGTTTTTTTACACTCAGTACACGTGTGATCAACACTTGGGCATTATGCTTTGCTGGAATTATGTATAACTATTTTCAGTTTGTAACACACTTACATTTTTTGATTTTTTAGTGCTAATCCCTGAGGAAGGGCCTCGATAAGCCCGAAATGCATAGGAGTGAATATAGCAATGTTGTCAGATTATAAAAAGTGATACTAAGAACAATGAACTTTTGAATGAAAGAAATTCATATAAAAAATTGGAATGAATTAAAGAAAAGAGCAATCAAAGACGAAACTGAGTGGAATCCTCATTTTTCTTAATAGAGGAGATGTGTTAGTGTGCTTATGGGGATGCAACTAATGGATCATTAGTAGCACACCTTCATGTTAATCCTCCTTATAGACACGTATTCCAAACAAATCGAAAACCAGTCCAGGACTAAGTGTATGAAATATAACAAATCTCCAATGAGATAGTTTACTAGGAAAAATACTTTTTTCTTAGAGACCCCTCACCCACCAGGGTTACCCCTTGGTGGCATGCTTCGTCATTGGGGTTCATCCCAATCCTCTACAGATGAGGCATGCTACGACAGGCGGTTACATGGGAGCACTTATAGATGGAGACAATGATAAAGACGACAGGAGTGAAAGGGAGTGGGTGACTGGGTGCTAGTGAGTTAAAAATATCTGATTAGTAGGATGTTTATTTTATTCCTGCCTCTGGTCGGTATGGTTAAAATCAGGGGTTGTGGCTGAAGGGTTGGACTTTGCATGAGTCCGTTTTCTTCAGAGATATTTAGACAACATTTTTTGAGCCGTGCCCCTAATGGCTCTTCTTCAGGACCTATAGGAAAAATGATCCAAATGGTACCACTCCACGCAGTCCTCTAATCAGGACACAAAAGTTAGCATGCCATGCGCATACTCCTATTAATACATATGGTAATACTATGTCAGTCCTATCTGAAATGAAAAGAAGTTCCGTTAAAAAACACAAGAGGCTATTCAGCCACTGCTGATAAATCCACCACACGTAATATGCATGACAAACACGTGTTTAAACCCTGTGGTAATAGTGTTAACACAACTACACAGTCATGATCACTTCATACGTGAACAAACAATGTTGCCCGCCATCGCACCTCTTATTTAGTGGATGTTAAAAAAGTCTCGACCATCATTGGGGGTTGTGGCAGGATTGTATGTGCACCATTTGGACACACACAAAATCCTAAACAACACCAATCCCTTCCTAAGCCATATAAAAAGATACATTGACGACATCTTGATGATTTGGGAGGGCGATGAGTCCACAGCTGGAGCGTTTATAACATGGCTTAACGCACAAAACGCTTTCCTGAACTTAACTCACACCATGAGTAGGACATAATTGGGGTTTTTGGGTCTTAACATCATCGCAGATGAAGGGATCCTAAAAACCAATACCCATGAAAAACCAACAGCAAAGAACTGCCTAGTACTCTATGACAGTTTCCACCCCAGACACCTAAAGGAAAATCTACTGTTTGGACAATTTTGAAGACTCAGGAGAATCTGCACGGATCTCAATGATTACTGGACACAGAGGCAGACAAACTATCAAAGAACCTGTTAGTAAGGAACTATCCAAGGTGAATAGTGACAAGAGCAAAAAAAGTGCCTTAAACAACTATAGGGACAGTCTTCTTGAACCACGTCCTCCACCAGAGAAGCAAGAGGAAATGAGACCCATTTGCATTACTACATATAACATAGCTTCAGACCATGTCTTCAAAGTCATACGGAAACACTGGCGGATTCTGAACAGCGGCAGTTTAGACATACCAAAACCCATGTTTTCTCACAAGAAAGGAAAAAGCCAGAAGGATATGCTAGTGCACACCCGTCCCCGATTGACTTAACACAAGACCAATAAGTCTATCGGCTTTTGGGATATCACCTACGTACCATTATCCTTGCGGGAATTGCAGTGTCTGCCATCTCACCAAGAACTCAAAAGCAGTACTGTTCAACAATGGAATTAAATGGGAACTTCGGTACCTCACAAATTGCAACACTGCAGGGGTGGTCTACCTGATCACCTGCCCCTGCAATTTGCATTATGTGGGCATGATCACTAGAAAGATAAGAACCAGAATATGCGAACACAGGAGTAATGTCCGATGCTAACACATCACAACTAAGATGTCATCCCATTTTCTGGAACTGAAACACACACCTTGTGATTTGGGATGGGTGGACCAGGAGCATATATGAAACGCAGACAATAGTGAACAACGATTCCTGGAAAAAAGAGGAGCTGGGTTTTTAAACTTAAGACAGACACCAACGGTCTTAATGATAATATCCCTTGAAGTGTCTTTCTCTAGCATTTTTGAGCGAGGTACTCCGAGGTGCCCCCGGCCCCTGCCACCATGGTGGCCCGTTTGGCAGCTAGCAACACTGAGTTACTCCTGAACTTTATTCAACTGGAGGAGTTATAGTAGTAATAATCACACAAGAATCTTCCCTATACATAGCACCTTAAGAACTGCCCCCCGAAAAGTAAAAAATTACAGGTCCATTTATTACCACTTGATGTAGTCACACTGATATGACTATATAATGGCCCTTTGCTTTCTTGACCTTGGGCAAGTTCCATTTAGAACACTGCTGGACAGTCTCACTACCGAGGAGAATGACCACATGTGCTTGGGAATTGCCATTTTTCCCGGCCCCCAAGGAATTGACTAATACTTGTGAGAGAATTGTCAATTTTCAATGTTCTTCTACAGAAATTCACCTGCCCTGCATGTATATATTATCATTTTCTTAAATCCCTGTGTAATTAGGGTTCTCGAATAAGTGTAGTATTTATTCAATAGGTGTCCCCGCTTTACACTAAGTAAGTATCAACAGGTGTCTCTCGTTACAGTATGTGATCTCAAACAAACTTGTCCAAGATGTCCCCCTCCTTTACCCAGGCCAGGCGGCATCTACTTTAATAGCGAGAGGGGTATAGTCTTCCACGGACTAAGTCACGGGTGCGAAAATGACCGCGAGGCTGTCCTGTGTATAAAGGAAACGGAGATGCACATCGGGAAGATGCGGTCTCCAGGGAATTGAATTAGGCGAACAGGCTGAGGACAGCCTTGACGAAGTAAGTGACTAGGACGGCGTGATAAGGTTCTTTACTGGAGGGCCTCGAGTGAAGGGATTTATTTGACATTTGTCATTGCCCTCTCCTTACGCAACAGCCCCTTAATGAAGCGCTGGATATTTTAGCAGCAGACAATGATTTGTCCCTATCTCCTTTGCCCTCCTAGGGTTTGACTACAGGCCCCTCCGCCCTAGAAAGATCATGACACACCAGTAGGGCGTCTTAAATGTATGTAAAAGTATGTTTTGTGTGTTATATCTTCTGTTTGAATAGGTCTCACCATTCTGGAGAGACTTTTTTAACATCCACTAAATAAGAGGTACGATGGTGGGCAACATCGTTTTTGCACGTATGAAGTGATCACTATCTTATTGGAGATTTGTTATATTTCACACACTTTGTCCTGGACTGGTTTTCGAGTTGTTTGAAATACAATTCTATGAGCCCTCCAACAGGTGTTTCTCACACCACAAGTGTGCCTCAGCCACAGGCGACTCTCACCGTAGGATTCCTTTTAGAGGTTAGCCTAAGGTTCAGAGGTCTTTTAGAGGTGCTAACCTTTAACAATGTTCCTGATGCTTCCATGACCCTCCTTCAGGTGTCTCTCTTACCACAGGTGTGCCTCAGCCACGGGTGACTCTTACCTTAGGATCCCTTCTAAAGGTCTGCCTAAAATTCAGAGATGTCTTAGAGGTGCTAACCTTTAACAGTGTTCCTGATGCTTCCATGAGCTCTCCTGCAGGTGTCTCTCTCACCACGCGTATGAAGTGATCACTATCTCATTGGAGATTTGTTATATTTCACACACTTTGTCCTGGACTGGTTTTCGAGTTGTTTGGAATACAATTCTATGAGCCCTCCAACAGGTGTTTCTCATACCACAGGTGTGCCTCAGCCACAGGCAACTCTCCCCTTACGATCCCTTCCAGAGGTACAACTAAGCTTCAGAGGTCTCTAAGAGGTGCTCACCATGAACCAGGACCTTAATGCTTCCATGAGCCCTACTCAGTGGCGTAGCGGGGGAAGAGGGGGGGGGGGTGATCTGCCCCGGGCGGCACGAGTCTTGAGGGTGGCAGCCTCCCTCAGCTCTTACCTGCCGTTCTCGGACAGCAACAGCAATCGCCCCTCTGTGTCCCCCGCTCTTCAATCGGCCGTCGAGGGGAAGCAAATAGAAAAAATCCTTCCAGCACCCACTTCCCCCTCGCTCTTTGATTTGGCCGCAGCAGGGTGGCAAACACGGGGACTGCCACAGGCGGCTAAAGTGCTTGCTACACCACTGGCCCTACTACAATCAATTAATCAGTGGGTTTTAAAGCGTGGCTTGTCACCCCGGTGGGTCACTGGTGGGTAGTGGGAGCCTCAGTCGGTGGTTGTTGGCGGTCGAAAAGCCAAGTCTTGTGCTGCTTCCTGAAGTCTTTCAGAGATGAGGAGGTATGCAGGTGGGGGGGTGGTTGTTCCAGGAATTGGTGGCGAGGTTGAAGTAGCGCCCTCCACAACGGGTGCGGGGATGTGGGCCAAGGCTAGGGGGAGGATCGGAGCTCTCTGGTTGGTTGGTGGAATGTCAGGCGGCTGTTAAAGTAGGGAGGTCCAGACTTGTGGAGGGCTTTGTAGACGTACGTGAGGAGCTTGAAGAGGTATCTTTCCTGGACGTGCAGCCAGCGGAGAGGACTGAGATGAGGGGTGACGCTGGGTCTTTTGGGAGATCGAAGATGAGGCTAGCTGCGGAGTTCTGGAATGTCTGGAGGCGGTTCAGGAGCTGTTTGGTGGTTCCGGCGTAGAGTGCGTTGCTGTAGTTAAGTTGTCTGGTGATGAAGGCCTGGATGACTGTCTTCCTGGATGAGACAGGGACCCATCGGAAAATCTTGCGGAGGGTGTGGAAGCAGACAGAGGAGATGACGTTGATCTGCTGCTTCATGGTCATATGGATGTTCAGGATGATTCTGAGGTTGCATGCATGGTAAGTGCCCGGGTGAAGGGCCGAGTGCTGGAGGCCACCATGTGTGGTCCCATGGAGAAGGCTAGTTCCCAATGATGATGACCTCTGTCTTGTCTGAGTTGAGTTTGAAGCAGTTGGTCTTTATCCAGGTGGCTATGTGGGTCATGCTGTTTTGAAAGTTGGTTCTTGGGGTGACGGCATTGTCTTTTTAATTTTTGTGTTATTTATTGATAAACTTGCACATCAAGTTACAATGTACATAGGCGGGGATTCAGAAAACAAATGATGGATGGAATGCTGACAATGCAAACATTCTCCCCAGTCAAAAGATCTGGGTTAAGTTCATCGTTCTTTTGCTCACTACGCCACCCCAGTTTGGACCCAGCCATATGCAAGTCAGTCTTGACCCTGTGCTCCATGGGAACAGTCCAGACCGAACTGCCTGGCCAGGTCCTCCCTGGACCGGAAACAAGCATCCTTGGACCGGTTTCAGGGTATGTCACCCTTCTTCAGCCAGGCTAGCTTGAATCCAGTGGCACAGTGAGCAAGGGACCCACGTCTGGGTATACCCATCCCACTTCGGGCGAAATGTTTTACAGCAAACAAATGTTGGACGAAATGCTGACAATGCAAACATTCTCCCTAGTCAAAAGATCTGGGTTAAATCCATCGTTCTTTTGACCACTACGCCACCCCAGTTTGGACCCAGTCATTTGCAAATCAGTCTTGACCCTGTGCCCCATGGGAACAGTCCAGGCCAAACTGCCAGGCCAGGTCCTCCCTGGACCGGAAACAAGCATAGATGGGGATTCCGCACTCAAAGAGGAAAACCACATCTGTTACATGCATCTTAGGAACAATTGTACATAAGCAGCTCATAACAGTACCTGGAGCGAAGTGACAGGAAATGGAGTGAAACGGGCATAAAAAATCAGCCTGGGGAAGACAAGTGCTGGTAAGAGAGGACGCAGGAAGCCAGCAGAGCGCATGGAGGGGGAGGTCACACTCTACGAGCCATCACTGGCAGCTGCCGCGGGCAGAGTGCCGTGGGGGGCGTGGGAGAGGGTGCAGAGGCCAAAGCGCTCTGGCGCAGTAGGTAAGAGATGAAGGGACCCCAGATGTTAATCGGGCAGAAAGCTGCCGGCATCAAATCCCAGAATTCGGAGAGAAGTGTCTGACAACGCGCATCATCCTCAAGCCAAGCGCTGACCTTGGGCGCCGGTCTCTGACCCCAATGCATGGCGACCCTGCGCCGTGCGAGAACGAGCAGCATAGCAGTGAGCCAGCGGGAGGCGTCCGGGCAATATTTCACAAAGCCTAAAAGACAGCGCAGCGGATCTGGCTTGACAGGTGTAGAGGTGATCTCAGTGATGGCAGTGCACACATCACGCCAATATGCAGAGACCTTTGGGCACAGCCAGGCGAGATGGGAGAAGTCAGCCGCGGCGGCAGAGCATCAGGGACTTCTATCGCTGGGACTGAGGCCCATTTTGTGCAGCTGGGCAGAGGAACGATACAGTCTATGCAGATATTTAAAATGTATGAGATGCAGGCGGTAGTTAGGGGACAGACATTTGGTCTGCTTGCAACACTACAGCCAGACCTCCTGCGAGAGATCGGTGCCTAGGTCCTCACTCCAAGTAGCGCAGGCGCGGACAGCATAAATCTGGGATGTCGCCAGCGTGAGGGCATAAAGTCTAGAGACCAGTTTGCGTGGGGAGGCGGATGTGTATGCGAAGTCGAGGGCAGTTAACGGAGGAGGGGGCTGAGGAAGTTTATTTATTTATTTGTCTGTTTTATATAGCGTGCAGCTACCCCAACGGGGTGTCCCGTCGCTCATGCTCAGAATACTAGGTCTTGTCCCTTTAGCAGAAGAGAAATGCTTTCAGCGCTTTGCGGAACGGTAATTCCTCCTGGATCTGACGGAGGAAGATGGGAAGTTTGTTCCAATGAAAGGAGGCGCATACTTGAAAAGTTCTTCCCCCAGAGCGAGCTTTTTTAAATCTGGGGGTGGTCAGCAGAAATTTGGATCGAAGGGATCTGGCATTGCTATAGGGACGGAGACAGGATGAGAGATAAGCAGATCTGTGTCCTTTTATTGCCCGATGAGCCAGAGTCAAAGCTTTGAACTCTGCCCTTTTATGGACTGGCAGCCAATGCAGTCTCCGCCGATGAGGCGATATATGCTCTCGGAGGGAGATGCCACAGACTAGCCGAACCGCGGCATTTTGAACTATTTGTAGTCTGTTGCACAGACCAGAAGCAAGTCCGAGATAGAGACCGTTGGTATAGTCCAGGTGTGAAGTGATTAATACCTGGACAATTGTTTTCCTGGTTTTGCTGGGAAGATAATTGATGAGTTTTTTAATCATCCTGATTTTAGAAAAGCAGGTGGCGGAAACTGCATGAACTTGGCTGTGGAAGGAGAGACTGGTGTCCCATCTGACTCCAAGGTTTCTTACTGATTCCTTGGGTGGGGGGCCAAGCTCAGATCAACTGGCCACCAGAGGCTCGAGTCCAAAGGGGAAGGTTGATGGAAAAAGAGAACCTCGGTTTTTCCTGCGTTCAATCTCAGGAAGTTGTTGTCCATCCAGCAAGCTATGTCACGGAGACAGTTTTTCAAAGGGTCACAAGTGGTCAGGGTGGGATCATCGTATGAAAACAAAAGCTGTATGTTGTCAGCATAAGAAGTCACCTTTATTCCTGTCTGGGAAATTACCTCGGCTAGGGGGGAAAAATAAACATTGAAAAGAAGAGGACTCAATGAAGATCCTTGGGGAACACCCCATTTGAGCGGACTGCTTGAGGAGGTGTAAGGTGGCGTAAACACTGCTTGTGTACGATTGTACAAAAAGGAAGAAATCCAGTTAAGAGCCCTACCCTGGATGCCTATTGAACGAAGACGGTCCAACAGGACAGGGTGAGAGACGGTGTTGAATGCTGCAGAAAGATCCAGCAGCACCAACACCGCCCTTGAACCCCTGTCCAGTGTCCAATGTACAGAATCGGCCATCTCTATCAGGGCCGACTCGGTGCTGTAACCGGATCGAAATCCGTGTTGGGAGTCATGGAACAGTCCGTGAGTTTCTATAAATCCGGCAAGTTGCTGGTGCGCCAGTTTTTCAAGGATCTTGCCCGGGGCAGGAAGTAAGGAAATGCAGGGTGCATCTCCCTGCCGGACGCTCTAAGTTGGTAATACAGCAGAGTGTCCATGGGGCCAGACTTGGCTGGAAGGGAAAAAAAGCCGCCGGCCGAGTAGAGGTCCGATAACGTGGACAGCCCCCGGCGCGTCGCACGTTTGACCATCCCTGCAGTTTGCAAAGGGGGGAATACCGAATTGTGTGCGATGGGCATGGCATTGGCGGAGAGCGCACTAGCACCAGAGTATCTCCGGAGGCCCTCCCAGGCCCAGCTCAGGGTCTCCACAGTGTCGTTCTCACCGCGTGGGGTTTTTGCCGGGGCAAAGATAGCAGTCTGGAGCGGAGGGGGCTGCAAGATCAGCTTCCACCGCCACGTGAGGCTGAAAAGGCGTCGGATGCAGCTAGAAGTTGAGGAAACTGGCTTGGGCGCTAAGGGCATATCATTTGAAATCTGGTGCGCCCAGTCCGCCACACGATGAGGGAAGCGTGAGGATATTGTAAGCGATTCTAGGCTGGCGCCCGGCCCAGATAAGAGAAATAATAAGGGAGCGAAGTTTATGAAAAAAATGAGCCATGAGGGGGATGGGGATGTTCAAAAACAAATAAAGAAACTTCGGGAGCACCACCATCTTGGCGATGGCTATACGCCCCGCTAGGGACAAGGGCAGGCGCCGCCAGAGGTGGATCTTAGTTTCCAACCAGTCCACCGTCCGGCCGAAATTCACCCTCCAGAGTTCATCCACGTCCCTGCTGAGCCAAATGCCCAGATATCTAGTGGGCCCGACGTCCATACAAACGGATAATCCAGAGTGAAGGGAACAGTGGCGTCCATCAGTTGGAAGAGAATAGGTTTACCCCAGTTGACCTGGATTCCAGACAAACCACCGAAGCGCACCACCTCTCGGACCATGGGGCCAAGATTTTCTTGGGGGTTGCGGACATAGAGTGTGACGTAATCCGCGTACATGGAGACAGCCAAGGCACGAGCTGCAAAGCCGAGACCCCTGTGGGTGTGATGCTGCTGGAGCCTAGCAGCGAGGGGCTCCATAGCTACAGTGAAGAGCATGGGTGAGAGTGGACATCCTTGCCTTGTGCCCCTAGCGACGGGGATAGGCTCAGTGATCTGACCGTTAATCCGAGGCGAGCTGTAGGGAGAGAATAAAGAAGGTGGATCTTGCGCAGAAACACTGGGCTGAAGCCTAAGCGAGGGAGAAGGTAGAAGAGGAACGACCACTCAAGAGTATCAAAAGCTTTGGCAGCATCCAGGAGGGCAGCCACAGCCGGGAGTGCAGGGTTGATTTGATAGAGAACTGCAAATATAGTCCGGAGATTATGTGACGTGGCACGGCTGGGGATGAAACCAGACTGGTCTGGGTGAGCTATCAGGGGCATGAGCGGAAGAAGGCGGGAGGCCAACAACTTGGTGAAATTCTTATTATCGTTGTTGATGAGAGACAGAGGGGGATAAGAGTCCCGGAGCTCGGGCGACTTGTCCTGCTTCAAGAGAAGCGTTAACAGGGCGGAGGAAAGTGGCCGCACTCAAAGGTGTCGTTGTACATGGCGGCAAGGTAAAGGACTCGAAGGGGCGCAAAGGCTTTGTAAAAGGATGCAGGTAAACTGTCGTAGCCCGGAGCCTTTTCGCCAGGCAGACCATTATTTGCTGCCAGGATCTTCTCCTTGGAGAAGGGTTCGTCGAGGTACTCCCGTGGCTGTTGCCCAGCCAGAGGAGCTCCAGAGTGTCGAAGTATTGGTCAAGGATGTCATGTGAGGGCGCAGCCTTAGCGGTGTAGAGTTAAGAATAGAAGGCGGTGAATCTAGCCACCACCTCCTCTGTAGAGGTCATTTTGTCCTGGCCACCATCCTGGAGCACTGTGATATAAGAGGTAGCATGAGGCTGTCGTAGGAGATTAGCTAGAGTCTTACCCGGGCAATGCCCCTCACCAAATTGGCGCGTCCTCGCCTCCCTACCCAGAAAGGAATGTTCCCTATTGGCCTCATCATTAAATTCAGAAAGTTTACCCCTGAGCTGCGCAAGGATATCGGGGTTAGGGCTAAGAGAATGCAAAGAGTCAAGAGCCTTGATTTCTCCCTCCAATCGTTCAAGATTACCCTGAATAGAGCACAATACGCCAGCCTGCTTAGAGATACATTCGCCCTGAATCACCACCTTAAAACCTTCCCAAAGTGTGGAAGGGGAGTTGACAGAGCCGGTGTTAAAGTCCAAATAGTTCACAATTGTGGTTTGGATCTCGTCACAGAACACCGAGTGCCGGAGTGCATTAGGGGGCAGCCGCCAGGTAAACATGCACCGCGGGGAGTGCAGGTGGAGCAAACTAAGGCAGACGGGAGCGTGGTCAGAAAGGGTACGCGCCATATGCTCTATGGAGGTGAGCAACGCAAAGGCGTCCTGATTGGTGATCCAGAGGTCCAGGCAGGACTAGCAACCCAGAGAGCCCGTAGTGCAAGTGCCTTCACACGCCCCTGGGTGGGTGTGCCTCCACGCATCAAGTAGTGAGTTGTCGGTTAGTATGGAATGAAGGAAAGAGATGGAGCATGGGGGCAGAGCGTGTGGCCCAGAACGATCAAGGGTGGCTAAAGGTGTAATGTTGAAATCGCCCCCCCAAAGCAGTGAGGCAGGGCTCAGGGAAGACCTGCGCAAAGAATTCAGGGTCATCGGAGTTCGGACCGTATATCGCTGCTAGGATCAGGGGTTGGGCCAGGAGAGTGCCATGCAGAATGACAAAGCGCCCCCCCAGGGTCCACAATGACCTTCGATGTATGCCAAGGAAGCCCTTTGCGCAATAGGATGGAAACCCCGCGAGAGTAGCAGGAGGAGTGAGTTTCGCCCCAATGTCTAGAGAGAAGCCTGGAGGATGTAGCGGGCAGCTGGTAGGTCTCTTGGAGGAAATAGATGTCAACCTTGTTTCGGATGAGGTGGGCATGTATTAGCAGGCCTTTCAATGGTCATTGAGACCGCGGACGTTCCACGTCCAGAGTGTGGTGTCCGTCATATCGCTGTGCCATGAAAATGAATGGCGGATGAGGACAGATGCAAAAGGGAGGCAGATGTGATTGGGAAGGAATGGGCAGTGCAGAAGTCAATGTAGCAAATGACATGTCACAGAAAAAATTATGGAACAGTGAAACCAACAAGCCTCGAAGAGAAGGCAACTATCCCAGTTACCCCCCCCCCCCCCCTCCCACCACCCACACCAACCTCCCAATCAGGTTGAGAAACCATCCCGACCCACCCAGGTGAACCCCAACTAGAAAGGAGAGAATCAAAAAGAGGCAATGTCAAAGAGCCTAGCACCCCCCCAACCCACCATCCACTCCAACCCCCCAATCAGGTTGAGTTCCCAGTCCCACCCCCCAGGGAAACCCCAACTGGGGAAGGAAGAATCACAAGAATAACAGGGAGTCATCCCATGGAGGCATGGCTCTGCCAGGTGTATGCCCCCGCCACAGGACAGGATGGCCAAGCCAAAGAGAAGGGAGGATATTAATTACTATAGCAATAAACATACGGTGCAACCCCCCTGCACCAAGGTGAAATCACAACAGAGCATAGCAGGAAGCGAACATCAATGAGCAATCGGGGGCCATCAGCAATTGTATAAAGTAAAGTTGAGGAGGGACAGCGTTCAGAGGGGCCGCAGGCGCCCCGCAGTTGTAAAATGGGCTGAAGAACACAGACAACTGTGACCGGTAAACATGAGGCACACCTGGTGCAGCTACAAGGACACGCAATAGACAAGCTGCAATTAAGAGGCCATCAAGGCGACAGATAGTAAAGCAGTGACCCCAACAGCGATGGCTAGAGTCAGTCATTGTCACTCGTGCCACCCCCATCCACTGGCCTGAAACCAGGCGAAGGTAAGCGCTGCTGCTTGTCCAGTTTCTTCACGTAGGCCAGGGCAACTTTCGGCTCAGTGCCGCTTTTAACACGCAGTTTGGCCGGATAGGCGAGGGAGTAGGAGACTTCATGTTTCTGGAGCAGCCGATTGGCCGGGCAGAATTCGCGTCAGGTGGCCTGCACTGCCATTGTGTAGTCAGGGTAAAAAGCAAGAGAGTTCCCATGATGACGGATTTCACCTTTATCTCGGGCAGCGCGGAGGATCGCATCACGGTGCTGGAAGTTCAGCAATTTAGCGATGATTGGGCAAGCAGGCAGGCCAGGGCCCGGCAGTGGACCCAAAGAGCGGTGCGCCTGCTCAACAATAAAGACAAAGGACAAAACATCACCAAAAAGATCTCGTAGGGGTTGCTCAACAAAATCCTCTATTTTGGTGGTGTTGGAGGATTCAGGCACACCCGTAATGCGAAGGTTACTCCTACGGGAGAGCACCTCCGAATCCTTCTTTTTATTTTTTATAAGTTACAGCACTTCGTCCATCTGAAGTAGCTTTTGGTGTTCTCCAGCAAAGGCGTCCTCAACGTCCGAGACACTCGCCTCCACCTGCGACAGCTGCACGTCATGGGAGTCCACCCTGGCCTTGACTGTGTCTAGACAGGCCGCCAGCTGGTCAAGCTGAGCAGCGATACCAGAAAAGGTGGCCTTGACATCCATCATGATCGTTTTGAGGTCATCTTCACGCGTCTGACCAGCTTCTGATTGGGTAGTGGATTTACCAGTGTCCAAAGCAGCGCCATCTTGCCGGGTCGATCTGCGCTAATCAAAGGCCGGCTTGGGCTGTTTAGGGTCTGCCTTTCCCATGCCTGAGCCGCCACAGCCAGCCGAGCCCCCCACCCCAGAGCAGGACAGGTGCAAGTAGAAAATACGCCCAAACACGTAGTCACTGTGGGGGAGGCAATGGGCTAATGCAGCCAGAGCGGGGTCCCAGACAAGGAGCTGCAACGGAGTCAGTAGGCAAACCAGTGGTCCAGTTAGGCACAAGCCAGAGCTGCGAATGCGGGCCACGCTGGGCAGGGCACCAAAGCAGCAAGCGCGTGCCCAAGATGTGGGGCGATGCAGCGCCACTGCCGGCCGCCCTCAGGATATGGCCGTCCGCAGGAGGAACAGGCATAGGTCCCCACTCGAGAATGAAGCAGTGGGAGAGCAGGCCGAGGGCGGAAGATCAGATAGGAGGCGGCCCAGAGGCTGAAGCGGCTGAAGCGGCACCCCGGAGAAGAGCAAGCAGGCACAGAGCGGGCCCCCCGCAGCAAGCAGGAAGCCGGTGTGCCTCAAGGCAATGGAGACAAGACAGTAAGGCTGCAGCAGAAGGCTGTCAACCAGGGGGAAGGGAGCAGGAGGGTAGCTTGGGGATCGCCGCCCGCATCGCGGGGCCTGGATCCGGACGGGAGAGGCTATGAGTTAGTAAGTGCCAAGTCAAGAGCTCACAAGCAGGGAACGTAACCACAAGCTCTGCGGTATGGCACACCGCCCCCAACCCCGCAGCCAACTGCCACACTCACTGCACTGTCCTACCAGGCAGCAGCATCCATTGGGCAGCAGTCACCAGCAACGAGGCTCCCCAGCCTCGGCAGTACAGTCCAGGCAGGATCGTATCCTCGCAGCACCATGTTGAAGCCCCAGGCTGCGCCCTGACGGGCCGGCCTGACTGTCACACGCAAGCGGGTGTCGTCCATCAGTTTCTCGGTGCCGGGGACAGAGCGGATGCCAGCAAGGAGATCAGCTAGAGCCCTGTGATGCAGTGGATCAGGATCAACAGGGGTGGAGGGTCAGCGCCCCCTCAATCCACAGGAGGATGACGGATAGAAAGGCTTGGCCGGCAGAGCCCACTCAAAAAAGTGCGGCCATCTGGCAGCCGGCTAAGCCACGCCTCCCGGTGTCGGCATCTTCTGTGAAGGATAGGACAAGCTGGGTGTCGTCAGTGTAGGAGAAGACGTTAATTTCATGGGTGCGGGCGATGTGTGCCAGAGGTGTCATGTAGATGTTGGAGAGAGTAGGGCAGCGGGAGGAGCCCTGGGGGATATTGCATATGATGTCTTTGAGTGCGGAGGAGACGGGTGGTAGGTGGATACTCTGTGTTAGGCCATAGAAGGAGGAGGAGGTCCAGTTGATTGTGTTGCTTCTGATGGCAATGTGGGGGAGTCTGGTAGCGAGGCTGTGGTGGCAGACGGTGTTGAGCGCTTCTGATAGGTCAAGCAGGAGACGGCAGGTGTTCCACCTAGGTCGAGTAGGCGTCTGATGTTGTCAGTCGCTGAAATCAGGGCGGTCTCAGTGCTGTAATTGGTTTGGAAGTCGGATTTGGAAGGGTCAAGCTGGTTGTTTTTTTCAAGGTAGTTCATGAGGTGGTGGTTGATTGCCTTTTCCAAGACTTTGGCAGGGAAAGGGAGAAGCGAGATCGTGCACTAATTTTTTAGTTCTTTGGTGTTAGCTGAGGGTTTTTTCAGGAGGGGCTTGACCTTGGCGTGCTTTCAGGTGTTGGGTACGGTGGCTGTGGTGATGGAGATGTTGAGGAGTTCTGCGAGAGAGCGTGGAGATGATGTCTTCACATGAAAGCTGCTTCCAGTCAGTGATCCCTTGGTAGTAGAAATCGTTGGTTTGGGTGCGAAGGTTGTTGAAGTAGGTGGGCTGGGGGTCGAAGTTGCTGTAGATGTCAGCTATTTTGTGGTGAAAGAAGTCACAATGGGCTTGAGAGGGGTGGATTGTGTTCTCTGTAGCGGAGGGGCAGGAGAATTTTATGACGATGCTGCAAAGTTCCTTGGTATGGTTGGCGCTAGCCTCAATGTGGGTGTTGAGGGCTTATTCTTGGTCTCTCTGAGACAGTGCTGATAGCTGTTGAGTGCGGATCTGTAGGAGTCGAGGTTGGTGGGGGGCTTTTTAGATTGCCAGTGTCTCTCAATTTTCTTGCATTGCTGCTTGAGGATCAGTAGCTCTGTGGTGAACCATCTGGCTTGTTTGGAGGCTCTTCTGATGGTTGAGTTCCTCCGGAGGGCAATAGTGTCTGCAGCTAAGACGATCCAATTGGAGAAATTTAGAACGTCTAGTTCGAGGTGTCTGATGGGGCGCGTCTTTCTTCTTTTAGAGTGGCTGTCCAGAGGGTTCTGTGACCTGCCCTAGTTGCGGCGATGGTAGGAAAGGAGTCTCGCCGGGGCTTCTCGCAACCCGCTGATGGTGCAGTTGATGATGCTGTTGTCCATCCAGGTCAGCTCGGTGGTGTGGGAGAAATTGGCTCTGCCGTAGGTAGAGAAAATGGGGTCCAGAGTGTGTCCTGCTCTGTGCGTGGGGGTGGGGGTGGTGACTAGTTGTGAGAGGCCGATGATGCTCATATTTTGAAGAAGCGTGGTGGAGTTGGCGTCGTCTGGGTCTTCTAGCTGAAAGTTCAGGTCACCCTGGACCCTGGAAGATGTAGTGGTTGGAGTCAATTGCCAGGGGAGGCAACGAAGTCTG
The DNA here is from genome assembly GCF_964261635.1 of Lissotriton helveticus. Classification (NCBI taxonomy): domain Eukaryota; kingdom Metazoa; phylum Chordata; class Amphibia; order Caudata; family Salamandridae; genus Lissotriton; species Lissotriton helveticus. Next base: position 47,961,461 of record NC_136073.1, read on the forward strand.
GGATGGAGCTGCAGAAACTGGGGTGGGGGCAGGAGGGCTGTAGCTGAGGGTTCCTCTGATGTTGGCATTGGCTTCTAGTTTGATCTGGAAGTTGAGGTGTTCCATAATAGGTGTTGTATCATCATCGAAGGGGGTGCAGTTGAGGGAGTACTTGTGGATGATGGGGAAGCCTCTGCCGCGACTGTCAGTGCAGTCGTGGTTGATCATCTTGTGCCCGGGGGATGTCACGATGTTGGGTGCTGATGTGGGGGTGAGTCAGGTTTCAGTGATGAACATATTGTTGGGTGTGAGGGTAGTGATGGTGTCTCAGATTTCTGTGGCTGAGTGCAGAGGGATCTTACGTTGAGTAGAGCGCAGTGCAGCTGTGGCTTGTGGCTGGGTGCTTGCTGGGAGGGTACAGGTGTCCCTTCTTTTCCTGGTGCGTACTACAGAAGTCCACCACGTTGTAAGGCCCCTCTGCTACAGCGTCAAGATACTTCTTTAGGGGTGAGTTGTTTGCGCTGTACTAAATATCCACTAAAATAACATAACAGGACTATCATGTGACTCAGTGTTACATGAACTTGCCTTTTCCAGTCCTGGTCTTTCCTTTTGCAAATTAATGTTTTCTGGGGTGCTGTGCTGGGCAATGCATTCAATTGATCTAAACCAGGATTACCAGCCTCACAATACACTGATGTGGAAAATGAAAGGCCAGGCCTGTAGACTAGATGTAGTGTGGCGTGAAGTCATATGGTACAGGTTTTCGAGCTAATGTTTTTTCTTCTAGAATTCATCAAGAAAAGGAAATCTCATTACAATGAGGGGCGATTCCTGTCCCAATCTCCACCGGCCAACTTTGAAGGTATGTATGTACTCACCCACAAGGTATCAGGCCAGATATACAATTAGGACTATTTTTCAGATGGAGGGTCAGGTCGTGGGGATTCACTCCAGGGATTTTATTCTATCATGTATGTCAAAAATTAGTAGCACTGGAAAGTAGATTTTTCTTTGTTGAGGGGTCAGAGGAATATACTCCTTTCCTCTCCTGCCTCCCTCTCCCTCATTCTTCTTAACCTCTCTGTACACCTTATTTCTTTTTTATATGCCCATCTCCCACTTTCTTCTCTGTAACTCAGTTTTTATGCTCTTTTGTCTCCTCTTGCTCCTCTTTTTTCTTTTCCCTTCCTTAACTGTATCTCTCCTGCTGTTCCCACCTCAGTTTCACATTTACCCCAGTCTACCCTCTCATTCCCAGTCCTATGATTGCTTCTCCGGATGTTGCCACCAACTTCCTTCGATCTATGTGGAGACCCTGCAGGTTAGTAGAATCTTCCACTGTTTGTGCTCCCTGCTGGACTTGGGGTTGGGTGTACCTGTTCTTTATGCAGCTCTGGAATCCATTTTGCTAGCCCACCCCTTTCTCTGCCTAGGGTGCAGGTTGGGCATGGGCATTCTCATGTGCTAACTGCTACCTTTCAAGCGTGTGGGTGTTGCCCTGTTTTGTCTCTTGTTTGGCTGTGGTATGCCCTGAACTCACTGCTGAGCTTATTAAGAGCAATGTGGTACTGTTCTGTTGTTTTGCTAACCCTTTCCCTGGCTCCCTCATGCTGCTGTGAGTCTCTTCTATTGGATGTGGATTCTCCCACCAGGGTAAAGAGGTATGCTGTTCTGTGCATTCTCTCCTGTGTGTGCTTTCTGATAGGTTGTGAGCCCAGGTGTGCCTGCATGGTGTGCTTCACTGGAGTGCCACCTTTTTAGTTACTGGGGTGTGGGCTGGGTCTGGGCTTCCAGCTCTGCTCCCTGCTTGGCTTTGGTCCCTGTCTTGTTGTCTCTTGTTGACCACTTCACCCCCCTTCCCTACTCTGCTTGCTAGGAGCTGTGATTTGCTTTTGTGATGTTTGATCAGCTCTTCATTGGCTTCCTAATGGGCTTGAGGCATTGCTGGTTTAGCGCTGCCTTATAATGTTGTGGTTCTCTGCATTAAATCTGGATTCACCCTCTGGGATTGTGGGCTGGATTTAAGGCGACAACCATGTGCTACCTCCTGGGCTTGGGTTTTGGTGTTCCTGCCCTTTGTGCAGAACTGGGGTCTGTTCACTGGTGATCAGAAGGGTGCCCCCCCATTTCATTTGGGGGGTGTGGGCAGATATTATGCTTCCTCTTGTGCTTCCTACTGGGCGTGTGAGGTGGAATTTTTAGTGGATGCACCTGTCTCTCATGACTGTGTGTACCTCTGACTCACTCTTGAGCTTCTTAGGGGTCGTTGATACTTCTGATGATGTTTGGTCTACCCTCTCCTGGCTTTCCACAGAGCATTGGCTGTGGTGTATCCGTTTAATGTGGCTCACTGGATTTACTTGTGCTAATGGACCAACGCTTTTTGAGGTTGTGGTGTGGTCTATTTGTATGTTTCCTTCTCTGCATCCTGCTGGGGTTGGGGCTTGTGAGATGTGTGCCTTGTATTTATTTTTTAAATATCTCTTTATTGCATTTTTTGAAAACTTGCAATGATGGGTATACAAGTGTAGGAAATTGTTTTACTGGTTGAGGGGGTTAAACCCTACTCAAGCTGCAATCTCAATTTTCGCAAGGGTGAAGTCATCAGCATGCTCCAAATTTAACCTGTGTTTAACCCTTTGGTAGATTGGCACAAGCAGTCAGGCTTAACGTAGAACCAATGTGTAAAGTATTTATGCAACACTTCATACAGTAATAAATTGAAAACACAACACAAGGAAAATCCCACACCAATTTAGGAAAATAGAGTCAAATGTAATAAATTGAGACAAAAACGACAAAAATCCAGTCAGTAGACCCGGAGATATGCAGTTTAAAAGATTTAGGTGAAAAGACTGTGGTTATTTGGTTGCATCAAACTGGAACAAATTCACAAGTTCAGGACGACCCAGATGGAGTGTGGGTGGGATACAGGGACTAAGTTAGGCCCACTTAACAAAGTACCTTACATCCTGGGTTAGTAGTGTTGCAGGATCCCCCATCAAGTCTGCATCGCGCAGCAGTCGTTCCGAGGAGCTGTGGGGCTGAAATGCAGAGTTCTGCTGGGTTCAAGGTGGTTGGAGCTTTCTTTGTCTCTGAGGCGCTGATCAGGAAGCCAGACAGCTAGTCCTTTGAGTCACTGTGGTGTTACTGGGTTCAAGGTGCAGGTCCAGCCCTTCTCACTCAGGCAGCAGGGAAGCAGAGAACCAGTCCTTCTGAGTCTTCCACGGGTCCAGAGGTGTACTGAAGAGTTGGGTCTGAGGGTTCACTATTTGTACCTGGTGCCCACTGCGAAGTAGGAGAAGGTTCTGGAGGTTTTCACCTGCAGAGGTGTTTGGAATTTCCTGTCTCCCTGCCCTGGGCCCAGCTTATCTAGGAGAAAAAAGACTAGTGTCAAACCCTTTGTATGTGTGCTTAAGCAGATCATTTGTGAAGTGAAAGCATGGTAGGTGGTAGCTCCTCCTCCTTATCAAGTCAGAGATGGCCAATCCTGACAACACATATTTACCCTTTGTCTCACTGTCTGAGAGCAATACACAAACACCAACTGCTAGCTACAGCTAGTCATGTGACCCAGGATACCGGCTGCAGGCACCAGAAGTCAGGATAAGAAATTGAAACATTCTAAAAGTGGCATTTTCAGAGCTGTATCTTAAAATCCAACTTTACCAGTAAAGAGGGGTTTAGTGTACAAATCTTTAGATACCAAACTTGACATTCCTACCTGCTCCCAATTGAAAGTTATCACTTATTAAATGTAATTGGGTACCCCAGGTTATCCTATGGGAAAGTTAAGCCTTGCAGTAGTTAAAAACAAATGTGAGAGTTTTTCACTACCAGGAGATGTAAAAGTTAAAAGTACATGTCCAGCCTTTTATATACACTACACCCTACCCTCTGAGCTGTGTATGGCCAACCTTAGGTGTGACATATATATATTAAAAAGGAAGGCTTAGGCCTGGCAAAAGGTTTATTTTGCAAGGATAAAAGGGCAGGTTAAAACTGCAGTTACAGGCTGCCATGGCAGGTCTGAGACATCTTTAAACATTGAATTAAGTGGGTTGCACCATTAGTGCTGCAGACCCACTAGTAGTATTTAATTTACAGGCCCTGGGACATCTAGTACCATTTTACTAGGGAATTACGAGTAAATTAAATGTGCCAATGGGGTGTAAGCCAATGTCACCTTGTTTAAAGGCGAGAGTACATTCTCATTTGCACTGGTTAGCAACGGAAATGTGCACAGAGTCCTATAGCCAACACAAAAGTGATAATTAAACATGGAGGAGTAAGGCAAAAAGTTGGACAACACTCTCAGCATTATAGTTATCATGTAATAGTGCCCTAGGAAAAGGTGACAGACAACGCAAACACAGAAACACTTGTGGTTATGTATATAGAGTCTTGTAGCTTTAATTCACCCAAAGACAATATAGGGGCACATGTCCAGGACTAGAACTTGCAGTGGCGGTAATATCAGGAATGGAGGGTGGTTGATTGGGTTGTAGGATTCATGGATGTTATATCATGTACTGGCATGGATGGTGTTTTAGGTATAGTAAAGTGTACTGAACGATGTTGAGAAGTATTGGGTTATAGTGAAATAGTGAGATGTCTTGTCAGCCTATTTAGGGGAGAAATTGGGGGTGGGGCTGAGTTATACATGAGAGGAAATCGGAGCAACCATATCCTAAAACACAGCAAGGAGCCACCCTATATAGTGGACAGTGTCCTGGAATATATCTATGTGTAGCTGAAAGCCTTCACCATTTTCTATAGCAAAATCCCGACTCCAGAACTCGAACGGAACTCGAACGGAAGAAATTTGATGTTAATACTTTGTTCATGAGCAAGGCTGATCTTACCCTCATTCTTCAACGATGTTGCCATTAGAAACAGGGAGAGAAAGCCAATAGGCCCCCTGCAGCCCAACTTAGACAGAGGTACTCCCAAAATTAATAACACATATGTAAGGAATTTGTCCAAGATCTTGGCAAACTCTCTTAAAAGCACATCCCAAGCCTAATACATGACTCACAGGTGGGACTCATACCTGCCAGCAAATCCAGAAAGTATCTACGCCTTCTCTAGAACATATTGTCATCAGTGAGAGATAACCCTGATGACATGATCACAGTCTGGCTGGATGTCATTTGACCGAGTCTAATGGGCGGTCCGAACCTCCTGGCTAAATGAATTGGCTATATGACAATCCATTATACAGATAGACTGTGGAGGCTTCTTCTCAGACAGCTTTCTGATTTCTCAGAGGATGAGGCATTGTTTTCTGTCCTATGTAGTTGAACTGCAAAATTAAAGGCGGCAGTCAGAATCCATAAAGCAGGGTTGACACAGCCACTCCATCGAAGTCCCTAATGCGTGCGGATGACATTCTTTTTCCAATCAAAGAACCTGAATGTCCTTCGCTAACTTGTTTGCCCTTATTGACTTCTCCTCTTTTTAAAGAATTAATCAGGGTAAAAGAAAAGGGCTTCGGATCTCAAGGGGATCAAAGAAGCCCAATGCAGATGCATGTGTCTTCTGGTGGATGACACAGTGACTGAAATGTTTAGGTGTCTTGATCAGTATGAGCCAGGAACAAATGGTCTTGAACAATTTACAACCCCTGCTGGATAAAATGTACAATTACTTTGTCAGGTTTAAACTCTTTATGATGAAATAAGTTATGTGTGTTCTTCTTCCAGCACGCTTTGTTTTATGTACATGTTATGTCCTTTGATACCCCCTTTGTCACTGTTTACTTGCATGCATTCTAAAATGACATTGGTTTGAATCACTTTCTTATTTACAACACTCCAAATTATGAAGCACTCTGATACCCATTTGGTTCGCACTATACAAAACTTTATGAATAAAATTAAAATAAAATAATGGTAGTAAAACTTGTTGGGAATGTTGCCCCTACCGATCCCCTTCAGATTGTTGAGAGACATGCCAACCAGGATATGGAAATTTGTCTGGGTTAGGAAGAAACCACACCTCCTCCCTTCACACATCCTCAAAAGCAGGAGGGTTAAGACTCCCTGAGATGCACTCTTACCATCTGGCTCACCAACTGTCCTAGATCCCCTATTTCCCCTGTAACTGTACCCATCTCCAGCTGTAAGTGCTCTTTGAAACATATAGGCCATATACCGTACCTCAGCTGCTTTAACTAAAAGAAGCCCATGCAAGGCCCTTTTCCCCTAAGGCCTACCCTTTGCTAGATTTCTGGAAAGTAGCATATAATCGACTTCAGGTCCAAAAATATATTCACACGGGAGTCCTCATCCGGGACAATGTAAGCTGGTGATTTGGGAGCAAAGTATTTCAATGACAATCATTGGAATCCAGCAGTGTACTCACTCAAAATGACAATACAGGGTGAAGCCATGAAGTCCTCTGATCACATCAGCCTAGACTTTGACATTCCCCCATTACAGATCTGGTGACACTGGCAACCCACACACTGCTTAAAGGGCAGACAAAGCCATGGATCAATTGTTCTACAAGTATCAGGTTTGTATAACACACTAATTACAAACCTATAGTACATGGTTGTTGAGTAAGAGACTAGAATTAGATTACAGACCCTTCTACACACAGACTACTCGACAAAAGATGGACCTCTGTCCTAGAAACCCACAATAGAGGTGAGGGAGCACTCCTCAAATACACTAGTTAGAAGACACTACGTAGCTGGTACTGGACCCCAATTCGGCTCTTCAGGGTAGGTTTAGTTCAAACAATCTCTATTGGAGGTTCGGTTTGCAGGCTCAGTATATGTTACACATCCTCTAGACATGCCCCAAGCTACTCGCCTAGTGTTGGGGGGTTCTGCAGGTCCTGCAAGCTATGGGAAACCACCCTTTCATCCCTTCACCAAAAATGTCCCTTCTGTATGACACCTCACACTGTAGCTATGGGATGGCCACTGCACTATCTACTGCTAAGATTTGAATCTTCTATCACTGGAGAACCAAAGACACTCTCACAGTGACGGAATGGTCCGCAGCACTGTTCATTTAGCAGGACATTAGCACCTCATATACAGACTGAAAGATGCATGGCACTTTTCAACTGCATATGGGGTTCATGTCTGTCATATTGCAATGATGACTATTGCAATGAGGACAGCATATAGTACTATAGACCACCCTAACCCACTTCTCACCCCACTATCACTGCACATGAAACACGGGTGCCCTGCTTTGGTCAATACAGGGTAATCTGGGGGATTATGTGATCTGATCTCCTGTACTAACCTACTTTGTTTGTTAGGTCTCGCTGAGCCAGCGCATGCGCTGCTCTGCGAGACATTTAGTGTGTGGGCTTTTAAAAGTCCTACCACACGCTTTTGACTGGCATAGAGCGTGCAGTTACGCGCACAATGACGGGCAGAGGCGCCATATGGCTTTCCTCTCTCGTCATGGTGCGCGCACACCACCCGCCAGCCTGCGTGTTTTTTTTGTCTCAGACGTCCACCCTTAATTTTCACCCTTTCTCCCGTGGGGTTCTCAGCTGTGTCCCTTCCGGCTACTACTGTGTGCATAACCCCGCCCCCTACCTACTTGTTTACTTTTTGCGTAATGCCTTTTGCATACCGGTGTGAGTGGAACAAACCTTTATCTGGCTATAAATTATGATGCTGGTGCTTACATTATTTTACTTACACTTGTTTTTTTTTTACTTTTGTAATTAATTATCTATTCTTGTGTCACCTAGATATCAGTAGTGGCTCGCAAACCTACGGAAAAAGATTCAAAAGGCTGTGTGTGCAATACTATAGCGTAGCTTTCTTTTCACGATTTACCTAAAATAAATTTGACATTAAATTATATTTTTTTTATTAGAAGCTCTGTACTACTGATTTCTTGAAAATATTCACTTTATATTTCTCATGCTCATATATTTAACATAATTATTAATGTAAACAAAAATATGAATACATTTTGTTGGTGTTCCTCTTTAGGATTACGTACATTTAAAAACAAAAAATCGAATTTTCTTTTTAATCTGCTTTGAAATGCCAACTAATTAGTTCACAATCACATTAGCGGGGCTCTTTTCCCCAACACACAATAGGCCAGTCTCACCGCCTACCTGGTTGGGGCTCCGCTGTAACTTAACTTGATTAAATTAAGTAATCGTGGTGAATGAAGGGGATCGCAATTTTATGACTGCTTGAGCAGCACCTGAACTGTCTCGCCTGCCCACACACGGTGAGGGGGGCAGTACCATGGGCCGGGGTTGTGAGAAGGGATGGGGCGAGCCTCCGTGCGTCCACTGCTCACACATACCTACCTGCCAGGCTGCCAAGCGTGCGAGCGAGGGCGCGCCACGCACCAGAGTGAGTATGGATGGGGGTCTGAACTCATCAATGTATACATAATTTCTACATTTGTTGCAAGTTTGCCGGGTGTTAGTGCAGCTCGCCGTTCGGCCTCTTGGTGCTATATGCAGACAGCACTTTAATATCTAATATAATACTTTATACTGGTGTACAGTCGGCGATCTCACATTGGCCCTAGTCCGGCGTGACTAATTTGCTTTCTATGCATTTATTTTAGCCATTTGATGTTATGCTGACATAGGGCCTGGGAGCGCAGAGTGTTTTGGAGACTTCCGCTTTTTTAACAGGTATATCTTAAACATTAAGTACTGTACACAGCACTTTAGTGTAGTTTAATTCTGGACTGAGCACCATACAGTAGTTTTTTTTTAATGGACTGTTTACCTTTTGCAATGGGAGGCCCAGGACGGTTTGAGCAGCGTAACCCAATTTTTTTTTATCAAGTGCCACAACCAGGGTGCGCAGGTTCTAATGCCAACAACCCAGAGGCATTCTGGTAGTTGTAGTCATTTTTCTATTAAGAATCACAGAAGGCAGAGAATGAATCTGTGGTGGTGAGCTGTGTGCACGCGATATGGAAAAATACTGCATCTAAGAAGGCCACTTTTTGCGAGTTAAAGGCGCCAGCTGCTGGTCCCCACTGCAGGCAGGTGCGGCACAGAGCTGCTTATAGACATGGAATTAGATTAGCGTTGCTTTAAAACTGCAGCTGAAGCATCACAGACTGAGGCCTGGACTTCAAACAGCTGCGTAGACACTCCGCTTGTGCCCAGCAATGCTTTGTACTGAAGACAGACGCGGGCAAATGCATTGTGAGGTACATGCAACCGCGCTCAGCCTCACCCTAACTGTACTGAGTGACGCCCTACTGCACCTAGTGGCAAACAACTCCAGGAAGTGATGCACAGTCCCACCGGCTGGCACGCGCACTAATTTAATAACTGTACTGCGTGGCACACAACTCCGAGTGGTACCCAAACAGCACATATCTGTCGTTAAGTGGAATTCAGATGGAGGGAGTGGCATTCAAGTCTACCGGGAGGCATGCATTACCAAGGGGTGCCCAAGTGCTTAGTTTGATCCAGTGGTTTCCGGTGCTCGGCACCAGCACTTAACTGTCAGACCGGGACAATGACAGCGTACATGGTGGCGCTGTCAGTCGAATTCAGCGATAAGGACAACACCTGTTTAATATTTCAATACACAATAAAGCAAGCATTGGCATAGCCAATAGGTCTCGCCTTTGGGGCCCTATAAGTATTTAGTTATGCAGCACAATATCCTTCGTGCAACAACATCAACTGTTGCATGGCTTAACACTTAAAAGGTCCCAAAGGCGAGACCTATTGGCTATTCCAATGCTTGTTTTACGTACCTTTGTGGAGGGTTAAGTCTTGCATTGTGTCACCCCTCAAGACAGCTTTCTGTGCAACCAAATGGGAATGGGGCAAGGCTATTGGAGCCTTGTTCAAAGCCAAATAGTCTTGGAGCTTCTCCCTAAGGGTGGCTTTGCCCATAGGGAGTTTATATCTACAGATATCCATTCTCCACCTCTTGGACATTACTATCGTATGGCCTAAATCAGTTGCACTAGGGAGTGACCCAAATTCACACCCTCCAATATTGCATATCTATGTCTCACTTGTAGACCGTGTGGCGACAAGAGTAAGAGTAAGAGGCATCAACCTGTCAACCCATTAAAAGCACCTTAGTGACCAGATTATATAAAAAGCCAAGTTTTAAAGGCTGGATACATTACTCAGGACCGAGTTCAATGTGAGGAAATAGTCTATGCAGGAGCAGGTTCCATGTGTGCATGACACAAAGGTTTATTATTTGTCTTTATGGTGCATGATGCACCACAGGTAGACATGGCTAAGGTTTTCTGTGATGTCACGAATAATTGCCCTGTTCCTCCCATTTTTTATGTCCACAGGACCATTTCAGTCCAAAACCAGGTCCATTGCAAGATTTCAGTCTATCCGTATTATTAGCTTCGAGGGCCCGAACTCTGTGAGAGAAAAGAAGAAGGTTGCCTTGGAGTCATTAGGGACAAACATGGAATCCAAAATCTGGGAACAGATCCCAAGGTATTTATTTTAGTGAAGATGTTCCTCCCAAATCGGGTCGGTCTGAGTCTTCAGCACAGTGAACTGCAAAAACATATAGAAGAGGATGTTACTCCACATCTTTTGGAGAAGGAGAGGAGGATGAATGAGTTTCCATCTGTGCCGTTTCTGTAGGTCATTGTGCCTTACTGCTACTGATAACTCTCCCCACTCAGTCTCTCTTCAGTTTGACAGATTCGGTCGGTGTGAGATTTGGTTCCTCTATGAATGCAATGTCAGGGGCTGTTGTAGCTATATATGTTAGGACTTTCTTGTGCTGAATGTAGCGGTCCATGCTGGTCACGTTAAGAGAGAAAAGGTGAGAGTTTTATAGTGGTGCAAGTTCCCGTAGACCTGCATAGTGAAAGTGGACTCTACCTGTGGGTGCTTCTCAAGAAAAACACATGCCTTTCTTACGCATAGCATCGGGGGAAGGAAAGTAATGTGGTTGCAGAGAGGAAGGTGGATATGTCACAGGGAGTACGGTAAAAGGATGCTGATTGTGTGGGTGTTGAACCCTGAGATACCCAAAGGGGCAACTAATTGAACACTCCGTTTTCAGAGGACAGAAGAGGAAGATGGGAGAAGGATTAAACCTAGATCAGTTGACTGGGGGTGAGTGCTTGCAATGTTCAACACTCCGTCCATCATCCCCTTGGTTTTGCTTGGTTTGCCCTAAGTTGGCAGGGTATCCCCAGATGTGGGTCCCTTGCTCACTTTGCCCTGGATTCAAGCTAGCCTGGCTGATGACAGCTGATTAGCCAGAAATCTGTCCCAGTATGCTTGTTTCTGGTCCAGGGAAGACATGGCTTGGCAGTTCCGGCTGGACTGTTCCCATGAGGCACAGGGTCAGACTGATTTGCATATGGCCATGTCTGAACTGGAGTGGCGGAGTGAGCTAAAGAATGATGATGGATTAAACCCAGATCAGTTGACTGAGGGTGAGTGCTTGCACTGTTCAACACTCCGTCCATTATCCCCTTTGGTTTTGCTTTGTTCGCCCTAAGTTGGCAAGGTATGCCCAGACGTGGGTCCCTTGCTCACTTTGCCACTGGATTTAAGCTAGCCTGGCTGAAGACGGCTGATTAGCCAGAAACCGGTCCCAGGATGCTTGTTTCCGGTCTAGGAAAGACATGGCTCGGCAGTTCAGGTTGGACTGTTCCCATGAGGCACAGGGTCAGACTGATTTGCATATGGCCATGTCTGAACTGGGGTGGCGGAGTGAGCTAAAGGATGATGATGGATTAAACCCAGATCAGGGTTAGTGCTTGCAATGTTCGACACTCCGTCCATCATTCCCATTGATTTTGTTTTATTATAAATGAACATCAGTTTGCGGACGTTGGCAGAGGAGCGCTTTGCTGTCATTTGCACGGTCTCTACATGCTAATGCTTTGACCCAGCAGCCCGCTGATATCTCTGAAAGGGATGTCCAGCTTGTGAACAGTCCCTGGACCTACATTCTTTCCCTTCAGGTAATGGGGGTTGGATCATCCAGTACGGGGATTCTTGGCAGAACACACATACGTCCCAGACACTTAGGTTAGGGGATGCATAGTAGGTGTATGCCAAGTTTCTATATTGTTTTATATGCTTGCCTCTATACTTGGGTTTAGCATGATGGTGGAACTTTTCATTCTGTTCATTGTCTTCGTACTTCTAACAACTTTCATTTGCTTCTGTCAGTTGATCATTGCAGCACATATATTTTATACAAGTATCATGTTGGTTTAATAAATATTGAAAACGTCCCACTGTGTATTCCTTGTATATTTCTCTGAGAAAAGGAGAGCACGAGTGACTGAGCAAAAGGGTTCTAGATCTGTTACCACGATTCCTGAGTGATCAGTGTTGTCATGTTCAGAGGTTCCCAGAACCATTTGCCACCCGGCTAAGGTTAAGGGGGCTTGTGGTGGCACTGTGAGCTAGCTGGCTGATAAGACAAGACATCCTGAGGGGATGCATGGAATCAGTCTGGCACTGTCCCAAAGGTTATGCTTGTCCACAAACGTGCAGTTCCTACTGTATGGTGGAAACTACATGACATGATGCCACCAACTTTGCTTGGGTTCTTAATGGTTTGCCTGAGTAGTTCAATCATGCCTTCTCAGAGACCCCCTACTTACCTCCTAACCAGAGACGTCCGTGGTGGTAGGGAAAATCCTCCTCAGCTGAGTAGATAACTCCTGTGTATTAGCTGTAGATTGTTCAAGCTTGAACTCTTAAAGGATCTAATTCCCACTGTGTTTACCCACTCTGTAATTCATTTATAATAATTTCTGACAACGACAATGATCGAGCATTAAACATTGCAGAGAACTGCAGATGTGCTTACTCTGAAACTATTACACCATGGTCTCACATGGATGTTACCTTCGTGGTTGAAGCACATGAAGCATTTAGGACCGAGGTATTCTATTCGTGGGTTACATTCCTGGCTGCAGACGTTACACAACTATTTCACACCTACACTGAGGATGAAATACCAGATAACTATACTCCATATGAAGAGGTAGAGACACCTCTCACTTGCCAGGAAGACATACATTGGTTTAAAGGTGCCTTCCCATACACAACAGCAAACATTAGACTCGGTCCTCTCAGCAATGAGGGAGCAACATGGCCAGTCTTAGCCGGCTATATTTCGCACCCTAATGTTGATAATTTACCAGCAGCAGAGGTGTGAAGACTATACAAAGATTTAGTAAAAATATATAGGTGTATTACACAGTTCGTTATGTGAACTTTAACACTTAACACTGCACGGACTGCTCAAGCTGCACAACCACAATTGGCTACCGTGGACATCAGCCCGCAAACTCTAAATACTGTCATTGGATATATTTCCCATCAGAAGGTAGGAGATTCCGTTCTGGACGGCACAAAAAACAAGCCAGCTTGAAGTGGTGTTTCCCCATATGGGCCTTGTTAGATTTGGGGATCACTAGTTGGCACAGGTAGGTACTTGTGACAAATAGGAACCCTTGCCTCTAGCCAGGGTAAGGGGGTACACTCCTAAAATAACCCCTGCTCACCCCCTTGGTAGCATGGCACAACCTGCCAGGCTTATCTCAGAGGCAGTGAGTAAAGCATTTGTGACCACATACAGTAATCAAGTGACAACACTACAGATGGACACCACACAGGTTTTATATAAAAAATAAGTATTCTTTATATAGACTTAACACAAGACCATAAACTACAAGCATCCACAATACTATACTTAAAATGGTAGTTTTAGCTTAGTTCTGTCCAGTTTTTAAAATGTGACACTTTAAGTCAATGTACCTTTCGATGCGTGACGCTTCCACAACAAAAGTGTTGCAGCGATGGAAATGCGGCAAAGTTTCGGTGCAAAGAAATAAAGACGTGAAGATCTTCCAGTTGCGGCACGCTTCTCTGATGATGCAATAAGTCTCGATTCGATACGTCAGCTGCAGCGGCGACACCCTTGTTCAGCGATGCGACGGCAACAGCCTCGGCTGCGGCACTCTTCCCCGACGTTGCAAGACGCTTCCACCCAATGCGACAACTACAGCGGCAACATGCAAGATGCGACGGCAGCAGTTCTGACGGGGGCACGCTTCTCCGTGCATGCGAGGCGCTTTTCTTGATGCGGTGCAATACAACAGCTACAGCGGCGACATCCACGATGCGACGGCAGCAATGGCAACATGCTTCTTACTCGTTGCGAGACGACTCGCTCGATGCGGTGCAATACGACAGCTATAGCGCCAACATCCAAGATGCAACGGCAGCAGCAGCGACGGTGACACGCTTCCTCTTCATTGTGAGACGCTTCTCTCGATGCGGTGCAATACAACAGCTACAGCGGCGACATCCAGGATGCGACGGCAACACGCTTCTTCCTCTTGAGTCGCGCTTCCAGCTCCTTGCAACACGCAGTCCCTCAGAAGGCCCAAAACAGCAGCAGGCACTTCCCAAGGTACTCTGGGGAGCTGGGGGTTGAAGTCTGTTATCCATGAGACTTCAGCAGGAGGCAAGCTCTGTTCCAAGCCCTTGGAGATCCTTACAAGTTGAAAGTACACAAAGTCCCTTTCTCCTCTCTTTGGCAGTCAGACAACCACTGCAGGCCAATCCCCCAAGCAGCACTTCAGCCTAGGGATAGTCTCTCCTCAGTTTCTTCTGGTTCCACTCCTCAGCAAAGGTTTCTTCTTGTTTGTCCAAAGTGATTTAATTTCTTGGGATTAGGGTCACAGTATTTATACCCCAAAATCCTTTGTTCTCTGAGGGCAGAGGGGCCTTTGCCTAGTCCAAACCAGTTCTGGAGCACTCTGTTTACAAGCATTGTGGAAGGAAATCACAGCCCTCGAGCACTTTGTTGCCATCATTCCTTCTCTTCTTTCACAATGCAGGGAAGAGACAGCAGCCGCACCACAGTAGGTGGAGCCAGCATTGTGGAAGGCAGGCACAGCCTTTTCAGGTCCCAGGTGCAACTCCTCCCACCCATCTAGATGCAGATCTCTCTATTCACCACTGGGCTGACTCATTCTGTCTCCTGGAATCCCCCAGCCCTGTCACTCAAACGTCAGACAAGGAATACACAACCTAGCAGAGGCAGGCTTTGGATAGTTAGACAAGAAAATACCTACTTTCTAAAAGTGGTACACAGAATGTTAAAATCAACTTCACTAAAAGATGTATTTTATCATTCTGAGTTCAGGCATACTAAACTCGAATTTCTACCATGTTCCCTGAGTCAGTTAGGATTATAAGAATGTAATAATCTAATTGCCCATTCTGGCCTATGGAGAACAGGTAGCCTTGCAATGGTGAAAAACGAAAATGGCTGTAATTCACTATTAGGACATGCCACACACACCAGGGCATGTCCTACCTAATACTTACAATGCACCCTGCCCTTGGACCTACCATAGGGGTGTCTGATATTAAGAAAAGGGAAGGTTTAGGGATTGGCAAGTGGGTGCACGCCCAGTCAGCATGACAGTACTAGACAGCACACAGGTCTGCAATGGCAGGCCTTAGACACATTTTACAAGGCTGCTTCTGTGGGTGGCACAACCAGTGCTGCAAGCCCACCAGCAGCATGTGGATTTACCTGCATTGGGCACACTCAGTGCACTGTACTAGGGTCTGGCAAGTAAACCAAACAAGCCAATCATGGAATCACTAATCCATACATTAATTTACAATCTGGAGCACTTGCACTATGGCACTGGACAAGCAAAAACACATGAGGCAACAGCAAAAATGGAAGGGAGACCCACACTGATGATGCCATGTCTGTCAGGTTTCAGGTAGGAACGAACCGACGGCCCGCACACAATCAACAGCGCTAAAAGGCCGCTAGCGGAACTACATTCCCCAAGACCGCCGCACAAAAAACTACGATTCCCAGAGGGCCTAGCGCGGAGCATGCGCAGGCCCCTGATAGCACAAAAGGACGGCGGAAACAACAACCGGCGTCGGATATTCAGCGTCCGTTCGAGACTGTACTCCACGAAGCTTCTAAGGTGAGATACAGTTCTTAGGATTCCTGAATTGGATATTTGTTTCGACCAAGGGATTGTTCAGCAAGGTGAGCGGCTGCTTCCTCTCGGCAGGACGCCCCGGTTCAAGTTTAGCTTGGAACATACTTCTTACTTTGTTCTAGTTGGGCTGTGTGGGAAGGACGCCCACTGCGGCTCGTAAATACTTTGATTTTCAGTTCATGCTCGAGGGCTTATCGAGTGTGGGAAGGAACGAGTGGCTTTGCCGGCCACTACTTATCATGGTGCCCTCCGTTGGGGAATGTCGGGACCGACACTCATGCGGGGGACGGTAAGACCAGTAGACATTTGCTGAGGAGACTTATCTAGCCTTAGAACAATCTCGAGTGGCATTGTCGGCCACTGCTTAGCACAGTGCCCTCCGTTGGGGAGTGCCGGGACCGGCATTCATGCGTAGGACGGTACAATCACTGATTTATATACCTTCCTAATTTAAGTTACGTAGGGTGACCTTAACCCGGTAACTAACCTTACTTTGAACTTACTTCTGCAATAACTGGTGAATTGTTTTGCTCTCATTAAACCTGGTTACTTCCACAAGGGTCTCTTATACTCGCTAGTCCTTTATGTACTTGTATTGTTCATACATTGGTTTCCCGAACTAGATCCGATCCTGAGGGTACAAAGGGATTACAATGTCTAACACGTGTCCCCTCCAGCTGAAATGTGGGGAGAACTACCCTACCTCCTGGGAGTTCTCATCACTAAGGCGGAAAAATCTGGACAGACCATCAGCGTTGACGTGTTCTGTACCAGGGCGGTGTTCCACCGTAAAGTCCCTACCCTGTTGGGAAATGGACCACCTCAACAGGTTTGGATTCTCACCTTTCATGTGCATTAACCATCTGAGGGGCCTGTGGTCTGTCCGAACCCGGAAGTGAGTCCCAAACAGGTATGGTCTCAGCTTCTTTAGTGCCCAGACCACAGTAAATGCCTCATGTTCAATAGCACTCCACCTCTGTTCCCGGGGAAGTAACCTCCTACTGATGAAGTCTACAGGTTGATCTAGGCCCTCCTCATTCATCTGTGACAAAACAGCCCTTACACCATGCTCTGAAGCGCCGTGCACATGGCAGCTTTCAGGGCCTCAAAAGTGTTCTGACAGTTGTCAGTCCAAATCACCTTCTTGGGCTGCTTCCTGGAAGTCAGCTCTGTCAAGGGTGCAACAATGTTGCCATACCCCTTGACAAACCTCCTGTAATACCCTGTGAGTCCTAAAAAGGCTCTCACCTCTGTCTGGGTTTTGGGGGGCTCCCAAGCCAGGATGGTTTCAATCTTGGGTTGTAGGGGCGCCACCTGGCCGCTCCCAACTTGGTGTCCCAAGTACACTGCGGAACCCTGCCCGATCTGGCACTTACTCGCCTTGATCGTGAGGCCTGCCTTCCGCAGCGCCAACAACACTTCCCAGAGGTGGCGCTGATGTTCTTCCCAGCTGGCGCTGAACACTGCGATGTCATCCAGGGAGGCGGCACTGAACTCATCCAGTCCAACCAACACCTGGTTGACCAACCTCTGAAAGGTGGCAGGGGCATTCTTCATCCCAAAGGGCATAACCCGGAACTGGAAATGCCCATCTGGTGTGGAGAATGCTGACCTCTCCTTTGCCCCATCAGTCAAGGTGATCTGCCAGTACCCAGACGTCAAGTCAAACGTGCTGAGGTACCGAGCAGCCCCTAGCCGATCAATGAGCTCATCAGCTCTGGGGATGAGTGCACGTCAGTCTTTGTGACTGAATTGAGCCCTCTGTGGTCCACACAGAACCGGAGTTCGGGTGTGGCACCGAGCGCGGCAGCCTTCAGGACCAAGACCACTGGGCTAGCCCAAGGACTGCTAGAGGACTCAATCACCCCTAGTGCAAGCATCTTTGAGACCTCCTCTTTGATGCAAGCCCTCACCCTGTCAGTTACCCTGTAAGTTTTGTGCTTCACAGGTAAGCTGTCTCCTGTATCCACATCATGGACGCACCAATCTGTGATACCTTGAACCAGGGAGAACAGGTCAGAAAACTGTGGCAGCAACTGGCGGCAGTCATTCTGTTGCTCATGGGTCAGGGTGGGAGAGAGGGTAACACCATCCAGTGACCCATCTTGTTCTGTTGCAGACAGGAGGTCAGGAAGAGACTCAGTCTCCTCCTCCATTCCAGCATCTGTTGTTAAGAGCATGTCCACTTCGGACCTCTCCGAATGGGGCTTAAGGCGGTTGATATGCAGGACCCTCAAGAGGTTCCTGGGAGACCGGAACTTCACCAAGTAGGTAACTGGACTCTTGCGCTGCACAACCTCAAATGGTCCGGTCTACGTATCTTGGAGCGCGCAGGGCTCCACTGGGGCCATGACCCACACTTTCTGACCAGGCTGAAGCTCTACCAGAGTGTAGCGATCATGAGGCTTTTACGCAGAGGCAGGGGGTTAGGTCCACGTTACTATCAGGGAAAAAGGTGTTGTGTAAATGGGCATGCCTGTTATATCCATTGGAAACCAATGGGGGGAGCATGGCGCACCACGAACTACAATTCCCAGAGGCCTTGTAGGTTCCGAACCGGAAGAGGAAAGACCGCTTCCTTCTACAAAGCCCTTCTGTGTCAGAGCAACAGGGCTTGTCAATCTTCATCCGGAGGTGAGCCTATGGAATCAACGGCTGTGCATGTAGGAGTGGAACCCTGAGCCTTCTGAACCCGCACCGCTTCTTCGAGCAGGTATTTCATCTCGAGAAACGGAGAGCAGCACTGGAGCGCGTTGTCCGCTCTCCGTCTCGAGACCCTTTTCCTGGCTGTTCCAGGAGCAGAACCTTGGGCACTTCGACCCCCCCTCCCCCTCCCCCCCATTGCTGCCAGTGATTTATGCTGGTATTCCAGGCTTTGAGACGTGGAGAACCGCGCTGGAGCGCGTTTGCCATTCTCCATCTCAAGAGCCTTCCTGAATTACAAAACCACTTATCCTAATATCAGAGGGTGTACCTTTCACGAGTAGAGAAGGGCACCTATTACTGATGCCGAGTTTCCTTTGGCAAATATCGGAGCTCTGAAAACCCTTTTTTGTTTTGTTACTTTCCTTGCTGATTTTGGTTCTTGCTATCTACGCCTTGCTGATTTTCGCTCATGCTTTTTATGCCTTGCTGATTTTGGTTCTTGCTATCTACGCCTTGCTGATTTTGGTTCATGCTGATTTCGTAGTTTACATTGCGCAGGAGCGCTACTGCCTAGTTTTGTTATTTCCTTGCAAGACCTTGGGTACCCGTTACAGCGCATATGCGCTTGTGTTTCTATTTTGAACTCAGTTGTTTGGGATATCTATCCTCCGATTAAGAAGGGTTCTTGCCTTGCCAAGATTACTGCCATGTGATGTTTGTAAGTTGTGCGAGACTTCCAGCACTTGATGATGGTATACGTGTTCTCGTTAGTTCCTATCCTATGGCTTCTTTTTTTCCCCTTACCTGCAGTTTCCCTGTGGTAGACGACTCCTAGTGCTTCTGTGAGGGTCTAGACTAGATGACAACAGAATCAGGACAAGAGGAGACAGTTCTCTGGCAGCAGTTTAATATTTTATCCAATTCCCTTTTCCCTGGGATGCATGGAGGCATAGTGGTGTTAAATTCACTCTGTGTTTGGGTGCGTCCTGGAGAAGAAGGGGGGATTACTACATTCCATCGTTCCTGCTGACATCTTTTAGAGGTTAGTGGTTACATTAAGTGAAGCCATTGACATCGTGACAGATTGACAAGCCCACGATTACCGTTGGCCTGAGCGATGGATACCAATACGGTGTTGACCTCGCTGTTGGAGAGCTTAGCAGCCCTCCAGCATGAGGTACATACCGCACGACAGGAAACCCATGAGTTACCAAACGAAATGGGGACTTTACGAAGAGAGGTAGCAGGCATTTTTTGGAGTGGGAAGTCCCAGGTGTCAGTAAAAGAGCTACATTAGAGAAAGGACGCTTCCCCCTCCCGCATCATCCCAGGAAAGGGTTTCACAGGGGGCAGGTTTCTTTTCTCCTCAAACCACCAATCCACCTTCCCCATGTCCACTTCCCATCGTTCATGTAATACAAAACCCTGGGGTCCATTTGGCTCCTCCTGAACGTTTCTATGGGGACCCAAAAAAGTTTGAGACTTTTCTCAATCAAAGCAGACTCCATTTTCTCTGTAAACCCGCCATATTTCATGATGGCGCATCCAAGACTTCCTTCATAATGTCCTACATGGGGGATAATGCTGCCAGCTGGACAATACCTCTGATGGAACGCAACGATCCCGTGTTACACAACTTTCACGACTTCTGTGTTGAGATGAGGAAATTATTTGATCGGAAGACACACATGTTGTCTCTGGATCGAGAACTAATCACTCTTTGTCAGGGATAATAGGACTTGTTTTTTTTTTTTTGTTTTTTTTTGTTAGCGCTCTAGTTGTTCTTTAAGACACTCTGGGACATTCTGTCATTGGGCTATACTTGGGCTACATCTGGGTGCTATTTGGGCTACATTTGGGCTCTTTTGTCTCTGGTGGCCATCTTCGGAGACTGCATGTCAGAATATTTGTTTTATTTTTTTTTATTTTCCAAAGTGATAAACCAGTAAATGTTACAGCACATTTATACGTTTCCAAATTCTAAACATTCATACACATTCAAATACTAATATCGTCTTTTGCAGATAGTTATAGCAACATTTTTGATAAAGAACAAGAAAAAAAAAAAAAAAGGTTAAAACAATAACTAAAGAGAGCAGTCACAAACATTACATTTCATTTCAGACCATTTCATCAATTATCTAATCGCTAGCAGCCGACGTCCCTTCCTGATTTACCAATCTGTTTTTCCAGTTTGTCACTGGATACCAAATCTTCCTCCCCAGAGTTCTACCTCTTTTTCCCTTCCTATCATAAATTGCCTTTTCTAAATTATATGTTGATAATAACTGAGCAATCCACATCTGAAAGGTTGGTGGTACCCTGTCGAGCCATGTAGATGCTATACAGATACGAAACACTGCAGCCAGCATGAACATAAATTCCAAAAGAACATCTTCAGTTCCTGACGAGACCCCTAACAGTAGTATATCATCCGTTAGCTTTATTTTAAACCCTAGTGATACCTCAGAAAATTTCTCAATCTCTTTTTTAAGAGAATACAGTTGTGGGCATTGTGAAAACATATGGATGATGTCTGCACACTCCGAGTCACATCGTGGGCATGATGTTCCTATGTTGCCCCCCCATTGTGTGATTCTGGCTGGCGTATGGTAAAGTGAGTACAGGGTCTTGTAGTGCTGTGACTGTAAAGAGGCCGAGCATAAAATCGTTCGGCCCAGATCAAGGGACACCTGGAAACCCTCTGACTGCAACCCCAGCTTATCCGCTCATTTCCTTATATATTTCCCTCTGTCATCGGATTTATATATGCACAATTCTGCGTATAAATATCGAATTGTGGGGTGAGAACTCCCCTCTATGTAATCCATTATACGGCAGTTCCGAAAGCCCAGCCTTCCACCCTGTTTATTCGATAGGAAACTTCTGATCTGTAAGTATTTAAAGAAACTATTATTTGATACCTTAAATTTGGTTTGGATCTCTTGGAACTGTAAGATTTCCCCCTGTGGGTTCATAAGGTTCCCTATCTTCATGATCCCTTTGTTGTCCCAATCCTTCATCACCATATCCCTAAAAATATCACCAGGTAAGGATCTATTTGCTAACAGTCGTGTATAACTATTGTATCTTCCTAATCCCATTTTCTTTTGTACCACCTTTCAAATACTATAAGCAGCTTTTAAAGTTTTAAATCTAGTATGCTTGAAGTAACTAAAATCGATTATGTTTAAGAATCCGTTTTCAGCCCCTTCTTCCATAATTGCAGTATAAACGTTAGTGTGACCCGGTGTGTCTTCTCCTAGTTCTGTACCGCTGCCCCCTATTAGTCCATGAAAGTATTGCATAGCTGTAGCGCAATAATAAAACCGGAAATCCGGTGCTCCCCACCCCCCCCTTTTCTCTTGGTAGTGTTAGGTGTCGATATGCCCTTCTGGTTTTGCCATGTGCCCAAATGAATTTATTTAAAATTGCTTCTATTTTGTTAAACCAAAAGTGATCAAAAAAGAGTGGAATTGCTCTAAATAAATACAGAAATTTTGGAAAGGTAGTCATTTTGATCACATTTATCCGCCCCATCAACGTCAAATGCAACTTATGTATCCTTTCTGTGTTCTCTTTTACTTTGTTTACTAGTGGACGCATGTTTATCTCTACTAAGTTATCTAAATCTGTAGTAACTTTTATTCCTAAATATGTTGCAATTTTGACGACTCTGTTGTCTTGATAAGTCATATAGCTGTTTTGTATTATTTGAGTTTTTTCTCTGTTAATACTATATCCTGAAATTGCTCCAAAGTCTACTGCTTCCCTCTCTATCTCAGGAAGAGCGCCTCCTGGGTTATTTGTAATTATGGCCACATCATCCGCATAAGCGAATACTTTATAACTAATGTTGTGTAGCCTGATTGGGGGATCGTACAGTTGTTTTCTAGTCTGCGCAGAATAGGATCAATATACAGGGCGAATAAGAGTGGAGATGCTGGACAGCCCTGCCTTGTACCACGATTAATAGGTACTAGATTAGTATATCCTTTATATATTTTTATTCTAGCGTTAGGTTCTTTGTATAATGCCTGAATTGCCTTAAAATATCCATTGCCCAACCCATACCATTTCATTACTTCCCATAAATATTTCCAGGAGACCCTGTCGAAGGCCTTCTCCGCATCCAAAAATATAGCCGCGACAGGGTCCCCTGCAACTCCCATAGCGTCTAAGATAGTAATTATCTGCCTCGTATGCTGTGTGGTTCCCTTTCCTGGGATAAACCTGTGCTGTGTTGTGCTCACCAAGTGCTCTATGATCCTGCTTAATCTCTGTGCAAGTGTTTTCGAGTAGATTTTAGCATCTGAATTCATTAGAGTTATCGGGCGGTAGGATCCGGGATCTAGTGGGGATTTGTTTTTTTTTAAAATCACGATAATATCAGCTCCTCCCCATGAAGGTGGAATTGAATTTCCTATCTGTGCCTGCAAAAGAGTTTCAAGCATGTCCTTCCCTAATACATCCCAGAAGATTTTGTAGAACTCTACTGGGATCTGGTCTGGGCCTGTGGCTTTCCCAGCAGGAAGATTGTTTATCGCTCCCTGCACTTCTTGCAATGTGAATTTAAGCTCTAAATTTTCCTTCTCCTCGTCTTCTAGCTCTACGCGATCTATATTCCCCAAATATCCAGTGATCTCTTGTTCTGTCTTTGTGAGTGTCTGCTCGTACAGTTTGATGTAAAATTTCCCAAAAAACCTCCTGTATATCTGTTGTCTTATTTACCACCACCCCTACCTCATCTTTTATCTCCTTTATTTGTCCTGCTGCCAAATTCTGCCTAGTCCGAATCGCGAGAAGATGTCCTATTCTGTCATTGTACTCGTAGCTTTTCTCCCTTTTAGTTAGATAGTTAGCTGCTGTTCTGCTAACTATACTTTCACTTGCATCTGCTTTATTCAGCTCCATTTTTAGCAGTATATCTTCCAGGGGGTCTTGCTTAGAAATAGCTAATATAAGGCGCTCTTCCAGATCTGTTAGATCTCTTAGTTTTTTAGCCATTTCCTCTTTTTCATTTTTAGACCTTTGTAGTGTAAAACATAAAGTTTCCCCCCTAACGCCAGCCTTGAAGGCATCCCAGACCATACCAGCCGAGGTAGTACCTCTATTAACCTCCCAGAATTGGCTAATCCATACTCTCATCCTAATCAAATAGTTTCAAATAGCGACGTTTTTGTTAGGTACATTATTACCTGCACTTTATAATCTCACTTTTATTAGAAATCCTGATATAAAATAGAGAAATGTGAGTAAGGTGGGATTTGTGTACCCCGTCCTGAAGAAGGTGTTTTCACCGAAACATGTCGACGCACACAGAGAGGAGGTAGTGCACATTGTTTGCATTTTCAACCTCCCACACTCTATTTTAATAGTACCAGCCTGGGGGCCCCTTAAAAGTGTTTTTGTTACCCCACATGCCAGGTTCCTTTTTAAACTTCACTCACTTAGATCTAAAACCCACTTTACACTCACATTTGAATACCCCATCCACACCACACATAGTCATCTTAAGTGCTCCCGCGTATTCGTAGGTCGCAGCACGCCGTACCCCGCAGAGGGGTACGATGACCCCGATGATGAAGCATGACACCAAGGGGCCTGTAGGTGTGTGAGGGGACCAAAAACAACAAGGGTGTTCCCCACTTTTGGAGGATACACCCAATGAGTGGATTCTTTTTGTTTATGTACATACGCCCTCACAGAGCCTGAGACACGCTACCTCAAGACCTACCTGGAGGAAAATCTTGCTTCAGGATGTATTTGCCATTCTTCGTCCCCCACTTCCTCTCCTCTATTTTTTATATCGAAGAAGGACTGCGAAGAACTCAGGACGTGTATCGACTACCGGGCGATAAACAAGGTGACTATAAAAAATAGATACCCATTACCTCTAATCCCAGTGTTATTGGATCAACTACGAGGGGCTTGTATCTTCACCAAACAAGTCCTACGAGGAGCTTATCACCTGGTACGGGTTAAACCAGGGGACGAATGGAAGACAGCCTTCCGAACAAAATTCGGACTCTACGAGTATCGGGTGATGCCCTTCGGGCTGTGCAAAACCCCAGCAGCCTTCCAATACTTCATGGATGAGGTATGGAGGGGTCTTCTGGAGACCATCTGCATTGTTTACATCAATGACATTCTTGTTTATTCCACCAATCCCCAAGAACACATATGCCATGTTAAAACCGTTCTAGACCGACTCCGAGTACATTCATTATTTGCCAAACTTGACAAATGCCTGTTTAATGTGGAAGAAGTTGCTTTCTTAGGTTATGTCATCAACGCCCACGGATTTCAAATGGACATGAGCAAAGTGGATGCCATAACTCAATGGAAGGCACCCCATCATGTGAAATCGGTGCAGAGTTTTCTGGGGTTTGATAATTATTACCGGCGCTTCAATAAAAACTTTTCCAGCATTATCCACCTTATTTCCAGACTACTGCGAAAAAACGTTCCGTTTGAATGGACTCAAGAAGCTAACCATGCCTTTGAGACATTAAAAACCTGTTTCACCCAAGCCCCCATTTTACGCCATCCTGATCCCTGCTTGCCATTCGTGGTGGAAACAGACGCCTCACAGTTCGCATTGGGGGGTGTGTTGTCCCAACGTCATCCAGACACTGGACAGCTGCACCCGGTAGCGTTTTACTCTAAGAAACTCACTCCCTGTGAGGTGAACTATTCAATCACTGACAAAGAGCTACTGGCTATAAAACAAGCATGTGAGGAGTGGAGACATTATCTCTTAGGGGCTCTCCATACAGTGGAGATGTTCACAGACCATCAGAACCTCCTGTTTCTGAAGACGGCAAGGGCATTAACTCCGAGACAACTGCGATGGTAGCTCTTTTTCTCTGATTATAATTTCATCATCAAGTACAGACCGGGTCCTCAAAACGGCAAAGCTGATGCTTTATCCCGTCGGGTAGACCTTGCAGAACATCCCCCTGAGACGGACAAAGACCCTCCGGCCATCCTCCCTACCTCTGCATTTCCAGAAAAGACTCTTGCCTTTGTGGTAACACAGGATTTCATTGAGGATGTGAAGGTGTCGGTATCCAACATTGATAGCCTCTCTTGGATACAAGAAGATCCTGATCATAGAAGTGTAAATGGAGATCTGATGTACCATTACCAGGCCCTGTACATTCCACAGCCTGCACTCCAAGAACAGGTGATGACCTGGGCTCATGATTCTACACTGGGAGGACACCCAGGTGAATACAAGACCATTGCCAGTATTGAAAGATCCTTTTAGTGGCCCACACTAAGAAAAGATACAAAAGAATATATAAAGAAATGCACCATCTGTGCCCAGGGTAAAACCAGCCATTCCAAACCCGTGGGTTTGCTTCGTCCTATACCTATTCCTCCTTCTCCATGGCACACTGTTTCAATGGATTTTATTGTTGAAATGCCTCAGTGTGAGGGCTATACCACGATCCTGGTACTTGTCGATCATTTAACTAAGATGGGACACTTCATCCCGCTAAAAAGACTACCTACCTCCTCTGAATTGGCTATGGTATTTCTTTAACATGTGTTGAGAGCTCATGGAATACCTAGGGTCCTTATCACAGATCAAGGAACCCAGTTCACTTCACGCTTTTGGAAGGCTCTCTGTCAGTCGATGAATATGGAGGCCCGTCTGTCTACCAGTTTCCATCCCCAGACCGACGGAAAAACGGAGAGACTGAATCAAACCCTAGAACAATACCTACAATGCTTTACTCTTCAGAACTCAGCCGATTGTTACCCTCTTGTCTGGATGGCGGAATTCGCCTACAACAATGCTGAACACTCCACGTTGGGATGTTCGCCCTTCTTTTGTCTGTATGGCTTTCATCCAGAAGTGCTCCCCTTTGAGTGGCCTGTTACCTCCATACATCTTTCCATACAGGAACATCATGCCCATCTACGTGCTGTTCTGCTTGATGCCAAACACCAGTTAGTCTTGTCCCAGACAGCCCAAAAATGGTTTGCGGATAGGAAACGGACCTCTGAGCCCGAGTACAAGGTGGGCGACAAAGTGTGGTTATCCATAAAAAATCTGCACTTGAAAGGGGTGGGCAAATTAGCTCCCAAATACATTGGGCCTTACGGGATAGAAGAGGTTATTAACCCTGTGGCCGTACGTTTGACACTCCCCCTCTCCTGGCATATCCATCCTGTATTTCACGTGTCTTTGCTTCAACCATGCCCGGTAGGAATGAGGCTCCCCTCCAGACCAGGTCCCTTAGACATAGACGGCCAAGATGAGTATGAGGTAGAGGAAATCCTGGACTCCCGTATGGTTAGGGGACGAATACAATACCTTGTAGACTGGAAGGGGTTTGCGGTGCAGGATAGGACCTGGCAACCCTCGGCCAACCTGCACTGCCCCCTTCTACTAGAACGCTTTCATGCTACTCATCCCAGTAAGCCAGGCCAACCGCCGAGACATCGGTCCTTGAGAGGGGGTTCTGTAGCAATCACAAGGCTTTTACGTAGAGGCAGGGGGTTAGGTCCATGTTACTATCAGGGAAAAAGGTGTCGTATAAATGGGCATGCCTGTTATATCCATCGGAAACCAACGGGGGGAGCATGGCGCACCACAAACTGCAATTCCCAGAGGCCTTGTAGGTTCCGAACCGGAAGAGGAAAGACCGCTTCCTTCTACAAAGCCCTTCTGTGTCAGAGGAACAGGGCTTGTCAATCTTCATCCGGAGGTGAGCCTATGGAATCAACGGCTGTGCATGTAGGAGTGGAACCCTGAGCCTTCTGAACCCGCACCGCTTCTTCGAGCAGGTATTTCATCTCGAGAAACGGAGAGCAGCACTGGAGCGCGTTGTCAGCTCTCCGTCTCGAGACCCTTTTCCTGGCTGTTTCAGGAGCAGAACCTTGGGCACTTCGACCCCCCCCCCCCTGCATTGCTGCCAGTGATTTAAGCTGGTATTCCAGGCTTTGAGACATGGAGAACCGCGTTGGACCGCGTTTGCCATTCTCCGTCTCAAGAGCCTTCCTGAAATACAAAACCACTTATCCTAATATCAGAGGGTGTACCTTTCACGAGTAGAGAAGGGCACCTATTACTGATGCTGAGTTTCCCTTGGCAAATATCGGAGCTCTGAAAACCCTTTTTGGTTCTTGCTATCTACGCCTTGCTGATTTTGGTTCATGCTTTTTATGCCTTGTTGATTTTGGTTCTTGCTATCTACGCCTTGCTGATTTTGGTTCATGCTGATTTCATAGTTTACATTGCGCCGGAGTGCTACTGCCTTGTTTTGTTATTTCCTTGCAAGACTTTGGGTACCCGTTACAGCGCAGATGCGCTTGTGTTTCTCTTTTGAACTCAATTGTTTGGGATATCTATCCTCCAAGTAAGAAGGGTTCTTGCCTTGCCAGGATTACTGCCATGTGATGTTTGTAAGTTGTGCGAGACTTCCAGCACTTGATGATGGTATAAGTGTTCTCGTTAGTTCCTAACCTATGGCTTCTTTTTTTCCCCTTACCTGCAGTTTCCCTGTGGTAGACCACTCCTAGTGCTTCTGTGAGGGTCTAGACTAGATGACAACAGAATCAGGACAAGAGGAGATGTCTCTCTGGCAGCAGTTTATTATTTTATCCACTTCCCTTTTCCCTGGGATGCATGGACGCATAGTGGTGGTAACTTCACTCTGGGTGTGGGTGCGTCCTGGAGAAGAAGGGGGGATTACTGCATTCCATCGTTCCTGCTGACATCTTTCAGAGGTTAGTGGTTACATTGAGTGAAGCCATTGACATCGTGGCACAGAGTGGCATTCTGGTCATACCATCGCTTCATCTCCTCCTGGCTGGCTTCCAGATTCGCCTCAGCGAGTTGTCTGAAATGCCGACTGTGGTTCCCGAAGGCCAGCATGTAGCTATATACATCCTGGGGAGGTTTCCTGAAAGATTGCTCCCAGCCTTCCTTGACCAGACCCAGAGGTCCTCTGACCAGGTGTCCATAGAGAAGCTCAAAGAGACTGAAACCTAGAGATTTCTGTGGCACCTCACGGTATGCAAACAACTGGCATGGCAAGAGGATGTCCCTCTTATGCCTCATAGGTTCCTCAAGACCCATATTCATGCCTTTTAGGGTTCGGTTGAACCTTTCAACCAACCCATTTCCTTGGGGGTGGTAAGGAGTGGTGAACTTGTAAGTTACCCCACACTCCTGCCACAGGGACTTCATATACTTAGAAATGAAGTTGGTACCCCACCACGGGGGCCGTCGCTGTCCTCAGAGGTATGCTTCAGGGTACTGGGTGGCATGGCCCACCAAGACCAGGATGAACCTGTTGCCCATGGCTGTCTTGGGGTCCAGTGGCCCCACAATGTCAATTCCCAACCGCTCAAAGGGGTTACTGACCAAAGGGAATGGCTGGAGAGGAACCTTCTGCTTCCTCCCACTCTTTCCACTTGCCTGGCAAGTCTGACATGTCCTGCAATGAGTGTCTTAACTCTTGCGCTTTTGGGGCCAATGAAAGTGGGTGACAAGTCTCTCAAAGGTCTTGTCCTGCCCCAAATGTCATGCCAACGGCACATCATGAGCCAGCCCCAGTAGGAAGGCTCTGAAGGTCTGGGGTACCACCAGCACACAGGCTGACCCAGGCTCATCAACCTTAGGCTCACTATACAGGAGACCATTCTCCCAGTAGATCCAATGGGATCCTGACTGATCACCTGCTGCCTGGCTTGCAGCCTGTTGTCGCAAGCCCTCAAGAGAGGGGCATTATCTCTGCTCCTTGCAGAATTCTTCCCTGGAGGGGCCTCCCTCTTGCTGCCAATGGGTCAGCTCAGGCAGGTCTCCCATTTCAGCTACCTGTTCCCCGGTAGCTCCAGGGCATCCCCCTTCAGGGTCTACCTCCTCCTGGGCCGTGGGAATTTTGGGGGCCGATTTCCCGCGCCCCCTGCCTCTTCTCTGTAAGGCAGGTTCCTGGGCCTCCCTCTCAGGCTCCAGGTCCTCTTGAGCACCCTCATGTGCTGCCCTTGAACGGGTGGTCACACACGCCCAGTCAGGCAGACCCACCATCTCCAAGTAAGTACTCTTCTCCACCTTTCCCGAAGGTGAGCTCTCTAAATCGTTCCCCAACAAACAGTCAACAGGCATGGTGGGCCTCACAGCTACCTGAAGAGTACCAGAGACCCCCCCCACTCAAAGGTAACCTGAGCCATTGGACAATGGCTCTCTGTGTTGTCGGCGGCAACAACTCGGCAAAATGCATGAGTGACAATCTGCTCTTGAGACACCAGGTGACACTTGACAGCTGTCACACTGGCTTCTGTATCTCTAAGAGACTCCACCTTGTGGCCATTAGTGTTCTTGGGCAGTTGGGCCCATGGGACCACCTCACAGTCTCCTAAAGAGACAAGGGACATTTCTGCGGGACCCCACCCACCTTGGACACCAATCTCCTCCCCCAAGGCTACACTCCATCTGCCAGTGGGTGCTGATTTTCCAAACAGGCGGCACCTGGGGTCACTCGCCTTGTGACCCAGGTCACCACAGTTGTAACACCTAAGGGGTCCCTGGGGAACAGGACAACCTGTCGGGACCCCTTGCTTTCTCTCAGGGGGAGGCTGGGAAACTTTCCCTTGGTTCCCTTGGGAATTACTTTGGGGCCCTTTGCGGAACTCCTTCTGTTTACCCTTGTCCCCCCCACTCTTCTGCTGGGGACCCTGCCCGCCTTTGGCTGAGTCTCCCATGTGACCTTTGTGGACCCGGGTGCTCACCCAGCGGTCCGCCTCCTCAGCAAGCTTCCTAAGGTTAGTCAGCCTGCTATCAATCAGGCGCAGCTCTGGAAAACAATTATTGGACAAGTGCTCCCATGCAATCAAATTAAAGAGACCTTGAAAATCATTAACTTTGCTGCCCTTTGCCCAACCATCCAATGCTCTGCAAAAGAAAGTGACATATTCCACCCAGGTACTGTTCTCTATCTTCTTACAATACCTGAACCTCTGCCTAAAGAGTTCAGGGGTCAAACCATACCTAGACATTTATGCATCCTTCATGTGGCTATATGAATTGTGGACTTCAGAAGGCAATTCTAACAGTGTATCCCGCCCCTCACTAAAGAACCTTCCCCACAACCCCGTTCCCCAATCTCTCAGGGACCCAGTGGGAAGACATGGCTACCTCATAGGCTCTGAACCACTGCCCAATATCCTCATTTTCATAAAATTCTTTCACCACATTTTTAGGAATATACACTCTAGATTCCACAGGCACTGGCGGTATGCTGCTACCAGAGGGAGTAATTTCTAAGCTCACGGCTTTCAATTCCAACTCCCTCAAACCCTTTTCAGGTTCATACTGCAATTTCGTTTCCTCTAGGGCCAATCTCCTATTTTCTAACTCCAGTTGCCCATTCACTTTGAGCTTGGTCATCTCCATTTCGGGCCTCCTACATCTCTCCCTGTCCTCCAGCTCCTCTGGAGACAGACTCTTGCCAGAAACACTGCTACCTGTGGGGTAAGGTGGTCTCCTTCCTCCTGGGCTCACTGGCCCTTCCAGCTGCACATCACCCCATCCTCATTCTCAGGGGTTTTCCTTGCTTCTACCCAGGCCCTCCTGTTGAGCCCAATACTGGAAATATTGAATTTCTTGCAGAAGTGCTTTAGCTGCCTTACTGTGTAGCTTTCCAGTCTCTCCTCTTCCCAATCTCCTTCAACAGAGGCTATGGATTCTGCTTTCCCCATGACAGCTGAATTAGGCATCTCTCAAAAATAGAAAATCCCAGAAAGAAATCTACCAAAAAGTATGTAGTCGTGTTTTGGTCTGCACTCACTAGTAGTGTTCACCAAGCACTATACATAAGTCACAAATGCAAGTCCAGAATCCTCACCGCTGACCACCAATGTTAGATTTGGGGGTCTCTAGTTGGCACAGGTAGGTACTTGTGACAAATAGGGACCCTTGCCTCTAGTCAAGGTAAGGGGGTACACTGCTAAAATAACCCCTGCTCACCCCCTTGGTAGCTTGGCACAAGCAGACAGGCTTATCTCAGAGGCAGTGTGTCAAGCATTTGTGACCACATACAGTAATCAAGTGACAACATTACAGATGAACACCACACAGGTTTTATATCAAAAATAAGTATTCTTTATATAGACTGAACACAAGACCTTAAACGACAAACATCCACAATACTATACTTAAAATGGTAGTTTTAGCTTAGTTCTGTTCAGTTCTCAAAATGCAACACTTTAAGTCAATGTACCTATCGATGCGTGACACTTCCACAACAAAAGTGTTCCAGCGATGGAAATGCAGCAAAGTTCCGTGCAAAGAAATAAAGACGTGAAGATCTTACAGTTGGGGCACGCTTCTCCGATGATGCGAGAAGTGTCGATTCGATGCGTCAGCTGCAGTGGCGACACCCTTGTTCAGCGATGCGACTGCAACAGCCTCGGCTGCAGCACTCTTCCCCGACGTTGCAAGACGCTTCCGCCCAATGCGACAACAACAGCAGCGATATCCAAGATGTGACGGCAGCAGCTCCGACGGCGGCATACTTCTCTGTGGATGTGAGGCGCTTTTCTTGATGCGGTGCAATACGACAGCTACAGCGGCGACATCCACGATGCGACGGCAGCAGCAGCGACGATGACATGCTTCTTCCTCGTTGCGAGACGCTTCTCTGGATGCGGTGCAATACGACAGCCACAGCAGCGACATCCAAGATGCGACGGCAGCAGCAGCGACGGTGACACGCTTCATCTTCGTTGCGAGACGCTTCTCTCGATGCGGTGCAGTACGACAGCTACAGCGGCGACATCCAGGATGCGACGGCGACACGCTTCTTCCTCTTGAGTCGCGCTTCCAGCTCCTTGCGACACGCAGTCCCTCAAAAAGCCCAAAAAAGCAGCAGGCACTTCCCAAGGAACTCTGGGGAGCTGGGGGTTGAAGTCTGTTGTCCCTGAGACTTCAGCAGGAGGCAAGCTCTGTTCCAAGCCCTTGGAGATCCTTACAAGTTGATGAAAGTCCACAAAGTCCCCATCCAGGATGCGACGGCAGCAACAGCGACGGCGACATGCTTCTTCCTCTTGAGTTGCGCTTCCAGCTCCTTGCGACACGCAGTCCCTCAAAAGGCCCAAAACAACAGCAGACACTTCCCAAGGAACTCTGGGGAGCTGGGGGTTGAAGTATGTTGTCTCTGAGACTTCAGCAGGAGGCATGCTCTGTTCCAAGCCCTTGGAGATCCTTACAAGTTGATGAAAGTCCACAAAGTCCCTTTCTCCTCTCTTTGGCAGTCAGGCAACCACTGCAGGCCAATCCACCAAGCAGCACTTCAGCTTAGGGATAGTCTCTCCTCAGTTTCTCTCATGGTTCCACATCTCAGCAAAGGTTTCTTC
The DNA here is from genome assembly GCF_964261635.1 of Lissotriton helveticus. Classification (NCBI taxonomy): domain Eukaryota; kingdom Metazoa; phylum Chordata; class Amphibia; order Caudata; family Salamandridae; genus Lissotriton; species Lissotriton helveticus. The sequence continues at coordinate 47,994,436 of NC_136073.1, forward strand.
TTGTTTGTCCAAAATGGATCTCATTTCTTGGGATCAGGGTCCCAATATTTATACCCCAAAATCCTTTGTTCTCTGAGGGCAGAGGGGCCTTTGCCTAGTCCAAACCAGTCCTGGAGCACTCTGTTTACAAGACTCCTTCTTTCTTTTCACAGTGCAGGGCAGAAACATCAGACGCCCCACAGGAGGTGGAACCAGCATTGTGGAGGGAAAGCACAGCCCTGGAGCACTTTGTTGACATGATTCCTTCTCTTCTTTCACAGTGCAGGACAGAGACATCAGCCACACCACAGGAAGTGGAGCCAACATATAGATGCAGATCTCTCTATTCACCACTAGGCTGACTCATTCTGTCTCCTGGAATCCCCAGCCCTGTCACTCAATCTCCAGACAAGGAATACACAACCTAGCAGAGACGGCAGGCTTTGGATAGTTAGACAAGAAAATACTTACTTTCTAAAAGTGGTATTTTCAAACACAGAATGTTAAAATCAACTTCACTAAACAATGGATTTTATCATTCTGAGTTCAGGCCTACTAAATTCGGATTTCTACCATGTTCCCTGAGTCCGTTTGGATTATAAGAATGTAATAATCTAACTGCCCATTCTGGCCTATGGAGAACAGGTAGCCTTGCAATAGTGAAAAACGAAAATGGCTGTAATTCACTATTAGGACATGCCACACACACCAGGGCATGTCCTACCTTATACTTACAATGCTCCCTGCCCATGGGCCTACCATAGGGGTGTCTGATAGGAAGAAAAGGGAAGGTTTAGGGACTGGCAAGTGGGTGCACTTGCCCAGTCAGCATGACAGTACTAGACTACATACAGGCTCTGCAATGGCTGGCCTCAGACACATTTTACAAGGCTGCTTCTGTGGGTGGCACAGCCAGAGCTGCAAGCTCACCAGCAGCATTTGGATTTACAAGCCCTGGGCACACTCAGTGCACTTTACTAGGGTCTGACAAGTAAACCAAACAAGCCAATCATGGAATCACTAATCCATATATTCATTTACAATAGGGAGCACTTGCACTGTGGCACTGGACAGCTGTGGCACAGTGCCCAAAGCATCTAACACCAGCAAAAACACATGAGGCAACTGCAAAAATGGAAGAGAGACCCACGCTAATGATGCCAGGTCTAACAGGCCTGTAGGAAAAATACAGAACATTAACTATTTGCTTGCCAATGGGGATGGCTCCACCTGCTGAAGACTGCACAAGATTGATAGGTTTGTGCCCACAATGATTATATATAATCACAGGGTGATGAAAATCCCAAATTCTGGATTTGACCCCGTAGATACAGGAAGTGACTACAATCTTGTTATAGTCTTATCTTCTTTATTTGAGTGCAAGTGAAAGCAAAGACTGCTGACACATGTTTCGCCCAAAGGCTAGCAGGCCAGGGCTTTTTCAAGGCAAGTTTTAGCAGCTTCTTAATATAAAGTCTACAGTCGTCACAAAAATCATCCGTTTAAAGAGAACATGGGATGTATAGAATATTGAGCTCAATCAAACCAAATAGAATATTCTACACATCCCACATGGGGATGTTCTCTCTAACCGGATGATTTTTGTCAATGACATATAGCTGACGGATGATAACATCATGAAACACTTGACAAGATTAGATTGTGTAATTTTAGGAATTGCTCACATGGGCTACAAATTTAATTAAAAATAATAAAAAATTGCCCACCTCAGTGTCCTTTTTCTGTCAAGTGAAGGCAAACGCCTTGCGACACACTTCTTAGAGAAATATGTGTTGCTTCAACCCCCAACAACATTAAAAAGTCTATAATACATATTGGGATTCCTAAATGTTGGCAGAACATACGTTCCAGATTACGCTGAATAGGGTAAACCATTCTACGACTTGATACGTCCAGACTTCTTTAGCACACATTGGACAGAGGAACACAAAATATTTAACGTTCATGACAAGGTGGCATGATAGCTTCCAAAATGAACACACACTTGTGAACACAACTAACCTGGCGATCTGCTTCATTGTGGGAACATCAGGAAACTCATGTTCAATGAAGGTAACACAGTACAGATTGCATATAAATCACATTTATACACTAATGCTGAAATACGTTTTGCACCTACTGAAAAAATCCTGGCAGCAGTGCAGGCTTCTGTGGTGAGAGAGCGGGCCCTGACTCAGGGTGAACACATTATTGCTTTGACCCCGGTGCCAACCTTGGAGGCCGTCACCAAAGCAAGCATTACAAAAGCGAAAGCTTTAAATCCACTATGAATACAATGGGCTAACTCACTCACCTCAAACGATGTAGACTACAGATTTGATTCTACACTACAAACACAAGCTTTTCTGCAGTAGGAACAAGAATATCCTCTGACTAATTAAATAATGCCTCTAGATGGCTATGATTACATCATATATACTGATTGTTCAGCCCAGCCTACTGTAGGGACTAAGCACCAATGCTCGGTGTGTGCACAATTGTGAAAAGGCGCTTGCATGATGGAGAATTCCATCCTCAGGAAACCTACACGCAGTCACTTGGTGACTGCACAGCGCAGCTGGCAGAACTAATGGCTCTAATTCTGGCACTAGGAAATATGGATCCCGGATTCCCCACTCTTATAGTTGTGATTCGTATTACTGTGCCCAGTCCTAAATTGAATACCTACACTATTAAAGCCAGAATGGATTAATTGGTTCAAAGCATTGCACAATAAAGCACAAGATGCTTTGGGAACAGATTGCAAAGCTAAAAGACAGCTTTACACAGACTTATGTAATCCCTACTTTGAGTTATCAACATGTTGGCGTTCACATTGCAGGGAATTCCATGGCTGATGGTGCCGCAAAAGCAACAGTTTGCACTGCTGAGGTTGCTGCACTTACTCGTTATCGCACAAGGATAGAAAGAGACATCATGGTGGAAGTCAATACTGCTTGCAATGACACCCACCTGCCTAATGGCTTTCCACTCAAATACTACAAGTTAGATGCTCAGAACATACCATATGCTCACATTCCTGGAGAGGGGGATATAGTAATACAAAACACTGCTCGAATATTGTGGTCAATACTAACTGCCCATGAGGGTCTGGCTTCTGCACATGTGGGAGGAAGCTGCTATAATTTCATTATTGCAGCAGCGCTATTGATGTTATGTTATAGGCTGATTTGTATCGCACACTGTTAGTCGAGACTGTCCTGGCGCGTAGAGGAAACAAAGACAGCATACACCGGGAATCTAGAGGGGTGGTTTAAACAGATGTGTTTTTAATAGTTTTTTAAAAATGGCCAGATCCATCGTATGCCGTAGTTGGTTTGGCAGGGTGTTCCACATATTGGCTGCTCTAACCGCCAAGGATTTGCCCCCTAGGCGAGCTTTCCGAAACCTAGGGACAACCAGGCTTCTAAGTGCTGCCGAGCGTAATTGTCGCGTCGGCTGGTAGAACTTAAACCTAGCCCTCAAGTAGGCTGGACAGGGACCATGAAGGGCTTTATGAGTCAAGACCAAGGCCTTGTAGCATACTCTTTGGGTCACCGGAAGCCAATGCAGTTCACATAGTTGTTTGCGGACACTTAGTTTCCTAGGGATGTCAAAAAGGAGCCTAACCGCCACGTTTTGTACCACCTGCAGTTTCCCTAGAAGAAACACCGGAGAGCCAATATACAGGGCATTGGCATAATCCAGTCTCGAGAGTATGAGAGCCCTGGCCACAGCCTCCTTAGCTGCTCTAGGGAGGAGGGGAAAGAATTTCCTTAGGGTTGTAAGGGTGCCAAAACATGTTCCCGCTAATCTTTTGATCTGTTCTCGGAAGCACATATCAGCCCCAAACCAAATCCCTAAGTTCTTGGCTATCCCATAGTCACCCTTTGGACAAGGTGATCCTGTGGGCCACAGTGATTCTTTAAAAGCTATGGGGAATTGTCCGTAAAGAAGTATTTTGGATTTCTCCTCATTACATTTCAGGCTGGCCTGGGCCAGCCAGGCAAATACTGACGACAGACAGTGCTGAGCTTTTCCAGTTTGTAAATCATTACCTTTCCAAGTGAAGAGGAGTTGGGTGTCATTGGCGTAGGCCATAATTTCGGCACCCAAACTTTCTGCCAGGTATATCAGGGGGTCATATGAACAGTGAAGAGTAGGGGGCTAAGTGTTGAACCCTGAGGGACCCCAGTTTCCACTTTGTTATCAGACGAGTGGAATGGAGGCAACCATACTTGTTGGAAGCGGTCTTTAAGAAATGATTCCACCCATCTTAGTGCCGAGTCTGCGATGCCGATGTCCGACAGCCTGGAGAGGAGCTGGAGATGGGGGACCGTATCGAACGCGGCAGAGAGGTCCAATAAAATCAAAGCCGCTCTGCCGCCCCCATCTAGGCATTCTTTGATGACCTCCGAGACCTCTACAAGCGCCGTCTCGGTGCTAAAAGATGATCTAAAGCCAGATTGAGCAGGGTGCAGGGCCCCTGAGGCTTCCACAAACTTCTCAAGTTGTCTGAACGCCACCTTCTCGCAGACCTTCGTAAGAGCTGGGAGAAGGGAAATGGGGCGATAGTTCGAAGGGAGCAATGGATCAGCCGTAGGCTTTTTCATCAGGGGAAGGAGTTTAGCGTGTTTCCACTGAGAGGGCATTGCGCCTGACTGCAATGATTCATTAATCAAGGTCGCTACTATAGGAGCGATTACATCAGCAACCCCACTAAGAACCCTAGCTGGACAGGGATTTGCCGGGGACCCTGACTTAAGGGACTTAAGAATAGCCGTCACATCCTTCACTTCTACTCTATCAAAGCAAGAGAGGAGCTGGGTTGGCACGATATTATCCTGAAGTGTCCAAGTAAGAGATAGGTGGACAGGAGCGGGAAGCTTAAGGCTGGCCTGTATCTTTTGAATGTTGTCAATAAAAAAGGTGGACAGCTTCTCACACCAGCTGGGGGATGTAGGTGCGGAAGAGACCTCTGCCATTGGAGAAGTAAAGCTCCGCACAATAGCAAAGATTTCTCTGCTATTGTTCTTAGCTCTAGAGATTCTCTCGGCGAAGAAATCACCTTTTGCCAGCTTAATGGCAGCATAGTACTCGCATTGTGCCTTGCGTAGTATCGCCTTGGCTATGGAGCAATACTCCCATCGCCAGGCCCGCTCTAGCTCTTTACAACCTAACTTCAGGGTTTTTAAGCGGTCAGTGTACCATGGATACGAAGGAGAGACTCGTGGTCGGTTGTTCCCTGAAGGGAGGGGGAGTGTTTTTATAGCAGTGCTCATCCATTCCGAGAAGTTTTCCACTGCCCCCTTTATGTTACAGGCGCCTGCAGGGCGGGACTGGGCTAGAGCGGTGGATAGGGCTGGAATGTTAATTTTTACTGGGGGGGGCCGTGGTTCCCATTCCTCGGTTTGCGCGGGCTGCCTAAATCCCAAGAAAAACAGATCCGATAGTGGTCTGACCATGTGACAGGGCGGGGAGTCACAGATACCAGGGCGAAATTGGAGCAGACTAGGTCAAGACAGTGACCTCCTGAATGAGTAAAATCAAGAACCTGTTGTGAAAGGAGGGTTGCGTCACACAGATCCAATAGATCAGGGCTGCAGGATTGTCCATATGAATATTAAAGTCTCCCAGCAGCAGGAATTTGGAGAACCTCAATGCTCTTTGTGTGACAACCTCCTCCAGAGATTTGAGGAAGGTGCCTGGGGGACCGGGGGGGGGGGGCGATATATCAATATCCCACCTAAGGTGAAGTGAGGGGAAAGGGCTAAAGAAAATTCCATCGCTTCCCCTTCTAGAATGTCCCCTGTACATTCCTTTGTTAGAATCCAATTGTCCCTAAAAATCATGGCAATGCCTCCGCCTCTGCCAGTATTACGATCGAGCCTGGCTATCCTGTACCCACGCGGAGTGGCTAGCTCGATTACTGGCGCGCAGAAATCATGTAACCAAGTCTCCGTAATGAACAGGATGTCGAGGCACTCGTCCACTATCAACTCTTGAATCTCCTCCGTGTGTTTGACCATCGAGCGAGCATTAATAAGTGCTGCTCGAATGTTGGTATAATGATCAATCCTACACGGAGCGACAGATGAGTGGTTCGTGAACTGAAACCGGCAGGCGGGACAGTTACGTGTCATGGAGTGTAATACTTCCCACTGTTTGGAGATGTTGCATGGGTCTTTATTAAGTGCGAGCAGAGCCTCACGACTGTAGCCTATTATTTCACCTCCAGACTCTACCACCCCAGCACCGGCATTCCTGGCCCAGTGCGCGGACGGACGCAGACGGGCGCAGACGGGCTTACCTTAGGCGCACCTTCGGCGCGCCATCGCCGAGCCCGCTGCGCTTGTCCGCTGCGCGACCGGGGACACATGCGCAATTTATGTCCTGCCTCCCCAGGTAAGCTAGACCGCTAACTCCGGCCCAACCTAGCTCTGGGAAACACAAGATGGCGCCTCGCCCTCCACACAATCGGCACTGCCACTGCTTTCTGAACAGACCAGGGACTTTGTCCTTAAACGCGACATCTGCCAGCAGATGAAGGGTTCCACTGTAGCGTGTCCAGCCTAGACACCTCTACTGATTTCAAACAAGCCTCTGGCTTGTGTCTGTTTGGACCATTGCGGCCCTCTGTCATCAGATGGGGCTTACAAGTACATCTTGGTAGCAGTGGATTCCTGCTCTCCATTCCTGTCGGTATGGCCATAGCTGTCGACTGACACGCTACGTTATAAAGGATCTGCAAGTCTTTATCTGGACTTACGCAGTTGGCACATTACATTCTGACCAGGGCCCTGCGATTAGCTCCAGGGCTTACAAAGAGGCCATGGGAAATTTGGGTGTGACCTTGCGTTTCTCATCTCCATACCATCCCAAGGGAAATTCGGTTGTGAGGAGGAAAAACCATGACTTAAAGCAGTCTTTAACAGCGAGAGTGCTAGGCTCCGGTCGCAGTTAGGGCCATCACCTTTATGAGTGTCCAAAGGGTATTCATTAACACGCCGAGAAATGCCTATGAGATCCTGTTTGGGGTCAAGTTTTGTGTCCCAGGCCTCGACAATGCCAGCACAGTGGTGGCTGAAACACCATTTGACATCAATGAACGTTTGGCTGTTTTACAGGAACTGAACAACGTCCAGGACAAACACCGCAACATCCAAGTAAAACGCGCCAGCACTGGAGAAGTGAAGGTAGTCCCGGCGAGGCCCGACTGGATCCCGAAGGTTGGGGATCTGGTCAGGGAAAAAATAGTGGACAAGTAAGAGTTTGGGCCATCCTACAGAACGCCTGTACCTTTTCTGGCTGTTGAAGGTACCAGTTCTGTACTTTTTCAGTCCCTTGCCAGTCGCAAAGACAAACAATTTGTCTGGTCAAACCACACTATATGACTGATTCGCAACAGTAAGCCGCGTGGGCTCCTGGGTAGCTATCTACCTCCTCTCACTACCGTACAGGAAGTTGTAATGTTAGCTTTCATAACTGAAGAAGCATTCTCTCTCCAATGAGAGACAACAGTCAACAGCAACAAAGTATGTCTTCTACTTGTTACATCTACTACAGCTGAACAGTCAACTAGTACAGAAATACAGATTTCAATTCAACAACCTGAGAAAAACACGGTCTACGACAATCTACCACAGATCAAGTCATCTGCCAGTTCCAGAAAACCTGCTGAAATAGATCGGACTGGCTCTGGCTACTTTATCGACTTTGTTGACTTCTCATTGGATTCAACTCATTCACTGCCACCACCACTTTTTCCTTTCAGTTTGAAAGTGCGTGTTTTCTATCTTCTATCTTTGGCTGAAAAGGCCATATTTTGTTTCTCCATGGTTACATCTTTGGATTACAATTGCATTACTTTTCCTAGTCCTTTGGATTAGTTTTGTGACAGTATTTTTCCTGCTTCTGAATGGATATTCCCTTCTAGAACACTCTGCAGTACAGCTGGTGAACTTGGTTCTTAAAACTACATTCGTCATCAGACCGAGAACATAGACCTTCCCCTGGTGAACATTACAGCTGTTCCTGTTCCCGATGGGATTGCTAGCGATAGGGTATCATGTGATGTTTATGGCCCCACTGAGCTTTTACAATTTCCATATTTGTTCAAAATTTCTTTGAATGATGTCATTAGCCCATGTACTGAAGATTGGGACATTGATACAGTGCACAATCTTCTGGAAGATCAAGAGCATTCAACTGTGATTTCTTCTGATGAATTGTATGATGGTACATCTAATTATGACAACATATTTTGTTTTCAACATTACGGTTATCATTTGCTGCATAAAGTAAGTATTCCACGTGCTATTTACAATTGCACCCATTGGAAATTTTGCCCTACACCACCACAGGGTAGTTCAAAAACATTTGCACAGAAGTTCGCTTATTTTTCTGGTTACGATACATCTGACCCAAACTTCTCTCCATGGCTGCCAGTATATCCTTAACCCTCAGATTCCTGCCTATCGTCTGTAGATACCTCCTCGAACCTTGTAATGATCCCTCTCCATGTTTGCAAATCCTCCTCTGTATGTTCGTCCCTCCTACATTGACGGAGCCACATCTCTTCTGCTACCTCTCATTCGTTAACATCTTTGATTCATCCTTGTTTCCTGGGTCCTAACGGACTCATCCATGAAATACCAACCCGCGGTTTTGCTAGAAGCAGAGCCAGTTGCATAAATTTCCACTCCATTTTCCTGCCCTTCTGTTTCCTGACAATCCCCAGTAGACATGCGGTTGGGTCCAGTTCCACTGCTACACCCTCAATACACTCCAATCTCCGGACCACTAACTCCCAATAAGAATGTACCAGGGGACAGTATCAGGCTAGGTGAAGAAAGGTTGCATCTGTCTGTTTTGGCGGGTCTATTCTATGTATGAACACCGGAGTGATATATGTGTGGTTTATGTAATTCAAATGTACTAGCTTGAACCATGCATTGCACGTCCCCTGCTTGACTAATGCGCAAATACCTTTCCATTGTGCGTGTTCTATAAAAAATATGCCTGCCTGTGCCATAATGACCAAGAGATTTTCTTATATAATCTTTTTCAAATACTTATTTAAAACCTCCAGCGCCATCGCAAACAACAGAGGTGACAATGGGCACCCCTGTCATGTGCCTCTCCTGACCTTCCGATGGGCATAACATAGTCTACCCAACCTGACCCTGGCCTTGGATTCAGTCTATAGTAAACTCACCCAGTTTATAAATCGAGATCCAAACCCCATTGCCACCAGGACCACCAGGTGGAACTGCCAGTTCCCAGTGTCAAACGCCTTGGGGATATCAATGGATACCTTGGCTAATTCTCCCTCCCTGTCCTCCACTTCATGCATGACATGCATTAACCGCCTAATATTCATGGTAGTGCACCGCCTGGGTATAAACCCACACAAGTCCTGCTGGACCAACCTGACAATCTCCAGTCCCAGTCGCAATGCGAGAATTTTACACAGGATCTTCCTATTTATATTTATCATCGTGATCGGACAATAGGAGGACAGGTCAGATGCCACAGCACCGTGCTTCAAGATCATTGCAATGGTACCTTCGCGCATTGACGTCAGGAGTACTTTCTTAGCTAGTGGGTCTACATAGACCTCGAGTAGGAGGGGAGCCACCACTGTACTATAGGCCTGATAGAATTTGGCTGTGCAGCCATCAATTCCTGGCATTTTCCCCATTGGAAGAGACTTCCTTGCTGCCTGAAACTCCTCTAATGTGAGATCAAAGTCCAGTTCCTGCCCTGCCACTTTACCCAGCTGTAGGATCTGTATCCCTGCCAAATATTCAGTGAGTCCTTCATGGTCCGGGTCACCTGTTTACACGCTCCAAGTGCTCCCAAAACACCTTCAATATGTTACTCTGGGTTCGTGTCTCACCTCCTCGGGGATCAGTAAGGTGGAGTACAGGGATATGGGGCAGCTCACGGCAAAGGATCCAAGCCAAGAGTCTTTCCGATCAATCTCCCTCCTGATCAAGCAATTGTTGGTAACATTTCAGTGTATAATGCTATAGCCTTCGCCACCGGCCTCAATAGCTCCATTTCAGTTTTCTGTTCATACTGCTCCCCACATGTCCGCCTCTGCAAGGCTGCCAAGGCTTCCTCCTTATGATGGAGTTCTGTCTGTAGTGTGCGTCGCACTCCACAGGAAAGACCGACACAGCTACCCCTTAGCACCACTTTCAGTGCCTCCCATTCTGTCGCACGAATCTAGGTGGTCATCCAGTTCATGTCAATATAGTCTGTATGGAACTCCGCTATTGTTTCCCTACCAACCTGTTCCTGCAGTATCTCAGAAGGAAATCTCCTTGAGTAGCGGGATCAGGGACTTCCCCTACATTGGAATCGACATTCATGATCAGATAAATATTGTGTCAGAAGTGCTACCTCCTGGACACTAGTGGCAGTCTATTGCGTTACCAATCTTCGATCCAACCTGCTATATGTACCATGTGTGGCTGAGTAACATGTATATTCTCAGTGCCCTCGGTGAATGTCCCTCCAGACTTCGCTGAACCTCAGTTGAGACATAACTTCGATCAACCTGGTTGTCATCCTAGGTTTAGTGCCCTGTGGGGGAAGGTGGCGAGCCAAATCCCCATTCACGACACAATGAAAATAGGCCACCCAGAGCGTTTTAATCCTAGTCGTAGCCAACATTACATCTTTCAGTGTAGGGTAAAAAGAGTCATCATCAGTATTTGGACCATATTAATTAATGACCTCCATTTCCTGGCCATCTAATGTACCCGGAACCAGTATGTATCGGCCCTCCACATCTGCCTCCATGTATGCTAATGCAAACGGGAAACAACCTTTACAACACAGTCATTACATCGTACTACCTTTACATTGCATGTCATTACAACGCAGCCATTACATTGCATGTCACTACACCGCATGTCATTACAATGCATGTCACTACAACGCAGGCATTACATCGCAAGTCATTACAATGCATACCATTACAACGCATAGTACCCTTACACTATCCGACATTTTCCCTACTGTTGCACTCCTGGAGTTAGAATATTAATTTTTACCCCTACACTATCCAATACTTACCCTACTGTTGCACTCACTGGAGGTAAAATAGTAATTATTAACCCTATAGTATCCAACACTTACCTTAAATGCAATGTAATGGTATGCTATGTAAAAGAATGCGTTGTAAAGGATGGTGCAATGTAAAAACTGCGCTGTAAAGGCATGTATTGTGAATGTATGCATTGTAACGTTATACATTCGATGCAAACTGCACCCCATGAGCTATCCAAACCAGCACTTCCCAAGAGAACGACAAGTAGGTAGCGTAATATATCTGCCCCTTCCATTTGTTTGCAATCTTTTTAGCTTTAGTCTCGGTTAAGTGGGTCTCCTGGAGACATGCTATAGCAGCCACATGACATTTGAGAAGTGATAGCACTCAAGAGCATTTATTACAAGTGCCAAGTTCTCTCACATGCCAGGAAAGAGGTTTATAGTTAGTAGTCACAGTCATTGTGTCGTACATTCTGATATACCATTTTCTGAAATGCTAACATAGCTACATCCCCCTCGTAACAATCAGAAAACCCTTTCCATATGTAACTTCAGAAACAAACTTCCCATGCCCCACCCTCCCACGTGCAACCATAGTACCAGCATCTGACAACAGGAGCCCGCTCACAGTTGTGTCAGGATGAACACAACAACCCAGTTGGTCCAACAGGGACCTACTAACTGAAGCAAAGAACCAGCCACCTCCCTAGTCAGGCACCCTTACCATCATCCCCACATTTAAAATCTCAAGCAAAAGAGACTCATGTGTAGCGCAAAGAACCATCCAGGATCCCGCATACTCCAAACACAAGTACAGCATGCAGCCACAGTATATGAGTTAAGAATCAACTATGAAAATTAGGTAAACCGAACATTTTCATGAGACGCCATTTTCCCACCTGAATAGATCTCTGACAGCTCAATCAATAAAGCATCTCTTAATGGCATCTACATAGCCCCCTCAACCCTCCCAGCTCCCACCCTCAATAATAGCTGTGTCCGGAATCATCTTAAACTTGGGGCTCGGGATCCTTGATGCAGAATACACCGATGATGATTGCGCAGGTGACATTCCACTTCCTTCAGAGGATATCAGGAGGGTCAAATGCATTGCTCCATCCTCCCTAATATGTATTCTGTCGGAGCCAAAGGGAGACAAGTTCAGATTGTCAGTGTCGATGTGGGTCCTTGCAGGCATTATACGAAGACGCATTCCTATTTTCCGGCGTCGACAAGGACCATCACCTGAGATAGTAGCAGCATCTCTTACCTCAAGCCGTTTCCAAACATCTTCAGGTTTGTCAACGAAGTGGGCTTTATCATTGTGCAGGACTTTCAACTTAGCTGGATACAATACCATATATCTCAAACCCATTGCTCTCTGTTCTGTTTGGTGGCCATGAAGGACGTGCACTGTTTCTGAACCAGTTTTGGGTAATCCGGAAAGATAGCTCTGTTACTGTTCTCAAATCGAGGACCTTCTTGATCCCAAGTCAAGTCAAGTCAAGAAATTTATATAGCGCGCTACATACCCATAGGGTCTCAAGGCGCTTGAGGAAGGGTGGGGAATTACTTGTCGAATATCCAAGTTTTAAGTTGCTTTCTGAATGCTAGGTGGTTCTGAGTAAGGCGAAGGTGAGTGGGAAGTGAGTTCCAGGTTTTAGCTGCCAGGTAGGAGAAAGATCTACCTCCCATGGTGGTTTTGTTGATGCGAGGTACAGTGGCAAGGGCTTGGTTGGAAGATCGTAGCTGACGGGAGGGGGTGTAGAAGGACAGTCGTGTGTTGAGGCATTCGGGTCCAAGGCCCAGATGTAGGTAAAATAGATTTACCGATTTTAAATTACCGAATCATACCGATTCGGTAATTAAAAATCGGTAAATCTAAGGGGTTGAGATGTAGGAACATCCAGATGTTCCTGCTACCGAATCGGTAAAAATCGGTATTTACCGATTCGGTAAATACCGACCGGTAATGGCCCATTCATTCCTATGGGCTTTGAAGCCCATAGGAATGAATGGGGCATTACCGGTCGGTATTTACCGAATCGGTAAATACCGATTTTGACAAGGGTGCAGGGGGTGTCACTTTGACACCCTCTAGCACCCCCAAAAAAGATTCGGGGGCCATGTGGCAGGCATACCTGCCCTAAGGGCAGGTCTGCCTGTCATATGGCACAGGTGTGCATGCACACATGTGCATGCACACCGGAATCGGTTTTTTACCATGAAGTTGGATTTCATGGTAAAATACCGATTCTGTAAGGCTTGTGGGACTCAGAAGAGTCCCACCTACATATCAAAAATACCGAATAGGTATAAATACCGATTCGGTATTTTACAGATTCGGTAAATTTACCGATCGGTAAATTTACCGAATCTGTAAAATAATGTGTCCCTACATACCGATTACTGAATACCGGTCGGAAACGGCCGAAAATACCGATTTTCGGCCGTTACCGACCGACCTACATCGGGCCCCAAGTTCGTATAGTGCTTTGTGTGCGTGGGTTAGGAGGCGGAAAGTAATCCTCTTATTTACGGGGAGCCAGTGGAGGTTTTTCAGGTGACCAGAGATGTGTTCTTTACGCGGGATGTCTAGTATGAGCCTGGCTGAAGCGTTCTGGATGCGTTGGAGTTTTATCTGGAGTTTTGCGGTGGTACCGGCGTATAGGGTGTTTCCGTAGTCCAGGCGGCTCGTGACCAGTGCGTGGGTGACCGTTTTTCTAGTTTCGGTGGGGATCCAGCGAAATGTTTTTTTGAGCATGCGAAGAATGTTGAAGCAAGATGATGAAACGGCGTTGACTTGTCTGGTCATCGAGAGTGAGGAGTCCAGGATGACGCCCAGGTTCCGTGCGTGGTCCGTCGGGATGGGTGCTTTTCCAAGGGCCTCTGGCCACCAAGAGTCATCCCAGGCGGAGGGGGAGGTGCCTAAGATGAGGACTTCTGTTTTGTCTGAATTCAGTTTCAGACGGCTGTGCTTCATCCATTCGGCTACTTCTTTCATTCCTTCATGTAGATTGGTTTTGGCGGTGTTAGGGTCTTTGGTGAGTGAGAGGATCAGTTGAGTGTCGTCAGCGTAGGAGATGATGTTGAGATTGTGTTGGCGAGCGATGGCCGCAAGTGGGCTCATGTATACGTTGAAGAGGGTGGGGCTGAGTGACGATCCTTGTGGCACGCCGCAGATGACTTCAGAGGCCTCTGACTTGAATGGTGGGAGGCGGACTCTCTGGGTTCTTCCGGTGAGGAACGAGGTGATCCATTCCAGTGCTTTTCCTTGGATTCCGACATTTCTGAGGCGCTGTAGAAGGGTGCTATGACAGACTGTCGAAGGCAGCGGAGAGGTCGAGGAGGATGAGGGCGACTGTGTCTCCATTGTCCAGTAGGGTTCGAATGTCGTCTGATGCTGCGATAAGTGCGGTCTCAGTGCTGTGTTTGGCTCAGAAGCCGGACTGTGAGGAGTCGAGGGATTTGTTGGTTTCGAGGAAGGTAGCGAGCTGGTTGTTGATAGCTTTCTCGATGACTTTGGCCGGGAATGGAAGAAGCGAGATGGGGCGGTAGTTTTTGAGTTCGTTGGGGTCGGCTGTGGGTTTTTTCAGAAGGGCGCTGAGTTCTGCGTGTTTCCAGCTTTCCGGGAAGGTGGCGGAGTTGAGGGAGCAGTTGATGACATCTCGGAGGTGTGGTGCTATGATGGAGTCTGCTTTGTTGAAGATGTGGTGAGGGCATGGGTCAGTTGGGGATCCTGAGTGGATGGAGTTCATTAGGCGGATGGTGTCCTCAGTGGAGATTGGGTTTCAGTCGTTAAGGATGTTCAAGGGGGGTGAAGGTCCTGCGGAAGGTTGGGTGGGTTGGTCTCCGGGTCGGTTGTCGAAGCTGTTGTGGATGTCTGCGATTTTGTTGTGGAAGAAGGAAGCTAGGGAGTCGCAGAGGGCTTGGGAGGGGGTGATGTCGTTGGAGTTGGTTGATGGGTTGGTAAATTCTTTGACGATGTTGAATAATTCCTTGCTGTTGTGGGCGTTGTTATCTAGTCGGTCTTTGAATGCGGCTTTCTTGGCAGACCGGATTAGTTGGTGGTGTATGCGGGTGGCGTTTTTGAAGGCGTCCCTGGTGTTGTGGTTTGGGTCTTTCTTCCAGGCCTTCTCGAGGGAGCGACAGAGTTTCTTCGATTTCTTAAGATCATCGTTGAACCAGGAGGCGTTTTTGCTGCCTAGTTTGAATTGACGTTTTTTCAACGGTGCTAGGATGTCGGCGCTGTTGGATATCCATTGGGTGAGGTTAATAGCTGCTTGGTCGGGGTTTGAGGAGTGGGCGGGGGGGTTTAGAAGAAGCGATGAGGAGATCTGGTCGATGGTGATTTTGGTCCAGTTTCTTCGCAGGGTGGGTTGAGGATGGTTGTGGATTGTGGTCTTATTGTAGATAAAATGAACGCAGCTGTGGTCCGTCCAATGAAGAGCTGTGGTGTGACTGAATGAGACATGTTTGCTGGAGGTGAAGATGGGGTCGAGTGTGTGACCTGCAATGTGGGTGGGGGTAGTGACGAGTTGTTTGAGTCCGAGGTTGGCGAGATTGTCCAGAAGGGTGGTGGCGCTGCTGTCATTGCTCTTTTCCAGGTGAAAATTGAGGTCTCCCAATAGAATGTAGTCCTCGGAGGGGAGGGCGTGTGGGGTGATAAAGTCAGTGATGTCGTCACTGAATTGTGCACGGGGTCCTGGAGGCCGGTAGAGGAGGGTGCCTCTGAGAGTGGTCTTGGGGTCGGTGTGGATCTGGAAGTGGAGGTGTTCGGCGCTGGCAAGGTTGACGTCTGAGCTGGTTGAGATGCGGATGGAGTTCTTATGGACGATAGCGATGCCTCCTCCTGTTTGTTTGATGCGGTCCTTACGGATGATCTTGTATCCTTCCGGGATGGCAATGGTGATGTCTGGGGCTGAAGAGGCATTCATCCATGTTTCTGTTAGGAAGGCGACGTCCGGTGAGATGGTGTCTAGTAGATTCCAGAGGTCGATGGCGTGTCTGTGGACCGAGCGGGTGTTGAGCAGGATGCATTTTAGGTGGTTGGTGTCAAGTCTCTGTTTGGTGTTGGTGGATGAGGAGTTGATTTTGGTGCCGTCTAACTTGCAGGAGTTGCAAGAAAAGGGTCCATGGGTGTGTCCAGGAGCGGCTTGGACGCAGTTGGGGGAACGGCCGGGGTTAAGGGCTAGGAGGGAGGTGGCATCGTAAGTGTAGCGAGTGGGCTGGGCATTACGGGAACCAGGGGGTCTGGCGCTGGGCGCGGTCCAGGCGCGGACGGGCGTAGACGGGCTTACCTTTGGCGCACCTTCGGCGCAGCCGTAGCGCGTGGACGCTGCGCGTGTGGACATCCGACATAAATGGAGAGTGGGGGCGGCGGAGCGTGGGAGGGGCAGCAGCTGGGAGGCGGTAGCGGGGAGGAGGGGCGGGCCAGGGAACACGTAAACAAGATGGAGGGTCAAAGGGAGAGTAAGGCAGGGGCAGCAGATGTACCACGGCACCGGGGGCACAGACGAAGTCCCAGCAAGTAAATAATGCCTCAGCAAGTGTCGCGCTGCAAAGTACAGCAGAGCGAGCTAGAAGAATCAGGTGAGGTAGTATGCCTAAAGTCGCGCTACGAGGCAGCTCAGTTACAATACGGAAATACAATGAGCACAAATGCACAGTCAAATGCACGCTACAGAAGCGCGATGCAAATTAAATATAATGCGGGTAGAAATCAGCAGTTCAGTTACGATACCACCAGCAAGCCAAAGCACGAGCAGGAGCTGGGATCAGGGAGCGTGGGTGGAGCGACCGTGCTGGAGCAGGTCCAGGCGATCCCAAGCCGCTCTCAAAATGCAATCCCTGTCTCGATGATTGAGTACCTTACCAATATTGGCCCTGGATGGGCCTTCGGGATGCAGTGGCGGGAGCAAGGGCCTGTGGGCCCATTCAGTTACAAACATGTCGGAAAATCCCTGTGGTTTCAGAGATGATCTAATCCAGTCCTCCAAGAAATGCTCAGTGGACGAGCCCTCCACTTTCTCAGGAAAACCCAACACCCAAATGTTGCTGCGACAGGAATGACCCTCCGTGTCCTCCGCTCTCCTGCCTAGCTCTGCAATTGTGGTAGTCATTGTGGCCTTCTGATGCTTCAAGGTTGCTTCCTCACACTGCAGCATTTTGATGTTAATTTCAGTGTTCGTAACCTTGAAGATCAGCTCTCAGCAGATTGACATCTATCGACACAGCTCCTATTTGATGTTCCAGCGCCGTACGTGATCCCTGGATAGCTGCCAGAAGGTCTACCATTGAGGACTCCGAAGCCCTCTTCCCCGAGTCCCCTGTGTCCGCAGTGGCTGGTTGCCCTGTCAACCTAAGGGTAGGCTGTAGTGAGTGGTATACTGCGTAAATGTGTTTGTCAGTTGTGCTCGTGCTATTTTGCCCTTACCCATAATGCCGCCGCGATGGAGCTCACACCTCACAATGCACAGCTTATTTTCAAGACTATAAAATGCTCACAAGCCCAGCGGGGCAACTGCACCCAACCATGCGCCGATTTGTCTTATTGAACACACCAAAATTGCGGGGCCCAGGGCAAAAATGGGAACAGGTTGGAGGATAGCTGTAAAGCAGGGTCTGAAGCCACAGTCTGTGCACCTCCAGATCTTTATCTCATACCCCCTGTGGTCCCCACCAGCTAAGTGAGCTCCGCAGCCATAACTGCCTCTCCACTAGTCCAATGGGCCCAACCAATGACAACCCTGAGAGATGCAGGGCTAATGCCGCAGACCCCAAGGTGCACCCTGAAAGGTGGAGGCAGTACCTTTAGGCCCCCAGATGGAGGCAGACAGCAAGGACCAAGAGAACCAGAGGATCTCAAATACTTCAGGTGCCAAAGTATAAAATCACAGCTCTGCAATCCCCTGCGTAATTAATAGCAAGCAACCAGCACCACATTAAAGTCTTGTGCACCAGTCTCACTACACTATAGGCAGGGAGCCTCCAGTTCCCAAAGTCACCGATGATGCATGGGGAGCCCCGTTTTCGAGCTTAGGACTCCACTTGCCCTCTGTGCCTGATGTACTCACTGTGGCACCAATGAACTGGAGGGTAACCAGTTTCCCAGAGAGGGCTCTCCAAATTCACACCCTCATGTTGTACAAGGGAGAGCAAGGGGCCACCGGGACCGCAGGGTGATTATTTATGAGGTGGGAAACGCTACACCCCATGGTGAGGGGACCAGCCGACACCCACCCCGCGTCCCTCAAAGCTCAGAAGTCCGTTTCCTAGCCACGAAGTTCCTCATGGTAGCCCAGGGACTGTGGAGTGCCTCAGCAGCATATATGGGGCTGGCACACTTGCCGGTCCCAAGGCAGAGTCTCTCCCAAGGGATCTCTTTGGAAGCACTGGCCCCCTTGCAAGCGCAGCCCCCAGTCTCCAAGACCACCAGTCAGGTTGGAGTTTCCCTTTAGAGCCAGCTATTCCCACTACGTCCAGTCACAGTTCGAGTGCTCAGCTTCACTCACCAGTCTCCCCTGTCTTCAGGCACTGCAGAGGCTACCATTGTTCCATCTGAAGCAGGGGCCTAGCATCGGTCGTCCCTAGGTCGGGCACAGCGCTCCCTCCAGCTGCGCGACAGGGCCCTCGGTCTACACTGCCACCCCTGGGGGCAATCAATCACCTCCGAGCGGTCTCCTCCTGCCGCACCATGCCCAGGCGGGTTACGGAACGGTTGAGAGTCCCATCCTCACTCGGAGCAGGCGCAGTCAGAGAATATCCCGGATTCGCCTCTCATGTCCGGTAAGTGGGGCCAGGATCAGCTCAGCTGGTATCTGCTGTGTGTATGTCATCATAAAATGCACCACTTTGGGCAGGATTATGCAGGATGCAGAGGAGAAAGTCTTCTGGGTGGGCTGGGAGCTTGGCAGCTAACATCCTGTAGGCCATGTTGTCAGGCCACTCCCCCACTATGTTACACATAGAGAAGCTAGAGAAATTAACTTTCACAGTTGCTGAAATAGCATCTGTGGATAGGATATTCCATGGGTATATCACAATGCCAATCTTGACGTTTAATTTTCAGTACCGTCTGCAACATCACCAAGTGGGCAGATATGAGCATTAGGGCACGGGTTTGAACATGAGTCTTGGGAACTACCTTTTGAATTGTGGTGCCGGAATAAGTGAACTGAAGTCATTTTCAGCAGTTCAGACTGTGAGAGTGCTTTAGGTGGATCCTTAGTTTGCAAGGATATTTCATTGGCGGGGCTTGTAACGCTTCTGTCGCGAACTTATTGTTCTATTTAAAAGGTTCTCTTGCTGTGGTGATACGTCCGACTTTCAGATTGCTCTCTAATGGGAGTAACGTGATGTTGAACGCTCAAGGTTACAGCAGAATGAAACCGGGGGTTGCCTATCTGCTGGCGATTAGTTCCATAGTTGCTTGCAGAACCCAAGTCCAGTTTCCACCAGTCCGTACTGTCAGGGAGGCAATGCTTTGGCCTTCAATTAATCTTACCACTTTGCATTTTGACGCCTTGAGGAAATTAAAAGCCTTACTGTTTCAAAAAGATGTGGCCTTTATGTCTGCTAAGGAGACATTTGATCTTCAGGAGGCAAGGTCCTCTTCAGAAATACAGGCACTACTCCACGCTAATTTCCCACAACATTTTGACAAGCTGGTTAATCATATTTTTAACATGTCTAGTACAAAGGGAATAGCACAATTTTTCAAAAGTGTAGGCTCTGGGCTGGGTAGCACCTTACAGACAGTTTTTGGAGTCATTCCATCTTTTATTCACTCTGTCCGCCAGAACATTTTTGGAGGTCTTCCTCTGGTCCGGTTCCTGATTGATAGGAGTGTTGTTTTAATATTTTTGTTCTGCAATTAATGTCCCATTTCGAGATCAAATGCAGCTGGCACTACCTCATGTGCTGCTGTTCCGTGAGCGCATGGTGCATTGCTTTGGCACGCCTTTGCTTTTGAGAACTGAATGAGCATTAGTTCTTATCATTTCGGCCTGTATGGCTTTACTGCGTACAGCTCGTGTTCCGCTGTCTACTGTGCACTTTTGAATGTGCCTTGGATTTTTGCCTGGGAACGCAACTAGTTGAGCTTTCGGACATGAACATGTTAGAGGACCACTTAAAAGCTCATATGTTTATTTGTCCATTGCTTATTGAATTGCTCCTAGACGCATTTTACGACCCTCCTTGGGATGCTTCCGCCCCTGAAGGATTAGATCTTGGCTCTGGTTTGGTGGAACCCCAAATGGTTGTTTTTGCTCTTTCACAGCTGCTGTGGAGGTTGGATAGGGACATATTTGCTCTATTACCTTTTCCGAGGTGTGCCTCTGGGGTCTTTGTCTCCAGATGCTGGTAATGAAATATTTCTTTTAGCACTTGGAACACATACACATCTGACTGTTCCGTTTAGTGGTAACTCTTATTCGGCCTGTTTTTAACATCCTAAATTGATTTTTAAATTGACCTTTTTTCCCTTTTATATATTTAAAGTTGTCTTTCTGTGTACATTGGGCTTTTAAATAGCATGATTACCTTTTAATCAGCTTTTTAGCTTGATTTTTAAGTATACATTTTAGGATTCCTTTTGCATATGCTGCTGTTTTTTTAGCATTAGGATTTGCTCTTGTAGATAGCTTTCTTAGTCGACTTATGTCCTAGGAGTGGGTGTCATGTGTTCCAGCTAGTCCTGGAGGGAAACACTGCCAATTTACATATGCACAGGTCTTTACAAAAGTTGTCTTCATTTTTACACGATGACTTATGACACACATTTGCATCCGTGACAGTCTGGATTAGTTTCTTGGGAGCTATACATACGAACATAATCAACTTTGCAAGAACACTATTGTAGGATGCTGCCTTAGTATATGGTGCACACTTAAAGGAGTGATGTACCTTGCACTAATCCAAACAACTCTTGTGATTTTAGTGGTCTTTGATAACCTTACACGTTCTGAAAAGTGTTGTTGTGGAATGCACCCTTCAGAATTATCTTGAAGGAGTGTAAAGCAGCTTATTTTACCACATTTAATAAAGAGTGTTGTTTAGATGAGAAAGAACCTCTCAGTGTTTATGAAAATAAGTCTATTTATTAACACAACACAATCACTTGGTATATCTCCTAGCCAGAGATATCAATAACGCACATAAGATTACTTCAAATAAAGCAGGTAAGACATTATTTATGTACGAGGCCAAGCTATCCAAAACTTTTCGTGTTTAGTTGCTGGAGTATTATGTGGGTTAAACCCTCATTTCTATATGGCCTAGTTGTGTGACCCTGTAATATGTCCTCTGGCCGGGGAGGACTGTACCCCCATTGTAGCTTGAGGTTCGCAGAGCTATCTGTGGGCCCCCCCATTCAACAGCAGCTTCTTTAGAGTTTAATTTTTATCCACCTTTTTATTAAAGTAAATCCTCCGGCACTTGTGTGTCTCTTGTTTGGAACTTGTCTCCTTTGTGGGCTGTACCCGTCCCCGCTCCCCAACCGCTATAGATCTATCTATCTATCTATCTATCTATCTATCTATCTATCTATATATATATATATATATATATATATATATATAAAATCACACATAGGTTGCCCCAAAGAAAGGATCCTCAAGCAATTTGCATTTTTCCTTTTATTTCAGACTCCTTCTGCTTGGTAAAAAGGCAGCGTGCACACCGCTTCAATTATTTCCTGCACTCCACCAGACGCGTTTCAAGAACTCATGTTCCCTTTTTCTCAATGGTTCCGTGCTGCAATGACAAGTTCGTTCAGTTCCTTTGCACAAAAAATATATAGTCATTAGGTCCCGCCCTCTGTGGGCGTAGCTCCCGGCATCTTGGGACCTGTAGTGCAAAGTAGTTAACCTCTAGTGAGTGAGTCGAACTTTCACATTTGATGCTGTTAAAACCCCAGTGGGTTGAATGGATGACACGATACAGCATTTTACCTTGCTTTATGTTAGAGTCTCGGAATATTGCATCCATTTCGCGCTGTCTCATCTTCGGAGTAGCGCTGGTCCGCTTTTCAAGCAGCGGGATCCTCTCGCGGCTGAGCAGGCCGCTAAACATCTAATCACACATAGGTTGCCCCAAAGAAAGGATCCTCAAGCAATTAGCATTTTTCCTTTTATTTCAGACTCCTTCTGCTTGGTAAAAAGGCAGCGTGCACACCGCTTCAATTATTTCCTGCACTCCACCAGACGCGTTTCAAGAACTCATGTTCCCTTTTTCTCAATGGTTCCGTGCTGCAATGACAAGTTCGTTCAGTTCCTTTGCACAAAAAATATATAGTCATTAGGTCCCGCCCTCTGTGGGCGTAGCTCCCGGCATCTTGGGACCTGTAGTGCAAAGTAGTTAACCTCTAGTGAGTGAGTCGAACTTTCACATTTGATGCTGTTAAAACCCCAGTGGGTTGAATGGATGACACGATACAGCATTTTACCTTGCTTTATGTTAGAGTCTCGGAATATTGCATCCATTTCGCGCTGTCTCATCTTCGGAGTAGCGCTGGTCCGCTTTTCAAGCGGCGGGATCCTCTCGCGGCTGAGCAGGCCGCTAAACATCTAATCACACATAGGTTGCCCCAAAGAAAGGATCCTCAAGCAATTTGCATTTTTCCTTTTATTTCAGACTCCTTCTGCTTGGTAAAAAGGCAGCGTGCACACCGCTTCAATTATTTCCTGCACTCCACCAGACGCGTTTCAAGAACTCATGTTCCCTTTTTCTCAATGGTTCCGTGCTGCAATGACAAGTTCGTTCAGTTCCTTTGCACAAAAAATATATAGTCATTAGGTCCCGCCCTCTGTGGGCGTAGCTCCCGGCATCTTGGGACCTGTAGTGCAAAGTAGTTAACCTCTAGTGAGTGAGTCGAACTTTCCCATTTGATGCTGTTAAAACCCCAGTGGGTTGAATGGATGACACGATACAGCATTTTACCTTGCTTTATGTTAGAGTCTCGGAATATTGCATCCATTTCGCGCTGTCTCATCTTCGGAGTAGCGCTGGTCCGCTTTTCAAGCAGCGGGATCCTCTCGCGGCTGAGCAGGCTGCTAAACATCTAATCACACATAGGTTGCCCCAAAGAAAGGATCCTCAAGCAATTTGCATTTTTCCTTTTATTTCAGACTCCTTCTGCTTGGTAAAAAGGCAGCGTGCACACCGCTTCAATTATTTCCTGCACTCCACCAGACGCGTTTCAAGAACTCATGTTCCCTTTTTCTCAATGGTTCCGTGCTGCAATGACAAGTTCGTTCAGTTCCTTTGCACAAAAAATATATAGTCATTAGGTCCCGCCCTCTGTGGGCGTAGCTCCCGGCATCTTGGGACCTGTAGTGCAAAGTAGTTAACCTCTAGTGAGTGAGTCGAACTTTCACATTTGATGCTGTTAAAACCCCAGTGGGTTGAATGGATGACACGATACAGCATTTTACCTTGCTTTATGTTAGAGTCTCGGAATATTGCATCCATTTCGCGCTGTCTCATCTTCGGAGTAGCGCTGGTCCGCTTTTCAAGCGGCGGGATCCTCTCGCGGCTGAGCAGGCCGCTAAACATCTAATCACACATAGGTTGCCCCAAAGAAAGGATCCTCAAGCAATTTGCATTTTTCCTTTTATTTCAGACTCCTTCTGCTTGGTAAAAAGGCAGCGTGCACACCGCTTCAATTATTTCCTGCACTCCACCAGACGCGTTTCAAGAACTCATGTTCCCTTTTTCAATGGTTCCGTGCTGCAATGACAAGTTCGTTCAGTTCCTTTGCACAAAAAATATATAGTCATTAGGTCCCGCCCTCTGTGGGCGTAGCTCCCGGCATCTTGGGACCTGTAGTGCAAAGTACTTAACCTCTAGTGAGTGAGTCGAACTTTCACATTTGATGCTGTTAAAACCCCAGTGGGTTGAATGGATGACACGATACAGCATTTTACCTTGCTTTATGTTAGAGTCTCGGAATATTGCATCCATTTCGCGCTGTCTCATCTTCGGAGTAGCGCTGGTCCGCTTTTCAAGCGGCGGGATCCTCTCGCGGCTGAGCAGGCCGCTAAACATCTAATCACACATAGGTTGCCCCAAAGAAAGGATCCTCAAGCAATTTGCATTTTTCCTTTTATTTCAGACTCCTTCTGCTTGGTAAAAAGGCAGCGTGCACACCGCTTCAATTATTTCCTGCACTCCACCAGACGCGTTTCAAGAACTCATGTTCCCTTTTTCAATGGTTCCGTGCTGCAATGACAAGTTCGTTCAGTTCCTTTGCACTACTATATATTTTTTGTGCAAAGGAACTGAACGAACTTGTCATTGCAGCACGGAACCATTGAAAAAGGGAACATGAGTTCTTGAAACGCGTCTGGTGGAGTGCAGGAAATAATTGAAGAGGTGTGCACGCTGCCTTTTTACCAAGCAGAAGGAGTCTGAAATAAAAGGAAAAATGCTAATTGCTTGAGGATCCTTTCTTTGGGGCAACCTATGTGTGATTAGATATATATATATATATATATATATATATACACACACAGTGGTGGTTCATCAATTAAAGACCTGCAGACCTGCTTAACCACAGAACCTTTGGGTGTCCGTTTACCGCTTTCTTTGCGAGTCCGGCTGGAGTGCAGGAGGCAGTGCGGGAGCACAACGAGTCCAATATATATATATATAAAGTCGTAAAGGACAATTCTATGGGAAACTTTTGGAGAAAAAAGACACACAGTGCCCCCCTAAAGATCGAAATGCGAAGAGTCCCGAGGAACCTGTGAAAACATCTGAGACTGGCGACCTGGAGATCGACGATCGCTGGAGAGCAGTCGGGAATTTCTGGTAAGCCGTGACTCGATGTGAGTAACGGGAACGGGCGCAAGGCAAGGATCTAGTGGGAGAGTGAGCCCAAGTGTGGAGGAAACTCAAAACCACACGGGCAGTGTATCTGTACAAGCGTTAACATTGATTACTAATCAATCAGCATGGCTGCTGAATGGGAAAAGGGAAGAGAGGAGGCTGCAAAAGACATATTTACTGACACAGACACGGGGAAAGGTGATAAGACCAAACTTAGTGCTCAAACCCAACCCAAAGAGAAAGATGAAACAAAAATACTTTTGAATGAGTTGGAGAAATTACGAAAAAAAGAAGTTGCAAAGTGGTGGGAAGTGAAATCTCTTTCCAGATACCTGGATGTGAATAGAATCCCCAGAGGGCTGAGAGTATTAGTAGCACCCACCTATGAGGACCCCGATCCAGCAATGCTGCAAATGTGGGCTGAAAATAGTGCAAAATCATCTGAAAATATGCTCAAAATACTGATCCAATTTGCAGCAAGTGACAGAGTGAAATTGATCACACGGATTGAGGA
This sequence comes from Lissotriton helveticus, assembly GCF_964261635.1. Taxonomy (NCBI): domain Eukaryota; kingdom Metazoa; phylum Chordata; class Amphibia; order Caudata; family Salamandridae; genus Lissotriton; species Lissotriton helveticus. The sequence continues at coordinate 48,019,826 of NC_136073.1, forward strand.
TATATTAAAAGAACTAGACGCAAAAGAGAAAAAGGAAGAAATTGCAGAGAGAATGAAAGAAATCCAAACAAGATTAGATAAACATGAAGCAGAAATTAAGGAAAGAAAAGCCATCAAATTTCAGAGGGACAGAAACGATTATTTAAACGGAAGAATCTATACGTTTGCGAGAAAATTTGATCAAATAAGGAAACAACCCCTACAAGACCCACAGGACAAGCAACCCGGGGCCCCTGAACAAAGTGAAAATGAGATAAGCTCAGAATATGACACAGACAATGACAGTAATCAAAGCGCACAAATGCTTGGACCAGCACCGACCCCGGCACAGGAATTTGCTTTTTTACGCCAACAGCGCCTCAGAACATTGCGCCCACGAAGTGCGTCAAATCAAGGAGAAGGGCCAGGCAGGAACAATCAGAATCGAAAACAAAAACAACAAGCAGGAGAAGAAAAGACAGGAGGTGGGGGACAGCAAGCGCAAAAAGAAGAAAAACAAAAGAAAAAACAGCAATACAGATACAACAAACGCCGATGATGGAGACAAACAAAGATAACACAGTCATAAACTTAACAAACATGGAGCTATCGAAGGAAGAACTGGAAATTTTATCTTTAGGCTTGACTTTCTGCAGTAACACAAATTTTGATTATACTCAAACAAGGATTGATTTGTTCCTATATGTGAGAAAATTAAAACTGCAAAAATATTTCTTCAACGTCAAAACGAGCACTGAGGCCGCAATGCCCAATAATGATATGACTGAAATGCTAAATGTAGAACATATGGACGCACTACAAGACCTTATAGACCTGGAAATGGAAAATGATAATGGTACTGAAGAAATTACACCGAGTGGGGCAGCCCTTAATTCAGACATCAACATTTGGCAAAGAGTGAAAACAGGTTTCAAGCCCAAATCAATATTTTTGCCAATAATGCCAAAAGATGGGTTGGATTTGTTCGCAGAGTATGTGATTAAAGACCTCAAAGAACTTTCCATCATGAGCACTAAACTACGTTATAAACAAAATGAAGACCACACTAGAAAATACAATGCACTGATGGAGAAAATAAAAGCCAGGTCGGACATCGTGGTGAGATGGTCCGACAAAGGGGGAAACATCGTTCTCTGGCCACTGGAAATGTATAACACTGAGGCACTAAGTCAACTACAGGACAGGGAGTGTTACATGAGAATCAGTCCTACTTACCTGGTAGGCATTCAAGAAAGGTACCATAACGAACTGTACAAATGGAGAGGCAAAGGCCTAATTAGCAAAAATGAATTTGAATTCCTAAAGACCGATTACCCCGTCACAGCGCAACTGTATCTGATCCCCAAGATACACAAGAATGAAAACATACCACCCGGAAGACCAATAATTTCGGCAATAGGGAGCCTATTCGAGAACACAAGTGTGTTCATAGATCATTTCCTTCAACCAGAGGTCAGAAAATTACCGGCGTACATAAAGGACACAGGAGACTTCTTGAGAATGATCTATGACACAAAGTGGAAAGAGAACTACATTTTTTTGACTCTTGATGTCCAAGCTCTTTACACCAGCATTAGGCATAAGGACGGTCTCAATGCCATAAAATATTTCTTGGGAAAAAGACCTATAAACCAATATGAACACACTAAAATGCTGTTGGAGATGTGTGAGTGGTGCCTTACGAATAATACATTTATATTCGACAAACTGTTTTACAAACAAATCCAAGGTTCGGCGATGGGCACTTGCTTCTCTCCCAGCTATGCAAATCTGCATATGGGCTGGTGGGAGGAGCAGGTGCTACTGAAACTATATGGACAAACAATGAACCACAATGTTGTTATCTATAAACGTTTCATTGACGACATCTTTATTTTGTGGGAGGGCAGTGAGGAGAGTGCGAGGAGTTTCACTGAACAGTTGAACGAAAATTCATTGAATCTCAAATTTACCTGTAATGCAAACAAAGAAAGTATACAATTCCTGGATGTAGAACTGTTTGTTATGAAAGACACAATACAGACACGCACGTACAGAAAGCCCACTGCGGGCAATACAATCCTCCATGCTAACAGTTTCCACCCGACACCTCTAAAACAGTCTATCCCATACGCAGAATGTCTTAGGATGACTCGAAACTGCAGTACCAAGGAAGGGTTAACTGAAGCAAAAACCAATCTCTTTACGAGATTAAAGCACAGAGGGTACACTGATAAAACATGCAAAATTGCGGAAGTCAAATGTAGCGCCAAAAACAGACGGGAGCTACTATTCCCTGATGTGACAAAATCTGGACCCAATCAACAGGAAAGGCAACCCCCGAGGCTAATTACGGGCTACAATCGCCACCATGCCAACCTTCGAAGAATACTCAGAAGGCACTGGCCATTGATCCGTAATGACGCAATCATAGGGGATAAAGTGGGTGACAAACCATTGGTATCCTTCAGGAAGGCCCGATCAATGCGTCAACAGTTGGTCAACAATGCCCCAGCCATCCAAAAACAGAAAAACTGGTTCCAGTCGCAAAAGGGTTTCAAAAAATGTCCCAAATGTAAAGCTTGTACCCATGGGAAAAACACTACAAGTGTCATAGTACCCTTTCGCAAGCAACCCTATGTCATTAGGCAACACTTCACGTGCAAAACGGAATACGCCGTTTATGTACTTGTATGTGAATGTGGTAAACAATATGTAGGGTCGACTATACATCAAGTGCATGTAAGAATCTTACAACACCTGAGAGCTATCACCAACAAGGACCCAGCCTACCCAGTAGCGAGACATATCCATGAGATGCATGGAGGGGACGCAAAAGGTCTGACATACTTCGTCATAGACAGCATCCCAAGAAATGTAAGAGGCGGCAATCGCAAGCTTGCGCTACGCCGTCTGGAATCCAGATACATTATTCTGTTGAATTCCAAGATCCCCGCAGGGCTGAACGCTGATGAAGCCCTCAGTGTACACATTTAAATAGCCTACCCTTACAGTACCTGAGTACCTATGTAACAAAGACCCAGATGGCGCGATCAGTATACTAATTTCAGTACAAGTCACATGGAATCCGCACCCACTTACCACACCAAAAACTTCACTTCATATTGTAAGTTTAATACCCGTAAAATATGTGAAATCGGTTGAACCTTAACGTAGTGTGATATGCACAATACCGAACACATAGGGTGCGCACTAGCGCGTAATCTGCCGCTCATTGAGGCTAACATGAATATGTGCGCTCACAATAAGAATGTGAACGCGGATAATCACACGCTTCACTTACCAGACGCACGAGGAGGGACTGGGAAGGCTGTAACATGTTCTGACTCTGCCACCAGGCCAGCAAACCGATCCCCGGTGTTACCGAGCCCCTTTGTAGGTCTTCGCACAAAAACCAATCACCGGCCTGGGCAGTGACACACACCCCTCCATCAATCACGCCCAAGAGCTGTGACGGAATCAAAGGAATTTAACGAAGGGCGCAATTTTGAATGCCTCAACGCAATGTGGTGAATTAAATAAGTTTAACACAGGGTTTTTTGATTATATGAAATACGAAGCAATGTCAGCATATTGTTTAAACATGACGATAATGTTTAGTCAAACATGATCATATGTATGCTGTTGTGTAATAGCAATGTTATATTCGTGGAAGTGGTCACGTAGACATGTGGGTGTAACCAGAATCACCATGGCAACACTAAACCAATTAGAAAATTACAATTATGACTCATGTGATTGTGTAACATGTGTATGTGTATATATAGCGCAGATTCAATGGGTCTGATGTTAGTGAGCAAGGCGGGAAGAGCCGCCGAAACGCGTCTGAGCAGAAGCTGTTGTAACAAATAAACCCTTGAACTGAGATACACGGAGTCAGCGCCTCTTTTGATGATGAAAGTTTGGTTGGTGGTAATATATATATATATATATATATATATATATTTATATATAATTATGCTTCCATTCTGTGTATGGATGCTTTTTATATTTGAGTATTATTATTTCTGATGGATACACCTGCCTGTGGATTCCTCACCTTTTGAATTACCCCTTGCACAGATTCCACCAAAACTTTTTTCATAGCTCTCCCATGTTGACGAGGACATCACAATTGCACGGCTCGACTCCATGTGACGTCATCCGAACCATAAGAAGACCTCGTCGGCATGCTGACGTCAGTTCCATTTTTTCCTTCCCGTCTACGCGTAGCAGTTTTTGTAGACCTCTCCATTTCTTGTAGTCAACTTTGTTGCAGTTGTCCTTAAACTGTTTCTTCACGATGGCTACTCAGAAGAAGCCTGGTTTTAAACCCTGTAGGGAATGTGGGAGCCATATGTTAATTCACAGACCCCACAAACACTGCCTTTGATGTTTGTCATCGGACCACGACGTGGAAGAATGTTCTTTTTGCCTGCGGATGAATTTGAAGGCACTTTAGGAAAGGCATGCAAAGTTGTTTATTGCCTGGGCGAAGAAGGAGAAGAGGGGGTCAGAAGAGAACCAAATCGAGGTCGAAGTGGCCAATTCCACACAGCTCTAGGTAATCCAAAAAGCACAAGAAGAAGAGGTGACAAGGGTCCAGACATCGCTCTTCGAAGGAGAAGTTGATGTCATAGGAAGGATGACATCTTCCCTTCTCCTTCACCGAATGTGTCTCCTGTGTGCTCTCCAACTCCGAGGTATTCTCCGATACCGAGTGACTCTCCGACACCCAGCGGGGAGTCTCCTGCGCCTCCGGACACTCCTATCCCGGATCCTGCATCTCCAGCGCTGCAACCAGAGCCCACTCTTCGACCTATCTCAGGTCAGGCGGTTCCGGATCCATAGCCACCTTTCCCGTCTCCAGGTGCGGATCCGTCGCATTTTCCTAATGTGATGTGTGGCATGTATGCCAGGGCGGTTAACGCATCCGACTGGCCCTGTGGGTCCGCTTTCTTATAATTTGGGCATTCCCCAACACTATGCCCAGGCACCATTCATGCAGTTCATGCCAATTACTGTATCTTGGCCTCTCCTGAAGCTGAGGTTCAGAACACCGATTCCATCTCAGGAGGGAAGGATGGACCTACTCTCCAGCGCTGGTGGGCTCCGTTCTTGCGGTGTCTCGACTTCGGTCGGAGCTGTTGCTTGCTTCGGAAGGTCCTCCATCGACGCTGGCTCCGAGGTCTCAGGCAGCACGTCTGGCGCCGCCGACTTCGAAGATACGATCAAGTAGGGAGGCTCAGAGACTTCTGGAAGAGGAGCAATTCCAGGAGCAATAGGAGCAGGCTGAGGAGGGGGAAGATACTAGACCCTATGGATGATTTTGCAGGACTGCAAGAAGCCAGTGGGCTTGACACGTCACCGGAGTGGGAGCTCTCGTCTCCAAAAGCACTTCCCTCAAAGGATGTGGCCTCATCCCACTTGGTCATTAGGAAGGCTGCTGACCTTTTGGACTTACAGCTGCCAACGCCAGAGGCCAAATCCAATATTTTAACAGAAGTACTGCATTCTCCTTCTTCTGCGGTAAAGCCTTTGCTCCCTTTCAACAAGGCTCTGACAGATCCGATTTTGGAAGCATGGCAGAAGCCAGTGTCCGCCCCGTGGGCAAGGCGATATACGGTGGCGCCTGGGGGTCCGGCATTTTTATCGTCTCACCCATCGCCTAAGAGACTTATGGTTCAAGCATCCTGTTCCTCAAAACAATCTGCTGGTTCCTTCCCTTCGACTCCAGGGGATAGGGACTCCAAGAAGTTGGAACAAAGCGCAAAAAAGGTGTTTTTGTCGGCCTGCATGGCTTTAAAATCAACTAATGCTACATGTTTGATGGGGCGTTATATCCATGCATTGATGGGTTCTGGCAAGGAGGCAATACCCAAGTTGCCTGAGGCTGTCTAGGGTCACTTCACTGAGGTGCTGTTGGACAAGCAGGCTGCAACCCATCAGGGGATCCAGTCCGGCCTTGATCTTGGCTGACACCGTTGCCAGGGTAACGGGTTTATCGGTGGCGACTAGGAGACATGCATGGCTGAGAGGATCAGGCTTCTCGCCGGATGTCCAGGCCACCCTGTTAGACCTTCCCTATGACGGAACAAGACTCTTTGGGACCAAGGCTGATTTAGCTTCACAGCAATTTAAGGATAGCAGGGCTACTGCTAGATCCTTAGGCTTGCAGTCACAGCCTAGGGGTTTTGCTTTACTGAGATTTAGAGGCTTTGGTAAAGGCAGCTCCTCTTCTAGGCCGACAGCAGTAGCAGCTACAGCAGCAATAGGACCCTCTGTATAAGTCATACAGAGGGAAGAGGTTGTCTGCGAGTGGCTGCTTGCCAACAGGTCTCCTCCCCCTCTCCTGTCCCCACCAGTGGCTCTGCAGGGAATCAGCTCTAGATACCCCATTTTGGAGCATATTGGTCCTGTTGGAGGTCCGGTGTCCCATTTGTTTTTTAAAATGTTTTTATTAACCTTATCAACAGAGCGGCATTGCTGACATCATACAGAAATCCACAGGATACAGCTAGGTTACGTAGGTCCATACATATTTCAATCATAACGGCGAAGGAAAGTTGTACAAAATGCAGTACTGTCTTCAACCGTGCAGTCCCTCCCATTTCCCCCACCCCCTCCCTACTCTTCCCCATAGCTATAATTTTCTGATTCTGGCGGTGGGTCGCAAATGTTCCCTCGGTAGGTATTCCATACTGTCTAGATTTTTGTCCATTTGCGGGGACATCCCCGATTGACATATACTGTTCTTTCCGTGATCATCGTCAGATCCATATCACGACACCACATAGTTAACGAGGGTAGGTCCGCTGCGCCCCATTTTTGCGCAATGTTACGTTTTGCCACCATTAGTCCCAATGTGACCCACAACTGACCGTAACCGGTGTCCCATTTTCTACAAAATTGGAAATCTCTTACTTCAGATCTTGTAGAAAATGGGGGCACACTTCCCTCCCGGGAGTTTCCCCTTCCTTACCCTCCTCGCCAGGGTTGGGGTTTAAAGGCCCATCTAATGCTTCTGCAACAAGAGGTCCTGTCCCTGGTATAGAAGGGTGCGATAGAGAGTGTTCCGCAGCCGGAGAGGGGTCAGGGATGCTACTCCCGGTATTTCCTGATCCCCAAAAAGGACGGTCGTTTGTGGCTGATCCTGGACCTCCGGGTCTCACATTTTTACCTCAAACCGGAGAAGTTAAAGTTTTGACCCTAGCTCAGGTTCTTCTGGTGCTGCAGCAGGAAGACTGGATGGTGTTGATCGATTTACAGGATGCATCTTTTCACATTCCCATCCTGAAGGCGCGTCGGAAGTATCTCTATTTTACAGTGGGATCTCAACACTACCAGTTTGCGGTCCTTCCGCTCGGTATTACATCTGCACCACGGTTCTTCACAAAGGTGATGGCGGTGGTAACAGCACATTTCAGAAGTTCAGGATTCCTGTTTCCCCCTATCTGGACGACTGGCTGCTCAAAGCAAGGTCACCAGAAATGGTGCTGCATCATGTGAAAGTAACAACTCGATTGTTGTTTCAATTGGTTTTTTCGATAAATGCACCCAAATCGCACCTTGTGCCTTCTCAGCTCAATCTGTTCATAGGGGCGGTACTGGATACTACTCTGAGTCATGCTTTCCCACCTCCTCAGAGGGTTCTAGATATCCAAGCTATGATCCCAATGTTTCTGAATGGAGCAGCTGTTCCAGTCCTGAAGGTTTTGCGCCTGCTCAGTCTGGTCTGTTTGCTTCCTGTATTCTGTTGGTCAACCATGCATGCTGGCACATGAGGGCACTCCAGTGGTGCCTCTGCAGGCAGTCGTTGCAGCACACTGGAGATCTCAGGAAGGTGGTCAGAATCTCCAAAGACACTGCAGCGGATCTGTTATGGTGGAGTGTTTCGGGCAACCTGTCTCAAGGGAAGCCGTTTCAACCTCCTTTTCCAGTGGCTGCGGTGATAACGGAGGCCTCCTCTCTGGGGTGGGGTGCTCATCTGGGGATCAGGAGATCAAGGGTCTTTGGTCTCCAGATGAAAGATTGCTTCATATCAATCTTCTGTGGGAGGGCGGCCCATCTGCCACAAAACGGGGTGCTGTCGGCGTGAAGAGGAGAGGCCATGGCCGCGCTGCAAGATGGCGCCGCCGGTACTCTGAAAAGAACCGCAGGCAGTAGAAGATCCGAAGCGGGTGTTGTACGGCGGTGCCGCCTGAACCTTGAAGAGTACCGCTGGCAAAGGAAGACCCGTTGCGGGCGCATGAGACGTGACCCTTGAGAGGCGGCAGCCCAGGTTTTCGGCAGGCAGAGGGTGCTACGACAGTCCAGGCAGCTGTGAGTGTTGGCCTGCGGCGCAGAGTAATAAGCAGCCGCTCGGAAGTGTGGCCTACTGTAAGAGGGTGCAAGAAGGCCTGAAAGATCTCCAGTGGTTGCACTGTGCGCTCTCGTGCGAATTCCAACGTGTGCAGCCCTATCCCCGTATCTGCGTGGGTGCCCACAAGCCCCACCAAATCCAATATAAATATATTCACAACGGTGTGACGCTCATGCCGAGGAAGGAAAGGAGTCCCCTACACTTACATCCGCAGAGGTGAGAAGCTGGTACCGACGAAAGGAAGGAGTCCGTGTGAAAGAAGCCAGTGGTAACTGAGGTGGACCTCACTATAATCGCGGGGATGAAGAGTCGTCACCCCGAGGCCTTGCTGGTGTTCCGAGCAACCCAGAGAGCCGGTGGCAAGACTACATTCCTTGGAGGGGGTGCGCCAGTGACCGCAACGGAGGGTGCGAACTGGAGAGGGTGGGGGTTTGATCGTCCCCCAAGGGGCCCGCCCCCTGGCCTGCACAGTGGGGAATCGTTGTTGAGGAGGAGCCGCCCCATATAAGAGAGTGTTTGGGCCTTGGGAGCCTTAGTATATCGCTGAGTCCGCGTTTTGCTACTGGAGCCGCCCTCGGGGTCTCACGGAAGAACATGTTTGGCCTTTTGGCTCTGCTTGTAAAACTTTCTCCCTGGGCTCCTTGTTTGGTGGAAGCTTGGCACACCCTGGGGCTGCTTTGCCTTCTGCTGGCTTCCTGTCCTTGTACTCTTATGTGGGATCTGCTAGCATTCTTTACTGCGTGTTTCCTGCTAGGCATTGAGCAGAGACTGAACATCTTCCTGGCCGGCGGTTTGGTTGCTTGACACAGGTTCTCTGTGTTTCTCTGTCCCATTGGCTTGTATTCTTTAGGTCCTGCTTATGCTTGGCCTCGAATAAGCTCTGGTGTTAGTAGGCGCACATTGATCCATAGTGTTTACATCCATATCCTTGTGTGCTTGTTTCAGGGGTATGAAACGTTGTGCCCTTTATGCAGGGTGTGCTTCTATTAGGGTCTTCTTGTTTTTTTTTTTGCAAAAACATGTCTGTTCCCCTAAGTTGGGTCTTCCCAGTCTGAGCTAATGTCTTGTGTGCTACCATTGGCTGTCTTTTTCTTCCCCTTAGGTTTACTTTTGGGACATAGATTAGCTGGTGTGCTTTTGGGAACTCTTTTAGGTGGGGTGCCTGTTGTGGCCCTTCACCTGCACACTCAGTGGTCGTTGTGGTTGCGTTGCTTAGTAGCCTTGGTGTTTGCTACCTGATAAATGCCTTCTCATTTACAGCCTTCCTTCCGCACTGGTGGTGGTTAGTGTTCCTGGGGTCTGATTTTGCTTGGCTTGAGTGTGCCTTCTCTGCTGTAGGGTTTTCAGGCTGCTGTCTTTTGGTCCCTTCTGGCTGTCTTTCCCTGTTTTACTATCAATTGGATTGTGCTGCTGCTTTTGGCTTTCTCAGCTCTCCTGTTGCCTGTTATGAGTCGCTTTTGTGGGCGTCCGATCTTTTGGGGGCGATTCCTCTGGGGGCACCAGTTGTGCCTATTATCATTTGTGCTTCTAGTGCCTGCTGCCTTGGTTTGCCACTGGTATTTGGAACGTTGTTGATATTTTGGGGCTGGTCCTTTCTTCTCTGTGTCTGGTATGTACCTTGGTCAGCAATCGCTACAGGTCATGACTACTTTAGTAGATCCTCATGATGTAAGGACTAGGGCCAAGAAGTGATGAGGAGGTAATGTTTTGATTCCTTACCAGTAATCCTGTCACTCTGATTCTATTTAAATATCCTAGTTCTTACTACCTGGAGTCTTCTCTTCTGTGTGCCCATTGTTGGGCTTCTTTGCAGGTTAGCTCAGAAAGTTTCTGGCAAGATGTGTTTCTGTATAGGCACATCTGTAGGGGGGAAAGTTTGAACTTATTTTAGGTTGGCAGGGGTGTGTGTCTCTAGATATATGGAGAGGGGCAAGGAAAAATAATCACATTGATGGATACCTGACAAGTCATCAAAGCATTTATCTTTCATGTTTCTCTCTGTTGGACCCGGCCTCGTGGCGTGGTCCTACCCCTCCCGCATGGCGGGCCCCGGACAACATCGGCCCTCCATCCAGCCCGGGTCGGCCTCGAGGCACACCACTGCACAACCTACAAACCACCAGATCCGCCACCCGGCGGCCCACAACCACTGGCACGGCACACTCGGGCCGCCCCAGCATTACCGGTCCGGTGCCCACCCCGGACCCTCATTCCAGGCCCGACGCCATCTTGGGCCCATCACGTCACAGACACGTGGTCCCGGCCCAGCCGCGGCCAAGGCCCCAGCGAGCCCGCCATCGAGGCACCAAGAGCCCTCCGAGTGGTAGAGTGGCCACTCAACCAGAGACAAGGAGAGGGGAGTTTCGATGGCTCTCCAACCGTCCCCGGATGCCTGGTTTCGATCGGCCTCCCTGAGCGCCCCCTGCTGGGTGTCTGGACACCATCATCCCGGCCCCTCTGACCCCCAGGCGAGAGGGTCCGGACATCAAAGGACTCCAGACCTATATCTGGGCCAGCCCCGGAGTAGGACAGCAGTTGTATCCCGGAGTCGAGAAGCCCTGCTGACGCTGTCGCGGCTGACCCTGAGACAAACTCACCTTGCTGTTCTACCTGGAACCTGCTGGCGCTGCCGCGGTCCATCTTCGCTGTAACCACCCTGGAGCCTGCTGGCGCTGCCGCGGTCCATCTTTGCTGTAACCATCTTGGAACCTGCTGGCGCTGCCGCGGTCCACACTCGCTGAACCATCTTGGAACCTGCTGGCGCTGCCGCGGTCCACACTCGCTGAACCATCTTGGAACCTGCCGGCGCTGCCGCGGTCTACACTCGCTGAACCATCTCGGTACCTGCTGGCGCTGCCGCGGTCCACACTCGCTGAACCATCTCGGTAACTGCTGGCGCTGCCGCGGTCCACACTCGCTGAACCATCTTGGAGCCTGCTGGCGCTGCCGCGGCCCAACCTTCCGGAACCCCCCAGCTCGAGGATTGAGAGCTGTGCGTAGAGTCTCCTTGCAACCGACCATCTATAAGACTGTCCCGCTACCTTGCCCTTTGTCACGAGACTTTCCAGATCTCGGGATCTGCTGTATATATTGAAACAATACTTATTGCCAGATAAAGATTGAAAACTCTATCTACGTGTGGTGTGCATTTGTAGTGGTGTGATTACTCTGCTGTACGATTCTAGGAGAGGGCCCTCACGTCGGAGGCCCCTCGACATCGCTCGGTCCCTTCTCTGAAGGAGGGGTAGACCTAGGGGTGGTCAGTCAGACACCTTCTGCCTCCCCCGGGGTCGCCTTTCTAACATTGGTGGCAGGCGCTGCGATCCGAGCCAACGCAAAATCGTACAGAGAGTGATCTACCCGCTACGACGGAAAAACACACAGAGACCATGACGACCCAAGGAACCAACCTACCTGCCGAATTCCAGAAAGAGAAGGTAGAAGAATACAGCCACAAAGAACTAAAACAATTCTGTAAAGACATGGGTATCGCTACCACTGGCCTGAGCACAAAAGAGGACTTCAAATCGGCCCTACAAGCCTGGGTGGAAACCCGAGACAGACCACCCCAAGAGGAGAATAGCCCGAACGGGCAACAGGAAACCAGCGCACCCCCGACGGGGGAAAGAACCGCAACACTAAACGCGGACCTTATCTATGAAGACGCTCGAGAACGAGAGCGCAACCGGCTACACGAATTGGAGCTTGCACGACTCCGGCTAGACGGAGAACTCCAGCTAGCAGAGAAAAAGATAGCCCTCGAGCAACTACGGCTGGAGGGGGCTCTAGAAGAGAAACGGAGACAACGTGACCTCGAAGAAAAACGACTAGCATATGAACACGAACGAGGCCTGAGAGAACTAGAAATCAAAGCCAAGATCAACGAAGATAGCGCGGCCGGGGCCAAGACCTCGGCCCCTCCCGTGGACACCAAGGTTCACCTACCGAAAGATGTAGTCAAAGAATACTACAAGAACGATGATATCCAGCAATGGTTCAAAGCCTACGAGGTGGCCATGACCGCCCATCAGGTGCCCCTGAAGGATTGGGGCGCCGGCCTGTGGGGAAAGTTCGTCAACGAAGGGAGGGACGCCCTGCTGGAACTCCCTGACACCGAAATGACCTCCTATGAACACATGAAAACGGCCCTACTCACGCGCTACGGACTCACCCCCGAAATGTACCGGCAGAGGTTCCGAAACTGTAAAAAAATCCCCGGTACCACTTGGGTGGAATATGTGAACTTTTTAGCAGAGCCTTCGAGGGGTGGGTCAAAGGCAGTCAGGTCACTACCTACCAGCAGTTGGTCGACCTTATGTTATGGGAGCACCTCTCCAACAACTGCTTCATTGAACTACGACAGCACCTCCTCGACAGCAAGTTGACCGAGCCGCGAAAGCTAGCGGTCGAAGCAGATCGGTGGGCGAGCAACCGCGTCCACCGGAACACCACAGGAGAATACGGACGAGGGTCCCCGGGGAACCACCGGCCACGAGGCGGCGGGTCTGGCATCAGCCGAGGCCGAGACCTTCCGCCGGGGTCTTCGCCCGCCTCCTCTACACCAGCCTCCAGCCCGAGGGGGGCCCATCCAGCCCGACCGGGGCCACGCCCCAACGTTACGTGCCACAGATGCCAGCGGCTGGGTCACTATGCCAATGATCCTCTCTGCCCCATGAACCAGCGACCCGGCACCACCGGGCCCCCCGGTCGACAAATCACTACAGCCGCTCTGAGCGAAGAAAAGGATGAAGAAGAAGAGGTCCCTATGGAACCAGAAGAATGGGAGTCCGCGGCCATGTGCCTCGCCTCCCTGGGCGACAAAGACATGATCCCCCGAGACCAGATTCCGATCAACACCCAGAAGTACCGCCAGTGGGTCACCATCAACGGACGCCGGGCCGAGGCTCTCCGTGACACGGGGGCCAGCATAACCGCCGTCCGCTGCCATCTGGTGACCCCAGAACAAATCTTGCCCCACGTTCTGTGCCCTGTCCGGTCAGCGGACAATTCCGAGAGCCTGTGCCAGATGGCTCACATCCCCTTCGAGTGGGGAGGAGTGTCCGGCATGCTGAAAGTCACCGTCCGAGACGATGCCCCGGTAGACTGCCTCCTAGGGAACGACCTGGAAAGTTCCCCCTGGGCACAGATCGAGCGAAGAGAGCATCTGGGGATGCTAGGCCTTCCTGAATGGGTTTGCGTAACGACCCGATCCATGTCCACCCGGGACGCCGTCCCAACCGAAGACAATCTGCCCGAAGAACATGAATGGCCGGCACCTCCGCCACCCGCCACTGCCACAGCCGAACCCGAACTGGGGCCGCAGGGCCCCAGCCATGAAGAACTTCCCGAGCTCGGGCCCCTTCCCGAACTAGCCCAGTGGCGCCAAGAAGGGGGCCCCACCCGCGAGCAGTTCCGTCGGGAACAAAAGACATGTCCTTCCCTTGAGGGACTCCGACAACAAGCCGCCACGCAAGCCACAGGAGACTCCTCGGGGTCCCACTGGATCTATTGGGACCAGGACCTCCTGTACAGTGAACCAAAGATCGCCGAGCTGGGGGCCGGCCGAGTACTAGTCGTCCCCCTCCACTTCAGAGACTTTCTCTTAAACCTGGCACATGACGTGCCCCTCGCCGGGCACCTGGGGCAGGACAAAACCTACAGCCGCCTGGTGACCCACTTTTATTGGCCGAAGATGCGCAGCGATGTGTACAACCACTGCCGAACCTGTCCAACCTGCCAAGCCAGCGGAAAGAGTGGGGGGAAAATCAAGGCCCCACTCCAACCGTTTCCCGTGGTGACCACTCCCTTCGAGCGAGTAGGGATTGACATCGTGGGGCCCCTGGATCCTCCAACCTCTCAGGGGCACCGCTTCATCCTCGTCCTGGTGGACCATGCCCCCCGCTACCCAGAAGCTATCCCCCTCCGGACTATCACAGCCCCCGTAGTGGGTCGGGCGCTAATGGGGATCTTCTCTAGAGTCGGCTTCCCCCGAGAGGTCGTAAGTGATCGGGGCACAAACTTTATATCGAAATATATGCGGTCCCTGTGGCAACAGTGCGGGGTCGCGTATAAGTTCACCACCCCGTATCACCCTCAAGGGAATGGACTAGTGGAGCGATTTAATAGGACCCTGAAAGGAATGATCAAGGGCCTAGAAGAGCCCCTCCGGCGCAAATGGGACGTTCTGCTGCCATGCCTCCTGTTCGCCTACCGGGAGGTACCCCAGAAGTCCCTGGGGTTCAACCCCTTTGAACTATTATATGGACACCCTGTGCGGGGCCCCCTCAGCCTGGTCAAGGAAGGCTGGGAGCTGGCCGCCTCCGATACTCCGCCCGATGTTTTCCGATACCTCTTGACTCTCCGCAACCAGACTCGGAAGTTCCGGGAACTGGCCGAAACCAACCTGAAGGCCAGTCAAGAAGAGATGAAGCGCTGGTATGATGAAAATGCCTCGTCCATTGAATTCGAGCCGGGCCAGCAGGTCTGGGTCATGTCCCCGGTCGACCCCAAATGGACGGGGCCCTTCAAAGTGGTGGAGCGCAAGAGCCCCGTCACCTACCTAGTGGACATGGGGTCCCCCCGGAACCCCCTCCGGGTCCTACACGCCAACCGGCTCAAGCCCCACTTTGTCCGCACCGAACTGAGCCTGTTGTTGGCTACCGATGACGGAGCAGAGGACGACTCCGAGCCTCTACCAGACCTCCTGAGCACCTCCGAGAAAGATGGCTCCGTCGAGGGGGTCTCCCTCTCTCCCGCGCTGACACCCAAACAGCGCCAGGACTGCCAGAAACTGCTGGGTCAATTTGCGAACTTATTTTCCCTCACCCCCGGAGTCACCCAGTGGTGTGTTCACGATGTCGACACCGGGGACAGTCCGCCCGTGCGGCACCGAGCCTACCGCGTCCCCGACCGAGTCCGGGCCTGCATCCAAGCCGAAGTTTCCAAGATGCTAGCCCTAGGGGTAGTCGAACCCTCAGACAGTCCATGGGCCAGTCCCGTCGTCCTGGTCCCTAAGGCCGCCGCCCCCGGGGTGCCCCCGGAGCTGCGGTTCTGTGTCGACTACCAGGGATTGAATGCCGTCACCAGGACCGACGCCCATCCCCTTCCCCGAGCGGATGAACTGATCGATCGCCTGGGTGCCGCCAGGTACCTCAGCACCTTCGACCTCACGGCCGGATACTGGCAAATCGGCCTCACGCCAGGGGCACAAGAACGATCCGCTTTCTCGACCCCTAGATGGCCACTTCCACTTCAACGTGATGCCCTTCGGCATGAAGAATGCTCCGGCCACCTTCCAGAGACTAGTGAATCGGGTGCTGGCAGGACTGGAAGAGTTCAGTGCCGCCTATCTGGACGATATTGCGGTGTACAGCCTCTGTTGGGACGAGCACCTGACCCACCTCTGGAAGGTCCTGACGGCCCTCCAACGGGCCGGACTAACAATAAAAGCCAGCCAGTGCCAGATCGGTCAAGGGTCCGTGACCTATCTGGGACACCAAGTGGGGAGCGGCCAAGTGGCTCCCCTTCAACCCAAGATCGACGCCATCCAGGCCTGGGAGCCCCCCGTCACCCAGACCGCCGTCCGAGCCTTCCTGGGGCTCACTGGATACTATCGGCGGTTCATAAAGGACTATGGGAGCATTGTGGGGCCCCTCACAGAACTAACGTCCAAGAGACTACCCCCGAAGGTGCACTGGACCCCCGAGTGCCAAGTAGCCTTTGAGACCCTAAAAACTGCCATGTGCACCGCCCCGGTGCTCCAGGCCCCCGACTACAGCCGAGAGTTCATCGTCCAAACTGACGCCTCGGAACACGGCATTGGGGCCGTACTCTCCCAAATGAACTCTGACGGAGTCGACCTTCCTGTGGCCTTCATCAGCCGGCGCCTGCTGGCCCGAGAACAACGATGGAGCACCATCGAGAGGGAAGCATTCGCCGTCGTATGGGCCCTAAAGAAGCTCCGGCCCTACCTCTTCGGCACCCACTTCCGAGTACAGACCGACCACCGGCCCCTGCGGTGGTTGATGCAGATGCGGGGCGAGAACCCGAAGTTGCTACGTTGGTCCATCTCCCTCCAAGGGATGAACTTCACCGTGGAGCATCGCCCTGGCAACGACCACGCCAACGCTGACGGCCTCTCCAGATTCTTCCGCCTTGGCGAGGAGAATCCCCAAGAAGATGGGTGACTCTCCCCTGCCTTCAGCTGGAGGGGACGTGTGTTGGACCCGGCCTCGTGGCGTGGTCCTACCCCTCCCGCATGGCGGGCCCCGGACGACATCGGCCCTCCATCCAGCCCTGGTCGGCCTCGAGGCACACCTCTGCACAACCTACAAACCACCAGATCCGCCACCCGGCGGCCCACAACCACTGGCACGGCACACTCGGGCCGCCCCAGCATTACCGGTCCGGTGCCCACCCCGGACCCTCATTCCAGGCCCGACGCCATCTTGGGCCCATCACGTCACAGACACGTGGTCCCGGCCAGCCGCGGCCACGGCCCCAGCGAGCCCGCCATCGAGGCACCAAGAGCCCTCCGGGTGGTAGAGTGGCCACTCAACCAGAGACAAGGAGAGGGGAGTTTCGATGGCTCTCCAACCGTCCCCGGATGCCTGGTTTCGATCGGCCTCCGGCCTCCCTGAGCGCTGGCTCCACCCCCTGCTGGGTGTCTGGACACCATCATCCCGGCCCCTCTGACCCCCAGGCGAGAGGGTCCGGACATCAAAGGACTCCAGACCTATATCTGGGCCAGCCCCGGAGTAGGACAGCAGTTGTATCCCGGAGTCGAGAAGCCCTGCTGACGCTGTCGCGGCTGACCCTGAGACGAACTCACCTTGCTGTTCTACCTGGAACCTGCTGGCACTGCCGCGGTCCATCTTCGCTGTAACCACCTTGGAGCCTGCTGGCGCTGCCGCGGTCCATCTTTGCTGTAACCATCTTGGAACCTGCTGGCGCTGCCGCGGTCCACACTCGCTGAACCATCTTGGAACCTGCTGGCGCTGCCGCGGTCCACACTCGCTGAACCATCTTGGAATCTGCCGGCGCTGCCGCGGTCCACACTCGCTGAACCATCTCGGTACCTGCTGGCGCTGCCGCGGTCCACACCCGCTGAACCATCTCGGTACCTGCTGGCGCTGCCGCGGTCCACACTCGCTGAACCATCTTGGAGCCTGCTGGCGCTGCCGCGGCCCAACCTTCCGGAACCCCCCAGCTCGAGGATTGAGAGCTGTGCGTAGAGTCTCCTTGCAACCGACCATCTATAAGACTGTCCCGCTACCTTGCCCTTTGTCACGAGACTTTCCAGATCTCGGGATCTGCTGTATATATTGAAACGATACTTATTGCCAGATAAAGATTGAAAACTCTATCTACGTGTGGTGTGCATTTGTAGTGGTGTGATTACTCTGCTGTACGATTCTAGGAGAGGGCCCTCACGTCGGAGGCCCCTCGACATCGCTCGGTCCCTTCTCTGAAGGAGGGGTAGACCTAGGGGTGGTCAGTCAGACACCTTCTGCCTCCCCCGGGGTCGCCTTTCTAACACTCTCTCTTTGCACCCTTTGCCTCCTCTTCCTCTCACTTCTATTTTCATTCCTGTGGGCTGGTCTTGTTGGTAGTGGCGCTGGCATCTACGGGGGAGGGAGTAAGCACATGTAGAATAATACAAAACAATTAAATAGAACTCAGCGACATCCTTGCTCTAGACCAATTCTTTCCCCGACACAGGAACCGAATGCTGGAACTACCTAGGCCAATTCTGGTGCTGCTCTAACCAGCATTAAGACAGCTGGGTTAGAGATGTTTCAAGTATGAACGTGTGGCTCATCGTTGCAAGACATCTGGTCAAAAAGAAATGCACACTTTAAACAATGCCACACCAGCCCATCCTCCTATCTGCTGCTGTTACTTAGCAGTGGCTCATCTCCATCCTGACACCCGGCTTGGTACAAGGGATGTAAAAAAATTATAATTACCATTTTAGTTTTCATCTCTGGGGCTTTGGGGGGATTTTTAAGTGGTGCGACCCTCCTCCACTCTCACGGCGGAGCCACCCCTGCTTGTTGGATTAATATGAGGGTATTCACAAAGGGCCCATTGCAGGATTGGCACATTGCAAGAGCGCACAAAAAGACAGCTTTAATTCGCTGGCTGCACGCCTGCATAAGCATGGAGAGTCCATTCAGTATTTTCAAAAATGCCCTCCGTTTTTCTTTGACTTCAGGGGCTCTTTGTTTGGTGTCCTCTAGATGTTTTTTGTCATATTCTCTACATCTGCCTCTGTTTAGGTGGTGGCATTTCCTGGGTATCGCGAAGGGTAGTGCGAGCCGTTGTACTGGGTTAATATTTATTTTGTCATCAGGTATTCCTGCAGAGAACCCACTGCTATATGTCAGGGGACGGTGGGGTGCTGAGACCATGAAGAGGGCCACTAGCAATTTGTGACTTTTGTATAGTGTTTAATTTGTAAAACAGTAAGGCCAGGGGTCCAAAGGTTTTCTAAGGAGCCCACCACTGGTGCTGCTGAATGCCAGGGTTGCTGAATACTACGGCTGCTTAGTCTTGATTCAACCTTGAGTATCTTTCTTCCACCATCCTACATTTCCAATTTCTTATTATCCCATGTGTGTGTCATTTTTCAGCTGTGTTTATTCCTCTTACTCCTTTGTTTTCCTTTCATGCCTTTCTCTCTAGCTTAGTCAAAGGCTGATGATTCAAAATAAGCCCAGATCCCCAAAAATGTGTGCCAGTACCAGCTGCCTGGAACCACTGGCACAAAATAGGGACCGTTGGTGAACACTTTAAAGGAATGCTCATACAGATAGAGGTAGAACTCCCAAGAAACGCTGTGCAAAGTGCATATATCTCTGCTAGTGGGTGTGAGATCTCCGCTAGCATAAACATCAGGTCTTATAGCTCTGGTGGTGTTGAGTTGTGTAAAAGCCAGAGCTACCACCACTTCAGAGCTCAATGCAATAAACCTTTACTTAGTCACAAGTTAGCTAGTAGCTGACTTTTTTTAAATGTTTCAGCTTGAGCCGAGGTTCACAATCTCATGTCTTTTCTTCAGCAGGTCTTGGAATGTTTAGGGAGATATTACCATATCGCAGTACGTTGCCATACCATGAACCTCCTCAATGCTCATGGGAGCTTGAGCTGTGCAAATATTGTTTGTCTTTTTGTGAGTTGCTATAACATCCTCTCATGAAAAGGTATATGTGGAAATCCCAGATTTGGTTTCGGGAATTTCTGTTCTCTTAGTGTAACAGTCACTTTTATATATGTTTCACAATGTGGCTGTCAGTGGCATACCGTATTGTTTGGAAATAACTTATCTGGGAATGTCTTTAATGACAGTAGTTCTCCTGATAACACCAAATGGTATTACCCAATGGCATTTAGACCACCTCAGTGTAGTATTGGGATGCCCGTGTTGAGGTGTCACTATCTTCTTGGTCTCACATGTGTGTAGAATGCCATTTTCTAAAGAGAGTCCTTATGATGAAACTTGAAGTAGTGGTACTCTACATTTAGATTTTTGAAAACATGGTATTGTTTGTGGGTTACATGTCAATACAGAGGCGTACCTGTCCTTACTGTTTCACTTTTTTGTGACCACTATAGTCGCTACCCATGGTGTGGAGCGTTTTACTTGTTCTATGATGCCTATCTTTTCAAGAGCTTCTACATCTTTTCCTTCACATGCTCCGTACTGTGAAACAGGATTCAACAGTGGCATAGTGCAACAGGCTGCACCCTGTGGTGAATGTGAAGTGTCAATCATTCCCCCCACTATTCTGGCGAATAGTTTTCATTATTCATCAAAGGTATCTATGTCTGGACCTTTGGTATCAGAGATGAGAATCAGAGAAGTCACACAAGGAGGGGAGTCACCTGAGTGTCTTTCAGTGCCGTACGCAGATCTTGTCCTCCTCATCTCCATGCTTTCGGAGGCACCAAATCCTGGTAGACGTAGGCCAAAACTGGTGACTCTCACATAGGGGCTCTGCATGGCATCCGGGGGTTCAGTTTGCATACTTCCCACACTAAAATGGCGGCTCTCAGACATAAAATCACTGAGATAAAACACCATTCAAAATGGAACCCAGGATGGACTTTTCCCTCTTCTGGGTGAGATAATCAGTGTTATTATATTACTTTATATGAGAAGTCAAGCTGACACCGATTTAGACTGTAAATCCTGCTTGGCTAGTGCTCCTGTGTATTCACTATCATGTAATAAATGTTGGGTTCTCAAATATAACGTTTTCAGAAATCTATTGTCTGTTGTTTATAATTAGGGCTCCCGGTTTCATGGTGTTTATTTTTTTTAACATGTCCATCTGTATTAATCCATATTTATTTTTTGCCCTTCTTATTGGTATTTGGATTACTGCTACAGTTTCACTACTAAAGCAGCGCTATTGTTGGCCAGGTCTTATTAAGCAGACCAAGGACTTTGTCTTCAAATGCAACATCTGTCAGCAGATGAAGGGCTCCACCCTGGCACGTATACCGCAAACATCCTTATTGTTGTCAGACAAACCTCTTGTGTGTGTCAATTTGGATCGCTGTGGCCCCTTACACTTAGACCGGATTAGCAGTACATCTTGGTGGCAGTAGATTCATGCTCTAGATTCCTGTAGGTTTGGCCCCAGTGTTCAGCTGATGCTCGAACGGTTATAAAGGATTTGCAAGTCTTTATCGGTATATACGCAAATGACACACTACACTCGGACCAGGGCCCGGCGTTTAGCTCTTGGGCTTACAAAGAAGCCATGGAAAGTTTGGGTGTGGCCTTGCAGTACTCTTCCCCCTATCATCCTGAGGGAAATTTGGTAGTCGAGAGGAAAAACTGTGACTTAAAGTAATCCTTAACATCAAGGGTATTAGGCTTGGGCGGCAGTTGGGTCACTCACCTATATGGGGTTCAGAGGGCACTTAACAACATGCCAAGAAAATCCCTGTACATTATGACGACTTCTCATCAGATCCAAGTTAACCTGAGGAATATATACCTTTACATCGCGAATTTTACACTGCGATGCATTCACAACGCGGTTCTTCCAGCGACCGCGTTGTTACAACGTAGTGCCATTACAACACAAGTCGTTACAACGACTAGCGCTAGATGGCGCGCTGGACTTAGGAATAGTATGATTTACTATTCCAACTCCAGTGTGTGCAACCCTAGAGAAGGTGTTGGAATAGTAAATCATACTATTCCTTAGTCTAGAGCGCCATCTAGCGCAAGTCGTTGTAACGACTTGCATTGTAATGGCACTGCATTGTAACAACTCGGTCGTTGTGAATGTATCGCGATGTAAAATCTGCGATGTAAAGGTTGTTTCCCGAACCTGAAATGCCGACACCGCCTCTCCCTTTCAAGCTTCGAGTTTATGCTTTCTATCTTTGGATGAAAAAGACTTACTTCGTTGTTCCCTGGATACATCATGGATTACAATTGGATTACTTTTCCTGGTACTTTGGATTGGTATAGTAACTATCTTTTTCCTACTTCTGAATGCCCACTTTCTCCCAGAATGATCTGCAGTACCACTTGTTAACTTGGTTCTTCAGCCACATGCATCATCACACAGTGAACTTAGAGACTTGTCGCTGGCAAACATTACAGTGGTCCAGTTCCTGAAGGAATTGTATGGGACAGGGTATCGTATGATGTATATGGTCCTACTAAACTTAAAAAAATTCCTTATTTGTTTAAAATTTCTTTAAATGACATCACCTCTAGTACTTTCTCTGATGATAGGGATATTGAAACTGTGCATAATTTGCTTTTAAGTAATTGTGGGGACATGTTCTGTTACCAGCATTATGGTCACCATTTTTAACATAAAGCTAGTATCCCATGGGCTGTTTATAATTACACACAATGTGAACACTGCCCAACACCACCGAATGGTAGTCTGAAAGGCATTTGCACAGTAGTTTGGTTATTGACAAACACCAAACTGATATACTCTGCATCATTTATTTCCCAACTGTCCATATAGGGTTTCGGCTTTTGGAAAGACACGATAGACACAAAGTCTTATCTGGGAGACAAAAGACTGGCAGGTTCAGGGGACACAGACCTTATTTAGAGCATGCTTCATACCACATCAAATGATTTTCCTGAACAAGACGAACATATTTTCTAGGTATAGTAAAAACAAAATATTTGAACACACCACCTGTTCCTGTATTCTCACGTTTTGAGAATTGGCAGCATTTTACATACTTTACATACTTTAGTGAGGATACACTAGACACCATGATACATAATGGTTCTTTCAATTGAAAGGATTGGTTGGGTTTGCCTGTGGACACAAATGGATGTCAGGCTAGATTCATTGGTAACACCGAAGGGTTTAAGATCAATAAGCCTGATCAACTATATGTACAAATGGAACACTGGTGGGGAGGGGGGGGGGGAGCAACAACATGTGTCCTTTCTTTCTGTGACATGGATCTCAAGTGCTTTTTGTACGGGTTATACAGAGAGCTGTGGAAGATTTCTCAACAGGAAGCTGGTGAGAGACTGCGCGAGATTGATATCGTTAATCTAGAAAAGACTTTGGCTGTGGCTGACATCAGTATGACCACTTTATCATCCAGAATTTATTCACTGGGCAACATAGTGTCTTCCGCAATTTACATAATACAACATCACATGTCTATATTACAACATGGACAGTCACAATTACAGTCAATAGTAATATTGAGCTTGACATTACCAACATTACGTTGTGGCCACGTGCCATGGCGCTACATTAATAGTACAAATCTGTTTTCAGCATACGATCTAACAGAAAGACCGATGACAATGGAACGTAGGGATGCAAAATATACCATGTTGCACATTGAAACATTAGTCCAATTACCATTCACCATGGCTGAGACACCATCCACTGACTGGATAATCCATGGTTACATCACCCTCCTGGTCACGACCTTTCAATTCCAATATTGTCTCCAATACCAACAGGTAGGCAGATATGTAGCACTAGGGGAAGGATATCTGCAAGAGTATTGGGAATTACCATTCAGATTTAGATGTAGGAATGGGGACACAGACTTTTTCTTAGTGGCTCCAACTGTGAAGACGCCTTAAGCTGTTCCTTGTTTTGCCAGGACATTTCTATCCATGGTGCATGCAGTGCTTCAAAAGCAAACTTTTCTTGTTATCTGAAGGATTCCCCAGCTGCCGGGATTCATCTTGTGTTCAGGCTTCTCTTGAATGGGAGCTATTTGATGCTGAATGATCAAGGTTGCTGCGGAATGGAACCGGGCATCACTTATCTTGTGACGGTTAATTACATAGTCACTTGTTGTACACAAGTACTGTTTTTACTTGCCCGCACAGTTTCAGCACTCCGTTCATCATCTCCTTGTGTTTGCTTTGTTTGCCCTAAGTTTGCAGTGTATGCCCAGATGGGGGTCCCATGCTCACTTTGCCACTGGAATCAAACTAGCCTGGCTGATGAGGGGCGTTACCCTAAAACCGGTCCCAGGATGCTTGCTTTCGGTCCAGGGAAGACCTGGCTTGGCAGTTTGGTCTGGACAATTCCCATGAGGCACAGGGTCAAGACTGATTTGCATGCAGCTGGGTCTGAACTGGAGTGGTGAAGTGAGCTAAAGAATGATGATGGATTCAACCCAGATCTGTGACTTGGAGTGAGTGTCTGAAAAGTTCCCGCGCTCCGTCCATCATCTCCTGGTGTTTGCTTTGTTCGCCCTAAGTTGGCAGGGTATGCCCAGATGTGGGTCCCTTGTTCTCTTTGCCACTGGATTCAGGCTAGCCTGGCTGATGTGGGGTGTTACCCCGAAACCGGTCCCCGGATACTTGCTTCCGGTCCAGGGAAGGCCTGGCTTGGCAGTTCGGTCTGGACTGTTCCCATGAGGCACAGGGTCAAGGCTGGTTTGCATATAGCTGGGTCTGAACTGGGGTGGTGAAGTGAGCTAAAGAATGATGATAGATTCAACCCGGAACTGTGACTAGGGGTGAGTGTCTGAAAAGTTTCAGCGCTCCGTCCATCATCTCCTTGTGTTTGCTTTATTCTTCCTAAGTTGGCAGGTTATGACCAGACGTGGGTCCCTTGCTCACTTTGCCACTGGATTCAAGCTGGCCTGGCTGATATGGGGTGTTAGCCGAAACCGGTCCCAGGATGCTTGCTTCCGGTCCAGGGAAGACTTGGCTTGGCAGTTCGGTCTGGACTGTTCCCATGAGGCACAGGGTCAAGACTGATTTCTATTTAGCTGGGTCTGAACTGGGGTGGTCAAGTGAGCTAAAGAACGGATATGGATTCAACCCAGATTAGAGACTGTGGATGAGTGTCTGAAAAGTTTCAGCGCTCCGGCCATCATCTCCTTGTGTTTGCTTCGCATAGTTAGAGAGACAGTGCTATGGGCTTCGATAAATGTTTCCAACATAAAATTTGACTCCGTAAGCAAACTGAAAACCAAGTTTTTACAGATGGATGTGACCTTAACTTCGGCTCAAGAGATGTTTGAGCTCCAGGTTGCAAGGTCCTCAACTGAGCTACAGACACTACTCTATACTAACTTCTACTGCATTTTGGGGAGCTGGTCCATTTAACATGTCTGATACGAAAAGAATAGTGCACTTTTTTAAATGTATCGGCTTTGGTTTGGTTAGCACCTTTCAGATGATATTTGGAGTTATATCATCTTTCATACACTTCGTGTTGGGAAACATTTTAGGAGGTCTCCCGCTTGTCCTGCTACTTGTGGCAGGAATAGTGATTTTATTCTATCTGCTCCACAATGGACGTGCCAGTTCAACTCGAATGGAGACCGCTCTGCGAACAAATGTCATCACTATCTTCATTCACGGGGCGACAGGGCTATCTATATATCCATAACATCAATAATCTATATCTCTACATCGCAAGGCTGCTTTCTATTATAACAGATGAGCATCCCGATAGATCAATAAAGGACATGCTTTCGCTGACACCGAGGGTCCTTGCATGCTGAGAAATCACCACGGAGTGGTCTGACATCTCCTGGGGGGTGTCCAGTTTGTGACCAAGACGGGGTCCTTCGCTCTATCCCATCAAGTAATGGGGTTGGATCGTCCCTTGGGGGATTCTTGGCTCTACACTTACACACACTCTAGGCACACTTAGAGTAGGGTTTTCATAGTAGGAGTGCATTAGATTACTGCCTTGTTTTTATGCCTGCATACATTGTTTTAGCATCATGGTAGAACTCTACCTACTATTTACGCTTTTGTTGCTTGTAATCATGTTTATCTGCTTCTGTCTCCTAATCATTGCAGCAAATGTTTTTTATGCAAGGATAACGTTTGTTCAATAAATATTATTGAAAACGTCACACTGTATATTCTCTGTATATTTCTCTGAGAATAAGTGAGCACAAGGTCTGTACTGTTTCCACGATCCCTGAGGGGTCAGGGTTGTCATGTTCAGTAGTTGCCAGAAAGCCTTTAGCTCCCTGGTAGATTAGGGGGGCTATCGGTGGCACTGTGAGCTAGCTGGTCTACAGGCCAACATATCCTGTGGGGGTGTCTGGAATCAGTCTTTACACCAGGCCCTTAGTTTATGTTGTCCAAACAATGTGAAGGTCCTATGAATTGGTAGTAAATACATGACATAGGAACATAGTGTACTGTCCTATGAGGTTCACAGGGGTAGGTCACCATTGAGGGTAAGTTGCTGGAAGTGTTTGAGGAGCGTGTCCCTGGTCACAGAAATTGGCTATTTGAAATATGTTGAACCTCCTCATAGTGCAGGGCCTCACCTTCAGCCTTTCCGCATTTTATCAGCACTTCATGCCAGGTAGTGAGCAGGGACGCCTGCGCAACCCTCCACTGTAGAGTTAGAGTTCTGTTGGCCAGCAGGAGGACCAAGCCTTTTTTTGCTTCCTGTGCTTGAAGATGCCGAGTGTGCATGCCTCCCATGATTCGAGATCAGGTAGCTTGGTGACCTCCGCTAGCACATCGTAATCTGAGCACCAAATGGAGAAGAGGGCGGGCAAGAACACAAAATAAGCTGTAGATTAGCTAAATGCAAAGTGGCAGCCTGGGCAACACAAATGTGCAGTGGGAAAGTAGTGCTAGATCTGCTCAGGTCTCAAATAGGCTCTCTGCAGGATGGAAAACTGAATTTATTTGAATCGGGCATTTCTAGACACCCATTGGGGGTATTCCAGTGCCTGTTCCCCTTCTGATTTCTGCAGTATCCGGCCAAAACATCCTCTTACTTACCCCGTTAGACAACAAGCGGGGTCTCAGTGTGTTCCTGTATGGTCTTATTGAGCCATGTTATCAGGTGATGCCCAGCCCTCATGTATAGGAGAGATTGTATGACAGTGTATGTGTTGAGGTGCCTCATCATGTGTGGACCAAATGGTTTTGGCAAGCATGACGTAGTTGTTTGTATGTGACAAATTACCTTCAGGGAATTGCATGGTCTAAGAGAAGTTTGTCAAAGGTGATAAGGTGGCCTGCAGTGAAGAGGTCACCAACTGTGGTCATAGATTGCTTGTGCCAAGTCTGCATGTCTGTGGCAGAGTAGGTGCCAGGGAAGCATGGGAGACCCTGCAGGTGAAGCGCTTAAGTGTACAATGGTATTTGAAGTGTAAGATGAGGGACTTTAGCAAGGCTCCTGCGGGAAATAGGGACCATGTAGTAAGGAGCTTGGCTTTGGAAAGCACAACATTTTGGATCATGGACAGATGGAGGGGGCCGGAACCGTTGCATGTTTCCACCAAAGGGTCTCTCCACGAACCATCTTAAAACCCACTGTAACTGTGCTGCCAGCTATTAGGCCTCAAATGATGGGGCCCCAAGCCCTCCCATGCCCACTGGCAGCCTCAACTTCTTGAGTGCAACACGGTGACGCTTATCTCCCCATATACGTTCACCTAATAGAGAGTCCAAATCCTGGAAAAAGTTCAGGGGGGGTATTAGGGACATTCAAAAAATAATAAAAGAACCTCAGTAACATTATCATTTTAGATATAGCAATCTTAGTAGTGGGTAGGGGCTGGTGCTTCCAAAACTGTACTTATAGTTTTGAGCCAGAAAGGGCTTTTTTAGTTTACCCTCATAAAAGGTAGGCTGCAGAGTGGTAAAGGGGAACCCCAAGATATCGGACAATAACTTACTTCCAGGTCAGAAGGGTATTGCCAAGACCTACCTCGTGGAACGGTGTAGTAGGACTGAGCAGGTACACACAGGATTTGGCTCAGTTGACTGGGAGGCCTGTTTTCTGTGCAAAGGTGCTAAGTATGCCATGTATGGGAGAAAGGTCTGACGGATGTCCCTAAGGTAGAGGAGTAAGTCGTTGTGTACAGAGCCGCTGTGTGGGTATCATCATCCCAGGCTTACACCCCCTCCCCCCAGTGAAGTCAGAGAGCCAAAGGTTCCACAGCAATGGAAAACAGCAGGGGAGATAATGGGCAGCCCCGCCAAGTGCTCCTACCCACTGAGAAGGGAGGTGAAGTGAGCCTGCCCAGGTGTATTCTGGAGGTAAGGTCAGTGTATAATAGTTTAGAATACGCTAAGAGGCTTTCTCCCACTCCCATCTTGACCAGCACCTGGAAGAGTTACTCCCAGGTGAGAGTGTCGAAGGTCTTCTCTATGTCTAGTACCAAACATGATGTTTGTGGTACCTTCGGTGGGCTTGAAAGACAGGGGACGGGGACGTGAAAGAGTCTACAGAGAATTTAGGATGTTCTGCATCCCGGGACAAAGCCATTTTGGTCTGGGTGTATTAATTCAAGTAGGATTTGTGCATAGGTCTCTGGTAGGATCTTCCCTAGGATGGCAATGGGCCTGTACGAGGAGAGATGGATAGGGTCTCTGTTCACGAGAGACAGCAGGAGGGATTCCCGAAGGTACGGGAAAGTTCCCTTAGGTGCAGGACCTCATTGTACATTTCTTCCAGTCGGGGTGCTAGGCTTGTGGCAAAGGCGCTGCAGTATTCGCTTGGGAACACATTCAGGCCAGGGGTTTTATTTCCGACCAGGTCGCAGATGGCCTCTTTAATTTCAGGGACTTTGATATAGGCTTCCATGCTGGCTGTGGTGGCGGCAGGCATGCAGGTAGAGTGAACACTGCCAGAAAAGTGCCGGTGGCATCCATATCTGGAGGTGGTAACAACATGTATATGGAAGAATAATACATGTGAAATCGGTTTAGGATATCCCGCTGAGCATGCAGGATACCCCCTTTGGGATAGACTATTTCTAGGATCAGGCCTGCGCTGGAGTCCTGCTAGGAGGCGGCCATACTTGTCCTCATCTCAATGCGACCTCGCCACATAGACTTTTATGTTGAAGCAGCACAGCTGCTCCAGTAGAGTGGCGAGATGAACCTGGCCTCGGTCAGCTCCGGGTCCCTAGAGGAGTCGCGAGTCACAGCCCTTTCCAGAGTGGAAATGCGCTTTCCTCCCGGATCTCTCCCGCCAATAGCCTGGGTATCCCCACCACATCCCGCACACAAACCCCTCTGGTGACCACCTTAAAGGCATCCCATTCCGTTGCCTGGTTCTCTGTAAAATACTGTCTGATATGTTCTTTCTGAAATTCGCAAAATGCTGTGTCCTCCAAGTGTTCCCGTGGGAGATGCCACATGGGCACCAGGGGACTGAGGCTTTCCAAGCCACATCTACTACATGTGGGTCATGACCCGAAACTATGTGCACTAGGTATTTCATGTGCCCGACCGTGTCGAGGATGGAGGTTGAACATAAAAGCTGATCGAGATGAACATACGGATCATGTGATGCAGAATGGCATGAGTAAACACAGGTGTGGGAGTGCAAGGTCCTCCACGCATCTGCAAGAGCCCATGGGTGAACCCAGCTTTCAAAACATTCAGACTGAGTGGGTGAGGGAAAGTGAGGGATGAGAGCGGTCCTGCCGCGTGCCTAGCACACAGTTGTAGTCCCTGCTTAATTCCAGCGGTGGGTGAGTCTTTAGTGCCGATGGCCCAGAGCGCTTGCTCCATAACCACGCCTATCAGTATTGGAGTCATAAATACTTCCTATAAGCATGCAGGATCCGTCGAGATGGCCATCGACTTGCACATATCCATCCTCTTTATCTATAATTGTGTCTAGCACTGACATGAGACACCAGGACGAATAAAATAAGTGCTCCACGAGTATGCAGAGTAGGGTGTGACAAATATGTCTCCTGCCGCCTCCAACACATTGTGCTGTAGCTCTGTGGCCATGGTGTGGGTTTCCTGAAGAAATATGATTTGCACATTTTACCTTTTAAGGAAGGATTAGATAGAATACTGCTTCCTGGCCATGTCCATACTGCGCACGTTCAGGATAAGGAATCTTGTTCTAGCGGTGGGGGCTATTGCAGGAGAGATGTATTGTGAGCAGTCGGTGCCACCGGTGTGGCCCATGGTCCTCTTTCAAGGGTGAGGGTGTGGCTGCCCGCCCCCTGTGAGTCTAATGTTGTGCGCTCAACTGGTCAAGTCGCTAAGGTATGAACAATGGAACAGGGAGCAACAACAGTTTGATGGCAGGACAGCCAAACTGACTGGAGTGTCTAACTATTGGGTAAAGTGGGCTAGTGGCCAAGCAGTAGAAGGGAGTGTGGTAGCATGATGTGGGCCAGTGCATCAATGGTGTTGTTATGCAGTGCCCAGCATTTTTGTACAGGGACGGTAGGGTCTCTCATCCTCTACCCTTGTGTGTTTTGGTGTGTTTCGGCCATGTTCATTGTGTGGGGGGCAGCCGCTATGGTGGATTTCAAAGATCTAGGTGCAGAGGTGCGGGAGACATTGCCTCGGGGAAGTGCACAATATTTGGGCTATAGTAGGTTGTCTGCTGTCTTTGGTATCACCAGCGGTGGGGTCTGGGAGCCTTCGAGTGAGCCTTCTTTCATGGTGGGGTCATCGTATCCTCCTCTGAGGTACTGGCACTTTCCCCCAAGGATGTCGGCTCCTTCAGAGCCCGGCGTCATTGATCTGTTATATGGCCGACAGCTGGATCGCGGGGGACCCCAATGTAGAGGCTCGTCTGGGTCTGTTACGCCTCCTATGTTGTTTCAGGGAAAGGAGGGGGGATCCCCCATCTGTCTACAACATAATCTTTAGCAACCCAGTCCCATAAGGTATGTGGGTCAGTAAAGAAGAGGGATTTACTCCACGAGTTTGAGACAACTGGAAGTAACAGAGAGTACTGGATACTTAGTTGATGGAGTCGCTTCTTCATCACCAGGGAGGAGGCACGTTGGTGTTGCATCAGATGATGTCCAGGAACAACATTACCATTGCATTCTCAAGGCGTAGGGGGCTGGCCTGTCTAGCCACCATTAGAATGGTGATGCAGTCCTTAAAGTGGAGTAGTTTGGGCAGCATTGGGTGTTGCAGCGCCCCGCGGACAGATCTGAGTGCCGACATCTTGTGGGCTCTCTGCAGTGAGAAGAATGGTGTGAGGCTGGAGGATGGGAAAAAAAATGGAACCAACTCGCTAAGAAGGCCAATGGGTCGTGGCCCTCCACTCCCCCTGGTAGTTGCAGGATCTGAATATTGCTTCTACGGGAGCACCCTTTTCCTGCTTTCCCCTCTCGAATGGTCAGGTGATCGGCAGTGGATTGCGGTTGTAGTTCGGCTAGTGCCTTCTCTCTCTTCACAACCCTGTCAGTGAGCTTATGTTGATCATCGTGAAGGAAACCCAGCTCTGCCATCAAAGATCCAATCTTGTTCTTGATGGAGATCCGGGATAGTTTGATAGCTGCGACTATCTTGGCCATGGGCGCCGAGGAGCAGTGCATGGCCTCAGGCATAGGAGTCTCCAGCATCAGTGTTAGTGAAACTACTGTGGCAAGCACCTAGGAGGGCGCGACCGACCTCGAGCAACCCATCTCAGGAGGGGACAACAGTTGTAGCTAGAATCTGGCCAGGAGGAGTGGATCAGTTAGTGTTCAGGCCGCTAGGCAAGATGCGCTACCCCAATAACTGTATGAAAGGGGGCATCACGTAGCTGTTGTGGCCCTTATTGGCAGCACAGTGTGGCAGGAAAGGCAGGGTCTGCTCCGTGGCTCCCCTGTGCAGCAGAGATTAGCTGAGGGTAGGATTTGAGATTTCCTTACTCCGTTATTCAGTGCTAGTTCAAGAAGGCCGGCAGATGAAGACCCACTGATATTCTGGGCTGAATAATGAGTGGCCAGTGCTGCACCCAACAGATGATTTGGTTCTGCCCTGATAAACAGGTGTGCCCAGCACAGCCCCGCAGAGGCGCTGGAGATGGTCAGGAGTATGGCCCCCCCCCACATAGGTATCTGGAGCCTGTGGTGGCACCCCATCTCAGGGAATTGGGCACTCCGGATGCCAGGAATCCTTCACAATGCCCTCAAGGAAGGGGACGTCTCCAGCGTGGTCATCTCCCCCGCTTGGGCCTTCAACTCACATTTCACGCAGCCCCAAAGCTACGGTCCTCCCAAGGGAGTGAGGGTAGTGTAATGTGGTGGGGCCCTAAGCCCCATGCATTAATAAGTCGGACACAGACAAAGTAGTATAGTCAATAGAACTGGCTCAGGGCATGTGCGCCCGGCCCTTTTATTAACAGGGTCGTATGTCCTGTGACGCCCGTGCTGGATGGGTGTTGGGTGGGGTGTAAGCCAGCCCTCTGGCTGGCACAGCGACAACTAGAACAGTGACCAGGAGGTCACTACATCCCTTCCAAACTTTTTTCCAACTGGAACCACAAAGTCCAACATGAGGAGAGAATAAAACAAACAAACGGAAAACTTCCACTGAGACTATTCAGCTGCTTGTAGTACAGGGTGATTATGTAATGGCAGCTAGGATCACCAGTTCTGCTTAGCTCAATTCAGTGGTGCCCTGCGGGTCCGGTCCTCCTTGGACTCAAGGCGTGGAAGTTGGCATCCAAAGTCTCTATATGTACAGTTCTCTGTGACGGTGCAGGTGAATGATAGTGAATCTGGTAGATGTTACACTTTCATAAATCAGTCCTGGTTGTTATTGGGTCTTCACAGAGGCAGCATTGCTTCTAGCTACAGGACGGCGGAGTAGTTACAAACACCCCCCCTCTCAGCAGGATGCCCCTCTCTCAGGTGTTCCCTTCTCACGGGATGTCTCGCAGGGCCCTCTTCACCAGGCTTCCACTGGACTGGGTATACTACGCAGTGTCACCCCAACACCAACCTCTAGGTTCTTGGAGGCTGCGCTACAAGTCCCAACTTCAAGTCCCTCGCTCCACCTGGAGGGTAGTTGTTTCCTGATAGGATTACTCCTGCCACCTAGACTGTAGTGCACCCGCATTCATAGGATGGGCTTTGGAAGAACCAGCTTACGACATGAGATCTTCGTCTTTCTGGGACCTGCGGAGGAGTGGCTATAGACTCATATCTCGTGACGCGACCCGCTCTCACCGATCATCCCTGAGGCCTTTGCCCCTTGATCGCCACGGCCTGGTGTGGAGTGGTCATATCCTCTTCTAGACCCCACATCTGAGGTCACTTTGGACGTCCGAGCAGTCTCACCATCCAGTCTCCCGTGCGACCCCAAAGGTGGATGTCACAATTGGTCCAGCTTGCTCGCCACTGCAGTCACCAGGTTGCTTGGTGTTACCAAAGGCTCCTGGACAGCTAGCCTCTCATGGTGCCACTGATATTACCAAGATACTGTACTCCACTCCGGACATTCTTGCACTCTGTCGTCCTCTATATTGCGGTGTGCGAGTTGTCTGATCGCACATTCCTCTCTTCTTTTCTCTTCTTCTGCGGTGGCCTCATGCCACTCGATTTCCTTTTTCATGTTCTCTCACTATGCGACGCGGTCTGGTCCCATATTGTCTTGCTCGTCCTCTCTGACCAGGCCCCTCCATATGACGTGCACTTCACACGGATCTCCCTGGACATGTCCTACACCTAGGACAATGCTTTCTCCTCTGTCAGTGTCCAGACCACTTGTCATGACCTTCTACCTTTCAGTCTATCGATCAATCATATCATTTGTAAAGTGCACTACTCACCCGTGAGGGTCTCAAGGCGCTGGGGTGGGGAATGCTGCTACTGCTCGAAAAGCCAGGTGTTGAGGACTTTTCTGAAGGTCAGCAGGTCTTGGGTCTGCCGTAGGTGGATGGGGAGGGTGTTCCAGGTCTTGGCGGCGAGGTGGGAGAACGATCTGCCGCCGGAGGTCGCTCTTCGGAAGCGGGGGACTGTGGCGAGGGTGAGGTCGGCGGAGCGGAGGTAGCGGGTGGGGGTGTGGAACCTGAGTCATCTGTTGAGGTACGTTGGTCCTGTGTGGTGGAGTGCCTTGTGTGCGTGGGTGAGGAGTTTGACGGTTATCCTCTTGTTGACCGGGGGCCAGTGCAGGTCTCTCAGGTGGGGTGTGATGTGGCTGCAGCGAGGGATGTCGAGGATCAGGTGTGCAGAGGCGTTCTGGATGCGTTGGAGCTGACTCAGGAGTTTGGCCGAGGCTCCTGCGTAGAGGGCGTTTCCGTAGTCCAACCTGCTGATGACGAGGGCCTGGGTGACCGTTCTTCTCGTTTCGGGGGGGATCCACTTGTAGACCCTGCGGAGCATGCTGAGGGTGTTGAAGCAGGAGGAGGAGACTGCGTTGACCTGTTAAGTCATGGAGAGGGTGGAGTCGAGGTTGACCCCTAGGTTGCGTGCGTGGTTGGTGGGTATTGGAGCGGTTCTCAATGCGGTTGGCATCCAGAAGTCGTCCCAGGCCAAAGGGGTGGATCCGAGGATGAGGACCTCCATCTTGTCCGAGTTCAGCTCCACTCGGCTGTTCCTCATCCATTCAGTGACGGCCTTCATTCCTTTGTGAAGGTTGGTTTTGGCGGTGTGGGGGTCCTTGGTGAGGGAGAGGATCAGCTGGCGGTCATCGGCGTAGGAGATGATTTTGAGGTCGTGCCGACGGGAGACGTGGGTGAGCGGTGCCATGTAGATGTTAAACAGAATTGGGCTGAGGCATGAGCCCTGGGGTATGCCGCAGATGATCTTGGTGGCTTCCTGGCGGAAGGGGGGAAGGTTGGACGCTCTGTGTTCTGCCGGAGAGGAAGGGGGTGGTCCAGTCCAGGGCCTTCTTTTGGATCCCGGCATTGTGGAGGCGTGTTGGTAGTGTGTGGTGGCAGACCGTGTCGAAGGCGGCTGACAGGTCCAGGAGGATGAGAGCCGTCGTTTCTCCGTTGTCCAGCAGGGACTTGATTTCATCAGTGGCGGCGATGAGGGCAGTTTCGGTGGTGTGGTTGCTGCGGAACCCGGGCTGGGACGTGTCCAGGATGCTGTTCTCCTCGAGGTAGCGGGTCAGTTGTTTGTTGACTGTCTTCTCAATGCCGGGAACGGGAGCAGGGAGATGGGCCGGAAGTTCTTGAGGTCCTTGGGGTTCGCCTTGGGTTTCTTGAGTAAGGCGTTGATCTCGGCATGCTCCAGCTCTCCGGGAAGGTTGCTGTCTTGAAGGAGTTGTTGATGACTTTCCGGGGATGGGGTGCAATGGCTGTGCTGGCTTTGTTGAAGATGTGGTGTGTGAATGGGTCTGACGGAGATCCGGAGTGGATGGTGTTCATGATCTTCATGGTCTTGTCGTCGTTGATGTTGGTTCAGGAGAGCAGGCAGTTGGTGCGGATGGAGGTCGTGGGGCCAGAAGTCTCAGTGGTTGTGGGGGCGATCATGGCGTGGAAGCTGTTGTGGATGTCTGCGATCTTGCGGTGGAAGAAGGTGGCCAGCGAGTCGCACAGGTCTTGCGAGGGTGGGACATCGTTGGTGTTGGAGCTGGGGTTAGAGAGTTCCTTTACGATGTTGAAGAGCTCTTTGCTGTTGTGCACGTTGTTGTCTAGGCGGCCTTTGAAGGAGGCCCTTTTGGCGCATCTGATGAGGTGATGGTGTCTGCGGGTGGTGTTCTTGTGGACTGCGCGGATGTCCGGTGTTCGTTCACAAAGCCAGCTCTTCTCCAGCTTTAGGCAGATCTGCTTGGAGGCCCGGAGGTCTTCAGTGAACCAGCTGGTTTTCTTGTTGGTGTGACTGTTGGAGGGTTTCTTCATCGGGCGAGGGTGTTGGCGCAGTCATTGATCCACTGTCTGAGGTTGCGGGCGGCGGTGTCGGGGTCGGTGGGTGGACTCTGGGCGAGGGTGGTGATAAGCTGGTCTTCGGTGGCTTTGCTCCAGCAGCGTCGAGGCATCTGTTGGGTGCGGTGGTGCGTGGTGGGTTTCTTGAAGGTGAAGTGGATGCAGCAATGGTCGGTCCAGTGGAGTTCGGTGGTGTGGTTGAAGGAGACGTGGGGGCTTGCGGAGAAGATGGGGTCAAGCGTGTGACCGGCGGAGTGGGTGGGTGTTGTGATGAGTTGTCTGAGCCCGAGGTTGGCTAGGTTGTCGATCAGGGTGGTGGAGTTGGTGTCGTTGTTCTTCTCGAGGTGGAAGTTCGGGTCCCCAAGGTGGATGTAGTCCGTGGAGGTGAGGGCGTGTGTGCTGATGAAATCGGCAATGGAGTCGCTGAACTGTGGTCGTGGTCCGGGGGGTCTGTAGATGAGGGTTCCTCTGAGGGTGGTGTTGGGGTCAGTGTGAATCTGGAAGTGCAGGTGTTCGGCGGTGCTGAGGGTGTCGTTGGTCGAGACTTTGAGAGTGTTCCTGTGGACGATGGCGATTCCTCCTCCTGCTCTGTTGGTTCGGTCCCTGCGGGTGATCTTGTAGCCTTCCTGGACGGCTATGGCTATGTTGGGTGCCGAGGCGGGGTTCAGCCAGGTCTCCGCCAGGAAGGTGACGTCTGGGGAGGTTGAGTCGAGTAGGTCCCAGAGTTCAACGGCGTGTTTGCAGGCGGAGCGGGTGTTGAGAGGATGCATCTGAGGTGGTTGGGTTCTTTCCTGGTCGGTAGCATGGTGGGTCAGAGGCTTGTGAAGCTGCAGTTCCGGCAGGTGAAAGCTCCGTGGGTGCGCTGCGGGGCAGCCAGGAAGCAGGTGTGTGATCGTCCGGTGTTGAGTGCATGGAGGGTTCTGGCATCGTAGTGGTGTCGGGCGTCTTGCCGTTCGCGGAGTCCAGTGGTCCTGGAGCTGGGCGCGGACAGGCGCAGACGCGCTTGCCTTAGGCGTACCTCTCCTCAGTCATCTTCACTGACCTCTCCTCGGTCATCTTCGCTGACCTCTTGCATATATTGTTCGCTGACCTCTTGCAGGTCATCTTCGCTGCCCTCTGTCAGGTTATCTTCACTCGGACCTCTGGCATGTCATATCTTCTCTGACCTCGCTGGTCATTCTCACTGACCTCTTGCTTGCGGTCTCCCAGCTGTACTATCAGTATTTCAGGTAAGATCTTCAGTGCACTTCTATCCTTGCGCTCTCCTTTCTTCACCTGATGGTACTCCTGTGTCGGGCGGCTTGCGCACTCACTTCTTCCACTTGCGGTGGCGTCCTTTTGCCACTAAGCGTGCATGCAGCGCACTTTCTTTAGTCCTTCAGGGACTTGCTGCGTGGGGCTGTTGCCCTGTATCACCTGTGTTCTTAATGCTGCTGTGACCACCCCTGGTCACTAGGCGTCACTGCAAATTTTCTTCACAGGCCCTGACAGCCTTTCTGCTTAAAGTTCCCTTCGGCGCTCACTCTCTGACTGAGGATGTAGTCCTTCCTCCGCACCTCACATGACAGTCTTGGGGGGAGGTCTGCCACTTCTCTTCATGCAGGTACACTTTCGCCGTCAGCATTGATCTGCAGCGGCTGTCCCTGTGCTGCGTTGCGTTCCCTTTCTCACTTTCCCCTTTAGTACTTTTTCCTTTTCCTTCTGGCTCGGTTGCTGAGTAGGCGCATTAGTTGTTAGTGCTGTAATACTTTTGGGTCTGGCAGCTTTCCTACCTCTGCAGGTGATCTCCCTATGTCACCAGGACCAAAGGGAGTTGCAGCAGCACAGTCATTTTCCATACAATACTTCTCAGCAGTTCTTCTTGGGTAGACACTGCTGTGCACAGCTTCCCTGGAGCGCAGGATACTGCTTGTCCTTCATCCTTCTTTGTTTATAAGCCCTAGCAGCCTTCCCTGTACTGCGGGCCATTTCCCTGCGCACTCATTGTCCTTTTGATTTTTTTTGGTGCTGCTCCACAACATGGCCACTAGGTGACATTACTCTTGTCCTAGTGCCCAGCAGCTTTCCTCTTGCCACAGGCCATTTTTCTTTCGGGCCGGGAGGCAGTTCCGCTGCTACTAAGCTTTGTAGCGAGAGCACATCCATGCTTCTTCCTGGTCGGCTGCCTGCGCCCCGCAGGCCAAGCACTGGGCCTATCCAGGTCTGCCTCCCGAATCCTGCCGGCCACGTGCTTTCAACTCCTGAAGGAGGGGCATCATCTCCGAAGGTCGCAAAACGCCCACACACAGCATGAGACCCTCCTGCCGGGCAGCAGCACCTCGTCCCCTTTAAGGTAAGTCTTTTCTGCAATATGGGCGACGCGTGGTGGGGTGAAATACACAGGCTTCAGCACCGTCTCAGGGAGTGTATTGCTTCCACCTCACTACGTCTTGTGACATGCAGACAACCGCTCACTATTTCTTTAATTGCTCCTGCCCCTCTGCAGCAGCCACTCTCGCCGCACAGGCTCGGGGGGGGGGGCTGGAGCTGCCGACAGAGACTCTGGTGCCTTGCCTCGGGTCAAACAGCGGTCTGAGGCCCAAACTCACACCACCACCTCTTGCCGTCAGTCCCCTCACCGAGACCTGGAGCGTAACTACGGGGCAGTGTTTCACTTCACAGGATGGGAGAGGTTGGGCTGCTGCTCCGCTTTCATTACTGGGCCACAGCTGTAATATTGTAGGAGCGGGTCGCGGTGGCCACCTCTTGTTGTGCCCGTCTTTTCTACACTTTCTAATGTGGCATTTCGTGCAGTCAACTTTCTGTCCTTCTTCCACCCCGCGGACTCACCTCGCCCTCCAGGTTTGCAGGCATTTCACATGCAGGTGGGTTCCCAATCATCTCCTTCACCCCATGGGCTCATTGCATGCCCGCAGGCAATCAGGTGGTTCCTACGCCTGCTGGCAGGGGGCGCCCTCAACACGGGCTGCTCTTGCCCTCTCCACCACCATCAAGGCAGCGACACACGCAGGTCCACCCGCTCATCGCCAATGTAATGTGCTGGGGCTCTAGGCCCCCATGCATTAATAAGTAGGACACAGACATGGTATTGTAGTCGGTAGAACTAGCCCAGGGCATGTGCGTCCGCCCCTTTTATGAACAGGGTTGCATGTCCTGTGACGCCTGTGTTGGATGGGTGTGGGGTGGTGTGAAAGCCAGCCCTCTGGAAGTGACTGAGCAACAACTAGAACAGTGACCAGCCGGTCACTACGGGCAGGACCGCGGGCCTGACCTTGCCTCCACTGATGCAACCCTCCGAGTCCAGGGCCAACGCCAGGAGATGGGTGGTGCCTCATGAGCTCCGCTAGAGGACCGCCCATTTGGGAGCCCTGCGGATCTTTTTTTTGCCAAGGGCTGCCTGCCCTCAAGGAGTGGAAATCCACGCGGTGCTGTGCCTCTGGGAGCAAGTTCCTGGCGGCACTGTAATACATGCAGGTCCTCAGCGTAGGTGTCTCGGCCTCCATGGCTTCCAGGCTAGAACCTGGTGGGCAGGCTGTGGTTACAGAGTTCCCCAGCCATGCCTATCTAGGTCCTCAATAGGGCGTCAGGAGGCAGGACCACACCTCCCCACCTTCAATAGCACTACAACAGTGAGGCTGCAGCCGTCAATGCCAGACTCTTGCACCCTGTTGTGGTGGATGCTCGGTCTAAAAGTACGGTGTCATTTTCGCTGTCTAAGCCACGCTCCACCCGGAATGGCTGGGTCTGTTGATGATCCTTGGCCAACCTGCCTTCACAAGTATGGAATTGCAATTGTGTGGGGGGTTTTAAACACTGTTGAAGGTGTTAAACAATAGTTGACTGATTTTGTGTCTTTTTGGTGGTCTTGTCATTATAGAGAGAAATGTTAGCTGTTTTGTGCCTGAGGAGGTCTTCAAGTTTTTCAGATTTTAGAATAAATACATTGGAGGTTGTTTTGCAGAAGGCTTGAGATTTTGGGGTCCCCGAGTTGTAGCACTATGGGTTACAGAACTGTGCCAAAATGTGCATTTTTTCAGTGAGCATACTGCATCCATTAAGCATGTGGAGTTGTGATAATGTCTTTTCGAAGTTCTAATTGCACTTGTGTAAGGCCTGGCATGGCGGCGCAGTAGAAGTTTCTCTTTCTCCTCCTGGAATTTCCTCCATTTGTGCCGTAGGATGCCAAAATCTGTTCTCACTTTCTTAATCATGCCATTATTCCATGTGATCCTTTTTCTTGAGCTTTGTCTTATCATTTCTAACCAAATATGTTTGTCCAAGCCTCCCAGACCCAGTTGTAAAAGGTGGATCCATTTTTTTAGGCAGTTTGCAAGTTAGGGCTTTGGTGAGGCCAGAGGTTGGTGAAAAGGTTGGGTGACATCTTACCATCATGAAGGATTTGGAGTCAGACTTATTGATGTCTTCCATGTGTGAGATTTTCAGAGATTTCTTAAAGATGCTGAAATGTCAAATTTGAAAGAATGTTTATCGTTATGTGTGTATATCACACTTGTGTAAATATGTACTGAAACCATCAACATGACATGGATACTCTTTGTGTTAATGATAACTGGTTTGTGATTTAATAGAATATACAAAATTGTGTCTTTATATTTTGGTGTCTTTTCTGTCAATCACATTCATGTAAAGTTTGTCAAAGAATGACGGGAATCAAACTCAGTTTTACACTGTGTTAATTAGCACCTAGTAACACACCTTCTCTAGGAGCATAGTTAATTACAAATAGATGACATTAATTTGTTACTAGTTTTTAAAAATTGCAGTAAGTTTCTTGGCAGGGCTTTGTGGGATTAGAGAACCTGAGCGTTTTGTTATTTTTTAGCAATATGTTGCTTTGCAGACTAGCAGGTCGGAACAGGCATGGTCAAAGTCTGCAGCCCTATTTAATCGAACCACTGTTTTTTTAGGTCTCGCCTGGCGACGCAGCGCGAATCGCTGTCGCCAGCGAGATCTTTTGTTGTCGACTTGCCTCGGAAGGTGGACAGGACATGTGCATGTGCACAAAGGATTTTCATCGTGAACGTGTTCGTGAACGTGTTCGTGAACGTGTACTGCGGCGTGACACGTGCACATCTCACGGTACCCGGCAATGCACTCAGCCAAGCTCTCACTCACCGGCTCGGTCTGCAGGTTCCCTGG
Organism: Lissotriton helveticus; assembly: GCF_964261635.1. Classification (NCBI taxonomy): domain Eukaryota; kingdom Metazoa; phylum Chordata; class Amphibia; order Caudata; family Salamandridae; genus Lissotriton; species Lissotriton helveticus. The sequence continues at coordinate 48,060,368 of NC_136073.1, forward strand.
CCGGCTCTTGGCACGCCGCGGGGCTCTCCTCACCACTCGGGAGCCCCGTCTTGCCTCTGGTGCCATGCAGTCTGCCTGGCTCTTCGCCCGGTCCCTCTGATGGGGCCGGGACTTCAGCATGGAGCCTGCAGGTTTCCGGAAGTCCTCCCCGGTGGTCCCGTCCTGTTTCTTTGGCAGGCCCCGCCCACGTCCCAACGAAGGCTGCCTGATTTCCGGTTTCACCGCCATCTGCACCGGAGGCAGGGAGTGTGCCCTGCGATGTCGCCTCCGTTCTTCAGCTTGTTTCAAATGTTAAAGAAGCAATGTTCACACTTTTAAATGAGGCCAATACAAAAACTAGATGATTTTGTGTAACATTTATGTTCATTGGATGTGATTATTTTGTTTTTATCACCAGCCTTTCACATCTGACCTTTAGCCTTTCCTCTCTAGGATGATGTCTCTGTGATTAGCTTTAGTTCTGCTTGACGGCATGTGAATCAGTTTGTAGCAAGTATGTATGTTTCTAGGCTGTATGCAACGAAATGTGTCTGCAGCCTGTGCTCGCGAGTCCGTACCAGCCTATCCGGTAAGCAGACAGACAAGAAGCGCAAGGATTATGTATACAATTAAGAAATGAACTTGTGAAGGGGTAAAGGTTGTGACCGAGAATACCCACACTTCCGCCCGAGCCGCGGTCCTTTCACGCCACAGAAGTGCAGGACCTTTGAAGCAGCATGCCGGCAGGATGGCCTCACCTGCCCCAGTAGGCTGCTAGAAGACGAGGTGACAGGAGGACAGCTGAGGAGAGTCATCAGCGGAAGAAGAAGACATTTCGCTCTCTGTAGCTGCCCTGCTGCAGTGCTGATGCCTTTCGCACTGTCCGTCGACTCTGCTCTTTGGTGTGAGCATGCCCTTGAGCTGTGCGTCTTGAGTGAAGGTCTTGCACAAGTTTCATCAGTTCGCACAGTTATGTTAACTCCTTTGCCTCACCCCTACGCACCAAGAAGAATAAGCTACTCTTGAGGACATGTTGGGGCCAGGCAATTACAGACATGTTTATTGAAAATAGTAGTGGTAAGTGCAGCGCCTCGCTTGTCTCTTCCACTTTGCGCGTGTCAGAGAAGGGCTTTACATGACATCACTAAGTACATGCAGCACCTGCGGCATGAACGCTTTTTAAAAATAAATACCTGCGAGTCCGTTCAAATTAAAGGCAGTAATAATGCACCAGACTGCACGTAGGGAATGTGTGCGCGTCACTGCTTCTGCCTGCAGCAATACTCCATGGGAGTGACCTTGTCAGGAAAGGTAGGACATGGACCCACCATTAGACAATGGCAGGCTACTATTTTTACACGACAAACACACATGACAATCTACAAGGCGGGGAGGAGTTAGACCCCACAAGTACCACAATAGGTTGCCACAGCGTAGTGCTGTAAGCGCAACCTAACAAGCATTTGTGGCGTGGCTTAGGAGCCGAGGGGAATGGCGGCGTGAGCTCGGAGCTCCGCGCCCGATCCCCGCACTTATACTGATAAAAGGTGCGGTGGCACCCGTGGAGGCCCTCAACTACAGACCGGAGGCAGCGTGAATCTGGACTGTTCCCCCGATCCCGCTGGCGGAAATGTGAGAGAGCCTGCCGGCGGAGGAAAGGCGATCACGGACCGGAGTACGGGAGAGCGCAAAATGGCGGATGCCTCAGGTGCCGAGAGCAATTGAGAAGTACGCCTGGGCAGCGGGCGCATCTCCGAGAACTGTGCAAGTAGGGAGGGCGGTCGGTCTGCCGAGGGTGCAGCCAGGCAGAAGGGAGGTGAGCCCCGGGGCCCCTGACTGGGACGCCCGCCGGTCTGTGACTCGGACCCAGCCGTGACCCCTGGGACAAGATGGCGGCAGGGGGAATGACGGAGGAGATGCGGCCCCTATGAGACGACCACTCCGCTGATTCTACGCCCTGTAGGAGTGCGCCCGGGGAGTCGCCTGTCGTGGAGGGCTGAGAAGCGGGGCCGCATAGCAGGTAGCCCGGAGTGCGGCGGGGCGTCTGGCCCGGAACGGGTCTGAGAAGAAGACTGCGATTCTGGCCGCTGAGGACGTCCAGCGGCTTACCCGCGGCTAACCCAGGAGTGTTGGGGGACCTGCCGGCGTAGCGGGCACCACCGGACAGGAAGGAGTGCTAAGGTGGTGGACTATAGGTGATCACGCACCCAGGCCACACGCAGGGGAGCGATGAGCAGGGGTTGAAAGCCGTGCGACCCCGGATGGGCCCTGCGCAGCTGCTGAGGAGTGAAGAGGTACTTCTTTGGCCTCCGTCCGTGGCTGGGTGGCCCTCGACCGCACACGGGAGCACTGAAGAGGTTGGCGAGTCCAGGAGGGAGCGATGGAGGCATAGCTATTGCGCCGAGGGCTGAGAGGAGACGCCGGGTGGGGCCGTGAACCCACTACGACAGCCAGGCATCGGGGCGACCTCGGCTTTGATTAGGAACAACTGAGAGGACCCGAGACGGCGCGAATTGCGGCTGAGGAGCGGGCCTCCCTGACGAGACGACCCCAATAGGAGGCAAGTTCCTGACAGCGGATAGGGCGAGGGCCACGCCCTGGGATCCTTCCCCTACCGCGGCTGGAAGAAGTGGTTGACCCCAGAACACTCGTAGATAAGGCAATCAGGCCCACAGCGACTACACGGAGGGAACGGAGGCCGGGAAGGGCGCCCGGCGGCTGAGGCGACCCCAAAAGGCGTGAAGAAGGTGGAGTGCCGGGGGAGAGAGACGGTGGATCCCTGCTTAGGGACGACACTGAGTCTGAATCCCATAGTGGACATCCGGCTGCTGGACTAGAAGCCCGGGGCGTATAGCTGACACGTCAACGCGACCTGAGAGAGACCACTGAACCTACCCGGCAACTGAGCAAAAGGTTCCGGGCACTGGAGTGACTAACGACCTGACACATGGTGAGAAACAAGGGGAAAACCGAGGGAGCTGCGACCTCTGAGACAACGGAGGGTGACCCTATAGGGCCCTCGGACCTGCAGCAACTTCAGGACCGCATACTGGAGGCTATTGCGGCAACGAGAGACGCTTTGCAACACGATATTGCACAGGTGGTGTCGGGGCTGGGCCTCCTGAGGGCTGACCATGACAAACTTAAAGATAGAGTCGAGGAGGCCGAGGACACTTTAAGCGAGTTGGCCCCAGCCCACAAGAACATGGAGGAAAGGCTCACGGACGCCCTGGGCAGGATACAAACGCTGGAGAGGAGGGCTGAGGATGCCGAAAACAGGAGTCAACGCAGTAATGTCCGCATAGTGGGCCTGCCCGAAAAAACAGAAGGGGGAGATATGGTTGAGTTCCTGGATAACTGGCTTAAGAACACGTGGCGCCTGAAGGCCTATCACTATTCTTCACCCTGGAACGAGCTCATCGTGTTCCGGCTCGGCCTCCTAAGCCAGGACTGCCCCCGAGGCCGGTAGTAGCCAAACTGCTGCACTATAAAGACAGGGACCTCCTGCTTCAGAGAGCCCGCGATGCGGGGCCATTCCAGGTGGCGAATAGTAAATTGACCCTATTCCCTGATTACACCTTTGAGACGCAGAGACTGCGAGCCTCCTTCTCATCTATTAAACGCGAATTACGGACAGAGGGCATTCAGTATTCCCTGCTCTTTCCGGCCAAGCTAAGAGTGGTACTGGATGACAAAACACACTTCTTCCCCACGCCGGCGGATGCTTGGGATTGGTGGGAGACATATAAGGCGGGCACGGACGGTGCCAGAGTTCGAGAGAAGGAGAGAGCAAAGACGCAGACTCGGAAATCACAGAGGCTGCGATGGCGAAGTCAGGGATCGTGGAAACCATCGGTGTCTCAGACGGAGGTGGAGTGGCAGGCTGCACTACAGGCAGTGAAATCGTTGTCGAGATCGGGCGCATCCCCATCACAACAGGGTTCGAACTCGGAGGACCGAGGCACGGGATCGGAGACGGAGCACTCAGAAACACATAGTACCAAGGGCCCGCTGGTGACACCACAAACGGCAGAAGAGATCCTGAATAACTAAAATACAGATGATGGCCCGGAGGACACTCCTGCAACTGGAGGAATTTACGAACTGTAAGGTACTGCGGTTGGGGGTCATTGACCGGGATGTCAGACCGCTGCTAAAGACAGGGTGCGGGGGGGGGGGGGGGGGCTCGCGTAGTTACCTTCCGGCCTAGACCACAACCCGATCGCCCTTAAGGCACTCACGGTTACGACTGTGAACTAGTTGGTGAGTTGAGTGGATTGAATAAGTTTGGATGGGTACTGATAGTTTGATATTGGGGCCTATTCTGGGGGGGGTTGGGGGTATTGTTGATGTTGCTTAATTTTTCTGGCAGTGGAGGGTTCTAGAACATAAGGGACTTAAAATGTCAGACGGTTCGGAGGCTAGTTGGAGGGACACCACCGCTCATGTCGCAATGGGATTGCGGAAGAGACTGCAATGTGAACTATGGGACAATGGCTGATGCCAACGCATTGCGATGTATTACCTGGAATGTGCGGGGGCTGAATTCCATGACCAAAAGATCCAAAGTGCACGCCTACCTGGTCCGCAGGGGGGTACAGATAGCGCCGCTGCAAGAGACACATCTTACAAAACCGGAGGGGATAGCATTGCAAAGGAGGTGGAGGGGCCAGATATTTAACACCACTTACTCAGCATTTGCTAGGGGAGCCTTGGTATGGGTAAGGGCGGGCACCCCGTTTCAGGCGACCAGGCACATAGTGGACCCTGAGGGTAGATATGTGGCAGTGGAGGGCAGACTACGGGGTAGGGACATAGTACTGTGTAGTATATACGCGCCAAACACTGACCAGATGGCCTTCTTCACGGGACTATCCGGAACACTAGCACACTACCTAGCGGGTCCGGTCCTGATTGGGGGGGACTTTAACTCGGTGGCGGACACAACACTAGACAGGTCCCACCCACCACTGGGCGATTCCCCTGTACACCATCTCACGAAGGGGAGGTTGGATTGGCAAGAGAGATGGGGTTTGATGGACGCGTGGCGCACACATCACCCGGCTGAGCGTGACTACTCGTTTTTCTCGAGCCTCCATGACCTCCATGTCCGGATTGATGCATTTTTGTGCTCTCGGACTGTGATGCAGACAGTGAAGCGGACCGAGTACCTAACCAGGACACTTTCGGACCACAATCACTTTTTGATTTGTTTGGACTGGGTCACGGAGTTGTCACGAGTCCCGACTTGGAGGCTGCGGCCTGAGACACTGGATGACCCACTGTTTCACGCGGCACTGGAGGAGGGCATAACCCAATTCTTCGCGGAAAACGAGGGGTCCACGGCCACCAGAGCGATGGAATGGAACGCTTTTAAGGTGGTAATTAGAGGTCAATGCATAGGGAAGCATGTGGGCGTGCGGAAGGTGTTACCAGAAGATCTGCAAAAGGTGGATTCTAAGTTGAGAGACTCTGAGAAAGCGCGACCGGGTCACCCCGAGCTACAGGGCGAGGTCGGCCTGGCTAAGGAGGCAGTAGCGGTGGAAGTAGAACGCCTCCGCAACTTCGACCATAAAGCTTACATGCTCCGGGCCCATGTTGAGGGGGACAAAGTTGGGACACTACTAGCGTGGATAGCCAACCCTGCTAAACGAAGCTTCCCGATACTGGCAATCGAAGGAGAAGGGGGCCACATGCAATACTCCCAGTAGGAGATACTAAATTGTTTTCAGAGGTACTACGAGAGTCTCTATAAGAGTGCGCTGGTGGGGCAAGAGAACAACACTCAAGCTTTTCTTGAGGACCTACAATTGCCACATTTAGATCAGGAACAGGCGGACGACTTGGGTAGGGACATAGAATTAGGAGAGATCAGAGGGGTGGTTAAACGGATGGCTCGCAACAAAACGCCGGGTTTGGATGGGTTACCCATTGAATTCTACAGCAAGTACTTCGACTTGCTAGCGCCGAGACTGCTAATGATATATAATGAGGCCAAGAAGACCGGCTACTTGCCCCAATCTATGCGCGAGGCCCTAGTGATACCACTACTAAAACCAGGGAGGGGGAGCGAGAGCCCGGCCTCTTACAGGCCGTTGTCCATGCTAACCACGGACTACAAAATATTGAGTTCCATACTAGCAGCGAGGCTTCTACAGCACATGCCCGCTCTAGTCCACACAGACCAATCAGGTTTTATCCCTGCGCGGAACACAACGATAAATATACGGAGACTTACACGCTTGGTGGAAAGCCCACACATGGAAGCGCTGACACCCCTGGTCCTATCGATAGATATAGAGAAGGCGTTCGATAGCCTGGAGTGGGAATATTTATACAGGGCCATGACACACTTTGGCCTGGGAGAGGGTTATATCAGGTGGACTAAAGTCCTGTATACGGCGGCTAGAGTGAGGATAGGTCCCATCGTTTCGCACCAATATCAGGTGGAACGGGGTACTAGGCAGGGCTGTTCCCATTCCCCCCTGCTGTTCGCCTTGGCGATTGAGCCCCTAGCGGCTGAGGCCCGGACAGGTAAACATTTTCAGGGCATAGACAGCAGGGAGGGCCAACAATTCATCTCCTTATATGCGGATGACCTTCTATTATTCCTAGAAGATGGATTACAGGCGCTGAAAGGTGCGGAGCAACTCCTAGAGCGATTCGGTGCATTATCAGGGCTGAAAGTTAACTGGTCTAAAACCTGCTTGTTTCCCCTGAGGCGAGACACAGCACGGCCTGACCACCGACCCGAGATCAGATGGGAACCCACGTGTTTGAAGTATTTGGGAGTATATATATACCACACGGCGGCAGACCTGTTAGAGGGTAATGTAGGCCGCTGCGTGCGGGCACTGAAGGGCTGTATGGCCTTTTGGGCTACGCTCCCGCTATCGGTCACTGGGCGCATTTCTTTATTGAAAATGATCGCCCTGCCGCGACTTCTATATTACTTTCGCACCCTCCCTGTCTGGATACCTAGGTCCTTCTTTTGCCAATTGAAATCTCAGATGACCTCCTACATATGGGGGGCGGGCAGATGTAGAGTGGCGCTGGCGACGCTCACCCGCCCGAAAGATGAGGGCGGAATGGCGACCCCTGATTTTGAACTTTACTATTTAGCTGCACAGCTGCAGATCTTTACGCAGGAGGTAGCGAGGGTCTATCGAGGCCCGGAGAGTGGGAGAGGTGGGGGCACACCGCGCCATGTTCTGGCCTATATCGCTTTGCAGCAGATAATCGCTCTTAGGGATCTGACACCCGAGGAACGTTGTACTTAACGTGAATCAGTGGGAATAATTGCTCTGTGTTGTTAGATCTCTATTGCAGAGTTCTGGATATGCCAAGATTCTGATTACAAATGTAGCGTACCCTAGTAGGGTCCATCCCCCTTGGCAGTGCCAGACCCACAATTTCCCGGGTTGATTTATTTACCAATATTGCACATGAATAAAACATTCCGCAAAAAATTCAGTAAGTAGACAATGTTTTAATCGTTTTCTGTTATTAATGTTCAATTCAATTCAAATCATTTCATGAAAAAAAGCACAGGTGCACCATACATCAAAATTGTGCAACAATAACAATATAATGATAAAACACAGATGGTAAAGTCCAGAAGTCTTGTTTGTTTGATTCTTTATTTTTCAACAGAAGAAAACGAACAGCCGACGCGTTTCGTCCCAAAACGGGACTTCTTCAGGGCTGTGTTTAGAAAAACAACATATACAACATGCAATTAAAATCATGCACTATTGTGTGACTCAGCCGAGCCACAATAGTCATAAATTAAAAGAACATTCATGAAAAATGTTACAAAGGAAATGGTCCTGAATGCTACCAGTTCTAAGCCAGTCTATATATGGCCTACCCCCAGGTAAGTTAAATCGAACCATAAAGACTAATGTGCAGACTAAAACTTAAGAGGGTTTCAGAGAAATTTAGCAAAAAAGGGGATACATATATAAAATTCAATTGACACAAATATTGAATATATAGCAAATGACAAATGGTCAGTCAAAATACATGTAAAAACATTGTAAACATGCAATCAGATCATAAAAGAGCAATTTTGGAAAGATATTACTAAAAGTTGACATATGAAATGCACTAAGGTCACCATCAGAAACAGAGACGTAGGGGATACACACACACCTACCAAGGAATAGAGAGAAAAATTCCTGGCGACGAAGGTGATCATGTGGTGGACGACCGATGGTGAAGGAATATTTCGTGGTTTCAGACAAGAACTAAATAAAGAAAGTAAAAATGAAAAGAAGAAAGAAAACATGAGACAAGCTAAACAAAAGTATGTCATAGGCTGGCTAGAGGGGAAGAAAAAGGGGGGAAGGACCACGTAAGCGGTCAGTAGGTTTGGCCATATCTGTATTTATTTAGATGGAAAGGAGGGGAAATAAGAGAAGGGGGGAAAAATGAAAATAGCTCACGTAAAGTGTTAAGACGGGTGGGGGTTTATATATAATTTTTATCCTCCCGGATTGTAGAGCAGTCGGGCTCGAGGTTGTGACAGTAGCGCGTGGGGTTCTGTATATTAGTTCTATCCTCCAAGATTTTGGTGCAGATGAGCTTGAAGTTTGGCTACAGAAAAAGAATTAAAGAATAAAGAGAAAAAAACAGAAATATACAAAGGTAATAAATTCTATTCTCCAGTCTTACACAATGAGTGACTGGGATCTCTTTGCATGATCACTATTCTGGGAGTACTATACTGTGTAAATAGCACTAGCGTAGCTATCTAGACCAAACTAACTGAACTGTTACATACGTAAAGCTTACCTAGGTATGTTTATACATGGGGAAAGTCACTTGTAATCAAGATGTGGAACAAAATATCCGCGGTGCACCATCCATGGGTTGTGCACCTATATGTATATAAATAGAAAAAACATTATCATGAGAATAAACCAAATTGAACTATGAATAGAAAAGCCAAAGAAAGCTCCTGGAGCGTCAGTAATTTACCTGTGCTTATATAACCGACCCCTCAAAGAAAAGATATGTAAATGTTTGAAAATCTCTTCTTGCTACTCCGCCAGATTTCTGAACATAAAAATAAACGAAGAAAGGTACATAAATTCAGTTTAGAATGGGAAAACAAAAAAAGAGTGTGTGTAACAAAAGCCACAAGGTAAAAAAGCTTATATAACCGACCCCTCAAAGAAAAGATATGTAAATGTTTGAAAATCTCTTCTTGCTACTCCGCCAGATTTCTGAACATAAAAATAAACGAAGAAAGGTACATAAATTCAGTTTAGAATGGGAAAACAAAAAAAGAGTGTGTGTAACAAAAGCCACAAGGTAAAAAAGCTTCCAGGGTCTAATAGTTAGTTAAATGTTAGCAAGGAACTTGCTTGCCATTAAGTAGTTAGCACCGAGTTATATGTAAATGAAAACGTGAAAAAGGAGTCAATAAATGCTAATCTCGACTTCCTCTACATCTTAAAGCACCCGTACAACAAATGCGTTGATGCTCGTCATAAGGCTAAGATGCAGGCTCAGCACAAGGAGTGACAGACAGACAATTGCTTCTAAAAGGATATCAAGTAAAACTACTCAACCTCGTAAGCACATGGTGTCTTGAGCACACGAGGTTAATGTGGATCGTAGAGCATCAACCATTTACACTTGACCCATTCTTGAAGTGAACCCAGAATGGAGCATCCCACAGGTTGCGTAAACGAGCTAAATAGAATAACGACTATCAACTAACAATCCCCCAGACGTTTTGCATATCCACTTACCGCGAGAGAAAGAAGTGTAGTCATCCAGAACCCGTGCCCTGCTCACCGTCAGTCCGTATAGCACCTGATGGTGAAAATACATGAATGTGCCCGTATATATACCCCTTATAATTGAATAATCAGGTTCACCTGACTTCTATCGGCGCCGTGCATAGGCGCGAAATTCAGGCGTAGAACAGCGGCCATCTATAAAGGGTGTAAACAACGAGGGAGGGAATTCTGAAAATTGAGACAAAATGTCCCCAAATCCACAGCGAAACCTTTCTACAAGCAAGTAAATAATATATACTAATTAGAAGTGACCAAGCATTATAGCAATGGTATTGAAATAGGGGCTAACCAAAAAAATGAAAAAAATGAGAAAAACGAACAGGAATGGCGGCCATGTTGTAACAGGTCCGACGACAAAATTATATCGAATACCCGATCTAGTATAATGACTACCTAAAATATCAAAGGTAACACCGCAACTGAGTGTTTATGAATTGATAAGCAGGAAAACACATCAAAAAAGTAGACGTGAAAAATGTCAAGAACTGGCATGAAATAAATAACTAAACCTTACTTTAGACAGGTTAACGATGTATGCTATTAGAAATAGCCAAACATGACAGCAGTCGTATTTAAACTAAGGACTGATTCAAAATAATAGAACGACTGAGAAAAGCGGCCAAGTTGGAACGTGTCCGACGATAATTGAGATGAAACCCGTTCTAATAAAGTGGCTGTCTGGAGTAGCAGGGAAATCACCACAAATGTGTGTGTATGAAATGGATAAGCAAACCAAGCAAACCAATACGCCACGCTCATGTATAACTGGATATAAAATATTCAAAGGCCGACTGTCGGACTAGGTAGTATAGCAAGATGGAGAGTGTGACGGAAACCTAATCCATTGAGTATAGACAAACCTTGCGAGTATAAAAGAGAGAAAGGTGACATAAGAAGTTCTAGTGGACAAAATAAATCATGATGACCTGACCATGTATAGAAAGATTTCATATGTCATAATGAAAAAGAAGAAAGAACAGACAGTGGGATATAGGATATGTGGAGAGAAGAAGAATCACCATTATGTAGACATAATTAAGAACAAAACATCTGTTGTGCTTGAAATTTGTGGCAAACTTACACAAGTGGCACGACATACACAGTATGGATTATTTACAACGTGTTTACAAAGTATATATCCAGGAGTGACTTAAACAGACATATATTACAATACCTCTCCTCTCTGGTATAGAATAAAGATCAGCAACCAGAAGGGGAGTTTGACATGAAATATGGAAATACGTATCTTTGACAGATTCAATACTCAAAGCTGAGGCATACAGGCGATACATGGGAACATGATAACAGACATATGGAAAAACATGGAAAATCATGGGATAATTATGTCAAAAAGTGATGCATTTCGTCATCAAAATTTGACCAAATTCTAAAGTTCTCAATCTACAGATCCACATGGCCTCCTTTCTTCGCAGGGCTACCAGTCTGTCCTCCCCTCTGGGGTTAATCGGGACATGATCTATGCCCAAGAACCAAATGGTGTCAGTGGGTGAATGTTTCTCCTGCATATGATTGGTCATAGCATATTTTAAGTCCCCATTTCTGTGTGCCCTGACATGTTCTTGTACTCGTATCTTGAGGGCCCTTTTAGTGCTGCCTACGTAAATTTGGCCACATGGGCATCCTAGAACATACACTACATAGTTGGTATTACAATTAATGTAATGATTAATTGTGTATCTATGTGTAGTGTTGTAGCAAAATTCCTTTGTTTTGTCTTTGCCTAGGCTGCACATATTGCATCCCCTGCAGGTGTAACAAGCATTAGCATAGCCAATAGGTCTCGTGTCTGGGACCTTATAAGAGTTTAGCAACGCAACAGTTGATGTTGTTGCACCAGGGATATTGTGCTGCATAACTAAATACTTATAAGGTCCCAAATGCGAGACCTATTGGCCATGCCAATGCTTGTTCCTCTTGGCTTTTATATGGACACTGGATTTGTTTGCACAATTTATTGTAAAGCTAAAGCTGGTGCGTATGACTAGCTCGCACACAAAGTGTAAATAACCTGAGTGTATTTCACACGTTGATTTATTTCGAATTTATTGAAGACTAAGAAAAAAGCTGACGCTCATCTATCAAGCACTGGCGTTGCCAATAGGTCTCGCAGTAGGAAAGTTGGAGCTATTACAATTGCAAATAACAATGCCTTTTATTTTTGTTTTCATTTTAAAAACATAAAGGGCTTTGTCATTTACAAAACCAATAGCTCCAACTTTCCTACTGCGAGACCTATTGTGCACTGCACAGTGTGGGTGATAGTGGCACTGCGTGTGTGTGAGTGGCTTTGAGTGAGTTGCGTTGCGTGGGTGAGTGGCGTTGCGTGTGTGAGTGGCGTTGCGTGTGAGTGGCGTTGCGTGTGTGAGTGGCGTTGAGTGTGTGAGTGGCGTTGCGTGTGTGAGTGGCGTTGCGTGTGTGAGTGGCGTTGCGTGTGTGAGTGGCGTTGCGTGTGTGAGTGGCGTTGCGTGTGTGAGTGGCGTTGCGTGTGTGAGTGGCGTTGCGTGTGTGAGTGGCGTTGCGTGGATGAGTGGCGTTGCGTGTGTGAGTGGCGTTGCGTGTGTGAGTGGCGTTGCGTGTGTGAGTGGCGTTGCGTGGATGAGTGGCGTTGCGTCGATGAGTGGGGTTGCGTGGATGAGTGGGGTTGCGTGGATGAGTTGCGTTGCGTGTGTGAGTGGTGTTGTTTGGGTGAGTGGCGTTGCGTGGGTGAGTGTGGTGTTGCGTGGATGATAGCGGGCTTGCGTGGGTGTGAGTGGCATTGCGTGTCTGTAAGTGTTGCTGTGTGGGTGAAAGTGGCACAGAGCCTTTGATGTGGCCACTTACTGATTAGCATTATTAAAATCTGCATGAAAATGTATTTTATTATTACTATTTATTCTTTGCCAAGCACTCATCACTGATCTGGGCAGCAGTCAAAGTGCATAAATAAAAGTAAGTGAACTCTGATCCTGGGGGATTTTGGTAGATGTTTACGTACAGACATACACAATACAACGCACATACCTTAAATGAAAAATATAAATGCAACTTACCTTTATCTGTCGGGGAAAAAAAATTGGGTAGGAAAACTAGTTTGGTTAATGCAATCACTTTAGGCCCCTGCATGCTACAAGCGGGGACGCATTTTTAGTTTGAAGAATGTGATAAGCTGAAGGAGGAGGGGGTGCGAGGGATGAGGGAACACGGCCTGGGGGAAGCTGGCTGGGGAGGGGGAGGAGAAATGCAAGGAAGTTAGGGGAGGAGAAGCCGAGAAGCCGCAGAGCGCACGCTGGGCGAAGCCCTTTGATGTGCTGTGCGGCAAATGGAGGGAGGCTGATGCGCGTTCATGTTTGAACACGTGGTTCACATGAACTGCATGAAAACGCCAGCAAAAAGCTGGTGGTTTCATGAGCATTTTGAGCACTTGAATTCTCATTCCTCAATGCGCTTGCGTGCATTTAAGGTCACGAGACCTAAAAACCTGTCAACTTATTACTGAGCCAATCCATCCTTTTCTCTCTGGTAATGTAGCTGGGGCAAAGAATATTTCTCAAATTGGGACCACGTCTGTATGTCACCCTGGGTTTGGCTGGTACAATCCCTTGTAAGCTGGGTATGGATGTTAGTAAATACCAATGTTTACGAAGCGTATTGTAAACCCTGGTGCTTTCATCTGTATAAGGTGTAACTAGCGCAATGCTAGGAGAATTGTTTTTTCTATTTTCTGATGAGGCTAGAGTAGATTCTCTAGACACCTTTTCAATCCTGGTGAGTGCTTTATTCAGGATCTGCGGAGGATAACCCCTTAGTCGGAAACGATTAGTGGTCTCCCTGATGTTTTGAGAAAAGGTTTCTGGGGTGCTGCAGTTACGTCGCATCCTGATCATTTCCCCGTAAGGAATGTTGTTAATGACATGACGAGGGTGTGCACTGGTGAAATGTAGCGTGCTATTGCAACTTGTGGCCTTTCTGTGGGTTTTGCTATTTATCCTGTTGTTTTCCACAAAAAAGGTTACATCAAGAAGATGTATTTCCGTGGCACTAAATTCCATTGTGAAATGGACATTGTATGGGTTGTTATTCAAAAAGTCAAAGTAGATCATAAGGTCTGGGACAGGTCCATTCCATAACATAATCACGTCATCAATGTACCTGCCCCAAAAGATCACGTGTTCTGACCACTCTGCAGCTCGACGGCCCCAGGCATGCTCCCGCTCGAACCAGCCCATTAAGAGCCAGGCGTAAGCGGGTGCAAATTTTGAACCCATAGCCGTGCCCTGGGTCTGTTGGTGCCACACAGCATCGTGCAAAAAGAAATTCTTAGATAGAATGATATTGGTCATCTCAATCAGAACTTGGTTGTGGCCTAAGAACCCTGCGGCTCTTTGTCCTAGATAAAATTCAAGGGCTTTTATGCCAAATTCTTTCTTAATGCATGTGTAGAGGCTTGTCATTTTTATCTAGGACAAAGAGCCGCAGGGTTCTTAGGCCACAACCAAGTTCTGATTGAGATGACCAATATCATTCTATCTAAGAATTTCTTTTTGCACGATGCTGTGTGGCACCAACAGACCCAGGGCACAGCTATGGGTTCAAAATTTGCCCCCGCTTACGCTGGGCTCTTTATGGGCTGGTTTGAGCGGGAGTATGCCTGGGGCCGTTGAGCTGCAGAGCGGTCAGAACACGTGATCTTTTGGGGCAGGTACATTGATGACGTGATTATGTTATGGAATGGACCTGTCCCAGACCTTATGACCTACTTTGACTTTTTGAATAACAACCCATACAATGTCTATTTCACAATGGAATTTAGTGCCACGGAAATAAATTTTCTTGATGTAACCTTTTTTGTGGAAAACAACAGGATAAATAGCAAAACCCACAGAAAGGCCACAAGTTGCAATAGCACGCTACATTTCACCAGTGCACACCCTTGTCATGTCATTAACAACATTCCTTACGGGGAAATGATCAGGATGCGACGTAACTGCAGCACCCCAGAAACCTTTTCTCAAAACATCAGGGAGACCACTAATCGTTTCCGACTAAGGGGTTATCCTCCGCAGATCCTGAATAAAGCACTCACCAGAATTGAAAAGGTGTCTAGAGAATCTACTCCAGCCTCATCAGAAAATAGAAAAAACAATTCTCCAAGCATTGCGCTAGTTACACCTTATACAGATGAAAGCACCAGGGTTTACAATACGCTTCGTAAACATTGGTATTTACTAACATCCATACCCAGCTTACAAGGGATTGTACCAGCCAAACCCACGGTGACATACAGACGTGGTCCCAATTTGAGAAATATTCTTTGCCCCAGCTAGATTACCAGAGAGAAAAGGATGGATTGGCTCAGTAATAAGTTGACAGGTTTTTACACCTGCAGGGGATGCAATATGTGCAGTCTAGGCAAAGACAAAACAAAGGAATTTTGCTACAACACTACACATAGATACACAATTAATCATTACATTAATTGTAATACCACCTATGTAGTGTATGTTCTAGGATGCCCATGTGGCCAAATTTACGTAGGCAGCACTAAAAGGGCCCTCAAGATACGAGTACAAGATCATGTCAGGGCACACAGAAATGGGGACTTAAAATATGCTATGACCAATCATATGCAGGAGAAACATTCACCCACTGACACCATTTGGTTCTTGGGCATAGATCATGTCCCGATTAACCCCAGAGGGGGGGACAGACTGGTAGCCCTGCGAAGAAAGGAGGCCATGTGGATCTGTAGATTGAGAACTTTAGAATTTGGTCATAATTTTGATGACGAAATGCATCACTTTTTGACATAAATTATACCATGATTTTCCATGTTTTTCCATATGTCTGTTATCATGTTCCCATGTATCGCCTGTATGCCTCAGCTTTGAGTATTGAATCTGTCAAAGATACGTATTTCCATATTTCATGTCAAACTCCCCTTCTGGTAGCTGATCTTTATTCTATACCAGAGAGGAGAGGTATTGTAATATATGTCTGTTTAAGTCACTCCTGGATATATACTTTGTAAACACGTTGTAAATAATCCATACTGTGTATGTCGTGCCACTTGTGTAAGTTTGCCACAAATTTCAAGCACAACAGATGTTTTGTTCTTAATTATGTCTACATAATGGTGATTCTTCTTCTCTCCACATATCCTATATCCCACTGTCTGTTCTTTCTTCTTTTTCATTATGACATATGAAATCTTTCTATACATGGTCAGGTCATCATGATTTATTTTGTCCACTAGAACTTCTTATGTCACCTTTCTCTCTTTTATACTCACAAGGTTTGTCTATACTCAATGGATTAGGTTTCCGTCACACTCTCCATCTTGCTATACTACCTAGTCCGACAGTCGGCCTTTGAATATTTTATATCCAGTTATACATGAGCGTGGCGTATTGGTTTGCTTGGTTTGCTTATCCATTTCATACACACACATTTGTGGTGATTTCCCTGCTACTCCAGACAGCCACTTTATTAGAACGGGTTTCATCTCAATTATCGTCGGACACGTTCCAACTTGGCCGCTTTTCTCAGTCGTTCTATTATTTTGAATCAGTCCTTAGTTTAAATACCACTGCTGTCATGTTTGGCTATTTCTAATAGCATACATCGTTAACCTGTCTAAAGTAAGGTTTCGTTATTTATTTCATGCCAGCTCTTGACATTTTTCACGTCTACTTTTTTGATGTGTTTTCCTGCTTATCAATTCATAAAAACTCAGTTGCGGTGTTACCTTTGATATTTTAGGTAGTCATTATACTAGATCGGGTATTCGATATAATTTTGTCGTCGGACCTGTTACAACATGGCCGCCATTCCTGTTCGTTTTTCTGATTTTTTTAATTTTTGTATGGTTAGCCCCTATTTCAATACCATTGCTATAATGCTTGGTCACTTCTAATTAGTATATATTATTTACTTGCTTGTAGAAAGGTTTCGCTGTGGATTTGGGGACATTTTGTCTCAATTTTCAGAATTCCCTCCCTCGTTGTTTACACCCTTTATAGATGGCCGCTGTTCTACGCCTGAATTTCGCGCCTATGCACGGCGCCGATAGAAGTCAGGTGAACCTGATTATTCAATTATAAGGGGTATATATACGGGCACATTCATGTATTTTCACCATCAGGTGCTATACGGACTGACGGTGAGCAGGGCACGGGTTCTGGATGACTACACTTCTTTCTCTCGCGGTAAGTGGATATGCAAAACGTCTGGGGGATTGTTAGTTGATAGTCGTTATTCTATTTCGCTCGTATACGCAACCTGTGGGATGCTCCATTCTGGGTTCACTTCAAGAATGGGTCAAGTGTAAATGGTTGATGCTCTACGATCCACATTAACCTCGTGTGCTCAAGACACCATGTGCTTACGAGGTTGAGTAGTTTTACTTGATATCCTTTCAGAAGCAATTGTCTGTCTGTCACTCCTTGTGCTGAGCCTGCATCTTAGCCTCATGACGTGCATCAACGCATTTGTTGTACGGGTGCTTTAAGATGTAGAGGAAGTCGAGATTAGCATTTATTGACTCCTTTTTCACGTTTTCATTTACATATAACTCGGTGCTAACTACTTAATGGCAAGCAAGTTCCTTGCTAACATTTAACTAACTATTAGACCTTGGAAGCTTTTTTACCTTGTGGCTTTTGTTACTCACACTTTTTTTGTTTTCCCATTCTAAACTGAATTTATGTACCTTTCTTCGTTTATTTTTATGTTCAGAAATCTGGCGGAGTAGCAAGACGAGATTTTCTAAACGGTACATATCTTTTCTTTGAGGGGTCGGTTATATAAGCACAGGTAAATTACTGATGCTCCAGGAGCTTTCTTTGGCTTTTCTATTCATAGTTCAATTTGGTTTATTCTCATGATAATGTTTTTTCTATTTATATACATATAGGTGCACAACCCATGGATGGTGCACCGCGGATATTTTGTTCCACATCTTGATTACAAGTGACTTTCCCCATGTATAAACATACCTAGGTAAGCTTTACGTATGTAACAGTTCAGTTAGTTTGGTCTAGATAGCCACGCTAGTGCTATTTACACAGTATAGTACTCCCAGAATAGTGATCATGCAAAGAGATCCCAGTCACTCATTGTGTAAGACTGGAGAATAGAATTTATTACCTTTTTATATTTCTGTTTTTTTCTCTTTATTCTTTAATTCTTTTTCTGTAGCTAAACTTCAAGCTCATCTGCACCAAAATCTTGGAGGATAGAACTAATATACAGAACCCCACGCGCTACTGTCACAACCTCGAGCCCGACTGCTCTACAATCCTGGAGGATAAAAATTATATATAAACCCCCAGGCGTCTTAACACTTTACGTGAGCTATTTTCATTTTTCCCCCCTCCTCTTATTTCCCCTCCTTTCCATCTAAATAAATACAGGTATGGCCAAACCTACTGACCGCTTACGTGGTCCTTCCCCCCTTTTTCTTCCCCTCTAGCCAGCCTATGACATACTTTTGTTTAGCTTGTCTCATGTTTTCTTTCTTCTTTTCATTTTTACTTTCTTTATTTAGTTCTTGTCTGAAACTACGAAATATTCCTTCACCATCGGTCGTCCACCACATGATCACCTTCGTCACCAGGAATTTTTCTCTCTATTCCTTGGTAGGTGTGTGTGTGTATCCCCTACGTCTCTGTTTCTGATGGTGACCTTAGTGCATTTCATATGTCAACTTTTAGTAATATCTTTCCAAAATTGCTCTTTTATGATCTGATTGCATGTTTACAATGTGTTTACATGTATTTTGACTGACCATTTGTCATTTGCTATATATTCAATATTTGTGTCAATTGAATTTTATATATGTATCCACTTTTTTGCTAAATTTCTCTGAAACCCTCTTAAGTTTCAGTCTGCACATTAGTCTTTATGGTTCGATTTAACTTACCTGGGGGTAGGCCATATATAGACTGGCTTAGAACTGGTAGCATTCAGGACCATTTCCTTTGTAACATTTTTCACGAATGTTCTTTTAATTTATGACTATTGTGGCTCGGCTGAGTCACACAATAGTGCATGATTTTAATTGTATGTTGTATATGTTGTTTTTCTAAACACAGCCCTGAAGAAGTCCCGTTTCGGGACGAAACGTGTCGGCTGTTCGTTTTCTTCTGTTGAAAAATAAAGAATCAAACAAACAAAACTTCTGGACTTTACCATCTGTGTTTTATCATTATATTGTTATTGTTGCACAATTTTGATGTATGGTGCACCTGTGCTTTTTTTCATGACATGTTATAGTTCTGTTTAGGACTGGCATTGTGATGGCGGGTGTCTAATCGGTGTGCACATAATTCCTCTTTAAATATTAAGAAAGGGGTAAATTTACTATTGAGGTTATTTCGGATCAGGTGCATCCTTATGAAGGTTCCGCCATCTGCCATGTTTTAGTGTCAATTCAAAGCATTGCTTAGTTTCAATTATCGAAGAATTATCAAAAGTCCTAGAAAACCTCTCATAAGAGATCACACAAATCAAAACTACATTAACTAATACCAAAACACTGGCAGACATCAACACTCAACTAAAAAAGTACACACAGGAGATCAACAATAGGAAGATTCGCAAATTTAAGCAATACACAATTGATTACAAGTTGTGTGAGGGTGTATAGTTGGGCAGAAATATATGCTAAACGGCGACAGAACAGACCATACAACCAAAGACTGTAACATCCTCCTCGGACAGTAAAGTCACCAGTCAACATCATGAGAAACCCGATGAACAGCCTTCCACTTGCACTATGATTAAACAACCACAAACATCTGTTATCTCTTTTTTTTTTAGAGACGGGTCCAGGAGACACAAACGACCCAGGAAGGGAAAAGTAAAAAAAAAAAGAGAATCTAGAGCCAAGGAGCATACCGACCACAGGGACGAGAACGAAGGGGAAGAAAACATAGAGCGCAATAACTTAGTGATCAACATTTCCTCTTATGAACTCAGTTCTATAGAAATCAGGACACTGCAGAAAGGAACTTCTTTTGTCGTAACTTGACATACCAACAGCCTTGAACTGGAGATCAGTTTATTCAAATTGATGCGCAACTTACACTTGAGGATTTTTTTGGAAAACGTAGTGGAGGAGCATAACAGTGTTGAAGAAGACTTATTAAAAGGCCTGAAAATAGGGGGGGGGGCATGGCTTGGCCAACGGTGATGGCGGCTGTGTTTTAGGCTAGCTCCGGCCAGCCTTTTGGTATCCTGCACAATAATCCTGCCCTGAGCATATACATTTGTTCACCGAGTGCCGGAGACCCCGCGCTGCAGATCGGGGACCTTCCGATTCCTCTGGGGGCCCGTGGAGCGAGGTGCAGCAACCCGTGGTGAGGGGGCGGTCTGGTGTGAGCCGGCAGAGGAGGGGCCGGGGCCTGGAGTGTCGCGCCTGGCCGGGGCCGTGGTTCTCGGGCCGGCAGAGGTGCGCTGGTGCTCCGGTGCGGGATAGCGATCCCCCATCCATCATTTTGAAGGGAAGCTGTCGGGGCGAGGAGCGCCCGACGGCAGTCTGCGCTGCCTGGCTCTGCTGCCGGGGCCGGGGTGATGACGGGCCAGACGGAGACAACCGAGTGAACTGGCGAGGTCGGCCGGGCGGCCCAGGGTAGTACGGCGGCCATCTTTGATATCCTAGGCCGGTGTCGGTGATTCTTGCGGGCCGCATCGGAGGTTGAGGCCAGCTGCTGCCTGGTGTGAGCGAGGCCGGGGCGGTGAGAAGGCACTGCCGGCGGAGGCTTGGTGGAGCTGCCGGCCTGTCGGGTCGGCCTGCGTGGCCCGGGCGTGGGGAGACACATCACTGCTGCTACATCGCGATACGCCGAGAATAAGGTGGATCCTCACCCCATTGAGGATTCTCGACACCCCATGGAGTGGTGAGTCTTGGCGTTCCGCCATCTGGGGGTACTGAGCAGCCCACGAAGACGTCTGGCCGGATCTGGGGTCCTGGCGGTCGGCTTGCCTGTTCTTACCGACCCACAAACACCCCCCCCCCCCAGTATATCGAACGTACACTCTGCGTAGTGGGGACGGCCCTGACGCGGGGGTTCACGGCGCCTGGGTGGGGCAGCGGAGATTGTGGGTGCAGTGGACGCTGTGAACGGGTGCGGCGGTCCTTGCGACCAGGCCCTGGTGGGGGCTGGGGGCTGCTGGTGATCCTGTTGCTACGCCCAGTGGGCCTGCGGGAGTGACTATGTGGACTGTGCGGGCCATGGTGGAGAGGAGGGGTTGGCTCGTTGGCCTTCCTGTTGGGCGGACTGGTCTCTGACTTATCGGCTTGACGGGCATTGGAGTGGGGAGCCCTATCGTTTGGAATATCCTGCAGTGCCACGATGACGCCGGATCGCACTGGCAGCGGCCACTCCAAGCGAGGGACCCGGGACAAATTCACCGAAGCTGGCCAGGCGCCAGGCGCCGGGGGGTCGCAGAATTCGGCGCCAGATAATGCAGCGCTGCTGGCGGCTATAACTCAGTCCAGGGAAATGCTGGACGCCAAAATTGGGGCCGTGGGGTCCGAAGTTACTTTGCTCCGCCAGGACCTGAGGAACGCGGTGGAGAGAATCACCGGCGCAGAGACTCGCATATCCGAGGTGGAGGACGACATGTCCATGCTAAAAAAGAAGGCCGCTGCCATGGAAAAAATACAAAAAGGCCTAGCCATGAGGGTCGAGGACGCAGAAGGGCGGGCTCAGCGGAACAACCTACGCTTCGTGGGATTTCCGGAGGGCTGTGAGGGTGACAACTGACCGAGACACCATTCTGCGGCTGGCGAGGGTGAAGTCCTCCCTCACCTATGATAATGCTACTATCCTCATCTTGCCAGAATACACGCGGTTGGTCCAACAGCAGCGTCAATCTTTCCTTGCAGCTAAGGCCTGTCTCCGCGGCCTTGGGCTCCAGTATGCCCTCCTCTACCCGGCACGGCTGCGAGTCATCTATAAGTCCCGCACGTTGTTCTTTGAATCCCCAGAGGAAGTATTCCACTGGACAGATGAGACGGTGAAGGTTCGAGTCAACGCGGCACGAGGTGGGGAGTCTGATTCCTCCTCGAGTGGAGTGGCCCGTGAGGGTCTCAGGAGTCAGCGGCGCAACCGTAGGAGGTCGAGATCTGGACGCAGTTCACGCTCTGGCTCAGCGCCTCGCCAAGGGGATCAGGCATCGGAACAGATACCAGAAGTTACATGAAGTCTGGGACTCCTGTCTAGAACTGTGGGTATGGTAACTATGAATGCTCAGGTGCACACTTTTTTGGGGCTGGGAGCCTGACCCAGCAGGACTGGGTGGGAGGGATTGAGAGCCCCGTTGTTATGGGTTGTCACATGGGGATCCATTGGAGGGGGTGGTTCTCGTCCCCCCGTTGGGGACTAGGCTGCGATCCAACCGCAACAGGTGCTTCCATGTTTGGGAGGTACAGGGTGGGGGGTGGAGGGGGGGATTGGAGTTTGGGTTGGGGGTTTGGGGGATTGTTTGAGTATGTTTCGCTGCTATATGTCTGCCATGTCCTATGCATGCTGAGTCACCAGGACACCTGTAGCACACACAGTAATATTGTCTTATGTCCACTGCTGAGAAGGGAGGGCGGGTAGGTCCTGGCTCCTTGCGGATACTGAGTTGGAATGTGCGGGGGGTGTTGGCAAGGTGAAACGGGGGCGGTCTTCCAATATGCTAAGAGGGCTGGGGTGGATGTCCTGTTACTTCAGGAAACTCATCTACTCGGCACGAAGGCACTATGCCTCCAGCGGTTTGGGTTTACTCAAGTATACCACTCGGGATTCACGAGGGGATCTAGGGGGGTTGCTATTCTAATACACCGTCGGGTATCCTATGTACATGATAGACTCTGGACTGACACACAGGGCAGATATGTTTTTGGGCAGGGTGGGGGGGACAGGGTGACCTTCGGTTGTGTATACGCCCCGCCACCGCTACAGTGGCCACTGGTGGAGAAGCTTAAGTCCCTTTGGGGTGCCATGCCTGATACCCTTTCGGTTATAGGGGGGGACTGGAACGATGTCATGGACCTGGGTAGCGATAGGTGGCGGAGTGGGGTGACTGACGAGTGAGGGGGGGGTCGGGAGACCCACCACCAAACTGCATGCCCTGGTTACAGGTCTGGATTGGACGGACGTCTGGAGGTACAAACATGGCTCACGTAGGGACTACACTTATTACTCAACGGTACACGACTCATTTTCCAGACTGGACTACATATTCGTTCCAAGGGGGTTGGCCCATAGAATCCTGTCGGCGGATATTCTGCCGAGGGCCCTGTCTGATCATTCACCGGTAGCCCTCACATTTAGCGTAGGCCAGGCAGTCGTTTCGATGGCACATGTCTGGGTGGCACCTGCTGCAGGACGACTACAGGGAGCATATGACCAGGGAACTTGATCACTATCTGACAGCCAACGTGGGCTACGTGAACTCCCCGACTACCCTTTGGGAGGCCTTAAAACCCACTATGCGAGGTGTAGATATTTCCTGGTGTGCGGCGGCCCGTAAAGAGCGGCAGAGAGATTTAGTGCAGCACAAGGCAACTCTGGTGGAGCTGGAGCATAGAGGTCGGGAGGTGGGTGGCGGACCCGCCAGACGACAGTTGGTCTTGGCCCATCAACAATATACGGCGGTTTTGTTGGAGGAGGCACGGCAGGCTTGGCTGGCCAATCGTAGTCGTGTGTACCAGTGGGGGGACAAATCGTGCAAGATGCTACACCGCCTGTGTCAGGGCACTTTACAGGCCCAACCATTGCCTCAGATTTTAGACCCGGGGGGTGGGGGGGTGGGGGGGGGGGGTGTGCCTATACTTGAGCCCCCAGCGATCACGGAGAGCTTTGCTGTGTATTATGAGGAGCTATATGCGCCACAGGAGTGCTTGGCGTGTTATTGATGACCTCCCCCCGCGTGCGGTCTCGGACGATGTGCGGGGAATCTTGGACCAGCCTCTGTCTGATGACGAATTGGGTCCCAACGGTTTCCCATGCGAATTTTTCTGTCGGTTCCATGAAGCTGGGTCGGCGCCTTCGTCCGGTGGTGGAAGAGGCACGCGAGAGCGGTGTGCTCCCTCCGGATTGGCGACACGCGGAAGTAGTGTTTTTTTTTATGCCGGGTAGATCCCCGGAGAGCCATGCGTCGTACCGCCCGATCTCGCTGCTTAATACGGAAGCCAAGGTCCTGGCTAAAGCTCTGGCCAATAGGCTCAAGCCGCACATTGCGGACCTGGTCCACCCGGACCAGGCGGGCTTTATGCCTCAGAGGGCTACTCGTCACAATATTCGGCGCGCCCATGTCGCGATATCCGCATGGAGGAGCTTGGGGGAGCAGGCAGCGCTGCTCTTGGCAGATATGGACCGCGCTTTCGATTCTCTGAGCTGGACATATTTGTTTGCCCTATTGCGACGCCTCAACTTGGGTCCGCGCTTCCTGGCGTATATACAGCTGCTATACACTGATCTTACGGCCTCGGTGCTCGTGGGGGGCGCGGTCTCTAGAGCTTTTTCGGTTCGGCGGGGGACACGTCAGGGCTGTCCCCTCTCCCCTTGCGGCATGGGTGCGCATAGATGCCCAACACAAAGGCTTTCGGTGGTCTGCGGGACTGGCTGATAAAATAGCGTTATACGCTGACGATGTTTTGTTTTTCCTCACTGATTTGGATCGCTCGGGGCCACGGTTGTTGCGAATTCTGCAAATTTTTAGCGAAACCTCCGACCTCTATATAAATCCGGGTAAGTCGACGTTGTGGATACTCGGTGGCCAGCGGCGGGTGGGAGCGTGGGCGTCGGGTCTCCAGATAACATCGGAAAGGGTGAAGTACTTGGGAGTGTACCTGTCGGAGGAGGCGGCTGCCTCCCGGGACCGCAACCTCACCCCGGTATGGGATCGCACGCGCGAAGATATGAAGGCGTTGTCCCGTATGCCATTGACTATATATGGCAGGTCAGCCATCTTCAAGATGGTGGCGCTCCTTCGCCTAGTGTACCAATTACAGAATCATCCACATCGGATTCCGCCCCGCTGGTTTCAACAAATTAATTCAGCGCTGAGTGGGTTTCTGTGGGAAGGGGGGATGGCGCGCGTGGCGTTACGGCCGTGCTTTTTATTTTCCTATACGGGGGGCTAGCCACATCAGATGTGCTCTCCTACTACCAAGCCGCACATCTGCTGGTCTTAAACGACTGGTGGTACAGTAATACGGGTGATCCAACCTATGCAGTCGAGCGGCTTTCATGGGCTCGGCGTCAATATATATGATGCTGTACTCTGCATCGCTCCGGAGGAGCCTTCCCTCTGCCACACAGGTGGTATTTTACGTCTGGAGGCAAGCGCTGCGCAGAATGGGATGGTGGAATGTGCTCACTCAAGAAACTCCTCTTTGACGCAACGGTCGCCTTCCCCACATGGACGCGTTACAGGGCTTCCGGGGGTGGGACGCGATAGGAATATCTACACTGGGCGATGTGATGTCTGGCTGCTCCCTGAAGTCCTTTCAGAACTTAAGACGAATACGGGATGCCCCGCTCCCAGTTTTTTAATTACCTCCAGCTTCGACATGCTCTGATGCCATACTTGACTGACCTGAAGCAACTGCCCGAGTTTAGTCCACTGGAGGCCAAACTATTCATGGGGGAATCGCCGGATAAGAAAATCTCACGCATATGCCAGACACTGGTCCATCATTGCTCCTCTGACTTACACAGACTTAAGTCCGCGTGGGAGGTGGATGTTGGGGACTTGGAGGAAGACGACTGGGCTGAGGCCCTGGCAAACCCGAGGGCGGCAGCAATCTCCACCCGTCTGCGACTGATACAATTTAAGTACCTACATCGCACCTATTTTACCCGGCAGCGTTTGTGGAGGGCAGGTATGGTGGGTTCCCCTGTCTGTCTCAGGTGCGGTTCGGAGGTGGGTACACTTTTACACACTACATGGGGGTGCTCAGCGCTACATAGATTCTGGAATGGGGTCTTTCGATGCTTGTCGGAGGTGTTGGCCTGGGAACTTCCTCTGGATCCCAAACTAACTTTTTCTCCATGTTATGGAAGGGGTCGGGAGCAACAGGTACAAGCGTCATCTATTATCCTGGGCCTTACTTTGGCCAAACGAGACATTGCCAGATCTTGGAAGGCGCCCCAAGCTCCGCCGCTGGCAGCCTGGAGGAATGGCATGGACTTTTGCATGGGACTAGAGCTACCTATATTCATGGCCAGGGGGTGTCCCCGAAAACACTTTAAAATCCGGAAGAGGTGGGCCGATTACCGAGGGCTGGACTTGGACCCTCCACCTGACAGGGCAGCCCTCCCGTCTTTGTGACACCTGGATCTTTGGCAATTCTGGGAAGTGTCTAGATGGACTTGGCATGTCTTTTTTCATGGATGTTTTATTGTATTTGGATATTGGCAGCAGCGTAACTGGGGGGAGGGATTGGGGAGGGGGCGGGGTGTTTTTTGTTTCTCATAAAAGTCTGTAAACGCTATTGTTGCTACACTAATGCTTGCAGCAGACTCCGGAGGTCGGGGCTATGCATTATATATGTGTGTCCAGACAAATAAAATCTGTTTTAAAAAAAAAAAAAGGCCTGAAAATAAAAAGCATCTACAATGCCCTGCCAGCCACAAAAGCTTGGATACCTTTGAGAACTTAGTGAAACATGACATTAAAAAACTTGACTTTCAGAGAAAGTCCCAAAACAGAAAGTTAACAAGTAAAGAGTTTGGAATCTTGAAAAAAATAGCAAACAATCCTACTATCATTTGTTTAAAGGTGGACAAGGGGGACACTTGTCGTGTTGGATACCAGTTTTTACAAACAACATGTTGAGGCTTATGTGTTTGATCCTGAAACACATGAGCCTCTACGCCAGACTAGACTATAATCCTACTGAACAATTTCTGGATTTACTCAAGAACATACTGGAAAGAGCAGTGCACAATGGCATCGTCACTGAAAAAGTGAAGAGATTTCTCATTCAAAGCCACCACAGAAGCCCACAGATGTACATGTTACCCAAGGTCCATAAATGTTTACGTAATCCATCATTTAAAACTATTGTGTCCACCAGAAGGAGCCTGAATGAACCTGTCGGGAAGTTTCTCGATAAACACCTCCAACCGTTTGTATTGAAGACAAGTACTTACATTAAGGACACAACTGAATTTCCTGCTAAGATCAACCCGATTTCATTCACTGAGAATGACCAAATACTATTGTGTACCATTGACGTCAACTCACTGTATACGTCCATACCCCACAACCTGGGTATTGAAGCAATCAAACAAGTACTAATCAACTCGGACCAAGATCTACAAGCGTTCCTCATGGAACTGTTGCATTTTACTTTATCTCAAAGTTACTTCAAATGGGATGACTATTGGTTCTAACAGATCTCGGAAACTTCAATGGGCAATTGCGCCGCTCCGGCGTACGCTAACTTATTCATGAATAAGTTCGAGGAAGACAACATTCTGGTCACTACCACTTGGAAAAAACATGCTTTTCTGTTTTTGAGATATATAGATGATATTTTCATCTTGTGGACGGGATCCCATACAGACCTCATCACAGCACTTACAGCACTGAATGGAATAAATGACAAGATACAATACATTTTTAACATTGATGACAACTCCATTACCTTTCTGGACGTACAAGTCAGTAACGTGAACAACAGATTGGAAACCAACATCTTTAGAAAACCCACTGACAGAAACAACATGCTACACTACAACAGCTTCCATCAAAAGTCATTGAAAAATCATATTCCATATTCTCAACTACTTAGAGTCAAGAGTATAGTCTTCAACCCAGACACACCAGGCAAACAAATGGAGATAATACAGAAAAGGTTTGATGCTAGAGCCTATCCCAAAAATATTTTGGAACAGCCCAAAGCAATAAGCATGACCAAAACCAGAAATGAATTGCTAGCCAAAACCCAGAAAAAAGAATGCAAAGGCATGGTAGTGGTATCTAAATTTTCCGTGATGAGTGGCCAATTTAAGAAATCCAACATTCAAAATTGGTCGATACTATTTATGGAACCTGACTTCACAGGTATCTTTGCAGAAACACCCATCTTTGCGTATCAAAGAGGGCAAAACATCATAGAAATACTTTCGCAGAAGAAAGATGATTTGCAGAGAATAGAATACAAAGGTATGACTCCCTGTTATAATTGCAATAATTGCAACAAAAACATTAAAGGCACTTGGATCACTCATCCCATGAAGGGGACCAAAATTGACTTTAAAGTTTCTGGTAATTCCGATACCAAAAATGTCATATATCTACTAAAATACCCCTGTAGGCTGGTATATGTGGGCAAAACCGAAAGAAAAATCAAAACAAGAGTCAATGAACATAAGAGCAGCATCCGCACTAGAAATATGAAGTCTGTCATAGCCAGCCATTTCGTGGAAAAGAGTCACAGTGTGAGCTAACTTAAATTTCTGACCCTAGAGATCATAGAGAAAAAAGAAGGCAAAGACAATAACAACTCCTTGCTCCAGAAGGAAAATTGCTGAATTAAATGCCTTGATGCTTTAAAGCCCAACAGGCTTAATGACAGAATGGAATTTTCATGTTACCTTTAGAATGACTTGCATGACCCGTTGATTGATACCTGGTTCTTCTTCTGAAGTTCTGTTGAATGTATGCACTATTCCTGTTCTAAATCATTTCTTTCAGCCTACAGCTTCATAACGAATGACCTCTCCACTTTGCTTCCTGTTGATAATTTCGGGTACTTTATATACTGGCAATTTTTTTCAAACTTCCCGGTTTCACACCTGCTGGCGTCATTCATTATACCCGTTCCAAAATGGACCCTACACATTTTATCTTACTTTCTTTGTCTGTTCTATGATCTCATTTATGATCACTTTTTCCGCCATTTTCGCCTTCGGTTTTCAGCAATCTTAAAATTACAAGAATCTTAAAATTACAAGGATCCGTTTATTGTTGTTTCAGTCAGTTCACCACCTTCCAATATGGCCCCCACACTTCTCCCCGACAGGCTGTGCTACGCACACAGCCCGCTTACTCCGTTTATGGCACAGGCGCTTGTTTAACATGGAGCCCATCGAGCTCCGCACCTCACAACTTCTCGGTGAGTCGGTCAATCTTCGAATACTGTAAGTAACCATTCACCACTAACGTGAGTTTCATGTGCTATGCGAAACCCGATGTGTATGGTTTTAACTGTTTCGCATGTATTTGTTTATGCAATATATAATGATTGAAAAAGCACACACCATATGAAATGTGATAACAGAACAGAAAAGACGGTGGACTGTCGTTCCTGCACCTCTCACCAGTTTCACCATCTATATCAGTCCTGTGCAACCAGCACAGGCATCAACCGTCCTATGATGCCTCTGTGGTCCAGATCCTTAACAAGTGAATAAAGGACGTGCGTAGGATGACAAAAGTCCAGAGATCAAAAGTAGGATTTTCAAAGTTCTCTATTAATCGATTCATATGCAAGTTCAAAACAGAAGGTTCAGCCAACGTATTTCGTTCTCCAGGGAATATTTTGTCAGGGCTGAAAGTGATACGAAGAGAAATCAATATACTCAAAAAGAATAACTATAAATGGAAGAAAAGCAACACAAGAAGACAAAAACATGGAGAACTAAACAACACATTAATATAAATATACAACACAATAATATGAGTACGTAAACAATTAAGTAAAGTGCACCAAAAACCACAACACTAACAGTAAACATCATATTGATACACATGTGAAGGATAAGGAAAAAGATGAGAGAAGACAATCACAAAAATATATGTACACATAAAAAAGACACATTTGGGTGTCTTTACCATTGCTTCCTACAGAGTGCAAAATTCATCAAAGTGAGCACACCCACTAACGGTTATGCATGAAAAGCGTTTAATAATGAAATGATACAGTAACAGACATATTCTTAAGCGTAAGGAACATTTAGCAATTAAATAATCCAGTAACAGACACATTTAATAACAAACCGAAAGGATAGAAGAAGAATCCACAGGTTAAAGAGTAGTATAGTAGGGTAATATGTGGTAATAAAAACCACAGGACTTTTCCTGGACAAGAGGAATATTCAAGCCCTGTAGGGTGAGTCATACTGAATGAAGGAAAATATGTAATAGTGACCCTGCTAGTTGTACAAAGTCAGGCAATATAGACAAAAGAGGAACGAGAGAGGACTCACCTTCTAAGGGCAATAACCCTTGCGAAGGGGTATTCGAATGACTTGGCAAGCGTGATACACAGAAACAAGAAACCTGGACTGTATAAAGGGCATGATCACAGCTCAATATTCTGGGAAAAAATAAAGAGACAAAAGTATTTTTCTATATATTAAAAATACGAAACACAAACAAGGAATGGGAGGGGGGAGTCACGAAGACGAGGAGACAATAGTGGAAGTTAAGGCACTGTAACTAACCTAAGTCAGACACAAGTCCATTGGAAGTCCAGGTCAAGCTCCCTAACTAATGCCATCCAGTTTAGCTAATCAATGATGTGGACATATAAATGTCTAAAATGCCATGGTCAAAATACAAAACGATGCATAAAGAAGAAATCAAAATTATATCCAATAAGAATCTAAACATTGCATAAACCGTCAGTGCTGGATTCACAAATCTTACCTGTGTAATACAAAAGCAAGCATAACATTAGTAGATGCTCCAGGCAGTAACTCTGGAGTCCTAAGGGGAATGCTCCACGGCCATGTAGGGCCTAAATGGAAAATGGAGACATTTTAAACAAGCATTGAAAATGCAATAGGTCTCGCAATAGAAGAGTTTGACATTTTTCGTTTTGCAAATGGATGAGTGGCGTTGCGTGGATGAGTGGCGTTGCGTGTGTGAGTGGCGTTGCGTGTGTGAGTGGCGTTGCGTGTGTGAGTGGCGTTGCGTGGCTGAGTGGCGTTGCGTGTGTGTGTGGCGTTGCGTGGCTGAGTGGCGTTGCGTGGCTGAGTGGCGTTGCATTGGCATAGCCAATAGGTCTCGCTTTTGGGATCTTATAAGTATTTAGCTATGCAGCACAATATCCTTGGTGCAACAACATTAACTGTTGCATGGTTAAACACTTATAAGGTCCCAAAGGCGAGACCTATTGGCTATGCTAATGCGTATTGTGTTTAACAGCCCGTGTGTATTTATCTGTGTGCTGGGGAGTGCACGAGTATGTCTGTATGACTGTCTCTGTGTGGGTGCGTGCCTGCGACTGTGTCTGTGTATGTTAGCTTGCATGCCTGAGCTCGTGTTTAAGGGTATGTGCTCACGGATGATTTGAAAGCCTGTGAATGTACACGGCCCTGGGGTTGGCAAAGCCTGAAGCTGGGTGCTATGGAGTGCTTTAGAACTCTGAGGCGTTTGCTACTGTATGCCCAGCAAAACAACTTCCAAAATCCACCAGCCGCCACTGCCACAACCCCTGGCATTCAGCCCTTCATTGAGGAGCGAGGCTTCTTGGAGGGCAGTGTGCTGGGGTGTAAAACGCCAAAGGAATCCACAGATGGACAGAAAGTATACACTGGTACTGTTAAGGGCAGATCCAGTTAGAGACGCAAATGTAACTAGTCCTGAAAGGGAGTTGTAGTCTGAAGGATGCAGGTGCAAGTAAACTATTGTATGCCACTTGTGTACTAAGGACCAGCATATTAAAAATTAAAGTATAAAAAGTGCTTTCCTGGTCGTTGGGTGGGTGCTGTAGAGCATGTATATGCTTGTTGGCCCCCTCAGCACTTTTGATGTTCCTGTGATATTTCGCTAACCTATCTCGGAGCCTTCTCTTTTATGGCTGGTTACATTTTCATGCTTTTAACTAAAAGCGCACAAATTTTATTGGGAGTATTGTGTTTTGAATGCGACGAGGTTAAATCACAACCTAACCAAGCACTCCTTGTTCAAAGTTACAATGCTACACTGTAACCTAAACATTGTATAAAGGCAACTGCAACAAACACTGGCAAAGTCAATAGGTATCATCGTTGTGACTTATTGGCTTTGGCAATGGTTGAATACCACACTGTGCAGCATCATTGAAGCTGTGCAGCATGGCTGAAGTAAAACAAAAAACTTTTACATAGCAGTCTGCATCCTCTCTACAAAAATATTTTTTTTTTAGTTACTGTAGAAATTCAAATCAATAACTAAAAACAAAACACTTTTTTTAATTGGGTGTAAATGGAGAGGAAGCAACAGGAGCAGAAGTAATGGGGTGAAGCAACAGGGGGATCAGACTCAATATGGGGGCTGGTGTGGTCACTGAAGCAACATGGGCAGGGCAGACGGGCACGCAAGTAGCACAGGGAAGGCGGGGGACATGGATTCAACAAGTGGAGGGTGACACAAGGAAGCAACACACGGGAGGGCAGGGGGGCACAGAACGACAGGGGAGGGTGGAAGCAACATGGAGAAGTATACGGGCAAGTGCAACATGGAATGGGGTGGGGAGGCGCACACGGGAACAAGCAGCAGCACGAGAGGAGAGATACACAATGGAGAATGCTAAAACAAGGAAGAATGCAGGCTTTCTGCAGCGGATAGCTGGAAGGAAAGGCACATACTATAAATAACATAATACAAATAAAATCAAAATATCAAGCAATCAGTGTCTTCAGTTCCCAAGCTCACAAAAACAAGCATTGGCTGCGCGGCCGTGAAAGTGACGCAACCGCGAAAGTGAAACTGGCGTTCAGAACAAGCAGTAAATGGAATAGGGTCCTCTCTATTCACCCCCTTTGATCGGCGTCTTTATTTTCCCGTGGCAGTCATGTAAATAAACAAGTGATTGTAAATAGAGCAGAGGCTTGTTCCTGTGAAGCAGCCAGCATGAGGAGCCGTTGGGTGGAACTTCAGCAGGTCGCAAATTCCATGACTAGGCTGCGATGCCCAGATTGGGTGAAAGGGCTACCGCGTTCTGTTCTCGAGGCTTCTCATAACAAAAGACCATGCAGTGCCCCAAGCTGCACATCCGAGATTGTGAGTTTAATTAAATTGCCAATCCCTGCATGTTGGTTTTACTGTGTTGTGTACTGCTATTTGCAGACGTCCCTTACAGTCAAGTGATTACAAGTAGAGCAAGGGGGGGATTTTACATGAAGCAGCCTGCTGGAAGAGCCGGTGAGGCGGGCTTCGGTGGGACGCAAATTCCACAATAGGGTGCAAAGGCCAGACCGGGAGGAGTTGCCATCGCACGCTGTTCTTGAGGCTTCCCATGCCAGAGTCCTTGAATGCTGAAAAGAAACTGTGGGGCTCGTTGCTGAGCTAATAAAAAGGTGCGCAATGATGAGCAATGAAAACGAGCCCTGCAACAAAATTTCCAGCCCTATTTTCACTTGCGCTCAAAATGATGTGAAAGAGCAGCAGGGGAGAGGGCGTGAAAGAGCAGCAGGGGAGGGGGCGTGAAAGAGCAGCAGGGGAGGGGGTGGAGAGGAGGCTCTGAGGGAGAGTGACGACTAAAGGCCGAGAAAGAAATGCACAAGGCGGGCAGGGGAGGGGGCGGAGCGGGGAGAGCGGCATGTGGGTGTTAAGAAGCCGGGCCTTTGAAGTGAAGCTAAGCTTCACTTCAAAAGGTGTCGGAGGAATGCGGCTGACGGTGATTGCGGCTGTGCACGCGCTTTTAAGCTCAATGCACATGCGCATTGAGCTTAAAAGTCACGGGCACTGCAAGGAATCGCCACGATTCCTTGCTGCTTAGTTAAAAGTTGTTTACGCCGCAATAGGCTCGCAAGCTCGATGCGCATGCGCATCGACAGGCGAGACCTAATAAACCATAATTATCCTTAAAACAGAAAGGGTTACACTAGTAGATAAGAACAGGAGCAAGGGTAGGATTTCAAATCTACCCAACAATTATAAAACATGTCACGTAAGGAAAGATGAAAATAGGAGCAAAATTAGTATTCCAATTGGCTCTACATAACAATTATAAAAATGTGTGTCACCTAAGGAGAGAGGAAGCTAGCGATAATTGGTTCTTACGATATAGTCAGAAAGCAGAAGGAGGGCCACAAGTTATGCTGATATAAGTGGCAGTGCCTGCGCCCGTGCACTTAGGTGGATTAGCGCCATTACGGGAAAGCCGTCAGTGAGGTCTCCATAATAATGGAGCCTGTATCAAAGAGCCTTGATAAGTGTGCGCCATAAGGAGTGCTAAGGGTGAGGTGATCGACCACTAAAGGTGAAAATGATGCTTAGGCAGAAACACGTACGTTGGTGCGTGGCGTAATAGAACAAAAGGGGAATGGCTATGTATAAACCAATCATGAAAAAGGCCAGTTTGTATTCTAGGCAATGTCGGAGGTGCGCTACACCACGCATCATTTCAGTCGCAAACGCAAGGGGAATGGCTATGTATAAACCAATCATGAAAAGGCCAGTTTGTATTCTAGGCAATGTCTGAGGTGTGCTACACCGTGCATCATTTCAATCGATTACAGCCGTATTAGACAGACCCTCCAGCATTTCGCGATTTGCAAAAAAAATCGCGAAATTGGCTGTTTTGTAAAAATGCCGCGATTTTTACAAAACTGCCCGCGAAATTTAGGAAATGCGCCCAAAACACTGAAGGCATGCATCTTTACAGTGGCAAGCTCAAAGGGCTTCAGCCCCCCTCCCTCCCCCGGAGTGTTTGTCAGCCCGGGCTGAGACAGCCCCGGGCTGGCGGCCGTCTTGTCTTAAGGCAGCTGCACCCGAGTACTTAACAGGTCATTAAAGACCATTCACTTGTTAACTAGGCTTTGTTCTGTTTTCACCCCTTCGAGCCCCCTGCCCCTCCACTCTGCCTATTGCTGTAGGAATTTGACACCCCCTCCTCTCCCCCCTGGAGCTGCCATAAGACAAGACGGACGCCAGCCCGGGGCTGTCTCAGCCCGGGCTGACAAACACTCCGGGGGGAGGGAGGGGGGCTGAAGCCCTTTGAGCCTGCCACTGTTTTGCACATACCACAAATAATAGTGGCAATGCACGCACCAATTATTTATCTGACATGTGGAAAGGGGGTAATGGCAAATCATTAAGCATGCATCCTACGAGAATTTACAGGGGCAGCTGCTGCCAAGTTTGTATTATTGTGCCACAAAGGTTGATGAAAGCCAGAGATTCCCACCGTTGACAAATCATTTGATAAATGCCCGGATAGTTTTCCTGATAAGCTATTTGACTCATTAGTTTTCTTTTATTTTTTATTGAGATTATAAAAGTCATTCCATTTAGAGAAAGTACTTTTAGGCAAAATAAACGTTTGTATTTTGTTTCTAATTAATGACTTCACTGTAGTCAGTAATCTGCATGAAAGATCTGGATTAGACCTACAAGCCGTGTAGGTTGCCTCACGCTGACATTATTGTGCTTTAAATATTGCCAACTGAGCCACTCTTTCTGTTATCAGCCTCAGAAGGTTGAAAGTCAGAGTCAACAATGTATTTTAACTTCTTGACCCCTCTGGTTACTTAGAGATCTTGGGCCTCATTTATGAAAAGTGACGCATCGCTGCGTGAAAACAGTGATGCGTCACTTTTCACTGCGTCCTCCTTGCGACACCAATGATGCGTCATATTTACAGTATGACGCATCATGGCGCAAGGAGTTACAGATATGTCAGTATTTCGGACGTATCTGTAGGCGCAAAAGTTACGCATTGCTGGAGTGTGTCACAAAAGTGACGCAACTCCATCAATGCGTCCTTTCACATGGGGAAAGCCCCATGTGAAAGGGCTTGCGTCAGTCTTACGCCTGCTGTGAGGCAGGCGCAAGATTTTGAGGCAACAGCGTCATAAAAGTTACGCAGTGAAATCTCATAGATTTCACTGCGTCACTATTATGAGGCTTTTTGCGGGGGAACGCCCCCTCTGCATACATTGTAACATTATACCTGATGCAGGTATAAAGTAGCGCAGGAGTTTACAAAGTGACGCATCTGCTATAGATGCGTCACTTTGTAAATAGTGCGCAACAGAAGGCATGTTTTACGCTGCAGATGAGACACAAAAAGTGACGCATCGGAAGCGCAAAACTGACGCAAGGCCTCATAAATGAGGCCCCTTGTTCTCCAATGAGATGATGCTTTGTCACACTCTGAACAATTGCATGTTTTTACTCTAAATGATCGTTGTAACGCAAGTACAAAGACAGTGTAATATGCTGTCACTGCAATCCTGTTTCAGCAGGCATATCACTTCTGGAAGCATGAATGCGGTGTTGTGAGGACTAGCCTTGAAATCCAAAAATACTGTTCCATCACCCAGACAAATGGGCAGTACAACCTGAGAAGAAGGGGTTCATTTTGTGGAGTAAAATGAAGCCTTGTTGCATAAGAGTTTGAAGGCTCTGCCAGCCTCCGGGGACAAGAGATGTACATGCATATGGTATACACATCTCCTGTCCGTACGCGTGCACATCTCCTGTACGCTTGTGCCTTCTCTTGTCTCCCTTCGGGACAGAAAGCAGCAGCAATAGAGTCTCATAGCTTCATGTTGCTAAATAACTCAAAAACAAAGATATCTGTGTTTGTTGTACGAAAAATGGCCAAAAAAATGCCGCAAAATTGCCGCTAAATTTCCATATTTGTGCCGCTAAATTTCCTTTTTTGTGCCGCTAAATTTGCTAATCCATGCCGCTATATCCTGGGGGGTCTGATTAGAGTTTAAGGGAACCATTTAAAATCCTAGTCAGATTCGAAAAAGTGCGTCACCGCGCCTCAAATCAGGGAAGTATTACCGTATTAGAATCTAAGGGGAACAAATGTTAAAACCACATATTCGTCCGTTCCGTGGGAGTCCTAAAGAGGAAAGGTGAGTGTGTCGCTACGTAATCATAAGCAATGTCGGAAAAGCACGTCAGCGCACATACGTTCAGGGAAGTACTGGTTGTACTGGAGTTTTAAGGAGAACAGAAGTGAAATCCTATTTAAGCCCAATCAGCGGGAATCCTAAGAAGGTAAAGGGGAGCGTGATGCTGCGCATCGCAACTCTTACCTGTTTGCCTGATGACCAGCGTTTGGATTGCCGAAAGGCCATCTCTCCTGCGCTCTCCTTCAAATAGTAATAAACTTCCGGTAAGGGCGTGGCTTGTACGAGGTAGGTGCGTCGTATATACAAAAGACTAGAGTGAATCGGAGGGGGGGGGAGCCCGAAGAAAAACCAGTGATGGATTGGAAAGACAGACCTAAAAGTTTTATTTAAAAACCACATTAGGTATCCCGTAAGACACAAAGAATTAAGCAAACAATTTATAGAGGGAATTTCGTAACTTGAAAATGTAGGCTTCACCCACCCGGTAGGGGCGTGCCATGTTTGACATTTCTGGTGAGGGTATGACTTATACGACGTGAATGCATCGTATATACAAAGACTAGAACGTTATTGGAAGGTTAAAGGCTGTGAAATCAACTAATGAATGAATTTTTAAACCATATTAGGGATTCTATAAGATACAGGGAGAGTTAGTTAACAATTTGTAAGGGAAAACGTATTTTGAAAATGAAGGGTTCACCCACCCATTGGGGCGTGGCCTGTATGACATACACTCATCATATGAGGAAAGACTATTGTAAGCTTGTTGACGCGAAGGCCCCTATTAGTGGGAACAGTTTATTTCAATAAATATTAATAAGAAAACACTCCAAAGGGTATAGAAATCCCGCAAGTCAATTAATGCTCATAAATCAAAAGATGTATATTGGAGACGTATATGCCATAACCAAAAAGGGGAGGGAACGGTACAGAGCCTCCGAGGTGATTTCTAAAATAAGACATCTCGCCGCAACCTATGTCTCATAATCAGAGTAACCGGGCAGGTGTGATAAATCAACCAGCCACAACCTATGTCTCATAGTTAGGTTGCAGGGCCATGCGGAAAGGAAGCTAGTAAAAGTTACTCCTTTCACAAGGTAATAATGATGACAGGTGTGATTACTGCAGTAGGTACTGCAGTGTATCCAAGGAATCAAGAGATATAAGAAATAAATATATATAACCTAAAACAAATATCAGCTCAACTATTAGGGAGATCTTACAAAGAATATTCAAAAAGGATATCAGAAAGATAGGGAGAGAAAATGTACAGGTAGATCCTTGGAAAACATAAATACAACGGTTATCTTAGTGGATAATAAGAAAGGAAGACAGATTTATCATGTGATAAAGAAGTGCATTTCATCGTCGGTATTATGGGCATGTGTAATCGCCGATAATCTGCAAATCCATTTTGCTTCGCTTTGTCAAAGACATAGTTCCCTGTTCCCACCCCTTTTACTTGATTCGATATGGTCGATACCATGGAACCAGAATTGACTATTTCCATGGTGACATTTGGCATTATGTTCAGCCAAGGGGTATTTGGTATCACCATTCAGTATGTGCCTGCGGTGTTCTTGTACTCTGAGTTTCAGATTCCTCTTTGGGCTGCCCACATAAATCAAATCACAGGGGCACCCAATGATATAAATGACATAGGTTGTATTGCAATTGATAAACTGCCTGATTGTGTGTGATATAGATCCATTGTGGCTAACATTCTTAATTTTATTAATCCCAAACTTGCAGACATTGCAAGAGCTGCAGATGTAAAATCCACTGGGTCTGTCAGGGAGCCGTGTATCCATCATTGTGTTATAGGTGACATAACTAGGACAGAGTTTATTTCTGAGAGTTGTGCCTCTTCTGTGAGTAATCAAGGTATTGTTGCATATGGAGACCTGCAGTCTCGGTATTGCCTGTAAAGGTGCCAATTGCGTTAAATAGTCTGAATATTTCATTGCTGTGAGTGGTATACTGTGTTTCAAAGTGTACCTTCCTGCTTTGACTATTTCTTTTTTCTTTTTGGTGTTTTCAGACAGTGTAGACTCTCGTTCGAGAGTATATACTCTTTTTTCTGCTTTGTCTAAAACTTCATTTGAGTAGCCTCTGGTTTCAAATCTTTTTTTTTGCTTCTTTAATGTTCTTGGTGAAATTGTCTTGTTTGCTACAGTTGCGCCTGATCCTTACCATCTCCCCAAACGGTATATTGTGAATTACTGAGCTGGCATGTGCACTACTCGCATGCAAAACACTATTGCATGCCGTACTCTTATGGTGCAGCATACTTTGTATTGCCCCTTCCTTTATATAAAAATGCAAGGAAGTTGATTGTGTCATGACTGTAGTCCATAGTGAAGTTAACATTGAACGGATTGGTGTTGAGGAATTCAAAGTCGTTTTGTAGGGAGGCTTCCGATCCTGACCATAGGCAAATAATGTTGTTGATGTTCCTTCCCCAGAACACAATGCGTTCTATCCAGGGGGAGGCACATTTGCCCCAGGCATGCTCCCTCTCCAACCACCCCATAAAGAGGCAGGTATAGGCGGGAGCAAAACTGGAGCCCATATCAGTACCCTGTTTCTGATGGTACCAGATACCGTCATGCAAAAGTAATTCCGTGTAAGGATCAGCTCAATAATTTCAAAGATCATTCGATGGTGTTCTAGACAGTCAGCCCTCCCCTTGTCAAGGAACGATCTTATAGCCGAGATACCAAATCGATGTTCGATACAAGTGTAAAGACTGACAACGTCAAACGTTACAAAAAGCAAGTCATCAGACCAACTGAAATCTTTGTTTGGTCAAGATTTCCTTGCTATCACGGATGTACAATGGTAAGTTCAATACAAAGGGCTGCAGCTTGAGGTCAACATATTCGGAGATCCCCTCAGTTTGGGAACACATGCCTGATATGATTGGCCTTCCTGGGGGAAAGTTCCCCTCCTTATGTATCTTAGGTACAATATAGATGCAGGGGTATTGGGGATTCTCCACTCTCAAATATCTTTCATTCGGTGAGTTTCAAATTAATGTCCCTTTTAAGTTCGGCCATTGGGTTGGTCGCACAGTTGTCACGTGATTTCACCCATAAAGTCTGGTGTATTCATCACGACAACGTTGCCTCCCTTGTCCGCCTCTCCAATAACTATGCTGGTGTCATTCTGTAATCTAGTAAGGGCTTTCCTTTCACCGAGAGTGAGATTCAAAGGGGTTCTTTTTCTGAACCTATTTGGTGTTTCCATTTTATGTAGCCCTTCAGTAATTCTTTCATAAAACAAATCATTGTTAGGATGGTAAGATGTAGAAAGTATAACGCTTGATTTGGGCCTAAGGCCACTTTCTGTATTTAGGTTTCCAGTTATGTTGAGTTCGCCAAGAATAGTTTGAAGTTCAACTTTCTCCTCCCTCTCCAGAGAAGACATTGGATACTCCTGATATCTGCTACAGTGTAAGGTGGAGGTGTAGTAGTGTTCGTACACATGGATATAGCTTGAGATTTTCATGAAAGAAGTCTTTTAATTTCACAGATCTAATAAATTTGAACAGATCAACATGAATATCAGTCATATTGCCATCCTGGGTCGGACAAAAGTTAAGACCCTTACATAATAGTTTAATCTCATCAGCATCCAGGGGTCTGCTTGAGAGATTAACAATTTTCAAATTGTCCACAGGCAATAAATATCCTTTTCATCAGTTCCTATCTCTGGTTCTTTTTCGAACGAGTTGACATTCTGAGATCCTCTTTGGTTAGCCCCCCTGAGCCTCCCTTTTTGTCTGCACCCTCCTCTCCTTGTTTTTTTTTCCTTTTGTCTCCCACTGATTCTCAGTTTAGCTAGCTCTCAGAAATTAGGTTCCTTCCTCTAAAGGGTGTTCATTGGCAAAGTTACTAGACGCTGCATTGCTAGTTGAGGAAATATATATGCTACTGGCTGTCCTGACTTCTTCGTTCTCCTTCATTATTCTTTTTCTATCTTCTGGTACTACAATTTGGTCCAATTTTTTGCGAAAGTATATATTTGACCATCTTTGTAATCTCGGTCATCGCGCCTTATTTTGTGCATCTTTTTTTCTTTTAAATAACTTTGGTGCTACCCAATCAATCGAAGCGTGATGTTCACGCTTTTAACTGTCAAGCAGGTATTGGGTAACATACTCATTACCGTTGTGTAATACGTGAATGACTGAAAAAACACGTGCTATTTTGAAACTTGATGTCCATGTTTTAAAATGTAAAGAATGTGTTCGTTTATGCACGCATTACCGCATGTGCAAAATATGACGATCTGGAAATCACAGAAAAGATGCATTAAGGTTCAATTTTGAGTTGATCTACAGCATTAGTTACTAAAAACTTTCTCCACCACGGTTTACTGATAATTGGAGGTTGGAAATATGTTTTAAACGGCATACTTCCTTATATTATACTAATAATCACTGGCATCGCATATCACTATTTCACCTGCCGATACTGATTCACTTGCATGAGCAAGCTCACCGCAGTATGCTACCGCAACTTGCACTAGAGTATTGGACATTACGGTCCACTTCATTTTCATCACTTTTTGAGAAACACTGTGTCACTTATCACATTATACTACTGGCACCAGGTTCATGTAGACATCATCCATTCGCCACCATACGTTCTATATTCACAATGCACTTCTTAGGTACCTGCATGATTACGATTGTGGGCATTGTTTCCCCATTAACTGCTGCATGTCTTTGGGATGATTGAGGCACTTCATTATTGTTGACATCGATTCACTGTATCGGCATGGACATATCAGCATATTTACCACATGGATTATGCCTTTATGCTTAATCAGAGCACCACATTAGCCCAGGTTTACCGATCACCTCACCCGCCAGATGACCACGGATTGTATGATGATTTGGCTTTCCTCATTGATTTTGACCATGGGTAGGTCGGGAGGTTAGCAGGCTATGCTTTCTCGTCCCTGACTTAATTTAAGTACAGGATGCTGCGAGCGCGCAGCGGGCGCGCCAAAGGCTAGCCCGTCTGCGCCCTTCCGCGATCGTACCGCGCTCAGCGCCAACCGCTATGTCTGTGGAGGCCCAGGTAATCGGCTTAAATTATACTATGATGGCCCTTCATTAAAAAAACTTGACCCTCAAGCCAAAAATCATGCATGCCTTCGCATTAATCCTATGAGGCAATCCCAGGGAACTCTTGATTTCTGTTCAAGGTGTGGGGTTACAATTCCAAAGTTACGATTTGATACCATAGAGAGGTCCAGATCTCATGCAGTAAAGACATCGAGAGACATGGATTGGAATCTGGTCCTGATGAATGTTAGGTCATTGGGCAAACACAGCTTAGAATGTGCCTTATTTTTGGAAGCTGAAAAAATTTAAATAGCGTTCATTACAGAATCCTGGATGGATAATGCTTCTGGCCCTGACCTGGTCAAGGCGACGCCTCCGAATTTTGTTTGTTATACCCTGAATAGGCCCAAGGGAAGAGGAGGTGGTTTAGCGGTTATTTAGCATTCCTCTCTTTGTGCGTCTTTTAGCCCTGAAGAGGTGGACAGCTGCGAGGCACTAGTCTTC
Organism: Lissotriton helveticus; assembly: GCF_964261635.1. Lineage (NCBI taxonomy): Eukaryota > Metazoa > Chordata > Amphibia > Caudata > Salamandridae > Lissotriton > Lissotriton helveticus. The sequence goes on from NC_136073.1 coordinate 48,102,550, forward strand.
TCCTTCCACTTATCTCCCCACTATACGTTTCAAGGCTCTGTATTTATAGACCACCAGGTCCCAGAGGCCGGTTCATTGAGAAGGTGGGCAAGCTCATTGGATCCGGTATCCCGGCTAGTTCCTATACCATTCTAGGCGATTTTAACTTCCATTTGGAAGCTCTTTTAGATCCGGACTCAGCTAAACTCCTAGATGTAATGAAATGTAGCAATCTAGAGCAGTTGGTAATGGAGGCGACTCATCAAGCAGGACATACTCTTGATGGCATTTTTTCTAATAACTCGCAGCTATTAGTCACCAAGATCACCGCACTTCCGTGGTCAGACCACAAAGCGGTGCTAATTAATTTCTCTGTTCCAGAGCATCCTTCGCAGTAGCCAGTTGAAAAAAAGAAGCTGGTGATAAGAGCGTGGAACAAAGTGGAGGCCGAGGATCTGTGTGACACCCTAAATCAGACCATAGGTGTGCCCCCCCCCCTAATCTAGAAGATGCAACACGCTTCTTCTCTAGCTGGTTAGAAACGGCAGGGAATGGGCTGGCCCCTAAAAAATGATTACCCCACCAGACCGCTGCCCTCCGCCCCATGGTACTCACAAGCACTCAGGTAACAAAAACTGATTTGTAAACATCTGGAGAGAAAATGGAGAACAGAATATAAGGATACTGACAAGAAGAAGTATAAAGGCGCTCTGTTTACTTATAAACAGCAGGTTAATCAGGCTAAACTTCAATTCTTCTCTTAGTATTAATAGAGCAAAAAACTCTGCGAGGGAACTGTTTAATACAGTTACTAGCCTGGCCAATCCAGTGACGATCACAGCTATGCCTAGTCAGGAGTTATGTGATAAACTGGCTAGCTTCTTTTTTGATAAAGTGGATGCTATTTTTTCCACTTTTTCCAATGCTACAGCTAAGAACATGGCAAATCAAACTGTCGACCGACAAAGAGAGTTGAAGGCGGTATTGGATAAATGTGCTCCCTCATCAGCCACAGAAACGTGCAGTCTTCTAAGTCAGGTGAAATCAGGATCCCCTTCGGACCCTTGCCCGATTGCTATATTAAAGCTAGCGGCTGAGCCAGTATCTCTAGTTCTTACACCCATTTTTAACTCAATGTACCTAGAGGGATATTTCCCGTTAGATTGGATAAAAGCTTCTATTTTGCCCCTCCTGAAGAAACCTAATCTTGACTCAAAGGACCCAAACAACTATAGACCAATATCTAGTCTCACGGTCCCTGCTAAAATTATTGAAAAAAACTTAAACGTGCAGTTGAGCCAATTCCTGGAGTCCTCTCAAACCTTGGACCGGACACAATATGGCTTTCGAGGGGGCCATAGCACTGAAGCTGTCCTCTTGAAATCGACAGAAGAGATAAGGACTATTCTAGATCTCGGCGGCAAAGCAGCCCTGACCCTGTTAGATCTCTCTGCAGCATTCGACATGGTCCATCACGCTTTGCTGATGGACCGTCTGCAGGAGATCGGGGTTCAGGGCTCGGCCTGGAGACTCTTAAGATCTTTTCTGTCCAATCGGACTCAGCAGGTGGCGTTGGGAGAATTTGTATCAAAACCTTTCTCATTACCATGTGGGGTCCCTCACGGGTCCTCACTGAGTCCGACACTATTTAATATTTATGTGTCCTCCCTCGCACCCCTTATTCAGTCCTTTGAGTTTAGCCTGACTAGTTATGCAGACAATACCCAAATTGTGGTGTCTTTTCTTCCAGCGGAATCAAAAAGTACAGCAGTCCGTTTTAAAGATTGCATGAATGCAGTGGGGACATGGATGGCCCAAAACTGCCTCAAGTTAAACTCCAATAAGACGGAGGTGGTATGTTTTGGGAATGATCCTAATTTCTGGACGCCAGAATGGTGGCCAGACACCTTGGGTCCTCTTCCCATACCCAACAAGAAGGTGAAAAATCTTGGGGTGTGGATAGACCAGAAACTGAATCTCAAAGATCAGGTTAATTCAGTGGCTTCTGCTACGTCCTATGCCCTCAGGTCCTGCAAAGAAATTCTGCCTCTGCTACCGATCGAATGTCGTAAAACAGTGATCACAGCTCTCACTATGTCGAGGCTGGATTACTGTAACAGTCTGTACTTCACCATTCAGGAAGGTTCAATGCAGAAGTTGCATATCTTACAGAATGCAGCTGCCAGACTGCTGCTGGGCATTCCTAAATATGCTCCAATAGCGGATGAGATTCGAAAATTACACTGGCTGCCACTCAGGAAGTGCACTATGTTCAAGGCGATGTGTCTGGTCCATAAGGCTCTTTATGGAGTAGGGTCGGCCTATCTAAAAGAACGCCTCCATTGGTATACGCCAAGCAGATTACTGCGTTCATCGGATGCCAAATTGGTTTATGTGCCATTTGTCAGAAAGGCCACCTGGGGTGGTAAAAGCTTTGTGGCAAAGGCAGCCAAAGCATGGAACAAGCTTCCCCATCGGCTAAGAGCTATGCCGAAACTCTTTACCTTTCAAAAGGCTTTAAAAACTTGTCTGTTTACGGAATAGTTAACTAAGTATCATGCTTTTGCCTGGTCCCTCTAGAGAGACTTCACATTGCGCCAGGACACCCATGGGTAACAGTGCGCTCTATAAATGTTATAAATAAATAAATAAATAAATATACATTGCTGAAACTAAGCAATGATTTGAAAATATTGTCTCCTTACTGAAATTATTTTTGGGGTGTTTCATTTATGTGCAACATTGGAAAATAAATCAACCCCGGAAATTGGGGGTCTGGCAGTGCCAAGGGGGACGGACACTACTAGGGTACGCTACATTTGCATTGGATATTACACTCTTTGGTCAGAGAGTGATACCCCGTGGGCACGCTTCAAACTGAGTACATTGATTATCACGGATAAATCTCCCATTTTCCCATTTATCAAAATTCTGATTACTCCATGCCTTTTTTGTCAGGAAGGGTGTTTTGAATGGCTCTTCAGAGGGAAGACATTTATGCTAACACATTCAGTTGGTTTTGCAAAATGTTAACGTAAACAAACTCAGAGTTTCCCCGCAATGAAGGGGACAGGACAGCATATGACCATTTCCCCTCAAATGCATGTATAGCCCGGGGCAATGCCCTTGATCTCACCGTGCCTGAGTGCCCTAGTTGCCCTTACTGTAGGTTTTTTCTAAGTGCTTGATCAATAACTGAGGCAATATTTTTAACAAGTGAAAGAACTCTACAAAATCCTGTACGAAAATGTTATGATTTGTACATTTGGCTTATGGTTTTACACTGAGTCTCCACTACTGAATGTTTCAAATATTGCCATGCTTCAAACGCATATTCTGCTGATTATGCATTAGAGAAATTATTAATAAAGTTTTCTTAAACAATTGCTCAATAGGTTAGCAAAACCACCTGCAACATTTGCCAGTTTTTTTTAAAGTTTTAAATATTTTTTGAATATCTTTTATTTTCTAAGAAAACACTTCTCATGTAAACATTCCTTTGGAGACATTGCTTGCAAGAAAGATGTGTTCTCTACAAACTGATGCTTGAGGTTTTCAGAGAATTTGGTTGGCTCCTCTTAATTGAATCTTTCAGCTTAGGTAGTTGGATAATAAAACAAGGTCTTCTCTAGGACTGGCCCGATGTCTTGCTTGAACAAGGACTGTTCAACACTTTGCTAATTAAACATACAGCACCAATGAGGCCTAAATTTGTTATCACCTGCAAGCACAGTACTGGTGTCCAATTTTTATCTTTACTGGTGTATATAGTCTTTGTTTTTACCAACTAGACCGAAAAATAGAGTGTAGAAAAAGCAGAAGAAAAAAACCCATACCTGGTAGCGAGACTAGTGATCCCACAACGCTGTTCCGGGAACGAAAGTACATCATAGCTTTAGAGCAAAGACAGATAGAGAATTGGAGGAATGGGGGAGGGGGGAGACAATACCACAGAAAGAGAGAGAAATTAAAAACGGGAGAGAAGATATGTAAACGGGAAGAACTCCACTGAAAAACAGTTTCAATTTCTTCCCCCTAAACACACGCCCCCGGTATTCAGCTTTCTGAGATTTCATGGTGGGTGCCATGTACTCTTTCCTAAACTCAATTCTCCTACTTTGGTTAATCTCCCCTCCCCCTCCCCGTACCCCCCTGCACTTCACCACCACCAGCAGTCTTATTGCGCTGCTCTCGCCTTGCAAGGGTTTCTTGGAATCAATACGATCCCAGAAGCTCGCTTTCTGCTCCGCCCGTGTTTTGCATTGGTGCGCATCATTTTGCATCACCAATTATGCAAAATCGGGTGTTACAATTGTCCAGGAGGCTTTTTAGTCCCTCCTGGTTACCACCCTGCCACCTTTGGCCCCGCCCACCAGGACTGGGTCTTTTACTTGCGGCGGGAGACAGTGTCTCTTAATTAGCCGCTAAGCACTTTTTTCTTTTCTTGTGAGCCAATCTCACTGCGGGCATGTATGTTTTTTTTATTAATGGAGCATTGCGCTTTAATGCGCTTTAAATTTTAAATGCAGTACTGGGCTGTACAGAACCCTCGTTGCTGTGCGTGCCCTACATGAACTGATATTTGTTTGTTGTGTAGTGTGCAATACTGGGCTGTACAGAGCCCTCGTTGCTGTGCTTGCGCTACATGAACGGATATAATAGGCTCTTGCTCTACAAGGTCTGTTGGCTGTTTGTTTAGCAAATTCATACAGCGTAAACTGAACTCAAGAGTAGTAGAGACCTTTACAAGACACCCAGTTACATTACACAAGAGCACATTCACACGGGAACACATTTCCTTTTAGAAGGCACAGGAGATTAACTAATTTGCCCAGAATCACACTTTGGTAAGCCAACGCCGTGACTCGAACAACACCAGCTTCTGCACGTGATCATCATGCGTGATTAATCAATTAATCTCCCAATTGTCCCGCTGTTTACTAAAAACGAGGTGCTAAGAAACATTCACATGCGCTATAAGAAGTGACCACTCCGTTAAATCTGTTTCGTGTTCTATCTAATCGCTTTTTTTGTTTCTAATATTCGGCCTCTTTCTGCTTTCCCATGTGCCCCCTTCAAGATCCTCCTCTCCTTCCGCATTCTGCCACCACCCTCCTACCCAATAGTCGTCCAGCACCACTACCATGTCCACCACCAACACGTCCACCAACACATCCACCACCATGTCCACCACATCCACCACCACCACGTCCACCACCAACACCACCACCACATTCACCACGTCCACCACCACCACCACCACGTCCACCACCATGTCCACCACCACCACCACGTCCACCACCACCACCATGTCCACCACCACCACGTACACCACCACCACGTCCACAACCACCATGTCCACAACCACCAGCACGTCCACCACCACCACATCCACCACCACCACGTCCACCACCATTTCCACCACCACATGTCCACCACCACGTCCACCACCAACACGTCCACCACGACCATCAGACACTCTCTTGATGAAGGTCTCCCAGCGATTATGGTATTACTTGACCTATCCGCTGCATTCAAAACCATCCCACACTCTATCCTGATCCAGAGACTTTTTTTAGATTGGTGTTGGCGGTAAAGTTCTTGGATGGCTTAAAAACATTCTTAGTGACCAGACCCAAACTGTACTTCTGAGTCCTTCAAGTCCCGTACCACGGCCCTAGAACACGGGGTACCGCAGGGCTCCTTCTAGAGCCCCATATTCTTCAATATCTTTGTGGCCCCCCTGGTTCAAGTGATAACATCCTGCAAATGCAGACAACGCCCAATTGATCATCTCCATGGCATCCAATTCTGAATCTGCCTAGGTAAGATTTAGCGATTGCATGAAGAAGATAGCTCTCTGGATCTTGTCCAATTGCCTACAATTAAAAAGTAAAAAGCCAGAGATTCTGCTTTTCCGTAAATCTCGTGCTCACTAGTCCGAGGTCTGGCGGCCTCCTGAACTGGGTACAGCCACTCTCCCTAAAAAGGCAGTAAGAAACCTGGGCATCCTGATAGATGAGAGCCTTTCTTTTAAAGAACAGGTTGGCTCTACCTATGGCAATTGTTTTAGAATTATGCGCCTGCTCAGGAAGGCTTTCCAATGGCTACCGCTCCTAACCAGAAAATCCTTTACTCGCAAGCACTAATTGTAATCCGCTTAGTCTATGGCAACGCTTTTTTGGCAGCAGTAAATGAGGCTCTTTTATCTAAACTTCAGGTAGTTCAGGACGCGGCTGCCCACCTGGTCAGTAAACCTCCACCCTGCACACCTTCCGAGCCCAATCTGAAATCTGCATTGGCTTCCAGTGAAAAAGAACGCCCTTTTTAAACTTCTCTGCCTAGTTTACAAGTCTCTGTCCAGCAATGGCCCCCTTTACCTACAAAAGAAACTGCAGCCCTACCTGCCAACTCGTAACCTCAGGTCCAGTGGGCAATCTCTGGTACACATATTCCGCATATGTATGGCCAGATGCGGTGGGAGATCTTTCTATTATCTTGCTCCCCACCACTGGAACAGACTACCCTTACAGATTCGGTCCTGCCCCAACTTGACCAGCTTTAAAAAAACTTCTCAAAACTTAGCTCTTCTGACTCTCCCTGTAATAGTTTCTTCCTGTTTATGTGCCACAGCACTGAGAAACCCTTTTGGGGTTGATTCGCACTGTGCTATATAAATGTCCATAATGTAACAATAACTAGACCTGAAAGAAAACATTCATTTTACAAATGCATACTTACGTGGGCCCTTGTTTCCTTTTTCAAGGAACGCCAGTGGTGACATCGCATGGAATCTGTAGAAGAAAGAGGAAAAAAGAGAATTAACCTGGACTGTGACCCTATGAGCAACAGAAAGCTGTTGAGAGCAAGAGATTACATTTTGTTGTTTTTTGTTCCAACAATAAAGACACAATTCGTTAAACCTTACCACCAAAGTCTTCAAAGCATTATTTTCACCTATCCCTCCACAAAGTGGTGTCAAAAGTGGGATCAGAGGAAATGGGGGCTTTTGGGCTTTTGTTGCTAAACTAGATGATGGCCAGCAAAAATTGAAGAGAGCATTGGAGAAGTTTATGATACCTTTGCAAGAACATCGAGAAACATTTCAAAAAGCCATTCAGGCTCAATTTTAACAGTTACATAAAGTGGCTTAGCATCAAGATACCCCCATAGGAAAACTCTCAGATGTCTTAGAACAACAAAGGGGTCACACAGCTCTTTTGTCAGTGGTACTACAAAAGTACAGAGGGAGAGAAGATACACATTTTTTTTCAATAACTTTGAAAGAATTGCACAAGCTACTGCACGGCCCTGGGATCGCTGGGGACGATGATTGAGGCCCTTGTTAACAGGATAGTTACAAACTGTATATCAAACTGCTAATCCACGGGGCCTGACTCCCTATACTGAGTTAAGGAAAAGTATTCTTGAAAGGCTAGGGATACATGACGAAACCTATAGAATCCGCTTACGCCTGATAAAGGAGGGAGCTGGGGAGAGCCCTTAAGCCTTATTTTACTGGGTAAAAGACTTCAAAGATACATGGTTAAAAACTGAAACAGTTTCCAAAGAGTTAATATTGGAGGAAATGTACTTAGAACGGTTTATAAATACTTTGCATACCTCAGTAGAAAGATGGGATAAGATGCATAGTAATTTGACTTTGAAAACTGCAGATGTTACAGCAGCCTAAAATGGAGCCCAAGAAAACAGTGTAGGGAGAGAAGAGGGGGGTGTTATGGAAAAATTGCTAACCCTGAAAGGTCTCCCAAACCAATGATAATTAGAAGGGGCGACATCTATCTGACATCTACAAGACTAGAAGGTGTGACATCTACCAGTGGCGGAAGCATTCTAAACCCCTCTGGACCCCGATGATACATTTGTGGGGCATGGGGTCATATAACTCGGTTTTGTCCTCTGATGATGCAACCTATGGATATTGGAATAACAAAAAGAGATATGTATGCATGCAGATAAGATAAGATGCAATTTCATTATCCCCTTGAGGTCAATGGTGCCCCACTTACAATCTGCAACCCTCTCCAAATAACGGGTACAGTGAAGATTGAGTGCATGCATGGAGAACAGCGTCAATATCCCTTAGTGAAGGTAGATGGTCAGAAAACAGAAGAAGATCCAAATTCTTTGACAGGATATTTAATCCCTCTGCTACCAGAATGCCCAATATTGGGCATGGACTATCCCAAATTGAGATCATTAGTAGAGGAAACGTTTAAAAAAGGGAACTCTGGGTGAGAGGAAGCACCCAATGCTGAGGAAGATTTGTAAGACCTTCCAGTGCCCTAAGAAAGCAAAAGTAAAAGCCTTGAAAGGCATGATAAATGTAGATGAGTGCAGAGCTTTCCAGTGAAAGCTAACCCAGCGGTATGGGAAACAGACAGACGTTTTCAGGCAGCACAAAGGGAAGAGACCCTGTTCTGTAGGAAGCCTGCCCAATACATTTTTCATGACTCCTACCTCTTTAAATCGCATATTGCACAGTGGGTGCGGTTTATTGATGATATTTTGATGGTATGGACGGGAGATCAGGAGTCCTTAGAACAATTTCATCTTTGGTTAAACTCACGCACACAAGATCTAAGGTTTACTAAAACATCTAGCAACTAAAAAAAGGTATTTTTTAGATGTATGGATAGCCGATAATGGTGGGAAACTAGAGGTGAGCTTGTACACCAAGCCCACAGATCTCAACTCGTTGTTGCATTACACAAGTGGACACCCCAGAAATCTAAAAGAGAACTTGCCCTATGAGCAGTTCTTAAGAATAAGGTGGAATTGTCCCAATAAAGCAGATTACTTTAAGACTGCAGAAATTCTTCTGCAAAAGTTATGTGAGAGAGGCTACCCAAAGAAATTGGTCCGAGCAGCACTTAAACGTGCCTGGTTCACGCCACAAGAAGATCTTTTGACTCCTAGGATCAAACCTGACTCTAACCCAATGACATGTGTACTAACATACAATAAAGTTAAGCAAATTATTTTGGGGAGCTGGAGGTTGGTACAGCATTTAAACATTCCAAAGCCAATACTTAGTGAAGGCCTCATGCACACAACAACCCAAGAAAGTCCTTAGAAGTATGTTGGGCCTCCCACCCCTGGCAGGGCATTTCAGATGCAATAATTGCGCTGCATGCCCCCAGACAAATGATTCTAAATTCATTACGCTGAATAACAAAAAACATACACAATGGTGTTATTTGAATTGTAACACAAAAACGTAGTTTATTGTCTCACATGCTCATGTGGTAAGTCTTACATTGGGCAGACTACACAAGCAGTAAAAATGTTGATGTTACAACATAAATCCAGAATACGTTGCAGGACGGAAGGTGCACCATTAGTACAACATTTTGTACAATTTGACCACAATGAAAACGATATAAGTTGGTCAGTTCTTCTTGTGATGAAATCAAATCATAAAGCGAGTCTACAAATGAACTTAAGTAGACTTGAGGCCAGTGTGATTGAAAAATACCAAACAGCAGTGAATGGCCTCAATGACCGCAATGAAATTTGGGCTTTGATCTGATGTGAAAGCGACTGTATAATTTTATCCTCGAATGGGTGCCACATATAGCCGATTTAGCCAAGAACATCTAGTCACATCAGGACCGGTTAAAGGTACGACCCCGGTGAACTGGGTTCTGTACATATCCTTATTGTACTGTGACACACTATTTTGTGTTTGATTATGTAATAATACATTGTAAGTCCCAAGTACACAGGATGTGCTGAGTACGTAGGTTGATGAGAACTTTGGGTATCCCCAGGAAAGGCTATTGTATTCTTAGTTAGTTGTGCAAGCAGGTTTCTGTCCTTAAGTAACTGGGCTGTCCACTTTTATTTCTTTTGTTGAATTGTGGACCTTTTGGTAATACTATTTATAAGATTATCTTATTATCTTACCCCTACACATTTTTAACCCAGGAGTGGTTGGTCCACTGACTTTGTCTTGTATGACATAACTCTGGACCCTACATTCAGGTTTTTGTTTGAATACAACACCCCCCTGATTTTTAAAGAAGAGGTGGAGCTATATCCTTTTGCCACCGTTTGGAGTAACTTGTGAGGGACATCTCTCCTACCTACACCATAGATAATGATATTCTTCGCATCATTGGGTTTCCATGATGTTCTGATTACAATTCCTCAGGAATGGGGCTTTATTGATTGGGATGTATGACGATACAACGCGTGCTTTCACAACGCGTACCGTTACCACGCAGGTTTTACAACACAAGTCGTTACAACGACTTGCGTTGGGGGGCGCTGTATAGTGAATAGTTTAATTTACTATTCCAACTCCAGTCCCCGTGGATAGTAGGGAAGGTGTTGGATAGTAAATTAAACTATGCTCTATCCTACAGCGCCCTCCAGCGCAAGTCGTTGTAACGACTTGCGTTGTAAAACCTGCGTGGTAATGGTACCACGTTGTGAAAGTTTCGTTATAAGGGATGTTTCCCATTGATTGTATCCCCGTGATATCTCTCGATAGGTTGAGGTTATATTAAACATCTCTTGTATAGGGGCACCGTTTTTTCATTCTGCACCGTTACGGATTAGACCGCATTCAATTATAAGTACTCGATACTTCCTTGTGTTTTAGGTTACTATGACAACCTAAACACAAAACCCTGGAAGTCTTTTTTCTAGGTCCCTGAATTTGATCATGACGTGTTTAACAAGTGACTACACCTGCAGGAAGTTTCCTGTTCTCAAGCTCCCTGCGGTTTAGTGATGGCAGCGCGTCGGAGCGTTCACACTCTCGGACTATTGGAGCGGCTATCCGTATCAGTTATGTGACCCCCGGCACTACAGATGGTGAGTGCTCAACCGCGCAGATTGTATGAGGGCTATCCCCTTATTTGTCTGCCAGATGTTTTTTGTAACACAACTTTAGCCCGTATTTTCAACAGTGAACCCACCATAGAGGGAGCGAGTACACGCCAGGGTCGAACTCCATAGTTAAGAGTATTTGCAACAATCGAGAGGTATGTAGAGGCGTTTTACTTTTTTATTTTTTAACGTTGCACTGATTGTGGAGTTGTGGCTATGAGGGATTTTTCATCGAAGTTTCCCTGACAGTATCATTCACCTTTTTCAGGTGACTGAACCACGTTCTATGACAGATATAATTCCGAACATGGGGGTACAGCTTACCTACAGCACGCACAAGAGCCTGAATTTGTTACGGCCACGTGAGTGTGCTTTGTTTGTTATGTTTATCGCACTTCTATAGGGTTTTACTATGGTAGCATTCTGGGTATATGAATCTATCTTTATATCCACTCTTTTTGGCCCCTTTAGTGATCCGCAGCCTTACAAGTCTACCACTATGGGGTGTCCAAGCACAGCTATTTATCGCAATCCCTGCATGAATGTTGTTTTGAAATAAGATGGGCACTTCTTGCATGCCCTGGGTTCAGCACATCCTGTGAGACTTAGAGAACAGTTGTTTTAGCTTGTGTAAATGTTTACTTTTGGATTACTTTAGGGTGGTTCCTTTACCCTTGTCCTGATGAGGCCCGGAAGGAATGGGGTCTGAAACGCGTCAACAGTTTTGATGGGAGGAGTCCACTTGGGAACAAGCTTTATTATTGTATTTCAAAGCACAAGTGATAGATGTTTGTAGAGGTGTTGAAACCTCGTGTGCATAGAGGATTACCCTGCAGTGTATTGCCTAGACTAAGTGTGTGAACACTGATTATTGTAAAAATAAGTGGGTATAGGGAACAACATTTTTGTTTATGTTCATGTGTTATATATGTTTGTGATGTAAATGTTTACATTTATGTATTTCTATGTCTTTCAGTTAAAAAACAAAAATAATGATTGATTTTTTCAAAGAAAGTCCTCGTGGTATGTGTTTTGTTTGAAGTGGTTCTTCATAAATTGTAATGGGACAAGGTACCATTGATAGGGTAATTTGATGTCCCCTACGATGAAGTAAATGAAGAAATATTGGTTCCTACATACCATTTTTCCTGCATATTAGGAAGTCTGAACTAAAGCAAAAGATTAAGAAGATATAGATGAGGTAGGTCCTCTATTCTTTCAGCAACATAGGCTCGTGTATAGATATCGGGGAAGAACACAAACTATCCAGGCTAATCCTAGAACCTTCAAATATAAAGTCATGTATTTCTTCCACAGTCACTTGTTGGTGGGTAATTTGGCAAGGAGGAAACGGAAAAGGCAATACTAGAAAGATTTTATCTGCCAGGAATATTTAATCATATAAAGATATTTTGTAAAGAGTGTGAGATCTGTCAACAAAATAGCAGAAATCAACCTCCTGGAGCTCCCTTTCATCCTCTGCCTATTATTAATGAGCCCTTCTCACAAGTGGGAATGGACTTAACAGGACACTTTGTACCTTTGAAAAGAGGATATAGACTGGTGTTGGCAATAGTAGACTATGCTACATGATATCCTGCGGCTATACCATTGACACAACCTACTACCTCATATATACTGAGTGCCGTGACTGAAATCTTCTCTATGGTAGGTATCCCAAGGGAAATTTTAACAGGTCAAGGAAGCCCCTTCACATCCAAATTAATGGCACAAATAAGCAGTTAATTGGCTATTAAACAAATTAGAACAGCCACAAATCACCCTCAAGCTGGTGGACTCCTTGAGGGATACACTGCAACTCTTAAGCACATGCTGAAAATGTTGTTGGGGTAGGAAGCCAGACAGTGGGGCGAGGTGCTTCCTTCAGCCTTATTTGCCATTTGATGTATAGAACAGAGAAGTACAGGACACTCTCTTTTTAATTTGTTGTTTGGAAGAAAGGCTGTGACCATGTTCGATATGGCAAAGGAAGGTTGGGAAAGCGAGTCAGGTGAGACCAAATCCATTTTTGTGTATGTGGGCTAGTTAAAAACCCATTTGGGAGAAATAAGAGAAATTGTGTGACGGCACTTAGATAAACATCAACAAATACAAAAGAATAAATATGGCAAAAAACAAAATTAAGTGTATTCCTGGCAGGTGATTATGTTTTACTATTTCTTCCGTCATCTGGAGGAAACAAGAGTAAATGGTACAGGCTCTACAAGGTAATATCAAATCAAAAGCAACTTTATATAATGGGGAAACCTGCCATAAAAGCAATTAAAATACATACATAGGGGAATAAACCAAACCTCAAACGGCAACCAACATGTATCATATAGGGTTTGGGTAAAAGCATGGCATACATAAATAAATAGACTAAAGGAGTATAAGAACTTAGTCAAAGTGCATGGTGTTTCTTGAACGCACAAGGTAATAGAAAATATAACCCAGGTGACATATTAACTTGAGGTCAACAAAACATGTAAGAAAGTACAAGTATATCATAAAAATCTTAGACCGTCCGCTCACTGTCCAGGAATGGGTGGCAGTACTAAAGAGCCCCAAGCATGTCCCCCGCATTATGCACATAATAATAATAGCATTTGTAGAGCAGAACATCTACCTCAAGCATAGGTGTCCCGCTGCTTCGCGGTCACAGCAGGTGAGGTCCAACATTGCTGCTAGCCTTGAGTGAAAAGCGAAGTCTTGAAGGTCTTCCTCAACTCATGTTCAGATTCACGTTCTGATTCAGTCAGATTCAGTATTATATTACGCACAGAGTATATCTCACCCCAGCTAAAATCAACAGATATTTCCATCGTACTGATACTGCCTGCCCTTGTTGCCATCTAGTTGATGCAGACCTTTTATACATGCCATGGGAATGCGCTTCCCTTCTGGGATATTGGAGCGCGATTGCGGATGCCCACTCCTGGTGCAGGGAGTGGGACATCCCTTTCAAATGGGAGATATATCAAGTAACATCCTGCTTTCTAGACTTAGGCCTGGCAGCTGCTAAAAGATTAATCACTAAAAGATGAAAGGCCCCCAAACTCCCACATGCACTAGCTTGGTGTCGCTCCCTGCTGATATCGGCCAAAGCGGAGAGCATTGCCCTGCATTGGGAGGACACGCTTGACATTTGCAGACTTCCTATTGCCACAAACTGGGACACAATAATGGCAGAACTACAAAACGAAGTAGACACAAGGAGATGATGGACGTGGCGCTGAAACTTTTCAGACACTCACCCCCAGTCACATATTTGGGTTGAATCTATCATCAATCCTTAGCTCACTTCTGCACCCCAGTTCAGACACAGCTATATGCAAATCAGTCTTGACCCTGTGCCTCATGGGAACAATCCAGCCTGAACTGCCAAGCCATGTCTTCCCTGGACCGGAAATAAGCATCCTGGGACGGGTTTTGGGCTAACATCCCTCATCAGCCAAACTAGCTTGAATCCAGTGGCAAAGTGAGCATGGGACCCACGTCTGGGCATGCCCTGCCAACTTAGGGCGAACAAAGCAAACACAAGGAGATGATGGACCGAGCGCTGAAACTTTTCAGACACTCACCCCAGTCACAGATCTGGGTTGAATCCATCATCGGTCTTTAGCTCACTTCGCCACCCCAGTTCAGACACAGCTATATGCAAATCATTCTTGACCCTGTGCCTCATGGGACCAGTCCAGACCGAACTGCCAAGCCATGTCTTCCCTGGACCGGAAACAAGCATCCTGGGACTGGTTTTGAGAAAACAGCCCTCATCAGCCAGGCTAGCTTGAATCCAGTGGCAAAGTGAGCAAGGGACCCACGTCTGGGCATACCCTGCCAACTTAGGGCAATCAAAGCAAACACAAGGAGATGATGGACGTAGCGCTGAAACTTTTCAGATACTCACCCCCAGTCACAGATCTGGGTTGAATTCATTATTGTTCTTTAGCTCACTTCGCCACCCCAGTTCAGACACAGCTATATGCAAATCAGTCTTGACTGTCTGCCTCATGGGAACAGTCCAGCCCAAACTGTCAAGCCATGTCTTCCCTGGACCAGAAACAAGCATCCAGGGACCGGTTTTGGGCTAACAGCCTTCTTCAGCCAGGCTAGCTTGAATCCAGTGGTAAATTGAACAAGGCACCCACTTCTGGGCACACCCTGCCAAATTAGGGCGAACAAAGCAAACACAAGGAGATGATGGACGGAGCGCTGAAACTTTTCAGACACTCACCCCAGTCACAGATCTGGGTTGAATCCATCATCGGTCTTTAGCTCACTTCGCCACCCCAGTTCAGACACAGCTATATGCAAATCATTCTTGACCCTGTGCCTCATGGGAACAGTCCAGCCCGAACTGCCAAGCCATGTCTTCCCTGGACCGGAAACAAGCATCCTGGGACTGGTTTTGAGAAAACAGCCCTTATCAGCCAGGCTAGCTTGAATCCAGTGGCAAAGTGAGCAAGGGACCCACGTCTGGGCATACCCTGCCAACTTAGGGCAAACAAAGCAAACACAAGGAGATGAGGGACGGAGCGCTGAAACTTTTCAGATACTCACCCCCAAGAACTACAAACCATACACAATGCTGGGGTGGATGAGCCAGTTTTGGGAGCGAACGCAAGGTGCTGTAAGGAAATTACAGAACAACGTACGGCGCCTAATAAAAACCTGTGCGGAAGTTACTTCACGTGTGGTGGAAGTAGAGGAGAGAGTGTCCTCTGTAGAAGATACTTTGGTGAAACAACAAGCTGTGGTAGAGTCATTACAGAATTCCAAAACTGATGTAGACTGGAAGCTCACGGATTTAGAAAATCGATCACGTCGTAATAACTTGCGTATTCTAGGGATTGCAGAAACAAAAGAAGGGGCAGACCCTCGCAAGTTTATTGTTCAGTTGTTTAAGGAGGCATTTCCAGAACTGTCTACTTGGGACTGGGAAAGGGAGGTAATACGAGCACACAGATTTCGTTTGCAGTACGACAACGTGGGAGAGACAGACAGGGCGATCAAAATTCATATCCTAGGGCGATATTAATTTGTCTGAATAACTATCTGCTGCGAGAAGCCCTTTACGATCTCGCTCGCCCTGGGAAAAGACGTATTGGTTTGGGCTGCGAGTTTTTCGTACGTCCGGATTTTTGCCCAACTACTGTTAACGAACGTTGGCAAATGCAGAAATTATTTACTCCCTTCCAAGCAGTAGGAGCTCAGGTCTTTTTGCTCAATCCCTCCAAACTAAAAGTTATCTTTAATCGACAAACGAGGTACTTTATATCTAGCCGTTTGGCGCAGGTCTATTTGTCTGATCTTAAAAAGAAAGAAGGAGAAAAAAACTGATCAATTTTAAAAAATCATAAAGTGGAAAAGATGATATATCTAGTATCTGAATTTCGATAACGAGAACTTTAACTCGTTATAGCTCTGGAGTTTTCTTGGGATTTGGGCGGCGGGTAGGGTTAATCACAATCACAATGCTTATTATTGTTTGAATCTTAATGAATGTTAAAGAGTGTGTCTCTCTTTATGTAGAAAGTATCGGTTGATGTATTGCATATACAAAAAGGGGTATTCTATTTGTTTAGTGAAAAATTGGTCCCTAGGAGACAATGATGTCAATTGTATCTCGTTTATGGTATAGAAGGAGTAACTTTTTTGTTATTATCATTCCCTATAGGTCTTAGGGATATTAGATTAGAATGACTTAATACCGATACCTGAAAATAGAAGTTATTTATGCTCAAGAAGTATAGTTAGAGAGTATCATATGTGTGGTGTAGGGAATTCGATGTGTGGGGAACGGATGCTGCATCTCAACATCACTGAGGACAACGTCCTTAAGCCTCTTTTTTGGGTGGGGGTGGGGGGAGTGTTTTGCATGGGGTGGTATTGGGGGGGGAGAGTGGGGTACTAAAAAAAATTGAGACTTATTTTTCAGAATTGGCTATACAAATTATTTATGTAATGGCAGATAGGCATTATAGTACATTATACATGCTGAGGAAATCTCATCTGGGTTTTTTCTTTTTTTGCGCTTAAATGTGGCAGGATAAGATAGTTATTGGTACTTGGAATATCTGTGGTCTCAATGACGCTAAGAAGCGGGCTCTGTTTCGTAAAATTGTTGATTTTATGCATGTAGATTTACTTTGTATACAGGAGACACACATTCCTTGGGGGAAGCGGGAATGCTTAAAGCTTCCTGGATTCGAGATACTAGGCTGTTCTAAACAGACATCTATGATCAGAGGGGTCGCTATATACGCTAAGTGCGGTCTGGGTATTTGCAAAAGGGCACTGGCCGACAAAATGGGTAGGTGGGCTATAGTGGAATTGTGCATTGGTGGTAAATTGTTAACAGTCTGCAATATGTATGGATCGAATTTAGATGATCCCGATGTGTTTAAATATTTAAATGTTGAATTGGCAGCATGGCCCAGCCCACTACTTCTTTGTGGTGATATGAATATTAACATGCCAAGCAATGTGGATTTCACAAATGTTCGTAATTATGTGGGGAGAAAATTAAAAGTTTTTAAAGCCCTTCAGGCTCTTCTTCAGGAGCATGGTCTTACAGATTTATGGTATCTTCATAAGAGAACAGAAGATGGCTCTACGTTTTACTCTATACCCCATAAGAAAAATGTTAGGTTAGATTTCGTTTTTTTGTCTAAACAGGAGGCAGCTGTCAGTACTATCTTTTGCTTACCACGATTTCTTTCAGACCACAATCCACTGATTGCTGAATGCCCTTGGCCACGAGTTAGAAAACCACCAAGAGAATGGACGTTCGATAAGAAACTCTTATTTGATGAGGGGTATCGTTCACATATTCAAAAATGGGTAGTCCAATTTCTGAATATTAACAGAGGAGCTGCTACAGATCAAGTGGTCTGGGACACAATGAAAGCGGGCCTACGGGGCGAGACTAAAAGTTTCTCTTCCTATAGGTGGAAATTAGAACAAGAACGTATGCGAAATGGTGTTAGAGAACTTCGGAATGCTGAAATAGCATTGACTTTAAATATTAAGGATGGGAACGATATCGCCACCTGTTTGGTGGCGATTCTCAGGGCTGGGCTGCTGGAGCCTCTTGGACAGGATTTTGCGGTAAAGTTTTTACAATATCGTACAGAAATGTTTGAGTTTGGGGAGAACTCGGGCAGGGTCCTAGCTAAGAGACTCTGACAGCGAAGTATTCAGAGTCAGGTGGTGAAAATACAAGACGAACATGGAATAGTACATGAAACACAGGAGAAGGTTAATGAAGTCTTCTCGAGATTTTATTCCTCTTTGTACAGTGAAGATACCACTCGGTTTAACTCTGAGACAGAAGCCGCAGCTTTCTTAGCAGATCTTGAGACTGTTGTTATTTCTCCTGAACAGGCTGAGTACTTGGCGACCCCCATCCAATGGGAGGAGGTTGAGATTGCAGTAAAATCTTTGGCTAATGGCAAAGCCTGTGGACCAGATGCAGTACCATTGGAGTTTTACAAGTTGTTTCTATCTGAAATTGGTCAGTTATTTTCGGAGGTATTAAGAGCAGCCCAGAGGGGTATAGTACCTGAATCGTGGCAAAATACAATTATAGTCCTGTTTAAAAAAAAGACAAACCTGAGTTACTACCAGCATCATTTCGGCCTATTTCTCTAATTAATAGCGACTCTAAAATATACTCAAAAATAATGGCCGGGCGTCTAGTACAGGTGATCACCCCTCTGGTTTCGGTGTTCCAGCATGGTTTTATACCTGGTCGGGACACTGCTGACCATGTTAGACGCTCCATAGCATTATTAGACTGGGCTCAAGTTACGAACTCACCCCTTGGGTTGATCCTGTTGGACGCCGAGAAGGCGTTCGACAGGGTCTCCTGGGGGTTCATGTGGGCGGTCCTGAAGTGGAAGAGATTTCCTAAAGAATTTGTACAGGCGATTTGTGTGATGTATATTTCCCCAAGAGCTCAACTTCGTATCTCCGGCCAGCAGACTCTTTCTTTTCTTATTACTAGGGTCACACGACAGGGGTGTCCATGCTCTCCCCTGCTGTTTGCCCTGTATATTGACCCCTTTCTTTCTAAGATTATGGCCAATCAGCGAATTAAACCCATAAGAGTCAGCAATACGTCCTATAATCTGCTAGCATATGCAGATGACATAGTTGTTATAACATCTGAAGTCTCATCTGCTTTTAGTGAACTTAAGCAACTGGCAGGGCAATTTGGGGCGGTGTCGGGCTACAAGTTAAATATTTCAAAGACGCAGGTGGTTCAGACATCTGGTATGCTCATTTCAGATGCCCCAGTGGTTCCTGATGCAAAGTATTTAGGGGTGCGTATAACATCTGCAGTGGATACTATACCTGATTTAAATATCCTTCCGGTTATAGAGGATACCAATAAAAAACTAGAAAGACTAGATAGTCTGCATCTATCCTTATATGGACGATGCAGCGTTATTAAAATGTTAATTCTCCCTAAGTTTTTATATTTGTTTAGGACTATTCCTCTTTTATTTTCTCAAACAAGCTTGGCAAAGGCAGATAGAGTTTGTTACAGATTTTTGTGTGGGTATAGGCGCTCACGCAGAGCAGCCATGTGGATGTATCTTCCTAGAGACCAAGGGGGCTGGGCTGTTCCAAATCTCGCTATGTATTATTGGGCTGCAATGATGCAAGCAATGGGTGTGTTGTTATGTGGAGATAAAGCGAGCATACCAATATGTAATACCCCTACTATTTATGAGATTGGACTGGGCTCTGCTGCAAGAGGTATCTTACTCGAAGTTCTTGAACCCAGTTATTATAAGAGAACCCGCTTCAAGGTTTTAATTGCTGCACATACTATTTGGCGAAAAATTAGGAGAAAATTGTCTATTCCAAATATGAACTTATACACGTCTTTTACAGCTACTCGAATATTTCCCAGCATCTTTCAAGATCATGTTATGCTCAGATGGCGAAGTAAGGGTATCCTTGGGTTGGGAGATATGGTTGTGGATGGCGTTGTCTCATCATATAGTGAAATAAGGGATAAATGTCAGTTATCTCCACGTGACTTCTTTAAGTATTTACAGATCCAAAGTTTTATCCAAAAGCACTTGAAGATAACTCCCAGCATTTTGGAGAAAGTGCCTGTCATTGAATTGATTAAAAAAAGAAGCAGAATTGGCATTTTGTACCAATATATTTTGTCAACATCTCCGGATGATTTGATTGTTCAAAATGCTAAGTGGGATGTAAAATTCGGTCGGACAGGTGTAGACTTAACCTCGGTGATAGAACTTGCTAGTCAGGTTATAGTATCTGGCTCGCTCAAACCCCAAAGTTACATGTCAATGCTGGATTTATACTACACGCCTGCTAAAATTGCAAATTGGGGGGCCACTAAAGGTAATACATGTGCACGATGTGGGTTACTAGCAGCTGACGCAATTCATATGTTCTATTCCTGTCCGTTGCTTCGTGCTTTTCTAGCTGATATTGAGCACTTTATTAACGCCACACTTAACATTCAATGTACAATAACTCCGTCACTTGTGATACTTGGGGTCTAGGTTGGTAATACATTAGCTGGTGCTAATACCTTTAACGAATCGGCCCTTATATTTATTGCTATGTCGCAGGTTCGCCTATGTATTACTTCTCAGTGGCTTTCTTCCGAAGCCCCTACATTTGTACAGTGGCGTGCAAGATTGTTAGCATTACATCATTTAGAATTTTCTGTATTCTCTTGTAAAAGGGGGAGACGGCGACAACTCGCGACTCGAATTTGGACGCCTGTGGCGGAATGGATTGGTTAAAAGAATAGCGTTGTTTGGACTGTACTTTAATACCGGTATCTTTTTTATCTGTTAAGGGTGTGCTTTTCTCAGACTTACTTGATTGGAACATATTTGTGTTATCCTTTGTCTAATCTGCTCATTCATTGTTTATTGCTTATTTTATCTTCTACGTATTATGTATGTACAACCAATTCTGGTGTTTAAATTGTTAATTGGAATTGTTTAAATGCTTGGTCTCAATAAAAATAATAATAAAAAAAAAAGATTAATCACTAAAAGATGAAAGGCCCCCGAACTCCCACATGCACTAGATTGGTGTCGCTCCCTGCTGATATCGGCCAAAGCGGAGAGCATTGCCCTGCATTGGGAGGACACGCTTGACATTTGCAGACTTCCTATTGCCACAAACTGGGACACAATAATGGCAGAACTACAAAACGAAGTAGACACAAGGAGATGATGGACGTGGCGCTGAAACTTTTCAGACACTCACCCCCAGTCACATATTTGGGTTGAATCTATCATCAATCTTTAGCTCACTTCTCCACCCCAGTTCAGACACAGCTGTTAGGAATTAACATTGACTTGTGTGCTTCATTCTGGTTCTTGCACTTTAACGCGACCCCTTAGCGTCAAAACCCGTACTTTCCTGACGCTCCCTAAGCGGAATAAGGAGGAGCAGAGCCCTCCCATCTTTGCTTGGCTTACTTTCCGGTGACCACGCCCCCTTCCCACTTCCTGGTTCCTGTTCGAGTTGTTTGCTGGCGTCTGAGGGCTCTGCTGGAGCTCTGTCTTCTTGACGCTCTGCTACCTGATTCCTGACCCTCTGCCACTTGTATTCTACTCTTTGAGTGTGCGTGTGGAGTCTGAATGTAAAGCGGTATTCTTCGCCGCTTCTTTTTTTTAGTGAACGCGACACCCTGCTATTCCTCACGCATTTTGCGGGCGTATTTCGGTTCACTCTCTGTTATAACCTGGTTTTACAGCCACTGGTACCTCCTTTGGTTTTTCCTTTCTTTATTGGGCTTCCTCTTGAGAGTGAGCGCTCCGCCCTATCCTCCTAGGGGCCGGGTGTCTCACCTCCTGAGTGGGTGCTGCTCCGCTGTACTCGCCCCCTGTGCAGCCGGTCGGTGCCCCTCACTCCTGTTCTGTTTGTTGTTAGTTTTTGTTTGGTGTTTGGTGTAACTGCTCCGCTGGTCTGGGCCCCCCTTTAGTTAGCCGGCCGGTTCACCTCACCTACCCTTGCCCCTTGGAGTGCGTCCGAAGGGTGTTGAGTCCTTCGTGAGTCCTTCCTTGGACCCCTCCCTGGCTCCTGGACTCATCGTTGACGCTTGCCCGATCTACAATTGGGGTAAGATCCATGATTGATCACACTTGTCAATGTTTTATGGTGTCTACAGTAAGCATAGGGATTGTGTCTATTCATAACCTGCTCTTTGTTTCCTAGCCTGGACCATCCCCGGAGACGCCTTTTCTAATATTCTGTTACCCCTCGTATGAGGAGAGTGGTGGACACTCCTTGGGTAAATTCCCTCATACTTTTAGGAGACAGTAGATAGGAGTGTCGTATAACTTGTTAGCGCATTCCTGCTGCTGTGTCTTGGAGGTGTGGGGATTCTTCTTCGCTCCCGTGGAAGTTGGCCCTTCTCCTAACAACAGCTATATGCAAATCAGTCTTGACCCTGTGCCTCATGGGAACAATCCAGCCTGAACTGCCAAGCCATGTCTTCCCTCGACCGGAAATAAGCATCCTGGGACGTGTTTTGGGCTAACATCCCTCATCAGCCAGACTAGCTTGAATCCAGTGGCAAAGTGAGCATGGGACCCACGTCTGGGCATGCCCAGCCAACTTAGGGTAAACAAAGCAAACACAAGGAGATGATGGACCGAGCGCTGAAACTTTTCAGACACTCACCCCAGTCACAGATCTGGGTTGAATCCATCATCGGTCTTTAGCTCACTTCGCCACCCCAGTTCAGACACAGCTATATGCAAATCATTCTTGACCCTGTGCCTCATGGGACCAGTCCAGCCCGAACTGCCAAGCCATGTCTTCCCTGGACCGGAAACAAGCATCCTGGGACTGGTTTTGAGAAAACAGCCCTCATCAGCCAGGCTAGCTTGAATCCAGTGGCAAAGTGAGCAAGGGACCCAGGTCTGGGCATACCCTGCCAACTTAGGGCAAACAAAGCAAACACAAGGAGATGATGGACGGAGCGCTGAAACTTTTCAGATACTGACACCCAAAAACTACAAAACATACACAATGCTGGGGTGGATGAGCCAGTTTTGGGAGATGATGCCGCCACTGAACATACATAAACGGACTGACACAACGCTTGGTGTCACTGCGGTGCCGCCGGAGGTATACATGCTTGATTGCGGCAGGACAGATCCCTGAGTAAGGGCTGAATCACTAGCACTGACAGTGCATGCGTGGGTCGGGCAGGATTGCGGCCCGTGAGGGTAGTAAATGTGCTCCAGTTTCATACGCTAACCCTATATTAAGTTTACTTTGTACAAGTTTCTTACTGAAGTAACCGGAGGAAAGCAGTCACCTAGTTGCGATGGGCATTAAGAATGCTGCATCCCTGGGATCACTTTGACTAAATACCAGCTTGATTTCTCAATTAGTTGCATTTTGTTTAAAAAAATGTTTCATCCCTGCTGACACTGTGCCTAGTAAGGCGGGCAGGGCTGTGGTGATAGTATGTGTCTTGATTTGGGTTGATGATTATCTGAGTGTCATCTGCATGTAGGTGGCTGGTAACTTTAAACTGACTGAGTAGCTCTACAGGAGACTGATCACAGATGTTGAGTAGGGGGGGTGATATTGCTGAGCCTTGTGAAATGTCCTAAAAGTAACGGTTTAGCCTAGGAAGAATAGGGACCCATATGAATTTGTTGGACTCTATTTAGAATTTCCATTCTGAAATGGCTCGAGAAAATACTCTGGCTAATTCTCTAAGTTCTCAAACAACAGTGCTGCAGGCCTTGGTAACATCCAGATTGAACTATGGGAATGTACTGTATCTGGGTGTTGATAAAGCCCTGACTCATCGTTTGCAGATCATCCAGAAAGCGGCTGCCTACCTGATTTTCCGCCTGCCGAGATATTCTTCCATCTCTCCCTTGCTCCATAACCTTCACTGACTGAGGTTGACAAACAGATTAAATTTAAGGCCTTATGTTACATTTTTTGTATCAGACACGGCCTCGCTCCTTCGTATATCCGAGAGCTGGTGACTCCATATGTCCCTACCCGACCGCTGAGATCAGCTAACCTCACACTGTTTACTGTGCCTAGGTTTCGCAGAGCTTGTCTTAAGGGGCGCTCCTTCTCCATTTTAGGTCCAAAACTGTGGAATACTCTTACGGTACCTCTTAGATCCTGCAACTCGTTGCTTCATTTCTAACCTAAAAACTATTCTCTTCTAATGCCCTGACTGAGCCTTTGCCACTTTAGGCATTCACCTTGCTGTGCTCCAGCTTTTTGTCTACCGATAGCACCTGGAGACACTTTTTGTGTAGCTGAGCGTTCCATAAGCTTCTTAAATTAATAAATAAAGAAATCTATATCTATACTAATATTATAAAGAGAGTGCCCAAACCTTTGAGGCGGGTAATCTCAGGAACCACAGCACCAATCACAACACCCAATACAGCATTGGAAAGGGCAGTTGCAGCAGAAGGACATAGGCTATACATTTCCCAACATATACATTTGAAAGGTAAAAGAACCTTACCAGCAAAGTAGTCCCTTGTGGACATGGGCGTGAGCGGGGCGCGGCATGACGACAAAAAAAATGCGTCCCTTAAACGTGTGCGTTGTGCTGGGGGCGTGTGCTGGGGGCGTTAACAAGGCCAATGGGCGCGGCAATTGCAAGTGCGCGGCAGCAAGGGGTGTGGCCAATGGGCGCGACAACCGGCAACAATCGCGCGGCACATCCCCCCCCAAAAAAAGCGTGCCTTGAGGGCGTGTGGAAAACAAACGTGTGCGTTAGGCCTGGGGCGTGGCCAAGGCCAATAAGTGCGGCAATTGCACGGGAGCAAGGGGGGTGGCCAATGGTCGTGGCAATTGCCGGGGCTTAGGCGGGGGCAGACGCGACTGATCGTGCCTGCGGGGACAATAACTCACAGTATCCTGCGCGCTGTCAGCCAGTCATCTCTCTGCATAAAGGACCGTGCTTGCGGGGACACTCCAGCATCTCCTGCGCGTTGTCACACACTCAACTCTCTGCATAAACGAATTGACACCAGGTGCACAACATCAACCAGGGCTGAAGCCGGGCTCAGGCGGCGGATGACACGACTAAGCGCGCCTGCTGGGACACTAACCTTTGAACTGACTGCACTTTCCCACACGCGCAGCGTCTCCAGCTCGCGCTGTCACCCACTCAACTCTCTGCATCAACGACTTTACACCACAAGCACAACATCAAACAAAACTGTAGCCGGGCCTCAAGCGGGGGATGACGCGATTCAGCGTG
Source organism: Lissotriton helveticus (assembly GCF_964261635.1). Taxonomy (NCBI): domain Eukaryota; kingdom Metazoa; phylum Chordata; class Amphibia; order Caudata; family Salamandridae; genus Lissotriton; species Lissotriton helveticus. The sequence goes on from NC_136073.1 coordinate 48,127,661, forward strand.
CCTGCTGGAACACGAAATTTACTGAATGCACTTTCACACACGCTTACCTACGGAAGTGGAGTACATACACACTAGAGACATCTGCTAATACTTCTTACTCTGAGGTACACACAGTATCTGCACACACATGCCTAACTATTGTGACACTTCATGCTAAAAATGTTCTCTACCGCAAGATTTTAACCCGTTCGAGGCTCATGACGAGCTCAGCTCGTCATGAGTTACGCCTCTCGTACACTCATGACGAGCTGAGCTCGTCATGTAACGCGGGTTTTTTAAAAGTGGCGCGCACAGCGGGAAAACCGCTAGCGCGCATGCGGTTAAAATAAATTTCCCTTGCCTATTACACGCATTCTATTTCATACCCGGACAACGTCGGGACGGGCTACTAGTAAATACAATAAAGAAATCTAACCAGGCAAGAGCGTTGTCTTTTACATTCCATTTTATCAGCCTGCGGAAGAGGATGTGAGGTCAATAGAATCAAAAGCAGGGAACAGGTCTACAGCTTTTTTCCTGTCCACCATCATTCTAAGAACGTCAGTGGATGATGTTATTCTCGCTTCTGTCCCGAAGCCGGTTCGGAAGCCTGCTTGTTTGGGGGCGGGTAGGTTTTTTTATGCTGTGAATATCTGTACTTGCTTTATATCAGTTTTTTTTCCTAGGAGTTTGGCCACTTGTTGTATTAAGGATAAATGTAAATGTGGGTGTACTGGGTGATAGAACTCTATTAATTGTCAGATCATCTGAGAAAAAATTGTTTTTTTATTTTGATGGGCAGTGCTATTGCTTGCTTGACATGTTCTGGAACGTTGCCTCCCTTAGTGAAAGAAGCATTGATAATTTAGGTCACCTTAGGGCAGTTGTTGGGCCGTTGACAGACATGGGGGAGTGGACTGGGTGTTTGCTCTCTTTTTCTCCCTTCCTCTGTCTCTCTAAACCTCTTTAATCACCAAAGCCTCTAACTAGTGCAGAACTGAGAGCAGAACTGATCAAGCGGAATCTTGGTGCTCTAATATAGTAGTCGATGCATGTGTCTTTGTGTTGTAAAATATCTGCGGTGATGTTTTTGTTTTCTTGTGCTGTAATACAGCAAAGGTAATGTAGTCTTTTAATTTAGTAGAAATGTCAAATTGTACTGGCTATTCTGTAATACAGCAGAGGTGATGCAGTACCTCTTCTGCTGTTTAATACTTGATTTGATAGAATACTGCTACTGTGTTGTAATACAGGAGAGGTGATGCAGTAAAGTATAGCATAGGGCCATAGGTGACGTTCTACTGCTTTTGTACCATATAACAGAGGTGATGCAGTACTGCCTCTGTGTTGAACTATAGCAGAGGTTATGCAGTGCTGCCTCTGTGCTGTGGTATAGCAGAGGTGATGCTTTGCTGCCTGTGCTGTAGTGTAGCAAAGGCGACGCAGTACTGCCTCTGTGCTATAGTATAGCAGAGGTGATGCAGTGCTGCCTCTGCTTCAGTGTAGCAAAGGCGACGCAGTACTGCCTCTATGCTATAGTATAGCAGAGGTGATGCAGTGCTACCTTTGTGCTGTGGTATAGCAGAGTTGATGCAGTACTGCCTCTGTGCTGTACTATGGCAGAGGTTATGCAGTGCTGTCTCTGTGCTATAGTATAGCAGAGGTGATGCAGTGCTACCTTTGTGCTGTGGTATAGCAGAGGTGATGCATTACTGCCTCTGTGCTGTAGTATAGCAGAGGTGATGCAGTGCTACCTTTGTGCTGTGGTATAGCAGAGGTGATGCAGTACTGCCTCTGTGCTGTAGTACAGCAGAGGTGATGCAGTGCTACCTTTGTGCTGTGGTATAGCAGAGGTGATGCAGTACTGCCTCTGTGCTGTAGTACAGCAGAGGTGATGCAGTGCTACCTTTGTGCTGTGGTATAGCAGAGGTGATGCAGTACTGCCTCTGTGCTGTAGATACCAGAGGTGATGCAGTGCTACCTTTGTGCTGTGGTATAGCAGAGGTGATGCAGTACTGCCTCTGTGCTGTAGTGCAGCAGAGGTGATGCAGTGCTACCTTTGTGCTGCAGTATAGCAGAGGTGATGCGGTGCTGCCTGTTTGTGTCAGGATCTGAGCCCTGATGCGCCTTCCTGATGTACAACATGTCAAAGTACAACTCCCAGAAGTCAGGGCAACAGGAAGGGAGGAGTCGAGAATAAAGTCTGCCCGCGCACACCAGCCGGCGTGCGTAATTCTTAATGTTTGTATCGGAGGTCTGTTTCACGAGGGCTTCGAGGCGTCTCAAGCCTGTGATTCCACGGGTACTGGTGGTTACCTGTTAGCAGGGCTCTCTGCTGCCCTTTCGTCTTTCTCCAGGGAAGGAAAACCTTATGAGCATTATCGGGCGATTGACGGACGTGAATCTGCCATAGTTCTACGGAGCTTCCAGGGATTGTGTTTCTTTTGCTGAGCAGCGAGAGTGCCGTTGTTCCGGCGCCTTCTGCCTCTCTACGCCTTGCTGACTCCACGAGCTGGGCTTATTAGGCTCTTCTACGGGACCGCAGAGGGGTCCTAGAAGAAGTCTTCTACCCCTGAAATCATTGGAGCAGTCAGCAGAGATAAGGAGGGTTATCAGTGCTGTTCTCTGCTCGGACAAGCTTGCAGTTATTGGATTGATCAACTTCCAGGTAGGAATTCGGATTTGGATAAGACCAGAGGGAGCGCTTTCTATTTCCTATTTTCTTTATTTCCTTTACTAGTCAGTGGCTTGATAGGATGAAGGATATCCTCTAACTGACTTGTTCTCACATTATCATTTCACCATTGTGTTTTCTGCTGTGGAGCTCATTGTTTGGAAAATCCTTGGAATCAGGATAACTATGCTTACCCTCTTAACTTTGGATTAAAGAGAGCCAATGGTTTTAGTGCTCTACGTTCTTTGGATTGGGCCCTATTTTTTGATCTCCTTTATAAAACGGAGTATGCCAAAGGGAATGTTAGTACCGGTTGCTGTCAAAGTTGTGATGCTTTATACAACAGTTTGATTCAGGTCTCCTTTCCTAGCTGCTCCTTCCCTAAACCCTTCCCTCGCTTGATCACTCTAATACTCTGTAGATTATTGTCAGAGTTGGGGATGTCAAGAGGTGGACATTTCATTGCATCACCCAGATTCTAAGGAGTTCTCCGTGGGGGTTCAGAACCCCCACAGAATTACGCACCCACGTATACATACTCCTCCTGGTCTGGGCGATCCTTTCGGGTGGGCTCTTTAGAGGATGTGCTTTACGCACTAGTGTTAGTACAAAAAGAATTGGTCACGTCCAGAGTGGAAACTGCAGCCCTTAGAGAAAAAGTTGAGAAACTGACCCGAAACCCTTTTGATACATCAGCCTTAACTTCACAGATTCAAGTGAATGTGTCTCCACCAATACTGTTAGCCAACCATGAGAGATGTTATGACGATCCCCATAAGTTACAAGTTTTCTTGACTCAGATCATGTTGCATTTTTCCTGCAAAATTGCTTCCTTTACAAACAATTACTCTTGAGTGGCATTTGCTATTTCTTACATGGTGGGGGATGCCGCCAATTTGGCTCTACCATTAGTGAAGAACAACGATCCCGTACTGTCAGACTGGAACGCTTTTCAATGTGAACTCGAAAGGGTCATTGACCGAAGGGCTACTACCTTTAGTGCATATAAGGAACTGTTTGACTTATGACAGGGGAAACACGATTTAGTGACTTATGACAGGGGAAACACGATTTAGTGACCTATCTTACTAATTTCAACCAATTGGTGGCCGAAACAGCTTGGGCGGAAGAAAAAGAATGTTCCTTTACTATCAAGGCCTTAGGGATGACATGAAGGATGTATTGGTACAGATAGACCTACAACCGTTTAATTGTACGGACTTAATCAATTTAACGCTGCGTTTGGATCGCCGGTTGACAGAGAGAGGGGGCGATAGAAGGAAAGGAAATAGAATGTATGCTTGGTTTGATAGAGGACCCAGAAAATCTCTACCGGACAGTGAAATGGGTACAGAGCCAAAAGAAGTAGGAGATATTCAAGCTCCCTTAACCAGGGAAGAGTCTCACGTTTTGGTTCCCATGAGATTCGGTTTTAGGAAGCTCCAACACCAGGTATGGGTAATGATTGATTCAGGGTCCACAGGTAACTTTATAGCCTGCGGCTTGATAGCGCGATTAAAATTACCCTGCATTACCCGGGGAATTCCGGAAATGGTGTCAGCGGTGGATGGCAAGCCATTGAAATCTGGTCCCATCATAGAACACACTGATATAGTAGAGTTGACGGTAGTCCTCGAGGCACAGGAACCTGTTGAGCAGCTTACATTGAGCATCATAGAGGCACCTCAATTGAAGTAATTTTGGGGATGCCTTGGTTATGGCGCCACAACTGAACTATAGACTGGAAACAAAAAACAATGAGGTTTTTGTCGGAAGAATGCAATAAATTTTGTTTGCGAAACATCACTTTCCATGTCTGATCATTGGCTAGCCCTTTTTGTATTGCTACCGCTGCTGAGAAGGAAGTGGCGTTGCCTTTGGTTTACGAACAGTATAGGGAGGTATTTTGTGAATAACAGGCGGAACAACTCCCTCCCTATAGGAAATATGACTGTCAAATAGAGCTAGTGCCAGGAGCCACGTTACCTGCCTGCAGAGTTTAGGCTCTGTCAAAACCTGAAACTAGGCATCTGCAGAAGTATTTAACTCACTACCTAGAGATTGGGTTTATAAGACCTTCCCGTTCCCCAGCAGCTTCACCTCTTTTTTTTTTTTTATTTCAACGGCGAATGGCGATTTGAGGTCCTGTGTAGAATACCGCATGCTTATCAAAAACACAGTCAGAAATCGTTACCCTCTTCCACTCATTTCTATACTGTTAGATCAGGTCAAGGAGGCCACTGTGTACACAAAGTTTGATCTACGAGGAGCCTATCATCTAGTAAGAATGCGGGAAAGGGATGAGTGGAAGACAGCATTCAAAACTAGGTATGGCATCTTTAAATATATGGTAATGCCTTTTGGGCTGTGCAATGCCCTCCGGCCTTTCAGTACTTTTTGAATGATGTCTTGAAAGAATACGTAGACAAGTATGTGGTAGTCTATATAGACAACATTCTGATTTACTCCCTCAATCAGTATCTTCATGAAACACATGTCCTCCTGATACTGAAGATATTGAGAGAACATCACTTATTCTGCAAGCTAAGCAAATGTGAGTCTCAAGTTGAGGAAGTGGAATTCTTAGGTGTGATATTGAGTCCATCAGTTTTAAGCATGGCTGAAAGAAAGATGCAGGCAGTACGTGATTGGCCACTTCCTAAGAACGTGCGTGATGTGCAATGCTTTTTGGGTTTTGCCAAGTACTACCGTAGGTTTATCGGCCATTTTTCACAAGTGGTGACCCCAATAACTAGACTGCTACGAAAAGGTGCCCTTTTTGTTTGGACCTCAGAGGCTATGAAGGCGTTAATAAACCTGAAAACGGCTTTCACAACGGCACCTGCATTGCCACATCCACAACCGGATATTCCATTCATGGTGGAAGCAGATCCGAAGCGGATGTAGCAATCGGCGCTGTTCTCTCGCAAAGAAATTGACAGACTGGCTAACTGCATCCAGTGGCTTATCTGCCCAAAAAACTGAATCCAGCTGTAGTCAACTATACTATTGCGGAAAAAGAACTGCTTGCAATAAAGAAAGCATTCCAAAAATGGAGGCACTACCTATGAGGGGCACAACATCCAGTCACAGTATATACCGACTATAGAAATGTACTGTACATGAAAACAGCTAGGCAATTAACACAGAGATAGATGCAATGGATGTTGTTTTTTACGGATTACGATTTTGTGATCACCTTCTGGCCTGGGTCCGAGAACAGAAATGCAGGCACCCTGTCCAGAAAAGATACAGAGGAAGATCCGAAAAAAGGAGTAATGGATGCTATCATTAAGGTAAAGGATTTTTTGGAGGAAGTATAAAGAAAAGTCCTCGGCCTTTTGGAAAAAGTGGGGTGAAGGAGACATACATAGGAGGCTCACACAAGGGATACCTTTTTTAATGAACAAACTATATCTACCAACCAAAGAGCTACAGTTAAAGGCTTTTAATTGGTGTCACATATCGGTTTTTGCCGGACATCCAGGGTGCCTTAACACTTGCTTCAACGTAATTTCTGGTGGGATTCATGCGCCTAGACTAAAGGAGACCATGCAAAACCAGTCAGAAGGTTGATGCCAGTGCCCACTCCAGCACAACCATGGCAGAATATCAGTATGGACTTTGTCACAGGGTTGCCTAGAGATCAGGGTTATACAGCTATTTTGATTTTGGTGGACAGTCTTACCAAAATGGGACATTTCATTCCTTGTAACACTTTACCTACAGCAGGGCAAGCAGCTCAGTTGATTCTGACTTATGTGATTAGATTACATGGTATACCTAAAGTCATTGTGTCTGACAGAGGACCACAATTCATAGCAAAATTCTGGAAAACGTGGTGCAAGGCACTACAAATAGGCTCAGCAATCTCCACCAGCTTCCATCCGCAGACGGATGGACAAACTGAGAGACTAAACCAAACCCTCAAACAGTATTTACGCTGTTATACGAAAGAGGCCAATGAGTAATTCCTGGCACAGTTCAACTGGAGAGACCCAGTGTTTGCTAATTATGGGTTCCATGCTCGAGTGTTGCCGATGTCCATACCGGGTGAGGTGGCAGATCAACCGACAGTGCTGAACCATAACCATCTTCACGCAGTACACTGGCGAATCAGTGTCCATTTGAATAAGGCTAAGCGGTCATATAAAAAGAGGGCTGATCACCATCATAAATAAGGCCCCCTTTATTAACCTGGTGACCGTGTTCAGTTATCCACTAGGAGCATACGTTTCGAAGCATGTTCCATCCCAGATACATTGAGCTTATACTATTCTACGACCGATCAATGCTGTTGCTTATCGACTGAAGCTGCCCAATGATCTTTGGATCCATCTGGTTTTCCGTTGTCGCCTGTTGAAGCCTGCAGGGGAGGTTAGATGTCGGGCGGTCCCTCTGGTTGTTCATGATGGGCATCTTGAATATGAAGTCAGTCTTATTCCTCTGCACTGTGATATAGCAGAGGTGATGCAGTGCTGCCTCTGCGCTCTAGTATAGCAAAGGTGATGCAGTACTGCCTCTGTGCTGTAGTGTAGCAGAGGTTATGCAGTGCTGCCTTTGCGCTGAGGAGGTGGTGCCGCACTGCCTCTGTGCTGTACTATAGCAGAGGTGATGCAGTACTGCCTCTATGCTGTAGTATAGCAGACGGGATGCTTTACTGCCTCTGCGCTGTGGTATAGCAGAGGTGATGCTGTGCTGCCTCTGAGCTGTTATATAGCAGAGGTAATGCAGTGCTGCCTCTGCACTGTAGTATAACAGAGGCGAGGCAGTACTGCCTCTGTAGTGTAGTGTAGCTGTGCTGTGGTATAGCAGAGTTGATGCAGTGCTGCCTCTGTGCTGTAGTATAGCAGAGGTATTGCAGTACTGCTTATATGCTGTAGTACAACAGAGGTGATGCAGTGCTGCCTCTGTGCTGTAGTATAGCAGAGGTGACGCAGTGCTGCCTCTGTTGTGTAGTGTAGCTGTGCTGTGGTATTGCAGAGATGCTGCAGTGCTGCCTCTGTGCTATAGTTTAGGAGAGGTTATGCAGTGCTGCCTGTCTGCTCCAGTATAGCAGAGGTTATGCAGTGTTGCCTCTATGCTGTGGTATAGCAGAGGTGATGCAGTGCTGCCTCTGTGCTGTAGTATAGCAGAGGTAATGCAGTATTGCCTCTGTGCTGTAGTACAGCAGAGGTGATGCAGTGCAGCCTCTGTGCTGTAGTATAGCAGAGGTGATGCAGTGCTGCCTCTGCGCTGTAGCGTAGCAGAAATTATGCAGTGCGGCCTGTTTGTTGTAATATAGCAGAGGTGATGCAGTGCTTCCTCTGTGCTGTAGTATAGCAGAGGTGATGCAGTGCTGCCTCTGTGCTGAAGTATAGCAGAGGTGATGTAGTGCTGCATGCAGTGCTGCCTCTGCGCTGTACAGATGATGCAGTGCTGCCTCTGCACTGTAGTATAGCCGAGGTGATGCAGTGCTGCCTCTGTGCTGTAGTATAGCAGAGGTGATGCAGTCCCGCGCCTGCGCTGTAGTATAGCAGAGGTGATGCAGTGCTGCCTCTGCGCTGTACAGGTGATGCAGTACTGCCTCTGTGCTGTAGTATAGCAGACGTGATGCAGTGCTGCCTCTGTTCTGTAGTGTATCAAAGGCAGTACAGTACTGCCTCTGTGCTGTGGTATAGCAGAGGTAATGCAGTACTGCTTCTGTGCTTTAGTACAATCAATCAGGGGATTTATAAAGCGCATTACTCAGGCGCTGGGGGGGGGGTGCAGCTCCGGTTCAATCGAAGATCCAGGTCTTGAGGTTCTTCCTGAAGGTGTGGAGGGTGGGGGAATGTCTGTCCACTGGGAGCTCGTTCCAGGCTTTGGCTGCAATGAAGGAGAAAGCTCTTCCTCCCGCTCTGGTTCTGTGGATGCTGGGGTCTCTGTGAGGGCGAGGTCTGCGAAGCGAAGGCTCTTCTTGTGTGAGTGAGAGGAGACTCTCTCGTTGAGGTATTCGGGTCCGATTTTGTGGAGGGATTTGTAGGCGTGAGTGAGCAGTTTGAAGGTGACTCTCTTCTTGACGGGGAGCCAGTGGAGGTTACGAAGGTGTCGGGTGTGTTTGTGCCATGGGGTTCTGAGGACGAGTCTAACTGCAGCGTTCTGGATGGTCTGAAGCCTGTGTAGGAGAGTTCTGTTGATTCCGGCGTAGAGGGCGATGCCGTAGTCCAATCTGCTGGTTATGAGTGCGTGGGTGACGGTTTTTCTGCATTCTGGGGGTATCCATTTGAAGGTCTTCCAGAGGATCCGAAGGCAGTTAAAGCTGGTGGAGGCGATGGAGTTGATCTGGTGGGTCATGGTGAGGAAGGGAGTCGTGGATGATGCAGAGGTTCCGTGTGTGGTCTGTTGGGATGGGCCGATTCCCGGGGGCTGAGAGTCACCAGGTGTTGTCCCAAGCAGAGGTAGAGGATCCGAAGATGAGGACCTCGGTCTTCTCCGAGTTGAACTTCAGGCAGCTGCTTTTCATCCAGGCGGCTACTTCTCTCATTCCTTCCTGGAAACAGAGCCTGGTGTCTTCGGGGTTCTTCGTGAGGGAAAGGATGAGCTGGGTGTCGTCGGCGTAAGGTTCTATGCTAAGCCTGTGTTGTCTGACGATGGCGAGGGGGGCCATGTAGATGTTGAATAGCATGTGGCTAAGTGATGATCCTTGGGTAGTTTCGCAGTTGATCTGTGTGGGTTTGGAGAAGAAAGGAGCGGAGTCTGATCCTCTGTGTTCTGCCGGAGAGGAAGGATCGGATCCAGGAGAGGACGGTTCCTCGTATTCCAGGGTCATGGAGTCTGGCTGCGAGGGTGCGATGTGAGACAAAGAAAGCTACGGAGAGGTCTAGTAGGATGAGGGCTGCGGTGTGCCCCTGGTCTAGTAGCCTACGGATGTCGTCGGTGACAGTGAGGTGGGCCATCTCAGTGCTGTGGTTGCTGCGGAATCCGGACTGGGAGGCCTCTAGAATGGAATTTTCTTCGATGAAGGCGGTCAGCTGGGTGTTTACGAGTCTCTCCGTGACTTTGGCAGCGAAGGGGAGGAAAGAGATGGGCCTGTAGTTTTCTAGGTTCCGCCTTTACTGCAGGATTGCCCCGTACGTCGGACGCTAACGTTTCACTTTACAAGGACATATCACAGCCCTTGGTTGCCACATTAAATATTTTCTATATGCATACTTTTGTCCGCCTAAATAAATGAGGATGCATGGCATGTAATTAGTGCAATAACCCATAGAGGGTTTAAGAATTTTTAAGGGGCAAGGTCCCTAAAACATTACATACCAGGTATATTGAAAGATGGTTCAGGTCCTTTTACGCCTTCCACTCCAGGGTACCCCGCAAACTTTAAAAAGGGGGTAGATTTGTGACTGACAATATTCAGATTTTATTCCAGAAACAAGTATAAAAACAGGAGAATAACCAAATGGTTCATTGCTGTATCAACTTTCCAATACACAAAGAGTAAGCCTTGAGAAAGTTACACACATGTAACGAAACACGTGTCGGCTGTCATCGGCTTCCTTCAACCATCACGATCTGGAAGGCCCTAGGACTAGGACCGCCAGCTTGACCGTTACTCTTGTTTCTTGTAGTGCTCAATGAATCAGTAAACTATGTACTGAATATGAACACAATATTTTTTGTATCTGGATGTATTGGAGCTTATATTAAATTGAATAAGATAAATATCTGACCTCATGATGTTCTCTTTTCTCCTTTCTGGATAAAATTACAATGTCCGTTTATTGAGAAGACGATTGTTGTTACAGAATCTTTTGAGTACTGGCCATTTACTCAATATCAAATACTGCAAATTGTCTAAGTCTAAATCTCAGAGTGCAGAGGTGCAACCTGAATGTAAGAAGTTTTTCAGGTCTGTCGGGTCGGCCGTGGGCTTCTTGAGGAGAGGTTTGACCTCCGCCTGCTTCCAGTCGTCGTGGAAGATGCCGGATTTGAAGGAGGCGTTGATGGTGCATTCTAGTTCTGATGGATACATCTGCCAGTGGATTCCTCACCTTGTGAATATCCCCCGGCGTCAGCAATGTTCGGAAAATTCTTTGCAGCTCGCGGGCGTGGACGACGTCACAGGAACGCACGACATCGCGCTCGTCTCCGCTGACGTCACGGACTCCATAATAGGCCTACTCCGGCGTGATGACATCAGTTCCCTTTTTTTCCGCGTCGTCGGCGCTAACGGTTTCGGGGAACCTCTGTAGCTGTTGGTAACTTTGTTACTGTTTTTCTCTGTTTGGCTTCTTGCTTCTTTGTTTCTCGCGGAGGATGTCGTCTAAAAAGACCGGGTTCAAGCCTTGTGGGGAGTGCGGCAAGATGATGTTGATTAAGGACCCGCATGAAGATTGTATCTGGTGCCTGAGTTCGGACCACGATGTCAAAGGCTGTTCTTCGTGTAAAAAGATGAACCCGAAGGCTCTTCGAGAGAGGGAAGCGAAACTTCTGGTGGTGAAGTTGAAAGGTAGAAAAGAGAAAAAGACTTCGAAATTGCGTTTGAGTAGGGGGAGGTCGAGGTCCCGCCCGGCGTTGCCTTCGAAGTCGTCTTCTGGTCATGCTTCGAGGTCAGCGAAGAAAAAGCATAAGAAGCGAAGGCATTGATCTCGTCATCACTCCGGTAAGGACTCGGAGTCGAGGCTGAAGTCGCCTAAGAGGAGGCATAGAAAAGATGAGGTGTCTCCTTCGCTTGGTGTTCCAGTAGGTGAGGCTTCGCCCTTGGAGTCGCCGGTGCATTCTCCGGCTCCGGTGTTGGTTCCCTCTACGGCGCCGTCTCCGGCTCAAGAGGAAGAAGAGGCTCCTTCACAAGAGGGCTCGGTGACTCCAGTCAATCCGCCTGTAAAAGAGGAGGCGAATCGGGAACCTCCGAGAGGGCATCCTATATGTTCTTACCCGCCCTTCCCAGCTCCAGGTCAAGACCCTACTTAGTTTTTAAACGTGATGTATGGAGTCTACTCGAGAGCTTTGTACTCCTCTGGTGCACCTTCAGGTCCCATGGATCCTTTGGCATATAGTTTAGGAGTTCCCCACTCCTATTCTCCAGCTCCTTTTATGCCATTTATGCTGGCGCAGGCTGCGTCTTGGCATTTCTCGGCGCCGCCGAAGTCGTTGACGCCGATTCCATCGACGCCGGCTCCGTCTCAACCTCGTGAGCAGCAGCTTGGGCTTCCGGATCCGATCTCGACGCCGGCTCCGGCTCCGTCGGAGTCGGCCACGGATCCGACGGCGCGGCTCGTGAAGGAAAGATCGAGGCGGGAAGCTCAGCGTCTTACAGAGGAGCAGGCCTCTTACAGCTCCTGCAGTGGCTAAGGGTGTTGCAAGGAGGTATAGGGTAGCTCCTGGTGATCCTGAGTTTCTATCCTCGCATCCTTTGCCTGAAAGTCTGGTTATACAGGCAGCCTGTTCGAAGAAGTCTGTTGGTGCTTTCCCTCAAGTGCCTGGGGATGAGGAGTCCAAGAAACAGGATCAGACTGCGAAGAAGATTTTCTCTTCTGCGAGTATGGCTCTAAAATCGACCAATGCCACATGTCTCTTGGGGAGATATATACATGCTCTGATGGACTCTGTACGGCAGTTGGCTCCAAAGATTCCTGAGGACAGCAGGAAGGATTTTGATGAGGTGTTGGCTGATACACAGGCGGCTGCACGTCAAGTGATTCAAAGTGGACTTGACACTGCTGATTCAGTTGCTCGCATTATGGGTACTTCTGTTGCCTCTAGACGGGCTGCTTGGCTGAAGTCATCTGACTTTTCTGCGGACGTTCAGGCAGCCTTGTTGGATTTGCCATTTGATGGTACTGGATTATTTGGCAAAACAGCTGATGCAGCTTTAGAAAGATTGAAGGACAGTAGGGCTACTGCCAGATCTTTGGGGCTGCAGTCCAGAGGCTCTGCGATTAAGAGGTATAGAGGTTTTGGGCGTTCGTCCTTTCGACCCTACCGTCAAGTTCAACAACAGCAGCAACAGCAAAATCCACTATATAAATCCTACAGGGGCAGACAAAGAGCTCGTCCTTGAGGACGTCAAGCCTCCTCCTCCTCTTCCTCCTTCGCTTCCCAACCCCCTCCATCAGCAAAGCAGCCCTAGATCCGCCTTTCCGGATCATGTGGGTCCTGTGGGGGTCGGCTTACCCATTTTCTACGGGATTGGGAATCGGTTACATCAGATCTTTAAGTTCTCAATCTCGTAGAGAATGGGTATGCTCTTCCCTTTTGGGAATTTCCTCCGGATTTCCCTCCTTGCTAAGGTTTTTGCTCGTAGGACCACCTACTTCTCCTGCAGGAGAAGGTCCTGTCACTGTTCCAAAAGGGTGCGATAGAGGTGGTTCCGAAGCAGGAAAGGGGTCAGGGATGCTACTCCCGGTATTTCCTGATTCCCAAGAAGGATGGCAGACTTCGTCCAATCTTGGACCTCAGGATCTTGAACCTTTACCTGAAACAGGAGAAGTTCAAGATGCTCACCCTTACTCAGGTTCTTCAGGCGCTGCTGGAAGAGGACTGGATGGTGTTGATCTACTTGCAGGATGCGTATTTCCACATCCCCATCCTGAAGTCCCACAGGAAGTATCTCCGTTTCACGGTGGGATCGCAACATTACCAGTTTGTGGTCCTTCCGTTTGGTCTTACTACTGCACCTCGAGTTTTCACCAAGGTGATGGCTGTGGTGGCAGCACATCTCAGAAGGTCGTGGATACCTGTATTCCCGTATCTGGACGATTGGTTGATCAAAGCAGAATCTCCAGAGACAGTGCTCCATCATCTGCAAGTCAAAACTCAATTGTTGTACAGGTTGGGTTTTTCAATAAATGTACCCAAATCTCACCTGGTGCCTTCCCAGTGCAACCTGTTCATAGGTGCGGTACTGGACACAACTGTATGTCGAGCATTCCCTCCACCTCAAAGGATTCTCGATATACAGGGAATGATTCATTTATTTCACAATGGAGCGGTCGTTCCAGTCCTGAAGTTCCTTCGCCTGCTCGGTCTGATGGCTTCCTGCATTCTGTTGGTCAACCATGCACGCTGGCACATGAGGGCACTCCAGTGGTGTCTCCGCAGGCAGTGGTATCAACACAAAGGAGATCTCAGGAAGTCTGAGAGGATCTCCAGAAAAGCTGCGGCGGATGTATCTTGGTAGGGTGTGGAAGGCAATCTGTCTCAAGGAAAGCCTTTCCATCTACCTCCATCGGTTGCCACGGTGATAACGGATGCATCCACTCTAGGGTGGGGTGCTCATCTGGGGGGTCTTGAGATAAAGGGTCTTTGGTCTCCAGAGGAAAGGTTGCTTCACATCAACCCTGTGGTAGCTGTGCGGTGGGCAGGGGTAGGTGGGGGCTCCTGAGTGGGTGTTCTTCATGGTCACCGTGGTGTGTTAGTCTGTGGCAGGATTCCAGGTGGTGATGGTCGGCTCTTTGTAGGTGGTGGAGCATGGGTGGTGTCCGGCGTCTGTTCGCTGAAGTTGTCGTAGATGGCTTCGATTTTCCGATGGAAGTAGGAGCTGAGCTTGTCGCTGAGTTCCTAGGAAGGTGTGATGTCCATGGCTTTGCTGGGGGTTATGGTGAATTGCTGTATGACGTTGAAGAGTTCTTTAGCATTCGCTGCGTTGGTGATTTTGTTCCTACAGCAGAGGCGATGCAGTGCTGCCTCTGTGCTGTAGTATAGCAGAGGTGATGCAGTGCTGCCTCTGTGCTGTAGTATAGCAGAGGTAATGAAGTACTGCCTCCGTGCTGTAGTACAGCAGAGGTGATGCTGTGCTGCCTCTCTGTTGTGGTATAGCAGAGGTGATGCAGTGCTGCCTGTTTGTTGTAATATAGCAGAGGCGATGCAGTGCTGCCTCTGTGCTGTAGTATAGCAGAGGTGATGCAGTGCTGCCTCTGTGCTGTAGTATAGGAGAGGTGATGCAGTGCTGCCTCTGTGCTGTAGTATAGGAGAGGTGATGCAGTGCTGCCTCTGTGCTGTAGTATAGCTGAGGTGATGCAGTACTGCCTGTGTGCTGTAGTATAGCTGAGGCGATGCCGTACTGCCTCCGTGAAGTAGTATAGCAGAGGTGATGCAGTGCTGCCTCTGTGCTGTAGTATAGGAGAGGTGATGCAGTGCTGCCTCTGTGTTGTAGTATAGGAGAGGTGATGCAGTACTGCCTCTGTGCTGTCGTACAGCAGAGGTGATGCAGTGCTGCCTCTGTGCTGTAGTATAGCAGAGGTGATGCAGTGCTGCCTCTGTGCTGTAGTATAGCAGAGGTGATGCAGTACTGCCTCTGTGTTGTAGTATAGCAGAGGTGATGCAATGCTGCCTGTTTGTTGTAATATAGCAGAGGTGATACTGTCCTGCCTCTGTGCTGTAGTATAGCAGAGGTGATTCAGTGCTGCCTCTGTGCTGTTGTATAGCAGAGGTGATGCAATGCTGCCTGTTTGTTGTAATATAGCAGAGGTGATGCTGTCCTGCCTCTGTGCTGTAGTATAGCAGAGGTGATTCAGTGCTGCCTCTGTGCTGTAATATAGGAGAGGTGATACAGTGCTGCCTCTCTGCTGTAATATAGGAGAGGTGATACAGTGCTGCCTCTGTGCTGTAGTGTAGCTGAGGTGATGCAGTACTGCCTGTGTGCTGTAGTATAGGAGAGGCGATGCAGTACTGGCTCTGTGCTGTAGTATAGCAGAGGTGATGCAGTGCTGCCTCTGTGCTGTAGTATAGGAGAGGTGATGCAGTTCTGCCTGTGTGCTGTAGTATAGGAGAGGCGATGCAGTACTGGCTCTGTGCTGTAGTATAGCAGAGGTGATGCAGTGCTGCCTCTGTGCTGTAGTATAGCAGAGGTGATGCAGTGCTGCCTCTGTGTTGTAGTATAGCAGAGGTGATGCAATTCTGCCTGTTTGTTGTAATATAGCAGAGGTGATACTGTCCTGCCTCAGTGCTGTAGTATAGCAGAGGTGATTCAGTGCTACCTCTGTGCTGTTGTATAGCAGAGGTGATACTGTCCTGCCTCTGTGCTGTAGTATAGCAGAGGTGATTCAGTGCTGCCTCTGTGCTGTAATATAGGAGAGGTGATACAGTGCTGCCTCTCTGCTGTAATATAGGAGAGGTGATACAGTGCTGCCTCTGTGCTGTAGTGTAGCTGAGGTGATGCAGTACTGCCTGTGTGCTGTAGTATAGGAGAGGCGATGCAGTACTGGCTCTGTGCTGTAGTATAGCAGAGGTGATGCAGTGCTGCCTCTGTGCTGTAGTATAGGAGAGGTGATGCAGTTCTGCCTGTGTGCTGTAGTATAGGAGAGGCGATGCAGTACTGGCTCTGTGCTGTAGTATAGCAGAGGTGATGCAGTGCTGCCTCTGTGCTGTAGTATAGCAGAGGTGATGCAGTGCTGCCTCTGTGTTGTAGTATAGCAGAGGTGATGCAATTCTGCCTGTTTGTTGTAATATAGCAGAGGTGATACTGTCCTGCCTCAGTGCTGTAGTATAGCAGAGGTGATTCAGTGCTACCTCTGTGCTGTTGTATAGCAGAGGTGATTCAATGCTGCCTGTTTGTTGTAATATAGCAGAGGTGATGCTGTCCTGCCTCTGTGCTGTAGTATAGCAGAGGTGGTTCAGTGCTGCCTCTGTGCTGTTGTATTGTAGAGGTGATGCAGTGCTGCCTCTGTGCTGTAATATAGGAGAGGTGATACAGTGCTGCCTCTGTGCTGTAGTATAGCTGAGGTGATGCAGTACTGCCTGTGTGCTGTAGTATAGGAGAGGCGATGCAGTACTGGCTCTGTGCTGTAGTATAGCAGAGGTGATGCAGTGCTGCCTCTGTGCTGTAGTATAGGAGAGGTGATGCAGTACTGGCTCTGTACTGTAGTATAGCAGAGGTGATGCAGTGCTGTAGTATAGGAGAGGTGATGCAGTACTGCCTCTGTGCTGTAGTAAAGCAGAGGTGATGCAGTACTGCCTCTGTGCTGTAGTATAGGAGAGGTGATGCAGTACTATATCTATGCTGTGGTATAGCAGAGTTGATACAGTACTGTCTCTGTGCTGTAGTATAGGATAGGTGATACAGTGCTGCCTCTGTGCTGTAGTATAGCAGAGGTGATGCAGTACTGCCTCTGTGCTGTAGTAAAGCAGAGGTGATGCAGTACTGCCTCTGTGCTGTAGTATAGGAGAGGTGATGCAGTACTGCCTCTGTGCTGTAGTATAGGAGAGGTGATGCAGTACTGCCTCTGTGCTGTAGTAAAGCAGAGGTGATGCAGTACTGCCTCTGTGCTGTAGTATAGGAGAGGTGATGCAGTACTATATCTATGCTGTGGTATAGCAGAGTTGATACAGTACTGTCTCTGTGCTGTAGTATAGGATAGGTGATACAGTGCTGCCTCTGTGCTGTAGTATAGCAGAGGTGATGCAGTGCTGTCTCTGTGCTGTGAGACCACAGAGAGTGTGAAATACCAGCGCAGAGTGACCAAAGCAGGTCAGCCTGACCCACCCTTCCCCCCCAAACAGTCTTCAGCCTCCCATCCGTTCCTCTACACACTCCCCCCTCCCCCCGGAGAAGAGTTCTCTTCAGGCTTCCATCCGTTCCTCTAGACCAGAGGTCTTCAAACTTTTGTAGGCTGAACCCCCCAGCTGAATTATTTTAGATGTTGGGCCCCCCACCACCTGACGGAAATGTCTGGAATCGACCCCATGCTCATATTCCGGGCATATCCAGCAAATAATGTTCAATACAATAAGAGTGTTTAGTAAACTGCAGGGTTGTGAGTGAGTGTGGTGAAATGACAGAGGCTTATTACACAGCTCAAAACACCACTTTCCAAGATAAAATGTGCGCAAATTGTTTTTACTAGAATGCTTTGTTTTACCCAGGACATAGATTGATAATAACACCACTAACATTAATGTGACAGGTGTGCCTGTTTTTCAGAGACGGTCAATATTTAGATTGATGTTTGCTACTGCCATCCTCAGGTTGTGCTCCACATCCAGTCTTGAACCGTACTTAGCCTTTAATATTGCAAGTGCTGAGAACCCAATCTCATAAATAAGACAAGCTGAAAGGCAAGAGAGTTTTGATAGCAGTTTCTCCCAAAGCTGAATATTCTGCAGACATTTTCAGCCAAGACTGGGACCGTAAGGGAGACAGTGTTGTCAGATTTTTCAAGCACTCCCTTAGCTCAGAGCTGATACACGAGAAACAAATCTTCTCTAGAAATCATTTACAAACGTCTTAGGCAGCATTTTAATGAGATTATTGCCCACCAACTAGTTATGGATCTGAAGACAGTTGAAAGTCCACAGAGAGGGCGCTGAACGAACACCTAATTGAGAATTCCTTAGTGGTACGATAAGTTGCTTGCCTGAAGCAATGGGGGTTTAGGACACGTCAGGCTTATGTTTAAAAAAAATAATACTAACAATAAATTAATGATATTGTCTATTTTATTTCAGAGCAATGTTGTCTGACAGACTTTGTGATGGCATAGACATGTTAGGGATTTTGGGTGCCCTGGGCAAAAACTATTTTGGGGGCCCCTGTTCAGTACAGATTTGAGTTTAAATGATTTACTTTCAGCTCTGCCATACCCTATTTAGCCAGGCTACTAACGGTGCACAGGCGTTGTAGTCGAAATTCTAAAAGCGTTTACATCTATTATTCAGAGATAGTGATGTGTTTTCACTGTTGTAACGAAGCAGCAGTCCACTAATTTTACAGTGAATAATATCTGTTATATCCTCCAATTTCTCATATGTGAGAACCTGCTTGGATCTAACTTTTTTATTGTTAACTTTTTTATGGTTGTTGCATGAAACAAACACATTTCTCTGCAAATAGTAATAGACTCCCTCACATCAATCACATTAAAAAGAAATTAAACAAAACAGTATTTGCAAGAATCTGTTTAGGAATTATGCCAGGCCATCAGGGCAAAAACAGAACTGGCTCTATCAAGGGGCCCCTGGAAGGCTGGATTGAAGTGCATTTAGATGTCTGCTTTTGTAATTTAGGACAAAAACCTTGATGGGGCAGGACAATCCCATACTTGTGTACAGGGGTGAGTGAGTTGACCATATGAATTTGGGTGCGCATGTTAGTGCAGAGTGGGACTAATGAATGTATGGTTAGTGGTGGGCTTATTTGAGTGAGATTGCAGATTGAGCAGTGACGGGGACAGGTGAGTGAAGTGTCACAAGTGCAGGTTGAGTAGAGTGCTCATGTGACTGCAGGGTGAGGTACAGGGTGAACAGCGCAAGTGCATTGTGAGTGCAGAGTGATCACTGTGAGTGGAGGGTAAGTGGGTGAATGGTGTGAGTGTATCAGGATCAGTGTGAGTGCAGGGTGAGGGTGAAAGTGAAGGGTGAGAATGAGGAGCGAGTTGTCTGAATGCAAGGTGCAATCCCAGACACTTGAAATAACTCAGAATGTTATTGACGGCAGTGTAGGGTTTCAAATGTGTTAAACTATTGCTATTATGGCAGTAACCAGGGATCAGGGTGGTGGAAGAAAATAATATGCTCATCCCTCAACAAACTTCCAATCTTATGATTAGAGTTGCCAGCTTATTATTTTGATGTCACAGATGGTATAAAAATAAGCAGTCACCTAAAGCTGAATTTTCAGCACTTGCCTGTGCATACTTTAAACAGCAAATATAAATATAAAGAACTTTTAATTGTTTTCTAGAGCTGCCTGAAGGATCCATGACTGATAATAACAGGGAACAAAGACATAAAAGTCACATTACAAATGAATACGTACAGGGCCGGCTTTAGGGCAGTGCAACAGGTGCGGCCGCACTGGGCGCTGACCTTTGGAGGGGGCGCCAACCTCACGGGGAGGCATTGTGTTTAGCAATAAGTTATGAATGGCACATATGTCTGGTGGTAGTGAGAGGATCCGAGGAGGCAGTCATGGGGTGTGGGGGCACCAAAAACGATTCTCGCACCAGGCGCCACCAGCGCAAAAGCCGGCCATGAATACATACTATTTAGTGTCAAGACAGGCAATTTGCAGGCTTTTTAAACAACACATAGCTGGTTGGCATTTTGCGAGCCTGCCTGTGTAATTTTAAAAGAAACTTACAGGGACATGGACGTTTTAAGGATTTTGGGGGCCCTGGGCCAAATGTATTTTGGGGGCCCAAGTTTGGACCAGCTTTGATTTTATGATCCAGTCTCAGCTCTTTCATGCCTTCTTTGGTCAAATAATAAATGTATGTACATCTGATATTCAGGGATAGTGATGTGTGTTTTCAGTATGTAACACAACAGCAGTTCACTAAGATTACTGCAAATAATCTGTCACACCCTCCCATTTCTCATATGTGAGGACCTGTATTGATCTAAAATAAAAATGTTGCATGACGCATAAACACTTTTTGTCTGCAAAATGTCTGTGATAGACTCTTACACATTAAAAATTAATGATGGAAAAACGCTATTTACAACTCTGTGTTTAGAAAAATGTAACTGTAGAACAGAGCTGGCTCTTTCAGTCACCCAACCCCCAACTCCCCCGACCCCCTTTGAAAGGCTAGGGCCCTGGGCCAGAGCCCACCTTGCCCAGAGCCCACATCGCCCATGCCTTGAAACGTCCCTGGAAACTTTGTCTCCTCTCTGGGAACAGCTAACTCTCCCAGGAGGAGGTTAATTCATAAGAGCTGAAATGCTTCACCTGCAGTGGGAGGCAAGGGGTCTCCTCCGCTAAAACCCAAAGAGTGTCTGTTGGTTTGTTTTCGGTTTTAGCAGAGGAGTAATCCTACCTCCCACTGCAGCTGAAGCATTAACCCCCTCCTGGGAGGGTTAACATAACAAAAGTATGGACACTTTGTGCCCCGTTGACTTCCCCTCCCTCCTTCCTCCTCTCTCCAGCCATACCGGAGTTCTCCAAAGGAACGAAGGTCAGATTACAATGGAGTGCGTACTCCCCCTGAGATGGTGTCGTGCCCCCCAGGGGGGCGCGCCCCACAGATTGAAGAACTCTGCACTCCCCCTCACCCCCAGAAGAGTTCTCTTCAGCCTTCCATCCATTCCTCTAGACACCCCCCTCCGCCCCCCAGAAGAGTTCTCTTCAGCCTTCCATCCATTCTTCCAGACACTAAACCTCCCCCAAAAGAGTTCTCTTCAGCCTCCCATCTATTCCTCTAGACACTCCCCCCTCCCCTCCCCCAGAAGAGTTCTCTTCAACCTTCCATCCATTCCTCTAGACATTCCCCCTCCCCAGAAGAGTTCTCTTCAGCCTTCCATCCATTCCTCTAGACACCCCCCTCCCCCGAGAAGAGTTCTCTTCAGCCTTCCATCCATTCCTCTAGACACCCCCCTCCCCCGAGAAGAGTTCTCTTCAGCCTTCCATCCATTCCTCTAGACACCCCCCTCTGCCACCCCAGAAGAGTTCTCTTCAGCCTTTCATTCATTCCTCTAGACACCCCCCCTCCACCCCCAGAAGAGTTCTCTTCAGCCTTCCATCTATTCCTCTAGACACCCCCTCGCCTCCCCCCAGAAGAGTCCTCTTCAGCCTTCCATCGGTTCGTCTGGACACCTCCCTCCGCCCCCCAGAAGAGTTCACTTCAGCCTTCCATCCATTCCTTAAGACGCCCCCTTCCCATCCCCCAGAGGAGTTCTCTTCAGCCTTCCATCCATTTATCTAGACACCCCCCTCCCCCAGAATAGTTCTGTTCAGCCTTCCAGCCATTCCTCTAGACACCCCCCTCCCCCAGAAGAGTTCTCCTCAGCCTTCCATCCATTCCTCTAGACACTCCTCCCTCCCCTCCAGAAGAGTTCTCTTCAGCCTTCCATCCATTCCTCTGGACACTCCCCAGAAGAGTTCTCTTGAGCCTTCCATCCATTCCTCTAGATACCCCCTCCCCTCCCCCCAGAAGAGTTCTCTTCAGCCTTCCATCCATTCCTCTAGACACCCCCCTTCGCCCCCAAGAAGACTTCTCTTCAGCCTTCCATCCATTCTTCCATACACTCCCTCCTCCCCTCACCCCAGAAGAGTTCTCTTCAACCATCCATCCGTTCCTCTAGACACTCCCCCTTCGCCCCAGAGAAGACTTCTCTTCAGCCTTCCATCCATTCTTCCATACACTCTCCCTTCCCCTGCCCCAGAACATTTATTTTCAGCCGTCCATCCGTTCCTTTAGACACTCCCCCTTCCCCCCAAAGAAAAGTTCTCTTCAGCCTTCCATCCAATCTTCCAGACACTCCCTCTCCCCTCCACCAGAAATTCTCTTCAGCCTTCCATCCGCTCCTTTAGACACTCCCACCTCCATCCCCCGAAAAGAGTTCTCTTCAGCCTTCCATCCATTCCTCCAGACACTCCCCCTCCCCCTGAAGAGTTCTCTTCAGCCTTCCATCCATTCTTCTAGACACTCATCCTCCCCCGAGAAGAGTTCTCTTAAGTCTTCCATCCATTCCTCTAGACACCCCCCTTCGCCCCCCCGGAAGAGTTCTCTTCAGCCTTCCATCCATTCCTCTAGACACCCCCCTCCGCCCCAGAAGAGTTCTCTTCAGCATTCAATTCAATCCTCTAGACACCCCCTCCGACCCACCAAAAGAGATTCCTTCAGCCTTCCATCCATTCCTCTAGACACCCCCTCCGCCCCTTATAAGAGTTGTCTTCAGCCTTTCATCCGTTCCTCTAGACACCCCCTCCCCTGAGAAGAGTTCTCTTCAGCCTTCCATCCATTCCTCTAGACACTCCCCCTCCCCCTAAGAATTCTCTTCAGCTTTCCATCCATTCTTCTAGACATTCCCCTCCGCCCCCAGAAGAGTTCTCTTCAGCCTTCCGTTCATTCTTCTAGACACTCACCCCTCGACCCCACCCCTCTCCCCCTGAAGAGTTCTCTTCAGCCTTCCTTCCATTCCTCTAAGCACTCCTGCCTCCCCCCACGAAAAGTGGTCTTCAACCATCCATCCATTCCTCTAGACACCCCCCAGAATTCTCTTCAGCCTTCCATCCATTCCTCTAGACACTCCCTCTGCCCCCCAGAAGAGTTCTCTTCAGCCTTCTATCCATTCCTTTAGACACCCCCCTCACCCCCAGAAGAGTTCTCTTCAGCTTTCCATCCATTCCTCTAGGCACTCCCCCTCCCCCAGAAGAGTTCTCTTCAGCCTTCCAACCATTCCTCTAGACACTCCCCCCTCCCCCGAGAAAAGTAATTTTCAGCCTTCCATCCATTCCTCTAGACACCCCCCTCCGCCCCCCAGAGGTTTTCAGCCTTCCATCCATTCCTCCAGACACTCCCCCGAGAAGAGTTCTATTCAGCCTTCCATCCATCTCTCTAGACACCCCCCTCCCCCAGAAGAGTTCTCTTCAGCCTTCCATCCATTCCTCTAGACACCCCCCTCCCCCCAGAAGAGTTCTCTTCAGCCTTCCATCCATTCCTCTAGACTCCCCTCTCCCCTCCCCCAGAAGAGTTCTCCTCAGCCTTCCATCCATTCCTCTAGACACTCCTCCCTCCCCTCCAGATGAGTTCTATTCAGCCTCCATCCATTCCTCTGGACACTCCCCAGAAGAGTTCTCTTGACCCTTCCATCCATTCCTCTAGATACCCCCCTCCCCTCCCCCCAGAAGAGTTCTCTTCAGCCTTCCATCCATTCCTCCAGACACTCCCCCGAGAAGAGTTCTATTCAGCCTTCCATCCATCTCTCTAGACACCCCCCTCCCCCAGAAGAGTTCTCTTCAGCCTTCCATCCATTCCTCTAGACACCCCCCTCCCCCAGAAGAGTTCTCTTCAGCCTTCCATCCATTCCTCTAGACACCCCCCTCCCCCAGAAGAGTTCTCTTCAGCCTTCCATCCATTCCTCTAGACTCCCCTCCCCCAGAAGAGTTCTCCTCAGCCTTCCATCCATTCCTCTAGACACCCCCCTCCCCCAGAAGAGTTCTCTTCAGCCTTCCATCCATTCCTCTAGACTCCCCTCCCCCAGAAGAGTTCTCCTCAGCCTTCCATCCATTCCTCTAGACACCCCCCTTCGCCCCCAAGAAGACTTCTCTTCAGCCTTCCATCCATTCTTCCATACACTCCCTCCTCCCCTCACCCCAGAAGAGTTCTCTTCAACCATCCATCCGTTCCTCTAGACACTCCCCCTTCGCCCCAGAGAAGAGTTCTCTTCAGCCTTCCATCCATTCTTCCAGACATTCCCACCTCCCTTCCCCCAGAAGAGTTCTTTTCAGCCGTCCATCCGTTCCTCTAGACACTCCCCCTTCGCCCCCGAGAAGACTTCTCTTCAGCCTTCCATCCATTCTTCCATACACTCTCCCTTCCCCTGCCCCAGAACATTTATTTTCAGCCGTCCATCCGTTCCTTTAGACACTCCCCCTTCCCCCCAAAGAAAAGTTCTCTTCAGCCTTCCATCCAATCTTCCAGACACTCCCTCTCCCCTCCACCAGAAATTCTCTTCAGCCTTCCATCCGCTCCTTTAGACACTCCCACCTCCATCCCCCGAAAAGAGTTCTCTTCAGCCTTCCATCCATTCCTCCAGACACTCCCCCTCCCCCTGAAGAGTTCTCTTCAGCCTTCCATCCATTCTTCTAGACACTCATCCTCCCCCGAGAAGAGTTCTCTTAAGTCTTCCATCCATTCCTCTAGACACCCCCCTTCGCCCCCCCGGAAGAGTTCTCTTCAGCCTTCCATCCATTCCTCTAGACACACCCCTCCCCTCCCCCAGAAGAGTTCTCTTCAGCCTTCCATCAATTCCTCTAGACACTCCTCTCTCTCCTCCCCAAGAAGAGTTCTATTCAGCCTTCCATCCATTCTTCCAGACTCTCCGCCCACAACCCCCCTACCCCCTGAAGAGTTCTCTTCAGCCTTCCATCCATTCCTCTAGACACTCCCCCCTCCCCAAGAAGAGTTCTCTTCAGCCTTCCATCCATTCTTCAAGACCCTCCGCCCTCGAGGAGTTCTCTTCAGCCTTCCATCCATTCCTCTAGACACCCCCTCCCCTCCAGAAGAGTTCTCTTCAGCCTTCCATCCATTCCTCTAGACACCCCTCTCCCCTCCCCAGATGAGTTGTTTTCAGTCTTCCATCCATTCTTCCATACACTCCCCCCTCCCCCTAGAAGAGTTCTCTTTAGCTTTCCATCCAATCCTCTAGACACCCCCCCACCCCGTCCAGAAGGGTTCTCTTCAGCCTTCCATCCATTCCTCTAGACACTCTTCCCCTCACCCATGCATCCAGTGACCCCTTCAGCTTTCCACACTTCAATCCTTTCATCCTTCCCTTCGTCCATCCATCATTTCACCCATCCTATTGCTCACACATCCTTCCCTCCCTCCACCCATCCATTCATCCTTCCTTTCTCCCTTCCTTCAATGATCCTTCCTTCATATTTCTTTTCTTCCCTTCCCCACCATCCTATTCACTCTTTCTTTATACCCTTACATATGCTCACCCTTCTTTCTCTTCTCCCCTCCCAGTCTTTTCTTTCTTGCCTTTCTCTCTCCCATTAACTCTTTCTTATTCTCTGTACTTGTTCTTTCCCTTCATCACTGTGGGGAGCATTGGGAAGGCAGTGCCCCAGATGCTCCCCCTCAGTCCCGTGCAGCACTTTGGGCTGCAAACCTGCCCATGGACAGCTCATGGAAGATTGCACACCTCCTCCCTCAACTCCTAGAGTGGGGCTTCGGGACGCCACTGTGATCTAGCAGAGACAGTGCACTCTTGATTCTGGCCTGTGGGGCCGCCGATGAATGTCTTTGTGCTGAGGAGTAAACATCTAATCTTCTCTTGTCTAATGCCTCCCTGCAGATGAGAGCGACGAGGAAGGCCCCGCGGGGGTGCACTTACGGCTTGCACAGCAGCTTCTAGAACAGGAGCGGAAAGCGAAGGATAACCCAGAAGACCAGGAAATTTTGGGTAAAAGTAGCCGACTTGCATCTTTCAGCAGTCCCTCTTCATACTTAGTAGCAGAGACAGTCATAACCCCCCCCCCCCTCTTTTAAGGTGCATGTGATGCACAGAACTCCAATGGCAGGCAAGCCTGGCATGAGACCCCCATGACAGGCACACAGGAGGCTTGGGGCCAGGGCTGGATTGGGATTAAAAATCGTCCCAGGCACGCTAAAATAAAAGTGGCCTACATTTACATATTGCCTTTCCTCAAAACACTGATGAAAAAGTGTGGAGGCAGCATCAGGGATGGAGTCACAACAACGAATATGTTCTATTCAAAAATCTTTATTCTTTGTTGGATTAAAACAACAGGACAACAGCCAATGCGTTTCGTTCCTTTAATAGGAACTTCTTCAGGGCAAGAGACTTCTGTACCAGACAGGTCCCGCTTTCAGAATCAATGAAGCGGTCATCCCAGATATTGTAAGTTGTATATCAAGTCCCAGCCGGAGCAGGAGAGTGTCCCTCTAAGGTATCACCTCAGAAGCAGTAATCGGAAGCGCTTTGTGTGGCGGACTCCGTCGCTACACAAAGCGCTTCCGATTACTGCGTCTGGGGTGGATTCTGACTCCATTCACCGAGGGGTGACAGTGGAAGTTAAATATTACTACCTTTTGACTCTCCACAATTACTCATTACTCAGATTTTTCTTTGGACAAATGCTTTTTATAAATCAACATGTATATTCCGGCGAGCGTGACATTCTAACTGCAATTCCAAATCTACTTGTCAGGAATCCTCGGCTTAACGTAACCACGTTATATTCCCTTTGATATCTTTGAGGGGGCTAACAGATGCGACTGACACTAATCGAAATGTCATACTGATACCTTAGAGGGACACTCTTGATATACAACTTACAATATCTGGGCTGACCTCTTCATTGATTCTGAAAGCGGGACCTGTCTGATACAGAAGTCTCTTCCCCTGACGAAGTTCCTATTAAAGGAACGAAAAGCGTTGGCTGTTGTCCTGTTGTTTTAATCAAACAAAGAATAAAGATTTTTAAATAGAACATATTGGTTGTTGTGACTCCATCCCTGATGCAGCCTCCACACTTTTTCATTTTTTACGCTTCTGGATCTCCAGTGGGACCTAACTGCGGCAGGTCTCGGAAGCTATGGGCACAGGACTCTAAAATATTGTGGACACTGAAATTGAGGTGCCAAACATATAGTCAGCTGCAGTTTTGTTATATTGTACTTTCCTCAAAACACTATTTCAGTGAAATTGTATTTAAAAAAAAAAAAGGTGGGGTAATAAAAAATGCACAATTAGTTGACACTGGTGAAACACCTGAAAACAAGTGAGGCCACTTCTGCTCAGGACCCCACTCATTGTGCACACATTAATGGGCCGGCCCTGCAAGAGAAAAGGAGTAACATCTCTGCCTGTTTCTAAATGGGAGCTAATGGACGCCCATCTGCCTGCAGAAATGCCATTCAGGCACCCACTGTGCTGCTGGCGGCATCCGAACAATGCAGAAAACCTCCAAAATCTGCCCCCGACTGCTTAAAAAGCAGCCCACAGTTGTAACTAGGACACTGGCCCCTCGGGCATTGCCCGCGTTACCAATCCGGTGCTGCTTGGGGCCCTTCCTGCTAGATGCAAGGATTGTTGAAACTATGGGGTCAGACACCAGAGAAGCTATGGAACCCCTTCATGTTAGATGCAAGGATTGTTGAGACTCTGTGGTCAGACACTAGAGAAGGCACGAAACCCTTTCATGTTAGATGCAAGGATTGTTGAGACTCTGTGGTCAGACACTAGAGAATGCACGAAACCCTTTCATGTTAGATGCAAGGATTGTTGAGACTCTGTGGTCAGACACTAGAGAAGGCACGAAACCCTTTCATGTTAGATGCAAGGATTGTTGAGACTCTGGGGTCAGACAACAGAAAAGGCACAGAACCCCTTCATGTTAGATGCAAGGATTGTTGAGAATCTGGGGTCAGACACCAGAGAAGGCATGGAACCCCTTCATGTTAGATGCAAGGATTGTTTAGACTCTGGGGTCATACACCAGAGAAGGCACGGAACCCCTTCATGTTAGATGCAAGGATTGTTTAGACTCTGGGGTCAGACACCAGAGAAGGCAGAAACCCCTTCCTGTTAGATGGAAGGATTGTTGAGACGCTGGGGTCAGACACCAGAGAAGGCATGTACCCCTTCATGATAGATGCAAGGATTGTTGAGACTAAAGTCAGACAACAGAAAAGGCACGGAACCCCTTCCTGTTAGATGCAAACATTGTTGAGACTCTGGGGTCAGACACCAGAGAAGGTACGGAACCCCTTCATGTTAGATGCAAGGTTTGTTTAGACTCTGGGGTCAGACACCAGAGAAGGCACGGAACCCCTTCATGTTAGATGCAAGGATTGTTGAGACTCTGGGGTCAGACACCAGAGAACACACAGAACCCCTTAATGTCAGATGTAAGGATTGAGAGACTCCAGAATCAGGCACAGGTGTGAGGCACCAAAGCGGGCATGGAACCCCCTCATGTCAGATGCAAGATTGTTCAGACCCGGTGTCAGACACCAGAGAAGGCACAGAACCCCTTCATGATACATGCAAGGATTGTTGAGACTCTGGGGTTAGACACCGAGAAGGCACAGAACCCCTTCATGTTAGATGCAAGGATTGTTGAGACTCTGGGGTCAGACACCCGAGAAGGCACAGAACCCCTTCATGTTAAGTGCAAGGATTGTTTAGACTCTGGGGTCAGACACCAGAGAAGGCAGAAACCCCTTCCTGTTAGATGGAAGGATTGTTGAGACGCTGGGGTCAGACACCAGAGAAGGCATGTACCCCTTCATGATAGATGCAAGGATTGTTGAGACTAAAGTCAGACAACAGAAAAGGCACGGAACCCCTTCCTGTTAGATGCAAACATTGTTGAGACTCTGGGGTCAGACACCAGAGAAGGTACGGAACCCCTTCATGTTAGATGCAAGGTTTGTTTAGACTCTGGGGTCAGACACCAGAGAAGGCACGGAACCCCTTCATGTTAGATGCAAGGATTGTTGAGACTCTGGGGTCAGACACCAGAGAACACACAGAACCCCTTAATGTCAGATGTAAGGATTGAGAGACTCCAGAATCAGGCACAGGTGTGAGGCACCAAAGCGGGCATGGAACCCCCTCATGTCAGATGCAAGATTGTTCAGACCCGGTGTCAGACACCAGAGAAGGCACAGAACCCCTTCATGATACATGCAAGGATTGTTGAGACTCTGGGGTTAGACACCGAGAAGGCACAGAACCCCTTCATGTTAGATGCAAGGATTGTTGAGACTCTGGGGTCAGACACCCGAGAAGGCACAGAACCCCTTCATGTTAAGTGCAAGGATTGTTGAGACTCTGGTGTCAGACACCAGAGAAGGGACAGAACCCCTTCATGTCAGATGTAAGGATTGAGAGACTCCAGTTTCAGGCACAGGTGTGAGGTACCAGGGAAGGCATGGAACCCCTTCATGTTAGATGCAAGGATTGAGAAACTCCAGTATCAGTTACAGGTGTGAGGCACCAAAGCGGGCATGGAACTCCCTCGTGTCAGATGCAGGATTATTCAGACCCAGTGTCAGACACCAGAGTAGGCAGAAACCCCTTCATATCAGATGCAAGTATTATTATTACCCCAGTGTCAGCCACCAGAGGAGACACGGCACCCCTTCATGTCAGATGCAAGGACTGAGAGACCTCAGTGTCAAACACAGGTGTGAGGCACCAGGGAAGGCATGGAACCCCTTCATGTTAGATGCAAGGATTGTTGAGACTCTGGGGTCAGACACCAGAGAAGGCACGGAACCCCTTCCTGTTAGATGCAAGGTTTGTTGAAACTCTGGGGTCAGACACCAGAGAAGGCACGGAACCCCTTCATGTTAGATGCAAGGTTTGTTGAGACTCTGGGGTCAGACACCAGAAAAGGCACAGAACCCCTTCCTTTTAGATGCACGGATTGTTGAGACTCTGGGGTCAGACACCAGACAAGGCACGAAACCCCTTCATGTTAGATGCAGGGCCTGTTGACACTCTGGTGTCAGGCAGGTCCCTTGGTGCTGAGTAACAGATGTTCATTGTTACCTAACTCAATGGTACTCTTTTTATCGACCTCAGGTGGATGAAAGCATGAGTGAACACACCGGGTCAGACTCCAGAGAAGGCAGGAACCCCTTCATGATACATGCAAGGATTTTTGAGACTCTGGGGTCAGGCACCAGAGAAGGCATGGAACCCCTTCATGTCAAATGTAAGGATTGAGAGACTCCAGAATCAGGCACAGGTGTGAGGCACCAAAGCGGGCATGGAACCCCCTCATGTCAGATGCAAGATTGTTCAGACCCGGTGTCAGACTCCAGAGAAGGCAGGAACCCCTTCATGATACATGCAAGGATTTTTGAGACTCTGGGGTCAGGCACCAGAGAAGGCACGGAACCCCTTCATGTCAAATGTAAGGATTGAGAGACTCCAGTATCAGGCACAGGTGTGAGGTACCAGGGAAGGCATGGAACTCCTTCATGTTAAATGCAAGGATTGAGAAACCACAGTATCAGTTACAGGTGTGAGGCACCAAAGCGGGCATGGAACTCCCTCATGTCAGATGCAGGATTGTTCAGACCCCGTGTCAGACACCAGAGTAGGCAGAAACCCCCTTCATATCAGATGCAAGGATTACTATTACCCCAGTGTCAGACACCAGAGAAGACACATAACCCCTTCATGTCAGATGCAAGGACTGAGAGACCCCAGTGTCAGACACAGGTGTGAGGCACCAGGAAAGGCATAGAACCCCTTCATGTTAGATGCACGAATTCTTAGGACCCTAGTGTCAGACACAGGTGTAAGGACCTGGGGAAGGCATGGAACCCCTTCATGTCAGATATAGGATTGTGGAGACCCTGGTGTCAGACGCCACAGGAGGCGTGGGGCCCCTTCATGTCAGATGCAGGATTGTTCAGACCCCGGTGTCAGACACCAGAGGAGGCAGGAACCCCTTCATGTTAGATGAAGTATTGTTCAGACCCTGGTGTTAGACACCAGAGAGGACAAGAACCCCTTCATGTCAGGTGCAAGGACTGAGAGACCCCTGTGTCACACACTGGTGTGAGGCACCAGGTAAGGCATAGAAGCCTTTCAAGGCAGGTGCAAGGATCGTTGATACCCTGTAGTCAGAAACCAGAGTAGGTACGGAACCCCTTCATGTCAGATGCAGGACGGCTGAGACCCCAGTGTCTGGCACCAGGCGGGCACGGAACTGTTTCATGTTAGATGCCAGGATTTAGAAACATCAGTGTCAGACACAGGTGTGAGGCACCAAGGAAGGCAGGAACCCCTTCATGTCCAATGCAAGGATTCTTAAGAACCTGGAATCAGACACCAGAGAAAGCATGGAACCCCTTCAAGTCAGATGCAAGGACTGAGAGACCCCCGTGGCAGACACAGATGTGAGGCACTAGGGAAGGCATGTGTGAGAAGCTGGCCTGGTATATGATGTCCACTAATGTAAGTGGGCACACTGCACCAGTCCAGAGAACCCTTATGGTGATTTAAGAGGTCTTAGACAACCTGAGAAAGCTCTCTAAGTGGTAGCTGTGGAGAGTTGCCTTCGGGCTTAGTCCAGAAAGAGTGTAAAGCTGCTTGTTTTACCAGAATGTGATCTTATAATGTAGATGAAGTGAAAAAGAACCACACCAAGTATTTATAAAAATATGTATTTATTATATAATACTCTCTAGAATGTTTAAGTATCTCCAACACGGACATAAACACAATGCACACAATACTTCAGTTAGAAATGCAGTAAATAGCACGATATACAATGTGAACCCCAGGGGGGGACCAAACTATATATTAAAAAAGTGGTATCAGAACCACGACTCAAGTCAGGACGATGTCGAGAGGATGTTGAATTGCTGGGGACCCACAGAACCACCCAAGGTAAGTAAATAGGGACCCCGCGGAGAGCGTGTACAGTGTGAGAACACAACCGCGTGCTCTGTATGAGTATATGTGCAAGTCGCAGTTGGATTTTTAAAGATTAGGAACCCCTCCCAATGGACCCTGAAGAAACCCCTTGGAAGTCAGAAGGTTGAAGAGCCACCCCACCCGTGGATACCCTAGTACCCACATTACCTACACCAGGTGCATAGGGCTGAATTGGTGTTGGAAACCGCCGTCAAACCCAATGGAGGACTTCAGGTAAGTGCTGCTGCTGGAAGAGGAGAAAGTGTCCGTGGGAATCCAAACATGGATTCTTGAAGAGGAGTACCTGAAAGCAGAGGGGACAGAGTCTATGTCACTCTGAGTGACCAGGAGACTTGGAAGACAAATACCCTCCAATGTCGGGTGCTTCAGGGAAGATGACGATGACCTTGACTCTGCAGCTCCGAGGACCAATCGACGCTGAGGGCAACCAGGTGTCAGGTACAGTCGCCAGATTCCACAGGAGCGAAGATAAATACCCCCAACTTCCAAAAAGCAGCCCTCAAAGGGAAATAGTGAAACTCACTCTGAGACACTGCTCTCAAAAAGTATGGGGGAATATAACCAGGGAGTGTCCACCACTCTCCCCATAGGATGAAGAGGTCGTGTAGAAGGGCCGCCAGGAAACGCAGATGCTGAAAGGAAAAAACAGTAACTCCCAAATGAAGCTATATCACTCTAGAACAGATATATACATTGAGCTATGTACAGTATCGTGTTTTGCACTCACCCAATCTCGTGTAGTAGACTCCTTGAAGAAGGGAATCACCAAGTATCCTGGGTATTTCTTTTAAGACTGGCTAGAATGATGATATGTCATCTGTACCCTCATGGGAGGTCTCTGGTAGGGGAAACTATAAGCCACTTTCATTCATCATTCACCCAAGGAGAACTGAGACAGATGGACTACAAGGTAGAGAAAATAATAGGAACTAGAATAGTCAGCAACACTGACGGGCTTCAAGGACGAGGGTGGAGAAGTTCCGACCAGCCCTGCTAACAAAGCAGAACGGAGCAGCTACTTACTCCGTGAGGTGTGCCGTCCGGCTTCACAGGGAAGCTAAGAAGCGGAACAGCAACTCCCTCTTAGAAAGGAAGGGGCCCGAGATGTTTCGACCAGCCCTGCGTGACCAAGGCAGGACGGAGCAAACACACACTCGTCGAGGTGTGCCGTCTGGCCCCACAGGGAAGCGATGGGGCGGAACAGCTACTCCCTCAAGGAAGGGGAAGGCAGCACCACAAGCGGTGAGCCGCACAGAACAGGGTAAACAGCACTGCAAAAATGTGGCACGTAACAGGATATTTTGGGGAGGGAAATTGCAGCGAAGGAGGGGAGCTGCTGCTTCGAATTACCGCTACTCCACCAGGAGGAATTCGCCTCCAAGAAGGAAGTAGAGCCAGCAGAAATGCAGCGGAACACCAAGCCACGAAGACGCCAAGGAAGCAGCGTCTTGTCGGGAACAATGCGGAAGTGGGAGGGGGACGTGGTCACGGATCGTGTCAGTAAGCCAAGCGCCAGGCAACGTGAGAGGCGATCCTTTAGGGGGTTAAGGGAGTGTGTACAAAGTGCGTCCCCACAGGGTAGGGAGTGTTTACAAAGTGCGCCCCCACGGTTCGTGCCCTGACCCTGGACACAGCTCAAGGTTTCCTTCTTCCTCTAACCCTAATAGTATCCCCCCGCAAAGGCCTCCTCTCGGGGCGTGGTTTGTTAGGGTGAAGAGCATGAAATCTCCTAACTAACTGAGGAGCATGAATGTTTTCAATAGGTTCCAAGGATCTGTCCTCCGGGGGATAACCAACCCAATCTACGAGGTATTGTATTTTGCCTCTATGTCTCCTAGAATCCATGATTTTATGGACCTCATATTCTTCTTCTCCGTTTACCAGTACTGGGGGAGGAGGTTCTTCTGGTTGCAATGGAGGGACGTATCTTTTTAGCAAGGAACAGTGAAAAACTGGGTGTATTTTCATTTGAGGTGGGAGTATTAGTTTCAAGGTTACAGG
Source organism: Lissotriton helveticus (assembly GCF_964261635.1). Taxonomy (NCBI): domain Eukaryota; kingdom Metazoa; phylum Chordata; class Amphibia; order Caudata; family Salamandridae; genus Lissotriton; species Lissotriton helveticus. The sequence continues at coordinate 48,161,151 of NC_136073.1, forward strand.
GGAGACAAGTCTTTGGATCTGAAAGGGACCAATAAACCTGGGTTGCAATTTCTTGGGGCCTTCTAATCTCAAGTTTCGGGTAGATAACCATACCTTGTCTCCCTCCACATAAGTAGGTTCTAATCTTCTGTGTTGATCTGCCTGTTTCTTCATGGCTTCCTTGGCCTTGGCTAATTCTGTTTTAGCTTCCTCCCAGACTCTCTTGATATGGTTATGGTGCTCTTCAAGGGCCGGAATATTTTGTATTGTCGGATGGAAGTGAATAGGTAACATGCGAGGATGATATGCATAGTTAAAGAAGAAAGGAGAAACCTTGATGGAAGAGTGTGTGGTGTTATTGTATGCAAATTCTGCCAAGGGGAAGACTTACCCAATCAGCTGGAATCCCTGTCAAAAGGCATCTTAGGTATTGTTCCAAGGTTTGATTGGTTCTTTCGGTTTGCCCATCTGTCTGGGGATGGTAGGCTGTAGACAAACGATGGTCAATACCTAGTGCTGTACACATACCTCGCCAGAATTTCGACACAAACTGGGGTCCTCTATCAGAAATGATAACATAGGGTAAACCATGTAACCTCACGATTTGGTCTAGGAATACCTGTACTGACTCTTTAGCGGAGGGTATTTTCTTGAGGGGGATAAAATGAGCCATCTTAGATAACATGTCTACGACTACAAAAATAGTGGTAAAACCGTGACAAGGGGGAAGTTACGTAATAAAGTCCATGCTAAGGGAATGCCAGGGTTCAGGGGGAATGGCTATAGTTTTGAGGAGGCCAGTGGGAGCACAATGCAGCGCCTTTTGTCTAGCACAGATGGTACATGCTTGAACATATTTTCTTATAACTTGAGTAATGTTCTCCCACCAAAGCCAGCGTTGGCAGGTGTCGATGGTCTTGTTTATTCCTGGATGAACAGCCAATGAACTGTTGTGACACCATTCCATCACCTTCAATTGAAGGGGTACATGGGGTACATACAACTTGTTGTCATGATAGTATAGTCCCTGTTCGATGCTATTCATAGGGTCAAGTGTCCATGGTGTGTCTGGGAGTTTTTGGTATTGAGTTTGTAACTCTAAGAGAAAGTCAGGAGGGGTGTTGACTTCTGCTCCTACTATCTTGTGGGCAGGGATTATCAGATGGGGTTCTTCTGGTTCGAGGCATGTGGGCTGCTGAATTCATATCTTGTGCATAGATCGCCGCCTAGTGTTGGGTCCGGATGATTGCACATTGTTGTCCTGGAAGAGTCTTCAAAGTATCACGAGATAGGTGGCTCCTCCCCTGGACTACAGTGCGCAAAACATCAACTCCATCCCCAGATTGTTTTTTTCCGCCATTGGGTTTGGATGCATATTTGATCGCTCAAGTTCGGATTCAATAGAAAACTTTCTTTTTGGCCAAGAGGCCTTTACTATATCGTCGGTATTGTCTTGCGATCGGTGCCCAGTTCTGTTCCGGCTCAGTTCCCGAGTCGGACATCCAGAGGAGTCGCGTGGCTCTTCGGCGCTGACGGCCCGGTCGACGCCAGAGGCCTTATTCGATGAACCATCATGGAACGGAGTTCGTTTAAAAGGTGCCCCGTGTGCAACTCAAAGTATCCTCACATCGACGTCCACCCGGTGTGCAACAAGTGCCAGTCGCTGGATCACGATGAAGCCAACTGTATAGCTTGTTCTCGTTTCCGCTCCAAGAAGACGATTCGACTTCGGCGCGCAGCGCGCCAGGAGGCCCAGCAGACGGCACCTGACCCGGTGAACTTTTTCGATACCGAGGAAGAAGAGGCAGACGAGCAGGAAGTTCAAGAGCCGATGTCCAATCCAGCAGCGGAGATCGACTCCTGCTATGACGCTGATGTTGAAATACTCAATACTGAAGAAATCGTCGACGAGGTAGGAGACGACAATGGGGCCTATGGGGCCATGGAAGATAGCTCGAGCGAGGAGCTATGCCCAACGGTCGAAACCATTCCTAAGGCTCAGGTCGAGGGATCGTCACATGGCCTTACCCAAGATCTTAAACTGGGTTCTACAGCCTCGCCTCCGGGCCCGGCTTCGGACACTTCTAAGGAGCCAAAAATGGTGAAATCGAAACCGAAAGAGAAAGCATCGGTGTCTACGCAACAAAAAGCACTAGAGGCGCCATCGAAACCGAAAGTGCGTGTTGCTTTGGTCGGCTCGAAGTCCTCGGACCTAACGGCGCCGACAAAGCATAAGAATGTTGTCGACCCGGTGAGGTCGCTAAAGGGTGTCGAGCCGAAGACTGGGACACCGAAAACTCTGGTCAAGGTCGTCGACCCGAAGAAATCGGCGCGAGGACCATCGACACTGAAAAAGGACTCGGAGCTCCAAAGGTTGTCGATCCTGCGCGTCGGACGGACAAGGCCCAAAGCAATACAACCCTCGAGTCCGCGCCTGCCGGTGGCTCGAAGGAACCCGTCGAGTCGACGCAGCCGTCCGCCTCTTTCTCGAAGAAGGTGTCGGAATCGTTGAAGCGCATTACAGAGAAGGCTTCCACTGTCGGTCCAAAAGACACTTCCACGCCGAAGCCTCCCACCAAACCTCAAAAGTCGCCGGCGCCCATTCAGTTTACGCTGCCACCAAAGGTGGTGCCGAAGGCCTTCGCCCCTAAAACGGCCGTCGAAGGGTCCATGAAGGTGCCCACTGGGCCGAAGCCTACACCTGCGGTTGTGAGCGCGAAGCATCGACAACCCCCGCTCGAAGAGCAGTCGGAACAATTCATCGACGCCAACACGGGTAAACTTTCCATTTACAAAAGAAAGATCAACCCGGCACAGCCTATGGAGTCCTACACGATACCATTGAAGAACAAGCATTTGCAATGCAATGGTCTCGGCATCATTAAAGGTAGAGCTATTGGCATTGCTCATGACATTTCTTTTTTTTTCTTTAAATCATAAATAAATGGCATTGTCATTTACATTGCCAATACACAGCACTCTGCACTCAACAGCACACACCACTCTGCACTCACTACTCTGCACTCACTGCTCTGCACTCACTGCTCTGCACTCACTGCTCTGCACTCACTGCTCTGCACTCACTGCTCTGCACTCACTGCTCTGCACTCACTACTCTGCACTCACTACTCTGCACTCACTACTCTGCACTCACTACTCACTACTCTGCACTCACTACTCTGCACTCACTACTCTGCACTCACTACTCTGCACTCACTACTCTGCACTCACTACTCTGCACTCACTACTCTGCACTCACTACTCTGCACTCACTACTCACTACTCTGCACTCACTACTCACTACTCTGCACTCACTACTCTGCACTCACTACTCACTACTCTGCACTCACTACTCACTACTCTGCACTCACTACTCACTACTCTGCACTCACTACTGTGCACTCACTACTCACTACTCTGCACTCACTACTGTGCACTCACTACTCACTACTGTGCACTCACTACTCACTACTGTGCACTCACTACTCACTACTGTGCACTCACTACTCACTACTCACTACTCTGCACTCACTACTCTGCACTCACTACTCACTACACTGCACTCACTACTCTGCACTCTGCACTCACTACTCTGCACTCACTACTCTGCACTCACTACTCTGCACTCACTACTCACTACTCTGCACTCACTACTCACTACTCTGCACTCACTACTCACTACTCTGCACTCACTACTCACTACTCTGCACTCACTACTCTGCACTCACTACTCACTACTCTGCACTCACTACTCACTACTCTGCACTCACTACTCACTACTCTGCACTCACTACTCTGCACTCACTACTCTGCACTCACTACTCTGCACTCACTACTCTGCACTCACTACTCACTACTCTGCACTCACTACTCACTACTCTGCACTCACTACTCTGCACTCACTACTCACTACTGTGCACTCACTACTCACTACTCTGCACTCACTACTCACTACTGTGCACTCACTACTCACTACTGTGCACTCACTACTCACTACTGTGCACTCACTACTCACTACTGTGCACTCACTACTCACTACTCTGCACTCACTACTCTGCACTCACTACTCACTACTCTGCACTCACTACTCTGCACTCTGCACTCATTACTCTGCACTCACTACTCTGCACTCACTACTCTGCACTCACTACTCTGCACTCACTACTCTGCACTCACTACTTTGCACTCACTACTCTGCACTCACTACTCTGCACTCACTACTCACTACTCTGCACTCACTACTCACTACTCTGCACTCACTACTCTGCACTCACTACTCACTACTCTGCACTCACTACTCTGCACTCACTACTCACTACTCTGCACTCACTACTCACTACTCTGCACTCACTACTCACTACTGTGCACTCACTACTCTGCACTCCCTACTCTGCACTCACTACTGTGCACTCACTACTCTGCACTCACTACTCTGCACTCACTGCTCTGCACTCACTATTCTACACTCACTACTCACTACTCTGCACTCACTACTCACTACTCTGCACTCACTACTCACTACTCTGCACTCACTACTCACTACTCTGCACTCACTTGAGTCTTGAGTGGAATTTAGTGCACCAGGAAGTGCAAACGGGATTCTTGTGTGTCGATGGCTGTGTGATTCACTTTTTCATAATAAGCAGTTTTTTCGCAGCGCGATGAGAACAGCTGGGGGTTTGCCATTTAGTTTACAAAAACTCCTTTGCCAAAGTTAAGAAGTCGCCGATCTCTTCAATCAAGATTGCAGATATCCATGGCATTGCAGATAAAAAAAAGTAGACTGAGTGGTTAAAACACATAACTGTTGAATTGGAGAAGATGGTATTTGTCATAAGTGGAATAAGTCATCGCTCACTCTATTCTCTGCACTTCATAACAAGTAGAAGTGGAGAAATACGTGTTCTTTACAAAAGATGTGATTATGTGGAAAGAAAATCAATGTATTCGTCGATTATTTATTATTTGAAAGGCTAAGGATCGGCTGTGATTTATTATTAATTACTGTTCATTAAAATTTCCCATTGGCTATGTATGTTCTACACATGGTTTCACCTTCCATATTTCAGGAACACAAAAGGTTTCTTGGAATTGGAACAAGATCGGGTTACTGGTGTTATAAAGTCAACAGAGTGCGGGAGGTTTGCACTGGTGCTTTAAAAAAAAATTGCATAAGTTTCTTCATTTTGGAGCACGATGCCTTTGTTAATTCTATTTTTAAACAATAATACATTTGCTTACATATACACCTGTCCCTTTAGTCTAACTAAATATAATCTCTGATACCAATATGCCCGTGGTTATTATATATGTTTAAAGCCGCATTGCGTGTTGCTTGTCGGTCCATTAAACCAGCACGGCACTCCACTCTCTGCAATGGCCATGGCTGCGCTCGACAAACTTTTAAAATCAACTGTTTTACCATTTTTAAAAAAAAGTAATATTACTGCCAGTTTGGTCGTGATTGGGAAAACAAAAGCCGGTGCGCCCCCGACCCGCAGCAAGCGGCGTGACGTGAGTCTGATAAATACACTGCAAAACACATTCTCCTTTTCAGCAAGTAAAAATATGTGATAAAATATGTGTTTAGCTCCATAATGCTGACGGGTGCACTATTAACAAACAAGCTTTCCCTTTTGCAGTAAGTAAAACATTTATGATAAAAAATGTGTTTAGTACGAGGATACAAACCGAGCCGACACCGGCCCAGCAGACAGACGAGCTGCATGCGAAACCTATCGTGGGGCGGGACTGACAAAACGAAACCTATCGTGGGGCGGGACTTCCGTTTTGTGAAGCCCGCGCCCACGGACTGCCTGGAGGAGCACCGAGGGAGAGCCCCGCGGTCGGAGGCTGCACAAGTCCGGAGGGCCTTTGACCGGTGAGCGGGGCGGGGCGGGGGGGGGGGGAGAGAATGCCTGTATGTCTGCGTGTCCGGAGGGCCTTTGACCGGTGAGCGGGGCGGGGGGGGGGGGGGAGAATGCCTGTATGTCTGGGTGTGTGTGTGCGACGGCGGAGGCGACGGTGACGGCGGGGGAGGGGGGGGCCTCGGTGCACTTGTGTGTGTGCGTATGTGTCAGGGGGGGAGTCTCTGTATGTATGTATGTATGTATGTATGTGCGTGCATGGGCGCTTGTGTGTGTGTATGCGCATGCGTGTGTGGTGCTTGAGCTTCCCAGGAGACAGCGCCTGGCCACAGCGCGCGTTCCCGTTTCAAATCGGCTCCAGGGATGCGCGCGCCCCAAACTGTCTCCTGGGAAGCACACTCCCTAACATAAGATCTCGGCGGAGACGCGCTTCCGCGCGTCTTTAGCCGAGACCTAAAAAGAAGCCTTCCACGGATTCACCCGTTCTTGTCGAACCGATAGCTCCACGTGCCCAGAACACTGCTCCTATCTCGCCCACTTACTCAGATGTGGAGGCTGGGGTAGAGGACTATGATGAGTACAACTACCCTGTCGACACTGATCCTGAGGATCAACATGAACCATGGGCAGATGCTGCTGACCCAGGAGATCCACACACTGCCCCAGACACTCAGGTGTATAACGTAAAAACATCGCCTACTGAGGACTCAGCGGCATTTAATGCGCTTCTTGAAAGGGCAGCCAAAAATCACGATGTGCAGCTCCATGCTGACCCTATTGAAGTGGATTTTCTATTTGACACCTTTTCCACCTCTGAGAGGACTGTAAAGACTCTTCCAATGCTAAAGGGTGTCTTAAAACATGCTGCAGACATTTTTAAAGAGCCCACAAAAGCCAGGGTTATAAACCCCAGAATTGAGAATAAGTACAAGCCGGCGCCTGGGGACCCTACCTACATCAAGGGCCAGTTGCCGTTGGACTCTCTGGTTGTTTCCAATGCCCGGAAGAGGGCAAACTCACAAACTACTGGTGATGCTCCTCCCCCTGACAAGGAGTCTAAAGTGCTAGAAGCATCGGGTAAAAGGGTGGCGGCTCAAGCGGCCAATATCTGGCGCATTTCAAACACTCAGGCACTCCTAGCCAGATATGACAGGGCCCATTACGATACACTTGAGACCCTGTTACAACACTTGCCTGATGAATATAAGGAGGCAGCAGAGATGCTCATCCAGGAAGGGAAACTCATCTCAAATGCTTCTATTAAGTGTGCACTGGACGCAGCAGACACCGCGGCCAGGGCCATTAATACTAGTGTGATGTTACGGCGGCAGGCCTGGCTAAGAATGTCCGGGTTCAAGCCGGAGATACAAACCACCATCCTAAATCAGCCTGTCAACCCTGATCACTTATTTGGACCTAAGGTAGACACCACCCTGGAAAAAATCAAAAAGGACACTGAAACTGCGAAGTCTATGGGGGCTCTCCAGTCGCAGCAGTTCAGGGGTGGTTCTTTTCGTCGCTCAGGCAATAGAGGTGTTTCCAGAGGCCAGCTGTCCCAGCAGACACAGTACAATAAGGGTGGCGCGCAAACCACGAACACCAAACAAAGTAGAGGTGGCTATCGCGGAAACAGCGCCAAAGGCAGAGGTCGTGGAAACAACAGCTCCGCCACCAACAAACAGTGACGCCTTGTCACTGCCCCCCGACCATACAACACCGGTCGGGAGGAGACTCCAACAGTTCCTGCCGGTCTAGAAATCCATCACCACAGACAGGTGGGTCATAAAGCTTATCCAGTACGGTTATTGTCTGGAGTTAACATCCACTCCACCCAACATACCCCCAAAACACCGTCCTATGTCCACAGAGCATTTGCACTTATTGCAGCAGGAGGTACTCGTCATACTGCACAAAGGGGCAATCGAGCTCGTGCCGGTGGTAGAAAGAGGCATGGGAGTGTACTCCCTGTACTTCTTAATCCCAAAAAAGGACGGGTCCCTCAGACCCATACTGGACCTCAGACCCCTAAACCAGTACATTCTGTCAGAACACTTTCACATGCTAACACTGCAGCAGGTTCTTCCGTTGCTCAATCAGGGAGATTTCCTCGCAATATTAGATCTAAAGGATGCATATTTTCACATTCCGCTACATCCGTCACATAGAAAATACCTCAGATTCACCATTCAGAATCAGCATTACCAATTCAAAGTCAGAGCCCGGGTTTTCACAAAGTGCCTGGCGACAGTGGCTGCACACCTCAGGAGACAAAACGTTCACGTCTACCCTTACCTGGACGACTGGCTTGTCCAAGCACACTCGGCCCAGCAGTGCGCCGCCAACATGTCCCACACCATTCACCTTCTTCACAATCTGGGATTCTCACTGAATTATCCAAAGTCACGCCTTCAGCCCGCCCACGTACGGCAGTATCTGGGCGCAACAATAGACACTCTGGCAGCCACAGCACAGCCAAATTCAGTGAGGATCAACAGCATTCAATTGCTGATACAGAAATTCAGACCACAACACTCGCTTCCGGCATGAGTGTTCATGCAGTTGATAGGCATGATGGCCTCCTGCATCTTCATAGTCCCGCACGCGAGACTACATATGCATCCGCTTCAGGAGTGCTTAGCACGTCAGTGGACTCAGGCTCACGGACAGTTGAAAGACCTAGTGTTGGTAACCGGTCGTGCATACAACTCTCTGCATTGGTGGAATCCACACAACCTTTGCAAGGGACGACCATTCCAGGAGCCTGTGCCACAGATTATCCTGACGACAGATGCATCTCTCCAGGGTTGGGTAGCTCATGTACTCCACTACACAGTGCAGGGACTATGGACAACGCAGCAAAAGAAGATGCACATCAACCTCCTAGAGCTGATGGCTATCTTCCTGGCAATGAAAGCATTCAAGGTACATCTATGCAACAAGGTTGTGTTGATCCGGACGGACAACATGACGGCCATGTACTACATTCAAAAGCAGGGAGGTACACACTCTCCTCATCTGGCTCAGAGCATGTGGAAGTGGGCCATTCAAAGGAACAGCTTCCTCATGGCAGAACACCTCCCGGGCAAGGACAATCAGATGGCGGTCCTGCTCAGCAGGTACAGCCACCAGATGCACGAGTGGGAGCTACATCCATCAGTACTCCACCCGTACTTCCAGCAGTGGGGTCATCCAGAGATAGACCTGTTTGCCACAAAGGAAAACGCCAAATGCCAAAGCTTTGCCGCCAGGTTCCCGCACCCACAGTCGCAGGGCAATGCGATATGGATGAACTGGTCAGGCAAATGTGCGTACGCTTTTCCCCCAGCACCTCTAATACCGCTGGTGGCACGCAAGCTGAAGCAACACTCAATGACGCTCATCCTGGTTGCTCCAATGTGGGCACGCCAACCATGGTACACCACGTTTCTAGACCTTTCCGTGGTACCGCATCAAAGGCTGCGCCTCACTCCCAGGCTTTTGACGCAGAGCCATGGCGACATTCAGCACCCAGATCCGCAACAGCTAAACTTGGCGATCTGGCTCCTGAGGTCTAAGAATTTGGCTACCTCAACTTGCCTCCCGACTGCATGGATATCATACGAGAGGCACGGAAGCCCACCATCAGGGCATGCTATGCGGCTAAATGGAAGCGGTTTGTCATTTATTGTGCAGACCACAACATCAACTCGCTAGATGCGTCTACGCACAACATCATTTGTTATCTGTTACATCTTTACAAATGCAATCTGGCCTATGCTTCCATTCGGATTCATTTGTCCGCCATAGCGGCTTATCTCCAAAACAGGCAGCATCTCTCACTTTTCAGAGTGCCTGCCATTAAAGCCTTTCTAGAGGGGCTCAAACGTGTCATTCCTCCTCGAATCCCACCAGCTCCTGAATGGAACCTTAATGTGGTCCTCACCCGACTGATGGGTCCACCTTTTGAGCCTTTACATTCATGCGAGATTCAGTTCTTGACCTGGAAAGTGGCTTTCCTGATAGCAATTACATCACTGCGACGAGTTAGTGAACTCCAGGCACTAACTATCCAAGAGCCATTCATACAAATTCACTCCAACGGGGTGGTGCTGTGCACTTACCCTAAATTTCTTCCAAAGGTGGTTTCACAGTTCCATATCAATCAAACTATTGAACTGCCCGTGTTCTTCCAAAATCCTGAGTTAGTGGCGAAGAGGATGCTCCACACTCTTGACGTCTAAAGAGCTTTAATGTATTACATTGATAGAACCAAAGATTTTAGGAAGACGAAACAACTCTTTGTTGCCTTTTCAGCACAGCACAAAGGCAACCCCATTTCCAAAGCAGGTATAGCCAGGTGGATCGTTAGGTGTATTCAAATTTGCTATCACAAAGCAAAGCGCACTTTAACAATCCCACCAAGGGCCCACTCCACCCGCAAGTTGGGGGCCTCCATGGCTTTCCTTGGAAATATTCCTTTAGAAGACATCTGTAGAGCAGCCACATGGTCTACAACACACACATTTACAAAACACTACTGTGTAGATGTGCACTCCAAACAGCAGGCAGCTGTAGGGCAGGCTGTTCTAAAAACACTTTTTCAAACTGCTGCAGCTGGCACAGGCAGCCGCCGCTAATGGAGGGACTGCTATATATTCTATGCACAAGATATGAATTCAGCAGCCCACATGCCTCGAACCGAATATGCTACTTACCAGTATGCATCTGTTCTTGGCATGTAGGGCTGCTGACATTCATATCGCCCACCCTCCTCCCCGGCGCCTGTAGCGGCTGCAGCACTTGCAATTACTCTTAGCATGGTCATCACTCACAGTGTTACACTCCATCTTTGCCACAATGGTTAAAAACAATCTGGGGATGGAGTCGATGCCCATGCACACTGTAGTCCAGGGGAGGAGCCACCTATCTCGTGATACTTCGAAGACTCTTCCAGGACAACAATGTGCAATCATCCGGACTCAACACTAGGCGGCGATCTATGCACAAGATATGAATGTCAGCAGCCCTACATGCCAAGAACAGATGCATACTGGTAAGTAGCATATTCGTTTCCAGGAATGTGGAATACCCCAGTCGGGATAGGGCATCCGCTTTCCCCATGTTGAGGTCCAGGGCGATACGTGATTATAAAATCATATTCACTGAAAAAGGACACCCATCGCATTTGTCTAGGGGTGAGAGCTTTTGCAGATCTGAAAAACTGGAGGTTTTTGTGATCTGAGTAAATGGTAATTACATGAAGGGATCCCAGTAGATAATGCCTCCATTCTTGGAATGCCAGTTTGATGGCCAATAGTTCTCGTTCTCCCACCGTGTAGTTTCGCTCTGCAGGTAGCAAGGTTTTGGAAAAATAGGCTATAGGGTGCAGTTGTCCAGAGTCCCTATCTCGTTGGGATAAAACCCCACCCACTGCATATTGGGATGCATCTGTTTCCACAAAATACGGTAAGGCATTATCTGCGTGTTTGACAATAGGGGCAGAGGTGAATCTTTTCTTCAACTCACAAAATGCTTGTTCCGCCTCTTTAGTCCAACTAAAGACAACTCCCTTCTTTAACAGTCTTGTTATTGGTGCAATGGTTTCTGAAAAGTTAAGGATGAACCGACGATAAAAATTTGCAAAGCCAAGGAAGGACTGTACTTCCTTCACAGAATTGGGACTGGGCCAATGAATGAGAGCGTCTATTTTCTTGGGGTCCATTTGGATGCCTTCAGGGGTGATAATGAATCATAGGAAATCAATGTGGGTGGTGTGAAACGTGCTCTTATCAAGTTTGGCAAACAGCTGATGTTCTTGCAATTTGCCCAAGATTTTCCTGACATGGTCGATGTGTTCTTTTTCTGTTTGTGAATATATCAAAATGTCGTCAATATATACAATGACAAAGATATTCAAATACTCTCTGAAGATGTCATTAATAAAGTACTGAAAGGCGGCGGGTGCATTGCATAAGCCGAAAGGCATTACGCAGTACTCGTATAGTCCGAATTTTGTTCTGATTGCCGTCTTCCATTCATCCCCCTGTTTTACGCGAATCAGATGGTATGCCCATCTCAAATCTATTTTGGTAAAGATCTTAGCCCCTCTTACTTGGTCTAAAAGCACAGAAATGAGAGGGAGGGGGTACTTGTTCTTCACGGTGGCTTTGTTCAGAGCACGATAATCCAGGCAAGCTCTTAAACCCCCTTCCCGTTTATCTATAAAAAACAAAGGTGATGACACAGGGGAGGTGGAGTTCCTGATGAAACCTTTAGCCAACATGTCATCCAGGTACGTTTTTAAGTATTCTGTTTCCGGAGGGGTGAGAGCATAGATCCTACTGCACGGCAGTTCGGCCCCAGGAATCAAATCTATCCTGCAATCGTAATTGCGGTGGGGTGGCAGTTTTGTGGTCTCTGCTTCGTTAAATACGGACTGGAATTCTGTGTAATTGGTAGGAAGGGTCTCTGTGGCAACACAATACAAAGGAACTATTTCTTCCCGAGCTTTCTGATAACAATGTACCATACAGTATGAAGATTTAAGGGTTACAGTTCTGGTACTCCAATCGATTTGAGGATTGTGGAGTTGAAGCCATGGAACCCCAAGAATGGCACCAAAATTCGGAGCATCAATAAGGTCGAAAATGATCTGCTCTGAATGCCCGTTATCAAATACTAAGGTGAGCGGTGTAGTGTGATAAGAGATGAGCCCAGAGGTTAATTCAGAGCCAGCTACTGCTCTGATTGGTTCAGGATGGTCTTTGGCAAGAACAGGTAATCCTAGTCTTTTTGCCAGACAGATATCAAAAAAGTTTCCGGTGGCTCCGGGATCCAAAAGAAGAGACATTGTGTGTCGCCCAGTAGCGGAACATATCAAGGTAACAGTCAGGGTGAAGTGTTTTACCACTTTCGGAACGGTAGTTCTGGGTTTTGAGATCATAGAAGAATGCACCCTTGAAGATTCGATCCCGCCCATCTTCAAGGCCTCTAGTTTTCCGGATGCCTAGACCCACACACAGCTGTTCTCTTGGGTTCTTTAGGGCGAACGGGGCATTCTTTTGCATAATGCACTCCTTTCCCGCAGTATAAACACAGATTGTTTTTTCTGCGTTTCTCTTTCTCTTCAGCAGATAGGGGCCCTCTTAATGCCCCTATTTGCATGGGTTCAGAGGTGTCCTTACTGTCTTTCCTCTCTGAACGTACCACTAGGTATTTGGGAGTGAGTAAACGGGTTTTTTCGCCTTCCCTTTCGTGTAAGCGATGGTCTATCTTGACTGCCAACTCGATAAAGGATGCGCAATCTTCCGGTGGATTCACTATTTGGGACAATAGGTCCTTTAGTTCATCACACAATCCTCTATAGAATAATGAAGTTCTTTTTTCCTCGGGCAAGTGAGTCTCGGCCACTAATCTGTTGAAATTGGTAATATAAGTAAGGAGATCCTTGGACCCTTGTCTTAGATTGAGAAGGGCATTGTCGCTTGCCTGCATGTAAGTGTGTCTTGCGAATAGACTCCGCATTTTCTCTTGGAACAGCGTAAAGTTATACAATAAGGGGTCATTATTCTCCACTAAGGGGACAGCCCATTCAGAGGCATTGCCTGCTAAGTAGGATATAACAAACGCTACCTTAGCGGCGTCATCAGGGAATGCGGCGGCTTAACATAAAAATTGTAGCTGGCATTGGTTCATGAAGATGCCGTATTTCGAACTGTCTCCTGTGAATCTCTCAGGCACTGCTAGGGGAACGGGGCTAGGTGTGTGTACTGTCACTTGAACTGGAAGGGGAGTTTCTGGGTTTTCACTAGAGTTAGGTCCTAAAGTGGATGAGGGTAGAGAAAACCTAGCGGGTTGGATATAGTTCTTACGGGTCTTAGGAATGGTGCCTGGCTCTCTCAACTGCGTACTCTCTTGAGCTTTTAAGTGCATTACTTCATCTTGAAGTCTTTGATTCTCAAGTCTAAGTCTCCCTACTTCTGCCTGCATAGTCAAGTCAAGTCAAAAAGGCTTTATTTCGATAAAAAATTATCATAAAAGCAACACAGAAATCACAGTGCAACAATTAAAAGCAAACGTAAACGTTCAATAAAAATGCAACCTATTTAAAGAATTGTCAAAGCAGTACATTAGGTAATCAATATAAAAGAAAATTTAAACAAACAATATTAGCCTTTTAGTTCATTTAGTTTTTAGTTTTTCCAATTTGCAAGGCAGTTCATAAGACAGTTCTTCGAGCAGTGGATTAAAAATGAAATTAAACAGCCAATTTTAGCCTTTTAGCTCGAATGGACCAAGCCCATGATAAAAATTTGGCTATGGCACAAACATGGGTTGCACGGCTGTCCGACATTAGTATCCTGATTGCAGCCGCGTGGCTCCTAGTACCCAGCTGCCGGCATAAGTTTTTGAGCCAAACCCTCCTGGGTATTGTATACTCTCTGCACTCGAACATAAGATGTGCCAATGACTCTGGTTTGTCTAGGCATGCAGGGCAAAGCTCTGTAATTTGTACACGAGATTTCCAACGTGAAGTAAAAGAGTAGAGGGGAAGAGTTCCTATTCTAAATCTAAAATACAAAGCCCTGTCAAAAAGTTTTTCAATGATGTCGAGGTACACTTCCCGTTTAGGTTGATCTTTAAACTTCAGGAAGTCCTCCGTGAGTCTGCCCGTGGTGGTGCTTATGGTCCTCTGAGAAAGGATCCAGTCCCAATAGAGTTTCTTAAGAGCTAACTTCGGGGGTGAGGTTCTATTTGCCCATGCTTCATTCAAGCCCAAATTTGCTAGCAGCATCTTCATATCCCTCAACCATTTAATTTTATGCCACCCTGGTAGTGACATAATTTCTGCTAGGCCTTGCACATATCTGCTGAGTTCCTCCACACGCCACAGGCGTGCCCATAGCAATAGTGGACGAAATTTTGCGAGGTCATCAATTGGGCGGCAGCCTAGATCCAACATTAGCGGAACTGTGGGAGTGCCCTGCGGGAGAGACATAATCGCTCTACAAAATTTCCTCTCTGATCCTGGCAAAGCGTCAGTAATGGATGACCCCCAAAGTTCGGCCCCATAGAGAGCAGAACTGACCCCTTTGGCCGAATAAATCTCAAGGACTGTAGCTATTGGTCTTATTATACAGGAGCGTTGTTCTTTCAGAAGAGCTCCTGTGATCCTTTTATGAGATAACAGCATTTTGTCCAAGTGTGGGGTCCATTCCATTTTGTGAGAGAGGCGTATCCCAAGATAGTCGAAGACTTCTACCCTCTCCAAAAGTTCAGCGTTCAGGGTAGGAGGGCGGGCTTGTTTTTGGGAGGGTTCAGCACAAGGTATTTAGTTTTGCTTGTGTTGATTACCAGGCCTCGTTTGGTGCAAAAGGATTGGAAGTTGTCTAGGAGCCTTTGGAGTCCTATGGGGGTTTTGGAGATTAAAAGCGTATCGTCCGCGAACAGGAGGGTTGGTATACGTTCGCCAGCCAGGGATGGTTCATCTGAGGGATGTTTCCGAAGATGCTCAACCACCCCATTGATGTAAAGGGAAAAAAGGGTGGGAGCTAACACACATCCCTGGCGGACACCTCTCTCAACCGGGATACTATTTGTTTTTTCCCCCCCAGGGCCCCACCTAACCTGAGTAAAATTATCTTGATGCAACCTAACAAGTAGGGATAGCAAGTAGTGGGGCAACCCCATATCAGCCAGTACGGTCCAAAGGGTCTCCCTGGGTACAAGGTCAAAGGCAGTCTTTAAATCGATGAACGCGAGATAAAGACTGCCCTTGCCTATGACCACAACTTTCCAATACACCATCATGAGTCTAAAGGCTTGTTCAACTGTCCCGGTACCCGCTCTAAAGCCCGCCTGATAGTCAGAAAGGATTTTATTTTCTTCTATCCAGTTTGAAATTCTGACCAGCAGAACCTTGCCGACTACTTTTTGACTAATATCTAACAGGCTGATGGGCCTATAATTAGATGGGTCATCTCTGGGGCCTTTTTTATAAATAGGGACCACCTCAGCCCCTTTCCATGAGGAGGGGATAGGGGCGCCCCTACAGATAGCAACGAGTAGGGAGTGGATCAGTTTCCCCCACTTCATAATATCAGATTTCAAGAGGTCGCCAGGGATACCGTCCGGACCAGCCGCTTTTTGGGGAATAATAGTGCTTATTGCGTAGTCCACTTCCTTAGTTGTAAAATCAAAGTCATTAGGCTGAACGTCCCAAATTGGGGTGAACAATGGTGGAGCCACCAGCCCTCCATCAGGATCACAAAGAGCAGTAGGAGTGAGATGATCGTCTTGACGGGTATATAGCTTTGAGAAGTGTTTGACCCACGCCTGACTTGGGATGTTACAAGTTATCAGGTCACTATCTGGCCTATTACGAGCTCTTATAGTATCCCAAAACCATTTAGAGTCTTTCTTAGAGCTAGCTTCTTTAAGGGTAGACCAATAGGCCTCTTCCCACTCCTTTTTTGCTAGCCCCAGTGTTCTCTTGTGTTCTTTCCTGGCTATCTGTATTAGGGGTTGGGACTTGCCCTTAACGGCCTCAATTAGCCTAGTCTTAGCTTTCCTGCATGCTACAGTGTACCAATCATGTATCCCTTTAGATTTGTTCTGGGACATATTCTTCCCTGTAGTACCCTTTACCCAAAAAACTTCTCCTATAGCCTTTGCAGCTGCCTCAAAAATGGGTGTTGCCCTATCTGCTACCGTGGCTAAATCAATAGTATTGATCTCTGCTTGTGAGGCTATGAGGACCTCTTCTATGGTAGAAAGTTTGTCAGCATTGCTGGCAACTTTGTTCCACTTTAGGCGTCTTCCACAGGAGGAGACAGTGACCCTATGTTTGCATTTGGGTGGTGCTAACAATGCTCCATTAATCCAGGGATTCGTGATGATTAAGGAAAGCGAATTATGGTCGCTCTCCACAGTCGGTGTAATTACCATATCTTCAACCGAACTCCAGAGCCCCAAGTCCAACAGAATATAGTCAATCCTCGAGGTGTGACCAACCCTGTTGAACGTTGGAGCGCCCATCCGGTCCGAAGATGTACGGCCATTAGTGGCTCTTAACCCAAACTCCAAGGTCAGTGCATTTAACTGCACTGCACTACGGGTCCAACGTTTAATCGGAGGGGTGGAGAGTGTGGGAATACCCCATCTGCTATCTTCCTCACCTAGGTCAGGGATTCCATCCAGGGGAAGTGGCTCATATGTGCAGTTAAAATCGCCTGCTACTAGGGTATGGTCAGCTTCTTTATAATCCCTAAGCTGCACCTCAAGATCGGATATTACAGATGAGGTGCACCCATTTTTAGTGCCTCTAGCGTAGACGTTGTAAAGATCTAAGGTCAAACCTCTACGGTGATTAGACAGAGAAATACCCAAAATGTCTGGGTTATTTGTCTGCTTAGAGGTTATCCGGCAGTTGAGGGAGTTGCTTACCCAAATAATAAGCCCTCCCGAAGGACGCCCCTTCCCTTGCCTGGGTTTTTCTGCTGGAACAAAATAGGTGACAAACCCAACTCGGTGGAGTGGCTCAGTGCTCCAGGTCTCCTGAAACACACATATCTTGTGTGCTTCAACCAAATCACTCCACTCAGGGAGACCTAATTTCCTGTGAATCCCCGCGAGATTCCAACTGAGAATTTTTATTTTGTCCTTAATGGTTTCTCCTCTAGTACCCATAATATCTCTAGGGTTATGGGGATCTACACTGTCTCTATCTAGAGCAAAAGGCATTGACTTGGTCAGGCTGGTAACCGCCACAGTTGGGGGATTAGGGCATAAGGGGTGAGATGTGACCGAAGAAGCCTCCTCCTCACCCCTATTAATATCGAGATGTGTGGAGGAAGCTTCGTCAGAGTTGAGTCAATCAACCTCATCCAGCGCACAGAATCTATTCCAGTGGGCAAACTGGGAAACAAAGGGGTCGAATGGAGGAGGTAGTCCATGCCATGGTTGCTGCCACTGATGAGTAGTATGATGTGGAGCATGCGTATACTCTCTATTAATTGGGAAGCTGAATCTAGGGGGATTTTGTCTTGGGGGCATAGGTAAGAAATAAGACAAGGGAAGTGGATTAATTTGAGTAGCAGGTCCACTACAGGGTGTATTACATATATAATTCACTGCCCCTGTGTCCCTGAGATTAACAGTAATAACATCCCCTGCTATGGTCTTGGTATTCCTGCCCACCCACTCTCCTCTACGTACAGCAAGAATTTCACCACTCATATGGATGGGTAGAGGTTTGTGCAACTGAAGCCACTGGGCACATTTGTTTCTCAGTTCAACAAAAGTTTCTCTTCTACCCTCCTTCAGTGGTGGTACACCCGTCAAAACAACCACAAAGGGAGAAACTTCCGGCGGTAAGTTGATTGTTTTAAAACGAGCCAACCTTGTCTTTGGTTCCTGAGTCTTATTTGAGGAAGAGGTTGATGTTGGGTTAACATCCAAACCATTAGATCCCTTTGCTGGTTGATTGCTCACTTTTTTTGAGCCAGAGGATGTTTGCATCTCCGGGGTAGGACCAGTCACACTAGGGGTTGGGGGAGATACAACAGATTTACCCCCTGTTTGAATCGAATGCTGTGTTGCTGTTCCTAGGTTATCTGAAGAGATTTTGGCCTTAGTGGGAGGATCTCTCGAAGGCTTGCTACCAGATGTATTTTCCAGAGGCACATCTTTTGTGTTCCCGTGCGTCTGTGTAGGCACATTCCCACTAGCCATATTAGCCCATTTTGAATTGATTAGCGACGTCAGTCTATCAATTTTGGATATTAAGGGCTTAATTTGAGCCGCTATCGTAGCTTCAAGGTCCGATTTTAGATCTATTACCATATTTTCGACCCAGCAAGGTATGCCTGATGCAGAGTTAGGGGTAGGTGAAACAAGGTTGTGATTCCTAATTTTAGTTTTAGGCTTTTCCTTAATCTTAAACGCGTTCTTAGCAGAACCTGAGTTCCCTGATTCTGATAATACAGGAATAGCTCCTACCCTTGATACTTGGGGATGTTTATCTGCAATTAGCTCTGACTTTTCAGATGATTGGCAGGCTTCTAGGTCTGGAGTGGCCTCAAGATCAACGTATGACGGGTCAGAGTCTGAATGAGTTACCGATAGGTCGACTGCGTTTGGGACTGTGTATGTGCCAGCAGCAGGCGAAGGTAAAGGGAGGGAGCAATTAATTAGGGGTTGCTGGATGGGTGAACTTGCAGTTGCTAAAAGGCCCAGGGACGAGCGTTTGGCATTCATAAGGTCCAAAGATACTCTTTTTTCCAATAGAATAATGCTATGGTCAATTGTCTCATTTACCCGGGAAATAAACTGTTCTATAGGCCCAATGACCTGTGCTACAGCCATTGCTTTTTCAGTATTACTTCTAGTTCTACCATGCATGGTAGACATTTATGGAGGCCTATGCACTGAGTAGTACCAGTAATGTCAGTTGAAACCAAGGGGGGTGGCCCGGTCCGGTCTCTACCGGGCACTAACGGGCAACAACGGGCCCGCCCTTTGCCCGGGCTTCGCCCCGGGCTGCGACCCGCGCGCGTCCCGCGATGCGCGTTAATGCCCTTGGTTAAGTTCCTGAAAAGTGAGAGGGGGCGTGGCACTGTGAGGGGGCGCGGCTCACGCGGGAAGAGGCAACAGCTGATGGAATTGAACGCTGAGCCTCGCAGTCCCGGGGCCGCGCCTCTCGTCTCCTCTGCGGCCTCGCCGGTGATTTTCCTCCTCTTCACGAAGGGCACAAGGGCTGGAACACTGGAGGGATAACAAGCTACTCCTGTAGCATCAGGCAAGAGTTTGTGGTAAGAACCTCAAGGCGAGCGGCACCCGCGAAGCGGGGGCCGCAAGAGGTTATGAGTAGTTTGGTGGGGGCGTGGCACTGGGAGGGGGCGCGGCTCACGCGGGAAGAGGCAACAGCTGATGGAATTGAACGCTGAGCCTCGCAGTCCCGGGGCCGCGCCTCTCGTCTCCTCTGCGGCCTCGCCGGTGATTTTCCTCCTCTTCACGAAGGGCACAAGGGCTGGAACACTGGAGGGATAACAAGCTACTCCTGTAGCGTCAGGCAAGAGTTTGTGGTAAGAACCTCAAGGCGAGCGGCACCCGCGAAGCGGGGGCCGCAAGAGGTTATGAGTAGTTTGGTGGGGGCGTGGCACTGGGAGGGGGCGCGGCTCACGGGGGAAGAGGCAACAGCTGATGGAATTGAACGCTGAGCCTCGCAGTCCTGGGGCCGCGCCTCTCGTCTCCTCTGCGGCCTCGCCGGTGATTTTCCTCCTCTTCACGAAGGGCACAAGGGCTGGAACACTGGAGGGATAACAAGCTACTCCTGTAGCGTCAGGCAAGAGTTTGTGGTAAGAACCTCAAGGCGAGCGGCACCCACGAAGCGGGGGCCGCAAGAGGTTATGAGTAGTTTGGTGGGGGCGTGGCACTGGGAGGGGGAGCGGCTCACGCGGGAAGAGGCAACAGCTGATGGAATTGAACGCTGAGCCTCGCAGTCCCGGGGCCGCGCCTCTCGTCTCCTCTGCGGCCTCGCCGGTGATTTTCCTCCTCTTCACGAAGGGCACAAGGGCTGGAACACTGGAGGGATAATAAGTTACTCCTGTAGCGTCAGGCAAGAGTTTGTGGTAAGAACCTCAAGGCGAGCGGCATAGTCATTAACATAGCGGATAGCTCGTCTACTCTGGATGTCTGAGTGCCGGTATGGAAATCCTGTTCCATACTTGCACCTTCAGTATTCATCTTCGCTTGGGTGAAAAGAGTACGTGGGCTTGGCTTTCTGTCAGGTACAGTCGCCAGATTCCACAGGAGCGAAGATAAATACCCCCAACTTCCAAAAAGCAGCCCTCAAAGGGAAATAGTGAAACTCACTCTGAGACACTGCTCTCAAAAAGTATGGGGGAATATAACCAGGGAGTGTCACCACTCTCCCCATAGGATGAAGAGGTCGTGTACAAGGGCAGCCAGGAAACGCAGATGCTGAAAGGAAAAAACAGTAACTCCCAAATAAAGCTATATCACTCTAGAACAGATATATACATTGAGCTGTGTACAGTATCGTGTTTTGCACTCACCCAATCTCGTGTAGTAGACTTCTTGAAGAAGGGAATCACCAAGTATCCTGGGTATTTCTTTTAAGACTGGCTAGAATGATGATATGTCATCTGTACCCTCATGGGAGGTCTCTGGCAGGGGAAACTATAAGCCACTTTCATTCATCATTCACCCAAGGAGAACTGAGACAGATGGACTACAAGGTAGAGAAAATAATAAGAACTAGAATAGTCAGCAACACTGACGGGCTTCAAGGACGAGGGTGGAGAAGTTCCGACCAGCCCTGCTAACAAAGCAGAACGGAGCAGCTACTTACTCCGTGAGGTGTGCCGTCCGGCTTCACAGGGAAGCTAAGAAGCGGAACAGCAACTCCCTCTTACAAAGGAAGGGGCCCGATGTGTTTCGACCAGCCCTGCGTGATCAAGGCAGGACGGAGCAAACACACACTCGGCGAGGTGTGCCGTCCGGCCCCACAGGGAAGCGATGGGGCGGAACAGCTACTCCCTCAAGGAAGGGGAAGGCAGTACCACAAGCGGTGAGCCGCACAGAACCGGGTAAACAGCACTGCAAAAATGTGGCACGTAACAGGATATGTTGGGGAGGGAAATTGCAGCGAAGGAGGGGAGCTGCTGCTTCGAATTACCGCTACTCCACCAGGAGGAATTCGCCACCAAGAAGGAAGCAGAGCCAGCAGAAATGCAGCGGAACACCAAGCCACGAAGACGCCAAGGAAGCAGCGTCTTGTCAGGAACTATGCGAAAGTGGGAGGGGGCGTGGTCACGGATCATGTCAGTAAGCCAAGCGTCAGGCAACGTGAGAGGCGATCCTTTAGGGGGTTAAGGGAGTGTGTACAAAGTGCGTCCCCACAGGGTAGGGAGTGTTTACAAAGTGCACCCCCACGGTTCGTGCCCTGACCCTGGACACAGCTCAAGGTTTCCTTCTTCCTCTAACCCTAACACCAGGACCCATATATGAGCTGTCCCACAAAGGATGTCGAGTGCTGAGGGGTCGGTGTCTGGCGGGAGCACCAATAAGCCTTGGCAAATGCAGCACACGTAGGAAGTCAAGAAGGTGCAAAGTTGGGACCAGCAAGGTCAAGGGGACTCACCACAAGCAGGGGAGTCAGGGCAGGCCCCATGCAATCATGGGAGCCCACAGGAGTCAAAGGTGACCCTCAAATGGACCCACAGGCCGGAGGCACTAGAGTCGCGAGAGAACCTCGAGCAGCTCACCAAAGGAGCAGGCAGCAGTGCCCACCGGGCAGTATGGCTGAAGATCTTGGTGGAAGAAATTGCCGGAGGTTGGGGCTACTTGGAGCCCAATACACTTGTCGCAAAGTTACAAATAAGAATTTGAACTTGCAAAAGGACGAGGTGCACAAGGGTTCAGTTAATGCAGCCCCCACGAGGGATACAGGCCTCAAACTCGGTGAGAGGACAGCTCAGGCCTCGAGGGACATAGGAAACCACCACCTATGTTGTTGAACCCTTCGGGGTCCACAGGAGCTTGGGATCATCAGACTGGTCATCAGTGTTGAGGTACCTGCAAATGCAGGGAAGGAACTCCTTCACTTCAAGGGAGATTCCTTCAAGTGTCTTGGATGCTCCACAGGTCAGGCACGGATCCTGTATGGTGCACAGGCACAGACGATGCTGCAAACTGGAAGGGAGAGTACGTCCAGACCAAGCGAAGTCCATGGTGCCCAGACGGTAGAAGTGCAGTGGTGTCAGTTCTGAATTTTATCCCACGACAAATCTAGGGACCTACACCCAGGTAAGCCCTTAAGTACCCTAGAGAAAGAGTTGGGAAGATTCTGGGGACCATCCCTGGGGAGGGTCTGGTCAGGGGGAGGTTACTCCCATGTCCTTTGTCCAGTTTCGCGCCAGAGCGGAAGCCAACGGCTCCCAGAGCTGGTTTGAGCTGGACTATGCACAGGGACACCAAATGTGCCCCTCATGCAGACTTTCTGGCGCTAGCAAGCGCACCCACCCGGTCCCAATACACTAAATCTTTATCTGAGAAGTGGTCACACCTCTCTGTGACAGGATGCCTATTGTTCTACCTTCCTCTGCTCAAGCTTGGCTCAGCAGCAGGAGGGCAGAAATGTGTCTCTGGTCGGCAGCAACCATTTTGTGTTGTGCGAGACTAGAAGGTTGGCACCGGGAACACTGAGAGCCTAACAGAGGGCTCTTCCAATGCTTGGAATCATACTTCCACACCGTTTACAGTGTGGGTGTATGATTCTAACTCGTTTGATACCAAACATGATGAGATTTGTTGCAGCCGTTTTCGAGATGGTCATCGCGTAATTACGCAATGCCCCTCTATATAGTATATGGCTGCTTCACTGACAACCCGAGAGAATGGACTCTGAAGACTGGAGGGGTGTGCTGCTCTTGCAGGGGCACCCTCTCACTTAGAACCAAACACCTTGCCTTCCGGATTGCAAAGTCCTGCTATAGGGGTGACTAATAGGTTTTAAGTGTAGTGACCCAAGATATAGTAAACCTATACCTTTAGTAAGTGGTGTAAGCACCAACTTTCACAGGCCTCAATGGCAAGCCTGTAGTTCCCGTTTGAATGGTCTCTCATGGGTTGCACAATACATGCTGCAGCCCATGGGAGACCTCTGGGGTACCTATGCCCTGGGTACATGGGTACCATATACTAGGGGCTTACAAAGATACCCCAGTATCCAATCTGGGATATACTTAAGTACTGAACACAACAATTTAGGGATAAAACAGATAGACTGGGGGTCTGATTAGCAGGATCCCAATCAGAATAGTCAAAAACAGCATCACATCAAGCAACAAGCATTTACAATGCAATGGTCTCTGCATTATTAAAGATAGAGCTATTGGCATTGCTCATTTTTTAAATTTTTTTTTGTTAAATCATAAATAAATGGCATTGTCATTTACATTGCCAATAGCTTAATCGATTGCATATGCGAGACCTATTGCATTAGCACCCACACACAGAGTAAGTAGTAGAGTAGTAGAGTGAGTTGTTGATAGTGAGTAGGAGACAGTTATTAGTAAAAAGAGTATTAGAGAGCGAGTAGTAAAAAGTGAGAGTGAGTATTATATAGTGAGAGAGTGAGTAGTTAAAAGTCCTAGAGACACACACATTTACATGCAAAGTGGGGGGGGGGGTTTGACGCAGCAGCCAGAGCTGCCCACTCAGGAGCTGGGTGTCCGTGTTCAAATCTCAGAGCAACATCCTGTGATTTTGGGCAAATCGCCTAATGTCCCTGTGCCCATGGACAGCGACTGGATATCCTCACGGGTGATATGCTGCGTTATATAACTCTACAAATTCAGACCCCGGTGTCAGACTCCAGAGGAGGCAGAAACCCCTTCATGTCATATGCAAGGATTCGTAGGACCCTGGTGCCAGACACCAGAGGACGCATGAAACCCCTTCATGTCAGATGTAAGTACGGAGAGACCCCAGTGTCAGAGACAGGTGTGAGGTACCAGGGAAGGCATGGAACCCCTTAATGTTAAATGCAGGATTGTTCAGACCTTGGTTTCAGACACCAGAGGAGACATGGAATCCCTTCATGTTAGATGCAGGATTGCTGAGACCACGGTGTAAAATACATGGGAAGGCATCGAAGCCCTTTCATGTTCGATGCAAGGATTGTATGAGACCCCAGAGTCAGGCACCACCGCGGGGAAGGAACCCCTTCATGTCAGATGCCAGTATTGAGAAACCCTAGTGTCAGACACAGGTGTGAGGCTCCATGGAACCCCTTCATGTTAGATGCATAGATTGCTGAGACCCCTGTGTCTGACACCAGGAAAGGCATTGAAGCCCTTCATGTTAGATGCCATGATTGTTGAGACCCCAGTGTCAGACACCAGGGAAGGCATTGAATCCCTTCATGTTAGATGCCATTATTGTTGAGACCCCAGTGTCAGACACCAGGGAAGGCATGGAACCCTTTCATGTTAGATGTAAGGCTTGTTGAGACCCCAGAGTCAGGCACCAACGCGGGCATGGAACCCCTTCATGTCAGATGCCAGTATTGAGAAACCCCAGTGTCAGACACAGGTGTGAGGCTCCAGGGAAGGCATAGAACCCCTTCATGTTAGAGGCAAAGATTGCTGAGACCCCTGTGTTGGACACCAGGAAAGGCATTGAAGCCCTTCATGTTAGATACCATGATTGTTGAGACCCCAGAGTCCAGTACCAGAGAAGACATGGAACTCTTTCATGATAGATGCCAGGATTGTTGAGACCCCGGTGTCAAACAACAGATGAGGCATGGAACCCCTTCATTTCATTTCATTTCATTTCCTTCTTTATTTCGGAGTTGTACACCATAAAAGAACAAGCACATATAAATGCAAACAATGCTAAAACAGTTAAGAAAAGCTAAAAGTCAGAATAAAAACACTTTTGAATTAAAAATACATTTGGAATTTAACACAGTGAGAAGGTTAATCACATAGCTTAGTCAATGGTTAAAGTTTGAGAAAATTCATCCCAGCCCACCCCATGGAACTTAAAAAGCGTGATACCGAATAGACAATAAAAAGTTCAGTATTATATTTTAGGAGCCTGAATGCTTCTTTACAGTGTTGTGCCAAGGTTCCTACACAACTGGAACAACCATCTGTGTCTAATGTTGCGGTAACCCTGGCAAAAGAAGAATACATGGAGTTCAGACTCCTCTCCAGTGCTACATTCAGGACACTCCAATATAATACCACTGGTCCATTTGTTGGTGATGGAACGCAAAGGGAGGCAGCCATGCCGAAACTGCACATACAGTTTCCTGGCTAATGCCGGTCAAATTTCATCTAGGCATGGCTCAATGTTATACATAGCCTTCACATTCCAAAATGTTGATGTAAGAGATCCAGTGGTAGAATCCTCTTGGAGTTTATCGAGTTTGCGCGGCCTATAGCTCAGATGCAAGGACTGTGAGACCCCAGTGTCAGACACAGATGTGAGGCATCAGGGAAGACAAGGAACCCACATCAGGAATGTCAAGACTAAATTCAATACGCACTGAGGCCTGATGAAAGGTGTAGGTAGGAACAAATGCTGTAAACCTTTAAAAAAACACTTGACAACAGGTGATTTAAGTAAGGAAGGCAGATCCGGCAACTTCAGTAAAGCTGCAAGAGAAGACAAGTATTCCTTAACTGCGTCCAAATAAAGTACTTGCCTTGAACATTCTCCAGTCCTTATTTCATCAATGGTTGCTGTCGTGGGCTTTTTCAAGTGAATACCATAGATTTCTTCATGATTAAGATCAATTTTCTCTCGTCCCACTTCTTATAACTATGTGTAAGCCTCATAGTTCAAAGAGCAAGTTACATATCTTTGTTATCGCTCTGGTGGTGTATATCTCTAGATTTGTGACTTTCTTAGATGGAAAAAGAGCCCAGTTAACAGAACATGTCGGTGGGTGTGCCGATGAGGAATCTGTGGTTAGATAGAGTATCCACCAGACTGAGTGTTACAGAACATAAATGGGTTGATACCAAAGCAATACCTCCCAATAAAATAAAAAAAAGTCCTGCAGGACCGAGTGGGCAAAGTGCCCTTCTCGACTAAAATTGGGTGTCCAAGTAGTAGTGCTTTGTGAACATATGAACTAATGCCCATATAGCAGCCTGGCAGAGGTCCAGGACAGGCTCTCCAGAGTCCAACCCAGTAGTAGCAGCCTTGGCTTGAGTGCATTGAGCCACACACCTGCTAGAGGCTGCTGCTTAGCCGCTGCATAGCAGATTTTGATGCAGCAAATGATCCAGTCGGAGACTGCCCATTTCTATATTTACTTGCCTTGTTTACCGCTGCAAATCCAACAAAGAGCTAGTCGTCTATGTGATGTTTCTTGGCACGATCAATGTAAAAATTTAGGGCTCTTTTACAGTCCAGCCGATGGAGTCTCTTCTCCTTCTTAGAGGGGTATGGTGGGGAAAAGAATACCAGGAGAGTGATTGATTGCCCAAAGTGAAAAGGAATTACCACTTTCATTAGAAAAGACGCTCTCATCCTTAGCACCAGGTTGTCTGTAAAGAATGTCATTTACAGTCGTTTGAGAGAGAGAGGTTGTAGTGCACTCCCACACTGCACTGATATTAAACAATGAGGAGACTGCCATGGACAGCTGCTTAGCAGTTTCAAAGGAGAACACATCAGGAAAGTCGAGACTAAATTCAATACGCACTGAGGCCTGATGAAAGGTGTAGGTAGGAACAAATGTGCAAACCTTTAAAAAAACACATGACAACAGGTGATTTAGGTAAGGAAGGCAGATCTGGCAACTGCAATACAGTTGAAAGAGCAGACATGTATCCCTTTACTGCGTCCAAATCAAGTACTGCTGGGCTAAAGTCAAACAAAAATGCAATACTGTGGATAGTTTGACTCGTAGTGATTCAGTCTGCTTAGTCAAAACTATTGCCAACATGCACTCAGATTTAGATAGGAATCAACGTTCCTCAAATGTTATTACAGTGTGCTTCAACCACCGGCGCCGTGTCAATTGGCGTTGATATGCTGAATGCTAACAAGTGTGCAGGAGGGAGAACCCTTCTTGCTGGTGGGAGCACAATTAACAATACCATGAGGTATCAACAAGTTCAAACTGGTGTATCTGGGAATTAACACTCTTCAAACAAATTTTGAATCCAACTTTTGGATGTTTTAATGTTCATTCGATGCATTTGTCAAGCATGCAATATCCTTCATGATTAACCATCCAAAATCCAATTGATCACATATTCATAAACCCAATGCATTTCGGGTCGTCCATTGACCCTTCATCAGGGGTCACTCAATAAGTTATGAAATATGAAAATGGAAACAGGACACTGTTCATCATACAGTCCACATCAAAACAAAATGTATAAATGGTCAAGAGACCTTCACATGTCCAATGGAAGAATTCCTTGTGCTCAGTGAAACATATCCATGAAACGTGCCCCATGAGAACTCCTTTATACCGGTACCAAACTAGTGAATATGTGACATCAAAGGTCGTGATATTGTACAAGTAACGTGCTGGCGTTCAGAAATGGCATTGTTACTAAAAAAGTGACCCGAACTAAAATGTGCGCGGATGTGTGACATGCTGGTTGTTAGACTTGGCACTTTGGCGTGGGTCTCCCTTCCATTTTTGCTGTTGCCTCGTATTTTTGCTGGTGTTAGATGCTTTGGGCAAGGTGCCACTGCTGTCCAGTGCCACAGTGCAAGTGCTCCCTATTGTAAATTGATGTATGGATTAGTGATTCCATGATTGGCTGATTTAGTTTACTAGTCAGACCCTAGTACAGTGCACTGAGTGTGCCCAGAGCTTGTAAACCAAATGCTGCTAGTGGGTTTGCAGTACTGGTTGTGCCACCCACAGAAGCAGCCTGTAAAAGTGTTTCTCAGGTCTGCCATTGCAGCGCCTGTGTGCAGTCTGGTACTGCCATGTTAATTGGGCAAGTGCACCCACTTGCCAGTCCCTAAACCTTCCGATTTCTTCATATCAGACACCCCTATGGTAGGCCCAAGGGCAGGGTACATTGTTATGTACAAGGTAGGACAAGCTCTGATGTGTGTGGCATGTCCTAATAGTGAATTACAGCCATTTTCGTTTTTCACTATTGCAAGGCTACCTATTCCCCATAGGCCAGAATGGGCAGTTTGATTATTACATCTTATAATCCTAACTGACTCAGGGAACTAGGTAGAAATTTCAGTTTAGTATGCCTGAACTCAGAATGATAAAATACATCTTTTAGTGAAGTTGGTTTTAACATTCTGTGTTTGAAAATACGACTTTTGGAAAGTAGGCATTTTCTTGTCTACCCATCCAAGCCTGCCTCTCCTAGATTGTGTATTCCTTGTCTAGAGTTTGAGTGACAGGGGCTGGGGGATTCCAGGAGACAGGGTGAGTCAGCCCAGTGCTGAATAGAGAGATCTACATCTAGACGGGAGAGAGGAGTTACACCTGGGACCTGAATAGGACTGTGCATTCCCCCCACAATACTGGCTCCACCTCCTGTGGTGTGTCTGATGTATCTGCCCTGCACTGTGAAAGGAAAAAAAGGAGTCATGTAAACAGAGTGCTCCAGGACTGACCAGAACTGGTTTGGACTAGGCAAAGGCCTCTCTGCATTCAGAGAACAAAGAGAAACTGTGTATAAAAGAGGGGACCCAATCCCCAGAGAATTAGATCACTTTTGAACAACAAGAAGAAACCTTTGCTGAGGAGTGGAACCAGAGAGACTGAGGAGAGACTATCCCTAAGCTGAAGTGCTGCTTGGGGGATTGGCCTGCAGTGGTTGCCTGACTGCCAAAGAAAGGAGAGAGGAAGTTTGTGTACTTTCATCAACTTGTAAGGATCTCCAAGGGCTTGAGAAAAGAGCTTGCCTCCTGCCGATGTTTTAGGGACAACAGACTTCACCCACCAGTTGCCCAAGAGTTCTTTTGACGTGCCTGCAGTTGTGCTGGACTTTTTGAGGACTTGCGCATTGCAAGGAGCTGGAAGCGCGACTCACAAGCAAGAAGTGGGACACCGAACTGCAGCTTCACAACACAAGAGCGCCTCGCATCGACGGAGAAGAGGATCGACGTCGCAGCAGACACCGCCGCATCACCGGGAAGCGTGTCGCAGGGCCTGTCGCGGCCCCCAAGAACCGCTGAGTCATCGCAAAGCCCCCGAAGC
The DNA here is from genome assembly GCF_964261635.1 of Lissotriton helveticus. Lineage (NCBI taxonomy): Eukaryota > Metazoa > Chordata > Amphibia > Caudata > Salamandridae > Lissotriton > Lissotriton helveticus. The sequence goes on from NC_136073.1 coordinate 48,190,713, forward strand.
GCCTCGCATCTCCGGAGAGGAGGATCGACGTTGCAGCAGACGCCGCCGCATCACCGGGAAGTGCGTTGTAGGGCCTGTCGCAGCTCGCATCGTTGTCGAAGCACGGTGCATCCCTGGAGAAGAGGATCGACGTCGCAGCAGACGCTGCCACATCACCAGGAAGCGTGTTGCAGGGCCTGTCACGGTTCGCATCATTGTCAAAGCGCCTCGCATCGCCGGAGAAGAGGATTGACATCGCAGCAGACCCTGTCGCATCACGGGAAGTGTGTTGCAGGGCCTGTCGCGGCCCGCATCAAGAAGAAGACAACATCTTTATTTCTTTGGACCAAAACTTCATCGCATCACGGTTTTGCTCGCCGCATCGCCGAAGAAGCGCAGTAAGAAACCGATGCATCACCGTCCCCTACGCAGCAGTAGGGAACCGGCGCATCACCTTCCCTGCAACACTTTTGTTGTATTCAGTTACGCATTTTAAGGTACATTGACTCAAAGTGTCGCATTTCAAGATCTAAAGAGAACTAAGCTAACTCTACCATTTTAAGTACAGTATTGTGGATTTTTGTTGTTTGTGGTCTTGTGTTAAATCTCTATAACAGATACTTATTTTTTTTGTATTTTTTTTTTTTTAAACCTTTATTGATTCGAGTAAAGCAGTACAAGCGCAGGCCAACAACCACGGAGGCAGGCCGCAAAATCAGGAGTTAAATGCAAAGGCGTTAAACATGTTTACGGCTCAGGAGTATTCACAATACAATCATAACACATGGTATGTATGCGCCACGAAACACTAGGATGGAAAAGGTTTCATTTTTATAGTTTAAAGAAGCAGCCGTGGCTATATCATCGGAGGCATCACACTACACGAGAAAAGGGAGAGATGGGAGGGGCGTATCCTCCATGCGATCAGAAGTCGGTGATGAGCAATACGGTCTAAAGCACGCTACGCCTGCCAGGGCAGGCCAGGAGTATAAAGCAAGCAATGGTCCACAATTTAGCGAAAGCATCATCCGAAAAACCCACCCTCCCGAAACAAAATAGAGTCAAGCGCAAATGCCCGATAGGGAAAAGGATAAAAGAAGAAGATACAGCCAACTCTACTAAGAAAGGAAGAGAAAAAGGGACCATAGAACAAAACAAACTAAAATAACAAAACCCCCCCAACACCCGCCACCCTACATCACCGTAATGGCTATGGCCTACCCCACTAACAGCGTGTCTGTCGCCCCAGAAGACTACCCTACAGAAAGGGAAAAAGAGAGGAAGGGAGGAGGAGAGAAACACCAAGATGGCGGAATCCATGACTACAGTAAAAGTGATGAAAAACGAAGGGGAGCCCTCCATCTGTCCCCCGGCATCACCCTCCCGCAAGTTCTATGACAGCACAGGGTGTAGAGTCCAAAAATAAAAGCCAGTACTAGCAAACAATTCTCAAGGCACATAGTCGGCTTACTGCGCCATCAGGCAAATCAGCTCGGCACACATTCGTATCAGACATCGGCCCGGGTCCACCAGTCCATAGTAGGCACCGCTCATCCTTGTCCCGTCTTATCCGTTCTAACAAAGCGCACCATAGTATCGGCGATCAGGTCAATCTGCACGGGGAGTCGAAGTGTCCAGGCGAGCGCGAGCAGCAGCACAGGAGCGTCGATTTGATATAACCAGACATATGCTAGATCTCTCTCATGTTGTTCCAGGGACCCCGGCCCGGCCCGAGAGCACATCTTCCACCCGATATTCAGCAGAGCAGGGCCAGGAAGAAAAGCATCTATGTCCGACCATAGCCGGAGCGGCCCCCGGGTCATGGGAAGCACGGCCTGGGGCGGACACACCCATCGCGGTTCCAGACCAATGTCCACACGTCGTCCCAGGCACTCAGGATCCTCAACAAGAAAAGGCTCGGGAATAGGATTTTCGAGTCCGCCAATGTCGTGTAGTGCAGCCATCTTGTCGCAGCCGGGCAGAGAGTGCGGCATATCATCGTATTCCCACTGACCAGACGTTCTCGAGTGCCCCAGTGTAAACACAATCTCATCCACCTTACTACCCAGGAGTCGGGCAGATTGCACCAAGTCGTAACGCAGGGCAACAATGGCCGCCATAAGATCGCCATATTGCAGGACTCTTCCAAGCCCCCTCTCGATCGAGTCTCCCTTCTCCAGACATCCACGATCACTTTGGGGCTCAGACTCTTCGCGGTTGCATTCCGTATTGCCCATTGTGGGCACAGGCAGGGCCACCCAGATTCGGGGCAAATTTGCAGGCAGAGGGGCCTCAGGCATCCTTGTATCACTCTCGTGTCTGCCAAGGCCCAGTATAAGCTAAAAGCAACTGCCGAGGAGAACGCTGGCCTCGTACGGTATGAAGTAAGCAACAAATCCGGGAGCCGCCTGCCGGTAGCGGGACAATGCGCAAGCAGGTTCCCGGCGGTGAACAAGTAAGGCTTCTACGATCGTGTAATTTACACCAAGCACCATGTCAGGCACTCCTCGGAGTTGCACCCGTAGCCGACAGGATATGTTGTTAGAAAATCGGCCGCTCCCCGTCAGCCATGACCCGTCCGGCACATCTCGGTCGCTGGTGGCCGCTGTTGTTCACTCGGTGACCAGCCTTACTGTCCACTCGAGGCTCCGGACTCAGGGCTGTTGCGGGCCGCGAACCGTAGCTGGGTGGATCCTCCAAATTAAGCAAGCGCAAGCCTCAGGATTGTGCCGCAAGTAGTCGGAGGTGCTCGTCACCACAAGTGCGCCGTTTTAGTACAGGATTACAGGCAGGATGTGGGCTCGGGAGGAAAAGGTCTTCGGATCCGAGGGACTATGCGGCCGTCCCGATCGCCATCTTGGCTCCTCCTCCCAAATACTTATTTTTAATATACAACTTGCGTGTTGTCACTTGTTTACTGTATGTGTTCACAAATGCTTTACACACTGCCTCTGAGATAAGCCTGTCTGCTCGTGCCAAGCTACCAAAGAGGTGAGCAGGGGTTATTTTAGGAGTGTACCCCCTTACCCTGACTAGATGCAAGGGTCCCTACTTGTCACAAGTACCTACCTATGCCAACTAGAGACCCCAAAATCTAACACTGGTGTTCAGGAATGTCCGTGTTAATGAAAAATTGACCCAAACTGAAAAGTGCACGGATGTGTGACACAAAAAACATGCGCCTGATGTTCTCGCCCAAAATTGATATGGAAGTTATGCTAGCATTTAAAGAAGTAGGTTATCGAGTCTAATGATATGCGGCAGGCTCACAAGTTGATGAAAAAGTGAAATAAACTAATCTAAGATGCAATGTAAAAGTTAGGCTGGCATTAAAAGAGATCTTAAATCTAATTATATGCCTCAGGATCACATGCTGATAAACAAGTGAAACTAACTAATCCAAGATACGTGTAAATGTATCATGCTTTAGCGCTCACCTTACTCTGCCGAAATGGAACCCGTACACCGTGATCAAATCCGGACTCTAAAAGTAAGCGAGCTTGCCTGGAAGCCTCCGGCTTTTAAATTATGAAAGTCGGAAATTAGTGCGTGACGCGGTTCCGCGTCTACATAATGACAAAACTCAAAGGCGCAGTGTTTATCGTTGGACCACGACATGGAGGGCTGTTCATGCTGTCGCAAGATGAACCCAAAGGCCTTGAAAGAACGTGAGGTCAAGCTCTTCATGGCAAAAGCAAGAAAGGAGAAGAGGGGTCGGAAAAGGTCCAAGTCGAAGTCTTCTACCTCGCATGCTTCGAAGTCGAGGAAGCACAAAATGAAGAGGAGGCATGGCTCTCTGCGTCGTTCATCGAAGGGAAAGGCTTCAAGATCACCTTCTCCGGCGCTTCGACGTCAACAAAAGGACTTTGTGTCTCCATCACCTTCTCCTTCTCCTCAGGTGACTCCAGTACATTCTCCTTCACCCAAAGGTACCCCGGCGCGGTCGCCAACGCCGAGGGACTCTCCGGACTCGGAGAGCTTACCGGCTCAGGATGAACCCTCTCCTGTGCACAAGACTGTGCCTGTGGCTCCGCCTGTGGATCCGGCTGTTCCCACGTTGGAGGTTCTTCGTGTGGATACTGACTCAGCTCCATATCCTCTATTTCCTGGACCAGGTTCAGATCCCACACATTTTTTAAATGCTATGTATGGCGTGTTTGCCAAGACAGCCTTCCCCTCCAGAGCACCTTTGGGTCCCGTGGGTCCGCTGGCCTTCAATTTGGGCGTGCCTCAACAATATGCCCAGGTACCCTTCATGCCTTTTATGACGACAGCGCTGGTATGGCAGTTTCCGGCACCGAGGTTTCCGACGCTGTGTGCACAGTCTCTGGTGCCTACTGGTGGCCCTTCCTCTCGTCTTTGTAGGGCTCTGGGTCCTGCATCGGACCCTCCATCGATGCCGGCTCCGGAGCTGTTGGCACCGCCGACGCTTCTACCGAAGTTACGTTCAAGGAGAGAGGCGCAGAGACTGTTAGAGGAAGAACAGTTTTAGTATTAAATGTTTTATTGACCAAAAAGGAAGAGAGCTGGAAAAAGGACCGCTGTCCACTCCGCCTACAACCCAACGGGCCGGCATGGAGAGGACAGTACACATACAGTTCGCAAAGCAGGGGGAACCATTGTTAAACACAGCAAGCCGCCTACAACCCAGGATGGGACGGCCGCGTCATAAGCAAGCTGAATACACTAGAAGTCCCCACAGGTGTGTCATCGGTCCAGCATCCCTGGGCAGGTGCAGGCCAATCACCCCCACCAAACCCCAAGGGGCTTACCAGCCGCCCCCTCGGAACAACACTGCTGCTGTACCACCCTCCAACCAGCCTGAGCTAAGTTGCACCTCCGCCTGTTGAAGTGAATGAAGAAAAGGAACCCCCCAAACAAACCCCCATCCTGCCGGGAACCCAACAAACCCCCACCCGCACCCTTAGCCCTCACACTCCCCCCCTTCCCTTCCCCATGGTCCTCGCCTACCCCCCCTAATGTCCTTACCCATCCTTCGGAGCCGCACCTGTCCCCCTCCCTTCCTCCCCCACTTCCGTCAACCTCAATAATCGGAGGTATTGAAGACATGTCACCTCAATGAACTCAGACGCCAGCAAGGACAAGAAGGGTCTCCACAATTCTGCATATTTAGCTCCCTCTCCAACTCTAGACAATGAAAGCTTTTCCATGCCAAGTATCATCCAAAGGCGATGAAGCCAGCCCTGGTAGGTGGGAATCTGCGCCGAGCGCCAATGTGCCAGTATGGTCTGCATTGCGGACCCCAACGCGATAGCAAGCAGGCGACCCCTTCTAGACCTCAATGGGTAGGTTAGTGCATTAGGAAGCCCCAGGAGGACATAGGAGGGAAAGCGTGGGATCTCCGTGTCGGAGTGGGTGTCTTTATCCGTTAGAAACTGACTCCAGTATTCCTGTAGGAACTTACACTCCCAGAGTATATGAACTAGCGTGCCACTTGACCGCACCCGCGCCAGCACAGGGGGTCGTTAGCATGGTCCATCTCATACAGGCGCTCAGGGGTATAGTACCAGTAGGTCGCTACCTTCGTGAGGGTGTCAGTGAGTCCCATCTGGTATGCCGAATGTCGTGCCCTATAGTATATCCCCTCCCATTCCTTGTGTGTAAGGGACCGCCCCAGCTCCCGCTCCCATCGCACCCTGCCTGCGTTATAGGTGTAGTGTGTTTGTGCATGAGCATTTTATAAAGATCCGAGATCAGCTGTCTATCTGTGGTGCGGGTAATCAACCACCGTTCGAATGGTGTCAAGCGTATCTGCCGAGGACCTCACCCCGTCATTGAGCGCCCAGTGTCTCACCTGCGGATATCTGAGTCTTTCGGATTCCGGCAGTCCGAACTCCTGACGGAACTGCAGGAAGGGGATGACGCCCTCCGGGCCATAGATGTGGTAGAGAGCTCGGCAGCCACCAGGCTTCCAGCATGCAAAGGCCCGTTCGTCCATTCCTGGCTGGAAGTCCGGGTTCCCCACAATGGGGGTAAGGGGCGATGGGAGAGTAGTGAGGTCCTGGCTAACCCCTACTCGGTCCCGGACCTCCAATGGCACCAGTGTAATAAAGGAAGCATAGAGATTAGGGGGCCTGTGTTCACGACGCATGAAGGGAATCTCTTGCAAGGTTCTCCCGGCGATGGCTTGGTCCTGGAACAACCAGTGTTTCCCGGACTCCCACCTAGGCCACTCCACCAGGAAGCGCAGTTGGGTCGCTTGAAAATATGTAGCCAGATCCGGGATCCCTATCCCGCCCTGCTCCAGGGCCAACATCGCTATCCGCATCTTCAGGCGCTGCTTCCTCCCATTCCTTATAAACTGCGACAACTCAGATTGCATCAGTTTTATCCAGCCCCACGGGGGCCCAAGGGGAATCGTGCGGAAGAGGTATAAAATTTGAGGGAGGACGGTCATCTTGACAGCCGCAACCCTACCCAGCCAGGACAGCGGGTAATATTTCCACTGCCCCAACTCGCGCCTAATTTTCTGTCGCAATTGGGAATAGTTGATATCTACCGAGGTCGCGAGGGAAGGAGCCAGTTGTATCCCAAGGTACGGCACCGCCTCTGAGGCCCACCGAATGGGAAACGCCGCCTGCCAACCGGCGCGAGTGGTCGCCTCTAGTGACAAGTCAAGGGCCACCGACTTGGTCATGTTAACTTTGAAGCCCGAGACCCGTCCAAACTTCGCGAGGTCTTCAAAGCACACAGGGAGGGAGTTCCTGGGGTTGGAAAGCGAGATCAGTACGTCATCGGCATACAGACTTATGGTATGGACATCGCCCCCAAACCTGATCCCCTGCACCTTCGAGTCCAACCTCAGTAGCTGTGCAAGGGGTTCCATATATAGGACAAACAGTAGGGGGGACAACGGGCATCCCTGTCTGGTACCCCGTTCGATCGCAAATCGGGGCGACGCACATCCGTTTACCCGGACCGTGGCCGAGGGGGACTTATAGCAATTCATCACCCGGGTCCGAAATTTCGGGCCCACACCCGCCTTCTCTAGAACCCTCTCCAGGTAGGGCCAGTGTACCCTAACGAATGCCTTCTCGGCATCGATGGCCAGCATCATATATTCACCCTCTGTACGCGCAGCCTTTTCGAGGAGGTGGAAGGCTCTATTGGTATTATCAGAGGTCTGGCGTTCCGGGATGAACCCGGACTGGTCCGGGTCAACCAGCCCCCCATGTACGGACCCAAACGTGAGCCGAGGATCCCGGTATAAAGCTTAAGATCCACGTTTAGGAGAGAGCTAGGTCTGTACGCTCCACACTCGGTATGATCCTTGCCCGGTTTAGGTATCACGGCGATAGATGCTTCTAGCAGGTCTCCCGTTATCGCCCCCTCCTCCGAAAAGGAGGTGAAAAGTCGAGCAAGCAGCGGGGCCACCTGGGCACAGAAGGTCTTGTAGAAGCTTGCCAGAAAGCCGTCCGGCCCAGGAGCTTTAGCTATCTTGAGGCGAGAGATGGCAGAGATAACCTCCTCCGTTCGAATGTCTCTCACCAGACACTCCATCTGGTCCTGTGACAGTGCTGGCAGGGGAACAGAAGCCGGAAAGTCTGCCTCGGGCGCCGGGGGGCTCAGCAGAGTATAGCTCTGCATAAAACGAGCTAAAGGCACAAGCTATAGCATGATCTGCAGTAACCGGAGAGCCATCTTTCCTGCCGATCCCCTGAACCTCCCGTCGCCGTGTGACTTCTCGTAGTTTATGCGCCAATAGGCGCCCGCATCTGTCCCCGCCGGTACAGTATGCATGACGCAACCGCAAGGCCGCGAATTCTGCTCGGTCTAAGTCTAACGCCGCGAGTTGCTGGCGCACCGCTTTCAGTTGCCTCCATATCCTCGGGCCCCTGTCCTCCTATGTATTTGTTCCAGCTCCCTGGTCTGTTGTGTAAGCTCGTCTCGTTTAGCCCGACGTTCCACATTCTCCGCCGTCGAGATGGTGATGAACTCCCCCCTAAGAACTGCCTTCAGAGCGTAGCCAGCGTAGTTTCAGCATTGCTATTATGGGAATGGTAGTCCGCTATTGCGCGCTGAATTTTTGAGACCACCTCCTTCCTGTACAGCAATGACTCCCGTAACTGCCAGACCCTACATGAGCGCTGCGCTGCAGGCACAGAGAGGACCGCCGTAACTGGTGCATGGTCGGAAAGAGAGGCCGTGCCTATGTCAACACTAGTGACGTGTGCCTGAGTGGGTGTAGAGACAAGCAGGTAGTCCAAGCGCGCGTACGTTTTATGTACAGCAGAAAAGTACGTGTAGTCCCTCTCCCCTGGGTGGAACATGCGCCACGAATCCAAGAGGCTCCGGTCCGTCAAGCGGGCCAAGCCCTCCGGTGTGAGAGCCCCCACCTGCTAGGTACGCTGACAAGACCTGTCCAGTACATTGTCAAAAACTAAGTTCAAATATCCACCCAGCAGGATGTAGCGGTCAGTCGTGTCTGTGATTTCAATGAGAGCCCTGTGCAGAAACTTTTCTTGACCTTCATTGGGCCCATATATTGTGCCAATCGTGTAAGTAGTGTCTCCCACTGCAAACCTGTACACCAGCAGCCTCCCCTTAATTTCAGCAGCTTTACCTAATACCTTTCCCCTGAACTTTTGAGCCACCAAAATTGCCACCCCTGCCTTTTTAGTGGGGCACGAGGAGAAAAATTGGAAGGGGAACTTACAGGAACGAAGCAGCTGACAATCTTTAGTGAGGAGATGTGTCTCCTGGAGGAGGCAAATGTCTGCTTGAGACTGCTCTAAGCTAAGCAGGATCGCTTTACGTTTGACTGGATTATTCAGCCCCCTTACGTTTTGTGTGAGGACAATCAAATCATCTGGCGTCATCTAACTGGTGTAACCATGTTCCATCCATCGCAGCATCCCAAAGGACCCCTGCCCCAGCATACCCTAACCCCACCACCCACACAAGCTCTGAATCACAGGGCCAAACACATTCCCACACAACGAGTGAACCATGGACCATACCCCCCCCCGCCCAACCCCCAACCCCCCCCCCCACTTCACACACAAGTAGTCCTTCATCCAGAGACTAAAGGAAAAAAGTAGCACGGGGTAATCCAGCGAGTCTATCCGGGAGCTCCCTCCCGCCGACGGCCTCGCACCCAAACTGGGCAATCAGGGCCACCTTGAAGCTCCCGGCCCCTCACCCCGTAGGATCCACACCACCATCTATGGTTACAGCTTCCACCGCCGCCCGTTGGCCAGCTGCGATCTCCGTGGCTGGGGGTTTCTTCACCAGCCGCCGCCTCCGTTTCTGGCGCCATTGGGGCCTGAGCTCGTCCGTCTCTGTCGAAATAGTTTTACAAGAAAATTGAGAGGTGCACTCAGTGAAGTCAATGGTACAAAGAGTCTCTGTCGTAGCCCTCTGGTCCTCCACTTCCTCCTCGGGTGGCTCAATTCCCAGCAAACGGCAGGCCTCCGAGAACGACCGCAGATGGTACTGTTTGTTCTCTATCTTAAAGATCAGTCGGAAGGGGTGTCCCCAACTGTAGGGAATGTTCTTCTGTTCCAGATGAGATGTGACAGGCTTGAAGAGGCGACGCTTGTGCTTGTGCAACGTGAGAGCCGCCAGATCCTGGAACAGCAGCGGCGACGTTCCCTGAAACGTGAGTGGGTGCATCTGCCTTGCCTTCTGCAGGATATCCTCCTTAGTGCGGTAGTCTTGGACGCAGACCAGGATGTCCGGGGGGGGGGGGCGCCGGCGATGCTCTCGGGGGACCCGCCCGATGTGCCCTATCAAGACGGAGGTCCGAGTCCAGCGGGCGCCCCAGCACATGATTAAAAAGCTCCCTGGCAGATCGAAACGTGTCCCTGATGGCCTCGGACATAGCGATATTTCGAATGCGTATGTTATGTCTTCTAGAGCGGTTCTCTAGATCCTCCATGTGCAGCTGAAGATCCACCTGTTGATCATGGAGGCGGATGATTTCCTGCTGCAGGCACGCTAGCTCAGTGTCTTTGTTATCACTTTTGGACTCCAGGTCCGCCACTCGCTCCCCTATCCCGTCCATCTCTCGCCGCACCTCCTTGATTTCGCTAGCAAAATCAGCCTTTAAGGTTTGAATGTCTTCCCTTAAGGATGTGAAGAGGGCCTCCAAAAACGCCTTTGTAATGGGCTCTGAGCCCCCCTCTGCTTCCGGCCCATCTTCCTCGAACTTGGCGTCGCAGTGTCCTTGGTCTGGGCGGCCTGCGTTTTCGCAAAAAGTTCCTTCACTGTCTTGCCTCGGGGGCCTCTGGTAGTGGACATCCCCGTGGCGATTATCCGCTCTGACTCCGGCAGACCACTCCGTTCCCCCCGCCAGCCAGACACGGGCAGACTCTGTACTCTAGGCCAGGGACCCCTTCCTGCTGTCTGTGTGGTGCTGATCAGGACTGCAGCGGCGTCGCGGGCTCTGTCCCACTTAAGCTGGCACAGCCTCTTCCCGGCCACCTATGCCACCGACACAGTCCTCTAGTGAGGGGCCCCCTCCGCTCCCCGTGCTGCAAGCAGCCCTCCGGTCGCCTCCGTTGGGTCCAGCGGACAGCATCGTCTCCCCGCTGCCGTGGTTCCACGCCTTCCCAGCCCCGGCCGCTAGTCCAGTGGTGTCCCCCTCACCTCATCATAGCCTCCGGGCCCGGCCCTCGTGCTCCTGTCTCTCGTTTCCGCTGGTCGTCCTGCTCCCTCTCTGCCGGATCGCGGCTCACAGGCTCCGTTCGCCAGGCCGGGCAGCAGCGTGGTGACTCACAGGCGCCGTCAAGATGGCGTCGCGGCCTTCACCAGGCGGCCGGGTCGCAGTCCCCGGTCTCCTTCACCAGCTCGTCGTTCTCAGACAGTTCTTGTACACCGGAGAGGCTCTCCTTCGCCAGACACTCAGCCACCAAGCCTAGCCTCTCCTTCGCCAGCCACCAAGCCCGTAGACCGCTGCTTCACCGGCCAGCCCCGGGGGACCGCAACGCTGCAGCCGGTCACCACTCAGCCTCCACCGCTCCGCCACCCAGCTCCTCCGCTCACCAGGCCTCACTCCGCTGCCCTTTCCTCCGTTGCCAAACTTCGGCCGTCCGCGGCTGCAGGACCCCCCGCCACTTCTCTGGACCGCCGGGGCCTCCACTCAACGCCCGGTGCGCTGTGCCTCAACTCCGCAGGGGGGTGGGTACGTCAGTGCTCGCCCACTAAGCCCCGCACGGCTGCTGCTACCGCACCAGTGGCCGCCCACCTCCGGGCCTCGGGAGTCCTCCGTGTAGGAGAGTAGGGTCTGCTATCCTATGGTCACCCCAAATTTTTGCTTTTTGCCTCACTGGTTTATGACTTAATGTGGCTGTGGGCCTGCTAATCAGACCCACAGCCTGCTGTTCTCTCTCTAAATTAATGCCAATGCACATTAGGTGCTTTACGAAATTGGAACTGGTTCACCTTATTGGCCCCTGTAACAGTGTACCCCAGGTACCCAGTGCATAGGTGCTTCCAAGGCCTACCAGGGGCTGCAGCACGTATTGTGCCACCCCTGGCCTGGCCTCCATATTTGACACAACTGGCTGATCACTCAGCTGGGGTAAGTCGGTGTAATCACCCCTTACTTAGGTGTAGTATGCCTATGCCTAACCTAAAATGGACACATATGTTCCTATCAGCCACTCCTATGGAAGGTCTCATCAATCCTGGAGGCAGAGTGCTTGGAAATATGTGAGATGGTGCTCTAGCATGAGCTGAGCCTGTCTGCAGCTTTCGGAACCACTTCCTGTAGCTGTTCCATGATCCTGCCATACCATATACTCTTTAAGTGCATTATGAACCTCGCGGTTAAATGCTATCTTTGGTTTGGCTTTATCAAAACATGTCGAGTAAGGTGTCATACGAATTGGAATACTACCCCCTCGCCAGTTCTGGCGACGGGGGTAGCATTCCACCCTTCTAGAGGGACACGACATGTACATAACCTGAAACCCGGGTAAAGTTAAACATGAGCCTCAGCATCACAAAATGGATGCTACAACCACAGACACAAGTCTGACCTCCTGCTGCTGGGAGTCCTTCCAGCGAGGGCGGCTTGGACAAAGGGTTTCCTGCCTTGGGAGGTGCTAGCACCACCCCAGACAGGGTTTGTGTATTGGGTAGGACAGGGCTGAATAGAATCAGACATGCCTGGGGCACACAAGGTTTCCCTGTGCATATGCCAGCTCAAACCGGTGCTGGGGCTCTCCAGCCCCAGTCTTGGCGCGAAGCTGGACAAAGGAAAGGGGGTGTAACCACCCCCCTTCCTGGTCCCACCCAGAGGAGGGACCTAGCAGGTAATCCGGCCCCTAGATTTGGAATATGAGTAGGAGCTGTGTCCCAAGACTTCAGATCATCCTGAACTCGACTTGAAACAAAGAAGAAAACTGGACTTCGACATTCTGCTGCACAGAAGACTGAAGAGAATCTCCCTTGTGGCCAAGGAGTGACCACCCTGTGAATACAGGCATCAACCAGCAACTCGACGTCTGCTTTGCCGCCGCCGGAGCCCGAGCCCACAGCCTGACAAGACCCAGACTCCCAGACATCTCAGAGCCCGATCCACAGTCCCTGAAAAAAAGAGACCCGTGGAGGCGCCGAGAGACGTGGGACCGGACATCTTGGAAGACCCCCAAGAAGCTGACTGCGCAGCACCCGAGGCACCCTCGACGCTGTGCTTTGGGGTTTGAGAAGCCCGACACTGAGCAGCATTTGAGCTATGGGGAACTCGGGTTTTTTAGAAGTTCAGGGAAATACTGGGCGCACAGCTTACGTAAGTGTAGAGAATGGTTAGGTCTGGGTGCAAAAAGGTGAGGGGAAAAAAGGCCCTAAACCCCTCTAAAGAGTGTGCAGGGCACACGCTCAACAAATACAGAACAATTACCAAATGCACACCAATATACAGTACAGAAAGAGATGTCTCAATGGGCATAATATAGTACAAATGACCAAGTTCAGAACAGAAAGAGGGAAGCGAAGTTGTGCGGTTCCTCTTTAATTGTATGGATGGCCAGCCGACACGTGTTTCGTCGTCAAGCGGTAACAATGCTTGTACGACTCATCAGGGCTGGGGAAGATACAAAATACATGATGGAATAGGTAGTCCACACAACAAAATGAAGTTTTTCTATAGCAACTAGTGATCGTGTCTAGTTCTTGGTGCGCGTGAGAGTGCAGGTGAAAGTTGTGACAGTAATAACTTAGTATAAGTCCAACAGATTTCGTAGTGGTAGCACACAGTGCCAAACACGGTGAAGGCGAAAAAACCGTAACGACGGGTGTCAGGAGTGATTGAATGCAGGTGCGTGAAAAGGTGCGGGTGTGGGTAGTGCCGGTCGTCAGGTGCCTATGGTAACTGGGTTGTCCCCTATTGAGAGTAGACGGATGAAGGTGAGTATTCTGTGATCGTAACATGGGTGGTGGTGCCAACTGTGGTGGTTCTAGAGAAAAGAGGATTGGTAGTCCTCCGAAGGTGTTGCTAGAGCATGCAAACACACTACGCGGGTAGATTCAAAATGTAAAACAAGAGGGGGGGGGGGAGGAAATGGTTTAAAAGTGCACGCGCACGTCATCAATGTGGGAAGTGAGACCGAATTGGCTGAGTACTTCCTACCTGTAACGCGATGAAATAGGACCATAGGTCTATGGGGATGAAGAATGAAAGAGGGAACAAAAATGGCAAGACAAAGTATCAGGCTCAATGGAAATTGAAGAATAATAATAACGAGGAGCACTGTACATTTAAGTAAGGTCCCATGCGTAGATATTGTCACAAACCAAAAAAATGAGTAATGTGCAGACATGAAAGACTCACCGCTAAGCCGGTGATACTTCCGACCCGGCCCCTGCTCGAGACCAGGTTAATGCTTGTCGGTGATTGATGCTCCAAATTTCGAGAGTTATGCAGTTAGGGCACGCTGTTATGAAATACAATAGAAATATTGTATTTGTGAGACCCACAAGTAGTGCATAAGTAAAGTTAAAACAAGGCCCCAAACTAAGGAACGGGGCGCGGTTAAGGTAACAGAATCATTCATAGCGATTGAGTCCCAAAGTGAAAGTGAGGCTCTCACCTCTGTGTTTCAGAAACAGTGCTCCAGGCGATTATGGTGTATACGAAGCCACAAATGAAATACAGCAAAGCCTCTGTTTTCGTGGTGCTTGAATGTCTGGGTTGGACGATCCGTAGTGATGGTCCAAGGTTCTAGTACTCGCACAAGTGTGTGCGTTCTGTATGGGACAAGAAAGGAGAGCGCGAGCGTGAGTAAGCTCGTTTGCACAAGACCGGAAAAAGCGGTCTTGTCATCAAGAACGTGGGGATCGGACTGAAATACTCCGTGCGAGGGAGCATAACAAAAGGATAAATAGATAAAATGAAAAGGGGGGCTTACCAGAGATTAGAGCGAGCTGCTGGTGGCACGGTCTGCGGGATGTGTAACTCCTCACAGCGGTTCCGGGTACGGACACGTGATTCCGACCCGGAAATGAATTTATAGCTTTTCGGCGGAACTGCCCGTATGCGGACAGCTAGAGCGCTAACACCTCCGGTTTGGTTTTTGTATTGAAAGGAGCGTGAAGCATGTTTCAGGAGGTGCGCAAAAAGGGCCAGGGCGACCCAATCCGTCAAATCGTGGTAATGGCATGTGTCAGAGGTGTCAAGACAGTGTTGTCTGTAGTCATATAATACGTGGCGGGATATTGTGAGGCTTGACAGTTTACAGCCAGTATGTTGATCATCTGGGAGTAAACGGAAAATGGATACGATACCAATTACTGCGTAGATAAGTCCCGCGACAAGACAAAAAATAGTGTCAGCGAAAAAGTAGAGTGATACTATATACAAAAAATATAATCATCATGCAAAAAAGGTGGTCATGCATCCGATCCACGACGTGTAGAGGTGATCAGTGACACATTAACATGGACGTAAAAAGCACATAATACATCACATCGGTCATATCAACTCAATTAGGACGACATGTAAAGGTAAAAAGGTAGCTGATCAACACATCTTATCCCAATTAATTGTGGAAAATTATGCAGATGATCCAGATTGGGCACAAAAGTACATGATAACACAGTTGAATGGAAATGCCTGCAGGTTGATGGTGTTGCGTGTCCATTATGACACGAAATGAGTGACATGGGTATCGCAGTAACATTTGTGGCATGAAATTAACATACATGTGTTGCAACGATGCAGAGATAAACAATAGTGTCATAACCAATAGTGGCCTCATGGACACTTCACTGCGAGACACTGCCGCAAGGGCAGTGGCGGAGCAAAGTACAGTAGGTCTGGTATAATGTTCCCTACAGAAATGACAAGATTATAGCATGTAGAGAATCGCAAGCAGGAAATGAACAAAGGGGTTGGAAATGTACACAGGGATTCAGTCCCCTAGAAAGAATTGCATCTCCTGGTCATAATTGAGCCCCTGGGTCACGGTGCGAAGGCGGAGAATCCATGTTGCCTCTAGGCGTCTTAGCTTGAGTTCTCTGTTACCGCCTCGTGCACCAATGGGGACAGTGTCAATCCCATAGAACGAAACTTGTTTGTCCAAAGACTGATCGCCACACGCAGCCGCGTGTAGGGCCACTGGATATCTAGGATCCTGTTTGTGTAGCGCCCTTATATGTTCCGCTATTCTCTCTTTTAACGGGCGGATGGTACTCCCCACGTAAATTTTCTTGCATCTGCATTCAATTATGTAGACCACATAGCGTGTGGTACAATTAATGTTAGTTCTGATGCAGTAGGTTTCTCCCTTGGTATCCTGAAATTCAGTAGTTCTGTGTTTGGCCCACCGGCACATGGAGCAGAACCCACATTTGTAGAAGCCAATGTTACGCTTGGTCAGCCAATTGTCCTCCGTGCTGCTTCGAGGTATTGTGGGACTTAGTCTGTTCTTCAGCGTTCTGCCTCGCCTGTAGGTGATCTGGGGGTATTCTCCTATGTAATTCGAGATGTTTTTGTCTTTCTTCAGGATGTTCCAGTGTTTGCTAAAGGTCCTGCGCAGTGCCTGGTGGTGGTTGCTGAAGTCAGTAATCATGCGAATAGTACCAGGGTCGTCTGTCTTCTTGTTGGGTCTCTTTTTCAGAGTGTCTTGTCTTTGAATTTTCATGATCCTAGATGTCGCTTTATTTAGTAGGTTGTCTGAGTAGCCTCTTCTCTTAAAACGTTCCTGCATGCTAACCAAAGTGTTCTTGAAATCTTGGTCGTTACTGCAGTTTCTGCGAGCTCTTAGGAATTCTCCAAAGGGAATGCTGCTAATCTGGTGGGATGGGTGAGCGCTGCCAGCGTGCAGAATCGCATTACAAGCAGTATCCTTTCTAAAGAGTCTGCTGTTCAGTTTGTCGTCCAGGACATAGATCTCCAGGTCTAGAAACTCAATCCTATCTAGACTCGCCATCATGGTGAACCTCATGTCCC
The DNA here is from genome assembly GCF_964261635.1 of Lissotriton helveticus. Taxonomy (NCBI): domain Eukaryota; kingdom Metazoa; phylum Chordata; class Amphibia; order Caudata; family Salamandridae; genus Lissotriton; species Lissotriton helveticus. The sequence continues at coordinate 48,207,109 of NC_136073.1, forward strand.
ACGTGTTGTTGTTGAGATGCTTGTAGAAATCCATCAGGTGTTCATGTGTGCCAGACCAAATCAGGAAACAATCATCTATATAGCGCCCCCAGTATACTATTGAGTCAATGAAGGTCGCTCCTTTGGGGCCCCATATAAGATCATTCTCAAGGGCGCCCATGAATAGATTGGCAAATGATGGGGAAAATTTCGAGCCCATGGCGACTCCTTTTGTTTGTCTGTACCATGAATTGTTGAACATGAACGAGTTGTTATTCAATATGAGGTCCATCATGGAGATGAGCATGTTGGTGTGTTGCCACATGGTGGCTGGACGCTTCTGTAGTATTTTGGTGACGACTTCGAGTCCCAGATCTGGTTTGATGCTGGTGTACAGCGCTACCACATCCATGGTGACCAAAAAGTTGCCAGATTGCCATTGTAGATCAGAGAGAATACTCAATATGTGTTTGGTGTCCTGTATGAAGGACGGTTGGTTACGTACCAGAGGCCCCAGGAACAGGTCGACATATTCCGCAATTCTTTCTGTGGGGCCCCCAATCCCGGAAATAATGGGACGTCCGGGCGGGAAGGGTTGATTTTTGTGCACCTTGAGAAGAGTATACAGCCAAGGGTACGATGGTTTAATAACCTTCATGTACAGAAATTCATCCTCATTAATCAGGCCACTCTCTTTCCAAGTGATAAGAGATCGGTTAATGTGGGTCGTGAGTGGTGCCATGGGATTGTGGTCCAGAAGCAGATAGCACGTGTTGTCCTGTAGCTGACTGAGGATTTCTTGGTCATAGTCCTTTTTATTCATAATGACAACGTTCCCTCCCTTGTCCGCTTCCCTAATGATGATATCATGATCCTTGATGAGGCTGTTCATGGCTGCTCGTTCTCCTGGAGTAAGATTGTCTTTGTATCTAAAGGTTCGTTTGGTGTCTTTCAGTTCAAGTTTATCAATGTCCTCCAAGACTCTTTTGTGGAAGTTGTCTATGGAATTCCCTCCCGGTAATGTGGGGATCCATTTGGATTTAGATTTGAGCCCACTGACAATGCTGAAATCTGATTCTATATTAAGCTCCTCTAGTAGGGTGTCCATGTCTTGAGGAGATCGTTCTACATCCGTGAGAGAGAGAAGGAGGTGTGTGGCTTGAATATCATTAATGGTTAAAATATCAGGTTCAAACTCAGTAGGGATGTTTGTAGGGTTTTTATTAGACATGATTTTATTTGAAAAGTGCTTTTTCAATTTTAGTTTTCGTGTGAACTTGAACAAATCAATTTTAAGTCTACATACATCAGTATTCGAGAAGGGATTAAAGTTTAGGCCTTTGCTCAGAAGGGAGATCATGTTAGTGGTGAGGATTTTAGATGAAAGATTAATAACCTGTACCTCCCCCTCCTGTGTGTCGGTTACTGTTGTTGGTTCCCGGATCTGAGTTTCTTCCGGTAATCTTCTACCACGCCCCTTCCTACCCCTGCGGGTTTTGGTTCTAGTGTGCGGATACCCCTTCTTATCCGCTGGATCTCGCATAAAAAAGGATTTGTTTCGTTGTCAGTGCGGTTGGACTCATCTTCACTGATGCTGATAGTGCTCAGTGAAGTGCTGCTGGATGAGATAGAGCTGGCATCAGTAAGATTTGCTCCGTCTCTGCTTTTAGGTGTAGATTTGTTAATCATATGGTCGTATTTTCTGTCGTATGTGAAAATTCTGCCGTCAGTGTAGTCAGCCTCATCCCTTTTCAACTGTCTGGCTTTACGACTCTTAATCTCGTTCTGATGTTTAAGGAGAATCTCGTCTAGTGTTGTGTAGTTCTTTACAGTGGATTCTGGGCGATTCAGATCTTTGATCTCCTGCTCCAGAATGGCAATCTCGGCTTGAAATTTCGCGACCTTGCGGTCAGAGCTCTCAATGAGAATATCCATGAGGATATTGGAGTTGTTAGTCAAAGCGTCTTCCCATTTGCTTAAAAGATCAGGGTCTAGATTGTCATAGGTGGGGAAGATCTGTGCTCTCAAACCTCTCGGTATGCGCTTGAGTCTAACATACTGTTTCAAAGTGATGCCATCCCACCACTTCGAATTTTCTAATTTTTTGAGTTTTTCCAATCTCACAAATTTGTCCCTCAGACCTTCTTCCTTGGTACTGTTAGGGGCATTGGTGGAGGTAGCTCTATGTGTGGACATTCCTTTGGCCAGGTTTTCAAAAAGCTCTTCGGCAGCTTTATCGCGATTCATGGTGAGGAATAGAAGGTGCTATCCTCTGGAAAGAAAAAATGACAATACGTAACGGCTGCCCCCCTGTGCGATGAGATTAAAGCTATGGGGAACTCGGGTTTTTTAGAAGTTCAGGGAAATACTGGGCGCACAGCTTACGTAAGTGTAGAGAATGGTTAGGTCTGGGTGCAAAAAGGTGAGGGGAAAAAAGGCCCTAAACCCCTCTAAAGAGTGTGCAGGGCACACGCTCAACAAATACAGAACAATTACCAAATGCACACCAATATACAGTACAGAAAGAGATGTCTCAATGGGCATAATATAGTACAAATGACCAAGTTCAGAACAGAAAGAGGGAAGCGAAGTTGTGCGGTTCCTCTTTAATTGTATGGATGGCCAGCCGACACGTGTTTCGTCGTCAAGCGGTAACAATGCTTGTACGACTCATCAGGGCTGGGGAAGATACAAAATACATGATGGAATAGGTAGTCCACACAACAAAATGAAGTTTTTCTATAGCAACTAGTGATCGTGTCTAGTTCTTGGTGCGCGTGAGAGTGCAGGTGAAAGTTGTGACAGTAATAACTTAGTATAAGTCCAACAGATTTCGTAGTGGTAGCACACAGTGCCAAACACGGTGAAGGCGAAAAAACCGTAACGACGGGTGTCAGGAGTGATTGAATGCAGGTGCGTGAAAAGGTGCGGGTGTGGGTAGTGCCGGTCGTCAGGTGCCTAGGGTAACTGGGTTGTCCCCTATTGAGAGTAGACGGATGAAGGTGAGTATTCTGTGATCGTAACATGGGTGGTGGTGCCAACTGTGGTGGTTCTAGAGAAAAGAGGATTGGTAGTCCTCCGAAGGTGTTGCTAGAGCATGCAAACACACTACGCGGGTAGATTCAAAATGTAAAACAAGAGGGGGGGGGGAGGAAATGGTTTAAAAGTGCACGCGCACGTCATCAATGTGGGAAGTGAGACCGAATTGGCTGAGTACTTCCTACCTGTAACGCGATGAAATAGGACCATAGGTCTATGGGGATGAAGAATGAAAGAGGGAACAAAAATGGCAAGACAAAGTATCAGGCTCAATGGAAATTGAAGAATAATAATAACGAGGAGCACTGTACATTTAAGTAAGGTCCCATGCGTAGATATTGTCACAAACCAAAAAAATGAGTAATGTGCAGACATGAAAGACTCACCGCTAAGCCGGTGATACTTCCGACCCGGCCCCTGCTCGAGACCAGGTTAATGCTTGTCGGTGATTGATGCTCCAAATTTCGAGAGTTATGCAGTTAGGGCACGCTGTTATGAAATACAATAGAAATATTGTATTTGTGAGACCCACAAGTAGTGCATAAGTAAAGTTAAAACAAGGCCCCAAACTAAGGAACGGGGCGCGGTTAAGGTAACAGAATCATTCATAGCGATTGAGTCCCAAAGTGAAAGTGAGGCTCTCACCTCTGTGTTTCAGAAACAGTGCTCCAGGCGATTATGGTGTATACGAAGCCACAAATGAAATACAGCAAAGCCTCTGTTTTCGTGGTGCTTGAATGTCTGGGTTGGACGATCCGTAGTGATGGTCCAAGGTTCTAGTACTCGCACAAGTGTGTGCGTTCTGTATGGGACAAGAAAGGAGAGCGCGAGCGTGAGTAAGCTCGTTTGCACAAGACCGGAAAAAGCGGTCTTGTCATCAAGAACGTGGGGATCGGACTGAAATACTCCGTGCGAGGGAGCATAACAAAAGGATAAATAGATAAAATGAAAAGGGGGGCTTACCAGAGATTAGAGCGAGCTGCTGGTGGTACGGTCTGCGGGATGTGTAACTCCTCACAGCGGTTCCGGGTACGGACACGTGATTCCGACCCGGAAATGAATTTATAGCTTTTCGGCGGAACTGCCCGTATGCGGACAGCTAGAGCGCTAACACCTCCGGTTTGGTTTTTGTATTGAAAGGAGCGTGAAGCATGTTTCAGGAGGTGCGCAAAAAGGGCCAGGGCGACCCAATCCGTCAAATCGTGGTAATGGCATGTGTCAGAGGTGTCAAGACAGTGTTGTCTGTAGTCATATAATACGTGGCGGGATATTGTGAGGCTTGACAGTTTACAGCCAGTATGTTGATCATCTGGGAGTAAACGGAAAATGGATAAGATACCAATTACTGCGTAGATAAGTCCCGCGACAAGACAAAAAATAGTGTCAGCGAAAAAGTAGAGTGATACTATATACAAAAAATATAATCATCATGCAAAAAAGGTGGTCATGCATCCGATCCACGACGTGTAGAGGTGATCAGTGACACATTAACATGGACGTAAAAAGCACATAATACATCACATCGGTCATATCAACTCAATTAGGACGACATGTAAAGGTAAAAAGGTAGCTGATCAACACATCTTATCCCAATTAATTGTGGAAAATTATGCAGATGATCCAGATTGGGCACAAAAGTACATGATAACACAGTTGAATGGAAATGCCTGCAGGTTGATGGTGTTGCGTGTCCATTATGACACGAAATGAGTGACATGGGTATCGCAGTAACATTTGTGGCATGAAATTAACATACATGTGTTGCAACGATGCAGAGATAAACAATAGTGTCATAACCAATAGTGGCCTCATGGACACTTCACTGAGAGACACTGCCGCAAGGGCAGTGGCGGAGCAAAGTACAGTAGGTCTGGTATAATGTTCCCTACAGAAATGACAAGATTATAGCATGTAGAGAATCGCAAGCAGGAAATGAACAAAGGGGTTGGAAATGTACACAGGGATTCAGTCCCCTAGAAAGAATTGCATCTCCTGGTCATAATTGAGCCCCTGGGTCACGGTGCGAAGGCGGAGAATCCATGTTGCCTCTAGGCGTCTTAGCTTGAGTTCTCTGTTACCGCCTCGTGCACCAATGGGGACAGTGTCAATCCCATAGAACGAAACTTGTTTGTCCAAAGACTGATCGCCACACGCAGCCGCGTGTAGGGCCACTGGATATCTAGGATCCTGTTTGTGTAGCGCCCTTATATGTTCCGCTATTCTCTCTTTTAACGGGCGGATGGTACTCCCCACGTAAATTTTCTTGCATCTGCATTCAATTATGTAGACCACATAGCGTGTGGTACAATTAATGTTAGTTCTGATGCAGTAGGTTTCTCCCTTGGTATCCTGAAATTCAGTAGTTCTGTGTTTGGCCCACCGGCACATGGAGCAGAACCCACATTTGTAGAAGCCAATGTTACGCTTGGTCAGCCAATTGTCCTCCGTGCTGCTTCGAGGTATTGTGGGACTTAGTCTGTTCTTCAGCGTTCTGCCTCGCCTGTAGGTGATCTGGGGGTATTCTCCTATGTAATTCGAGATGTTTTTGTCTTTCTTCAGGATGTTCCAGTGTTTGCTAAAGGTCCTGCGCAGTGCCTGGTGGTGGTTGCTGAAGTCAGTAATCATGCGAATAGTACCAGGGTCGTCTGTCTTCTTGTTGGGTCTCTTTTCCAGAGTGTCTTGTCTTTGAATTTTCATGATCCTAGATGTCGCTTTATTTAGTAGGTTGTCTGAGTAGCCTCTTCTCTTAAAACGTTCCTGCATGCTAACCAAAGTGTTCTTGAAATCTTGGTCGTTACTGCAGTTTCTGCGAGCTCTTAGGAATTCTCCAAAGGGAATACTGCTAATCTGGTGGGATGGGTGAGCGCTGCCAGCGTGCAGAATCGCATTACAAGCAGTATCCTTTCTAAAGAGTCTGCTGTTCAGTTTGTCGTCCAGGACATAGATCTCCAGGTCTAGAAACTCAATCCTATCTAGACTCGCCATCATGGTGAACCTCATGTCCCACGTGTTGTTGTTGAGATGCTTGTAGAAATCCATCAGGTGTTCATGTGTGCCAGACCAAATCAGGAAACAATCATCTATATAGCGCCCCCAGTATACTATTGAGTCAATGAAGGTCGCTCCTTTGGGGCCCCATATAAGATCATTCTCAAGGGCGCCCATGAATAGATTGGCAAATGATGGGGAAAATTTCGAGCCCATGGCGACTCCTTTTGTTTGTCTGTACCATGAATTGTTGAACATGAACGAGTTGTTATTCAATATGAGGTCCATCATGGAGATGAGCATGTTGGTGTGTTGCCACATGGTGGCTGGACGCTTCTGTAGTATTTTGGTGACGACTTCGAGTCCCAGATCTGGTTTGATGCTGGTGTACAGCGCTACCACATCCATGGTGACCAAAAAGTTGCCAGATTGCCATTGTAGATCAGAGAGAATACTCAATATGTGTTTGGTGTCCTGTATGAAGGACGGTTGGTTACGTACCAGAGGCCCCAGGAACAGGTCGACATATTCCGCAATTCTTTCTGTGGGGCCCCCAATCCCGGAAATAATGGGACGTCCGGGCGGGAAGGGTTGATTTTTGTGCACCTTGGGAAGAGTATACAGCCAAGGGTACGATGGTTTAATAACCTTCATGTACAGAAATTCATCCTCATTAATCAGGCCACTCTCTTTCCAAGTGATAAGAGATCGGTTAATGTGGGTCGTGAGTGGTGCCATGGGATTGTGGTCCAGAAGCAGATAGCACGTGTTGTCCTGTAGCTGACTGAGGATTTCTTGGTCATAGTCCTTTTTATTCATAATGACAACGTTCCCTCCCTTGTCCGCTTCCCTAATGATGATCTCATGATCCTTGATGAGGCTGTTCATGGCTGCTCGTTCTCCTGGAGTAAGATTGTCTTTGTATCTAAAGGTTCGTTTGGTGTCTTTCAGTTCAAGTTTATCAATGTCCTCCAAGACTCTTTTGTGGAAGTTGTCTATGGAATTCCCTCCCGGTAATGTGGGGATCCATTTGGATTTAGATTTGAGCCCACTGACAATGCTGAAATCTGATTCTATATTAAGCTCCTCTAGTAGGGTGTCCATGTCTTGAGGAGATCGTTCTACATCCGTGAGAGAGAGAAGGAGGTGTGTGGCTTGAATATCATTAATGGTTAAAATATCAGGTTCAAACTCAGTAGGGATGTTTGTAGGGTTTTTATTAGACATGATTTTATTTGAAAAGTGCTTTTTCAATTTTAGTTTTCGTGTGAACTTGAACAAATCAATTTTAAGTCTACATACATCAGTATTCGAGAAGGGATTAAAGTTTAGGCCTTTGCTCAGAAGGGAGATCATGTTAGTGGTGAGGATTTTAGATGAAAGATTAATAACCTGTACCTCCCCCTCCTGTGTGTCGGTTACCAAGGATACCAAGGGAGAAACCTACTGCATCAGAACTAACATTAATTGTACCACACGCTATGTGGTCTACATAATTGAATGCAGATGCAAGAAAATTTACGTGGGGAGTACCATCCGCCCGTTAAAAGAGAGAATAGCGGAACATATAAGGGCGCTACACAAACAGGATCCTAGATATCCAGTGGCCCTACACGCGGCTGCGTGTGGCGATCAGTCTTTGGACAAACAAGTTTCGTTCTATGGGATTGACACTGTCCCCATTGGTGCACGAGGCGGTAACAGAGAACTCAAGCTAAGACGCCTAGAGGCAACATGGATTCTCCGCCTTCGCACCGTGACCCAGGGGCTCAATTATGACCAGGAGATGCAATTCTTTCTAGGGGACTGAATCCCTGTGTACATTTCCAACCCCTTTGTTCATTTCCTGCTTGCGATTCTCTACATGCTATAATCTTGTCATTTCTGTAGGGAACATTATACCAGACCTACTGTACTTTGCTCCGCCACTGCCCTTGCGGCAGTGTCTCGCAGTGAAGTGTCCATGAGGCCACTATTGGTTATGACACTATTGTTTATCTCTGCATCGTTGCAACACATGTATGTTAATTTCATGCCACAAATGTTACTGCGATACCCATGTCACTCATTTCGTGTCATAATGGACACGCAACACCATCAACCTGCAGGCATTTCCATTCAACTGTGTTATCATGTACTTTTGTGCCCAATCTGGATCATCTGCATAATTTTCCACAATTAATTGGGATAAGATGTGTTGATCAGCTACCTTTTTACCTTTACATGTCGTCCTAATTGAGTTGATATGACCGATGTGATGTATTATGTGCTTTTTACGTCCATGTTAATGTGTCACTGATCACCTCTACACGTCGTGGATCGGATGCATGACCACCTTTTTTGCATGATGATTATATTTTTTGTATATAGTATCACTCTACTTTTTCGCTGACACTATTTTTTGTCTTGTCGCGGGACTTATCTACGCAGTAATTGGTATCTTATCCATTTTCCGTTTACTCCCAGATGATCAACATACTGGCTGTAAACTGTCAAGCCTCACAATATCCCGCCACGTATTATATGACTACAGACAACACTGTCTTGACACCTCTGACACATGCCATTACCACGATTTGACGGATTGGGTCGCCCTGGCCCTTTTTGCGCACCTCCTGAAACATGCTTCACGCTCCTTTCAATACAAAAACCAAACCGGAGGTGTTAGCGCTCTAGCTGTCCGCATACGGGCAGTTCCGCCGAAAAGCTATAAATTCATTTCCGGGTCGGAATCACGTGTCCGTACCCGGAACCGCTGTGAGGAGTTACACATCCCGCAGACCGTGCCACCAGCAGCTCGCTCTAATCTCTGGTAAGCCCCCCTTTTCATTTTATCTATTTATCCTTTTGTTATGCTCCCTCGCACGGAGTATTTCAGTCCGATCCCCACGTTCTTGATGACAAGACCGCTTTTTCCGGTCTTGTGCAAACGAGCTTACTCACGCTCGCGCTCTCCTTTCTTGTCCCATACAGAACGCACACACTTGTGCGAGTACTAGAACCTTGGACCATCACTACGGATCGTCCAACCCAGACATTCAAGCACCACGAAAACAGAGGCTTTGCTGTATTTCATTTGTGGCTTCGTATACACCATAATCGCCTGGAGCACTGTTTCTGAAACACAGAGGTGAGAGCCTCACTTTCACTTTGGGACTCAATCGCTATGAATGATTCTGTTACCTTAACCGCGCCCCGTTCCTTAGTTTGGGGCCTTGTTTTAACTTTACTTATGCACTACTTGTGGGTCTCACAAATACAATATTTCTATTGTATTTCATAACAGCGTGCCCTAACTGCATAACTCTCGAAATTTGGAGCATCAATCACCGACAAGCATTAACCTGGTCTCGAGCAGGGGCCGGGTCGGAAGTATCACCGGCTTAGCGGTGAGTCTTTCATGTCTGCACATTACTCATTTTTTTGGTTTGTGACAATATCTACGCATGGGACCTTACTTAAATGTACAGTGCTCCTCGTTATTATTATTCTTCAATTTCCATTGAGCCTGATACTTTGTCTTGCCATTTTTGTTCCCTCTTTCATTCTTCATCCCCATAGACCTATGGTCCTATTTCATCGCGTTACAGGTAGGAAGTACTCAGCCAATTCGGTCTCACTTCCCACATTGATGACGTGCGCGTGCACTTTTAAACCATTTCCTCCCCCCCCCCCTCTTGTTTTACATTTTGAATCTACCCGCGTAGTGTGTTTGCATGCTCTAGCAACACCTTCGGAGGACTACCAATCCTCTTTTCTCTAGAACCACCACAGTTGGCACCACCACCCATGTTACGATCACAGAATACTCACCTTCATCCGTCTACTCTCAATAGGGGACAACCCAGTTACCATAGGCACCTGACGACCGGCACTACCCACACCCGCACCTTTTCACGCACCTGCATTCAATCACTCCTGACACCCGTCGTTACGGTTTTTTCGCCTTCACCGTGTTTGGCACTGTGTGCTACCACTACGAAATCTGTTGGACTTATACTAAGTTATTACTGTCACAACTTTCACCTGCACTCTCACGCGCACCAAGAACTAGACACGATCACTAGTTGCTATAGAAAAACTTCATTTTGTTGTGTGGACTACCTATTCCATCATGTATTTTGTATCTTCCCCAGCCCTGATGAGTCGTACAAGCATTGTTACCGCTTGACGACGAAACACGTGTCGGCTGGCCATCCATACAATTAAAGAGGAACCGCACAACTTCGCTTCCCTCTTTCTGTTCTGAACTTGGTCATTTGTACTATATTATGCCCATTGAGACATCTCTTTCTGTACTGTATATTGGTGTGCATTTGGTAATTGTTCTGTGACTGAGCAGCATTTGCACCGAAGATTAGCCCCCCAGCATCTCCACGATCTGCGTGGGGCCCTTTTGCACTTTGCCACTCGACGCGCCATCCCGGCCACTTGCCACGTGGCTAGCGGCCATCTTGGCGACGAAAACGACGAACTACACCGCTGGTCTGGTTGCTCCAGACTGGCCCTTGCTCCCCTGAGAAGGAGCACCCGCTCTGACCTTGCTGGTCCGAGTGAGAAGCTTGCATCGATTCCTGCGTGGCTTGCATTAGCCAAGGCCTGTTTGCTCCGATCAAGAAGCCAACACCGCCAACAGCTAGAGCCTTCGTGGGACAGCTCGTGACCAACGCCTGGACGTCCTTGACCTCTTCGTGTCCACGTGGCTGCAGAGATAATCTTCACTTCTTCACCTGTTTGCACCCGACATTGCCTGGTTCCATCCTGGTTCCACGGTAGTCACTGGCTAGTGACTTTGAACATTGTCCCCTTTGCTTTCAGGTCTTCACCTCTTCAGATCCACCCTTGGATCCACTGGAACTCTCCTCGACGACCCGCCTGCAGCATCTTCAGCTCCAAGCACCATCGACCTGCGTGACGAAACCCGACACTACTTCGCACCTGTGCACCCGCTTCCTGTGGGTGAGGTAACTCAGCAACGCCGGTGTTCTCTCACTGGTATACACCTCTAGTGCCAGTGTGTAAAGTTTTATCCTTGTAGGTCCATCGGAAGGTTCCTTAAACACTAACTTTGTAACTTTTACGCACCATTGACATTGCATTGGTGCATGCGTGCGCTTTAAGCGCTGCACCCGAGTCCCGCGGGCCTTTCCCGACTTCATCACTGCTAGTCCCGAACAGCTCCAGCGATTCCCCAGGCCCTAGGCCTCTTTCCTTTCCCCATAGTGGTTCTTATACCACTATTTTAGTATGTGGTTTAGGTGGCCCCTAGGGCTCATCCATATTGTGCAACTTTTGTATATTTAAACTGTGTTTTGTTTTAACGCATTTGCTTCTGTGCTCATAAAGAGTATAGGGGATATTTGTAGAAATAAATCTATATATATTTTCAATATATATCTGTGTGGTGTCCTTTCATTTGGTATTCAAGGGGATTGTGTATGGTAAAACAGCTTGCTTCACATGCCTTTACAGAGTGTAGCCTAAGACTGCTTAGTCCATGCTACCCCTAGGATAGCTTGTCTATAAGGTTGACTTACAACCAATCATCATAAGGGTTGCTTGGCATGGTACAAGGTGATCACTAGAACTAGTGAGCATCATATACCAGGCCAACTTCTCACATTGGTGAGCAGCGGATTGGGATTTGAGCTTGCTGTTGTTTTACCATTACAATCTTTGAGAGTATCATTTGAAAGATCATACAGGTACCTGATAGGTACATTAAAACAAGACTAGTATACTTAAGTTCTACTGAACTTAGTTGTTGTAGAGGATAGGAAGTAGCACACCCTGACTACAACTACTAGATAGGTTTAGTAGGTAAACACCAGTGTAGGTAGATTGCAACATATCCACCCACACTAGAGCAATGTCTGGAGCAGAGGGATCCACTGGACCTATCTCTGTTGAGAGTGACCCTCCAAGGGCACCATCCAAATTTGCTATCTTTAATTTTAAAGAACTGAGACAGCTGTGTTCCTTAAGAGGAATCAAAACGGGTCCTACCCCTACAGCAGATCACCTCAGAGAGCTTTTAGAAAAGTCTGAAGCTCTAAAGACCTCCAAACCAGGCCCCTCGGAATGGAGATGGAGGCTCTCCCCACAGAAGATAACACTGACACCCCTGTCCCTGTCATCCAGATAGATGAGGAAAACCAGGTCACTGGAGATACTCAGCCTGAGGATGAGGAAGAAGAGGAAGAGGAGGTGAAAGTGGGTCTGATGATGAGAGAAATAGTCAGGTGTTAGTCAGCAGGCTTAACCAGGCTACCTTAAGCTTATTTGGGACTGAAAGTGGGTCCAACCCCTTCAGACCCCCGAGTGGGCTTAACCAGGAGCAAAGGAGGAGGAGGAATCACTCAGGTGAGTCCAATACCTCCCAAGCTTCTAGAGGTTCTCATGGTCACTCCAGAAGAGTGATGTCTAGCCCTCAGAGAAGGGAACATGAGGCCAAAATGAGAGAGGCTGAACTTAGGATCCAGAAGCAAGAATTAGAAGTTGCCCTGGCCAAAGAGAAACTTGCTAGAGCAAGGCAGTCTAGAGAGAGTGGATTGGGATCCACTGGTGGCAGCACTATCCCTAAGGATAAAGACAGGTCCTATGACAATAGAAACCTGAGTAAGATTGTGCCCCCCTACAAGACTGGGGATGACATCCACAAATGGATGACTGCACTTGAGAGAGCCTGCAGAGTACAGCAGATCCCTCAGGAGCAGTGGGCAGCAATCTTGTGGCTCTCCTTTGAAGGTAGAGGCAGAGACAGACTCCTCACAGTTAGTGATGGGGATTCTAGAAACTACCTGGTCCTGAAGAGTGCTCTGATTGATGGGTTAGGCTTAACCACTGAACAGTACAGGTTAATGTTCAGAGACACCCAGAAGACACAGACTCAGGACTGGTCTGAATTTGTTGAATGTGCCACTAAGGCTCTGGAGGGCTGGTTGCTGGGAAGTAAGGTTACAGACTATGAAGGATTGTACAATTTACTGATGAGAGAACAGATTTTAAATAACTGTCAGAACCAGCAGTTGCATCAACATTTGGTTGACTCAGATCTGACCTCTCCCCAAGAATTGGGAAAGAGGGCAGCCAAATGGGTTAGAACCAGAGTTAAGCAAAAGAACTAGAACCAGAACCAGGGTGGTGACCAAAAGAAAACAGACCAGAAGGGTGGGGAGCAGAAAGCTAAAGACCAGAAGTCTTCAACAGGGCCCCAAACTAATACTGAGGGTGGGTCCCAAACTTCCAAGAAGAAAGAAGGTCAAAGAAAACCCTGGTGTAGTACATGTAAAAACACATCTCACTGGACCAGTGAGTGTAAAAAGGGTGGAGCCCCCAAAACTGCAGCCCCTAAGGCACCTGCACCCAATAGTACAGTTAGCAGTGTTGGTCCACAAACTAAGGGGGTAGTAGGTATCACCTTGGGAACTGAGGGAGATTCTGGCCTAGTCAGAACCCCTACACAGGCTGTTCTGATCTGTGATGTGGAAATTGATCTTTCCACTACTGTCAGTCCCAGTAATCTGGGCAAGTACAGGCAGACGTCTTTAATTAATGAAAAAGTGGCTCAAGCATACAGGGAAACACGTGCCTGTGTCACCATGGTGACACCTAGCTTTGTGGACCCTGGACAATACCTACCAGGTGATAATTACCTGGTGACCAATGCCAGCAATGTCACTACTACACATAGTGTGGCACTTGTTAACTTTTCCTGGGGAGGGGTAACTGGCCTAAAAAGAGTTGTGGTTAGTGCTGATCTCCCAGTAGAATGTTTGTTGGGCAATGACCTGGAGAACTCTCTATGGTCAGAAGTTGAGTACAGGACTCATGCAGAGATGTTAGGGATATCATCACATGTCCTTGCTGTGACCAGGTCACAGGCCAAAAAGTGCCTCTCTGAACCTCAGGTCTTGGATCCTGGAACAATGGACCAAGTACCTTCCAAGAAGAAGAATAGGAGGGTAAAGGCTGTGCCTTCCCAACTGCCTACAAGTGAGGATCAGCCTTCACAGGAAGACGATCTTGAGACCCCTGAAGGAACTGTCTCTGAAGAGCTTGAACCTGATCAGGTTGAGTTTCTGGGGACGGGGGACCTTCTAGGGCAGACTTGGGGCAGGCTCAGTTAACCTGTCCTTCTCTTGAACCCCTCAGACAGCAGGCTGCTGCTGAGGCTGCTGGGAATGCTCAAGGTACCCATAAAGTATATTGGGAAGATGGGCTCCTTTATTCAGAGGGTAGAGACCCCAAGCCTGGTACAACCAGGAGGTTGGTCATACCTCTGCAATTTAGGGGCTTCCTTCTTACCTTGTCCCATGATATTCCCCGAGCAGGACACCTAGGCCAGAATAAGACTTGGGACAGGCTTCTCTCTCACTTTCACTGGCCTCATATGTCAGAAGATACCAAGGAGTTTTGTCGCTCCTGTGTAACCTGCCAAGCCAGTGGCAAAGCAGTTGGTACCACAAAGGCCCCCCTGATACCACTACCTGTGGTGGGGGTACCCTTTGAAAGAGTGCGGATTGACATTGTAGGTCCAATGGATCCCCCTACAGCATCTGGGCACAGATTCATACTGGTGGTGGTGGACCATGCCACCAGGTACCCAGAGGCAATTCCTCTTAGGACCACAACAGCTCCTGTTGTGGCCAGGGACTTACTTGGAGTTTTCTCCAGAGTGGGGTTTCCTAAGGAGGTAGTATCTGATAGAGGTGCCAACTTCATGTCAGGATACTTAACAGCTATGTGGAAGGAATGTGGTGTCAACTACAAGTTCACCACTCCCTATCATCCACAATGCAATGGGCTTGTTGAAAGAGTTAACAAGACCCTAAAGGGTATGATCAAAGGATTACCAGAAAAGCTCAGGCAAAGATGGGACATCCTTCTGCCCTGCCTTCTGTTTGCTTACAGAGAGGTCCCACAAAAGGGGGTTGGCTTCAGCCCCTTTGAATTGTTGTTTGGGCACCCTGTAAGAGGACCCCTGTGTTTGGTGAGGGAAGGATGGGAGTTACCTCTCAAAAAGCCCAAGCAAGACATAGTGGACTATGTACTTGGTCTCCGCTCCAGGATGGCTGAGTACATGGAGAAGGCATCCAAAAACCTTGAGGCTAGCCAAGAATTACAAAAAGCTTGGCATGACCAAAAGGCTGTCTTGACTGAGTACCAGCCGGGACAGAAAGTATGGGTATTGGAGCCAGTGGCCCCAGCAGCACTCCAAGACAAATGGTCTGGACCCCATACTATCATTGAAAAGAAGGGAGAGGTTACCTATCTGGTGGACCTAGGAACTCCCAGGAGCCCCCACAGGGTGCTCCATGTTAACAGGTTGAAAGCATATGTTGACAGGGCAGACATGGGCTTGCTCATGGCTACAGATGAGGGGCAGGAGGAAGAGAGTGACCCTCTCCCAGACCTGCTGACTCAGAACCCTGAGGATGGCTCAGTTGATGGTGTGGCCTTAGATGGCAGCCTCACTGAACATCAGCAAAATGACTGTAGACAAGTTTTGCAGTCATATCGACATATGTTCTCCCTGACACCCAGTCAGACTAACTGGTGTACCCATGTGGTGGACACTGGTGATAGTCTACCTGTGAAAAACAAGATTTACAGGCAACCTGACCATGTCAGAGATTGTATCAAGACTGAGGTGCAAAAGATGCTGGAATTAGGTGTCATTGAGCTTTCAGAGAGGCCCTGGGCTAGTCCTGTTGTTCTGGTCCCCAAACCTCACACCAAAGATGGAAAGAGAGAGATGAGGTTCTGTGTGGATTACAGAGGACTCAATGCTGTCACCAGGACAGACGCACACCCTATTCCAAGGGCAGATGAGCTCAAAGACAAATTGGCTTCTGCCAAGTATTTGAGCACATTTGACTTGACAGCTGGCTACTGGCAAATCAGGTTAGCTGAGGAGTCTAAAGCCAAGACAGCATTTTCTACCCCAGGTGGGCATTATCAATTTGTGGTGATGCCCTTTGGTTTGAAAAATGCACCTGCCACCTTCCAAAGGTTGGTAAATCAAGTCCTTACTGGGTTGGATGACTTTTGCGCAGCATATCTGGATGATATTGCTGTCTTTAGCTCTACCTGGGAGGATCACCTGGTCCACCTGAAGGAAGTGCTAGAGGCTCTGCAAAAGGCAGGCCTCACTATCAAGGCAACCAAGTGCCAGATAGGGCAGAGTAAAGTTGTATACTTGGGCCTCCTTGTAGGTGGAGGCGAAGTTCAACCACTGGAGAGTAAGATCCAGACCATAAAGGACTGGTCCCCTCCAACTACCCAGACTCAGGTGAGAGCTTTCTTGGGCCTGACTGGGTACTACAGGAAGTTTGTTAAGAACTATGGGTCCATTGTGACTCCTCTTAATGATCTGACATCCAAGAAGATGCCCAAAAAGGTTCAGTGGACAGTAAATTGTCAAAAGGCATTTGATGACCTGAAGAAGGCCATGTGCTCTGCACCTATCCTGAAGAGTCCTGACTACTCAAGAGAGTTCATTGTCCAAACAGATGCTTCTGATTTGGGAGTGGGAGCTGTGCTTTCACAATTTAATGTAGATGGTCAAGACCAGCCCATTGCTTTTATTGGCAGAAGGCTGACCCCCAGAGAGAAACGTTGGTCAGCCATTGAGAGGGAGGCCTTTGCTGTGGTGTGGGCCCTGAAGAAGTTGAGACCATACTTGTTTGGCACTTACTTCAAGATTCAGACCGACCATAAGCCCCTCTTATGGCTTGATCAGATGAAGGGTGAAAACCCCAAACTGCTCAGGTGGTCCATTTCCCTACAGGGGATGGACTTTACAGTGGAGCACCGCCCAGGGACTGACCATGGTAATGCAGGTGGTCTCTCCAGGTACTTCCACTTAGAACATGAAGACACAACTGGTCAAGGTTAGTCTAATGTCCCTGCGTTGGGGGGGTGGGGTTGTGTAGGAGAGTAGGTTCTGCTATCCTATGGTCACCCCAAATGTTTGCTTTTTGCTTCACTGGTTTATGACTTAATGTGGCTGTGGGCCTGCTAATCAGACCCACAGCCTGCTGTTCTCTCTCTAAATTAATGCCAATGCACATTAGGTGCATTACGAAATTGGAACTGGTTCACCTTATTGGCCCCTGTAACAGTGTACCCCAGGTACCCAGGGCATAGGTGCTTCCAAGGCCTACCAGGGGCTGCAGCACGTATTGTGCCACCCCTGGCCTGGCCTCCATATTTGACACAACTGGCTGATCACTCAGCTGGGGTAAGTCGGTGTAATCACCCCTTACTTAGGTGTAGTATGCCTATGCCTAACCTAAAATGGACACATATGTTCCTATCAGCCACTCCTATGGAAGGCCTCATCAATCCTGGAGGCAGAGTGCTTGGAAATATGTGAGATGGTGCTCTAGCATGAGCTGAGCCTGTCTGCAGCTTTCAAAACCACTTCCTGTAGCTGTTCCATGATACTGCCATACCATACACTCTTAAGTGCATTATGAACCTCGCGGTTAAATGCTATCTTTGGTTTGGCTTTATCAAAACATGTTGAGTAAGGTGTCATACGAATTGGAATACTACCCCCTCGCCAGTTCTGGCGACGGGGGTAGCATTCCACCCTTCTAGAGGGACACGACATGTACATAACCTGAAACCCGGGTAAAGTTAAACATGAGCCTCAGCATCACAAAATGGATGCTACCACCACAGACACAAGTCTGACCTCCTGCTGCTGGGAGTCCTTCCAGCGAGGGCGGCTTGGACAAAGGGTTTCCTGCCTTGGGAGGTGCCAGCACCACCCCAGACAGGGTTTGTGTATTGGGTAGGACAGGGCTGAATAGAATCAGACATGCCTGGGGCACACAAGGTGTCCCTGTGCATATGCCAGTTCAAACCGGTGCTTGGCGCGAAGCTGGACAAAGGAAAGGGGGTGTAACCACCCCCCTTCCTGGTCCCACCCAGAGGAGGGACCTAGAAGGTAATCCGGCCCTAAGATTTGGAATAAGAGTAGGAGCTGTGTCCCAAGACTTCAGATCATCCTGAACTCGACTTGAAACAAAGAAGAAAACTGGACATCGACATTCTGCTGCACAGAAGACTGAAGAGAATCTCCCTTGTGGCCAAGGAGTGACCACCCTGTGAATACAGGCACCAACCAGCAACTCGACGTCTGCTTTGCCGCCGCCTCCCGCCGGAGCGCGAGCCCAGAGCCTGACAAAACCCAGACTCCCAGACATCTCAGAGCCCGATCCACAGTCCCTGAAAAGAAGAGACCCGTGGAAGCACCGAGAGACGTGGGACCGGACATCTTGGAAGACCCCCGAGAAGCTGACTGCGCAGCACCCTCGGCACCCTCGATGCTGTGCTTTGGGGTTTGAGAAGCCCCGACACCGAGCAGCATTTGCACCGAAGATTAGCCCCCCAGCATCTCCACGATCTGCGTGGGGCCCTTTTGCACTTTGCCACTCGACCCGCCATCCCGGCCACTTGCCACGTGGCTAGCGGCCATCTTGGCGACGAAAACAACAAACTACACCGCTGGTCTGGTTGCTCCAGACTGGCCCTTGCTCCCCTGAGAAGGAGCACCCGCTCTGACCTTGCTGGTTCGAGTGAGAAATTTGCATCGATTCCTGCGTGGCTTGCATTAGCCAAGGCCTGTTTGCTCCGATCAAGAAGCCGACACCGCCAACAGCTAGAGCCTTCATGGGACAGCTCGTGACCAACGCCTGGAGTCCTTGACCTCTTCGTGTCCACGTGGCTGCAGAGACAATCTTCACTTCTTCACCTGTTTGCACCCGACATTGCCTGGTTCCATCCTGGTTCCACGGTAGTCACTGGCTAGTGACTTTGAACATTGTCCCCTCTGCTTTCAGGTCTTCACCTCTTCAGATCTACCCTTGGATCCACCGGAACTCTCCTCGACGACCCGCCTGCAGCATCTTCAGCTCTAAGCACCATCGACCTGCGTGACGAAACCCGACACTACTTCGCACCTGTGCACCCGCTTCCTGTGGGTGAGGTAACTCAGCAACGCCGGTGTTCCCACACTGGTATACACCTCTAGTGCCTGTGTCTAAAGTTTTATCCTTGTAGGTCCATCGGAAGGTTCCTTAAACACTAACTTTGTAACTTTTACGCACCATTGACATTGCATTGGTGAATGCGTGCGCTTTAAGCGCTGCACCCGAGTCCCGCGGGCCTTTCCCGACTTCATCACTGCTAGTCCCGAACAGCTCCAGCGATTCCCCAGGCCCTAGGCCTCTTTCCTTTCCCCATAGTGGTTCTTATACCACTATTTTAGTGTATGGTTTAGGTGGCCCCTAGGGCTCATCCATATTGTGCAACTTTTGTATATTTAAACTGTGTTTTGTTTTAACGCATTTGCTTCTGTGCTCATAAAGAGTATAGGGGATATTTGTAGAAATAAATCTATATATATTTTCAATATATATCTGTGTGGTGTCCTTTCATTTGGTATTCAAGGGGATTGTGTATGGTAAAACAGCTTGCTTCACATGCCTTTACAGAGTTTAGCCTAAGACTGCTTAGTCCATGCTACCCCTAGGATAGCTTGTCTATAAGGTTGACTTACAACCAATCATCATAAGGGTTGCTTGGCATGGTACAAGGTGATCACTAGAACTAGTGAGCATCATATACCAGGCCAACTTCTCACACTCCGTTCGGCTCCCGCCCCCGCGAACAGCTCCGGGCCTCAATCTCGGCCCCATGGGGAAAGGGTGCTCCGTCACTCACGAGCCAAGCCCGGCCCGTCTCTCTCGGTGCCAAACTCCCGGACGGCTCCTCTGCCTCAATCCGCTATGCTCTCAGCCCGGACAGTCCCCAGACCCGTTTCAGTGGGTCCAGGAATGCCAGAACCGGTGCTACAAAACGGCCGTCGGCGGGAGCAGTGAGACTACACGTCTGCTCACGCCGCCATATTGGCCACGCCCCCCCGGAAGAACAGTTTTAAAGGGAAGAGGTTGAAGAAGGCGAAATTGAGTCTGTCGACCATTTCGAGGGGCTTAAGGAGGCTAGTGGCCCGGACACCTCCCCAGAGTGGGAGCTTTCTTCAAGGGCCTCACCACCTCAAGAGGTGGCTCCCTATCATACGGTTATTAGGACGGCTGCGGAGCTTTTGGACTTGCAGATGCCTACAGCAGAGTACAAACCAAATTTCAATAATTGAGCCACTGTTGCCGTTTAATAACTGAGCCTATCCTGGAAGTGTGGCAGAAACCTCTCTCTGCTCCTGCTGTTTCGAAATCTGTGGCAAGGAGATATACGTCTGCTCCAGGAGACCCTGCCTTTCTCTCTTCTCATTCGTCCCCTGAAAGTTTAGTGGTACAGGAGTCCTGATCTAAACAGTCTACAGACGCATTTCCTCAAGCTCCTGCCGACAGGGACTCTGAAAAAAATGGAGCAATAGGCCAAGAAGTTATTTTCTTCTTCTAGCATGGCGTTAAAGTCAACCAATGCTACCTGTTTGCTGGGAAGATACATACACGCCCTGATGGGTTCTGTTGAACAATTAGCACCCAAGCTGCCTGACGAGGAGCGTGGTAATTTTATGGAGGTTCTGTCGGATGCACAGGCTGCAGCTCGTCAGGTTATAGAGTCTGCTCTTGACACAGCTGATTCGGTGGCCAGG
Organism: Lissotriton helveticus; assembly: GCF_964261635.1. Taxonomy (NCBI): domain Eukaryota; kingdom Metazoa; phylum Chordata; class Amphibia; order Caudata; family Salamandridae; genus Lissotriton; species Lissotriton helveticus. The sequence goes on from NC_136073.1 coordinate 48,227,747, forward strand.
GTTATGAGCTCCTCCATCGTTACCAGGAGACAGGCTTGGCTCAGATCCTCTGGGTTTTCTCCAGATGTGCAGACTACCCTTCTCGATCTGCCGTTTGATGGATCGAAACTTTTCGGGGAGGAGGCTGATTCTGCGCTTCAAAGATTCAAGGATAGCAAGGCCACGGCAAAGTCCTTAGGGTTGCAAACTCAGTCAAGGGGGTTTGGATACAGGAAGGTCTTCCTTTCGTAGCATACGGCAGCCTCAGCAACAACAGCAGCAAAACTCTCTTTACAAATCCTACAGAGGGAGAAACAGGGGTCGCCAACGTGGATCAGCCCATCAACTCTCCTCTTCCTCCTCTACCTCCCCTACTCCCCCTGGTAACGCAGGAAAGCAGCCCTAGATCCCCCATCCTGGAACATGTGGGTCCTGTGGGTGGCCGTCTGTCCCACTTGGAAATCGGTCACTTCGCACCTTTGGGTGTTAAGTCTTGTAGAGAATGGGTACGCCCTTCCCTTTCAGGAATTCCCTCCTCTCCTTGCCAAAGTTTGTGTTCAGAAGATAATTTGCTTCTTCTCCAAAAGGAGGTCCTTGCCTTATTGCTAAAATGTGCGATAGAGGTGGTCCTGGAGCAGGAAAGGGGTCAGGGATGCTACTCCTGGTATTTCCTGATTCCCAAAAAGGATGTCAGGTTACGTCCGATTCTGGACCTCAGGGTCTTGAATTTTTACCTCAAACAGGAGAAATTCAATATGCTGACCCTTGCTTAGGTTCTTCTGGTGCTGCTGCAAGAGGACTGGATGGTGTTCATCGATTTGCAGGATGCGTATTTTCACATCCTCATCCTGAAGTTGCACAGGAAGTATCTCAGTTTCACAGTAGGATTGGAGCACTACCAGTTTGCGGACCTCCAGTTTGGTCTTACTACTGCACCTCGAGTTTTCACATAGGTGATGGCAGTGGTGGCAGCTCATCTCAGGAGGTTGGGGATTCCAGTTTTCCCTTATCTGAACGACTGGTTGCTCAAAGCGGAGTCGCCGGAGATGGTGCTTCATCATCTATGAGTAACAACTCAGCTGTTGTTTAACTTGGGCTTTTCAATAAATGTGCCCAAATCTCGCCTGGTGCCCTCTCAGTGCAACCTGTTCATAAGGGCGGTACAGGATACTACTGTGTGTCGAGCTTTTCCACTTCCACAATTCTCAACATTCAGGAGATGAATCCTTTGTTTCACGATGGAGTGGTTATTCCTGAAGGTCCTACTCGGTCTGTTCGCCTCCTTCATACCGTTGGTCAGTCATGCACGCTGGCACATGAGGGCACTCCAGTGGAGCCTCTGCAGGCAGTGGTATCAACACAACGGAGATCTCAGGGAGTCAGTCAGAATCTCCAGAGATGCTGCAGCGGAGTTGACTTGGTGGAGTGTGGAGGGCAACCTGTCTCAAGAAAAGCCCATTCAGCCTGCTCCGCCGATGGCCACAGTGATCACGGATTCCTCCACTCTAGGGTAGGGTGCTCATCTGGGGGACCTGGAGGTCAAAGGTATTTGGTCTCCAGAGGAAAGGTTGCTTCACATCAACCTTCTGGAACTGCGGGTGATACGTTTGGCACTAAAGGCTTTCCTTCCCTTCGCGGTCAGTCGGTTCAGGTCCTGACTACCACTACGGCAATGTGGTACATCAACAAACAGGGAGGTGTAGGGTCGTATCGTATGTCGAGAGGCTCTGCAACTCTGGTCCTGGGCTCAGAACCATCAGATTTGTGTGTTTGCAAATCATCTAGCCGGTGTGCTGAATGTTCGTGTGGACAGTCTCAGTCGGCATTACTCGGCCAATCACGAGTGGCGTTTCATCCGGAGGTGGTCCATCACATCTTCGAGATGAGGGGATCCCCGCAGCTGGACCTATTTGCCACTCACGAGAACGCGCACTGCCCGTTGTTCTGCAGTCTCCAGTTTCCGATGCAGGGGGCGCTGGGGGACGCGTTTCAGCTGGATTGGAGTTCACAGTTCCTTAATGCATTTCCTCTCATACCCTCGATTCCTTGGGTTCTGAGGCAGATTCGCCAAGACCAGGCCCAAGTTATACTGTTCGCTCTAGATTGGCCAAGAAGGGTGTGGTACCCAGATCTACTTCACCTCTCATCGCACCCTCGGCTCCGTCTCCCTCTCAGGGCAGACCTCCTCTTGCAGTCGCAGGGGCAGGTTCTTCATCCCCACCTCCAGAGCCTGCACCTTCATGCCTGGAGATTGAATGGGGCAACCTGAGTTTCTTCTCTCTTCTGCCGGATGTGGTGGATGTTATTCTATCGTCCAGCCGTTACATCGCAACTTTTACAACGCACTTCTATTACAACGCAACTTTTACAACGCTGGATCCATTACATCGCATGCCTTTACAACGCATGACATTACATAGCAGATGCTATTACAACGCATGCCATTACAACATAAGTATAGGTAAGTATATAATTTTATTTTATATTTTATTTAACATTATTTAATTATTTTATTTAATATTAAAAATAAATAAATATATTAATTTATGTTTTTTTTATATTGGGTTTGGGTTTTGGGGTACAGGGGTATTTTTAGGTTTCAGGGTTGGGTTTGGGTTTTGGGGTACAGGGGTATTTTTAGGTTTCAGGTTTGGGTTTTGGGGTACAGGGGTATTTTTGGGTTTCAGGGTTGGGTTTGGGTTTTGGGGTACAGGGGTATTTTTAGGTTTCAGGGTTGGGTTTGGGTTTTGGGGTACAGGGGTATTTTTAGGTTTCAGGGTTGGGTTTGGGTTTTGGGGTACAGGGGTATTTGTAGGTTTCAGGGCTGGGTTTGGGTTTTGGGGAACAGGGGTATTTTTAGTTTTCAGGGTTGGTTTTGGGTTTTGGGGTACAGGGGTATTTTTAGGTTTCAGGGTTGGGTTTGGGTTTTGGGGTACAGGGGTATTTTTAGGTTTCAGGGTTGGGTTTGGGTTTTGGGGTGCAGGGGTATTTTTAGGTTTCAGGGTTGGGTTTGGGTTTTGGGGTACAGGGGAATTTTTAGGTTTCAGGGCTGGGTTTGGGTTTTGGGGTACAGGGGTATTTTTAGGTTTCAGGGCTGGGTTTGGGTTTTGGGGAATAGGGGTATTTTTAGTTTTCAGGGTTGGGTTTGGGTTTTGGGGTACAGGGGTATTTTTAGGTTTCAGGGTTGGGTTTGGGTTTTGGGGTACAGGGGTATTTTTAGGGTTCAGGGCTGGGTTTTGGGGTACAGGGGTATTTTTAGGGTTCAGGGCTGGGTTTGGGTTTTGGGGTACAGGTTTTTTTTAGGGTTTAGTTTTAAAATGCAATCTTTTATTTTAATTAAAAAAATTAATTTTAATCATTTTATTATTTATTAAAAATAGTTCTCTATTATTAAAAGTTCTTTTAAAAATAAACTTAAAGTAATATATGTACTAAATAATTATTTAAAAATAATTTAATTTATTTAATTAATTAAATTTAAATTACTTACATTTAAAAAAATAATAATATACTTACCTATACTTACATTGTAATGGCATGCGTTGTAATAGCATCTGCTATGTAATGTCATGCGTTGTAAAAGCATGCGATGTAAGGGATCCTGCGTTGTAAAAAATTTGTTGTAACGGAATGCGTTGTAATATTTCGCGTTGTAACGTCATACATCCCACTCCAATAAGTCTATTTACTCCTCCAGATTTGTCAGATGGTGTGGAGAGAGGCCCATTGATCCTTTAAAGGCCCACTTGTCAGATGTTCTTCAGTTTTCACTTTTCTTGGCTCAGCAGGGTTGAGCTGTGACCACTGTTGAGGGCTATTTGTCAGCTTTATTGGCGTTTCGTTGTTTGCCAGATCGGCCGTCTTTGTTTGAATCGTCCATTGTTTTGAGATTTATTAAGGGCCAAACAAATAGGTTGCCGCCTTCCCCCTTTATTATGTCTCAATGAGATTTAAATCTTGTTTTCACTTTCTTGATGGGTTCCCCTTTTGAACCCTTATATAGTTGTCCTTCGAGACTCCTGTCTTTTAAGATGGTCTTTCTTGTGGCTATTACCTCAGCCAGGAGGGTAAGTAAGCTTCAGGCTCTCAGTTCAAGACCCCCTTTTTTGACCATTCATGCTGAAAGGATGGCCCTCCGGACCAGAGCTGCTTTTCTGCCCGAGGTGGTTACTAGGGCAGCAGTGGCGGCCGGTGAAGTGTGGGAGTGGTAAGGCTGGGACTTGGGCTTGGCCTTAGGGTGGGGGTTTGAGGGAGTGGACAGCACAGCATTTTTTGGGAGGCCAGCGGCATTTCCATTGCAAATGCATTTTTTTTTTTAATGGGATAAGCGATGCAGTGATAGAGTGATAGTTTTTAAATATGATTAATGAACTACAAGGCAAGACAGTTGTCATGTAAACTCTGTAGATGGACAAGATTAGTATAGAGCAACATTATCAATACCTTTGATTCGAGTTCTGTTAGTCCCTATATAAACAAGCATTGGAAATGCAATAGGTCTCGCATTAGGAAAGTTTGAGCGATTGGTATTGTAAATGACACTTTTTTTATTTGTGTCGGTTTTGAAAATAGCAAAATTAATAGCTTTGTCAGTTACAATGTCAATAGTTTTAACTTTCGCAAATGTGACACCTATAGCATTTGTAATGCAATGTGTGTTGTATTTACGTGACTTAGATGTATTGATATTACAAATAACAATGGCTTTTAATTTTGTAAATAATTAATACTTAAATAAAAGTTCTTGTAATTTATAATGGCAATACCTTAAACGTTTGTAAATAACTTTTGTGAAGATTATGTTCAGTGTATTTTATTGTGACGAAAATCCAAGAACATGGCATTTGCACCTACACACACACACAGCCACACATACAAACACACACACACACACACACACATATAGATGTGGTGGTGGTGGATCTGGGGGATATGGTGGTGGTGGATGCGGTGGTGGATGTGGTGTTGGTGGATGCGGTGGTGGTGGATGCGGTGGTGGTGGTGGATGTGGTGGTGGATGCGGTGGTGGATGTGGTGGTGGTGGTGGTGGAAGTAGTGGTGGTGGGTGTGGTGGTGGATGTGGTGGTGGATGTGGTGTTGGTGGATGTGGTGGTGGATGTGGTGGTGGATGTGGTGGTGGTGGATGCGGTGGTGGTGGATGCGGTGGTGGTGGAAGTGGTGGTGGATGTGTTGGATGTGGTGGTGGTGGTGGATGTGGTGGTGGTGGATGCGGTGAATGTGGCGGTGGATGTCATGGTGGATGTGGAGGTGATGCTGGATGTGGTGGTGGATGTGGTGGTGGATGTGGTGGTGGTGGATGTGGTGGTGATGGTGGATGTGGTGGTTGATGTGGTGGGGATGGTGGATGTGGTGGTGGATGCGGTGGATGTGGTGGTGGTGGTGGATGCGGTGGTGGATGCAGTGGTGGTGGATGGGGTGGTGGTGGTGGTGGTGGATGGGGTGGTGGATGTAGTGGTGGTGGGTGTGGTTAAAGTGTTGGTGGATGTGGTGGTGGTGGTGGTGGTGGATGCAGTGGTGGTGGTTGATGCAGTGGTGGTGGTGGATGGGGTGTTGGTGGTGGTGAATGCAGTGGTGGTGGATGTAGTGGTGGATGGGGTGGTGGTGGTGGGTGTGGTGAAAGTGGTGGTGTATGTGGTGGTGTATGTGGTGGTGGTGTATGTGGTGGTGGTGGATGCGGTGAATGTGGCGGTGGATGTCATGGTGGATGTGGAGGTGATGCTGGATGTGGTGGTGGATGTGGTGGTGATGGTGGATGTGGTGGTGGATGTGGTGGTGGATGTGGTGGGGATGGTGGATGTGGTGGTGGATGCGGTGGATGTGGTGGTGGTGGATGCGGTGGTGGTGGTGGATGCAGTGGTGGTGGATGGGGTGGTGGTGGATGGGGTGGTGGTGGTGGTGGATGGGGTGGTGGATGTAGTGGTGGTGGGTGTGGTGGGTGTGGTTAAAGTGTTGGTGGATGTGGTGGTGGTGGATGCGGTGGTGGTGGATGCGGTGGTGGAAGTGGTGGTGGACGTGTTAGATGTGGTGGTGGTGGTGGTGGTGGTGGTGGATGTGGTGGATGTGGTGGTGGATGCAGTGGATGTGGTGGTGGTGGTGGATGCGGTGGTGGTGGTTGATGCAGTGGTGGTGGTGGATGGGGTGTTGGTGGTGGTGAATGCAGTGGTGGTGGTGGATGGGGTGGTGGATGTAGTGGTGGATGGGGTGGTGGATGTGGTGGTGGTGGGTGTGGTGAAAGTGGTGGTGGATGTGGTGGTGGATGTGGTGGTGTATGTGGTGGTGGTGTATGTGGTGGTGTATGTGGTGGTGGTGGATGCGGTGGTGGATGTGGTGGTGGTGGATGTGGTGGTGGTGGATGCGGTGGTGGTGGTGGATGCGGTGTTGGTGGAAGTGGTCGTGGATGTGTTGGATGTGGTGGTGGATGTGGTGGTGGATGTGGTGGTGGGTGTGGATGTGGTGGTGGTGGATGCGGTGGTGGATGCGGTGGTGGTGGAAGTGTTGGATGTGGTGGTGGATGTGGTGGATGTGGTGGTGGATGTGGACGTGGTGGATGTGGTGGTGGTGGATGTGGTGGTGGGTGTGGATGTGGTGGTGGTGGATGCTGTGGTGGATGCGGTGGTGGTGGAAGTGTTGGATGTGGTGGATGTGGTGGTGGATGCGGTGGTGGTGGATGTGGTGGTGGTGGATGCGGTGGATGTGGATGTGGTGGTGGATGTGGAGGTGGATGTCATGGTGGATGTGGAGGTGGTGGTGATGGTGGATGTGGTGGTGGATGCGGTGGATGTGGTTGTGGTGGTGGTGGATGCGGTGGTGGTGGATGCGGTGGATGTGGTGGTGGTGGATGCGGTGGTGATGGTGGATGCAGTGGTGGTGGATGGGGTGGTGGTGGTGGTGGATGGGGTGGTGGATGTAGTGGTGGTGGGTGTGGTGGATGTGGTGGGTGTGGTGGATGTGGTGGTGGTGGGTGTGGTTAAAGTGTTGGTGGATGTGGTGGGGTTATAGGTTGTTTGCATACTGGAGTTATGTTGTCAGTCGAGTTATTAAGAAAGGTGAAGCTAGACACATTTGCACTTTTTTTTTTAATTAAGTGCTTTTAGGAGGAATAAGACGAGTGGGATGGAGGTGTAAAGGCGCAACATTTATTTTGAACATTCTACACAGAAGTCATCAAAAGTCCGTTTGTGAAGGGAACGTTTGCCAGCAGCGTGTTTTCTTTGCACTGACAAACTCATTTTAAGCCAGCCTCAAGAGACTAACAAGCTAAGCAGAGCACAGTTCAGGTTTGTTTTAAAGGTATTTGAGTTGTATTAACTATAATGTCCAAATCTTGTTTACAGTGACAAAATTCCGAGTGTTGGGAATAATGCTATGATTATAGGACAATCATTTAACAAGTCAGACATAATGAGAAAGGGGCAAGGAGAGGAAAAGGATATACACGGCTGCAGCCTTCCTACCACAAGCTTCTCCCAGCGTGCGCTCTGTAGCAGGCCATGCAGTGAATAATTAGGGGAGGAGATGTGCCGGCCTGAGTCAGAGCGCACGCTGAGAATCTTGTGGGAGGGAGGCTGGGCTGCCTTTGATGTGGTAAGGCAGGCAGGTGGCTGGGGAACAGATGGTTTGCGGGAAGAGCGTCGCGAGGGGAGGAGAGTTAAGTATGCTAACCAAAGGCGCACTAAGCCCTCTATGGTAAATGACAAAAGTACAACAAAAGTCTCCGTGTCCACGCAAACCCATGTGATGGGAACCTCCCTGTAACTGGTTTGTGTAAGAAGCTCTCAACTGCGTGAAGAACACGGTTATTTAAGATGCGTAAATTTGCATGTAATCATTAAAACTCAAAGTGAGTATCTACCTTCCACTGTGTTGAGCAAAAGGCGTAATCAAACGATGTAAATTCCACATTAATGGAAGTCGTGTATGTAGTATATGTCTATTCTCCTTATTACAGTGTACAAATCATAATAGTTTCAGTGAGTACAAAACACTATGTCTCAAACGCTCTTATGCCGAGTGCAATTAACCAACCGTACCTTAATAATTGCTGCTTCCATTGATAATGAGAACCGGTTTGGTGAAAACAAGAGAAATAAATCTGTGGGCAAGAAACTTGTGTGTGAGAGGTGTGGGAGGAGTGCGGCTCGGCTGAGCCAGAGCGCGTGAGAGGTGTGGGAGGAGTGCGGCTCGGCTGAGCCAGAGCGCACGCTGGGGGAAGCTTGTGGGGCGGAGCTGCTGGGGAACAGATGGCAGATGGCTGGCGATTTGATGCTGTGCACGAGCATTTCACGGGCACAGCACCAAATCGCCAGCTAGTTAAACCTCTGTTTAAGCCCCTTTATATCGAGCTCCCGCTCTCAATGCGCATGTGCATTGAGATAGGTCGCTCGACCTAAAACGGCTGAAAATTGCACAATAGATAAAAACAAACCATTAACATAAGGAAAAACAAATAGATAGCCAATTATTAGCTGATTTATATAAAGTGAAACCAGTAATCGTAGATAAATTAGGGCTTCCTCACTTAAATTTTGTGAACTTTGGCAGATATTTTACCTCACCAAAACTCTTCCTTCATTATCATGTATGAAAGCGCTTTCAACTATATGCGTTCCAAATGACATTTGTTCAAAAACTTATTGCATTTGATTAATTAGCTATGACAATAATACGCCAATTTATAACACTCAAATTACAAGGGATCGTTTTTAAACACGAATCATTAGCGAAATAAATAAGTAGCAAGACAGTTGCCATGTAAACCCAGATTATTATCAATCGGTTTTAGTCGAATTCTCGCAGTTCCCTGTGGTGTAAAGGCATGGTAATGAAATGCAGAGTGCTTTAAATACTTGTGCTGGGAGCCAATGTAAACAAGAAAGAAGAGGTGATGCAGACATACGAAGGGAGATTAAAGAGCCAGATTTTCAGTTCATGCCAAAGTGTAACCGGCATGACCACGTTATAGTCAATGCAACAAAGAGAATTATTCATCTGGGTCATACAGTCCCAACACTGGTCGCGCAAGAAATCACCTTCCACACTTCTTCAAGGAGCAAGAAAGGCCACTTTATTTTAAGACAGGTGCATAATACATTTCTTGAACACATTCATTATTTAATTATATCATAAAATTCCAATCTACACATTATGCCTAAACTCCCTACCTAACAGAACCCGAAACTAACTCTTGACTAATACCCCCAGGATTACCCAACGAGCTACCCTTCAGGATGGCCAACCCGCTCCAGGCTGCCCACCCCACTAGCAAAAACCGCCTCCTAAAAGAACAAAGACACCTGTCCTAAAAGTGGCAAGGCCCGAAGACCAGAGCAGCGCCTAGAGCACCGCCAAGGAAAACCTAACTAAGGAATAAAGGGAGGGTGGGTGGGGCAAAAAGAACCTCCCTTCCCTTGCCTCCCGCTAACGCCGTGCCCAACCGCCAGCCTGACTTCCCTTTATTACCTCCCCCCAATCAACCCCACCTGCTTACCTGATTCTCGCGCGAACGCACCCAGGGAAAGACCAGCTCGCGCCTGGCTCTCCCTGGGTCCCCCCTCGCGCAAGAAATCACTGTCCACACTTCTTCAAGGAGCAAGAAAGGCCACTTTATTTTAAGACATGTGCATAATACATTTCTTGAACACATTCATTATTTAATTATATCATAAAATTCCAATCTACACATTATGCCTAAACTCCCTACCTAACAGAACCCGAAACTAACTCTTGACTAATACCCCCAGGATTACCCAACGAGCTACCCTTCAGGATGGCCAACCCGCTCCAGCCTGCCCACCCCACTAGCAAAAACCGCCACCCAGGAAAACCTTTAGCGTTTTCCTGCCCCACCCAAAGAAGGAAGGGAAGGAGCACCCCACAACTGCACCTGAAGAACTGTGGCAATTACATCTCTGAGCTCCAGAAGGAAAAGAAATGCCTAATGTAGATAGATGGACCCTGTCCTCACAGAATAAATGCTTCTCTGAAACTTTCCAATTATGATGAGCCAAACTGTATATACATAAATGATTACAAAACGACGTATTGTTCTCTTCACTTTGCGTCCTGCCTTCTCCATGGCGGAATAGCTCCTTGCCCCAGTCCATTGCAATCGAGGCACGAACTCAGTCCATATCACCATGGTGCTCACCCATGTGGTCTTGATGACTTCGAGATCATGTTTCATTAACTTTAGCAAAGTCAAACCTGATAGAGAAACTAAGTCTTGTCCTCCAAGATGCAGCACCAGTAGATCCGAAGGGCCCCCCCAACCCTTTGAAACCATAGAAGCCAAAGCAGGAAAAAGACCGCCCCAACGCATGCCCCCTGCGCCATGCCAGGAGACTTCATGTGTCAGACTGCTGAAACCAAGAGATCTCCCACAAAGCTGACGCGCAGCGACTACAGCAGCCGTTTAACAAAAGAGTGCCCCAGGATCCACACCCTCCTTGTGTATCCAGCGACTGGGGGCCAAATACCTAGGAGAAAGAGATGTCAGGCAAAGCAAAGGCGGACTACTTTCTCACATACTTTTACAACATCTAGAACGCCAACGCCCAATACGACGAATTTGAGACCAATCCCACCCCAACCTGGCGGCCTCGGTCACCGCGCCAAAACCTGAAGGAATGGGTGCCGAAATGAGAAGGATCCCTTCCCAGGCCCAACAAAACCTTGCGGAGGACAGCTGACAACTGAGAAACAAGGATGGGACTGCCATCAGCATGACAAAAAATTGTCCCCCGAGATACAATGAGGAGAAGACACAAAAAACCTCCCAGTCCCCCACAGGGCAGCATGCATACACACCGCTGCCACCCAGAAACACCCCACCTACCCCTCCCCATCTGATCAGTGTTGGACATCCTTCGCCACAGGCGTACCCTGTCATGTTCCACCACCACCTCGCTGCCGGACATTCCCACTCAACCCCTCAGACCCAGCAGTGCAGGGGCCCGAAATGCCCCAAAGAATAACCACACAAAGCACAACGAAATTTTGTGGCACTCCAACGCATCATAGCAGCACACCTCCAAGTGCGATAAAAGCAACTGAAGGAAATCAAAGGTCACCGGCTGCCGTAGCTACTAACCACCAGCCCGGAGCCTACCCACCCTTTCAGAACTTTACGAAACAACACCCCCCCCCCCCCAACCGGATCCCTCCCCCACCAAAGCTGACCATAAAAAGACACCCCGGCCAACTTGCCCGAAATGATCGTGAGGGGGAGGCCTTTGTCCGCTAAATGTAAAACAAACTGCAATAAAAAGTGTTCATCAGATAACCCAGCCCTGACCGGACCTGCCATCTCCTCACCAAACTGCAAAAAACTCATGCCAGGCCTTGAAAGGACTCCGCCGTGCAGAGGCAGCTACGGAATGTGCGACCAAATGGTGGACCCTCAATCCCCCAAGTCCCATACGTACCGTGGGATTGCCGTTGGTTCCAGGTCCGCCCCGGGAGCCCATTTGCGGAATACGGAACCCTTGAAAGCGAGATAAAGAATCAGCGATACAAATAATGGCTCCAGGAGCATGTCGAGCTCTAAAGACAATATTCAGTTTGTAAACACCGCAACATGAAGACGCGCAGGAGCTTTAGTACCCGCAAATCGCGGGCCCTTTGTTTATTAACAAGGTCAACTACTGCCATATTAGGCCACGTGAAACAATACGGAGCGAAGCTGAAATTCCTCCCCCCAGATACACAGAGCAACCAACAACGGGAAGAGTTCCAAAAAACGCAATGCTGCGACCGTGTTCTTTCCCGCACACTGGCCAGCCAGCCGAGCACCAACGACCTTCCCAAGATGCCGAAGCCGTGAGCTCCTGATGCATCCGTGAAAAGCTGCACCTGCCACACCATGTCCTCATCCGCAAAAAACAAGGACACGCCATTGAAATCTTGCAGGAAACGCAACCAGATATTCAAATCAGCACGGACAGCAGTTATAATGCGCACACGAATGATGAGGAATGCCGTCGCCGGACATCGAGAGGCCCAGACGTCGACAAAAAACGTCCTACCCGCCCGAACAACCCGACAAGCAAAATTGAGGCACCCCAAAAGTTTCTGGACTTTCCGCAGCCCCACTTTGTGGACTCCCAACACCAAGCGTATTAAATCAGTCATCTCCCGCACAGTAGCAGCAGGCAAGCGCGTCATCATAGTCGTGGTATCAATTTCAATCCCGAAGAAAGTCAGTGATGTACAGGGACCTTCGGCCGTAACCGACGCCAGAGGAAAGCCCAAAACCCTGGTCATAGCCTGAAAGATTGCCAAAGCCGCCTGATACTGCACCGGACTGACCCCCACCCCTGAAAAGAAAGTCATCAAGGTAATGGCAGATCAGGACGTGGCCGCTGACAAAAATGAAGCGCCACTGCAGAAAGGTACTGAGGGTCTCAAAGAGGGAACATGACACCGAGCAGCCCCATGGGTAATACTTTATTGACATAAAAAACATCCCCCAAAATGCATGCCCAAGAGACCCAAAAAAAAAAAAAAAAACCCACTGATGGATAGGAAGGAGCCGGAAAGCCGACTGAATGTCACTCTTTGCCAGCAAAAAACCCCCAACGCCTGCCCTGCGAACGAGCCGTAAGGCGTCATCCACTGAAGCATATGGCACAGTTGAGGCAGCTGGGCAATGAAATCGTTGACGGATGCACCCTCAGGCCAGGACCGATGATGGATGAGGCGAAAAAACTCCCCCACCGCCTTTTTGGGACCACCCCCAGTGGAGATACGATCCAATCAGGGAGAGGACAACTCGGAAAAGGACCAGCAATCCGATCCCTCAGCATCCAACTTCTGCTGCACAAACCTGAGGGCACTCCCTCGCAGACCTCAGATCGTCAGACCACCAACACACCCGGGGACCCTGATAACCAATCCGAAACCCAACCCTGAAAAACCCCAGAACAAAGTCGCAGCAGCCTCAAAGTCAGGATAGTACACCAACCACAAAATCAGAATGTGCTGCTTAATAGGAGTAGGAGCCCTCATGTACAAAGTGCGGAGGTTGTCACCTACCCCCTGAACCCCTCCCCTGGCCTCCAACCCGCTGTCCGTGAAAACACTGTGTGAGAGCATGCCGCCCCCCCCACACTGCGCACTCTCATGGCAATCGTTTGGCAGGATACTATCCTCCGTAACCATGTTTGGAACAGCCACACCATCCCCAACTGTAGAAAACTTCCCCCGTAGGTTGCATAGTAGAAACATTCAAAACCACTGGCCGCTCAAGCCTCAGTGTCAGAGCGACTCGCTCACCAACAATCCCATCCCCCGCACCAATTAATCTTAGACTCTTAACCGGGGAGACTCTCCCTTGGTTTCCACACAGCCCACCATCCATCCTTACCTCTTGGCAACTTTGCCGACTGCTTCTGAAAAAACAACATGATCCCCTGTAGAAGGTCTAGTCCTCGCGAGTACCGCCACCCCATCCCCAACTGTAGAAACATCCCTTGTAGGTTGCACATCAGAAACATTCAAAACTCACAGGCCGCTCAAGCCTCGGTGCCAGAGCGACTCGCTCACCAATAACCCCATCCCCTGTACCGATTGATCTGGTACTCTTAACCGGGAGACTCTCCCTTGGTTTCCACACGGCCCACCAACCATCTTTACCTCTCGGCAACTGTGCCGACTTCTGCTGAACATCCACCTGATCCATTTCAGCTAGCCTACTCCCCCTGTCTCACGTACCGCCGCGTGGCCGCACATGACTCCTGCAAAAATACTAGAAACAGGGGGTTGCCCCAGCCCACCCCTCTGGGCCCGTGCTGCCAAAAGCCCAACCCCCTTAACCCTCAAACTCCCCTCCTTCCAAGTCATCATCTTGTACATCCAACTAGAAAGCTTCCCCAGAAAATGAAACTTTTGCACTGCCACTTGGCAGCGCCCCATCACCAATTCCCCCATCATAAAACTGCCAATCGACATCATGAAAGCTCCGCGCGCGCAAAACTTCCAGAAGAGAGATCCGCTCCAGATAACTCTCCCGGGATCCCACCACTGGAAACAGCCGTAGGGACAGCTCCCAAGCCCGAAGAACCAGTCAACAGCCGCTCAGCCGGAGGAACAACTCGAAAACTGCGGCCGCTCAAACCAGACTGAGAAGAATCCGCAAAAACTACCTCCCCCCCCACAGAGGCAAGGGAAACACCCCTCGAGGACCCAGCAACCGGCGCCAACCCAGAGGCACCACCCAACCCGGTCGTCAAACCGCCCTGGGGAGCAGCAGGCTTCCCCCGAGGAGCCGGGAACAGCACCTGGCTGGTAACAGGGGGCGCCCACCAGGGGCCTGAGACTGGTGGGAAGCAAAGGGGGGGGGGGGGGACAGCAGAACCAGAAACCATGGGACTGGGGGCCGGAGGGGGGGGGGGGGCACATCACCACGGTGGGAAAAGTCAGTGGCCGGGGGGGGTGGCCCGGGGGGGGGAAATGGGCAGTGCAGGGGGGGGGGTCAATTCTGGGCAGCCATGAGCCAAATAACTGGGGAAATGGTGGGGAGCTTGACCCCAGCACAGGGGCGGCGGGAGACAGCAGGTAGCGCTGCCCAATCCCCACAAATAGGGCGAAGCCCCGCCTGCCAAACCAGGCACTGAAGGGTAAGGGGCCCCCGGTAAAAGGAGCAGGAGCATGGGCCCGGGTGAGGCACTTAGGGTCGGGCTCCGCCCTCGCTGAGCCCCATAAACAACAGAAGACTTCCTGGTCTTGCCAGGAGGTGACCCAACCAAACTCGGGGCCTGCCGGCCCACAGAGCGCCCCCGCCTCCCCCCGGGCGCCCCACGCAATACAGCACCTCCCAAAAGCAAAGGCATACCTGCTGGTGGGCGCCCGGGTCACCGGCGGGGGCCCCGAGTCTGCGGGAACCTGGGCCGGCATCTGCAAAGCCGCCGGCATGGCGGCCTCTCCGTCGTCATCGTCGTCCGGGTCAGGTGACACAAGCAGGCACCGCCCGCGGCCCGCCCCCAGCAGCCTTGCGGGGGGGGGGGGGCGGGCCAAACCAACCTACGCCTACCGCCGGCACTCCAGGCTGCCTGAGGTCCTCGCGCCCAGCGGCGCAAAGCGTCTGAACAGCCCGCCCGACCTCCGCCGCCCCCTCCATGGCCCCCTGACAGATTACCAGTAAGCTAGCAGGGCAAAAAGAACCTCCCTTCCCTTGCCTCCCGCTAACGCCGTGCCCAACCGCCAGCCTGACTTCCCTTTATTACCTCCCCCCAATCAACCCCACCTGCTTACCTGATTCTCGCGCGAACGCACCCAGGGAAAGACCAGCTCGCGCCTGGCTCTCCCTGGGTCCCCCCTCCCTGTCCTCCAGCCCACGCAGCCACGGTCTTGCCTTGATTTGAAAACCTTTTTGCGCTGCCCTGTGCCGTCTGTCCTGCAACAAGTGTCTACTTAGTACTGCATGTGTTAATGATTAATAAGAAAAGCCAAATGACGGGCTCCACTTTCTGGTGCGCTGTTGCAGAAACAGCTACCATTTGAAGGGTCCCCTGTTCTCTCCCAAACACTGCCTGAGCTCACACCTGCTGTCCAGCTGGGCTGCCGTCTCTCTCTTTGCAGCATAATCACAGAGCTCAGAGCTGGCTGGCAGCTTGTGCAGGAGGGCCAGTAAGGAATGGAGCGAGTGAACAGCAATGGGAGGATGGGAGGGGAGTCGTCATCTCCGGACCGCCTTAGGACCGTGGGAGGAAGAAGAGAGTGTGGGAAGGGCGATGTGAGGCTAGGCCACAATGAAAGAAACTTTAAAAAAAGTTATAAGACAAACTCCGGAAACAAAATGCTTAAACTCGCCTGCTCGTGACAGCCCATGAGACAAGGTCCTAGGTCCATGAGTTGGTTTCTGGCTGCTCTAAAACCCACATGTGAAGCGCTGGAGCTCAAAGGCGTCACTCACAACGTGCAGAGAGGGAAGCAGCAACCTCAAGTCTGCGCAGACTCGATTTCTCGGCTTCCCTTCTGTTTGCAGCCTCTACCCCACCCTTTCCCAAGTCATCACGGTGACGAGTTGTGAAAGGGCGGTGTGAACAATTCTCCACTCCCTGATTGACGTGAAACCCTGACACTACAGGGCTTCACTGTAAAACGCCATGGGCTGATTTTATCCAGACGATATCAGGGGGTGGAGACTGGTGCACATGTCTATGTTTTTGCCGAGCTGTTGACATCACAGGCCCCAGGGCTGTGAGATCGTGAGCCCGGCAAATACTGTAGACTTTGTCTCTCAGCGTCACTGCAGACTGCCTCATCGCAGAGTGAGTGGCAGGCAGTGTGCAGCAACACATTGAGAAAAATAAACTAATAATGCGTGTTTAGGCTGTGTGCATTGATTTATTGTTTAACATACAACAGTGAGTAAAACACGTTGCTTTTTGTTGGCAGGGCCCGATAAAGTAAAGGGGGCGGAGCCCCAATGCCCTCAACGAGAAACCGCCCCTGTAGGGCAGTCCATTACTCTTCCTATGTTCTATCCTCCCCCTCACCCTTCCAAAGAGGAGGAGAGACTTCATCGTCTGGATCTTAGCCCCTTCCGTGCTCCCGTCGGCACTACCTCGAGCTCCGCCCACTCTTTAGAACACCCGCACCGCGGCGGAAAGGCGTTAAACGAGCGGTTAGCTTTTATTTGGATAGGACTAAAGACTTGCGATTGGATGATCGGCTCTTTGTGGGCTACGTTGGACGCATGAAGCGCAAGGCTGTGCGCAGGCGCACTCTTTCCAGATGGATCATCTTGTGCACCAAGATCTGCTACCCCCTGGCTGGTAAGGTACCGCCCGAAGGTATTAGAGCTCATTCCACCAGAGCCAAATCATCTACCTCTGCATTGGCCAGAGGTGTTCCTGTAGTGGACATTTTCAAGGCTGCGACTTGGGCCTCCCTCCACACTTTCGCAAAGCATTATTGCTTGGATTGCGAAATGAGGAGGAGGGCCACTTTGCGCGCTCTCTCCTTCAGGACTTTTTTTGAATAGAAGGGTGGACACCCTCCTCTGGGAGTGGGACTGATGTGGGATTCTATTCAAAAGGTGAGGAATCCACAGGCAGATGTAGCCATTAGAAGAACAAGTTTCTTGCCTTCGGTAACGCTTTTTCTGGTGGATACAGTATCTTCCTGTGGATTCCTCACTGACCCTCTCTTCTTCCCGATGTCCACCCTTATATACCTTAAAAGTGGTATTATTTAACATGTTTGTTTTGCATTGTATCTTCTATCTGCCTTTGTGTGGTTTATAGGAAATGCTTTTATTCTTTGGCTTTCCTTTTAATTTTACACTGTGTGTATTTGTTTGAATATTGTGTACTGTGTCTACTTTAAATCTGTTGTCAGTCCACCTGTTCGCCTCGGAGGCACGGAAAAAATGGGTGGAACTGACATCATCACACCAACGAGGCTCTCTTATGGCTCCGGTAACATCATGCTGAGTCGCAAGCGGAGCCATGGCATTGTGACGACGTCGTCTGCGTGGAGAGCTAGGAAAAAGTTTCCACGGAATGCTTTTTTTTTTTTTTTTTTTTTTTTAATATTTTTATTGTCACAGGATTCCATAAAAAACAAACATAATACATAAATACAGTTGCATTTTCAAGTATTTTTCGAAAACATAAATTTACATTGCTTGTAGTAAAGGGTTAGGGTAATGTGATGCAGAAGAGAAAGAAAGAAAAAGAAAAAGGAGGTAGAGCAAAAGTTAAATTATACAGCTTCTGGACGGCCCTAGTAATAAAAGAGCCATTTCACAAACACAGATAATGGTGGTTTGATTGTTTCTCACAAATATCTTCGTATATGTACACTAACCCCCAATTTTTATACCTCAAAGAATTGCTTCCAGATTTTTTCCTTTCTAACTAAGGATTTTGGTCCTCTATATTTTGCGAGTGTAAGTTCCATGGTTCTGATTTCTATAACCAATGTTAGCCACTCAGCAACAGTTGGAGCGTTCTTAGATATCCAAGCTCTTGCTATAATTAATCTTGCACAGGCTAATAAGATTGTTATGAGATCTTGATTGGGACAGTGAGTCTCATAAATGTCAAGTAAAACCAATTGGGGGGATAAATCCGGTAACTTAATCTGACTGTCTTGAAGGTGTTTTATAATTCCCATCCAGTAGCTAGAGTATGCCGGGCAAGAGTAGAGCATATGTTCTATATCAGCAGCATATGTGTTACACTTCACACATTTTGTTTTTTCTGATGTTTGGTTCCCTTGAGCCCAAGCCGATATTCTCTCTGGAGTGTAATATAATTCTGAAATAGTCCTGTATGATTGCAGTCTTAAGTTAGAGGAATGAACAACATCATTTATATGAGTTAAGGCTTTACTGATCTGTTCTGAGTTTATGTCCCGATTTAGCCGGCGAGACCATTTAGTAGCTATATTGGTAGTATTTTCAATTTTATCCTTGGTTAAAAGTTGATATCCCAACTTTATAAGTGATTTAATATTATCGGAATATATACACTCTATAATTTCAGACTGAGTAATTAATGTTAATTTCATTTTATTGAAAAAGAAGTCTCTCAGTTGGCGATATCGATAGTGCATATCGTTTGTCACACCATATAGTATTTTCAAGGTGTCGAAATCTAACATACCATTATTTCCAAATATGTCGCCTAGTGTATTAAGACCACAATTAATCCAACGATACCCAGTCCCATCCGAGAAAATTCCAGGAAGACCCGGGTTGTCCCATAGTCTGAGTTCCGAATTATAAAATGAAATCTGACTGATGTACATAATCTTCTTCCAAATATTTATAACATGCTTAGCAGTCTTAAATTTCACCCGTTTGTGGTAATTAGGGTCATGTATGCGAAGCAAAAATTGGTTTGAGTCAGTACCTAGCAAGTATTGATAAAAGAATATGCAAGACTCTTTCTTTAATAAGCTCCGAATTCGAAAGAAAAAGGTTGCCAAAAAATATAATTTAAAATCCGGAAAAACAAGTCCCCCTTTTGGGATTGATAGTTTCAAAAATTTTATAGCCCTGCGTGCCTTTTTGTATCCCCAGATAAAGCTGCAACAAACAGAGTCTAGTTTTTAAAAAAAAGATTGATTCGGTTGTAGTGGAATGGCTCTAAACAAATAGAGTAGCTTAGGGAGTATTTTCATTTTAATCAAATTTACCCGGCCTATTAGACTAAGAGGGATTTTGTGCCATTTTTTAAGAGTTGTGGAGGTTTCTTTTAGAAAATTATCATAGTTTGTTTCCAATATTTTCCCTACTTTAGCCAATAACTTGATACCTAAATAAGTAGCTTCTCTGCAAGTGTCATAGATATGTATATCAGGAGTGTAGTTAGCTATAATTTGAGTTTTACTCACGTTCAATTTGTATCCTGAGATTTGGCCATATTTTTGTGCCTCGTTAATAATTTCTGGCATAGCTCTGTTAAAGTCGCTCGTATAAATAGCTATGTCATCAGCATAAGCCGTTAATTTCAAAACAGTTCCTCCATGACTCACTGGGATAATGTTTACTTGGTCATTTAAAGCATTTAAAAAAGGTTCTAAGGATAGGGCAAAAAGTAAGGGGGAAAGAGGGCAGCCCTGTCTCGTACCTCTTAGTATTTTAAAATTTGCTGATTCTTTATCTCCATAACTAATCAAAGCTAATGGTTCGTCATAGAGGGACATAACCCAATCCAAATAATAACCGGAAAGCCCCAATTTCCTTAAAACTTCCCACAGATAATCCCACCCCACTCGGTCAAAAGCCTTTTCTGCGTCTAACAGAATCATACCGAGTGGAGTGTGTGTACCTTCAGCAACATCAAAGGCGATTATTGAAGTGTTAACGTGTGTAGTGGTATCCCTTCCCATAACAAAGCCGTGCTGTTGTAAGTTAACAATAGAAGGCATACTAGGGGCCAGCCGATTTGCCAGTATCTTAGAAAAGATTTTAGCATCAGTGTTAAGTAAAGAAATCGGTCGATAAGACCCACATTCTTTTTCCGGTTTCCCTTTTTTCAAAAAAAATATTATTTTCGCTATTTTCCATGAAGGAGGTGCCTTTTTGGATAAGCGGATTGAGTTTATCACTTTCTCTAAAAGAGGTAGTAATTCTTGTGCGCAAAGTTTGTAAAGTTCACCTGGTAGGCAGTCTTCTCCGACCGCTTTCCCTGATGGTAGGTTATCTATGGCCCGTTTTATTTCGTCTAGTGTTATTACAGAATTGAGTTGTTCAATTGTTTCTACACTGAGTGTTTGAGATGCAGTTATGTATTTTTCTAAGTATTGTGTTATGGCTGATTTTGCAGGTAATGTCTCTGGAGTGTACAATTGTTGGTAAAATGTAACAAACTGGTTTAATATTTGATCCGTTCTATCGTATGTGTTTAAGTCGTTCCCTACTATTTCTTTGATTTTTGTTTTAGCTTTCCTATCCGCGGTTTTAAAGGCCAGTAATTTCCCAATGCGATCGCCGCCCTCATATTGTCTGAATTTATATTTTTGTAGTTGTGAAGTGTATCTTTCTCTTAGTGTTTTTAATAAGCCTGCTTGTGATTTCGCCAGCTTTAGCCTAATACTCTCAGTGTTATTCTTTGCATATTTCGTTGCCTCTGCCAAGGCTATTTCCAGATTTCGAATCTCATCTATTATTTGTTTCTTCTCATGGCGAATCTCAGCGTTTTGCCTAAATATATATTGTTGGGCGAAGCCTCTGATACTGCATTTACATGAATCCCATACCATGTTGATATCAGCAGTATTAATATTAATTGAAATAAACTCCTGAATATGTTGCTTGAGTAAAGTTGAAAATCTTGTATCTGTCAATAGATGTCTCGGGAAAGTGAATTTTCGAGTTTCTTTAATTTGGTCGGGAAACATAACCTCAAGTAATAGTGGGTTGTGATCAGAGGTAATTTTAGGGCAGATATTAATCAAGCAATTATCTAAAATTTGTTCTGAGGCCCAAATCATGTCAATTCTTGAGCAAGATCTATGCGGTACAGAATAATATGTATACCCTGCCTGAAGAGGATATTTTGATCTCCATATGTCTCTGACATTGTTCAATCTGGCTAATTCCAAGATAGCAGTTCTAACTTTATTCATTCTTTTGTGTTTACTTTGCCCGGTGGAATCAATTTTATAATTGATAGTACAATTAAAGTCCCCAGCTATTACTAGTTCTCCTTCCCAATCCAATAAGTATAAACTTAGTTCTTCATAAACTCTAGGGTCATCAATATTTGGACCATATATTGCACATAGTACTATCTTAAAATTATCACATTGCATCTGTGCAATTGCCCACCTCCCACGAACATCTGAAGCAGTTTTTATTGTTACGAATCTGGCACCTCGTTGTATTAAAATAGCTACCCCTCTTATGGTCTCATCTAAAGTAGAGCATACCACCAAATTATAATTCAAATGTGAAAGCAGCTTACGGTCTTGATATTTAATATGTGTCTCTGATAGCAGAACTATATTCGGATTGTACATCTTAATCTCCTCCTTTACTAAGTTTCTCTTATTTTTACTGTTCAGTCCGTCCACATTCCAACTTATTATTCTTAATTTAGACATGTTACTATCCTGTTGGTTATCCAGTACAAATTTCTCCCAACTACCTTTTCCCTTTTCATATAAATTCCATTTTTTTTACTGAATTTAAAGAAACAATCGAATCCTGTGATCCATTTTTTACACACGTTTTTTCCCCCCCCCACCCCTGACCAAGACGGTCAGACCCTCCCCTGCAAGGACCCCAGCATTGCCCTCGCACCCACCCGTCCCTTAGGGGGGAGCACCCCTCTATCTAGTGCTGCCGCTGAAAAGGCAGCGGAGAGAGAAAGCTAACATGATAAACTGCTCATGCTCATGCCACAATCACATTACTCCTTGTTTGCTCGTTCGTTTTATCTGCAACAGTTTAGTCAAGATGCTATTTAATTTTCATTCTGTTTTTCTCTTTCATTATCCCTAGAATATTTTTCCAGAGCTTGTTCAGCATCTTCTACATCTGTAAAAAAAAACACCTTGCCATTTCGTATAACCTTAAGGCGAGCAGGTTCTTGGAGATAGGCCATGCAACCCAAATTTTTGAAAGGATCTATCAGCTTCCCAAGCTCCCAACGTTTGTCCATGGTGCCCTTACTAAGATCCGATTTCACAAAAAACGTTAAATTATCAACAGACACGGGATTGTTCGGTCTTGCTTTCAATGATACAGCTTGCCGCAAAAGAAAATTACCAAAATAAATCAGAAACGGTCTAGGGAATTTACTATTAGTGTTTTTTTGTATCAGAGGCAGTCTATGGACTCTCTGCAACTGTGAGTCCCAATCCCAGTCCGCAAGATCAGAAAAGGATCTCTGTAAAAGTTTCACCACAAATGTCCTAGGGTCGGACCCCTCCATTCCTTCCGGTATACCAAATAGGCGAAGGTTTTGCCTTCGAGCGCGATTTTCCAAATCCTCCACCTTGGCCTCAAGCTTAGTAACTCTTAGAGTATTTTGTTTTGCAGTTGCTGAGGTCTTATTAACATCTCCTTCTACTTCTACAATCCGTTGTTTAATATCCTCGATCTCTTTAGTCGCGCCTCCCAGGCCTTGGCAGATGGTACTCATTGTTTCTTGCATCTTGGTGTTGTCTTCTCTGAGTTGCAGATACTGTTGTTGAATCTCCGCTCTTTGCTCTAGGAGAGTCTGCATTATTGATTCCATGAACATCCTTGTAGGATCTGGAGTCTCATGGGTATTCGGAAGACTAGAAAGAATGGAAGGGTTAATGGAGTTAATGGAGTCATGAGATTCCTGTGGTACCATTGATTGAAGACATATTTCAGATAGCACTCCAGAGCCTGTTGGTGTATCTTGGGTCTTACTAAGAGAATCGTCTGATCTCACCTCTATGTCTTTTTCTCCATTACTATTGGCAGTATTCTCGATAACGTTTTCAGTAATCGGTATCTGCGTTTTTTTCAGTTTAGATATTATAGTCTGACTTTCCTCATTTAGTTGAACTGAACTGATGATAACATGATCAGGATCTTGGTCACTTAGTTCGAGTGTCTCAATATTATGTTCGGCGGGAGTTGAAACGGTGTTGTCAGTTAGAGTAGGCGGGGGAGTTGTACCTGTTGTGAGTACCCCAGATGCAAGCACTGAGTCGGTCATAGCTGAGACGGAATGTAGCGGGGACTCTTGGTTAATAGAGGCATCGTCTTGAGTATGTTCGCTAGTAATGTCTGCAAATTTGTTTTTGCCAGCCCTCTGAGTATTGAGGACCTCGTCTAGGCTGGCGCCTGACAATCTTAGAGCCATACTCTTGACTCCCCCCTTCGCCTCAATCCATCTTCTCAGGGGGCTATCGTCAATTAGGCGGCTTTTCTTATTACCAAGGGCTTCCTTGTTGACTGTCTTAAGTACAGCATTTTTTTGTTTAGTTTTGACTTTCATCTTAATTTTCTTGATGGTAGTTTTTATAATTGCTGGGTTCTTAAGTGCTCCTTCAACTCCCTCATCTTCTGTCAACTCCTCGTACTCTAGATTCGAGTCATCATCAGCTACAGCCGTGCAATCCAACATTGTACTCTCGCCGTTTCCTTTCTCCCTGATTTCAATTATTTCGACTGGGTCATTATAAGTATTATCGGTAGCGGAGATAGACTGCACCACCCTGTTTTTAGGATTATCATGGGATTGCACTTTAGTTTTTACTTTCTCAGAATCTTCTACCATTTCTGTTATTTGCAGGGTTAAGCTTCCAATGTTAGAGGTATTCGCTCTGCTTGCTACCTGTGTCTTCGAAACAGCTTCTGACATATCTACACATGAGACATTAACAGTGGCAGAAAGCTCTTTATCAATTTCTGTATCCGTATCCGAGTTTACCACCATTGTTGAATTAGATCTATTATTTTCTAATTCTTCATCTTCTTTCTCAGTGTTATTCAGTTTTTGTTTTGGAGTTTGGAGCGCCGTTACACGCACTAAGTTCGGCTCAAGTTCAGCCATAACAGAAGTGCCTGCCCCTTCCCCTTGTATCTTCTCCTCGGTCTCATTAGCCAGTTTACCGTTTTTCTCTTTTACTTTCGACCCCCCGCATTTGTCCACACCGTTGTTTTCCTGAGCGAGCTGTGTCTCTTTACTGCTGCTAGGCCCCCCCACAACCACTGTCCCAACAATCCCTGTAATTGCAGCCATTTTACTTGCGTTTGGTTGTCTGCCTGCTGGGGCTGGGGCTGGGGCGGTCTTCTTGCTCCGTGTGGTCCTCTGCCGTCCGGACATCGATTTCCCTGATGCCTCCGCCTCCACTCGCTGTGGCTGCCGCTGTGTACCTGTGGTGATTGTTTCCTGAAACAAGTGCGCAATCTGCGGAGGTGAACCAGCTCCGCCTCTCCCTCTCCCTCTGCCTCCCGGCGTGCTGACCGGTCGAGCTGCCGCGTAGAACCAAACACGGGAGGTACGGGAGGTGTTATTGCCTAACTGAAGAAGTGCCCTTAACATCGAGCTTCTTTGTTCTTTCCAGCCGGAGGATTAAACGCGCGTAATCCCTTGTTATTGTGCTTATCTCCGTTTCTCCGCTTCTCTGCTTTTCTCTGCTTCCGTATATCTGTGGCTTTTCTCCGATCACCCCAATCTCACTGCTCGCTACTCGAAACAGAATCTCGGCGAGCAGAGCAGAATCATGTAGCGTCCTCACTCGGCGGTGTCAGCCCGCCATCTTGACTCCTCCCCCGTCGTAGGTGGTTTGTAAACATCCACGGAATGCTGACGCAGGTGATATTCAAAAGGTGAGGAATCCACAGAAAGATACTGTATCCACCAGAAAAAGCGTTACCGAAGATAAGTAACTTGTACCGGTCTGAAGGCGTTGTCACTGGGCCCGTTTAATGGATATGTTTCACTGAGCACAAGGAATTCTTCCATTGGACATTTGAAGGTCTCTTGACCATTTATAAATGTTGTTTTGATGTGGACTGTATGATGAACAGTCTCCCGTTTCCATTTTCATATTTCAGAACATATTGAGTGACCCCTGGTGAAGGGTCAATGGACAACCCGAAATGCATTGGGTTTATGAATATGTGATCAATTGGATTTTGGATGGTTAATCATGAAGGATATTGCATGCTTGACAAATGCATCGAATGAACATTAAAACATCCAAAAGTTGGATTCAAAATTTGTTTGAAGAGTGTTAATTCCCAGATACACCAGTATGAACTTGTTGATACCTCATGGTACTGTTAATTGTGCTCCCACCAGCAAGAAGGGTTCTCCCTACTGCAGACTTGTTAGCATTCAGTCTGCTTAGTGCCACACCAAACCACAAACTTGTAGCAAAATCAGGCATGTACTGTTTTAGTGGAGGGATGCCTTGATGATATCCACCACTTCAGGAGGCTTGCCGGTTGCAGTCAGCTGTCACTGCTCAATCTCTAAGCATGGAGATGGAGATTGCACAGTCCCTAATGTATTACATTGCCCTGCTGTTTCAATAGAAGATCCTCCGAAGGGGCAGCCTTATCGAATGACATATGCTCATGCCCAGGAGTACCGGCTACCACAGTCTCTTAGCCCAATCCGGTGTTACTTGGATGACTTTGGCACAGTCGTTTCTGGTCTTCTTCAGAACTCGGGTCAGGCGAGGTAGCTTCAGGAAGGCATTAACGAGTCCCGAGCTCCCCTCTAGGCAGAATACATCTCTGAGAGAGAGCTGTCTTAGGGACTCCAGGGCCCAAAATTGCTGACCCTGTCCCACAGCCTGGTATAACTGACATTCATGATCCTCTACTTGTCAGTGGTGTTTAAAGATCCCACCAAGTGGTACACCATCAGGAGAAATCCCCTGGTGATCCAACCACTTCCAGAGGTGTAGCGCCTCCTGACACCAAGCCGACGATTCTACCTCGCCCTGCTTGTTGCAGTACCACATGGCGGTGGTGGTATCTGTGAGCACCTGTACCAGTTTTCCTCTAATGGTGGGTAGGAAGGCTTTCTATGCCAAGCGAATGGCCTGTACCTCCAGCAAGTTGATGTGGTGCTGGGCCTCCACCGCAGACAAGATGCTTCTGATCTCCATCCCTCCCAGATGGCCTCCTCAACCCAGACATGATAAATCAATCACAACTGTCAAATTTTGGTGCACCAAGGAAAGGGGTCTGCCGTTGACTCAGTCGCAATCCATCAGCCACCACTTGCAGGTCTTTTCCTTTTTTTCTCTGAAATCTGTACATGATCAGAGAGATGCCCCTTGTGCTATGTTCACTGGGACTTCACATCCCACTACAGAGCCCACACATGCTGTCTGGGATGCTTCACAAGCAGGATGCAGGAGGCCAGTAGTTCCAGCAACCACAGCGTCATACACACTGATATCCAGGACAGAGGCTGAAATATTGGGACTATAACCTGAATGTCCTGGATACTCCGGCGGAAGGTACAAACCTGTACCATATTCAGAATAGCTCTGATGAACAGGAGTATCTGCTAAGAAGTCAGGTGTGACTTTGTCACGTTGATAGTGAACCAAAACGATGTTCGGATGTTTGTCATAGTCTGGAGGTGGATGATGACTGCCTGGGCAAGCGTGCCTTTAGGAGCTAGCCGTCGAGGGAGGTGAAGTCCGGACCGCTGCACCTCTGAAGATGCAGGATGATCACCATCATCACTTTCATGAACACCTAAGGAGCATTGGTGACGAAAAGGGGAGCAATACTAATTTAAACTGGTCTCGTCCCACTGGGAACTGCAGATCCTGGTCTGCAGGATGGGGATATGGAAATAAGCGTCCTGCTGGTCTAACCCATAGGTGTGTTTCTACCATTAGGCAAGACTAGGCAGCCGCCCAGGGCGTCAAAAGGGGGAGGGTCGGGAAAAAACATGAGTTTGGGAATCCCCTTGAACGGCCTTCTACCTTGAAAGCGCATTGGGTAGCGCCTCCTACAATTCGACTTGACGTCACGTCACGTTCGGTGCCACAGGGGCGGCCGTGCGCGTCGCTGATAGCCTGCTGCAAACTTTCCGCCCGCGGCTCAGCTGTGTCACTCGCTGACGACTACAGCCACGCCTGACGTCACCCGGCCGAGGTACTAGTGTGCAAGACGTCGCAGCAAACTGCTAATGTGAGACGTGCGTGACCTCTAGTAGACTACCGATCTCACACAGAAAACCTCGGACTCCGGTGAGCCTGTTATCTTTTACCAGTCCCTGTGAGTGTAGCACTGCACACTCGTAATAACTCAGTGTTTCATAGCTTTTTCATTTAGCGCGTGGCCACATTCCGCTGCCTCTGGCATCGGGCCCTGCCGCTGGCCCCTGTTTCCGTATGCACCAAAACGATAGCTGCACTGTAAGCGCGCATGTCCCAGCAGGCTTGAGGACTGGTGGTTCATGTGCACGC
Organism: Lissotriton helveticus; assembly: GCF_964261635.1. NCBI lineage: Eukaryota > Metazoa > Chordata > Amphibia > Caudata > Salamandridae > Lissotriton > Lissotriton helveticus. Next base: position 48,255,128 of record NC_136073.1, read on the forward strand.
TAGGGTACCATACTACAGTGTATATTACCCGAAACACGCTGCCAGCATATCTGTCACTTTCAGTGCCCAATGGCGAGACACTTTACTAAGGGAGTGCCGCGAGCTGGCGGAACTTGAAGTTTAGCTGCAGTGTGTACGCTGTTTTCACTACTGCGGGGGTGGTGTAATAGATCCTGCGGCCCTCTCAGGCTCACCCGACTACCATTGGCACTGGCTAACTCAGATTCCCCGTCTAGAGAAGGAGCCTGGTCGCCTGTAGCAGAGAGAATTGCTTGCTGCTTGCTTTCGGCTGCTGCCTAACTTAAACATCCCGCAGGCAGATTCTTGACTGTGATTGAATCAGTGGTGTGTGACATAGATTTGCACCGGGCCCAGCTCAGAGGTGAGCCCTGGCATGTTTATCACATTATTATTTTAGCATCTCAGTAAGTCCAGATCAAAACCTGTGATCAATTAAGCTGCCCCCTGCCGGAGCTGCCTCACAGGCTTTCCTCGTGTGCTGTTCAACATATGGAGGAGAACAACATGATCCAGATCGCAGATCTGGTGGTGCCTCGCCTTCCGTTTTAAGGGCTGGCAAGGCACCCCAGACAGTCACTCCTATGCACATGCAATTCAGAGATTCCAGGTTGAAACGAGCTGTTTGGTTCTTTTTACTGAGCTGCCCTAGGCTGTGGTGTTGGCAAGATGTTTTTCTATCCCCCTGGGCCCTGTATAAAAAAAAAACCGAAGGGCCTCCTGGCAGTCTGTGGAGCCCCCTCTCCCCGTCCCAAACATAATTTCGGACCCAAGCAGCCGCTCTGGCTCCGAGAGGAGATCGTTGTACACCATGGCCAGTCTACTCTGGTGCAAAACAAGTGGAGCAGCCACTGTAACTGGCAGTTGAAGTTCTCAAAGAGTGCTAAACGATTGCTGAAGAATAACGAACACCCTAAAGGCAATCCATGACACCGACGCAACGCCTGTTTACATTTCACACATTTTACTCCATATTGCATTCCTGAAGACTGTGATGTTTCTTTACATTTGAAAAACGCACCGACATGGCGTGCTTATTGACCATTTCAAAGGGGAAACATCACTTACAACGAAACTTTTACAACACACTACCATTACAACGCGGTCATTACAACGCAAACCATTACAACGCATTGCGCTGGGGGGCGCTCTAGGATAGGGAGTAGGTTAATTTACTATCCAATAACCTTCCCTAGTGTCCACGGGGACTGGAGTTGGAATAGTAAATTAAACTATTCACTATCCAACACCCAAAAGCGCTATGCGTTGTAATGGTATGCGATGTAAAAACCGCGTTGTAAAGGTATGCATGGTAAAAGTATGCATTGTAATGTCATACATCCTTTCAGAGAGATGTTGGAAGAGAAAGAATGAAAGTGTATAGAGAGTGAGAAACTGCAGAAAATAGTTAGCCTGGATGACAGGGGGAGAGAGTGATGGTAGTAAAAGGGAGTGGCGCCATTTTTCAATTCTCGCTTGGGCAGCAAAACACCTAGAAACGGCCCTGCCAATCCTACCATCCAGTCTTCCGGGTTGAGGGCAGACAAGACCCGGGTCAGAGTGAGCATCTTAACTCTGTCAAAAAGGCATTGACGGGGCAAAGGTCCTGCTTAGAATGAAGACCTCCGTCCTCCTTCAGCACCAAGAAGTGGCAGGAGTGAAGACCAATGCCCACTTTTGATGTGTGGACCTTTTTCTTTGGGCCTTTGGCGAGAAGGAACTGCAATTCCAACTGCAACGTGAACAGATGGGCCTATGTCAGCTGTCCCGAGGGTAGTGGAAGGTATGGAGAGGCAGAAAGCAATGTAAGGTAAGGGGCATAGCCCCGATGAACAGTTTGCAGGACTTACTTGTCTGAAGTGATTGCTTGCTCCACTGGGAGGAAATATCGGGACCTGCCTCTGACATATTGTCATGTCTGTAAGGACCCACTAAACCAGATTTGTGGTAGCTGCAACTGGTGGAGCTGGGGACTGGTCTAAATACTGCCTGTTGTCTGTGGGACCCATGGCCTCAGCAGCAGCAAAATGGCTGGGAAGCTTGCTGGGGTGGTTGTGTATGGCGGTGATGACTTTATTGATAGCCCTTACCGCAGCCACGAAGGGTGCAGACCTGCAGGGGAATCTGTCCTAAAGGGGCAGACAGACCCAAGGAGCATGATGTGGTCCTGCTTACTTTGAAATGCTCAAGGGCTGAGCCTGCCTTCTCACTGAAAAGTCGATAGTTGTGGAAGGGCATGTCCATTAAGAAGGACTTTATGTTCCAGAGAAGCCTGTAGACCTCATCCAGGTATGTCGTCTGAGTACTACACTGGTGCCGATTGCTTGGCCTAGCTAGGCAGTCAATAGTGTCTAGCCCTCAGAATATCACAAACTTTGCCGTATCGCTCCTGTCTTGACTGGCCTGTGTAAGAGAGGGGCAGAGGTCTTCAGGTACGGCAGGCAAAACCAGTGCAACTGAATCCCAAAGTGAATGGGAGTAGTAGCCTGGCCTTGACAGAGTGCAGGGCAAGATTGGTGGAGGAAAACATTTGCTTGCAAAGGTCTCGATATTGTTTGACTCATGGTCCGGAACAGTAGTAGAAAACGTATCTGAGTTAATCCTACTGGTGAACCCCTGCACCACTGCTTTCAACAGTAGAGTGTTCCGTCAACGAAAGCCGGGTCAATAGAGAAAATAAAGACTGGAGAACTTTCAAGTTGAAAGTAATCTTTTTAAAAGTCAATGTTACTTAATAATCTAGTGCTTACAAAGCCTCTTCACGTATTCATCCTCAATTACTCACCGACATGCATTCATGCTACATTTTATGCCTCAAGTGTCACATTCAAATTATTTTTAAGAGTTAACAAATAAGTTGCATTTGAAATTACTTCTCAGAAAACATTGATCAAAGTATGTGGTTGAGATGCAAAACAAAGGAGAACTTAGTGTCTCTTAAGATGAGCTTTAGAGATGATATCAAAATGTTTTTTCACTAGGTTGATGAATTTCTAGAGTAAGGATTGGGAAGTGGTTACCATCTATCAACATCTCTCGATGTCCCACTATGTCCTGAGTGAAAGCTGAGCTAAAATCATATCTCAGACTTTCAAACTACAATTTAAGAACACATTGGTGTTATCTGGCCCCACAAAGCAAAGATTATTTTTGTTAGGAGTGGCATGTAATTGATATCGTCCTCGTTTAGCAGTTCCTATTTGTTTATTCTCATTTACTTTTGCAAACAACTCTCTATGTAAAACAATCAATGTAAAGTTCTTTGAATTGCTAAATACATACTTGCTATTATTGCTTACTACCAGGAATGTTTCCCATTTTGTAGCTTTGTAAATAACAGTTGCTACTATTTCCCAACTAAAATAGCACTTGAGCTCAGAAGGATAAAACTTTGAATCCGCCCAGTCAGGATTTCAGCCAGGGCTTTCAGAGAATGCACAGATCTCAGCAGCATCTGTAGCTCCTTAGTTAATGTAAGACCTGACATCTTTTGGCATGATTTCCCCAGTCTTTTTGCCTTCTGGCCTCCAGTTTTGACTGTGTGCTAAGCTTCGGTTTTGCTGGTTTTAGGACTCTGGGCACTTTTTCACTGCTGACCAGTGCTAAAATGCATGTGCTCTGTGTCTAAAATGTAATGGCATTTGGTTTCCCATTAATTGGCATATTTGATTTACTTATAAGTTCTTAATCCAGTGCACTACATGTTCCCAGGGCCTGTAAACAAAATGCTACCAGTGGGCCTGCAGCACTGATTGTGCTACCTACATGAGTAGTCCTTTAAACCTGTCTCAGGCCTGCCACTGCAGAGAATGTGTGCGCAGTTTTAAACTGCCATTTCGACCTGGCAAGTTCACTTACTTGCCAGGCCCGAACCTTCCCTTTCCTACATATACGCCACCCCTAAGGTAGGCCCTAGGTAGCCCATGGGCAGAGTGCAGTGTATTTAAAAGATATGAGGTATGCTTTTGAGTTTTAAATGTCCTGGTAGTGAAAAACTGCTAAATTCGCTTTTCACTGCAGCAAGGCCTATCTCTCCCATAGGTTAGCATTGGAGCGACCTTGCACACTTTACAAGTGTAACTTCCGTCAGAGCCCGGAGGAGGCTGGGCCCCTTCTCTCGGTTCTGTCAGTCGGGCTATTTATAAGCGGCTCCAAGGTGTCATCTTTCGCCTAGACCACAGAGGACCATCTAAAGTAATTGCTATTGTACCAGCTTGTGATTGACTGTTATTTAAAGGCAGTTGTTTATTATATCATGGGGAAGCGAAAGCCCACTCCGACTCAGAAAACCACCGATACCACTCTTGATGGCTTCCTGCAGACGCCGGTGGGAGCTATCAACAAGGAGATAGAGCGCGCGGAACGTAGACTCTCCCTGGTCCCCACACCTGAAGCATCGTCTGATAATCAACCATTGTTCACAATTGATGTTCCCATACTGAAACAGTGGACAGCATAACGGAGGTCAGGCCTCAAGTCCTTATTCTATCACAGGGTGGTTCAAGAGGGCCACAGGAAGGCGAAGTCAGCACCTGTTCAATACCAAAGGAGTCTGGCAAACCGTCTACGAATGGGGGAAAGAGGAAACGAGCAGAAAGAGCGGGGTCTGTCCACAAGAAGAATAATCAGTCACCTACAACAAAAAGACTTAAACAAACCCACACTGTAGGAAAAGTTGTTAAGCCATTTACTGGAGGGAGAGAGAACCGTGGGCAGGATGGGATTGATATTTTATTTGGTAAACTGAGTAATTTAGTGCAGGAAGTTTTGGCACCAATCTTGGTGAGATTAACCAACATTGAGGATCAGCTATGTGTTGTTTGTAAAGCCCTTGTACCAGTTAATGTAATCCCTTCACATAATCCATCTGGGAGTGGTTTATTGGCAAGGGGTGCAGCCGAAGGCCATGGGGGCAATCAGTTGGAGGCTACACCTAAGGATGCGGCCCCTAGGAAGGTCCCATTTACCACCAGTGTCATCCCTCCTCCTCGCAGTGGCATGCGAGAGACTACAAATTCTAGTACACTGATAGAGACAGGAGGGATTACTGTTCCTCCTGTACCCCCCCCCTTCCCCGGCAGGGTCAACACCAGGGCCATGGAGTTTCGTCCCCAAAAACTTGCATTTCAAGGGCTTGGGGTAGGCTCCACCCAGGGACATAATACCTCATGGGGACACACGCCTCATAGTCTGATACTTAGCACCTCAGAAGGGTGTGGGAATGTAGATCGGTTACACCTACCCCCAGAAAGTACCCCTTATACCCTGATTTTAACGGGGTACTGAGGTTATCACCAAGTCAAAAAAAAAATTGTCAGAGCCTTATAAATAAAGCAAGTCATTGGTGCTCTAGAAACCCCGCCCCCCCTCGTTTTAACTGGTTTGAGTACATTATTATGGCAAGGTGGGTGAGCTGGGTTTGTGGCACCAGGAAAAATATTGGAGGGGATTGTGTCATGCTTAATTTCAGCGACGAAAAATGTGTTTATGATGGCCTTAAATTGAAAGCCTCGCCTACCGAGCAGATAAAGGCCAGACCCGTGGGTATCTTTTACCCTCCTAGTCAGATGTTGCCCCTTGGCCTGCTGCCCACTCAGCCTAGTCATCTTATTGACGCCCCTACGTGCCCCTCCTCCTTTCACCCAAATAGGTATGAGGTACTCTCGGACCTAACGGAGGTTAATTGACTAACAAGACAATCTAGTGGGTACATGGATAATGAGTTAAAGGGCCACCCATATGCTGACGCAGGGGGAGCTGGGATCAAAGTGTCATCTGGTAAATCAAAGCCCCTTAAAGACATTAGTATAAATGTTGTGGCCTCTCGGGAAAGGCGAATAGGAATAACGCTACACCTTGTACGGAGGATTTAAATATATCCCCCGAAAATAGGTGCCATGAGGAGAGGTCGTCACAGACACCCGTGGTCAGTCCTCTGGTTCCTTCAGTGTTACCACCAGATACGGATCTGGCCCACCCTATACCCCCAATTAAGTTAATCTCCTAGAACATTGCAGGTATTCGTTCTAAACTAACAGATGGGGTTTGTATGGAATATATCAGGGGTTTTGATGTCATCTGTTTACAGGAGACGAGGGCCAAAGAAAGTATAGAGATGGTCGGTTACCAGGCCTTTGAGGTGCCTGCTACAGCATCATTGTCTGGGAGGGCAAAAGGAGGGTTGGTAACCCTATTCTCAGTTAGATTCAGCTCCCTAAAAGTCTCTTGTGTAGGATCCTTTCAGTGATTCCAATTGATCATGATTACTAACATGCTGCAGATGAGAGTCCTTATTGTAAATTGGTACTATAACATTTTCGACCCAAGGAATTGTCATGTTAAGAAAGCTCTGCAAATGGAAATCACTAATGTTTCTGGGAAGTTGCAACCTTTATGGGTTTTATGGGTGGGGGATTTTAATTGTACATCTTGTCAATTTAGTAACGAAAGAGTTTGTGGTTTCTTGGACACAGATGACCAGCCTATGGCGCATTTCATTCACACCCGCAGGGAGATGGGGAGATGCGCTGAATACAATCTGGTCAGTCTGAGTAATAGTTTTCCAGTCCAGTGCCCTACTTTAACCCCTTAGACGCTCATGACGAGCTCAGCTCATCATGAAGTACACCTCTTGTACGCTCATGACGAGCTGAGCTCGTCATGAACCGCGGGTTTTTAATTTTCCAGCGCACAGCGGGAAAATGCGCCGCATCGATGGTGTTAGTTGGCAGGGTGGGGAAAATTCAATTGATTTTATGTTTATTTCTAGGGAATGCTCTTTGGTGTGCGATTACCATGTGGCTCCGGAAATAGCAAGTGAGCACAACCCATTAATTGTTTCGCTAAAAGTAATAGCAAGAACCTCAGGGGGTGATGGTCACTCGATTGACTACAATCGCATTAAAGGCGTAAGAGTAAGCTGGGGGAAAATAAATCCAACACTCTTTGAGGAAGAAACAGTCCGTTCTAATTTAGACCTGGTTACGGATTGAGCTGGATTGTTCCTCATCCTTGATTGTTTAGAACTATGAACTACTCTGTTCTAATGTAGCTGAAAGAGTAACCTGTCCATCTATGCCTAAGCCCCATCGCGAGACACGTTGGTTTAACGCAGAATGCTCTAGAGCCCACAACATTTTTAAAACTGCTCTACTATCACACCCCCGTAATGGAGAACAAATAAAACATGTGAGACGTTTATATAAAACTACCATCAGCGTAAGGAAGGAGGAGTTGAGGCGCATAGCGTGGGATGATTTGGAAAGTGCAAGTGCTCTTAGAGATAGCAAAAGTTTCTGGGCCATTATACAGCGTCCCCAATTCACTGAAGAAGTGGGAAAAATGAAGTCTATGATCCTAGGTGATACCTGGGGATCACGCTTTGCGCCCATTTTTAATCCAAATGGTAGGGAGTTGTTGATGTATAATGAGGATCTCTCGGCCGACATGACACAGGCAGTAGAGCTTAGCGTCTCACTCACGGTGACAGAGGCAGAGGAGGCACTCGCAAAGAGGATGAGTAGGAAAGCTCCAGGCCCAGATAGAGTCCCATTAGACCTTTTTAAGTTAAACATAAATCTTTAGGCACCCCTGCTTAATCAGGTTTTTAAATCGGTGGTGACCAGCCCAATCCCAGTATCCTGGAAGGAGGCCATAGTTGTACCTGTGTTCAAAAAAGGGAACAGAAATGATCCTGCCTGCTATAGGCCTATTTCCCTAATCGACTCCACCGGTAAAGTATTAGGTAGGATAATCCTTGCCCAACTGGAGACCTGAGCGACTAGCAGGGGGATAATTTCAAAAACGCAGCATGGGTTCCGGAGGGGACTTGGAGCTACAAAGCAGTGCCTAAATTTATCCCTGATCATGGGCAAGTGCATGAGGGCAAAGAGTGGTTCTACCCACCTTGCCTTCATGGACTTGTCCTGAGCATTTGATACTGTGAACAGGGGTAAATTATGGGCACTAATGACAGACATGGGCTTTGAAAGTGCTCTAATCCTGCTCCTCAAAAGGTTACATACCAAGACATGTGTTTCCATAAGATTTGGTTCACAGGGGGAAAAGACGATGCCTATTGCCTCAACAGAAGGAGTCCGGCAGGGGTGTATTTTAGCCCCTTTTCTTTTTTAATATATACGAACGGCCTGGAAGCCTTTTTACTAGGTAAGAAAATCGATTTTCCAGCATCAAAGGACAGCCAGTTCCACTACTTTCGTACGTGGACAATACTGTACTCATGACTTTGACTGCTAACAGCCTCCAAACCGCCCTGGACGCCTTTACAAACTTCATGGCGGCATTAGACTTGAGGGTTAATTTCTCAAAGTCTTACATAATGGTATGCGGCCCAAAAAAGACAAAAACTAGAAGTTTTAACGTTAGGGGTAAGTCCATTGAAAGGGTGGAACAGTTTACATATCTGGGTAACATGTTTAGTAATGATATGAAATGAGATTCTCTGATCACGGCTAGAGCACAGCAAACAAGCAGAGCAGTAGAGGGGCTTTTTAGGTTTGCTTGTAAGTTAGGCCACAAGCCAGTGCCTGAGCTTGTTACCTTATACAAGGAAAAATGCATGTTGGTTGCATTGTATGGGGCAGGGGTGTGGGGCTACCAAATAAGCTGCCCGTTGCAAGTGGTAGAGAACAAGTTTATAAAACGCCTGTTGATGATTCCTTTTATTGCTGCCACCTCATTTTCTCACCGAGAAGTGGGGATGGAATATATAGAAGATCACATCCACGCTGCCCCTTTGCTTTTGTGGGCCAAAATCTGGGCCTCAGAAAAGTCACAGTTTTCCAGGGAGATCATCGAAGACTGTATTAACTTGGACAAGTCTCTGAAGATTCCTTGGCTTCGGTTTGTGAGGGATAGGTTACTCCAGATTGGGCTGGGTGATTGCTTTGACACCCCGTCAAGCATCCCCACTAATGCGAAGGGCAAAATTAAAGAGGAGTATAGTGTCTGGGCAGAAATGCGCCATTTACAACTGGAGGTACCCGGCCCTAGCTGCTCTTTTATGCATAAACAGCAATATTACCTTCCCTTCACCCTGAACAGCCAGATGCATTTTCTTTTTACAAGATTCCGTCTTAGCACGTTGCACTTTCTAGTAGGGTTTCCTAAACAATCCGGGTTGGCAGATAACCTTATTCCTTGCCCATGCAACAATAGAACTACCCAGAGCACTTTGCGCTTTATTCTTTTTTGTGCACTTTATAAAGATCCAAGGAGCAGATTTGTGTTGCTCTTGTTAAAGAACATTCGCCCATGTACATATTTAGAGGGCTTCAGATATTTGAAATCATTGACTAATCCTGTTATTTGCACTGCAGTATTCAATTTTATCAAATCAGCAATGGGCATTAGGAAACGAAATGAAGTACAGTAACTAAGGGGGAATGAGGAAATGAATTGGATTTCTTTTATGTTAAATGGGAACTAAACTCGATGGTCATTACTGCAACTATGTACCATCATGTTTTTAGCTTGTTTAGGAAATTTTATCTTTTTAATTATATTGTTAAAGGACAAAAGAATGTATTTTAAACTTGAATTGTGTATTTTAAATTTGAACTGTTTGTTGAAACTTTTATGGCTGTGTGCAGAATAACGTTAATTTGATTGATTGAAATGCTACCAGTGGACCTGCAGCACTGATTGTGCTACCTACATGAGTAGCCCTTCAAACCTGTCTCAGGCCTGCCCTGCAGAGAATGTGTGCACAGTTTTAAACTGCCATTTCGACCTGGCAAGTTCACCTACTTGCCAGACGCAAACCTTCCCTTTTGCTACATATACGCCACCCCTAAGGTAGGCCCTAGGTAGCCCATGGGCAGAGTGCAGTGTATTTAAAAGGTAGGACGTATGCTTTTGAGTTTTAAATGTCCTGGTAATGAAAAACTGCTACATTTGTTTTTCACTGCAGCAAGGCCTATCTCTCCCATAGGTTAGCATTAGAGCTGCCTTGTAACCCTTTAAAAGTGTACCTCCCATTTGGGAGCAGATAGAAAATTGGAATTTGGTGTCTTTGAACTCACAATTTAAAAACACATCTTTCAGTGATGTTCGTTTTTAAATTAAAGGGCTAAAAATGCCACTTTTAGAAAGTTGGGATTTTCTTACTATAACCATTCTGTGCCTCTGCCTAGAATACACGCCTGGGTTGGCGGGTGGCTGGACTTTGTGCATTCCCTCTAGACAGTCACACACAAAGGGAGCCACGGTGTGCCCTTCATATCCTGATGGCCCATCATCCAGTTGATGGGTCTTCCTGAGCTAGAGTGAGAGGGAGGATCTGACACTTGCACCTGAATATGGCTGTGCCTGTCCCCACACAAATAACTGCATACCCCCCAGTAGTTTGTCTGGAGCCAAGGCAAGAAAGGGCAGAGTCCTGTGTACTACAAATACCTTTTTTTGAAGTCTCCCTACACCATAGGCTAAAATGGGCATAAGTACTAGACCTCTGACACCATATACTCAGAACACTTCTGCACTGAAAACATTATGCCAAGAAGAATAGCTGTTTTGCTGCCAGGAGGGACTGCCACCTTGCTGCTTGATTTGCTGTGTTGGAATGCTGCCTGTTGATTCTTGCCTGGGAGTGAGAGGACTGGACTTTGCTCTCTACGTCCTGCATCTCTAAAGGTTCTCCAAGGACTTGTTTGGGCTGGCCTCCTGTTACTGAAGTCTCAGGGACATCAAAGACTTCAACTGCATCTTGCTACTAGCACCTGAGCGCCTCTGCTGTGAGTCCTGTTCTGCCAAGTGGGACCAAAGCCAGTCCATGGCCCTTGGAAGTGAGTGTTTAGTGCTGTAACCCAATAAACCAACATATCGACCCCGAAGCGTCCTTCGGAACTGACACATTGTCATTGATTGCACCGAAGCTGTGGACACCGCTCGCCGAATGCGCAAAGCAACGACCTTGACCTACAACGCAGCCCAGACTTTGCTGATGCAGTGCATCCGAAGATTCGCTGCTGCGTGAGTCTCGGACACCGCATCACTTATGTCTGTGATGCACCGTCCCGACTCTGACGCATTCCCGCGCTGGCTTCTAATAGATGCATTGGCTTCAGCCCAGCGGTTCAGCATCAACGCCTTGGAACTGACGCACTGCGCTTTTGACATCGACACATCAACGACGTTGCTCAACTCTAGAACTGACGCATCGCCTATGACAGCGACGCATCCCCACTGGACTTCAACGTATCGTCCCAAGCATTGACGCATCTAAGGTACTGTCATCTGGTCTTCAGGACTCCTGTATCTGGCCCGTGCTCCCATCGCGGTCAGACTGAACTTTTTGATTTTCCCCAAGTAAGCGTGACCAGATAGCCTCAGTTGGTGCTATTGACTTTTAAGCACTGCATTTTGATTGAGTCTTGCAAAATTCATATCTTGATGTGTGTATGTTGGATTTTTGTTGTTCTGGTCTTGTTTTACTAAGATAAATATTGGCTAGGATTCTAATCTGGTGTGGAGTACTTTGTGGTGTTTCACTGTGTTACTGTGCATGAGTTCACAAATACTTTACACATTGCCTCTTTAGTTTAGTCTGACTACTTTGTTCGAAGCTACCAGAGGGTGAGCACAGATAAACTTTTAGTGTGTACTACATTTAACCTGACTAGGATTGTGTTTCCTGCTTGGACAGTGTGCATACCTCTGCCAACCAGAAACTCAATTTCTAACAGTTAAAAAAACAGTCCTATGTAGGAAGTCCCAGGGCATGGGTAGAAGACCCTGTTAAAAACAAAGGGTTCTCACAGATGATGGGCTCTTAGAAAACTCTAGCTAGGCCTAAACATCTTTTGCTTTTCTTTCTTTGACTTCAGCTCCTGTCCTGTCAAAGCGTTCAAGTTCCGCTCGTCGACTCAGGCTTGGAACCCCCCAGGGGAAACAGTCTTCACACAACAAAGATCAGGCTTCAGGAAGTCGAAAGGAAGAGCAAAAAGGTATGCAACATAACCTGGTGTCTCAGGTTCTTAAGCACAGCAACACTGGGGGCCAGCCACTCTGCATAATCTTCTGAAAGCCCCAGTGTGGGGAGCATACGGTGGTAAGGAACAATTTCTTGGCTGTGGCAGCTTAGAAGAAGCAGATACAAGGCAACATGCTCATATTCAGCAATGTAGTTAATACTCAAGCAAGGGAAATGCCAGTAGCAAACAGTTACATTTAGCAGTCTGTTTGCATCTTACATTCATATTTTAGATTCACAGCCTCCAAAAGAACTATTTATCTGTTTATTAAGAGTTTTATTCAATTTGATAACAAACAGTATTAGAATAAACAAGAAACATGTTAGAAAAAGAAGCCACCAGCTGAATAGCAACATCTAAAATAACGTTATCGAATATGTAAGGTATCAAAATAAAATTGTACAGAAGTTATTCTTTTTCCAAAGCAATCATCTAAAGTTTTACTTTCTTCTTTCTGAAGCCTAATCAATCAATTTGTTAAGGATAAATTGTTAGACAAAGCAACTAAAACAGTGTAAATATACAATAATAAGCTCAGGATTACCATCTATAGACTGCCTGTCTCTATTCGTCAGGAGACAGCAAGGCACTAGGCCATAATTACAGTAGATTTATTTATTTATTACCATGGGCAGCAGATAACTTTACAGATAACCGAATATACAGTGAAAAGAAGGGAAAGATTACAGGAGTGATGTCACAGCATTCAGGATATTAGAGTTGGACTGAGGTGCTGATGGAGGTGGCTAGGAATTTACAGGTAGGTTTTGAACAGGTGGGTTTTCAGGTGTTTCCCAAAATTCAGTAGGTTATTAGTCCTCAGATCTTCAGGTGGGAAGTTCCAGAGTCTCAGAGCCTGGCATGAAAAGTCCTACTTTAGAGTCTTGGATTTGTGTTATTTTATACCAGATATCTCCAAACGTTTCTGTAATAAGAGCTAGTTATGATCTGTTGGACTTGGGCCTTTCTGCAGTGCCATCCCTAAACCTTTTGCCCTTACCCTCCATTCTTTTGAACCTATTTCTGGTGGCTTTTAGGACCCTGACTACTTTACCACTGATACCCAGTGCAAAAGTGGTTATGTTCCGCCTTTAAATGTGATAGAATTGGCTTATACCCAATTGCCATATTCAATGTACATGCAAGTTCAGAGTAAAGGCGTACTACTTGTGCCTAGGACCTGTAAATTAAATGCTACTATTGGGTCTGCAGAACGTATTGTGCCACCTGCTTAAGTAGCGTTTTAAACATGCCTGAGGCCTATCCCTGCAGCCTGTGTGTGCAATTATAAACTGCCACGACAACCTGGCAAAATAAACCTTTTGACACACACAAACCTTCCTTTTTAGGTCTCGGCCTAAAAAAGGAGCACATGCGCTGATCTCGCCATGCAAGGGCTTCTTGGAATCAATACGGATCCTGAAACCGTGTTTTAGATCCGCCTCCAAATTAGATTGGTATGTGTCGTTTCTCGTCACTTATTATTCCGATCCGAGTTTGCTGATTGTTTGTAGCCCCTCCTGGTTGCCACCCTGTCCTTGTTAGGCCACGCCTAGCGGGATTGGATCTCTTACTTGCGGAGTGACACAGTAGGCTTAATATCAACTTGCAGCTCACTTTTTTTTAAACCATCACACTTTTTTTTAAACCGTCGCAGTCCTGCCCTCAGATGGCCCCTTCTCTCCCAACAGTCGGCGGTACTTCCCCAGAGCCACTTCTCATGTTACTTGGCACCCCTCTTTCCAGACCCCTCCCCCCTGCCTTTGACTGCCCTCACCTCTTGCCTCTGCCTCACCCCCATGCACCTTCTGCCCACTCTCTGACGCCCTCTTTTATTTTCTGCCCTACTCTTTTTTGACCAATCTTCTTTGACATCTTTCTTCACTCTCCTGTTTCCTTCTTTCCCATTCTCTCACACCTTTCTTTTTCTCTCCCTCTTAAAGTTTAACTAGCCTCCACTCCCCTCCCCGCGTCCGCCCTCCCCTCTCCTCTTCTCTTCCCAGCCCTTCCCACCCAATCCCGTCTTGTCCTGTCCTCTCCATCCATCCCCCACTCCCCTCCAACCTCTCCTCTCTAATTCTATCTCTTTCCTATACCCCCACCCCTCTTTCTCCACAACCTCCGTGTTTGGCCGTCCTAGCATCTTCCTCATTAGACTACTTCCTATCTTTGAAGCTATTATTTTTACCCCCTTAATAGCTGGCTGTCTAGATTAGTATCCCAGATGCATTCTGGATGTTGTAGTCAGAGCAGCAAGTATATCCTCACACCGAGGGGCGAGGAAGGGCCCCCAAACTATTGCATGTGTTTCCGTGTGGAATGCAGTGTATGCTTGTTTTTTTTTCGCTGTCTCTCTCATTTTTCTCGCCCTCTGCCTCCTATTTCTCCTCTTTTCTGTCATCGTCGTCTTTCATCCTGTCTTCATATCCCTTTCTCTTGTTGTTTTTATAAAAAAATGTAGTGCATGCATTATGGCTTCATTTGTGGTCAAGTACTTGCTGTAACAATTGTGCGTTACTCATTTCAGCCTCTCCTGTTGAACATATTAATAAACTTCTGCCCTTGAGAACGGGTTGCATGGAAAAAGGAGGGAGAGGAGGGATGCAGTAGACCCCTCCATCTACCTCCCGCCTGTGCCACCGTCCCTGCCCCAACTTGTTGGTATGGGAGACGCTGAAGATTCAAATTATCGCCTTGCAGCTGCAGGCCTGCAGCACAGGCAGAGAGACGGGGTCGTCTTTTTGTGTAATTACCAAAATGAACAAGCGTTAAAAATGCAATAGGTTTCGCCTTTTATTAACTTAAAGCCATTTGCTTTGCTATACAATACCATTAGCAAAGCAAATGGCTTTAACTAAATCAAAGGCGAGACCTATTGAATTTTCAATGCTTGTTAATACATATACGTCATCCCTAAGCAAGGCCCTGGACAGCCCAGAGGGCAGGGTGCAGTGTATTTAAGGATTTGAACATGTGCTTTTAAGTTTTAGATGTCCTGGTAGTGAAAAACTCTTCCTCCCTCAGGATAACATTGGACTTACCTTAGTACACTTAATAAGCTGTAGCATCTGTAGGAAGCTGGCTCTGTATATGGTATGCCACAAGGTAGTTATACCATGCACAGAGTCCAGGGGTTCCCAAAAAGTGTACAGGGCTCAATGTAAACCCCAAAGTGCTCTATTAGTGGTAGTGTGGGTGAGCAGCCTTAGGCCTAAATAGTCAATGCACAACATTGACCAATAATGGACACACACTCAAACAAGCATTGGAAATGCAATAGGTCTGGCAGCATTAGAGTTAGTGCTTTTAGAATTGTTTATGGGTTTTTTGTTGTAAATCTTTAGCATTTTTATTTCTTGTAGCCAATGCTAAAGAATTACAAATCAAAAAAGCCATAAACAATTGTAAAAGCTTTAACTAAAAATCCTCTGAGACCTATTGCACTGTGTGAGGGTGAGGTGTTGAGGGTGAGTGAGGGTGAGGGTGAGTGAGGGGTTGAGGGTGAGTGAGGGGTTGAGGGTGAGTGAGAGTGAGAGTGAGTGAGGGTGAGGGTGAGTGAGGGTGATTGTGAGTTAGGGTGAGGTGTTGAGGGTGGGTGAGGGTGAGGGTGAGGGGTTGAGGGTGAGTGATGATGAGTGAGGGTGAGTGAGGGTGAGTGAGGGTGAGTGAGGGTGAGTGAGGGTGAGTGAGAGTGAGTGAGGGTGAGGGGTTGAGGGTGAGGTGTTGAGCGTGAGGTGTTGAGGGTGAGGTGTTGAGGGTGAGGTGTTGAGAGTGAGGTGTTGAGGGTGAGGGGTTGAGGGTGAGTGAGTGTGAGTGAGTGAGGGTGAGGTGTTGAGGGTGAGTGAGTGAGGTTGAGGGGTTGAGAGTGAGTGAGGGTGAGGTGTTGAGGGTGAGGAGTTGAGGGTGAGGGGGTGAGGGGTTGAGGGTGAGGGGTTGAGGGTGAGGGCGAGTGAGGGTGAGGGGGTGAGGGGTTGAGGGGGTGAGGGTGAGGTGTTGAGGGTGAGTGAGTGAGGGTGAGGCTGAGGTGTAGAGTGTGAGTGAGAGTAAGAGTGAGGGTGATTGAGGGTTTCAGTGTTAGTGAGGGTGAGGGGTTGAGGGTGAGTGAGGGTGAGTGAGGGTGAGTGAGGGTGAGGGGTTGAGGGTGAGGGGTTGAGGGTGGGTGAGGGTGAGGGGTTGAGGGTGAGTGAGGGTGAGGGGTTGAGGGTGAGTGAGGGTGAGGGTGAGTGAAGGTGAGGGTGAGTGAGGGTGAGTGAGGGAGGGTGAGGGGTTGAGGGGGAGAGGGGGAGGGGTCGAGGGTGAGTGAGGGTGAGGGGTTGAGGGTGACTGAGGGGTTGAGGGTGAGTGAGGGTGAGGGGTTGAGGGTGAGTGAGGGTGAGGGTGGGTGAGGGTGAGTGAGGGTGAGGGTGGGTGAGGGTGAGTGAGGGTGAGGGGTTGAGGGTGAGTGAGGGTGAGTGAGGGTGAGGGGTTGAGGGTGAGGGTGAGTGAGGGTGAGGGTGAGTGAGGGTGAGGGGTTGAGGGTGAGTGAGGGTGAGGGGTTGAGGGTGGGTGAGGGGTTGAGGGTGAGTGAGGGTGAGGGGTTGAGGGTGAGTGAGGGTGAGGGTGAGTGAGGGTGAGGGTGAGTGAGGGTGAGGGTGAGTGAGGGTGAGTGAGGGTGAGGGGGTGAGGGTGAGTGAGGGTGAGTGAGGGAGGGGGAGGGGTTGAGGGTGAGTGAGGGTGAGGGGTTGAGGGTGAGTGAGGGTGAGGGGTTGAGGGTGAGTGAGGGTGAGGGGTTGAGGGTGAGTGAGGGGTTGAGGGTGAGTGAGGGTGAGGTGTTGAGGGTGAGTGAGGGTGAGGTGTTGAGGGTGAGTGAGGGTGAGGGTGAGTGAGGGTGAGGGGTTGAGGGTGAGTGAGGGTGAGGGTGAGTGAGGGTGAGGGGTTGAGGATGAGGGGTTGAGGATGAGGGGTTGAGGGTGAGGGGTTGAGGGTGAGTGAGGGGTTGAGGGTCGCTGCATCCCATCTTCCGTATTGGGGAACAAAGGAACGATCCGAGCAAGCTCCCTGTCGGGTCATTCTTAAACGCCCCTTTGAAAGCACGTCAGCGGCAGTGTTGAGCGCCAGAAGGATTCGCTTCAGGGAAGAAGAGCTGGCCGCTTTGTTTCGGCGACTGCAATCCAGGAATGTGAAGTCAGGCGAACTTGAAAAATAAAAGTCTGGAAAAATGAAATCTTTCTGCCCTAATTTCCCCCAAAAGAGCCTCCATTCGCCTTGGTCAGGTTTTACGTTGCACATCTGATAGAAATGCTGGATCGCCATTTACAGGGGCACGTCCTGCCTCTCCGCAGAAAGTACGTTTCTATTTCCAGGAAATAAGTGAGCGGCGCCAGACAGTGATGTCATCCAAGAAGTGCAACAGAGAAGCCACCACCACTGGATGCAGGACGCGTGCCTCGTAAAAGAAGCAACCTAACCCAAATCTGAGAGATCTAATACCGCATTAAAAAACAATGGCAAGTAAAAAAAACAAGCCATAATTGCTGCAAAATACATGTCGGGCGGAACACTATGCTAAGCACAGATTTTTAGCTTAGGTGTGTTTAAGCAACGCACTTAATTACTTTGGCCATGGCCCTCTGTGAGACCACCACCCCTGTGTTTTCATCTCACTTAAAGCCCTGCTGGGGAAACACTTTGAACCTAGCCTGCCTCAGCTTTTAGCGTGTGCTCTGTGGCTGTTTTTCATAAACAATTTCATGTGTCACATCTTTATTGGCGTGTTAATTAAAAAGCATTGCAATTATAGAATAAAAGCAAAAGGGCACTGGCAGTTCAACAGAGCTTTCAGACATATGTATAACCATAGAAGGACATTAAAACGTTTGAGATGAAAAGTGACCATCATCTGCAAGGCTATTTTAGTGCAACTGAGAATGAAAGTGGAATTCGGCACCAGTTTTCAAAGCACCAAACCTTATGGAGATTGCATGCGCCGTGCGACATTCCCAAGAATAAGCATCAGCAGTCCGAAGTAGTAAAACATAAGAGTTCGCTGCACACAGATTCCTACCTTGAGTCGCAACAGCTCCGGCTCAACTAACAATGTAGAGGGGACACTTTGCCAATCAGCGCAGCTCTTCTCATCGGGCCGACCCACGGCGGGAGGCAGACTTGTGCAAACTAGGCACCGTCGAGCCCCTATTTCTCTTGTGAATCACACGTACATGCAAAGCACGCAAAAACTTCTTTGAAGGAACATGGTAGCGATCTATCGACTTTGTCAGTGACTAATTCAAGTTGTTCCGCTGTCTGGCACTTCAGAGCCATTTGGCTAGGGCAAGTAGCATAGCGACGGACTTTAACAAAACGGAGGGAAGAGAGGGGAGGGGGGAGGAGAAATGCGACACGGCGGGAAGGGGAGGGGGCGGAGCGGGTCAAATAAACAAACAAGCCGGAGGGAAGAGAGGGGAGGGGGGAGGAGAAATGCGACACGGCGGGAAGGGGAGGGGGCGGAGCGGGTAAACAAAGACGGACGTGCACGCGCTTTTAAGCTCAATGCGCATGCGCATTGAGCTTAAAAGTCACGGGCACTGCAAGGAATCGCCACGATTCCTTGCAGTGTGGATAAAGAGTAGATAAGTCGCAATACTCTCGCCTTGCTCGATGCGCATGCGCATCGACAGGCGAGACCTAAAAAGGAGATCCACGAGGGGGCGTGGCTAGCAGCCGAGCATGGCGGCAGCCTAGAGGGACAGCTCCGGTAGAGAAGCGACCTCTACAACAATCCGAGAATTTATCCGTGACTGAAACCGACCTTTAATGGAGGGACCGCAGACCCGGGACCGGGCGGCAGGCACTCCGACGCGAATTAGACGCCGGACGGCGGAGATACGGCCGAGTGTCGGCGCGGCCTAGACAAGGGCCAGCAGCCGGGGCCTCCAGCACTCTGAGGTGCCGACCGGAAGTGATACTGAGTCGGCAGGGACAGACCGGAAGTGGCCGAGAACCGAGGAGCGGAACTAACAGTAACCTGTCGGACTACGGCGCTGAGCCCGACTGAAGCGTGGGGGCGATCCGGAGACCGTGGTGAGCCAGCGAAGAACACTGCCGGAGCGTTGCCTGGGAGCCGCGGTCGACGGTGGGGCGAGACGCAGCTGCGGGACGAGTCGGGGCGGGAGAGTGGTTCGAGGGGGCATCGGACCCCCCCCCCCACGCCGGAGCCGGCGCAAATCGGACCTGGATGAAGCCCGGACAGAAACAACGGTGGTGAAGGGCGCAGGTGTTGGGGGACCTGATAGGAGGGGTTGTAATGTTTACTTGTTTGAAAAGTTTGACTCTCAGAACCGCGCGAAGAATCACAATAGTCACGGTGTGCTGGAGAATATGCCTCACGCGTGCTACTGCACGCCTGGCGACAGTTAGCACACCATTGCAGGTGCATGGAAGCGTCCAGAGGGACACAGGGTTCGTCCTCACTAACACACAATGGCTCAAATGTCACGATCAGATGGGGTAGATGCCCGTCCTGATACAGGGCTGGTACCGCCGTTACAAGTGGTATCATGGAATGTCAGAGGGTTGGGTGACAAGGTAAAGAGAGGGTTGGTGCTTCAGTCCATTCGGAGACTGAACCATGATCTGATCCTCCTTCAAGAAACACATTTGGTCGGTAAAGCCAGTAAGGCTCTGGACAGGAGAGGTTACCGCATGATAACACACTCAGACTTCACTTCAGGCTCCCGGGGAACAGGTATTCTGATGAAGAGAACATCCCGATTCATTCCACACAACACCAAAACTGACAGTTACGGCCGCTTTGCAGCGGTGAGTGGGCAATGGGAGGGACGGTCACTCAACGTGGTGTCAGTATATATTCCACCTGCACTACATGCGACTGCGCTTCCAGACCTGGGGAAATTCTTGCTGGAACTCCCAGAAGGGGATCTGATAGTGGGAGGCGACTTTAATGCGGTGGCTGATAACACACGAGATAGGTTCCCGACTCGGGGGCTGACAACTGGCCCATCTCGCTTCAGCGAGTTCATAGAGGCTCAAGGTTTGGTAGATATATGGCGACGCCTACACCCCGAGGATCAGCAATACTCTTATTACTCGGCTACCCATAACTGTCTGTCCCGTATTGACTACTTCCTCACACTGGGGGGCGGGCGACTCACGATATCTGAGGCGAAGATACGACCACGGGGTGTCTCGGATCACTCCCCCCTGACGCTGAGCCTGTCATGCTCCGCAGTTGCACGCACAAGAACTTACCCACTTTACCCAGGTTATCTTAAGGTACCCCGCATCCGTAAGGATTTAAAGAAAATGACGAGGTGTTACTTTGAGGAGAATACTGGCTCGGTGTCCTCCCCAACGACCTTGTGGGAGGCATACAAAACTGTATTAAGAGGGCAGGCCATCTCGACGAAAGCGGGGCACAAACGTTCACAAAAGAGGGAACTGTTAGATCTGGAACTGAAACTAGAAAAAGCAAACGCTGACCATATGGCACACCCATCAGAAGACACCCTACACTCACTACTTCTCTGCCAACAGCTACATGGCGACCTTCTCAAGCGACGCACAGTAGAAAACATAGACTCCACAGCGCAAAGGGTATATGACATAGGGGACAAGGCGAATAAACTATTGGCTTGGCTAGATAAAAAAAAGAGAGGGCTGCAGAAATATACTACAGCTTGTGGACTCGGAGGGAATACCACATTCGCGCCCCGATGAGATTGTAGAGCTCTTGGCTGACCACTTCCGAGAAGTATACACCCCGGAGACGGTAGTCACAGCAGACTCGGCAATGTCGGCGCTTCAGGGTACACAGATCGCGACTCTACCACCGGAAGCGGTGGATGACCTGGAGGGAGATCTGACACTGGGCGAAATACAGACGGCAATTACTGCACTTCACACTGGTAAAGCGTTGGCCCCCACGGGATCCCAATAGAATGGTTCCAGACTATGGCGGACACCCTAAGCTCACCCCTGTTGGCCATGTACGCGGAGTGTCGGGAAAAGGGGTCTTTGCCCCCGGATCAACGGTTGGCAACCATAGTGGCCATCCCGAAACCGGGTAAACCACCCACAGCCTGCACGTCCTATCGCCCGATTTCGCTCCTTAACGCCGAAGCCAAAATCTTGGCGAAACTGCTGGCGAATAGGCTTACCCCACACCTAGCCACTCTTATTCACCCAGACCAATCGGGCTTCATGCCACATAGGAGCACGGCGTTGAATCTCCGCCGTGTGCATGGAGCATTGGCACGTGCCCACCTGCTTAAGGAGCCTGCGGCTATTCTGTCATTGGATGCCAGGATGGCGTTTGATATGGTGGAGTGGCAGTACCTGTTCGCAGTCTTGACCCGTATGGGCTTCGGCCCCAAATTCATCTCTTGGATCACTCTACTATACACAGAGCCTGTGGCACATGTGGCAGTCAACGGTCACATGTCCCGGGACATCCCTTTGGCAAGGGGAACGAGACAGGGATGCCCGCTCTCCCCCCTGCTATTTGCGCTGGTCCTGGAGCCACTGGCTACCGCCATCAGGACTACACCGTTGCTGAAGGGACTGCAATGGGGAGACACCTGGGAGGACAGAGTCTCCCTATATGCCGATGACATGCTCATCTACCTAACCAATCCCGAGTTAGGCATCCCGCAGTTACTAGCCATGTGCAATACGCATGGTCTGACCTCCGGATACACGATCAACTGGACAAAATCAGTCATATACATACTGACAGGTCCTGTGCCAGCTCTCCCGCATGATTGCCCGTTAATGATAGCCGACACTTCCTTTAAGTACTTGGGTATTCATGTCGCTCGGGACACGGCGGTGTTCTACGACCTGAACTTAACTCCACCTCTCACTCGCCTTAGTGCGGATGTGCGACACTGGAAGACTCTGCCTCTTACAATGATAGGACGGGCGGCGTTATTCAAAATGATGGCGCTGCCACGCCTACTGTATGTATTAGAGAATACCCCAGTCATGATACCGCCTGCATATTTCCGGAAGGTGACGGCGTTGATGACAGATCTATTATGGGGAGAACGCCCACCCAGAGTGGCGCATGCCAAACTTAATCGTGGATGGTACGATGGGGGAATAGCCCTGCCGAATATGCAACTGTATTACTGGGCGTCACAGCTCAAAGTCATTAACCAATGGATCCATGCCCCGCATAATGACCCGGCATATTCGGCGGACAGGGCACAATTAGGTACCAACAGCTTATTTGCCCCATTATACACTCCAGGTCTTACAGCGAACCTGACTGGACCTACTAAACACACCGTGCTACTCTGGCACAGGGCGCAGGCACGACTTAAATGGAAATGGGTCATCACTAAACTTACTCCGTTGTGGGACACCAAACGGCTGGGCTGTCTTCGTACCAGCAAGGGCTTTACCCAGTGGGATAACATTGGCATCTCGACAGTGGGAGACCTTTGGACCTCTGCTGGAGTGATCCCTTTTTCGCAACTGCAACACCAATATGCGTTGGGCCACAATGAAACATACAGGTACATACAAATAAGGCATGCACTGCTGGCGGTGATTGAGCCAGGGTCGACTGTCCCGGACTCTTCACCGTTGGAGGGCCGCCTGCTCACGGAATATATGCAGACGGGCGCCACCTCACTCACTTATCGTAAACTTCTAAACAATCTCCCGGACCCCTTGCTCAAACTTAAAGAGAAATGGGAAAATGAGTTGGGAGCCATGGATGAGACGGACTGGAACGCTGCACTGGCGTCACCGCGAGAGGCTGGCGTCTCGGCACGCTTCAGGCTGATACAATTCAAGATACTCCATAGGGTGTATTACACTAGGACCTCCTTACACAGAATGGGCAGGGCAGACAACCCATATTGCCTTAGAGGGTGTGGAGAAGAGGGGACACTGTTACACACACTTTGGGACTGCCCGGTCATTGCGGAATACTGGCGGCAGGTCATGCGCACCATCTCCCAGGCTCTCGAAACATCACTCACGCCAGAACCGCGTGTATGTCTGCTGAATGTATGGGAAGGGACCGACTTGACACGCCGGAAGCAACAATGGGTTACAATCGGGACAATGGTGGCCAAGCGAGACATTGCACAGAGGTGGGGAGTGGCGGAGACACCTACATTGGCGTTGTGGTGTAGAACTATGGACAAACTCATGTTAGTTGAACGTGCAGTGTATAAAATGCGAGCTAACCCTCGTAAATGGAATACGATTTGGAAACCGTGGAATAAATACAGAGGGGACCTATGCGATCCTCTGTCTGAAGAAGAAGTGGATAGCTCAGAAGATGAGGAGGAGATGAGCGAATGAAACCTTAGGAGGTGGGGAGGAGCTAGAAGTAGGATACAGAACAGGGCACTGGGGGTGGCAGATGGACAGCGTTCGGGGGGGTTGAGATGATACTCTGGAATTCGTGCACCGGCTGGTGACACTATAGTAACACTACTCTGGCTATCAGTGACTATTTGTTCGTAATGAGTCTACAGTTTTTGTTTATGTTTTTATATAAAATAAGACGGAGTACACTCGATGAAAGTTTTCCTGCCTGTCATGCGTACTAAATATGCACACGCTGCCGGACCGGTGGGTTGTCGGCTGAATAGCTGTGTAACGATGTAAATGAGCTGCTAAGTACTAGTCAACGGCATTATGTTGCACGTAACACTGTAATGTACTATTGACAAATGCAAATAAAGTCTTTTTAAAAAAAAAAAAAAAAAAAAGGAGATCCACACCAATTTTAGAAAAAAAAAGCTTTGGTTGTATTTTATTTTAAGACCAAGATCTTCGCAATAAGGTAAGGTACTTCAATGTTATCCTATGGAGGAGAACAATAATCGGTTATCCAGACCAAAGGTCAGCAAGGGGTAAGGGTCAGGTGAGTACCGAAACTGCACCACCAGTGGCACAGGGGAGGCCGGGTGCAGAGGTCAAAATCAGGGTTCGGCCAATGCTTTTTAATGGAAACTGGGGTTGTTCGAAGCCACACTGCTTGCAGGTAAGTAGATCAGTTGCAAGAGCCAAGCTTTGGGGGTTAGGACCAGCACAGGTGGCATAAAGCAGCACCTAACATGCGCCACCAATGGCACAGGGGCGGCAGGGTGCAAACACGGCGTTGGGCATCCTATGCAATCCTATGGAGCTTCTTCTTTTTGGAAACAGGCTGCAGGCGTTGAACCGGAGGGTGCAAGCAGAAAACCAGCAACAGCACAGGTAAGTTGGGATATTGTGGGGGTCTCAGGGGTACTGCTGGTCAGGCTTCCTATAGCCCAGGAGCTGTGGGTGTAGGGATTCCTTTAAACATCAGTTTTGTTCTTACCGGGCTGGTCGCGTTTGGGGGGACCCTTCAGGTTCACACTTCAGATGTAGTTGTGGAAGTCATGAGAGGTCAGCCAATGCTCGATTCGAGGTCAAGATCAGTGGGGAGACCTCACTAGACATGTGACCCACTCAAGACTCAGGCTGTGGGCTTCGGGTGCAGAGTGAGCAGGACTCATGGTTCCAGATGGCACAGGAGTCCTTATAGTTGATTTCTTCTGGACAGATCTGCTGTCCACTAGAGATTGGAGACTTTTTATAAGGCAGAAGTCCTCTCAGGGTTTTTAGAGGTTGCCGGCTACAAAACTGCTTGCCTTTTTGATTGCAGGCTCTTCGAAGCTAGAGACAGGCCAGTAGGGCTGGAGCCAAGATAGACATTATCCTCAGGCTACTCTACATGTTCAGCTTCCGGGATGCCTTCTTTTTTCTTAGGTCATCGCAGAGCTAGTCCTCCATAGACCAGAAACAAGCTTCCTGGAACTGGATTTGGGGTATCACTCCTCATCAGCCAGGATAGCTTTAAACCAGTGGTGCAGTGATCACGGATCCCACGTCTGGACATACCCTTTCCACTTAGGGCAACAAAAGCAAAAGAACAAATGATGGACGGAATGTTGAACAATGCAAACATCCACCCCCAGTCACAAAGATTTGGATTTAATCCACTGCTCTTTTGAACACCACACCAACCCAGTTTGGACCCAGCCATATGCAAATCAGTCTCTCTTGACTCTGCTCCTCATGGAAACAGTCCAGCCCAACCTGCTGAGCCAGGCTCTCCCTGGACCAGAAAGAAGCATCTTGGGACCGGTTTTAGGGTATCGCCCCTCATCAGCCCGGATAGCTTGAATTCAGTGGTGCAGGGAGCAAGGGGACCCACATCTGGGCATACCCTTCCCACTTAGGGCAACAAAAGCAAAAAGGACAAGTGAAGGATGGAATGCTGAACAATGTAAACATTCACCTACAGTCACAAAGATCTGGGTCTAATCCATCATTTTTGCTCACCTCGCCACCCCAGTTTGGACCCTGCTGTATGCAAATCAGTCTTGACCCTGCTCCTCATGGGAACAGTCGAGCTCTAACTACCAAGCCAGGTCCTACCTGGACCAGAGACAACCATCCAAGGAACGATTTTGGGGTCTCACCCCTCGTCAGACAGGCTTGGTTTAGTCCAGTGGTACAGTGAGCATGGGACCCATGTTTGGACATACCCTTCCCACTTAGGGTAACAAAATCAAAAAGAACAAATGACTAACGGAATGCTAAACAATGCAGACATTCACCCCCAGTCACAAAGATCTGGGTTTGATCCATGGTTCTTTTGCTCACCACACCCCTGCCCAGTTTGGACCCAGCCATGTGCAAATCAGTTTTGACCTTACTCCTCATGGGACCAGTCCAGCCCGAAATGCCAAGCGAGATCCTCCCAGGACCGGAAACAAGCCTCCTGGAACTGGATTTGGGATATCACCCCTCATAAGCCAGGATAGCTTGAATCCTTTGGCGCAATGGGCACGGGACCCACATCTGGGCATTCTCTTCCCACTTAGGGCAACAAAAGCAAAAAGAACAAATGATGCACAACATGCTGAACAAGGCAGACATTCACCCCCAGTCAAAAAATCAGGGTTTAATCCAACATTCTTTTGCTCACCACGCCACACCAGTTTGCTCCCAGCCATATGCAAATCAGTCTTGACCCAGCTCCTCGTGGGAATAATCCAGCCCGAACTGCCAAGCCAGGTTCTACCTGGGCCCGAAACAAGCATCCCGTGACTGGTTTCAGGGTATCATCCCTCATCAGCCAGGCTAACTTGAATCTAGTGGTGCAGGGAGCATGGGACCAGTGGCTGGGCATACTCTTCCCACTTAGGGCAACAAAAGCAAAACAAACAAATGATGGACGGAATGGTGAACAATGCAAACATTCAATCCCATTCACAAAGATCTTGGATCTGAACGTTGGTGATAGATTCCTTACCTTAGAATATCCCCAGGCGTCAGACTGGATCCAGAAAGTTTTCATCAGCAGTACCCCTGCGCGTTGGAAGGTGGCATCGTGCGGCTCCGCGTCCGTCTCTGGCGTTTTATGCGCAGAGATGACGTCACAGAGACTACTTAGGCGCCACCAATACGCGCTGACGTTGGTTCTTTCTTTTTCCGCGCCAGCAGGCGCAGATCCGGTTAGAGCACGTACCCTAGTCACTTTTTGACTGACTTTATTGAGACTTTTGTCTCCACTCTTTTGAGTCTTTGACTCCTGGTGCCACGTAGGGATGCCTGGGTTTAAATCCTGCCGGGCCTGCCGCCGTACGTTGTCGGTTGCTGACCCCTATAGCGTCTGTTTCTACTGTCTGGAGCGAGACAATTGACTCCTGGTCATGTTCCAACTGTCTGGCCACGGCTCCGAAGGCCTTGCGGGACCGGTCCCGTAAGCTGCTGGAGGCCCGGCAGTTGTCTCCGCACCGTTCGAGGACCAGGGATCGAACGAGGGACCGACCGCGGAGCCATCATCATCGCTCTCCGGGGTCGAAGTCTTCACACTGAGAATCGGGTAAGACGTCATAAGAAGAAGTCGACGAAGCGCTTACGCTCTCCGACGTCCCCCCGTCGGTCCCCGGATGCGGACGAGGGGGCCGGGGGTACCTCCCCCGCGGCTCCGTTGGGGCCTGTGAGTCCCGCGGCCTACCCGCCTTATCTGGATCCATCGGCGACTCCGGCCCAGGTGCAAGATATTCTTGCTGCCATGGACAGCCTTTTCAGCCCATGGGCTCCTGCTGGGCGTCTTTGGGCCCCGCGTTCCCAGCTGAGGGCCCTTCCTTGCCGCCGGCTCCGCTACCGGCGGCTCCGGCCCCGGGGCTGCAATGGATTCCGTTTGTTCCACCTCCGTCCTTGCCCGGGTTTCCCAACTCCGAGAGCCTGGTCATCCAAGTCTCCACCTCCCAAAGCGCATTCCCTACCGCCCCGCTGGATAAGGAATCTAAGAAGCTGGAACAGTTTGGCAAGAAACTGTTTTCCTCTGCCAGCTTAGGGCTGCGGTCGGTGAACTCTGCATTCCTCTTGGGCTGCTACTCTTACGCTGTGTGGGACTCGGTTGTGCAGACGCTGCCTCAGTGTCCGGAGGAAGTTCGGGCAGTGCTTTCCCAAGCTGTGGCTGAGGGGAAAGATGCAGCAAAGTTCGCCATCCGGTGTGGACTGGACACTGCAAACTCTTTGAGTTGGGCGATTTCCACCACAGTGGCCCTCCATCGCCACCCCTAGTTACGGTCCACTGGGTCAGGAGATGTCAAATCAAATCAAATAAAACTTTATTCGGATAAGGAAACTTATCCATAAAAGTACAAACAAATCAAAGCAATTGTACAGAATAAAAAACAATAAATTCCTAAAATTAGTGCAGTCAAAACAAAGTAGATAGGGACTAAATTAATACATTAAAAAAGAAATCTATCCTTAGTACACAAAAAAGAAATGATACCAAGCACGATATGATTTCTGGAACTTGTTACACAATGGTGTAATCAATACTTTAAGTGTAAAATTAATCATAATCTTTTCGGAATTTAATGCACGATTTTAAAAAACAGAGTATAGGGACAATTAAGAATTCTGAGTCCATACATTGTAAGGCTTGGAGTGCCAGACGGCATTGGCGCAATCCCATGTATTTTACTAAAGGTAAAATCCAAATTCTCCGTGGGTGGTCATAGAGACTGCAGAAGAACGTTACATGGAGAAGCGTTTGCTCTGACTGCCCATCACAAGGACAGGTGGGGAGATTTACGGACCAATCATTGGTCTTGTGAAAAGTCACTAAGCGGTGGAAAATGTTGAAACGAAAACGGGTCAGCAAGAATTTGTCGTAATATGAGATAGATGTTAGCAGTAAATAAGGCTGAATCCCCCAAGAGCTTTGTACTGCTAAAAGATGGACGTTAGTCGGTTTAGAAATCTCTCTTGCCATTCGGAGCTCACGCAGGTGGGATAAACATACGTTTTTCAGAGTGGCTCGAGATATGCCCACGATGGTTTCGGGATGAGTAAAATGGGACTCTAAATTTAAATCAGTGAAAATTTTTGAAACATAATCCAGCCATGTTATGCTCTTCCATCTTTCTAGGGCAAGGCAGTCGATAATCAAAGAGCGAGTTCTGTCTGCCATATACGCTGCCACAGTAGGATCGGTTGGATGGCAACGATGTCAGATATATAGTCCATACCTAGTTCTACGTGGCAGCCGTAGATCGGGGAACTTTTGGGGACCGCTAAAAGATACCTTAGAAAACAGTTTTCCACCTTTTGTATACATGCGGTGGCAGTGAAACCCCATATTCCTGCTCCATATTGAGCTACTGAGGAGCATTTAGTGTGATAAATCTGGAGCAGTTCGCGTGCCGGACGCTGGCCTAAATTCCGGGCAAACGTTGTCAGGGCCGTTACTGTTCTAAGGAATGACA